>NW_025964212.1:0-2400000 GCF_023055435.1 Haliotis rufescens | reverse complement strand
TTCTCACAATACCGATTGTCATATCTCGCCCACTTTTGGATGCGATTATTAGGCCACTGCGTTCATTTGCGTTACCCAGCTACATCTGTGGGGACCAACTCACTAGAAACCTCCTCTCAAAAAATAACGTCGTCCATTATACGACGTCATCAATGAGTGAGTGAGTAAGTTGGGTTTAACGCCGCTTTAAACAGTATTCCCGTTATATCACGGCGTGTCAGCTTAATGTGGGAGGAAAGCCCGATGTCATGCAGGTCTCAGACGTTTACCACTTCGGTGAGACCCACGAGCACGGGTATGATGCTGACAAACCTAGAAACATAATCGGGGCGAACCGGGATTCGAACCCACAACCATAGGTTTCTGGCGTGCCCAAGGGACGCAACTCTGCACAGCGAATTGCGGCGCCTTAGACGACTGGGTCACCCGTGCCCCCAACTATGCATTTAATCTTGGGCTATGGTCTAATTCTTATGATGAATGCACTTAATGTAAATGAGTTGCCTGTATTTGTGAACCCTGGTGATCGATGCCTACAGGAATGTATCTACCTAATACCAAGGTATGTCGTAGAATAGGTCTTCAGCAACCCATGCCTCCCGTAAAAGGTGACTATGCTTGTCGTAAAAGGCGACTAACGGGATCGGGTGGTCAGGCTCGCTGACTTGGTTGATGCATGTCATCGATCCCAATTGCGTGGATCGATGCTCATGATTTTAATCACTGGATTGTCTGGTCCAGACTCGATTATTACTCGAGCGGCGTAAAACAACAAAACAACCAACCAAGGTATGTCCAATGTACTGTACGTTTGGCGAGTCTTACTTAAGTTTAGAACTTGTAACCATAATCTTCATATTGAAACTGGAAGATGGAGAAAAATACCTTTAACCGAAAGGAAATTGCCACTTTGTAAATTATCTGACATAGGTGATGAATGCCATTATTTGTTTATTTGTCAATCTTTAGAAAACGAAAGAAAACATTTTGTACACAGATTATACTACAATACTACAAACCCAATATGCATAAAATGAATCAACCTTTTAATAATTCACGATTTAGGAACATTGAGAAAACTGTTCTTATTCTGTAAAGTCATCATGTCATTGTTTAGACGTACCAAGTAACTCTCCCTCTTGTTGAGATGCACATATATTGCTACCCTTGTGAATCTGTATAAATTACATCCATGCTCACCAAAGATGCTTTGTATCTTTTCTATATTTATATGTATGTATATGTATCATAGTGTTGAAATAATTTTGTACCTCTGATGCCGCTGATAGCGGGCTGAGGGTAAATAAAGTTCAGTTCAGTTCAGTCAACTCCAAGATGATAGTTGCTGGTGCGTCAGTCGCTTTCAGACAGACAGACAGACAAATTTATTCGGTACTTCAGGCCACCGCCCATAATACAATGGAAATATACTGTATATATATTTGCATTCTGAGTAGATCTAATAATGATTTACAGTTCCACACTGTGTTTCCTCTCGATGTTCATGACTTGGGAGAGAAATTTACCTTAGCCTTTTATAATGTGTTCGTTTTCAGCTGACATAACTCTTATAAAATTCTCAGTAGAGGGAGGGGTAACGAGACGCTTGGGAAAAGAGTATCTTTTTGCTCTAGAATACTGGTCACAAATCATAAGAACATGGAATTCATCTTCAACATGGTTATGTCCCTTCGAAAAACAGAAAGTGCAGACACGTTCATTATGTGGGATGTTGTTCAACAGCAGTTCAACAGCAAGTCTGAAATAATTACTACGGAACATGGCTATAAGTATACGTTGGTAAGGAGACATATCACAAGTAATATATGATTCCACATTTAGTAATGACTTGAACTGTGAGTAGTAATTGCATTTCGTTGATGATGTCAGGGAAAAGTGCCAAATTGAGTGAGGCAGTCGTAAAATCTTCGTTTAAAATCTGTCATGAAATGTTGAATATTACCAATGTCTTGGCTTAGCCAAACAAAACCAAATCCAAACTGGAATAAAATCATTCTAATATGTGATGCCCATGTAATTTTACCAGTATCATCAAGAGATTTTAGTATATAATAAGCTTGAATGGGTAGCCTGTGTTGTTCCATCTGAATTAGCCTGCACCAATACTTGACTGCTCTTGACATGTAGTTATACTGTAGGGGGATCCTACCACAGTCTCCTAGAACCATGTTGTTGTTGGTGAACTTATTTACTTTCAAAAAGGATTTGCAGAATCTGTTATGGACACTCTCAATAATGTTACAGTAGCTGGTTCCCCAGATCTCTGATCCATAACATAGGATTGGTGAAATCATAGCATCAAAAATATTAAAAAGATGATGGTGATTAATGTATCCAAATTGTTTTTGATAATTATATATTGATAGAAGTGCTTTCCTTGCCTGGGCTGCTAGACATGCTTGGGCCTTGGTCCAAGATAACTTTGGTGAGAAAATAATTCCTAAATATCTGTACATGTTGACAACTATCTGTTGATTCAAAAACCACTTTTCATAACTGCGAAGAGGACCTCCATTCCGAAATACTATTATTTTAGTCTTATTCAGGTTGACTTTCATGCCAGTATCATCACAGAATTTCTCCAGGGTCTTTATTTTCTTTTGAAGCTGTAAAGCAGTATCAGAGACGGTTGACACATCATCAGCAAATAACAGAGCAAATACATCAGGGATATGAGTAGATATAAACACACCTCTACCACCTTCTTCCTCCAACATTGAAACTAACAGATTAATAAATATGATGAAGATCTGAGGGCTTAAGATACACCCCTGACGAGTACCCATAGTACACTTGAAGTATGGCGATAGTCCACAATCAGTTCTCACACATGCACATAGTGTTGAACACATCTGAATTATAAACTTGAGAAATTTACCTTTAACTCCCAGTTGAAGGAGTCTGTTAAATAACATTTTGTGGTTCTCACTGTCAAATGCTTTTGAAAAGTCTATAAAAAGACAATAAAACCTTCCATTTCTCTTTGATAAATATTTGTTAACCATAGCTTGTAGGTAAATATCTGGTCAATAGTGGAATAACTTTTTCTGAAGCCAGCTTGAAATTCAGATATAATATTGTTGTTATCACACCAATGTGGAAGTCTGTTGTTAACTACTGTTGTAAGAAATTTACACAATGAATTTATCAAGGAAATGCCTCTGTAATTATCTGGGTCTGAGAAGCTGCCTGGTTTGTGTAGGGGACAAATAATACTCTTGCCCCAGCTACTAGGAAATATACCACTGTCATAAAGTTTATTGAATAGTTTTGTTAATAATGGTGAGATATAGTTCTTAGTTGCTTTAAAGAATTCGTTAACTATGCCATCTGGGCCAGGAGATTTGCTTGTTTTGAACAATTTCAAACTCGCATTAATTTCCTCTTGTGTAAAAGGGTCATTTAATTCACATAAATAGTCACTGTCATCTGCATCTGTGTATTCCCATATTGGGTCACTGTAATAATAGCTACAGTCAGAATTACAGTTCAACAGGTTATTAAAATGTTCAAACCACTGATCTACTGTTATGTTGGAAGGATTCTTATGATTTACTCTGCAGGATTTTAACACTTTCCAAAAAGAGTTTGAATCATGTCTGGATGCACTGAGAATTTCCCTCTGTTTATGGCAATAATCTTCCTTTTTCAAATAAAACGTTTCTTTAAATTTCCTTTTACATTCTATATAGATATAGCAATGCCCTGTCCATATTTCCTATGGAGCCTTAGAGCTGCATATTTCTTTTGTTTTAATACTTCCAGCTGATCATCCCACCAAGGCGGCTGTGGTGATATGTCCGTTAACTTACTACCTTTGTACTCTTTTTTAAACTCTTCTCTGCAGCACTATGGTTAAGGTCTGTTAAAGCATCTACACTGGCTTCTACATTTTTATCAATCTGTTTGTATATACTGTCACAATATGTTAAAAAGAGATCTTGGAAATTCACCATAAATGATTTACTGTTATATGGGCACCATGCATACTTGGTCCATCTTTCTTGCTGAGCTGAATCTTGATGGTTTTCATTACCAATATGACTTTTTTATTAAAAAACATTGGGGTTGCTGTTGGATTCCTCAGAGTAATTAAGTGGAAAGTCTACAGTACAGTCAAGAGGGAAGTGATTAGACTCATCTCTCTTGTGAACACCAATGGAGCCGGGGCGGTCGGGTAGCCTAGTGGTTTAAGCGTTCGCTCGCCACGCCGAAGACCCGGGTTCGATTCCCGACATGGGTACAATGTGTGAAGCCCATTTCTGGTGTCCCCCGCCGTGATGTTGCTGGATTATTGCTAAAAGCGGCGTAAAACCATACTCACTCACTCACTCACCAATGGAGCTGAAATGTGGAAATAAATCTGTACTTGCCAGAAAATAGTCCACCACACTGGCACCAATCCTAGTGATACAAGTAAAGTTCCCATCCATATCATCAAATAGCCGCCCGTTTAGTACATGGACATCATGTGTGCAACATAATTCTGTTAGTTTGACACCATAAGTGTTATCCTTTGTTTTACGGGGAATATCGAACCCATCAGTTGGATAGTCATCACTGTTGGATGAAGTTGAGATCATCAGCTGGGATATAATCCAGAAATGTACGCATCCTTGCATTGACATCTCCAGCAAGTAGTAGGTAATGGTTGTTATAGATATTTATGATTGTCTCAATATATCCCTCAAGACGACTTATGGGATGAATGTCAGCCTCATTATAAACAGGGGAGTTTTCAGGCGAGATATAAACAAATATTAAAACTAAATCTTTTTGTAATCCAAAGTAACTTGTTTGAAAGTGCAGCACAACACAATCTATAAATGAATGACAGATTCGACGAATAAGATTGTTCTTGATGAAATTCTCTTTCACCATTACGGTTACACCACCACTGTAACGGCCACGTTGTTTATGTTTAGGTCGACAAAAGTTAAATTATTGGAAATCGGACACTAGATCGCCAAAGTCATCTTCCTGCTTAACAAACGACTCACAGAAACTAATAATGTCGTATCTACTGCAGAACTGTTTAAAATCACTAAATGAAGAGCTCACGTGTTTGTACAATCCATCAATATTCCAACTGAGAATACTACAACTTGTGCCTTGGCCTTCTCCTCATCTCCATGTTGTCGATCGCGGTTCTCTGTCCGGAGTGCTTTCGGCTACATATAACTGCAGAATGAGGTTTCATCAGACGTTCATACAGATAGTTATTTTAATAATTTTTCTGCAGTTTTTTTTAAATAGGCTGATCATATCTAGATATATTAGTGTTTGCATGTGTTTATTTAAATAGTAGAATCGCGATTTGTCTTCATCCCAGCCTGAAGATGCCCTGATCCCACAATCATGGGTTTCTGGTGTGCTAACTCTGCACAGCGAATCGCGGCGCGTTATACGACTGGGCCACCCGTGCCCCTACTCTGTTGTTACATGGATTGGTTCGTACACATTCATACTGAGTAACATTATCTTTTTAGATTTGTGTTCGCTCGTCACGCTGAAGACCCGGGTTCGATTCCCCACATGGGCACAATGTGTGAAGCCGTTTCTGGTGCCCCCCGTGATATCGTAATATTGCTGGAATATAGCTACAAGCGGCATAAAACCATACTCACTCACTCACACAAGATTGAGCGTTTTTCCGCAAAGCATGGGCGTTAATTCAATACATTTTGAAGTGAGATTTTTGAAAAGTTTACATGGAACAGAATTACAATCGAAACCTCGTTGTTTCGAAATCGTGGGGACCTGGGGAAAAGTTTGAGTTATCCGGGGATCGAGACAACCAACAAAGTACATCGTCACAATTGTATGGCGGCTAATGTCAGGTCATAGGATCCAGGAGATATGAGGTGAGGTGAAATGGGGTTGCACTTATATAGCGACGTGCATGCACATGTATGTGTGTGTGTGTGTGGCTGCTTGTACTAGTCCGGACTGATGCCGATTTATAGTGCTAGCACACTGAGATACCATGCCGCAGCTTAACATGAATACCCCACTCAGACACAGTATACTGACTCCGAGCCGACCAGTCCTTGTTTTAGCCACTTAATGCCGAGCGCCAGACAGGGTAACAACAAGTACCATCTTTTAACGTCTTTTGGTATGACGCGGCCGGGGACCGAACCCCGGACCTTCCGCTCTCCGGGCGGACGCTCTACCATCAGACCACGGAGACGGTACTAGCCAATGAAAGTGTCAATCAACTGGAGCTGAATGTGAAAGAAAGATTCAATTCGAGCGAAACTCCTGGTGATAAACTACAACATGAAGATTATCATGACCTTCCATTTTAACATGGAACGGAAACGAACACAGCGAATTACATACACCAGTTCCCATCATCCCCACGAACCGATTGGAATATGTGAATCCTGGGCCCTGCTCCATAACGCGATCTTAGTGCTACGTTGATCGCAAGTCTGTGGTAACGTATGGGAGTTACGGCCAACTTAGCACTAAGATCGCTCTGTGGAACGGGTTCCTTGGTGGCGGTGATCATTGCTCATGCTGTTAATCAATGTATTAGCTGGACAAAACTCGCTTATTTACTCTGATATTAATCATTTATTTGAGAAACAACAGTTACCCCTTCTAAGTACTGAATACAGATTAAATAACGATAAGACATAACATATTTTTTGGTCATATAACATAAACCATTCGTTTAACGAATTGTTTCAAATGTATTTCGTGGATTTTTCATAACTATTTTCTTAAACCAAATTGATACTTTGGTGTCAAATGAAAGGAATCTACAGTTATATAAACTTAATAATCGATATATTTACAAATAACTGCAGCAATTATTCTGATATAAACATGGTCAAGAATATTTTTATGAGGGTGATGAAGATCTAAATGTGAAATTTCCAAATAATTTCAAGATGTAAATTGAAATAACGCGATTCAAAGACAGAACACCAGTTTATCTGAAGAAATACAACCCGCATGTTACAAAACAGGCAACTGAGTATATATCCATATGAAAAAACAATTCCTTCACTTTCTAAAGCACAACAATGACATCATGTTGTGTACCATCTCGTTCACTGTGTTAGTTTGTGGGTGGAAATTCTGAGATGGTTTTGCCATAGTCAAGTCCCAGAAATCTACATAGACAATTTTATCTTGCATTGAAGCAAATTCTTGATGCCAAATATCAATGTACAGATGACCCCAGTAAGATAACATACCATGCATCGATCTGAAAAATGCATGTGGGCCACGAACTGCGATTGTAACATTAGGAGCGCGTTCCAAGAGGTTCCTGACAGATGGAACAAGTCTTTGAACATGTCGCCTAAACACATCCGGATGGACAAGCAGGAAATGAACATACATATATAACACTACAATGTCCTTGGTGGTGTTCGGGAGGCGGTCCATCATGATGTGCTGTGCCTGGTTTGTTGACCTTTTATAGTGTCGAGCTCCATGATAGAACGGTAGTTCGTGAGCATGCCAGGAAATTGAAAAATTATGTATCAAATCTGTATCAGTAACAGGTACATGACCATCTGTATGGGAAGGAAAGCGTAAAATTGAATGAAGAGCTCCTTTAAACTGATTACTTGTCGAATCCCCATGAAGCCAGAGCGTTCTTCCTTTCAAGCACTGTCTGTAAGCATCAATGGTGCGAGGCAATGTGTCAGTACACAGTAGCGATTGCCACTTGTTCTGGTGAAAGAAACCATTCGGGGACGTTCGTCGCCATGTCATTTCCGCCGGAAGCGCATTGCAGGGAGTTGAAGGAGACGCTAGTTTTACACCCTTCGGACCTGTGAAAAGAAATGAGTTAACGATAAAGAAATCAATGTTGGATACGTACATATTCGTGCTTCTAGTGTTGGTTATGAACGGGATTCAATTTCAATTTCTTTATTCAACGTACTGAGGAGGCCACAGGCCTATAGTACAATCATGATTACAGGAGCAATTGGTACAATCATATAATTTCCAATTTATAAAAGCATGATATATATTAATAGAAAGATTTCTTATGGTTTCAGTGTTGCTAGTGGTCAGTAATAGTTTAAACTTAGATGTATAATGGTTTACATGAAAATATTTTGGTAAATATACTTTTCTTAGTTCATCATAATGCGGACATACTAGTCAAAAGTGATACTCGTCCTCAATTAATCCTAGGTCACATTTATGAAAGGGGTATATCTACCACCAAGTGATGCGAAAATTATTACTTCAAGTTCGTGTTTGTTTTCTTTGGAGATAATTGTACATGTCCGGATCCTAATCATATCTTATGTTTCTATGTCCTCGGAGTCCTATATGGATACATGTTACAATGTATTGTCTTTGCAGTGCGGTGCCAGAAGGTTCTAGGTGAGAATAGGTCATCATTGAGCAATGCTTCTCATGGACGGTTAGTCACAACTTGTGACCGTGCTGATTGTGTGTCATTGTGTCCCGAACTGGTGGAACGATACTCATCTCATGTAATCACCTGATTACCTGATCAGTGAGTTGTCTAGTAAGTGACACAACTATATGCCTCCTTTCAACACTATGAATGAGTGATTTGTCAAGTGAGTGACCCAACTGTATGCCTCTTGTGAACACTATGAATGAGTGATTTGTCCAGTGAGTGACACAACTGTAGCCTCCTGTCAACACTATGAATGAGTGATTTGTCAAGTGAGTGACCCAACTGTATGCCTCTTGTGAACACTATGAATGAATGATTTGTCCAGTGAGTGACACAACTGTAGCCTCCTGTCAACACTATGAATGAATGATTTGTCAAGGGAGTGACCCAACTGTATGCCTCCTGCCAACACTATGAATGAATGATTTGTCCAGTGAGTGACACAACTGTATGCCTCCTGCCAACACTATGAATGAATGATTTGTCAAGGGAGTGACACAACTGTATCCCTCTTGCCAACACTATGAATGAATGATTTGTCAAGGGAGTGACACAACTGTATGCCTCTTGTGAACACTATGAATGAGTGATTTGTCTAGTAAGTGACACAATTGTATCCCTCCTGTCAACACTATGAATGAATGATTTGTCCAGTGAGTGATACAATTGTATGCCTTCCGTCAACACTATGAATGAATGATTTGTCCAGTGAGTGACACAACTGTATGCCTCTTGTGAACACTATGAATGAGTGATTTGTCTAGTAAGTGACACAATTGTATCCCTCCTGTCAACACTATGAATGAATGATTTGTCCAGTGAGTGATACAATTGTATGCCTTCCGTCAACACTATGAATGAATGATTTGTCCAGTGAGTGACACAATTGTAGGCCTCCTGTCAACACTATGAATGAATGATTTGCCCAGTGAGTGTCACAACTGTATGCCTCCTGTCAACACTATGAATGAATGATTTGTCAAGTGAGTGACACAACTGTATCCCTCTTGCCAACACTATGAATGAATGATTTGTCCAGTGAGTGATACATTTGTATGCCTCCTGCCAAGACTATGAATGAATGATTTGTCCAGTGAGTGACACAACTGTATGCCTCCTGTCAACACTATGAATGAATGATTTGTCAAGTGAGTGACACAACTGTATCCCTCCTGTCGACACTATGAATGAATGTTTTGTCCAGTGAGTGACACAACTGTAGCCTCCTGTCAACACTATGAATGAATGATTTGTCCAGTGAGTGGTATTTCAAACGCAACACATGCTTACCTCCTCCAACTGACACCCTCACTGAACTCTGTAAAACATCTTGTTTTAAAGCTGCCACAGACCTGTATTAGGAATAAAACATATTTATTTGTTGGATTAAGGTTACTCTGTCAGTCACAAAACATAGATTTTATAAATAAGGTAATAATTAAAAATGGCACATGTCAAGTTTCATATCAACGACTTCTGGGATTTCCTCTCATAGTAAGTAAAATATGTAACATACCGTTCAAAGCAGCTTTATACCTAACGAACACACCATGGTATTAAAAGAGAAATAGTTAAAAATAAAATATACATACAAACCAATAATGCTTCTCTCAGTGTCATTAAGAAGAAAGCTCATTCCATTTGCACTAAACGAATGCGACCACGTATCACATGTTAACTGCTTGATTTTGGACTTCTTACAGTACAAACTGTCGCCATTGTTCTCATTCGTGAAATTACACCACTCGTTTGTCCTCAAGGAATTCTCTTGTCTAACTGAACACGCTGTTGCATCTGTTAGATTGTTTGTCCGGAATTCAGCTAAAATCGTCCAGAGACTGCCATGCTGTTGGTATATCATATAGTTGAGAACTACCTCCTCCCTCCTCGTGGCAATGAATGCCTTAATTGTAGCGCTTCCTGACCATACGGCTCTGAGCAGAGCAGTGTAACTTCCGTTATTGTGGTCCGACACCAGACAGGAAACGGAAGCTGCTGTCTCTGGGTTCTCCATCCAGACTCTCAGAAAGTCACCTCCCGTTAACTTGCGGTTACCATACAAATCATACAGATCTACTTGCACTTGAATCTGCTCTCCTAAACTGTAGACTTTATGGGCGTGGTTGAGCGACACACGGGATTTGTTCGCATTTGCACATAATGAAGGCACAATGACCAGTCCATAACGCATTACCTCCTCTGTGAGATAGGTCGTTCCTCTTGTTGGAAAGTAGCCCCTGAAATATTATCAGTAGCATAACATCAATACATCAATCATCTTGCAGATCCAGATAATCCCCATTCTAATATATATACTGTATATAAGTCAAAATAGTGCTTCATAGATGAAGGAGATCTATACTTTGAAAGAGGTTTTCATCTGTTATATTTGTGTGTGTTTTCATCTGTTCTATTTGTGTGTGTTTTCATCTGATTTATTTGTGTGTGTTTTCATCTGATCTATTTGTGTGTTTTCATCTGTTATATTTGTGTGTGTTTTCATCTGTTCTATTTGTGTGTGTTTTCATCTGATCTATTTGTGTGTGTTTACATCTGATCTATTTGTGTGCGTTTTCATCTGTTATATTTGTGTGTGTTTTCATCTGTTCTTTACTCAACAACAAAAGTTCCTGTGACACCAATATTTTAGTGTATTTTTCAAACAAATAAAGTTTGGTTTTCAATATTGTAGTACATGTATAGAATCAAGTCACAAAAACGCAACTGCTACAGAAAAGCATGCATTCCATGCAAAAGTTGACTTTTATGCAAGCCCCATGCATTTCACTACCCAAGAATGGGTATAAAAACATGTACGTTAACGGGATTCCATATGCATTGTTTAGCATCGTGCTGACAACAACCACTAAGAAAAATAATAAAATTACGCAATTATTCAACATTACGAAATGCCACGCCTGTCCGAAAATGAGCGTCTGCGAGCCATTGGTATGCTTAAAGCAGGATCGAGTCAAAGTGATGTTGCAAGACCATTTAACGTCCACAGAAACACTATTTGGGGTTTATGGCAACGTTGGCAACAGACGAATGCAGTCAGAGACCATCCTCGGAGTGGCAGGCCACGCGTAACCAATAATCGACAAGACAACTGGATTCGAACAACACACCTACGAAATCGATTCCAGCCAGCAACAGTGACTGCAAGAGGCATCCCTGGCCTTCGACGAATATCTTCACAAACCGTACATCGTCGCCTCAGATGTGCAGGGATTGTCGCCAGATGACCCGCCAGACAGGAAAGCACCGCCAAGCACGTCTACAGTGGTGCAGACAGCATCTACGCTGGACGGCCATGGAGTGGGGACAAGTTCTATTCACTGACGAGTCTCGTTTTCACCTCAGCCACAGCGATGGACGGATTCGAGTGTACCGACGTCGAGGTGAACGTTACGTCAATCATTGTGTCATGGTAGAAGATCGGTTCAGGGGCGGCAGCGTTATGGTTTGGGATGGGATTACAGCAAGACAGAGGACCCGTTTGATAGTGGTAGAGGTAAATCTCAATGGACAGCGCTACCGCGACGAGATCCTCGGCCCTGTTGTTCTACCGTTTTAGCGTCGTCATGGCCCAGGCACTACCTTTCAACATGACAACACCCGGGCTCATATTGCTCGACTTGTTCAGGATTCTCTTCAACAAAACAACGTGAATGTTATCCCCTGGCCGGCTCGCTCCCCTGATCTCTCACCAATCAAACACATGTGGGATGAGATGGATCGGCGCCTTCGACGTCAACCACATGTTCCACAGACACTCCAGGAACTTCGAAACATGCTCAGCAGATATTGACAGATATCCCACTAGACTTTTTGCGACGCCCAGTCCATTCCATGAGACGAAGATGTGTTGCTTGCATCGCAACCAGAGGTGGACACATACGCTATTGATTTGTAAATTAACATTAAGTCAGTGTGGCAAATTAAACCGTTTGAACACTTACAGGAGTCTTTTATCTGTTGCAAACCGAAATTGTTTCAGATTTGGTAAAAAACATAACTTTGCATTAGTGAGTGAGTGAGTTGGGTTTTACGCCGCTTTTAACAGTATTCCAGTTATATCACGGCGTGTCAGCTTAATGTGGGAGGAAAGCCCGAAGTGATGCAGGTCTCAGACGTTTACCACTTCGGTGAAACCCACGAGCACGGGTATGGTGCTGACAAACATGGAATCATAATCGGGGCGAACCGGGATTCGAACCCACAATCATAGGTTTCTGGCGTGCCCAAGGGACGCAACTCTGCACAGTGAATCGCTGCGCCTTCGACTACTGGGCCACCCGTGCCCCGACCTTTGCATTAAATCTTATTCAATGTCACAGGAACTTTTGTTGTTCAGTATATTTGTGTGTGATTTCATCTGTTCTATTTGTGTGTTTTCATCTGTTCTATTTGTGTGTGTTTCCATCTGTTCTGTTTGTGTGTGTTTTTATCTGTTCTGTTTGTGTGTGTTTCATCTTTTCTATTGGTGTGTGTTTTCATCTTTTCTATTTGTGTGTTTTCATCTGCTCTTTTTGTGTGTGTTTTCATCTGTTGTATTTGTTTGTGTTTTCATGTCTTCTATTTGTGTGTGTTTCCATCTTTTCTATTGGTGTGTGTTTTCATCTTTTCTTTTGGTGTGTGCTTTAATCTGTTGAATTCGTGTGTATTTTCATCTGTTCTAATTGTGTGTTTTCGTCTGTTCTATTTGTGTGTTTTTTCATCTGCTCCATTTGTGTGTGTTGACGAAGGTCAAAATGTAAAGTAATGCGAAAAAACTTTCCGTGTTAGTCGAGTCCCTTTAACTTACCATACAAAAAAGGTCATTAAATATAGAACAAAAATGACCACAAATAGTTTATTTTAATATGGCGTCACAAAGAAAATCGGAACAAAATTGGATTGGAATCATTGGTACGAACAGGCATGTATAGTTCTAGCTTCATTGGTTCAATAGTTTCTGAGAAGATGACGTCTTTGGTGCGAGGAAATGTATTTACAGAGAATTTAATTGCACTGTGAAACACATGGCCAGATGAAGATGACATTAACAATATCCCAAAATCTAAAACATTTGTGTTAAGGCCCTCTACTGGCCAGTTATATACACATTGTTAATACCTTTATAAATAAATGGTTGTTTATGTCCGTAAATAGATATTTTTTCAATGTGGTTGTCCTTCAGGTGAAGTGCATTGGAAGTGTGTCTGTTAATAAAAGTTTGTAACATACTTAGCCTAAACATCACCTAAACACAATATCCCAATAATAAAAAAACGTGTTTAGATTTTAAACACATTTAAACAAGTTTAGAATTTAAACATGTTTATTAAAGGGCATATCATCAGGCTATAAGTCAAATATCGATATCATGTACAATATACATGTACATGTACATAGAAATTATAATATACATGTATATAGAAATTCGATGTGCAAATCAGATTCACGGGCACTTGCATAACACATAAACATGTACCACCAGGACTAACAACGAATTAATTCAATGGTATTTCGTTGCAGCGTGTCAGTGTTTCACAATCCTAGACCTTGTGGTTTCTGAGAAGAAGATTACAAACGGATTTTCACAAATTGCTTTATTTTAAATAACAAAGGTAACTGAATGTTTTTGTACAATGCTGCTCGCTTGTTTTATATGTTTCGGCTGGTCCATTGAATCAAAAGATAAAGTACGGACGGACAGACAGAAGAACAGACAGGGGAATTAAGCTCACTTGGACCGTCAGTCCTGGTGAGATAAAACCAACTTAGTGGGTAGATACTTTGATCGGAATAACAATCAAATGCAGTGATACTTACTGTGAAAGTCTGAATGTATTCCAGTTCAAATGGAGATATACGGTAAGTGCAGTCATAACGAAACAGACAGTAGCACATATTTGGATTTTCTTCATGGCTAAGTATTGGCCTTCAAATGACGACAAACTGGTATTGCTGCAACTCCGTTGCCGTGCTTGACTCAACATGTGTTGTACAGGCAATCTCCGCTCAGGTTTTAATGGTATTGGCGCGTTTGAGCGAATGTTCATAGCGGCCTACACTGCAAACACGAAAACGTCGTTTTTTTCCGTATATGTCATTGGACGGAAAAACGACTAAAAATTCATTAAAATTGATTAATTGGTTAGCGTCTAGAAAGTGTCCGGAAAAGCGTCCAGTTTTTCAAGCGTAAAATGGACGGAAAAACGATGCTTTTTGCTCCGCCTTGTACAACTGTTAACGGCAAATCATATGGCGCTGGTCCCCCGACGCACGTGATGCAGAAGTCTTCCTTTCGGAAGCATTAGGTTTCGTATTTCTGGCATGCCTTGCTCTAGTATCTGTCGCTCGCAGCGAGATTTGCTGATTAGTCAGTTTAGGGATATGTAACATGTTAATGGAATTCAGACACGCGCCAAGAAATCAAACCAAACCATGTACCAAGTTTATTGAGATTACATATCCCTCCGCTATGCACAGTTACCTCTATCGGATAATGGGTTGTGTTTCATTTGGTTATAACAGTAACTAATTTTGTAATGTGAAGTTTACACGATATACGGCTTTTCCATAGGACGAGAGGTGGGTCACATGACGTTTTTCACGTGACTGTATTCTTGAAATTACGTAAGCACTGTCTTCTTCCACAATCCTGGGAAAAAATCCTTGGAATTCCCTAGTACGAATTCATACAGAAGCGTTGTTTCTCATCAGTAAGACCCTCTAATTTTGAACGTAGCGTCTTAGCATACTCTGAGATAAGTCATAGAGTTTGGTTGCATGCCCGTTCAAGGATACCCTCGCTACAACCCATCCTAGGGAAATAAAACCCCAAAATCCAAACTATCGTAGTGACAATCTACAGCAATCTATGAAATTACCTTAGTATCTATTTGACACATCTTTACAATCACATTTCAATGATCGGCCAATTGATCAGTGACCACAAAGGCTTGAAATCGCCACAGGTTAATTAACAACTTCGGAAATATCTCCCGTCATGTTTATCGTGTCGGCCATTTTGACGTCTTGTACCTGATGTAAATATAATGTATTACGACGCTCTGTCATTGTTATTGACTTACTGGGGTAGTTCTTAACAGACCTTCTCATCTAATGAGGATATTTTTTGGAATATATTTCTTGTAAACAAACTAAAACAGATGTTCCTCGCTTTTAGGGGAACTATTTTATTCCGGAATGGCCTATTAAAGCTAATAGTAAGTCAAGGCACCATGCGCGTATATGATCTGTTATTATATGTGTTCAACAAATACGGTTTTGGGCGTTAATAAAATACACTGACGCAAGTATATTCTAATCAACTGGATAATTGAATATGCTTTATTTTACATATTACATAACATCACTAAACAAAATTTGGACAGGTGCAGTTACACACTACGGTGATCGCATTAAACACCACTTTGAACAGTATATCAGTTATATCCCGGTGTATCAGACTGATGTGGGATAAAAATCCGAAGTGGTTCAGGCCATCCAACGGGTGTTCGCGAAAAGGTGAGCGTATTCTGCCAGACAGGTGGCATCCATCACAAACACATGCAAGGACAAGTCAATTGTTCACCTGAACAAAGCAAGGAAACACACAATGATGCCCGTCCTCACTATTACCGAGCATGTAAATTATATTGTCCGTCAAAAACATGGACGAGTATAAACAATATGTTCCTACAGGGAGTTATGGAATACTGTAAAGGACATTCTCCAAATCTCGACCTTTGGAAACGAGCTAAATATGCCAAAAACACGAGAATGCGTGTTTTTGATACATAGCACTTTTTGTCAAAAATTGACAACGCAAGAATGCGACATTTGGACATGATGAAAAACCTCGCAATCTCCCAATCTAGACTTGTCAAATTAGGCCACAAAAACACAAAATCGCGAGAACGCGACATTTCATTTTCTCGCGATCTCGCGTTCTCGCGTTCTCGTTTTTTAGACGCTGTCCGTGCGCATGCGTGATATCATAAGGTCAAGGCGCATGCGCACATTAGTAGTCCTGCACAGTGGTCATGCTTCTTTCATGCTCTTCATTCTCCAAGTAGCATTTAGAAAATGTATGACTTGAGCTTGAAAATGCTATGTAATTTACATACACAAAGACCCATGTAGAGTAGAGTAGACTCCCCTCCCTTTGGTGCTATTTTCTATGTACTTTAAATTAAAACCCTCAACATGCTAAACATAATTTAACAAAAGAAATTGTGTACATGAATGTTCATGGATAGTGAAAACATTAAAGTGTGAGGAAGCTGAAAACAATACATATCACTGTCAGTGAGAGAGTAAATATTGCTTAAAGACACATCAGCAGTATTGCTGTATCAGTTACAGAAATAATCACATTATTATCAATTAAAACAAAATTATCCAAGACCAATTTGTAGCATTCGGCTAAAATGAGATTGTCCGATGTTTTTACACGACACCATAGTCGCTACTTTAGGCCATACAAAATTAATTAATAGATTATCATCCTTTCCCACCTAACTACAAAACATCCCACCTTACATTATTCTATTGCCTCAAACTTCCTAGAAATAGAAATATCGCTAAAATGTGTGTTCCTACTCCGTGCACGTAGCCCCATTGAACACGCATGATGCATGTGAATCGCATCCTTCGAAAGCAATTGTACACAGATGCCTTTAATAGTTCGATAAGAAAACATTAACATCTTTATACTGAATAAGTACCCCCAATATCCAGGGACCGGCATGGCTCTGAATAAGTGAGTGAGTTTGACTTAACACCGCTTTGAACAGTATTTATATTTCAGTTATTCCCTGGCTTGTCAGCTTCAAATAGGACGAAACCCACCATCATAGGTTTCTGGCACGCCCAAGGGACGCAACTTTACGTACACAGCGAATTGCGACGCCTCAGAGGACTGAGCCACTAGGTCACTGTCCAGGTAATTGGCAGAAAAACGCGAGAACGCGAGATCGCGACATTGGTCAAGTTTCGCAATCTCGCGTTCTCGCGTATAACTGTATAAGCAATTGACACAAAAGCACAAGATCGCGAGATAGCGACATTGGTCAAGTGTCGCAAACTCGCGTTCTAGCGTTTTTGAAAATAGTTAGATATATCTGCATAGCCAATGGGCACAAAAACACGAGAACGCGAGATCGCGACGTTGGTCAAGTGTCGCAATCTCGCGTTTTTGAAAAGAGTTGCATATGACTGAAAAGGCAATTGACACAAAAGCACGAAAACGCGAGATCGCGAGATAGCAACATTGGTCAAGTGTCGCGATCTCGCATTCTCGCGTTTATTACGGTTTGAGTCGAAACATGCAGCGCTTGCAAATGAGAATTCGCATATATACACACAATGACATGTTATAATAAACATTCTTCATTTGCACTGGTAGTTACACTGATTAATTAATTGAATTGATTGTCTTTGAATAGTTTTTGTGTACTCCAACCCTGCATTGAAGCCTGCAGCAAAGTCGGTGAAGAACACGTTTCCTTCAAACAAACATAGGCATATTGTGATAAATGAAACATCTGTGCATAAATGGAATCCCAAATGTCTACTTCGTTTGCAGAATTCGTTCAAGATAATAATACTCTCTGCCAATGCGGTCAACATGTACATACATTTCAAACAAGATGTATTGACATGGTCCCAGCTGACAAGCTAAGCTAAGAGCTTACTGCTTCGGAATAACTTCATCTATTCATCTGAGGCAACAGCTTCTTTTTGCAAACAACTGACCATGGGTCATCACTGATCCATGAATATATTCTTACCGCTATGGTCAACGTAGTCATGAATTTGTTTCGTTGGCAAATCGAAATTGGTCATTCACTAGCATTCTCAAGCATTGATGTTTCATATTTCTATACAGGAGTATTGGTTGATAACAACATCTGGTGTCACATGACACCAAATAATAAGGGGTATATCTGAAGTAAATAATATTTTATTCAGGAAACAATAGTCAGAATTAGTTACCCGACCAGACTAAATGTTTATATATTTTCCCTTTAAAATAATACGTGTTTCAACACACAAAAATGTTAAACAAACACACGTTTGTGTTTACCGTTATGCTTGCCCATGTAGCCGTCGTATTCATGTGAAATATATAAATGTTGTGTACAGCCATGTGTGGCACCGAATACAATATTGAAATAAGGAACGTGGTCATGAGGCGAGACATTTCAAAACAGTTAAAACTTTACAATTATAAGGTGTTGAAGATCTTCTTTGGTTGACAGCAAAATACAGTTTTTACACGTGCACGTATATATATATGTGTGTGTGTGTTTGTGTGTGTGTGTGTGTGTGTGTGTGTGTGTGTGTGTGTGTGTGTGTGTGTGTGTGTGTGTGTGTGTGTGTGTGTGTGTGTGTGTGTGTGTGTGTGTGTGTGTGTGTGTGTATCCTACACCACGAGATCTGACTTGGTTGTGGTTCAGGGAAGGTTGACAGCAAATCGCTACATGAATCAAATTCTTCAACCTCACCTTCTTCCAATCATTGACCGCCAGAGGGAGCTGTTTCAACAGGACAACGCTTCACTGAACACAGGTTCTATCACGGTAGACTACCCCCTTATGCCAACATCAACGGCTTGCCCTGGCCGTCGAGATCTCCAGATCTCAACCCAATGGAACAACTCTGGGATGAACTCGATCGACGTGTACGTCAACGTCAGAACCGCCGCAGACACTCCACAACTGGCCAACGCGTTACAAGCAAAATTGCGCCGAAATCCGCAAGACAGAATTCGTACGCTTAACCAGTCAGTGCAGAGGAGATGCAGAACCGTGATTGCTGCAACGGGCGGTCACACGAGATACTGATTTTAGTGCAACCTTGTGGCCGTTTGTGACATGACAATGAACAATTTTCAATGCCTTTGTACAACGACAATATGTAACTATCGAGGTCCAAAATTTCATATTTGTATCTATGGTATTCAATTAAAAATATCGACTTTATCCAGTCACAGGATTGTAACCGATGGCACCCGTCACAAACACATGCAAAGACATGTGAATCCTCGGAAACATGATGGTACATTAACACGAGAGTTGGGAAATCAGAATGATATGTGACTGTCTGTCGTCAGTATTTATACCTACAGATAATCTCATTGACTGATTAAACTGACGATAAAGTTGTTATTGCGTACTTTAGTGACGTTCTCGTGCTTTTGAGTCAATTGCCTATACAGTCATATGCAACTATTTTCAAAAACGCGAGATTGCGACACTTGACCAATGTCGCGATCCCGCGTTCTCGTGCTTTTGTGTCAATTGCCCATACATTCCATTGTAAATATTTTGAAAAACACGAGAACGATCTCACATTCTCGTGCTTTTGTGCTTTTGTGTCAAAGGCCTCTACAGTTATGTGCAACTATTTTCAAAAACGCGAGATTGCGACACTTGGCGACACCTGGCCAATGTCGCGATCTCGCGATCTCGTGCTTTTGTGTCAATTGCCTATACAGTCATATGCAACTATTTTCTTGACCAATGTCGCGTTCTCGTGTTTTTCGGCCAATTACCTGGACAGTCATCTAGTGGCTCAGTCGCCTGAGGCGTCGCAATTTGCTGTGTAGAGTTGCGTTTCTTGGGTGTGCCAGAAACCTATGATGGTGGGTTTCGTCCTATTTGAAGCTGACATGCCAGGGTATAACTGAAATATAAAAACTGTTCAAAGCGGTGTTAAGCCAAACTCGCTCACTTATTCAGAGCCATGCCGGTCCCTGGATATTGGGGGTACTTTTCCAGTATAAGCATGTCTATCATGTGGATGTCAAGGCCGCAGTGAATTATGAGTTAGAGTTTGATTGAATTTTAAAATACATGGGAGACGGAACGCATTTTATTTTTAACATTTTATTGTTTTCTTATCGAACTATTAAAGGCATCTGTGTACAATTGCTGTCGAAGGGTGTGATTCACATGCATCATGCGTGTTCAGTAGGGCTACGTGTACGGAGTAGGAACACACATATTAGCGATATTTTTATTTCTAGGAACTTTGAGCAATAGAATAATGTAAGGTGGGATGTTTTGTAGTTAGGTGGGAAAGGATGATAATCTATTAATTAATTTTGTATGGCCTAAAGTAGCGACTATGGTGTCGTGTAAAAACATCGGACAATCTCATTTTAGCCGAATGCTACAAATTGGTCTTTGAGAATTTTGCTAGCCGTGTATAATATTGCCTCACTGGCCCGTGATTATTCCTGTAATTGACAGTGCAGCCGCGAATAGCTGCGATACTGCTGATGTGGCTTTAAGCAATATTTACTCTCTCACTGACAGTGATATATATTGTTTCCAGCTTCCTCACACTTTAATGTTTTCACTATCACTGGACATTCATGTACACAATTTCTTTTGTTAAATTATAATGAGCACGTTGAGGGTTTTAATTTAAAGTACATTGGAAATTGAACCAAAGGGAAAGGACTCTACGATACATGGGACTTTGTGTTTGTAAATTACATGATAGCATTTTCAAGCTCAAGTCATAAGTTTGCTAAATGCTGCTTGCAGAATGAAGAGCATGAAAGAAGCAAGACCACCGGACTGCTAAGGTGCGGATGCGCCTTGACCTTATGATATTACGCATGCGCACGGACAGCGTCTAAAAAACGAGAACACGAGAACGCGAGATCGCGAGAAAATGAAATGTCGCATTCTCGCGTTCTTGCGATTTTGTGGCCTAATTTTACAAGTCGAGATTGCGAGGTTGCGAGACTGCGAGATTTTGCATCATGTCCAAATGTCACATTCTCGCGTTGTCGACTTTTGACAAAAAGTGCTATGTACCAAAAACACGAGAATGCGAGATCGCGAGAACGCGAGATTTTGGCCAAATCTCGCGTTCTCGCGATCTCGCATTCTCGTGTTTTGGGCATATTTACCTCGTTTCCAAAGGTCGAGATCGCGAGAATGCGAGATCTCGAGAATGTCCCTTACAGTATTCCATACTTATGTCGTTTTCGTCAACTGATAAACATGTGATATAATGTCAGTGTATATGGTCATGTAATTAAGAAACAAACCGCGAGTGGGAGTTGTTTATTGTTTTATCATGAAATATATATCGCTTCCTTCTTCTCTGTTCTTTGCGATTTATCGCGTAGCTGTCTTGGTTTTTGGACAAGCATAGTCGCCTATAACGGCAAGCATGGGTTGATGAAGACCTATTCTAACCCGGATCTTCAAAGGTCAAATGGGATTCAACTGATATATTAAGATGAAATAAAACTGAATTATATGTGCTGTTTACATATCAAAGTTTGCCAAATTGTTGCAAAATGTTTGGCCACAGCAAGGCTACGTATTCACAACTTATTGTGGTAGGCACAGTATAATTCATGCTTCTGGACTGAGGGAGGGCCGTATTCCTCCTTGTGGGTCACCTGCTTGGTAATATGGGACGGGAAAACTGCAGGGGATGAGGGCAGTTAAGTTGATGGTACAGACTGATAACAGAGATCATTTTACAAATGTGAAACCTCATTCCACAAAGGAAGGGGCGAAAGCTGAAACTTGGTGAGATTTACAGAACAAAGGCAGTTATTTCTAGTTTTTTACTGACTCTCGGGGATACATTTAATAAAACAATTAATGTGTGTGTGTGTGTGTGTGTGTGTGTGTGTGTGTGTGTGTGTGTGTGTGTGTGTGTGTGTGTGTGTGAAGAAGAAGAAGAAGAAGAAGAACTGTACAGCATAAAAATGGCTACGTATGTAGTTCGGGTAGATATGTAGAATGCCCGGCCAGTATGACCTTTGAGACACCACATTTTCAGTCATTAAAATGCGTAAAACATTTATTGAGTAAAAGAAAACACTATAAGTGAGTGAAACAAAAGACATCAGTACAGGTACATCCAGTCCCCCAACCCCAAGTCTGCATGTATCAATACTCATACCTGCCACATCCTCAACCACTTAACTTACTTACACAATCATCTCACTACATGTTCGCCAACCCTCGTATCACAACGCACGCACGCACGCACGCACGCACGCACGCACGCGCACACACATCGCATTCATCTTTCCCCTTTATCCCTACAACCATCTCATTATGTCTACGTCAGCCATCGTGGATACATACGCATGCTTACATACATAATCCACCCTCCAACCATTCCCACACATCCATCGAACTAGAACTATATCCGCCTTCATGTATCGGTATTCGTGCTTACATACATACACCCTCCTACCATTCCCCTACATCCATCGCACTATAACTATAACCGCCTTCATGCATCCGCACTCATGTTCAGATTGCATTGCATGCATCGAATTACACGTTTAAAATATCGTAACTATTTTACAATATGTACATATAAAATATCAGCAAACAGAGAGTATTATAACGCAATAGATTCCATCCGTCAAAACATCACAGAAAGAAGGGCAGCCTGGAATTTTACAATGGCATCTGAATGCACTAAGACGTTCAGCTGGTCAGGAGGTGAGAGTTGCGGAAAATTACGATAAACTTCAGTTACAGATCTCCATTACGAATATCTAAAGTATGAATAAAGATCACAGCGTGCTATAAAGTGTACTTCATCCCTGCAGATTTAGCAATTTCCTTAGCTATGAAATTTATGTCTAAATGCTCATGTAGACAAAGACCCAAATGTTTATAGGCATGACCATATTATGTTCCACGCAAATATCTCCACATTTAAAAACAAAGCTAGATTGAGGCTTTGAAGGCATTAAGAAGTGAAACACATAAGGAAGAAAATGTATTGATGTCAACGTCTTTATTATGAGGAATACAACGTTTCGGAGTAAACACTTACTCCTTCATCAGGTGAATTAACGCTATGAGGCAGAGAAGATATATATGTACCTGTAAGAACAACAAAAGTAAAAAGATGGGAAAGGAGGAAACGTAACAAGGAAAGCCAACAAGTAATTGGCGCTAATTACCCCGGCCTCCCGTTTGCCCCTTCTCCATTGCCCATTACCAATATTTCATAAGATAAGTTTTGGCTTTAATTTGTCCATTGATAATTAACCATCAACGTCTGTTATCTCAACCCTAAAAAGTACGAGAATCTGTACTTTACAAATAAGCAATATCGGAAAAATGTATATGCATATAATATCTGACAAGCTCGTACACCAAGATCACCTACAAAAATAAGTTTTAAGAGCCGGTTGATATTCTTTTGCGTATTTGACGATTATATAACTTTCGAAAGTATAAATCCTTTTCCTATACTCAGACGTTCCTGAGCCCTGCGCTTTCCTAATTATTTTGACTAAAATTATTACCGTTATCATTGTATTTGTTAATGGGAAACGCGTGCCGATCAAGTACGTGCCATGAATTAAAGCGACATTGTACGATTCCGAACTTATCACGAGACAGTGTTTATGAATCCCTGTCAAATAGTGGTGACATAGTGGAAACAATACGCAAAATCGCGCATGCACAGTACGGAAAATTTGGACAAGGCATTAAGCAATCCGCATGCGCAGAACGATTGATTTCAGTGCTTCCGCTAAGCGCTTCGAGTACATCGTCAAACTCGGACCTGTAATCTAAGACGCGAGAACTGACCAATGAAATCTGAGAAGTAGGAATACCGGTAGACGCTGTTGCTTGATTGACAACCAAGAAAGGGAGGAGCTTGATGACATCGTTCTCTCCCAGTAAATTCCGATGTCAAATAACGACGTTATTTGGACGGAAAAACGATGGTTTGAAAGCGTCCAAATAACGTCGTTTTTCCGTCCAATGACCATATACGGAAAAAACGACGTTTTCGTGTTTGCAGTGCTAGCTGTACTAAACGTGTGTTCTCGTAACAGGCCTAGGCCTTTGCAAATTTCCACTTGTTCATGTTGGGTTTGTCCATTCTGCCCATACAATGTACTTATGTGAGCATAATTATAATGTGTTTATGCAAATGGTGTGAGTGACAGGGGCTTCCGATGGGGATTAACCTGTTTACAATCTTTGTGAACACCAGGGCCCACTTGCACAAAGCGATCTTAGCACCAAGTCTACCGTAAGCCAATGTTAAAGTATGGGAGTTACAATCATCTTAGCACTAAGATCGCTTTGTGCAAGGGGACCCTGGTGCCATTACTGAATTTCAGCGATTCATTCATATAATTTTCACCGTTATCTGCCTTCTACGCCCAATGGTGTCTGTTTCGGCAGATAATCGAGACTGGTTATTGTCTGGCGTTGGCGTTCGGACTGACTTATTGTGCTGGCCCACTATGACGCAGTGAACGTGAACCCGTGATGATACGGGTTGGAATAGGTCTTCAGCTGACTTGGTTAATGCATGTCCCCGTATCCCAATTGCCTGGATCGATGCTCTTGAAATCAATCACTGGATACTCCACTCCGACACATTATACTCTAAGCCTACCAGTCTTTGCTTTATCCCCTTTATGAACGAGCGCCAAGCAAGGTGACAACAAGTACCATCGGTTATTGTCATTTTGGTATGCAGCGATACGTCTGCCTATACTAATCCGAACAAATGCGTAGTGCCACAGCCATGAAGTCGTTCCCTTGCATTGACAAATGATTGAATGAAATCTATGCACGCTGTATATGTTGGTTTCTGCATATGTTTTATGGTCTCAGTTCCACAAAGCGACCACAGCGCTATGAGTATCGTAAGTCTATATTGAAGTATGGGAGTTATGGTCACCTTACCGCTATGAGTATCGTAAGTCCATGTTTAAGTATGGGAGTTAAGGGCACCTTAGCGCTATGAGTATCGTAAGTCCATGTTTAAGTATGGGAGTTAAGGTCACCTTAGCGCTAAGAGTATCGTAAGTCTATGTTTAAGTATGGGAGTTAAGGTCACCTTAGCGCTATGAGTATCGTAAGTCTATATTTAAGTATGGGAGTTAAGGTCACCTTACCACTATGAGTATCGTAAGTCTATGTTTAAGTATGGGAGTTAAGGTCACCTTAGCGCTAAGAGTATCGTAAGTCTATGTTTGAGTATGGGAGTTAAGGTCACCTTAGCGCTATGAGTATCGTAAGTCTAGGTTTAAGTATGGGAGTTAAGGTCACCTTACCGCTATGAGTATCGTAAGTCCATGTTTAAGTATGGGAGTTAAGGTCACCTTACCGCTATGAGTATCGTAAGTCTATATTTAAGTATGGGAGTTAAGGTCACCTTAGCGCTAAGAGTATCGTAAGTCCATGTTTAAGTATGGGAGTTAAGGTCACCTTAGCGCTATGAGTATCGTAAGTCTATGTTTAAGTATGGGAGTTAAGGTCACCTTAGCGCTATGAGTATCGTAAGTCTGGGTTTAAGTATGGGAGTTATGGTCACCTTACCGCTATGAGTATCGTAAGTCCATGTTTAAGTATGGGAGTTAAGGTCACCTTACCGCTATGAGTATCGTAAGTCTATATTTAAGTATGGGAGTTAAGGTCACCTTACCGCTATGAGTATCGTAAGTCCATGTTTAAGTATGGGAGTTAAGGTCACCTTAGCGCTAAGAGTATCGTAAGTCTATGTTTAAGTATGGGAGTTAAGGTCACCTTAGCGCTAAGAGTATCGTAAGTCCATGTTTAAGTATGGGAGTTAAGGTCACCTTAGCGCTATGAGTATCGTAAGTCTATATTGAAGTATGGGAGTTATGGTCACCTTACCGCTATGAGTATCGTTAGTCTATATTTAAGTATGGGAGTTAAAGTCACCTTACCGCTATGAGTATTGTATGTCTATATTTAAGTATGGGAGTTAAAGTCACCTTACCGCTATGAGTATCGTAAGTCTATATTTAAGTATGGGAGTTATGGTCACCTTACCGCTATGAGTATCGTATGTCTATATTTAAGTATGGGAGTTATGGTCACCTTAGCGCTATGAGTATCGTAAGTCTATATTTAAGTATGGGAGTTAAGGTCACCTTAGCGCTATGAGTATCGTAAGTCTATATTTAAGTATTGGAGTTATGGTCACCTTACCGCTATGAGTATCGTTAATCTATATTGAAGTATGGGAGTTAAGGCCACCTTAGCGCTATGAGTATCGTATGTCTATATTTAAGTATGGGAGTTATGGTCACCTTAGCGCTATGAGTATCGTATGTCTATATTGAAGTATGGGAGTTATGGTCACCTTAGCGCTATGAGTATCGTTAGTCTATATTTAAGTATGGGAGTTATGGTCACCTTACCGCTATGAGTATCGTTAGTCTATATTGAAGTATGGGAGTTAAGGTCACCTTACCGCTATGAGTATTGTATGTCTATATTTAAGTATGGGAGTTAAGGTCACCTTACCGCTATGAGTATCGTATGTCTATATTTAAGTATGGGAGTTATGGTCACCTTACCGCTATGAGTATCGTTAGTCTATATTGAAGTATGGGAGTTAAGGTCACCTTACCGCTATGAGTATTGTATGTCTATATTTAAGTATGGGAGTTAAGGTCACCTTAGCGCTATGAGTATCGTATGTCTATATTTAAGTATGGGAGTTATGGTCACCTTAGCGCTATGAGTATCGTATGTCTATATTTAAGTATGGGAGTTATGGTCACCTTACCGCTATGAGTATCGTTAGTCTATATTGAAGTATGGGAGTTAAGGTCACCTTAGCGCTATGAGTATCGTATGTCTATATTTAAGTATGGGAGTTATTGTCACCTTAGCGCTATGAGTATCGTTAGTCTATATTGAAGTATTGGAGTTAAGGTCACCTTAGCGCTATGAGTATCGTATGTCTATATTTAAGTATGGGAGTTATGGTCACCTTACCGCTATGAGTATCGTTAGTCTATATTGAAGTATGGGAGTTAAGGTCACCTTAGCGCTATGAGTATCGTATGTCTATATTTAAGTATGGGAGTTATGGTCACCTTAGCGCTATGAGTATCGTTAGTCTATATTGAAGTATGGGAGTTAAGGTCACCTTAGCGCTATGAGTATCGTATGTCTATATTGAAGTATGGGAGTTATGGTCACCTTAGCGCTATGAGTATCGTTAGTCTATATTTAAGTATGGGAGTTATGGTCACCTTAGCGCTATGAGTATCGTTAGTCTATATTGAAGTATGGGAGTTAAGGTCACCTTAGCGCTATGAGTATCGTATGTCTATATTTAAGTATGGGAGTTATGGTCACCTTAGCGCTATGAGTATCGTTAGTCTATATTGAAGTATGGGAGTTAAGGTCACCTTAGCGCTATGAGTATCGTATGTCTATATTGAAGTATGGGAGTTATGGTCACCTTAGCGCTATGAGTATCGTTAGTCTATATTTAAGTATGGGAGTTATGGTCACCTTACCGCTATGAGTATCGTATGTCTATATTTAAGTATGGGAGTTAAGGTCACCTTACCGCTATGAGTATCGTATGTCTATATTGAAGTATGGGAGTTAAGGTCACCTTAGCGCTATGAGTATCGTATGTCTATATTTAAGTATGGGAGTTATGGTCACCTTACCGCTATGAGTATCGTTAGTCTATATTGAAGTATGGGAGTTAAGGTCACCTTAGCGCTATGAGTATCGTATGTCTATATTGAAGTATGGGAGTTAAGGTCACCTTAGCGCTATGAGTATCGTATGTCTATATTTAAGTATGGGAGTTATGGTCACCTTAGCGCTATGAGTATCGTTAGTCTATATTGAAGTATGGGAGTTAAGGTCACCTTAGCGCTATGAGTATCGTAAGTCTATATTTAAGTATGGGAGTGATGGTCACCTAAGCGCTATGAGTATCGTATGTCTATATTTAAGTATGGGAGTTATGGTCACCTTACCGCTATGAGTATCGTTAGTCTATATTGAAGTATGGGAGTTAAGGTCACCTTAGCGCTATGAGTATCGTATGTCTATATTTAAGT
Source organism: Haliotis rufescens (assembly GCF_023055435.1). Taxonomy (NCBI): domain Eukaryota; kingdom Metazoa; phylum Mollusca; class Gastropoda; order Lepetellida; family Haliotidae; genus Haliotis; species Haliotis rufescens. Next base: position 2,371,705 of record NW_025964212.1, on the reverse strand, counting down.
ATGGGAGTTAAGGTCACCTTACCGCTATGAGTATCGTATGTCTATATTGAAGTATGGGAGTTATGGTCACCTTAGCGCTATGAGTATCGTTAGTCTATATTGAAGTATTGGAGTTAAGGTCACCTTAGCGCTATGAGTATCGTAAGTCTATATTGAAGTATGGGAGTTAAAGTCACCTTACCGCTATGAGTATCGTTAGTCCATGTTACATGTATGGGAGTTAAGGTCACGCCGGTCAGATATTGTCAATAAATCTGGTCTAACTGTAAGGGTTCGTGGCAAGACATAGCACAACATTCTAACACACATGTCAAAGGGCTGAAGATCACGTTTATAGAACGTCATATAGAACGTCAGTTCCGCCATATTGACGTCGTAGATTCCAACCTTGTTGCACTAATTATCATACAGTTTGGTGATAGTACAGATTCAGATATAATACGTCATCAGCTGAGTCAGATGCTGGCAATAAATCATCTATAGAAAAAAAAAACTTGATTAAGAAACCCAACCTTCCAATACTCATCCCGTTTCATAGCTTTTAACTGTCCATCTTTTTTCCAAGCAAATATAAAAAAGTAGATATCTTAATTGCTACCCCGTCAACGCATATCTCAATAAAATACAATATCAGCAATGTTTTGAGACCACCCCCAATTCAGTTGACATTTGCACCTGTGAGAATGCGAGGTCGGTGTGAGGTCATCACCTCGGGAAAGGTGTCTGCTAATACCTCACGCCGTTTCATATATGCATGACAACACACGACTATATCTTAGTTTATCATAATTTTACCTGTCAAAGAGACCGCCTCCGTGGTCTAGTGGTAGAGTGTCCGCCCGGAGAGCGGAAGGTCCGGGGTTCGATCCCCGGCCGCGTCATACCAAAAGACGTTAAAAGATAGTACTTGTTGCTACCCTGTCTGGCGCTCGGCATTAAGGGGCTAAAACAAGGACTGGTCGGCTCGGAGTCAGTATACTGTGTCTGAGTGGGGTATTCATGTTAAACTGCGGCATGGTATCTCAGTGAGCTAGCACTATAAATCGGCATCAGTCCGGACTAGTACAAGCAGCCACACAAACACACACACGTACATGCACGTCGCTATATAAGTGCAATAATCTTGGACGCGACGTTAAACCCAATTTCACCTCACCTCACCTCACCTGTAAAAGTACCTTCTAAAGCTAACCAGAATGTAAGTTAGGATAGGCTAGATTGGGTAGATTTGCGTTAGTTAGATATATGATATTTACAAAGCCCTATGATTCGTATTTATTAAATGAAGCCAGAAAAGGATTTTTCTAGCATTTCCGACATGGATGTTATGACTGATTCCAAAATTGGCATTAGTATTGATGGTACTATTATTTCTGCCTTAGCGTATGCGAATGATTATTTGCAGAGTCATAAGATGACTTGAACTAATTGCTACAGATATTTAATAACTGGTGTGAAACCAATGATACTGTTATTAACGCTGATAAATCTCATGTTGTACATTTTAGAAATCCTAGCGTCCCAAGAACCACACAACAGTATATTATTGGTAGTTCGGCTTTAAGTATTGTTAACTGTTACAGCTACCTGGGTTTATTGTTGACTGAGCATTTTGATTAGAACGCATTGGCAAAGACTGTGACCAAATAAGCTATCAGAGGTTTAGGCCTACTTATTTCCAAGTTTAAGACAATAGGAGGTATGCATTTTAGCACTTTTTCTAAGTTATATGACACTATGGTGTGGTCTGTCATTAATTACGTATACGGCGCATCTGTATGTGGTAACCGTGATGTATCTGCTGTTCGAATTCATGCAGGACACCACGGGGCTGTCAGGTTTTTTCTTGGCGTGGGCAGATATGCACCCATCTTCCCGAGGCGAGAGAGGTAACTGACTATAAAAGTCCACACTGCAAACACGAAAACGTCGTTTTTTTCCGTATATGGTCATTGGACGGAAAAACGACGTTATTTGGACGTTTTCAAACCATCGTTTTTCCGTCCAAATAACATCGTTATTTGACATCGGAATTTACTGGGAGAGAACGATAGCGTTAAGCTCCTCCCTTTCTTGATTGACATTGTCAATCAAGCAACAGCGTCTACCGGTGTTTCTACTTCTCAGATTTCATTGGTCAGTCCCCGCGTGTTAGATTACAGGCCCGCGTTTGACGCTGCACTCGAAGCGCTTAGCGGAAGTACTGAAATCAATGATCGTTCTGCGCATGCGGATTACTTAATGCCTTGACCAAATTTTCCGTTCTGTGCATGCGCGATTTCGCGTATTGTTTCCTAGATTTAATGTCACCACTATTTGACAATGTTTCATAAACACAGTCACGTGAAGGTTCGGAATCGTAACGAGTAACTCCATTTAAATTGAAGAGGATCCCCAGTGATATGGGAGATTCCAAGATGAAACTATTTTATGGCTATCTAGGCTGCCACCCAAACCGATCTAAACGGGACCCGATAGCTTATTGTATGCTATATAATCATATGGAAGTGGACAAGAACTATACATTGTATTCCGGCCGATTGTTCTTGCATTTACTTATAAGTCAGGAAAATGGACTTAAAAGGGGAGTTGTTGAATGTAATTATTTTAATTATTAAATGTTGCCTATACACTAATCTGGACGAACTTCTCATTGTTCTGTTTATGTCATCCTATATACTATTAGTATGTTACCGTTCTAAAGTCAACCTCTCACATAACATTATATTGTTCATAGTATCAAAGTTTAATCAACAATATCAAGAGCAGCGTTTTAAACCACTGAAACACCCAAACACAAGGCTGTTATCAAGCGCTAGTGCAGACGTGATGCATCGTAAAAACTGTATCGTGATGTCTTCAGAAATTCAATTATACTACGAGATAGTACGGCTAACGCTGACTCACCGGTGGAACTAAGACAATATCGCTCATACAGATATAACGTATTTGAATGTTAATACTAAAGACAAACAATCATTATTTTTGCAGTGACGATATAACACGTATACACGTTTATTGTTAACTTTCATCAGTTTTGCTCTTCATTTTAATAACTTTGTTTTCACATATATATGTAGCAATACCCGACATGCATGTCATACATAATTATGGGGCAGTTTTCAATCTTGTACTGACTTACTCTGGTGTTAATGAGCGAAGTTTATTGGCTTGTGTGTAAAACCCCGTTTTTCTGGTAATCCTATTATTACTTAGTTTATTTCTATCTAACGACACCCTGTTCTATGGATCATGGCTCCGTGACTATCCATAACAATTAAGATGAACATTCAGTTCAAGTAAATGAATGAGTTTGTTTTGACGCTACAGTCAGTCAAAAAACCAATGATGTGAGGTTTGATAACACACTTCTACCAGGTCGAACATCGTGGATCCTCATTTTCTGCCTAAAGAGAATCATAGTTCATATGCTAATCCATCTGCGAATACCCTCCCACTCAAGATGACCTTACATGTTGCTAAATGTATCATCTATCCCCCCAATCTCACCCCCCCCCCCGCCACCGCCCCCACCCCCCACACGCACGCACGCACGCAAACACGCACACACGCACACACACACACACACACACACACACACACACACACACACACACACACACACACACACACACACACACACACACACACACACACACACACACACACACACACACACAAACAACTGACCTAAATAACCTCGACAGGAAATACTGCTGATAGCCTCTGGTCAACTCAGCCGTGCCACCGCAGAATGTTCGTCCAACTCTGCAGGGGCATTCTCAGTGGCTTCAAACGCGCTGAAATGTTTTCGCCTTTGCATCCAAAACAAGAAGGCGGACAAGTGAAATCGTATGAAATTTGGCTATTTTAGGTCCTATCTCTTTTTTGATTACCCAATCATGCGCGGCATTCTCTGCCTAAAGAAGATCATATAGTTAACATGCTAATCCAACTCGAACTACCATCCCGCTCAAGATGAATGTTTTATGTAACATCCAACAGGCCCACATTTACGCACGCACGCACGCACGCACGCACGCGCACACACATATTTGGATTTACCCATCCCTGAATTGAGAAGACGTGCGTTACGAAGCTCCTCCAAGTCATCATCAATATCCGTATATGTCTGTGATATCATTACCCATCCAAAGCCGAATATACATTTATTGTGTTTTGACAACACATGTTATAATTGGGATAACACTTTCTGAGTAAAGTACAGATTCTCGTACTTTCTTGGGTTGTGTCCCGTCCGGGATTTGAACCCACACTGTGAGTGAGGCACCCAATCGCCAGAACACAAAGTTGGCGATCTAACCCAGCCACCGAACCAAAAATGTTAGTCCAGATGACGTATACTTTGTGTACTCCTCTGACAAGAGAAAAATGGCACGGCTTCTATGACCGAAAGCTTTGAACCAACAATGCCTATAAGAAAGTGGTCAACAGTAACACACATTATATTTGGATACCACTTTCTCAGTAAACTACATATTTTTAGGGTGGAGATAATAGACGTTGATGGTTGATTATCAATGGACAAATTAAAGCCAAAACTTAACTTATGAATGATTGGTAATGGGAAATGGACAATGGGCAAACGGGAGGCGGGGTAATCAGCGCCATGCCAGTTATCTGTTGGCTTCCCTTGTTGCGTTCCCTTCTTTGCTATCTTTTTACTTTTGTTGTTCTTACAGGTACAGATATATGTTCTCTGCCTCATAACATTTAATAATATGCACCTGATGAAGGAGAAAGTATATATTCCGAAACGCAGTGTTCCTCCGTTGACATCCATAAATAGTTTTCCTTGTGTGTATCAGTTCTTAATGCCCTTCAAAGACTCAATCTAGCTTTGTTTTTAAATGTGGTGATATTTGCGTAGAATATAATATGGTCATGCCTATATACATTTGGGTCTTTGTCTACATAAGCATTTAGACATACAATTTAGAGCTAAGGACATTGCTAATTCTGCAGGCATGAAGTACACGTCATAGCAAGCTGTGATCTTTATTCATACTTTAGATATTCGTAATGGAGATCTGTAACTGAAGTTTACCGTAATCTTCCGCAACTCTCACCTCCTGACCAGTTGAACGTCTTAGTGCATTCAGATGCCATTGTAAAATTCCAGGCTGCCCCTCTTTCTGTGATGTTTTAACGGATGAAATCTATTGCGTTATAATAATCTCTGTTTGCTGATATATAATATGTACATATTGTAAAATATTTACGATATGTTAAACGTGTAATTCGATGCATATGCAATGCAATGTGAACATAAGTGCGGATGCACGAAGGCGGTTATAGTTATAGTTATACTGCGATGGATGTAGGGGAATGGTAGGAGGGTGTATGTATGTATGAAAGCACGAATACCGATACATGAAGGCGGATATAGTTATAGTTCGATGGATGTTGGGGAATGGTGGGAGGATGGATTATGTATGAAAGCATGCGCATGGATCCATGATGGCTGACGTAGACATAATGGTGGGGAAAGAAGAATGTGTGTGTGTGCGTGCATGCGTGCATGCGTTGTGATACGAGGGTTGGCGAACATGTTGTCAGATGATTGTGTGAGTAAGTTAAGTGGTTGAGGATGTGGCAGGTATGAGTATTGATACATGCAGACTTGGGGTTGGGGGACTTGGTGTGCCTGTACTGAGGTCTTTTGTTTCACTCACTTATAGTGTTTTCTTTCACTCAAATACTGTTTTACGCATTTTAATGACTGAAACTGTAGTGACTCAAAGGTCATACTGGCCGGGCATTCAACATATCTACCCCAACAACATACGTAGCCATTTTTATGGTGTACAATTCTTCTTCTACCTCACACACACACACACACACACACACACACACACACACACACACACACACACACACACACACACACACACACACACGCATTAATTGTTTTATTAAATGTATCTTCGAGAGTCAGTAAGAAACTAGAAATAACTGCCTTTGTTCGGTAAACCTCACCAAGTTTCAGCTTTCGCCTCTTCCTTTGTGGACTGAGGTTTCACATTTGTAAAATGATCTCTCTTATCTGTCTGTACCATCAACTTAACTGCCCTCACCCCCTGCAGTTTTCCCGTCCCATATTGCCAAGCGGGTGACCCACAAGGAGGAATACCGCCCTCCCTCAGTCCAGTGATACTGTGCCTAGCACAATATGTTGGGGATACGTAGCCTTGCTGTGGGCAAACATTTTGTAACAATTTGGCAAACTTTGATATGTAAACAGCAAATATTATTCAGTTTTATTTCAACAAAAACGGAAAAAATCGGATCCTACTTATTTTGTGGATACCATAACAATAAATCAAGCCAATAGATCGTTTGAGCTGGCATGAATATAAAAAATAATTAGCAAGTCGATAGTCATAATTCCCTCTGTTGGTCCCACGTGAAATGTTCTTCATGAATAGAATAGATGGCTGATAGACGTTCGACCGAATAATATCATTTGCTTACTTCAACTGTTCATCTAATTTCCATGAATGTATGTTACATAGTTCATATGTTCATGGGCTTCTTCACTGAATGTATAGTGTGAAGGACTACTTCACTTGAGGATAAGTAACATATATAATGATGATAATTATGATAGTATTGCCATTATTATTCCTTCAGATTATTAAAAAAAAGAGAAAAAGAGAGAGAGAAGAGGTATGGAGATTGTGAGATTATTTTTAGCATCGGAATTGTTAACATAATTCTTAAATATATTATGTTTTGTTTGTTTGTTGTTAAATGCTGCACTCAGCAACGTAAGGATATTAAAACATTACATTTAGGTTCAGTTGTATTTTTATATTTGTATCATTTTGCAAATGTTACAGAGACCTGATAAGGGATATATAATAATGTATAGTCGCTATTCTTAAAGTAAGAATATGTTAGATTTAACAACCAGAAATATTGCACACAAGAGGATAATCAGATTTCATGACACTATTCAACGTCGAAGTCAACGATATTTGTGTATGTTATTGCTACATGACACGGATACGTCATGATAAAGCAATTAGAAATTGGCATTTGATGATATAAAATAGCTACGCGATAAATCACAAAGAATCGAACAAAGAAGGAAGCGATATTTATTTCACGATAAAACATTGTTCTATCATGACGTCATTTATTGAGATTCGAACATGCACTCGCAACTTGAAAACGTCGTAAATTGACCTTATTTTTGAGAGGTATGTGTCTAGTGAGTTGTTCCCAATAAATGTAGCTGGAGTATCCAAAAGTGAGAGTGATATGACAATCGGTATTGGGAGAAAAGGTACAGATGACTGACGAGAAAATTGTGAGAATATGCGGGACCAAACTCAAATCCTAAAATGGATTTATCTATCATGGCCGCTGTCGGATTCTATTCAAAGAATCATCATTATTTAAGTACGGGTAAATATTGTAAAGCGTGTATTTTTTCCTAATTTAACACCCTAAAAGAGGCTGTACGTAATGTTGATATCTCATATAGAAATAAACGAGTCTCGGTCGTTGTTTATCGTACAATAAACAACTCCCACTCGTCGTTTGTTTCTTAATTACATGACCATATACACTAACATTATATCTTTTCATGTTTATCGGTCAACAAAAGCGACATAATCATTTCCATTATCATGAGAAACCCTTGCCAAAAGTAGCGCCAACTGCACCATTGCGACAACATCAGGAGCATGTTTCATGATTCATCATAATAAATGATGACATTGGATGCTCGCAAAAACGCGAGCTCATTCCGATCCACTAGTGGCACCCGCCACAAACACATCCAAAGGCAAGCCAATTGTTCACCCGAAAAGGCAGAAAATTGCATCTGACATCATTTTTGTCATTGATACGTCAAACCTGGAAATGCCGTCTACACGTCCAACACAAAGCCCAAACCAGGACCCAAATCCTTCAAACCCGGCCAAAGTTCTGTTAATTACATACATTTCCCCCTAACCTTAAATAATCTATACTAGTTCTGAAGTAAATCGTATTTACCCGTATGAATCGTGTTATGTTATTTATTACCGATAAACAGAATATGCACACTTTCTGAAAGTACTGCGTGATAAGTCACGCTCCAAACCTATACTCTCGATATACATGCTGCTCTTACTTAAAAAAGAATATTGGGTTAACAAGATACGTATATTAAAGTACCATGCTTTCCTGATGTGCTCTCATTCTAATTTGAAATAATGGCATAAATAGTTACCACTCATCTTTCAATATTTTTCAAGGTTGGGTTAATCACGAACATATTTGAATATGTACAATATCTATACTTACTTATCTTTATACTTAAAGGCATCAGGTTTGTCTGTCATAAGACCCCGAAACAAATATGTCCAACACAGCCCAATATTTGGCTCTTGGCTCCTTGTTCTTATATTTTATAAGTATTGTTTAAACAACTGTTTTTTTTCTGTAAAATATGTTCATTTCAGAAATTAGATGTTATTCTAGCATTAGGTCTGTGGTACGTTTACTGCATCAGCATTACATTAAAACGATATTACATTATATAAATCCATACAGAGGAAATGCTTAACATTTATCTTTTAAGGAAGAGTGCAGGACGACTTGCTTTATACATATAAATGTGGACATATATGTATGGACATTTGGATGATACAGATATAACTCCTTAAAGATAGTGTTCGTAGATGACTGTAGAAAATGGAATAATTATGTGAGTAATCGGGTTAATACCACGTTCAGCAATATTTAGCCATATTGCGATATTGGTTTCCAACATACAAGACGGACCATGAAATTATGACTTGAATTTGGACCAGGCTTTCTGGTGTGATGTAACACCCCCAGAATCTCCGGTAGAAAAAGGGCTCAAAGCACGAATTAAGATCACGAGATGATACTGATGTATGCATCTTGACATATATTTGCGTAGTATTACTACCTTAATTCATCAGTATATATGTATTTTGCATAAAAGGATATTATAGGATCGACGCTGACATGCGCATATAACCTATTCACCAGTGCTGTAATATTTCATTTCTTCTGACACATATCGACACGAGAAATTATATTTAAATTTAAAAGGAGCCCAAGTGGGATAGAAATTTGAGTCTGAACCTGTTGAACAAGGCTTGTTTCATTTTGGGCTATAGCATTGCCGCAAGGCCTGAGCGGAAGGGAACACCTGTTTGCACCCATCAGATACCAATCACAACTTCTCTCTCCAAACGAAAACAAAATATGAAAAATGTCGGAAGTGTATCCTTCTAATTTTCTATTTAGATACATGTTTTAACTTTAAAGTAATTATATGTATCTCATGTATTATTGGTATCTGTGATGCTGGTACCGTTTTGTTGCCATTGTGTAGCTTTTGTGGAGTTATTATGAATATCAAATACATGCCTTGAAAAATGGACTTGTGAAAGAACTCATCATTGAATCATTTGCATTTAAATTAATGCATATACCATTTACTTGGCGTGTATGGACATATTATCCATCTACTTATACACACTTATTATGGACATATACAGAATTTCATTGTACCTTATTATTTAAAAAAATACCCGTGAAGATCCGGGTTAGAATAGGCATTCAACAAACCATGCTTCTACGAAGGCGAATTGGCTCGCTGACCTGGTTGATGCATGTAATCGTATCCCAAATACGTAGATCGGTGCTCTTGATGATAATGACTAAATTGTTTGGTCCAGACTGGATTATTTACGAACCACCGTCATATAGCTGGTATATTGCTAAGTGCGGCGTTAAACAACAAACAATCAAACAAAATCTATATAATTATTAAACACCTTCCAACATTGAGAAATTAAACATATATTTTCTAAATATTCTGTTATATTTATAACATAATTTGATTCATAATTTAATTATTACGTTGCTTTCTTCCCTTTCATTCAATGTGCATGTTCAAACCCCTAAACTTTTAATATTTCATTTTTCATAAATGGCTACGTTAGTGCGTTGCCTAGATCTCTCGTTACCTACTCACAAGAATAGATTAAAATAATTTGTTTTACTATCATATTTCTGTTTATCTAATTCATAATACGAAATTGATAATTCATTTATAATAGTATAGATCATATTCGTGTATATCACTATCTGATGCTAAGGTTTTATTTCAGAAAATATAATTAATTCAAAATGTAGAAAGATACACAATTTGCCATTATTTGACTTTTAAACTGTACAAAGTATGATATAATGATCAGAATGCCTGTAACGGGTAGTATTTAAGAAAGAAATATTTGTCGAGAAGTCCCATTTTTCAGATATGCCCTTCAGTAGTATTATTGCATATCTCCAGAGAGAGGTTTACATTGGAGTTCTCATTATTTGTGGATAATTCAAAAAGCAACATAGAAAACATATATGCTACCATGACGAAAGAATACAGAGTATACATGTACATAACTCGCAATTCTATATATTCAGCAAACAGCCCAAAACCGAAACTCCACAACATATCCGATTACACTGATTAAGGCTGTCCCAGTTCTCCATGCGATACTGACGCCCGTTCGTCTCCCAGACCATACAGAATAAATTTAAAAGGAATCCAGCTCAAGTCTAGAACGATTTGGCAAGCCTAGATTGCCTTAATTCTATCCATGAAAGTAAGCATTAATAAAAAAATATTGTTCTTGTCTGCTTCAGATTATATTTTGTAGATACTTATTTTAACTAGGAATATTGTACTGACACCGGCGCTGTCCCTATTGAAGCTATCCATAAGAATTTGGAATTGCCGTCCATTGTTCGATGTCAATACATCGATGACAAGTGAGGATGTCATAAAGTAATCGTTGATGCCGCGCTACACTTTGATAAAAATTATAATCAAGTTGACTGGTGTGTACATTACTACAGTGAACATGTACATGATCATGCCCTAATAATCAAATGCCGTAATGTCAAATACTAATTTATTATTGTGTGATGAATTTAACTGGATCAGTGGTTACACGTGATATTAATATTCCATCAATTTCTTTCCTGGTTGGTCCATCAATGTCTACAAAATGAAAATAATACAATTAAAATGGAGCATAGAACAATTCTTAATTTCAGGCTAGAGCTGTGGAAATCTAGACTTTCCCAATCATTATAGACTTGAGTTGGTCTCATGTTTTACATTATTCTCTTGGGTCAACGTCACAGCTCATACCATACACTAACAAGACCAGCTTGCCCCCCGCCGGAGCGCCTGGATTTTGGTTATATCATCTAACATGGCCAACTCTGCTCTTAAGTAAACAAGAACCTAATCAGCGAGGGGTCCTTTATCATCCCTATGTGGCTGCTTATAAAAATCTGATATCTTTTCCCAAAGACCTGGTTAATAATATATTTTCTGCTGAATATTCGAGACAAATAGAGTGAGTTGGTACTACATGTACATATGTATACGGTTCTATTTTAAATGACTGCAGCGCTCCATTATGAAAACAATTTGTTTTAACGCCGCTCTCAGCAGTATTCCAGTGATATATGACGGCGGTCTGTTGTATATGAAATATATGCAAATTGAATCTTGAATCTTGAAAGTTGTAACATTTCCGCAAATATGTATCACATGCAGTATACAGTATATCAACTGCAATATACTCAGTATACAGTGTGTCGCGAGCTCTGCGCTGGGCTGGAGCACACATTTCCTACACCTCTCCCTTCGGCAAACACATCACGAGGGTTGCAACGAGGTCACGGGTCAGGCGTGCACTCGTCAGTGGGGGGATTGCCTAAAAGTCGGGCCAAGAAAAGTCGGGCCGGGCCGGGCCAGCGGGTAATCCTAAAAATGGATTGCAGAATAATAAAACGAAACGCGCATATCTAGGCAGATCTCTAATGTCCACAAACGCATAGTTTTGCTCATTTAATCGAGTTTGAATAAAAATGCACCTTCAACAATGTAATAAACTGATGATTATGACTACATACCGTGAGTCTCGTAGAAAAGTCAGTGTCTTGACTGTGCTCGTTCGTTCATTCGGAGATTTAACGTGCGCTTTCCGCGTGTAATAAATTACACTTTAGCGTATCTCGCACACGGGGAAACACTTATACTATTGGGGGAAAAAAGCATAATTAATAAATAAAGAAGTGCGACCCCAAAAAATGTAAATTAGGTAAACCTGAAATGATAATCTAGGGGTGTGTGTTTTGGCTGGGAAGGAGGGGGTGATAAGAGAATAATAATAATATGGAACAGTTGGGCTTGGGGGGGGGGGGGGGGGGGGGGGTCAGGCGTGGGAAGGCACGGCGTCGGCTGGCGAGCAAGGGTGGTGGTGGAAGCTGGAGTTTACTGTTTCTCCCCAGCCAGGAGCCTCCTGTCTAGGTCAAGCTCCCCTGGATGGAGAGCTTGGAACAGTGCGGTGGTAAGGGGGGCGGCGGCGTTGGTGATGAAGAGGGGGCTGACTTGAAGATCGCAGTCGACCAGGAAATCCGAGAGATCCTGGTAGCTGTGGATTTCATGTTCAAATCTCTCTTCTCCCCAGTACTGCACCAGCACCATGGGTGGGCGTGGGCGGTTGCTGGGGTATACCTTGCCGCTCTCATGCTGGTAGCAGGGGTTAGGGTGGCCCTTGTGCTGCTCCAGGATGAGGCTGGCCTTCTGGGCAAGGTCGACACGGACGTCTTCCTCAACAACTGGTTCCGGAACCGGGTCGGTTTGGACTTGGCTGGTGTTGAGGGAGGGGCCTGGTGTTACGGCGGTCTGTGTTTCCGTGGTCTTGCTTGTAGGTGGTGATGGGAGGGGGGGGAGTCAGGGGGAGAAGATACTTTTCCTCTTTCTCTTCTTCCTTCCGTGTCCTGTCCCTACAGGCGTGCGAAAGGGCTCCTCCCCTCTGGATTCGAGGGGAGCGAGTTCCGATGCTGCCTTCGGGGGCGGAGGGGTGGTGGGTAGGCTCTCCTGGATCTCCATGGCGGCGACTGGTGAAGCCTTCTTCACTTTTGGCGGCCTGGCCTTCTGTACCGGGCGTGGTGCAGCAGGGATAGGGGCCGGGGTGGTTTTCTCCTTAGGCTTTGTCTTGGCCGGAGCTTTGACCAGAGGCCTTTTCCTTTGACCTAAGTCAAAGGAGATGGAGAGGGTGGAGGAGTTGGACTTGTAGGAAGTCCTGAGGGAGTAGTCCCCAACCCTGAAAGCCAGCAAGGGCTCCAGGATGGCAACTAGCTCCCTCGGTAGCGACAGAGCGATGTCTCTCATAGTTGAGCGTGGGTAGCGAGCTTGGAAGGACACGTCTGCACGGGGCGAGTGTCCAAGCCGAGATGACTGTGTATTGACTGTGTGTATTCTTCGATTAGAATGCTTCTCACCGACCTTGGCGTGTAGGGGTGTGATGTCCTGGGCAGGAAACGACAGTGTTTTGACTACTCTTCTTTCATTAATTAACGCGTTGGGCATCCCTAATTAACCTTTACTAATTCGTGTTAAACCAACACAGGATGTTTTCTGGAAGTGGATATTCGCGAATGTCAAAGGACTGACACGACACGTGTTAATAACTGTCCAAGCACTTCTCAAGTTCCTAAGATTCTTTATATCTAAAGATTAGTATTATATCTAATTATATACCACTTTATTGTCTCATATTTCAGTAATTAAAGAAAACACAGAGCTCAAAGTGAAGCCTTTTTCACTCTACATTCTCAACATAGTCTCTATCAGAAGTGTTTGGCTTGTGTTGGGTCCGACTTGGCCCGGGCTGTCAAAATGCACTTTAAACACACAAATGTATCATCAAATGTCGTTAAATCTATAGACTAGCACTATATCTACCTATATACAACTTTATATTGTCTCAGTTCGCTGTATTTAAAGAAAACAAGGTGCTCAAAGTGAAGCCCTTTTCCCTCTACATTCTCAACATAGTCTCTATAAAAAGTGTTTGGCTTGTGTTGGGTCCGACTTGGCCCGGGCTGTCAAAATCAACTTTAAACACATAGAAGTATAATCAAATGTGTTTACATCTATAGATCAGTTTTATATCTACCTATATACCACTTTATAATGTATCAGTACATCGTCTTTAAAGAAAACAAGGTGCTCAAAGTGAAGCCCTTTTCCCTCTACATCCTAGACATAGTCTCTATAAAAAGTGTTTGGCTTGTGTTGGGTCCGACTTGGCCCGGGCTGTCAAAATGCACTTTAAACACACAAATGTATCATCAAATGTCTTTAAATCTATAGACTAGCATTATATCTACCTATATATAACTTTATAGTGTCTCAGTTCGCTGTATTTAAAGAAAACAAGGTGCTCAAAGTGAAGCCCTTTTCCCTCTACATTCTCAACATAGTCTCTATCAAAAGTGTTTGGCTTGTGTTGGGTCCGACTTGGCCCGGGCTGTAAAAATCTACTTTAAACTCACGGTTGTGTCATCAAATGTGTTTATATCTATACCTTGTTTTCTTTAAATACTATGTACTCTGACGGGAGCATAAACATCATAATGATAATGATGATGATAGTTGTTTATGATGAGGATGATCACCATATTTTAACGTCTGTGTTGTGATTAACAAGGATGCCTTTCATGATTGAATTTAATCGTGCACTATTGCACATATTTATTTATCTGAAGATCCTCTTGTGAAGCATGTCAAGACTGAAAACAAGTCATTCAATGGATTTTCCTAAACGACCCATTGATGCAGTACTGAATATCAATGTTAATGTTTATTTAGTTGATGGTGCTGGACGGTACAGAAATGAGTGTCAATCAAGCGAAGTGCCATATCAAATCGACCTAGAACCAGTCACTTGCTACTCGAAAACGTCAATGTGTGATTTTGTGTCAAAGTTGAGGTCCAGCTTGACACAAACACAGTATCTTTGGCATGGTTCGATCCTCTTGTTACCGTAATGTGTGGTTTTGACTCCGAGACCATCAATGGTACGACCCAGAATATGCAGAGGGCGTCGTGGGATATGATAATTAAATATAAATTTTTTTAGAATACGCCCACATACAGAGTCAGACGTATCCAAGCGAACAAACCTGATATGGTCCTTTTTTATAAATCCAATGAAAGCATTGTATGACCGATTTATCTGTTTCTTTTGAAACTAATGAGATTCAGGAGAAACAAGGCAAAGACAGTATGAGGACCGTACTAACGAAATGTCAAGCTAGCTTCCCAAGTTGTTATACTCGCCATTCATGACAAGAAAAATCCCGTTTCCTGACGCTTAAAATAGTGTTTATATTAATTAAAATGCACACATTTCAAAATATTCGAAATATTCCAGTGTCCATGCCGTCCACTATCCTTGAAGGATGATGATGACGTAGACGACAAAAACGACAACGACAACAACGATGTGCTGGATTGACTTTCAGAAGGCATATGATTCTGTCTGTTTGGGAATGTTTGGACATGTTGTAGAAATTTTCGTCAGTGTCCACATCGTCCACTATCCTGGAAGGTGTATCTTGCAACATATGTTTGCGGGTAGAGACACAAAACCAAATAAAGACATGACACTTGTGTATGCATACAATTTGGAATAATATGGACAGTTTACAATCCTAGACACATTCCACGTTAAGCCATGTTAGATCATGTTTACACTGCTGTTTTATGTACGAGAACACAAGAAAGTACGGATTTGTCAGTCATTCAAATCTCGGGTTCAGCAAAAGTTTTCGTATCTATTTTTAGTAAAAATAGTTAGGAGTTTTGCGATCAGGGTGTTAGTTGTCAATTTTAGGTGCTTAAAATGCACTTTAATGAATCCTTGGAGTCTGTAACCTTGAGAAACGTTGTAATGTTATTAATACAAAAATCTGTAAAAGATAAAGCATATATTTTGTGACCGGAACTAGCATGTTCGAGGTAAAGCTTACGTTTTGTGTACCATCAAAAGCATGCCAGTGATGACATTTCTTCAAAACATGACAAAATCCCTATCATCCACAACATGAGAGATATTGACCACGAATGTGTGTACCGAACTCTCGAACCTATTCACCGATCACGACCGCCTCACCATAAAAATACATATAGCTTTGGACCTGTGAAGATCAGGGTTAGAACAGATCTTCAGCAACCAATGCTTGTATTAAAAGGTGACTATGGTTGTCGTTAGATGCGACTAACGGGATCGGGTTGGTTGTCAGGCTCGCTGACTTGGTTGATTGGATGCATATCATCTTATCCCAATTGTTTGGATTGATGCTCGTGATGTCAATCACTGGATTGTCAGGTCCAGACTTGATTATTTGCATGACCTCCGTCATATAGCTGGCATATTGCTGAGTGTGGCGTTAAACAAAAAAACAAACAAACAAACAAAACATATAAATTTAACCGCTTATTTCAAATTCGAGATAAAAATACATAGCGCCAATTCGAACTCCCAATCTGACTTTACAATAGAACTGTGTACCATGATATTGAAGTTTGAATTTGCCACCGTGACAGCTTTAAGAAATCTTAATTAGAATTTTACTTAACTGTAAACAATTCTCCTCGATACAGGTTGAGGAATCCGTAATGAAGTCAAAGAAAGTGATCATTTGCAACATTGTCAAACTGAGTTTCATCCACAGAAACCACGGACATTTTTCGCAAAACTAAAATTCAACTCAATCCTTCACTTGTTTTTCTGTCACAATGTTTATTGATAATTACCTGCGAAATACATTTCAATTAGTCATCGAGATACATGTCAATTAGCCACACCTTACACCTGTTGTATTCTGAATTGATCGTCTATGCAATCGTATTTTTATGGATCTATAATACACAGTCTGTTACTCAGTTTTATTTCGCTTATCGACTTTCTACATAGGTGAACAGGGACATTTATTTTACATGCAAACAACATGTTATTCAGGAAAATATAATTACATGATAGGGGTTTGTGAACACACAAATAATTATTTATTCAAACACCTCTTCCTTTAAAAAACATATATATTAACACACACAAATGGTTTTTACAAACAATAGTTGATTTTATGCTTCCAAACAAACCACACGCAAGCTATTGTTGAATTTTAAAATAAAGCCAAGGTAAATGTATCTACAATCATATTTAATCACAAATATCGTTCTGTTCTATATAAATGTAACAAGTGAACTAACCATTTCAGTGGATCTCAACATGGACAAAACTGTTGGAGATGTTCAATGAGTGAATGTTTATTTAATGAAGTAAAAACGTAGATTCTTTCTTTTGGTAAATACATGTAGCTGTACATCTTATATATGTTCCAAGACAAAATGATATAATATCTATCTGTATACCACTTTATAGTGTCTCAGATCACGGTATGTAAAGAAAACTTGGTGCTCAAAGTGAAGCCCTTTTCCCTCTACATTGATGATACAGCTGTGTGTTTAAAGTTGATTTTGACAGCCCGGGCCAAGTCGGACCTACCACAAGCCAAACACTTTTGATAGAGACTATGTTGAGAATCTAGAGGGGAAAGGGCTTCACTTTGAGCACCTTGTTTTCTTTAAATACGATGTACTGTGACATTATATAGTGTTTTATAGGTAGATACAATACTAAGCTACAGATATTAACACATTTGATGATACATCTGTGTGTATAATTGATTTTGACAGCCCGGGACAAGTCGGACCGAGCACCACTTCTGATAGAGACTATGTTGAGAATGTAGAGGGAAAAGGGCTTCACTTTGAGCACCTTGATTTCTTTAAAAACCTCGATCTGAGACACTATAAGGAGATATTTAGGTAGATATAATACTAATCTATAGGTGTGAATCCATTTCATGTTACATCTGTGAGGTTTAAGTTGATTTTGACAGCCCGGGCCAAGTCGGACCGAACACTTGTGAGACTGTTGAGAGTATGGGGAGAAGAGGTCTACTTTAACCAACGTGTCTGCTTTATACACGATGAACAGTGACATTATTAGTGGTATTTACATAGATATAGTACTATCCTATAAATATAAACACTATGCCGACAGATGGAAATTTGTATCGCGAGAGCTAGAAGTATTTGATACGTTTCAAATCTTATTTCGTTTAACGATTGCTCTTTTACATGTTACCTAGATCAGCGACGCTTACACACAGCTCCACTTTCTGGATTTCAAGCGATTTACTCCGAAATACCTAATTATGTTTCACGTTTTTGGTTGGTGATTGTTCATTAATGTCATGTGTGTATGTTGCATCAATAATATGTAGGTATGATCGCCGATAATGAAGTAATTAGCCAATAACACTTTGGCAGTCTTGGCCCGGCCCGGCCCGACTTTTAGGCAATGCCCTCGTCAGTTGTCTAATACGGTCAAGAGTAAGATCTTCCGGAAGACCACTGCACTGGAGGTATGTGGATTATTGAGGAGGTACTACGTGTTTGGAACTGGGAGTTGAACACTAAGCACTTTTAGAGAAGAGCTCACAATAAAACGTTATGGACTCGCGGACGGACTTGTGTTTTCATTTCAAGACGTACATTTATCAGGTTGAACTTCCTAACTGTAACAATAACTGAACTTTACGCCTTTTATACACATTTGTGATGGGGCGACAATGCGACAACGAGACATATTTTGACCTTGAAAATGTCGCGTTACGGCATCGTCGCCCTTTTGTAAAATAAAGAAAAGGATTATCAAAGAGCGACAATGCGAACACGCGACAATGCGACAAATGGCCAATTGTCGCGCTTTTGTTAATTTTGACACGTTTTGCTTGTTTTTGTAAAGGCGTCAATGCGACAATGCGACAACGAGACAATGTCCCTTCCATGGTAATCCGTGCAAATAAAACTGAGTAATAAAATAGAAGTCTGACATGCCAGTTAAAAGATAGAGTGTTGCAGCTTCTGATTTCATAGATCTTCAAGAAGGGTTATCAATAATGGGATGGGTGATGAGTTCAACTGCATACGCTGTGATTAACAATAATGCTCCGAGTCAATACATTTTGTCAAATGTATGGCATGTATTACGTGAATGAACATATTGTTTATACTCGTCCATGTTTTTGACGGACAAAATAATTTACATGCTCGGTAAAACTGAGGACGGGCATCATTGTGTGTTTCCGTGCTTTGTTCAGGTGAACAATTGACTTGTCCTTGCATGTGTTTGTGACGGGTGCCACTTGTGTGGCAGGATACGCTCACCTTTTCCCGAACACCCATTGGATGACCTGAACCACTTCGGATTTTTATCCCACATCAGTCTGATACACCATGATATAACTGAAATACTGATATACTGTGCAGTTGAAAATGATGTTTAATGCGATTACCGTAGTGTGTTACTGCAACTGTTCATATTTTGTGCAGTGATGTTATGTAATATGTAAAAGAAAGCATATTCAATTAGCCAATTGATTTGAATAGAATATACTTGCAGTGTATTTTATTAACGTCCCAAATCGTAATTTAAACACATAAAATAACAGATCACGCATGGTGCCTTGACTTACTACTAGATTTAATGGGCCACCCAGGAATAAAATAGTTCCTCCCAAAGCGAGGAACATATGTTTTAGTATGTTTACAAGAAATATATTCCAAACAATATCCTCATTAGATGAGAAGATCTTTTACAGAATTACCTCAGTAAGTCAATTACAATGACAGAGCGTCGTAATACATTTACATCAAGTACAATACGTCAAAATGGCCGACACGATAAACGTGACGGGAGATATTTTCGAAGTTGTTAATTAACCTGTGGCTATTTCAAGCCTTTGGCATCACTGATCAATTGGCCGATCATTGAAAGGTGATTGTGAAGTTGTGTCAAATAGATACTAAGGTAAATTCATAGATTTCTGTAAATTGTCACTGCGACAGTTTGGATTTTTTTTCGTGTTTTTTCTCTCTGGGATGGGTTATATCGAGGGTATCCTTAAATGGGCTTGCAACCACGCTTCTGTATGAATTCGTACCAGGGAATTCCAAGGGTGTTCCCCAGGAATGTGGAAGTAGTCAGTGTTTACGCCTTTTCAAGAATACAGTCACGTGAAGAACGTCAAGAGACCGACCTCGCGTCCAAGTCGTATATCTTGTAAACTTCACATTAAAAAAATAGTTATTGTTATAACCAAATGAAACACAACCCATTATCCGATAGGGGTAACTGTACATAGCCGTTACCACAATAAACTTAGTAACATTGTTTGGTTTGGCTTCTTGGCGCGTGTCTGAATTCCATTAACATGTAACATATCCTAAAACTAGCTTATCAGCAAATCTCGCTGCACTGCGCGCGAGAGATACTAGAGCAAGGCATGCCAGAAATACGAAACCTAGAGCTTCCGAAAGGAAGCCTTGGACATCACGTGCGTCGGGGGACCAGCGCCATCTGATTGGCCGTTAACAGTTGTACAAGGCGGAGCAAAAAGCATCGTTTTTCCGTCCATTTTACACTTGAAAAACTCGACCCTTTTCTGGACACTTTCTAGACGCTGACCAATTAATCAATTTTAATGAATTTTTAGTCGTTTTTCCGTCCAATGACCATATACGGAAAAAACGACGTTTTCGTGTTTGCAGTGCCAGTTTCCACCCTTGCCGAACTTGGCGGGAATTCCCGGGCTCGATCGTAGCGCCACCAGTGGCTATTTAGCAAACTTATGACTTGAGCTTGAAAATGATATCATGTAATTTACAAACACAAAGTCCCATGTAGTAGAGTCCTTTCCCTTTGGTACAGTTTTCTATTTTCTTGCGTTCTCGCGATTTCGTGTTTTTGTGGCCAAATGTTTTTTGTGACAAGTCGAGATTGCGGAATTGCGAGATTTTGCATCATATTCAAATGTCGCATTCTCGCGTTGTCGACTTTTGACACAAAGTGCCAAGTACCAAAAACACGAGAATGCGAGATCGCGAGAATGCGATATTTTGTCCAAATCTCGCGTTCTCGCGATCTCGCATTCTCGTGTTTTGGGCATATTTAGCTCGTTTCAAAAGGTCGAGATCGCGAGAATGTCCCTTACAGTATTCGATAAGAAACGTCTATTTTATGCATGTTTTTTATGATGTACAGCGGTGAGACGAAAATAAAATATCTGTCTGTCTGTCTGCCTGTCTGCTTCTCTTGGTTATTTAAGGTGCGCGGTCTCAAGCTAATTGCCCGACAACAAATTTGAGGTTTTTATAATTAGCCTAGACCAAACGTAATCCTTTAAAGGTTAATATGGGTCATACGATCGTTATAAGTTGTGGAGCAAACCATATATATGACGGGCGATACATTCAATAAGTACAGACAGAGTGAGTGAGTGAGTTGGGTTTTAACGCCCCTTTTAACAGTATTCCAGTTATATCGCGGCGTGTAATCTTAAAGTTTAACATGTAGCATACCGGACATACGTGAGGTCACGGAGGAAGTAATTGCTGTTGAAGTTGCTGTCGACGTTTTTACTGGCGTTGTTGAAGTTGCTGCCCTTATTGTGATGCAGGCTAGAGATACGATTAACTTGGCTCTTGGCCCGGTCGCCTAAGGCGCCGCGATTCGCTGTGTAGAGTTGCATCCCTTGGGCACGCCAGAAACCTATGGTTGTGGGTTCGGATCCCGGTTCGCCCCGATTATGTTTCTAGGTTTGTCAGCACCATACCCGTGCTCGTGGGTTTCACCGAAGTGGTAAACGTCTGAGACCTGCATCACTTCGGGCTTTCCTCCCACAATAAGCTGACACGCCGTGATATAACTGGAATACTGTTAAAAGCGGCGTTAAACCCAACTCACTCACTCACTCACTCACTCACTTCATGACGTGGTCGCATGTTCAATGGCCATTTATTCAATGATGTTTAAAATGTTGCTAATCTACCGTGCTGACTAGTTGAACTTAGAGATAACTTCGAAGTTTTCAAAGACATGAGTATGCAGAAATAAATAATATTACATAACAGTTTTGTCGAAAAGCTTGTAATCATAAAGTAATGTTTACTTCTCTTCGGACGGAACAGTCATGTAGTCTTAACGCTCGGCTCATAAGGCATATCAACTGAAACTTATAACAGAAAGGAATTAGAAGGCAGGAATATCAATGCCGACAGAGAAAGACTATCAGCACACAGATTATTAAGTAATATCCACTAAATATATTGTTCAGGCCTGACTGCCATATACCACTTTCTTTGTTTTCTGTCATTTCTCTGAAAATTATTTCCCGTGCCTTTTTATAATATATCTGTATATCTCAATCCTATCAGGGTATATTGATGGAAACAAGAAAGGGAACAATGAAAAACATGGGTAAATAAGCTTTAATGTCAGTACATTTGAAATTACGCAAATACAAATTCAACATGTCAGAATCAAATGTTGAGGTGTGTTTGTGCGCATTGTTTCCAAGCGCATTTGGTAGACAAGGCAGGGAACCCATGACAGCACATCATTTTACTGTGCCTAAAACTAAGTGTACCCTTATTTATTTTCGTCAGTATATATGTATGATACGCTTGATAATCGAGGAAAGTATGAGTGATCGATAAATACCATAATGTTAACGGAAACACGACGAAAATCAATGCTGTGCATTGTAAATGTTAGTTGTTTTTTTGTCTATATCACATCCAAAGACAATAAACTCGGGCAGGGAGTTTCAGCGGATTGGTTTCAGCCTATTCTGTCTTCTTGTACTTTTCTAATTCTGCCTTTAATCGCTCTACTTCCAGGTTTTTCTGCAAAGAGGATACACAAGTACAACTCATACACGTCTTTGAAAGGTATTTTGAAGTTTTGTTTGTTGTTTAACGCCACACTCAGCAATATTCCAGCTGTATGGCGGCGGTCGGTAAATAAGTCTGGACCAGACAATCCAGTTATGGACATCACACGCATCGATCCACGCAATTGGGAAACGATGACATGCTTCAACCAAGTCAGCGAGCCTGACCACCCGATCCCGTTAGGCGCCTCTTACGACAAGTATATATATAGTCGCCTTTTACGGCAAGCATGGGTTGCTGAAGACCTATTCTACCCCGGAATCTTCACGGGTCCATTTAGAAGTGATACACATAAGGAAGAGAATTTATGAATGCCAACTTCTTTATTAATATGAGGAACACAACGTTTCGGAGTATATGCTTACTCATTCATTCACCTGATGAAGGAGTAAGTATATACTCCGAAACGTTGTGTTCCTCATAATAAAGAAGTTGACATCCATATATTCTCTTCCTTAACTTATACACAGCTCCAATAATCAAAATGTGACATAAACACGATCGACACATTATTTATGTTTGTTCTATACTACTCAAATAAAGTTAAGAATTTTTTTTTTCTTTCATATTACTATAGTTGATATGTCGTGCCAAAAATTATTTTATTTACAATAGAGTATTGGTCACCAGATGGAGCGTAAAACAACGTAAACCAATACAATAGAGTACATACCAGATGGAGCGTCTTCTCCACTGTTATCAGACGGTGGGCTGTAACTGCCGATGACGTCATCATTGTCCCGCCGACGGTTGGCAACCTCCCGCCTGCTACCGCCATCATGTCACCGACGTCATCCACCTGATTTCCGATGTTCTTTACAGACAGCACCTGGTACAAATACCAAATACGTTGCAAAACGTAACATTTACATATCATAACACAAACGTAATAGACCCGTGAAGATCCGGGGTAGAATAGGTCTTCAGCAACCCATGCTTTGCCGTAAAAGGCGGCTATGCTTGTCGTAGGAGGCGACTAACGGGATCGGGTGGTCAGGCTCGCTGACTTGGTTGAAGCATGTCATCGATCCCAATTGCGTGGATCCATGCTCATGATATCAATCACTGGATTGTCTGGTCCAGACTCCATTATTTACAGACCGCCGTCCTATAGCTGAAATATTGCTGAGTGCGGCGTAAAACAACAGACCAACCAAACCAACAAACAAACGTAATAATCAAGCTATATTACGACGGTCTGTAATAATCCTGGCCAGACAATTTATTACTGTCAGGACTAGCCATGAGGAGTGAGTGAGTGAGTGAGTGAGTGAGTGAGTGAGTTGGGTTTGACGCCGTTTTTAACAGTATTCCAGTTATATCACGGCGTGCCAGCTCAATGTGGGAGGAAAGCCTGAAGTGATGCAGGTCTCAGACGTTTACCACTTCGGTGAAACCCACGAGCACGGGTATGGTACTGACAAACCCAGAAACATAATCGGGGCGAACTGGGATTCGAACCCACAATCATAGGTTTCTGGCGTGCCCAAGCGACGCAACTCTGCACAGCGAATCGCGGCGCCTTAGACGACTGGGCCACCCGTGCCCCCCTAGCCATGAAGAAAGACCCCGTCATCGTAGTACAGTTACCCCCATCAATGACGTCGTCAATCCCAGGCTAACAATTCTACTCCCGCATCCCTGGTTGGACATAGTTGTCTTACCTTTGGCACAAAGATGAGACACTGAGTAACGGTTGTGGCGAGGATGACGACGGTGGAGGTGAGGGCGTAGTTGATGTTGACCTGAGTTCTGAGAGCCATGGAGACGGTGACGCCGAGGAGGCTCAGCACGAGGACGTTGTACACAGACATGCCAATCATCTTGGAGTCGTTAAGACCATCGAGCTTCACCTGTCGTATAAACTACATTGTACAAACAGGGATACTGACGGTAGATTAAAGGTGAGGTGAGGTGAGGTGAGGTGAGGTGAGGTGAGGTGAGGTGAAATGGGGTTCAACGTCGCGTCCAAGTGTGTGTGTGTGTGTGTGTGTGTGTGTGTGTGTGTGTGTGTGTGTGTGTGTCCTACACCGCGAGATCTGACTTGGTTGTGGTTCAGGGAAGGTTGACAGCTAATCGCTACATGAATCAAATTCTTCAACCTCACCTTCTTCCAATCATTGACCGCCAGAGGGAGCTGTTTCAACAGGACAACGCTTCACTGAACACAGGTTCTATCACGGTAGACTACCCCCTTATGCCAACATCAACGGCTTGCCCTGGCCGTCGAGATCTCCAGATCTCAACCCAATGGAACAACTCTGGGATGAACTCGATCGACGTGTACGTCAACGTCAGAACCGCCGCTGACACTCAGTGTGCAGTTCACGCAGACAGTGCACATTTGCCTCTCCCGTCTTCACATTAGATGCTGTGCTATTACGTAAGTATAACTTGTACGGCTATACAGCTGCGGGCGCTGGACAATAGAATTCACCGAGCGCGATGGGGTCCTCCCATTTGCAAGACACCCAGTTGTCAGACAGTGGAATATATTTTAACTTTACTCATAATGATATGACCCAGACACTGGCAATCTCTTTGAAGTTTTAAACGGCTTAGTTAAACTGTAAATATGTTTGTTTTCACTAAAGTTTGTGATATGGTGCAAATAATAACTCAAGAATAAACACTGATTTGTAATTCTTACTTACAATTGGAGATTTAACGTGCGCTTTCCGACATTATGCGTATTTCGCACACGGGCCCGCCAGGTCATTTAGTGAGATTGCCAATAAATTTACTGATTTGTATGTTTGGTTTTCTTTTGTACCAGTTATCAGACAGTTGTTGACGGCGGGACTAGTCTATTCGGATTTAAGGGAATACCAGTATATCAGACAACTGATGTGCACTCAACCATTAAAGTTGTTGTTTTAAGCCGTCTGGCGCGATGGGTTTGATGGATTTGTCTATCTTGCGTGACTATAGCCTGCTATGTAGTGTCAGTGGTCACGTAAAGGTCTGCTGTTAGATTTGCTTGTATATATACTGTAGGTAAGGAAAATATTATGAGTATATGTGACTGCTTGTACAAGTCCGGACCGATGCCGATTTATAGTGCTAGCCCACTGAGATACCATGCCGCAGTTTTACAGGAATACCCCACCCAGACACAGTATACTGACTCCGAGCCGACCAGTCCTTGTTTTAGCCCCTTAATGCCGAGCGCGAGACAGGGTAACAACAAGTACCATCTTTTAACGTCTTTTTGTATGATGCTCTACCACTAGACCACGGGGGCAGTCCGGTAGACTCTAGGAAGTGGTTATGCCTCATCGTGTGACGCTTCACCAGTCCTTGAAACCAAAGCCTGTCTATGAACAGCATTTCAGATATTTATAAAGCTACTGCCACTCTTGAAAGGTTTTACTAGTGTTCTAAGACAAGAAATGAAAGTTTTCATTATGGATGAAGGCAATCGAACCTGCGACCTCGCATAACGTGTTAAGTTTTGTAACCCACTGTCCAACTGAACCACCGAGGCAGGTGATGAAAAGTTGTTCAATTTTACATGTCATGAATCCAGTTGGTACATGCTGCACGTATTTTTTCACTCACACGCTTACTTTTATGTCGCGACACACTGTATTGTTTCACTATAAGGTCTCTCTATGTTTTCACAATTTTTTTCTGGTATTTCTTGCATTTAGACGGTTCATAGGTGAGATAAAGCACTCCTCCTCGGTTTTGGTGGAGTAAAGTTAGACCTCGGCAATCGGGTATCGGCAGTGTAAGACCGCGCAGCTTCGCTCCTCTGTCGTGCATGACTGATACCCACTTGCCTCGGGGGGCGGTCGGGTAGCCTAGTGGTTAAAGCGTTCGCTCTTCACGCCGAAGACCCGGGTTCGATTCCCGACATGGGTACAATGTGTGAAGTCCATTTCTGGTGTCCCCCTGCCGTGATATTGCTGGAATATTGCAAAAAGCGGCGTAAAACCATACTCAATCAATCAATCTTGCCTCGACCTATTTCCACGACCTAACCTCGGAGTCGTTCTTTATTTTTCACGTAATGGCGCGTCAAAGAGGAGAACGAAAGTTTTAAACCCATATGCAGGTACTCGTCACTGAACCAAACTATTCCTTCCATAAGCAGTAAGACCTTGGATGAGTTTTACTTTATCCTAGTAAGACCTCAACCCCGCTGTGAGGTTCCAATGGTGAGTTTGGTTTCAAGGGTCCAATGTTCTACAATCGAAGACCAGAATCGAACCCGTGACCCCCCTGACCAGCTGTCGAGCACCCTAACCATTAGACCACAGAACTGGTTGAAAATCGTATATGTCCTGATCAGATACTGTAAAACAGGAAATTAATGCGAGCAGAATATTAATGCGAAAAATGCGAGTGAGGGAAGGTCGCATTAATTTTATGCGCATTAATTTTTTAAATAACAAAGTCACCTACACAAAGTGAAGTTGAGCAGGGGTCAGTTCACATCCTGTCAAGCAGCCCAGATTGGCGCCAGCTCGTATATTTTACGAACTTTGCTTTTGACTGTCGTAAGGCAATTGTATACACAATATTAAACAAATATAAATAAATGTTGTTATGACGGTATACAAGTCAGAGAAAACACTTCTCGGTTTGGGTTAAAAATGTAAACCCGCTGGGTGGGAAGAGCCCTCCCCCGTTTTACAGCGGATCTGACACGACTAAGGGACGCAACTCTGCACAGATAGTCCCTGTGCCATAAACTGCTTGGCCTCAGTTCCCCCTATTCAGTAACACTTCAGACACAAACAAGTGGCATGTTTTTGTTGTTTTGTTGTAGCTTGTAAATATTTGATCCAAGATCAGACAAACCAGTAATTCATAGTATGGGCAGGTACCATGACACTTTATAAACCAAGTCATCGTGACCTAGATCAACACAGTGGTCCTAGAAACCTAATCTTCCCTTGGTCCGAACAGGCTGGTCGTAGGCAAGCACATGCACCCATGAGGTTGGTATATACGGTAACTTGCCTTGCTTAATCACCTTAAATTTCAGTATGTGGCAAGGATAGTTCATAATTGCAGTATTATTAATGGAAAATTATTATTTACGTTACAACATAACAAATATTCAACTTTTTATTCAGGATGTAACCCAACTGTGATATCTCGATCATATAAGACTCAAATAACTGCTGTTTAAATGTTTCCAATTGTCTCTTCATCGTTACCAAAAGGACAGGGCAGATATGCACCAAAGAATAACGGGAACCGACCTTTCGTGTTTCCCATGCCAGAAAAGCCCCGAGCAGCATGAGGATGCCCTGCAGGGCGAACAGTGCGACCGTGAAGTATATCTGGTTGGGGGACTCGCACAGTTTCACTATCCTTTGAGTAATCACATCCTCCTTGTCATCCCTCTGGAACAGTATTAATTATTCAAGCATTAATTCAGTCATATTAACTTAAACTGGGGGCAGGGACCGAAGTGTCAACAACAACAATAAAGATATTCCAGATATAGTTTTCTTAAACGAGCCAAGGATGTTGGACATAATTTCAATGTCAATGTTGATATTGTTGGCGGTTCTGTTCAGCTGGACGGTACAGAAATGGGTGTAAACCAAGCGAAGTGCCATATCAAATCAGCTCTGCAACCCTGCAGTGTGGATGAAGTCGGCTGGCCTGAACAGTGAAACAGAAGGTTTCCCTTCCCACTCGAATGTGTGACTATGCATCAAAATGTAAATAATGTAGATTATGCAATGCATTTAACGAGACTGTCCAACACATTGTCAGTGGATGCCCAGCTTTGGCACAGACACTGTACCTTCATCGACGTGATGGAGTGGCTCGATCTTTTTATTACCGTCTTCGACATGCTTGTGGTCCATCCATGGTACCATCCAGAATATGTAGAGGGCGCCATGGAAAATGATCATGATAAATACAAAAATCTTTGGAAAAGGCGTGTTAACAACGTCAGACCTATTTAGGCCAAGGAACCTGATCTTGTCCTCTTTGATCAACCCAATGAAATCATTTATTTTCTTGAATTTTCTGTCCCTTTTGACACTGTTGTGAACATGCAAATATACGGACCACGCTTTCGCTCGAAATGGTTCGCTTGCATCCCAAATACCAAGTTGTCCGACTATCCATTGTTCTCGGTGCCTACGGTTTGCTGCCAGGAATACAGCCCTTCTGACAATCTCGGTAATGCACAAGGCTGCAGTGTTGGAGAGTCTTCACATTCTCCGAAAAGTTCTGGTTGGGTTTGACTAGGCGGCGCTTCCTGGAAGAAGTCCCAGTCGCTGTATGGACTGCGTGCAGAGGGGACACGGGTCCTGAGCTGATGATGAGCCTAACAGTCTGACTGTGCCCGGATCACCAAAACTTACCAAACAACAAAAGAAACCAAACGTTCTGATTTCGGGAATCAGTTTAGAAAGTAATATTTATGGCCGTTTGATTCAAGGATTGTATAACATGACTACATACTGATGTTCAATGAAATCCTGTCAGGCCGGATATCAATATGTAATTAAAATGGACAATATCACTTACGTATTTTATTATCCGGAAATCGTGATCACTGACAACGGCGCCGTCCCATGTAAAGCACTGGAAAAGTGCTGGAATTTTCGACATTAAAGAACCTACACTCACTCGATACGTTAACCACCTACCTGCAGAGGGAGGTCGTAGTCGACAACAACGATGGGGTCCAGAAAGGTCCACGTCAGCAGGACCAGCGTATTTATGGCTACAAGAGCGCCGACCATTGCCATCAGCTGACCGTCTTTAACAATCTATAGATACATATTGTAATCTATGGTGTAAGGTATTCGTTTAAAACAATATTACAAGACAAATATTTTGTGTATAAAATTATATGGTAAGATAAATCAATTCAACTTACAACCATATTATACCATACATGTAACGAACCGTTACGTATGTTGCTAAGATCCATGACATGAACATATTAGCGGAAAAAAGTAACTGTGCATCATTCAAAGTGGTGTAAATGTTATTTTATTGAAAATAACAACATACGATTTGGTCATTCATATGAGAAATGTTTTATGGAAACAAATTTGTTGACAAAACCAATACCTGGTAACAGGAGACAGAACGACACGCTCTAAAAGAGGGGTGACCTAACAATTCACTTAAAAATGTCAATATCGAGAGTGACCACCGTTGGAGTTGAAATGTATAGGCGAGACAGACACCAGATGATTGAAAACAGCCCCGGGTATATTGTTCCAAACGTCATCCAAAAATTGGCTAACCGAGCCAGCGTTACCGTCTGGTTCCGGTCCTGTCGTAGGAATCATTCCATCTCATCCCAGACATGTTCTGCTGGGAGAGGTCTGGAGAAAAAAAGCCGGCCATGGCAGTACATCAATGTTACGCTGCCTCAAAAACGTGCAACGTGTGGGCGGTCATTTTCCTGCTGCAGTGTGAGGTTACGTCACTGCATTTGAACAAAGGGTAGAACTTGATCTCGGACGATGTCGCGGTAGCAATCGCCATTCAAATGGCCATTAACAATAAAGAGTTGTGTTCTCCCATGAGTTGTGATGCCACCCCATACCATTACACTTCCATCCTCAAACTGACGACGTTGAGTAACGCAAGCGTCGCTAACCCGTACCCCTGGACGCCTGAAAACCCTTGCGCTATCATCAGAGCTGTCCAGATAAAACCTGGTCTCATCAGTAAACAGTATACTGTCCTTGTCTTATCTTCTGAACCTGTCTACAAAAAGCTAGGCGTGCCTGACTGTGACTTGGAAGAAAATTGGTCGTATCGCTGGACGTTGCGGTTGTTTGTTGTGCTTCCTCAACCGGTTTCGTACGGTTTGGCCACTAATTTGTCTCAACCAAGGAATCGTCCGAACTGTTAAAGTGGCAGTCTGGTACCAATTCCGTAGATGCACCAACCGAATATGGTTGTCATTAACATGCATGCGCAAATTGTCAATCACTACCTCAAAGTCGAAGAAATGTCTATTGAAAGAGACAATTTTTAATTTCAAAATTAATTCATTTTCATTGATCTTTATATGAAGCACAGTCTCCTTATTCCGAAAGTGAGTGAGTGAGTTTATGCTTTACGTCACATCGGCAATATTTCAGCCATAACGTGACGAGTCTATTCCGAAAGTATACACTGTAAGAAAAAAGGAATAACCCTGTTTTAAATGAGTTACTTAGAAGTAATGAACCTGACTTGTACGAAGTACTGAACCTGTACTGTAAGAAGTAATGAACCTGTATTGTAAGAAGTAATGAACCTGTATTGTAAGACGCAATGAACCTGTATTGTGAGACGCAATGAACCTGTATTGTAAGAAGTAATGAACCTGACTTTTAAGAAGTAATGAACCTGACTTGTAAGAAGTAATGAACCTGTATTGTAAGAAGTAATGAACCTGTATTGTAAGAAGTACTGAACCTGACTTGTAAGAATTAATGAACCTGTATTGTAAGAAGTACTGAACCTGACTTTTAAGAAGTAATGAACCTGACTTGTAAGAAGTAATGAACCTGTATTGTAAGAAGTAATGAACCTGTATTGTAAGAAGTAATGAACCTGTACTGTAAAAAGTAATGAACCTGACTTGTAAGAAGTACTCAACCTGTATTGTAAGACGCAATGAACATGTATTGTAAGAAGTAATGAACCTGACTTTTAAGAAGTAATGAACCTGACTTGTAAGAAGTAATGAACCTGTATTGTAAGAAGTAATGAACCTGTATTATAAGGAGTACTGAACCTGTATTGTAAGAAGTAATGAACCTGACTTTTAAGAAGTAATGAACCTGTATTGTAAGAAGTAATGAACCTGTATTGTAAGAAGTAATGAACCTGAAATGTAAGACGCAATGAACCTGTATTGTAAGTTAGAAGTACTGAACCTATATTGTAAGAAGTACTGAACCTGACTTTTAAGAAGTACTGAACCTATATTGTAAGAAGTACTGAACCTGACTTTTAAGAAGTACTGAACCTATATTGTAAGAAGTACTGAACCTATATTGTAAGAAGTACTGAACCTGACTTTTAAGAAGTACTGAACCTATATTGTAAGAAGTACTGAACCTGTATTGTAAGAAGTAATGAACCTGTACTGTAAGATATATGATATTATGAACCTATATTGTGAGAGACATGTAATATTTCAACATACACATTTGATGAACATTTGTGAGTTTTATTAGCACGTTACCTTCTTCTTCTTGGTAGAGTTGGTGAAGATCACATGGACACGCCAAGTTTTGGCAAATAGTGCTCCGAATGAGAGTGAAAATCCAAGAGTCAGGAAAAACGCTTTGATCTGAAGAAAAAACCCAGAAAATTGACCAACTGCTGATTACCTATCTCCGTTCACACGGGATGTCATTTCTCAATCGAATAGTTAGTTTATAAAGACCGCCTCCGCCTCCGCCTCCGTGGTCTAGTGGTAGAGCGTCCGCCCGGAGATCGGAAGGTCCGGGGTTCGATCCGCGGCCGCGTCATACCGAAAGACGTTAAAAGATGGTACTTGTTGTTACCCTGTCTGGCGCTCGGCATTAAGGGGCTAAAACAAGGACTGGTCGGCTCGGAGTCAGTATACTGTGTCTGAGTGGGGTATTCATGTTAAACTGCGGCATGGTATCTCAGTGGGCTAGCACTATAAATCGGCATCAGTCCGGACTAGTACAAGCATTAAAATATGTCAAAACGTATATTTCTCATTTTGAAAACGAACTGGTACGGTGTCCTATCATTTTTTCAACTGTCGTTACAGGAATGATATTCCTACTACAGGAGTTCAGTGGGTGATTTTACTATAGAACTATTCACCATGCAAGCGTAGCCATGTTCACGTAAAAATGAAAAGCTTGACCACTAAAAGACCCGTGAAGATTCCGGGGTAGAACAGGTCTTCAGCAACCCATGCTTGCCGCAAAAGGTGACTATGCTTGTCGTAAAAGGCGACTAACGGGATCAGGTGGTCAGGCTCGCTGACTTGGTTTGATGTATGTCATCGATCCCAATTGCGTGGATCGATGCCCATGACATTAATCACTGGATTGTCTGGTCCAGACGCGATTATTTACAGACCGCCGTCATATAGCTGGAATATTGCTGAGTGCGGCGTTAAACAACAAACCAACAACAACAATTGACCACTAAAATCTGACGGGCTAACGGGAAGTCCCCTGATTCTATGATGGCTCACAGTACAGAAGGCCGAGAAGGAAGTTGCGCTGGTATTCTCAAGAAATGGCGTCATGTACAGAAGCAGGCAGCCAATCAGTGTAAAGTTGTTGAGCCGTGGAGACGACATCTTCACCTCCCTGCAACAAACACCAGATTGTTAAAACCAACATAGTCATCGTCAATATGCACCTAATGATAAGGACGGCTTACTATGTAAAAAGCCGGGCAACAGAAAGTACACCCCATGTTTGATGGTGGCTAGAAACTGAACAAACCAAAAATGGTTATTCGATTGTGCTGCATTTGACACAGGTTTACTATTCAGTGGTTATTTTCATTTCAATCTCATTAAAATCAGATCTGAGTTCTCGCTGCCGCTAAACAGAGATCTGAGGACATCCCATTGCGGGTCACATCAAAACTACCTTTCGCGAACTTTGATTGGTTGTGTTGGTTTGTGGTTTTACGCCGCATTCGGCAATATTCCAGCTTTATAACGGCGGTTGGTAAATAATCGAGTCTGGACCAGACAATCCAGTGATTGACATCATGAGCATCGATCCACGAAATTGGGATCGATGACATGCTTCAACCAAGTCAGCGAGCCTGACCATCCGATTCCGTTAGTCGCCTTTTACGACAAGCATAGTCGCCTTTTACGGCAAGCATGGGTTGCTCGCGAACATTGACCGACCACTGAAATGACTGACAAGAAGTCGACATCAGCCAATTAGAGAGCAGCTTTATCGAGCTTCACGGCACTCGTTTGAACCTGGCGACTTCCATTTCAGACTACCCTTGACAAATATGTTGACACCTTCTCGATTAAGATTTTGAAAACTGAATAAACGAACACTACGGAATGTCTAATATATGGTTGAGATTGTAAGGCAGTGCTTCCCAGGTACTGTTCAACGCCTCCTCCATTCAAAAGTTTATCCCACGGAAGCGAGAGATAGACGATAATTTTGACGGAATCAGTCGTACGGGCCGCAATTGTCGTTCGGAATACCCCGTGTTAACCTTTTCGAGGTTGCATGATTCGAAAACACATTCCGACTGTCACTTTCACGATCTGGTAAGCGATGCTTTGATTGGTCGGATGAAAGGTTGTTCTGACGTCTTCAGCTCTTTGTTTAGCGATAGCGAGAACTAAGATCTGATTTTAATGAGATTGTTTTCATCTTGGCTTCACGAATCGATAGTATAAGTGGAAAGTAAAACAGATAATGCTGCTGACCGTAGGTCCCTGTAGTATATGTTGAACACCAGAAAGAAGACAGACAATGCCGCCCCTAGTCCCGAAACGCAACAGAAGCAGATGTAAAGAGCAGGGAACAAGTGCTCCACCTCGACAAGCTTCAGCACAGCGTCTCGTGGAATCTTTCCATCTGCAATATGTAACATTATTAATTAACTTGGTATTTATGTAGCGCTAGTTTCGAGACTGACTGCTCAAAAGCGCTCTTGAAGCTCGCACAGTTGGTATGGCCGTATATATTTTGCTGAACAAGTGTGTCTTCAGATGTTTTTTTTACACTGTTCACTGAGCATTCTGAGTTCTTTGGGCGGGGCGTTCCAAAGAAGAGGACCAGCCCTTGCAAAGCAGCGATCCCCGTAGGAGATTGTTCTTGATGGTGGCACTTCAAGCAACGACTGATCACAAGATCGTAGGGTTCTTGTTGGCTGGTATTGTATGATGAGATCCTCCAGGTAACTTGGAGCAAGACCATGCTGTGCCTTGAACACAAGAACGAGAACCTTGAACCGTATTCTCTGTTCTACTTTAAGCCAGTGTAGACCTTTGAGAATCGGTGTACATGATACATTTTACATCTTTGCTATCCTTGTCTTGGGCGGTTCCGTAGCCTGGTGGTTAAAGCTGTCGCTCGTCACGCCTCAAAATCGGGTTCCATTCCCTCTTGGGAACAATGTGTGAACCCCAATGCTGTGTCCCCTGCTGTGATATTGCTGGAATATTGCTAAAAGCGGCGTAAAATCATACTCACTAACTCTCCGTTTCTTGAGTGAGCAATTAAAGCTTGACCTAAAAATGTCAAGTGATGGGGCCTATATATGATATGGTAATTTAGGAGGATGGTGAATTAACACGTAATTATGTTCAAAGTAATATAACTACGTTGAAACTTATTTTATCGATTTGTTTATATTCCCAAAGCGACGTATTCGGCTTAAAGGTATACCAACAGCCTGGAAAACTCTGAGTATACTGTGTCTGAGTGGGGTATTCATGTTAAACTGTGGCATGGTATCTAGGTGGGCTAGCACTATAAATCGCTTCAGTCCGGACTAGTACCAGCACTTGACATAAATACGTCATAATGGAACTCCCGTTATGCAAAAGGTTATCCGACCGGGATCATGTGAGGACAAAAATGCTGATGTCAACAACAGGACAATAACGTAAGCATTGTGGTTGGAGTAGGCAGCGCTTCAGATAACATGTTATTTGGCAAGCAAAAATCCAAATTTGCTGTATTATATTGTCTTTCTAATCTTAGTCTGAAAAGTAGTTCCAACATTGACTGTTATTATAGAATTCGAGATTAACATAAAATTCTGTCAATAGATATATTATAGTAGTGTATATGCATACATGTATGTCCTTCCTAAATAAGATACCACAAGTGACCCCCTAGTGATTCCGGGTTAGAACTGGTAAGAAAAAACTGATCTGGTCGCAAAAGTTAAGACTTAGATGACGTCATTGTACCCCGACTTATCGTTGCTCACATCATCAACCACTGGATTGTCTGGTCCAGGCTCGATTATTTACAGGACGCGTCATAGAGCTGTAATATTGCTGAGTGCGGCGTTAAACAACAAATACACACATAATAGAAAGTAAAGGATTTTTTAACCTACCTTGCCATACAATTGGGTCTGTTTCCGGTAGCCAATCAACCTGAGAACTTGATTGGAGTGTCGGGTCGTAGAGACCTACCATGACAGACTGACCACCTGAATGCAGTAATGGACATTCATTCATCAGAAGAATCAAGGTCAGCCGCGTTCCATCTTCCCGAGGCAAGCGTGTCCACTAGCCTATATCAAAGCTAGTTTATTCCCTTGCCACATCAAGGCCACTTGCGCCACTGGCGCCATCACGCGTAGATCACGAGTTATGCCCCTTGTAATGAAAACGCGGTATCCAATCAGCTCGCTGTTCTTAACTCGTGTAGCTTCACAGAGATGGCGACTACCATAGGCGACGACCATTATCAGATAATGAAAACATTCGCGATTTCATCCCTGACAAAAAAGGCAATCGTTGGGAGGTTGTAAAAGATGAAAAAGACATATCCGTGGAAACGAAGACAGGCAGTGGTAAATCACTTTCACACGATGGTGTACCAGTCGTGGATGTTGATTGTGTGAAACGTTCTTTGATTGGACTATCGATATGTGCGATGGTCCAATCATATTTAACACAGGAATGTGGGCTTGATTTGGCAAGGGTGGAAACAAGACTTTAATAAAAAGGCTAGTGGACGCTCTTGCCTCGGGAAGATGTGGAAACAAGACTTTGATAAAAAGGCGAGTGGACGCTCTTGCCTCGGGAAGATTTGGAAACAAGACTTTGATAAAAAGGCACGTGTACGC
Source organism: Haliotis rufescens (assembly GCF_023055435.1). Lineage (NCBI taxonomy): Eukaryota > Metazoa > Mollusca > Gastropoda > Lepetellida > Haliotidae > Haliotis > Haliotis rufescens. The sequence continues at coordinate 2,335,200 of NW_025964212.1, read as the reverse complement.
TCTTGCCTCGGGAAGATGTAGAAACAAGACTTTGATAAAAAGACTAGTGGTGGTCTTACCTAGGGAAGATATGGAAACAAGACTTTGATAAAAAGGCTAACGGACGCTCTTGCCTCGGGAAGATATGGAAACAAGACTTTGATAAAAGAGCAAGTGGACGCTCTTGCCTCGGGAAGATGTGGAAACAAGACTTTGATAAGAAGGCTAGTGGATGCTCTTGCCTGGGGAAGATGTGGCAACAAGACTTTGATAAAAAGGCTAGTGGATGCTTTTGCCTCGCGAAGATGGCTAATACCATGCTACTATAGTGTGGGGAGTTTAAGTATGCACAGTAGGCCAACATGTAGAAATTGACAATTACCATACAATGGGTAGGTTTCTCGGCAGGATAAAACCAAAGGATAAAAACGATATCCGTTGGGGTCATATGCGGATAGAGATGCAAATATCAAAGGTCAAGTAGATACTACGTACTTTAAGTGTTTCTAAACAAACATAGCGTCGCCCTTGTCATTCGGCGATCGAGTCAGAATTAACCATCGGGAATCTGGATAAACTACAGGGATAACTGCTGTCATTATCAAATGAACAGCCTAATGTACTGAAAGTCAGTGTCTAAATGTGACGTAGCCAAGGCATTTTATAAGTTTTGGCATCTTTGGAGACATAAATTTCGAAACAATTTTGCGAGGTCACTAGGCCTAGCCAAGCGGGATCAGTAGACCTCTGCGGCTTGAAACCTTCTCCACAAATTCAAATAGTTGGATTTGGCCGAAATATGTTTGAATTGTTACCTTGTTTCGTTTTGTCGCTGTGTGTACATCTGACTGCACTTCTTAACGTTATGACAGGACAGGCCCACTGTCAGCAACGTCTGAACGTGGCCGTGACGTCTCACAGACTAGGGTTAGAATAGCTTCCCTTTGACAAAGGGCAGTTACTCAAGCGGACAGACCGATGGATTGCCGGGAAAGGCAATTAAAAACAATTGTTGTTAAATGTTGCTTCGCCACGGTATAAGAAACAGATTTCAGTTGGAACTATATTGGCTACTGTTACTGTCCGACTGACACATCACTTACCATTTGACGTAATAAATATTAATGCGCGTATTCCAGGAAACTCGCGATGTTTCGGTAATGTTTGTGATAGAGGGAAAGCGTTTTTCAAGCACAGAATTAAAGAATGACTTTATATGATAAACAGGTTATCACGTTTGTGTGTTTGGGGTGGTAAATATCCTGTATTAGGAATAAACATTATGTATTTAGCTCGTCAAGGCTCGCTGAATAAATGTTTATTCATAATGCAGGATATTAACCATCCCAAAACAAACTCGCATGAAACGAGACTACATCCCCTCGGCTGAGCTTATATGTTTGATTTTCAACTGAAAATGTCATACGTTAGCGATATGCGATATGTTAGCTTCGTCAGCACTCAAAGAATACTTGGACATTTATTTTGTAAACGATGATTTCATTTGATACTTTAATCAGCAACAAAACCTGATAGTAATCTGAGACATCTTATCTTTATAAGGCAATATATTTACATTGTTCGGCACGCGTTTACAGTATTTTAAACGCGGTAGGGGTCATGTTGTTGCAAATCCGTTGAACGAATATATTTAACACAAAATTACCAAGCCACGGACTACAGATTGTTGTAGGAATGTGTGATGGTTGAATAGAAACACTCAAACTTAACAACAGTTTTCAATCACACAGAAACAAACTTGGTGTACTCTCTTTTGGTCCTCAGTTCAGATATATTTTGTCGTCATCAGAACAAGTGTAAGAAGATTTGGTTGATGCATGTCATCGTATCCTAATTGCGTGGATCGATGCTCATGATGTCAATCACTGGAGTGTCTACAGCAACCTATGCTTGCCCTAAAAGGCGACTATGCTTGTCGTAAGAGGCGACTAACGGGATCGGGTGGTCAGGCTCGCTGACTTGGTTGATACATGTCATCGTATCCCAATTGCGTGGATCGATGCTCATGATGTCAAACACTGGATTGTCTGGTCCAGACTCGATTATTTACAGACCGCCGACATAAAGCTGGAATATTGCCGAGTGCGGCGTTAAACAACAAACAAAACAAAACAATACCATATAAAATGGGAATCCTCGAGAATAACCAGTGTCGATTTTCCAACGAAACATACGTTGGACGAAAAAGGCAAAATATGGTGAAAACTACATAAATGGACCACTGAACATCAGGGATGATATCCGATGTCCGTGAAAAGGGTAAGCATGTCCTGCCTACCCGCCGCTCACACATTTTGCATTAAAAATATGTTTAATAATTGCCTGCCGCCGCAAATCAGTAATCTTTTTTTTATTTTTTTTTATTTTATTCAGTCATGTACCACGGGATAGAGATACAGTGGAATAACAGTAAAAAATCATGTAACACATCAGTAATCTTGCCAAGCGTCAGCGGCTTGTCAACAAACCAGACAATCAAGTGATGACCAGAAATCTGGTCACACAATTGCACGTTAAGTCTAAATTACAAGAAATGTTGATCGAACAGAAACTAGTATCATAAAATCACATGTACAGAAATCCTTTCGAGATCCATAGCAATTGTGCACGTGAGCACCGCAGTATCGTGGCTGAGGAACGTGAAAGGTGATTGCCCTTATAATGAATATATTAAGATTGCCATCATCACAGCTCCACTTCATAATCCCAAGCTTAAGGTTGTTTATACCAATACCTTTGTCAACGAGGTAATTGGATAATACACAACCGGTTAAACATGATACGAATACAATGAAGTAATTACCTTGAATCCTATTGATTGTGTACAGGCCTATTGGATCCCCTTTCTCATTAAAAGATAAGTGTCCAGCCATGCCAGTGAAGTGGACATCCTTCATGCTTTGGAAGATGATGGAGCCTATCGTGTCGTCGGTGTAGCTGAAGTCTTGTAGCGTTAGGTTGCTTTCTGGGAAGGTCATTAAATGGTTCAATGCATTTGTTATGAGTGACGAGCCTAATTAAGATGATTCTAGCATGAAAATATATTCAAAAGAATCAGAAAGCTGAACGAAAGATTTGTTTGGACAATGTTGTTTAACGCCGCACTCAGCAATATTCCAGCTATATGATGGCGGTCTGTAAATAATCGTGTCTGGACCAGACTATCCATTGATTGACATCATCAACATCGATCCAAGCAATTGGGATCGGTGACATGCATCAACCAAGTCAGCGAGTCTTACCACCCGATCCCTTTAGTCGCCTTTTACGACAAGCATAGTCGCTGACTAGGTTGATGCATGATGTCATCGTATCCCAGTTGCGTGGATCGATGCCCATGATGTCAATCACTGGATTGTCTGGTCCCGACTCGAAATTTACAGACCGCCGTGATATACATGTAGCTGGAATACTGCGGCGTTAAACAACAAACAAACAAATTTTACGTTGCATTATTGAATGTTATGACAACATGAAAAGTGCACTTGCGATTTAACCATTGGAGTGAGTAGTTTAAATTTATTCGTGACAACATTAATAATATATATATGTCTGTTACGAACCCGTAGCCGCCAGATAGCCCTGTGTTGTATTGAGCGCAAGTGAGATGGCGAGGATGGAGTCATAGCTGAGAGACGCGAACATGCTGGCGAACCAGGATCCGTTGTCCGAGCGGGCGTTGTACAACTTCATAAACTCACTCGGCCTGACGCCAGACAAAGTCACCTCATCTCGGGGGTTGAGTAGCACCCTGGACACACCAATAGATCCCTCCACAACCACAGCAAGCTGTTCTGGTGTACAGTCGATGGCTGCGTCTGTAGTAGTCCACCATCGATCTTCGTACCAGCCGGCAGTTATCCACACTATCTTAGGGCCGTACAGATTGTTCTTGTATGCCTTGGAGATAAGACGAGACAGAATTGACGTTGACCAAATTAATTAATTAATTAATTAATTAATTAATTAATTAATCAATGTTTGTTTGTTTGTTGATAAACGCCGCACTCAGCAATATTCCAGCTATATGACGGCGGTCTGTAAATAATTGAGTCTGGACCAGACAATCAAGTGATTGACATCATGAGCACCAATCTACGCAATTTGGTTGGTTGGATTGTTGATTTGTTGTTTAACGCCGCACTCAGCAATATTCCAGCTATATGACGGCGCTCTGTAAATAATTGAGCCTGGACCAGACAACCCGGTGATTGGCATCATGAGCATCGATCTACGCAATTGGAATACGATGACATGCATCAAGCAAGTCAGCGAGCCTGACCACCCGATCCCGTTAGTCGCCTTTTAACAAGCATAGACACTTTTTTACGGCAAGCATGGGTTACTGAAGACAAGGGGTATTCTACCCCGGATCTTCAGGGGTGGCCAAATTAAAGCTGGGCTTGGTAACCTTTGTGTTGATTCGTACGCTCGTCTTGCCCAAAGCCCGTGTTTTATTTTACGATGGTACACCATATGATTCCATTCTTGATTTTCTCATCCATGGAATAAGCAAAATTTTTATACATGGCACGAGGGACCGACCATTTGAAATAATTATGTTTCAAACTGTTAAAAACAATTGCTTTCCACAAAAATTACATTGTTGCAAAGTGGTTTTTATTAAAACAAAGGCGCATTCTGATAAACATGTTATAGCACAATTACAAATACAACATGTTAATAATTTGCACGGTAGTATTTTGGTATATTGCCTTTATTGATTAATGGCATGATTGACCCATATTTTACATATACCGCAATATGTATAGTTGACGTTAACGTTTGTCCACATATTCCATGAAATGACATTAATTACTAATGTGAAAGGAGCAATGGGGTAGTCTTGAGGTTAAAGCGTTAAAAGGGTGACCCCACCGTGATATTGACTGAATATTGCTAAAAGCCGGGAGAAAACCGTAGACTCACTCGGATTATGCACATAATTATAATGCTTAATAAACTACCCTCGCAGAACTGGTAAACGTCTGAGACCTGCATCACTTCGGGCTTTCCTCCTACATTAAGCTGACACGCCGTGATATAACTGGAATACTGTTAAAAGCGGCGTTAAACCCAACTCACTCACTTACCTCGCAGAACACCTTTCTGGCCGTGCCTTCATAGAAACTGCCCACTATGATTCTGGCATCGCTCTCCTGAAAGAAAGTTAACATTATCTTGACAAAATGTAATTGAACTGCGAATTAAACACCAATCCGGTGCAAGCTACTCAAACAGTGTAATAATGTGTACTGCATTTCTGCAGTACGAAGATTTCAAAGAGTGTCACACGACTCTTGCTCAAAAGTTGTTTGATCAAGTTTACAACAGTGACAAAACTTATGCCGATTTAATTCCCTATTTTGACTTTACCATATCATCCCATATTGTTTCAGGTGAAACATTGACTTGCCATTGCATGTGTTTCTGACGGGTGCCATCGGCGAGGCAGGGTGCGCTCACCTTTTCTCAAACACATACACTGTAAAAAATTGTTTAGATCCTAAACACAAACGTTCCTTGTCCCATACTTTTGACATTTTTAGACCTTAACATGTTTAGAATTGTGTTTAGGGTCTAAATGTATAGACCCCCCTTCAAATACATTGTAGGTAATTTAAAAAGGGGTGCCTTGTTAGCGTTTAATGGGGATACAGAAGTGACTGTGTTATAGAGCAACAACACATTTATTAACTCATAGATTTTTAAACCTCGGCGGGATTCGAACCTGTAACCTCTTGATTTGTAGTCCCTAATGCTTCTACCGCCTAGGCTACGGAGACTGTTGTCGTAACAAGTGTTAATGTCCTAGTCCTAATGCTTCTACCGCCTAGGCTACGGAGACTGTTGTCGTCACAAGTGTTAATGTCCTAGTCCTAATGCTGCTATCACTGGGCTACGGAGACTGTTGTCGTCACAGGTGTTAATTTCCTAGTCCTAATGCTGCTATCACTGGGCTACGGAGACTGTTGTCGTCACAGGTGTTAATGTCCTAGTCCTAATGCTGCTATCACTGGGCTACTGAGACTGTTGACGTCACAAGTGTTAATGTCCTAGTCCTAATGCTGCTACCGCCTGGGCTACTGAGACTGTTGTCGTAACAAGTGTTAATGTCCTAGTCCTAATGCTGCTACCGCCTGGGCTACTGAGACTGTTGTCGTCACAAGTGTTAATGTCCTAGTCCTAATGCTGCTACCGCCTGGGCTACTGAGACTGCTGTCGTCACAAGTGTTAATGTCCTAGTCCTAATGCTGCTTCCCCCTTGGCTACGGAGACTGTTGTCGTAACAAGTGTTAATGTCCTAGTCCTAATGCTGCTACCCCCTGGGCTACGGAGACTGTTGTCGTAACAAGTGTTAATGTCCTAGTCCTAATGCTGCTACCGCCTGGGCTACTGAGACTGTTGTCGTAACAAGTGTTAATGTCCTAGTCCTAATGCTGCTACCGCCTGGGCTACTGAGACTGTTGTCGTCACAAGTGTTAATGTCCTAGTCCTAATGCTGCTACCGCCTGGGCTACTGAGACTGTTGTCGTCACAAGTGTTAATGTCCTAGTCCTAATGCTGCTATCACTGGGCTACTGAGACTGCTGTCGTCACAAGTGTTAATGTCCTAGTCCTAATGCTGCTACCCCCTTGGCTACGGAGACTGTTGTCGTAACAAGTGTTAATGTCCTAGTCCTAATGCTGCTACCGCCTGGGCTACTGAGACTGTTGTCGTCACAAGTGTTAATGTCCTAGTCCTAGTGCTGCTACCCCCTGGGCTACGGGGACTGTTGTCGTAACAAGTGTTAATGTCCTAGTCCTAATGCTGCTACCGCCTGGGCTACTGAGACTGTTGTCGTCACAAGTGTTAATGTCCTAGTCCTAATGCTGCTACCGCCTGGGCTACTGAGACTGTTGTCGTCACAAGTGTTAATGTCCTAGTCCTAATGCTGCTACCGCCTGGGCTACTGAGACTGTTGTCGTCACAAGTGTTAATGTCCTAGTCCTAATGCTGCTACCGCCTGGGCTACTGAGACTGCTGTCGTCACAAGTGTTAATGTCCTAGTCCTAATGCTGCTACCCCCTTGGCTACGGAGACTGTTGTCGTAACAAGTGTTAATGTCCTAGTCCTAATGCTGCTACCGCCTGGGCTACTGAGACTGTTGTCGTCACAAGTGTTCATGTCCTAGTCCTAGTGCTGCTACCCCCTGGGCTACGGGGACTGTTGTCGTAACAAGTGTTAATGTCCTAGTCCTAATGCTGCTACCGCCTGGGCTACTGAGACTGTTGTCGTCACACGTGTTAATGTCCTAGTCCTAATGCTGCTACCCCCTGGGCTACGGAGACTGTTGTCGTCACAAGTGTTAATGTCCTAGTCCTAATGCTGCTACCCCCTGGGCTACGGAGACTGTTGTCGTAACAAGTGTTAATGTCCTAGTCCTAATGCTGCTACCCCCTGGGCTACGGAGACTGTTGTCGTCACAAGTGTTAATGTCCTAGTCCTAATGCTGCTACCCCCTAGGCTACGGAGACTGTTGTCGTAACAAGTGTTAATGTCCTAGTCCTAATGCCGCTACCCCCTGGGCTACGGAGACTGTTGTCGTAACAAGTGTTAATGTCCTAGTCCTAATGCTGCTACCCCCTTGGCTACTGAGACTGTTGTCGTAACAAGTGTTAATGTCCTAGTCCTAATGCTGCTACCGCCTGGGCTACTGAGACTGTTGTCGTAACAAGTGTTAATGTCCTAGTCCTAATGCCGCTACCCCCTTGGCTACGGAGACTGTTGTCGTAACAGGTGTTAATGTCCTAGTCCTAATGCTGCTATCACTGGGCTACGGAGACTGTTGTCGTCACAAGTGTTAATGTCCTAGTCATCATTAACTAGTAATATTGTACCAAGTTGGCTAAAAGTGTGGAAAAAATGTGTTTTGCAAAAGTGCCTGTGAATCTGATATCCACGTCTAATTTCAATATATATATATATATATATATATATATATATATATATATATATATATATATATATATATATGTCTTAAATATATAGCATGTCTTACATGTAAACATGTTTAAATTCGAAACATATTCAAACATTTTAAACATGTTTCAACGTATCTTGTATGTGTTTCCATTTTAAACACAGTCTTTACAGCGTAGCGTTTCAAATAGCCATGCTTATGATTTAGTCGGAATCGTACACTGGATGCTACTTATAGCATAAATGTATTATGATTATGGAAAACGATTTTGTCGCCTTTATTTACACTTGAAACAAAATGCGTTTGTCTCCTAAATAAACGTTACAGTAGAGAAGTACAGTAAACTACGGTTATAACGAACTCAAAGGGACTACAGTAAACTACGGTTATAACGAACTCAAAGGGACTGGTAATTTTATTTCGTTATAACCGTAGTCCGATATAAGTATATATACATCATAACTACAGCAATTAGCTATGACCAAAAAAGTAAGTTCGTTATATCCGTCAGTTCGTTATAACCGTAGTTTACTATACAAGCATTGTCTATTTACCTTCAAGTTGGCAACTTGAAATGCAGGGTCTTTTGTGATGATTTCGGATCTGATGACAGTCATGTTTTCATCTTGGATTCTGTGCAGCAAGTCCTCTGTTGGCTAGTCAAGACAATATCATCTTCACTCAGTTACTGGTTGAATGACAGAGATTTGGGTTCAACGGTTTTTCCCTTCTACCACTTGGTGTCAGGTTAATGTGGGAGAAAATCCCGAAGTAATGCAGATCTTAGGCGTTTACCACTTAAAATCCACAATCACATGTGTTATTTGTGTTTGTTGTTTAACGCCGCATTCATCAATATTCGAGTCTGGACCAGGCAATCCAGTGATTGACATCATGAGCATCGATCTACACAATTGGAATACGATGACATGCATCAACCAAGTCATGAGCCTGACCACCCGATCCCGTCAGTCGCCTCTTACGACAAGCATAGTCGCCTTTTACGGCAAGCATGGGTTGCTGAAGACCTATTCTGCCCCGAAACTTCAAGGGTCAAAATGGGATGTACATTTGTAGGTCGACAAGAAACACACTGTAAGAGTGTGGGGAATCATAGTCTCGAGGCTGAGATCGATTTGTTAATTAGTGTATGCTCCGGAACCGATCTCATACATGTGTCAGTTATGTCCGAAATATACTTAAAATGAAACATGGTGTCAGGCAACTGGCGGCCAGTGTTACAAGCGTTGATAGTCTTAGTGTGATACAGGCCGCCTCCGTGGTCTAGTGGTAGCGCGTCCGCCCGGAGAGCGGAAGGTCCGGGGTTCGATCCCCGGCCGCGTCATACCAAAAGACGTTAAAAGATGGTACTTGTTGTTACCCTGTCTGGCGCTCGGCATTAAGGGGCTAAAACAAGGACTAGTCGGCTCGGAGACAGTATACTGTGTCTGAGTGGGGTATTCATGTTAAACTGTGGCATGGTATCTCAGTGAGCTAGCACTATAAATCGGCATCAGTCCGGACTAGTACAAGCAGCCACACAAACACACACACGTGCATGCACGTCGCTATATAAGTGCAATAATCTTGGACGCGACGTTAAACCCAATTTCACCTCACCTCACCTTAGTGTCATACAATTGCACGAAGAGGAGGAAAATATATAAATAAAATGTTGATACCGCAGAAAAAAGTTCATAAGACTCGTGGATGGTGGCAATCTTGGCCCAGTTGAATCTCTTGAAAAGCTGGATTCTTGCCGGGTTCACTTCCACTTCAGGGGGATTGGCTCTGAAGAAACGTGGAAATTTGGTCTTATCTGACAACGCCGGTGAGATTGACCCCCATGATATCTGGAACACAAAGGTATGTGAGTACTTGGATCATATACAGTAAACTACGGTTATAACGAACACGCTTATAACGAACTGACGGATATAACGAACTTACTTTTTTGGTCCCGACTATTTGCTGTAGTTATGATGTATATATGCTTATAACGAACTGCGGTTATAACGAACTAAAATTAGTAGTCCCTTTGAGTTCGTTATAACCGTAGTTTACTGTACGTGATTCACATCATTTGCCCTGCTATTTTACCTTTAACGCCCAATGCAATCGGTTTTGTCGGATAATCGAGACTGGTTACCCCCTGATGTTCTATATTTATGTGAATCCTTAGTTATACTGATTATCAAGCACATACTATCTTTATTCTACGATTATAAATACCCTGGATCCATTTGCCGTGATAGCTTTGTTCGAACGACACGGTGCCAACAAAAGCCATCCACACAAATTACACCGAGATTGAAACGATCAGCTTTATCCCCAGTAATCGATTTCATGCGTGTCGTCTCAAATACAACGAACGTGTTGTAGAATATCTCTGCTTCCTTTTCCGTCTTAATGCTCAGGCTAACATCTTCCCAACTACAAGTTCATTTATAGATAAAGTGGGCCATCTTCCCGAGGCAAGAGAGTTAACTGACTTTAAAAGTCCAGTTTCCACCCTTGCCGAACTAGGCTTGAATTCCTGGGCTCGATCGTAGCGCCACCAGTGGCTATTACGAGTTATGTCCTTTCTATGCCTCTCCTATTGACCAATCAGATTCAACCTCTCGTATCACTTGCATTTGTTTCAAACAAAACGGTGGCGCCCAATCAAGACGATCTGATCGATAATCAAGATCTATTTTGTGTTAAACGAGTTTTACATCGCGAAGTGCATCAAATCACGTGATCACCTTGATTAAAAACATGAAAAGATTTCGAAAATATCTGTTGACAACGAGTTAGCGGTGCACATGCTTTGCAAATCCTGCAGTCGAACGAAATCTGAACGAAACTCTACGAACCGGATTCCGATTTCGGTGCGTGATTTTGATTGGACTATGCATAGACTCGTTGGTCCAGCCAAAATGTAACTCCATAATACCAGCCTAGTTCGGCAAGGGTGGAAACTAGACTACTATAGTAAGTTAACTCACTTGCCTCGGGTAGATGATAGTGGGTGGATCTAGAGGTATTGTGAGAGGGGTGTTAGGTTGAGGACGGATACATGTGGGGGCGGATAGAGTTATACAGTGTGATGAATGTAGGGGAATGGTGGGGGTGGGGTGAGGGGTAAGCATGTCACGGATACCCAGCAGTATTCCAGCTGTATGACGGCGGTTTGTAAATAATCGAGTCTGGACCAGACAATCCAGTGATTGACATCATGAGCATCGGTCCACGCAATTGGGACACGATGACATGCATTAACCAAGTCAGCGATCTTACCACCCCATCCCGTGAGTCGCCTCTTACGACAAGCATGGATTGCTGAAGACCTATTCCACCCCGGATCTTCGCGTTCCGTCATTTACATGACTCATACAAACATTCACCCTATTAAAAGTAATATCCAGCCTATAAGGCTATAGTACACTTTATAACATTGAAAAAGACCCGTCAAGACATTTCTCGTTAAACCCAAAACAATATGATCAAATTGACAGTGCATGCTTCCTTTACCAATGCGTCCCATAGTCAAACTTATCATCGCCAAAGACAAGGAAATAAGATTTGTTTGTTTGTTGTTTAACGCCACACCAAACAATATTCCAGCTATATGACGGCGGTCTGTGAATAATCGAATCTAGACCAGGCAATCAAGTGATTGACATCATCGACTTCGATCTACGCAACTGATGCGATGATAATTATGCATCAACCAAGTCAGCGAGGGTGACCACCCGATTTCGTTAGTCACCTCTTACGACAAGTATGGGTTGCTGACGACCAATTCTAACCCGAAATGAGAGATATTGTGACATGACTTCTGAAATCAAGCTTCAGGGAGGAATAGGTCAAGGGTACTGATAGTGCAAAATGGAAATATTACGATGCACTGGTAATCGAGGACGCCGAAAAGTAGGCATTTGAACAGAAAATAGAAAAAAACCCAGCTTTATAATGCCTGAATGATATGTTTCGGTGTTCGATACGCCTAACAGACTGCGGGTATCGGACATGCTTTAATGGTAGAGTTTAATTCTATTTGACATAAAGATATAAAGACGGGAATCGTTGACTCAAAATTAGATTGTCAAAAGATACAACGTTAATGCTTTAACGAAAAGGAATTTATTCCAATAGTATCGCTTACGGCAACGTTGAATGCCAGTAGCGCCGGAGCGTTCTTTCGCTTTATGTCCTTAAAATAAGCGATCAAGAAATGTCTGAATTGGCTAAAACACAGGTCATATTCAGGAAGAATGAGTGACTGAGTTAGGTTTAACGCCGCTTTTAACAGTATTCCAGTTATATCACGGCGTGTCAGCTTAATGTGGGAGGAAAGCCCCAAGTGATTTAGTTCTCAGACGTTAAACACTTCGGTGAAACCCACGAGCACGGGTATGGTGCTGACAAACCTAGAAACATAATCGCGGCGAACCGGGATTCGAACCCACAATCATAGGTTCCTGGCGTGCCCAAGGGACGCAACTCTGCACAGCGAATTGCGGCGCCCTAGGCGACTGGGCCACCCGTGGCCGCTATTCAGGAAGAGGTAGAGGGTGACTTGTTTTCACCTTTCAGCGCATTGTGTATGAAAATACAGTGAATATAAACATAACAATTACACGCTGGCGACAAACGGCATTCCTGGACATACTAGTATCCGCCGGTAACCGGGGCAGAGTGTGTTCTGTACTCTGTGCTTGTCATCAGAACCGACCAATGAGATCGGTTGGACCCAGTCTTGTATTGGCATTATACACCGACAATGCCGGTGGTTGTTCATTCTTTCGACCACTTGTTTGCATCGATTTGATTGGGGGGGCACGGGTGGCCCAGCCGTCTAAGGCGCCGCGATTCGCTATGCAGAGTTGCGTCCCTTGGGCACGTCAGAAACCTATGATTGTGGGTTCGAATCCCGGTTCGCCCCAATTATGTTTCTAGGTTTGTCAGAACCATACTCGTGCTCGTGAGTTTCACCGAAGTGGTAAACGTCTGAGACCTGCATCACTTCGGGCTTTCCTCCCACATTAAGCTGACACGGCGTGATATAACTGGAATACTGTTAAAGCGGCGTTAAACTAAACTCACTCACTCACTCTTCCTGAATATGACCTGTGTTATAGCCAATTCAGACATTTCTTGATCGCTTATTTTAAGGACATAAAGCGAAAGAACGCTCCGGCGCTACTGGCAAACTTGATTTGATTGTTTACTGGTCGCCGTGGTAAAGCTGTAATATGGCCAACAGCGGCGTAAAATAATATCCCCGCGCTCACTGTTACCTGGACGAGATTCCACATGTGGGACGCCTGCGCAGTGGCTTCCGTCACGAAGGAACAGCCTGGTCCGTACATGATGACCTTCGTTGGCGGGTTGTAGAGGTTGCGGTACATGCTGTTGACGCCGATCCCTGTATGACACTGTTGAGGAATGCTTGAATGGTTAGGTTTGATTGATTGTTTGTTGTTTAACGCCGCACTCAGCAATAGTCCAGCTATATGAAGGCGACCTGTAAATAATCGAGTCTGGACCAGACAATCCAGTGATTGATATCATGAGCATCGATCAACGCAATTGGGATCGATGACATGCATCAACCAAGTCAGCGAGCCTGACCACCCGATCCCGTTAGTCGCCTCTTACAACAAGCACAGCCGCCTCTTACGACAAGCATGGGTTGCTGAAGACCTATTCTACCCCGAATCTTCACGGGTCTTGAATGGTTAGGACATGGTTTACTGACAAGCATTTCTGACACACAGATTGAATGGCTAGGACATGGTTTACTGACAAGCATTTCTGACACACAGATTGAATGGCTAGGACATGGTTTACTGACAAGCATTTCTGACACACCGATTGAATGGCTAGGACATGGTTTACTGACAAGCATTTCTGACACACCGATTGAATGGCTAGGACATGGTATACCACGCAAGCATGTCTGACACACCGATTAAATGGTTAGGACATGGTATACCACGCAAGCATGTCTGACACACCGATTAAATGGTTAGGACATGGTTTACTGACAAGCATTTCTGACAGACAGATTGAATGGTTAGGACATGGTTTACTGACAAGCATTTCTGACACACCGATTGAATGGTTAGGACATGGTTTACTGACAAGCATTTCTGACACACCGATTGAATGGCTAGGACATGGTTTACTGACAAGCATGTCTGACACACCGATTAAATGGTTAGGACATGGTTTACTGACAAGCATTTCTGACACACCGATTGAATGGTTAGGACATGGTTTACTGACAAGCATTTCTGACACACCGATTGAATGGTTAGGACATGGTTTACTGACAAGCATTTCTGACACACCGATTGAATGGTTAGGACATGGTTTACCACGCAAGCATTTCTGACACACAGATTGAATGGTTAGGACATGGTTTACTGACAAGCATTTCTGACACACCGATTGAATGGCTAGGACATGGTTTACTGACAAGCATTTCTGACGCACCGATTGAATGGTTAGGACATGGTTTACTGACAAGCATTTCTGACACACAGATTAAATGGTTAGGACGTGGTTTACCACGCAAGCATTTCTGACACACCGATTGAATGGTTAGGACATGGTTTACTGACAAGCATTTCTGACACACCGATTGAATGGCTAGGACATGGTTTACTGACAAGCATGTCTGACACACCGATTAAATGGTTAGGACATGGTTTACTGACAAGCATTTCTGACAGACAGATTGAATGGTTAGGACATGGTTTACTGACAAGCATTTCTGACACACCGATTGAATGGCTAGGACATGGTTTACTGACAAGCATTTCTGACGCACCGATTGAATGGTTAGGACATGGTTTACTGACAAGCATTTCTGACACACAGATTAAATGGTTAGGACGTGGTTTACCACGCAAGCATTTCTGACACACCGATTGAATGGTTAGGACATGGTTTACTGACAAGCATTTCTGACACACCGATTGAATGGCTAGGACATGGTTTACTGACAAGCATGTCTGACACACCGATTAAATGGTTAGGACATGGTTTACTGACAAGCATTTCTGACACACCGATTGAATGGTTAGGACATGGTTTACTGACAAGCATTTCTGACAGACAGATTGAATGGTTAGGACATGGTTTACTGACAAGCATTTCTGACACACCGATTGAATGGTTAGGACATGGTTTACTGACAAGCATTTCTGACACACCGATTGAATGGTTAGGACATGGTGTACCACGCAAGCATGTCTGACACACCGATTTAATGGCTAGGACATGGTTTACCACGCAAGAATTTCTGACACACTGAATTAATGGTTAGGACATGGTATACCACGCAAGAATTTCTGACACACTGAATAAATGGTTAGGACAGGGTATACCACGCAAGCATGTCTGACACACCGATTTAATGGCTAGGACATGGTTTACCACGCAAGAATTTCTGACACACTGAATTAATGGTTAGGACATGGTATACCACGCAAGCATGTCTGACACACCGATTGAATGGTTAGGAAATCTATCGGTGTATCAGTAATGCTTGTCTGGTATCAGTAATGCTTGCATTATTAAATTTGACATGGTGTACAAGTAATGCTTAGACTGTTACATTCGTCATCAGTAATCTGTGTATGGTTAAGCCCGTTATTGGTGTATTAGTAATGCTTGATTGGTTCAGCCACTCATGGTATATCATGCATTGCATTGTTACTTCGTCATCGTGTATCAGAAATGCTGATCTAGCCGAACCCTTCATTTGTGTATCAGTGGGGAAAGTGGGGTGAAGCGCTGAAAAACAATTCTTGTGTTACTTTATTTGTTCACCATTTTTACATATTGCTTTAATGATGACATCTGTCCAGAAAAGTGGCGTGATAGTATTCTACCGCTTATCAGAGGTGAGGTGAGGTGAAATTGGGTTTAACATCGCGTCCAAGATTATTGCACTTATATAGCGACGTGCATGCACGTGTATGTGTGTGTGTGGCTGCTTGTACTAGTCCGGACTGATGCCGATTTATAGTGCTAGCTCACTGATATACCATGCCGCAGTTTAACATGAATACCCCACTCAGACACAGTATACTGACTCCGAGCCGACCGGTCCTTGTTTTAGTCCCTTAATGCCGAGCGCCAGACAGGGTAACAACAAGTACAATCTTTTAACGTCTTTTTGTATGACGCGGCCCGGGATCGAACCCAGGACCTTCCGCTCTCAGGGCGGACGCTCTACCACAAGACCACGGAGGCGGTGTACCGCTTATCAGAAAGTCCGGTACAAACGTAAGGGACCCTTTAGGTAATCGTGGTATATCATTGATATCTATTCCATGTAAACTATAGTCTAATTTATTGAATCTCCGTTTCACCTATTGGCTTGACTCTAATGTGAAATTGGTTGTAAAACAGAATGGCTTTTGCGCTGAACATAGCACCACTGACCATATATATATTGGTAACGGAATAGTGTGTATATATACACGCTATTCCGTTATCAATAACAGGAAATTAATGAGCGAGTTAGTATGGTTTTACGCCGCTTTTAGCAATATTGCAGCAATATCACGGCTTGGGACACCATGAATGGGCTTCACACATTGTACCCATGTGTAGAATCGAACCGGGGTCTTCGGCGTGACGAACCAACGCTTTAACCACCAGGATACCCTACTCTCGCGGAGCTGTGCTCCTATGATCAGGGATGTCTCACAATAAGAATAAAGTGATAAAGAGTACATGGTTGTACAGGTTTATTAAATAAATAGTTTTACTAATTGTATTAATAGCTGACAATTAAAAATAAATCCAATCTGCGCTCACACAGATCACAAATTAACTCGATCAGCGCTAATAAACAACCAAGATTGCTTACACAACTCTATTACAGCTATAAAAAGGGAGGTAGAGAAATCAAAACTTTGACAAGATACGGACCCGGTGCGTCGACGGCCAAATAAAAAAATAATAAATCATGTGTATTTGTCAATGGTCGTCTGACTGACACAGTCAAGTCTCGTTAATCCGACATTGTTGGTTGCATATGATTGTGTCGGATTAACGAGTATGTCGGATTAACGAGACTTGACTATATGTTCCCAGTATTTAGCGAAGTAAGACAAGGCTGTGTCTTGCCCCGGGCATTATTTCCTGTTTTCATCAATGATTTAGCACAAGAAATAAACCATCTGCAGTGTGGCGTACGTAGATATTGACGGTAACTAATGAGTTTATTGTTATACGCTGATGGTATTGCTCTCACAGCAGCGGATGAGCGCTCGCTCAGTTAATGTTGGCGGATTGGTGTCAACGTTGGAGATTGCAAATTAATGCGAAAAAAAAACGTAGCTGCTTTTAATGTTTATAATACGGCATTCAGAGACTTCCAGGGTATTAGTGAGTGAGTGAGTTGGGTTTAACGCCGCTTTTAACAGTATTCCAGTAATATCACGGCGTGTCAGCTTAATGTGGGAGGAAAGCCCGAAGTGATGCAGGTCTCAGACGTTTACCACTTCAGTGAAACCCACGAGCACGGGTATAGTGCTGACATACCTAGAAACATAATTTGGGCGAACCGGGATTCGAACCCACAATCATAGGTTCCTGGCGTGCCCAAGGGACGCAATTTTGCACAGCGAATCCCGGCGCCTTAGACAACTGGGTATTAAGGAAAGGTTAATTGCTGTTGATACTGAATTAGAATTTGGTACAGCGCTCTGTGGGATGATTCTGGGAAATCTAATGGTAATACACGTTCGGGTTATTTAAAGATAGCCTTTGTTCTTCATACTATGTAAGTAATATTTCACGCAATTGGGATACGATGACATGCATCAACCAAGTCAGTGGGCCTGACCACCCTATCCTGTTAGTCGCCTCTTACGACAAGCAGAGTCGCCTTTTACGGCATGGGTAAGACCTATTCTGCTCCCAGTGATGAAACGATACGGCGATACAGCCTTGTATCACGATACGAAGCCCGCGATACAATACATCGGTTTACAGCCCCTGTATCACGATACATACGATACATACGATACATACGATACATTAGATTTTAAGTTTTATTGATGTAAAAACACATGAAAAATAACAGATTTAAAATGCTGAACTGTCCAACGACCTGTGATTGACGGAAAAGAAAGATTATAAACTTATTGAAATAAAACTGTATCAGGATACGAATCGTACCGCACACGTAGTATCACGACGCGTATCATATTGCGACCACATTATATCGTTACACCTCTCGTCAATATTGATCATATGACGAGTCAATATTTGAAGTCACGTAATTTGGGGGTCCACATTGAAATAAAATTTATATTCATGACACTTTTTAATGGATAGCAACTTCTTTTATTATTTATACGACGTTTTAGAGCTAGTTTAGTAGCCCTGGGACGTCGTATGAAAGTCTCACAAAGTCTAAATGCCTCTCAAAGACCTCATTGAAATGTGTTGTTTCGTCACGTGGTACGGATAACCAATGGAATTGCAAGATTCTTGATAGAGGTAGCACAGTCCACAATAATGACGTAGTTCTTCAAGTGTAAGAAAGTTGTTTATAAGTTGTTATAGCTAAAATGGATAGAATTATCATAAAAACGCCCGCATGTTATCAGAAATGAGCGGGCCACTGTAAATTGATAATGCCCTCATATTACTTGACGACGGGCCATTATCACGCCCGTTGTTAGGTGACGTCATAGGATAGGGATAGGTGACGTAACGTTCAATAGTGACGTCATCTGGTTTGTTCTATGACGTTTCCATATTTGTAAATGTGTGTCAGTGACACTCGTGTTGATTGCAGTAAATGTTTCAAAATCGACATTGTTGTTTCTTTTTATTTGATAACAAATTCCATCCATTTTAGCTATAATAACGGTAACGCTATTTTTCAGGGCATTATCATTTGCAGAAGCCCTCGGTGTTTTCAACTGCCCTCCTTCGTCGGGCAGTTAATAAAAGACCTCTGGCTCAGGCTTCTGCAAATTAAATGATAATGCCCTGAAAAATAGCGTTACCCTTATAATAGAATTACTTACCCTAGTGTTGTTCCAGATAAGTGTGAGGTCGTAGCCCTCCAACATGTTATCCATGGCGTTCACATGTTCCAGCGCGATGTCTGCCGCTGCCTTGATAGCACGACCCCCTGGCCAGGAGGGTCCGTCCATGGGGAACAGTCCCAGGATGTAGAGGTCCTTTACCCCCGCCACAGATGACGTCGACAGCAGAACCAGCAGGAAGACGTAGGCCATCGTGTCGGCTATAGCTACAGACACACAGTTGTAATAACGGTACCTATATCAAACACGTACACATGAGAATACGACGGATACAGGAAACACGATTTCATTTTCCAATTACCGGTGTAGTACTACGATTTTATTTGGAACGATATTTTGCAGAGAGATAAACATACTGTGTTTGCAACGTAGAGATAAACTACCTGGCAATTGTATCATACGTTTGATGGTGGATAAAAATGAAACGAACAAGAAATGCGAATGTGCTTGATACGGGTATCATAGTTTGGTATTGTACCTTAGTCTGCAGTGTTTCGACCGATACCGTGATCTAGTGGTAGAGCGTCCGCCCTGAGAGCGGAAGGTCCGGGGTTCGATCCCCGGGCTCGTCGTACCAAAAGACGTTAAAAGATGGTACTTGTTGTTACCCTGTCTGGCGCTCGGCATTAAGGGGCGAAAACAAGGACTGGTCGGCTCGGAGTCAGTAAACTGTGTCTGAGTGGGGTATTCATGTTAAACTGCGGCATGGTATCTCAGTGAGCTAGCACTATAAATCGGCATCAGTCCGGACTAGTACAAGCAGCCACACACGTAGATACACACATACGTGCATGCACGTCGCTATATAAGTGCAATAATCCTGGACGCGACGTTAAACCCAACTTTACCTCATCTCTGCGGTGTTTCGGCGACTGTACTAGCCTGATATCGTTTTGAGAACGTTTGTTATGTTTTGGTCCAATCCAACTTTTAAGTGTGTACTTTCTTTTGCCCGGCAGTTTCGACTAAATGTAGTTGTAACCGTACTACCATGACTAAATAAAACGCGAAGGATTCGGTGTAGTAAATATATCGAGTGAGCCCAATGATTTGAGAGGGTTTACGTTGCCGATATGAATTACGGAAACTCCGACAAGCTATTAAACACAATACGGCGCTGTATATGCTCAAGCATACATAGTAATACTCCACTCGGAACTTTTCTATAAATATATGCTTCTGCTGCGATCCGCCCGTCAAATCGGCTGTTTCAATCAGCGGTGGTTATCATACCCCGCCCAACGAAGTTGGGCGGGGATATAGAAACGGACTCCATCCGTCCGTCACGTTTCGTTTCCGGAGCATAACTCAGAAACCGTTCAATATTTTTTCATGAAACATTGCAGGTCTGTCAGGTACATGCTGAACTGGTGCCTTTTGCTATTTAGAAATTTTAGAATTTTTTATTTTTTACGTTTCAATGACAACAAGATGGACTTGGGTTCTGTGAGGGTAGGGCTCGTTTCCGGAGCATAACTCATAAACCGTTCAATATTTTTTCATGAATTTTTGTAGGTCTGTCAGGTACATGCTTAACTGGTGCCTTTTACTATTTAAAAAATTTGGAATTTTTATTTTTTTATTTTTCCATGGCAACAAGTTGAACTTTTAGAAATTTATGAATTCTTCTTTTAAATGCCCAAAACTCAATCAGTATAGGATTGTTATCACTGGGGACTTCAATGTGGACCAGTCTGTCCATGACAACAATGCACTATCCAACCTCATGGAGCAGTTTACATTCGCCCAGTATATCAGCAAACCAACCCACACCCTTGGGGGTACACTAGACTTGATCTTCTGTAATGAGCCCATCTCAACAGGAGTCTTTCCAGTTCCACACACTGACCATCATCTTGTGTGGGGTGTGACGGAATAGGTGTAGTATATTGAAGTGACTATCATTATTTCTTTGTATGTTAATCAATGTGGTAATGAACTGAAGTTTTTTAATCTTAATATTTTGCATTTAAGCTACTATGTCCAAAGCAACATCTTGGGTTTGAACTATTAATGACGATAATCACATATCACAGACTAATACCATGTATGTTTCTTAAGAAATATTCCATGTAGATATTATTTCGAGTCAAAATGTGACTTGTAATGTTTTTTCTTTCTCCCACCCTTATGAATTCAGCAGTAAATGTAGTGACTGGTTTTGTCAGTTTGTACTTCCATCATGTTTTTGTGGAGAAGGTTTCATTTGTTTCTTGAACTTAATAGAAATTGTGATTTGCAGCATTATATTTTGTTTTATCCAGGATATTTTGCATTTACATCAAGTAGATGCTACCCTTCTGCCTTTTGCTCCTTACAAAATTTCACTGTTGTTGACATAATATACACTTCATTTGCTGGGCAGGAGACTTGGCCACGTTAGTGGCAAACTCTTCTTTTTTGTACAATTTCCATGACAAGTTCCCCCTCGGTTAAAAAAGGTTAGGGTTTGTTTAGATTTAATTATGTCATAAATTCTGCAACAGGGGCGGGGGATATAGCCACGTTAGTGACAACTCTTGTTGTGATTTGATACCAACTGACCAATTCGACAGGCCAATCAGAATCGAGCCATTTCCAAAATCACGATAAAATGTCCGAATTAGCCGGATCTAACAATATAATGGGTTTCTCCCTGAAAGGTATAATTTCATACTTGTGATTAATCCATTTGTTGATACACAAACTTAAATGATATCAAGAACGTGTATTTTGCTTATAGCGTATTACAATTCCATCGCCTATTCAGTTTACGAAAATGTGATTCTGTTATTTACAAACATTGTGTTATCATAAAATGTGTAACCCCAAACTATTTATCCGACTTCATCACATCATTGAAAATATTATCACTTTGAACATCATATGCAATGAAATTCGCCCAGTGAGTGTTTGAGTCAGAGAAGTTACGATGTGCCATCTCTACTATGAAAATATAATTGCTTTAACTTTGACATGCCTTTGCATGTGTTTGTGACGGGTTCCTATTTGATGGTGATTCGAGGACAAATGCTCGTGATATAGTCGGAATCGTAAATCGGCTCTGCTATTGGCGGAGATTTTTTTTATGAATATGGAAAAGGTTTTGTCGCTTTTATTAACTCTAACGATTGTTCGAACTGTCGATTCATTGCAAGGTCAATTATTGTTAACGGTCAAATGACAAAGAATCAGTGACAAATTCAAATATCAACAATTCACATACTACCACTCTAGACCATCATCGGTTTAGATATACGTAGACCGCCTCCGTTATCTAGTGGTAGAGCGTCCGCCCGGAGAGCGGAAGGTCCTGGGTTCGATCCCCGGGCGCGTCATACCTAAAGACGTTAAAAGATGGTACTTGTTGTTACCCTGTCTGGCGCTCGACATTAAGGGGCTAAAACAAGGACTGGTCGGCTCGGAGTCAGTATACTGTGTCTGAGTGGGGTATTCATGTTAAACTGCGGCATGGTATCTCAGTGAGCTAGCACTACAAATCGGCATCAGTCCGGACTAGTACAGGCAGCCAGTCACACACACACACACACACGTGCATGCACGACGCTATATAAGTGCAATAATCTTGGACGCGAAGTTAAACCCCATTTCACCTCACCTCACCTCCCCTCACCTCACCTCATATACGTAATGTTAAACAACAACGCCAGAGAATAGCCAGTCTCCGAAACAGATTCCATTGGGCGGAAAAGACAAAGAGAGGAGACAGTTATATGAAGCGATCACAGAAAATCACCACGTGTTCACGACACAGATAAGCATGTCCTACCTCATCGGAAGCACCCGCAACCAAACAATTTTTTTAAAAGGTGTTTTGTGGCTGACGGCGGACGCTGTAATGATAACATGACGACACTGACAGTCTGTTACCTACTTTAATTCACATTATGTCAAGAGATATGTAACTAAACAGAGGGAACGGGTGGCCCAGTCGTCTAAGGCGCCGCAATTCGCTGTGCAGAGTTGCGTCCCTTGGGCACGCCAGAAACCTATGATTGTGGGTTCGAATCCCGGTTCGCCCTGATTATGTTTCTAGGTTTGTCAGCACCATACCCGTGCTCGTGGGTTTCACTGAAGTGGTAAACGTCAGAGACCTGCATCACTTCGGGCTTTCCTCACACGTTAAGCTGACACGCCGCGATGTTACTGGAATATTTTTAAAAGCGGTGTTAAGCCCGAACTCACTCACACTCACTGTAACTATCCAATCAGAACGCATTCATAACTTCATATAAAAAAACAACGACAAAACCTTTCCATAAGCTAAAGAAACACCTTGCCAATTTTACGATTCCAAGTATATAAACAACAACAATGTATAGTAACAGAAACACAGGTTCATTAACACAGAATCGCAATCGTCTTACCTAATGGAATCGACATTTCCCGCCGCGAATAGCTGCACAATTGCTGATGCGGCGTTAAGCAATATTCACTCACTCATTCACTCACTCACTCCTAATGGAATTCTATTACATTCACAATCTGTTACATATTACAATTACAACCTGTTACATGTCACAATCTGTTATTACTGCAAATCATGCAATAATATGTTATTATAAGTTTAAATAATTAATAACTAACCATTCAAAGAACTAAAAAAATGACTCCTCATACAATTACTGCCAGATACAACATATAAACACCCGACTTACCTGTGGCTCTAAGTCCAGATGCGAGTCTTTCCTTACTCACAGGAAGTCATCCTGGGCAGGTTATTAATCATCCTACCTTTCATCTGAAGTCTTAATTTGAGATCAATAATCTTTTATCCTCCAAAACCAGATGCTTTTAGATAGACGCGAGGACTTCACATTAGGGGGGGTTTAGCGAGACTGATTCTAAATAATGGTTGTGATTAAATGGAATACTGGTTATAAAACACAATTCTCAGCTGTTGTTTCTGGGTTCAGAAACCCCATTTAGCTCGCCATGTATGTCGGATTCGTGAGCCGAGTACTTTAAAAAACGCATGATACAGGTTTTGGCAACTCTAATTGATTACTGAATGATTCGGCAAAAAATAAACCAACTGTCTTTGATTTCTATGACACAAAATGCATGGGTTTTGTGTTTATAGCTCCACACAGTGATGATTGCAGGCAAACAAAACATCGGTCAGCTGATGGATCTAAGTGTTACCTTGGCTGAAAATCAATTTTGATGAATTGTGACGGTAATCATGAACTTTCATGAACTCTGAATATTGGACCCATACCGGTCAAACTCCTTATTCAATTTTCTATCAGAGGTGAGGTGAGGTGAAATTGGGTTTAACGTCGCGTCCAAGATTATTGCACTTATATAGCGACGTGCATGCACGTGTGTGTGTGGCTGCTTGTGTGTCCGGACTGATGCCGATTTATAGTGCAAGCTCACTAAAAAATTTATCGAGATTTATTGTAAAAATGTCCATTAGTATTAAAAATGCTAGGTAATCACATGTTGTTATTAATTGCCATCTTGTCTGCTTTTTGTACATATGCATAATTATTTATTGTAATATGCTCTTGTACCACCTTTTGTGGTTTCTGAGAATAAACTGATTCTGATTCTGATTCTGATTCTGAGATACCATGACGCAGTTTAACATGAATACCCCACTCATACACAGTATACTGACTCCGAGCCGACCAGTCCTTGTTTTAGCCCCTTAATGCCGAGCGAAAGACAGGGTAACAACAAGTACCATCTTTTAACGTCTTTTGGTATGGCGCGGCCGGGGATCGAACCCAGGACCTTCCGCTCTCCGTCTATCAGACATACACTTTTATAATTATAGTTGTGTAACTCCTCACTGCGAATTGCAGCGCCCCAGACGTTTCAGGGCCGAATGTCGTTGCTGATTTAAGTGTTTAAGACGTCGCCTTCTGCCTCGCCTCGTGCGTGTGAGTAGGGTACACATACATTGCGAGTGTTGGTATTCCACCAAAAGCCATACGCATACTCTAATGAAAGGAAAGTTGAAGTAGCCATCTCATACCTCAGACTCGGTCACAAAAAGCTCTATGACAAGGTATGCCCATCTTGCAATCACCCTGAAGCCATTGCTCACGTGTTACTGGAATGTCAAGACCACGCCCCAGCCCCGGCTCGGTTACAACAAGAATTGCAGTAACTGTTAGATCCGCTATTTGTCGTAGATCTCCTGAAGCCAAGAGATGCAATAGAGAAGGCCAAGCTAACTCTATTTCTGAGAGATGGTCAGCTTCTCCGACGTAATATAAACAGAACGGGCAAAGAATTTGAAACGTTTCTATTTACCGGAAAATTTTGTAGTACATTCTTGACAACTAATTATTGTCAAAACTCAATGCTATGAACTTCCATTCTCATCAGAAACAATGCAATAATTTGCAACACCGTTTAACAATAAATGACTCTGCCATGTAACACAGGTGACACCAAGACCGGTGAGCTTCCACGGCAATGAATATTTAAGTGGCATTTAATACACTGAGAGAACAAAATCTAGTGAATTCGACCAACTTAATTAGAAACAGCGATCAAAAGATGAGAAAACAGGGAATTTACTACCCTGCCTGGTAGATTGCAGAGGTGGAGAGAAGGGGTATCCTACTTCAGGATCGGCGTCAAGACCTCACATTCCTCATGGTCAGTGTTTGTTTGTTCCGCAATATTCCAGCAAGATGACGTGAATAATCCAGTCTGGACCAGACAATCCAGTGATCGACATAATGCGCATCAATCCACGCAATTGGGATACGATGACATGCATCAACCAAGTCAGCGAGCCTGGCCACCAGATCCCGTTAGTCGCCTCTTACGACACGTATAGTCGCCTTTTACGGCAAGCATGGGTTACCCGTGAAGATCCGGGGTAGAATATAGAAGTTGAAGCCATATGTTAACCCCGTCTACATAACAATAATATTATTTCAGACAACACCAGTTCAGTGAACGCCAAAATAATCATTATAATGCCAGTTAACATCAATTACAGATAAAATGAATAGAATCGGGCAGTTTGTCGGGCAGTTAATCGAAGACCTCAGGCTTCTGCAAATGATAATGCCCTGAAAAATAGCGCTACGATGCATTAAAAGCATTAAAAGCATCCAAAACTGGCTCCCCAAGGAGATATCGCTTCGGTGAAATAAAGCGATATCTACAGACCATTGTGACGTCATTGGTTATCATGACGTCACAATCAAATGACATCAGTAATGGCTCTGCTACTGAAGCTGTTAGCAGTAATTTTTTAAACTTAAGACACTACTATTTACAAACTGAAAAAAAAGTTGGAAGAATAATGTTGGATGATAAGCAAAATCTCACCCGAGTGTCTTTTGATATCAAATATATCACTCCTCACGATATGGCTGAAATATTGCCGATGTGACGTAAAGCATTAACTCACTCACTCACTCAAATATATCAACACTCGTTGATAAAAGTGGGAAAATTCATCGGCAAGACTCGGTTGGTTTTTTTCCATTATCAATCAACGAGTGTTGATATATTTCATATAAAAAAAACATTCGGGTGAGATTCTCTATTTTATTAAGGCCATGGCACAATCACAGTAAACGAAAATGAAATGAACACCATGGCAACGAACGCCATGAAAAGGAACATGGCAATGCGCACCATGGAAATAAATATTATTGCTGAGCACATTTGTCTCGGGCTCAGGGGGCGGTGTGGAATCTTGATGGTGAAGCGTTCGCTCGTCACGCCGAAATCCCAGGTTCAATTCCCAAAATGTGTTGAATGTGTGAAGCCAATTTCTGGGCCGTAATACCCCCGCCGTGATATTTCTTGAATATTGCTAAAAGTGACGTAAAACCATACTCACTCAGTTACAACGGGCCCAGTACGGTGTATGTTGTTCAGAATTATACGAGAAAATATTTTTGATTAAAAAAGTGCCCTAGCCACAAACACAACATATTAATACTTAAAGCATGTTTACATTATTCCTAATGGATTGTTAATTATAATGTTCACAGTAGGGAGAATTCGCATTCAAAGGCAATCATATTGTAGTGGCAGTCTAACTCAACTGTGTTTGTTTGGTTGCCATGGTTACAGCTATCATAAATCAGTTGACCTAATTACTAACACAGTGTGTATGGTTTCAAATCTAAAAGACGTTGTTTGTACTGAATTAATTAGAATGCGAAAATTTCTTGAGATAGATATTTCCCTATGTTAAAGTTTAAAAAAAGAACGTTGAGTCAAATATGTATTCTACAATGAATTTGGAAATGACCGGATTCTGATTGGTCAATCAGAGGTTGTCAAATCACAATAAAACCCCTCTGAAGCGGAAGGTAATATTTATGCAAAAGTCCTTTTTTAGTCATTATCGTTAGACATATTTAAATAATTATAACTACAACTTTTGGTTACAAAGTTGCGGTTACACACGTGTCAATATTCAAAGGATGTTGGCAATACATTTTGTGCAGAAAACACGATAGCAAACTACAAGGAGAATGTATTTTAAGTTTTGGATACAAATGAGAGCATGGAATTTTGCGCTTTTCTATATACGACTGTTACGCCATAGCGTCACGATGAGCGATATGACGTCATAATAATGACGTGCGGTGTAGAACAAAGCTTTGCAACGCTTGCTTAGTTTTCTTTAGGTTCCAAATTCAATTTAGCGCGGTAAAATATACAGGTAACCTAGCTCTAAAATGAAAACACAGTGTGCCTATTTTCTTCTTACCAGATACATTTTTAGTAACCAGGATTCGAACCCACAACCATAAAGCGCTCGGTTTAAAATTCAAATAAAGAGGTATCTGCACTACAGTGGGACTACATCAAATTTCAAAACACAGTAGGTTTATCTCCATTCTACCATGACGGCAACAACGCTTTGAAAACGACGCTCTCTTGCAACGCGTAACAACACAGGCACACAGCAAGCTCCTCAAAGCAATAACCCGTTCGCGGAGCTCTCTATACTATCGCTGCCACCAGTCATAACTCCCCACTGTGATAGGTGGCCACAACCATGCTTGGAGTTGAACTCGCAACCGAATGACCGTTATGTTTACAAACAAGTGACGACTGTCGTGACGCCGAATACACTTATCGCTGCTAAATTACTTTCTATGTTTGTCAATTTGAATTTCTGTTTCATTAAAACTATGTGTTATTGATATAGTAAGAATGTAAGGGAGAAGTTAGTTGATTTTCCGTTAGTCTGCAATCTCGAACCAATCTGATTATTAAAACAAGTAAATTCATCTGGAAAACATGGTCTGTCGTAAAGCTTTTCAAAATGAAATATGATGGCATTCCCCAAAACATAAAAAAAAGTATTAACGTTACTACATTTGGGGTTAGAGGGAAAATTTCAAGATTCTTGTAATGGCCGCGCCCACACTGGTGGCAGCGATGTTACCGAGAGTGTAACGAAGGTGTCACGCGCTGCGAAGGAGCTTGAGGCACACGGGTCGGCAATCTTAGAACATTCCGAAAAGTGGTCACAGGTAGTTATATACGTAACAATTATCACTAAAGTTCAAGATTAAAAACACCATAGTCGTGAGTAGTTCAAAATAAGTGTTCGAAACACATAGTGTTTCAAAAGAAGTTGACAAATAACACTCCAAACTTAGTCCAAAGGCAGATGTTTTAATTTCTACCAACTTGTTGTACACTGTTGTACACTGTGGACTGACTTCAATTCTTGGAATTTTGCGAGAGAGGTCATTTCTTGGAAATCGAACATGCGATCATTTCTATTGTAGGGTTGACAAGTTGTAGAAAAATGTTATGAAATGCTAAACGAATATATTTCTGCAACAAACGTTTTGAATTAGCATTCTATTATACATTAACATGTATGAGTGTTATAAGTTAGTTAGTAATTACCCCCAGTAAACAATAATAACACAAAAATAAACGCGACGTTAAACCCAATTTCACCTCACCTCACCTCCGATTCTGGTCATCATAGAACATTTCCCTTAACAGTTTCATAAACAATTCGCCTGTATGCAAATATAATGCCTTCGTTAAATCTTTTAATGTCATCATCGAAGCAGTCAGGTTGCGCCTAGCCAACGCCCAAAACATTCGATATCAAACTACCGTATTTCCTCTATTTGACGCTATGCGGTCTATTAATTTCGGGAGAGTCTTTGACTCGGCGTGTATTAGAAACCTGGCTGGTACTAGAGACCCAGCGTGCATTAAAGGAAATATAGATACGTTTTAGAGTTCATATGGGGGTGATCGATCGGCAGCCATTTTCAAGAATCGATATGTAGGCTATCTATGTATTCATACGCACGCTTTTTTGTGAAAAGGCTTAATATATCTGAAAGGAGTTTCCGTAGCAAAAGGGAAACCTCTTTTTAACCAATCAGAATCAAGAATTCACCAATGTCATGGTAGAATTGGCAATAAACAAACACGATTGGTGCAAATTGTGTGAGTGGCGAGTGATTAGGCGGGACATGCTTACCCTTTTCGCTAATACCTGGGGCCGTTGTACCAGGCGATCTTAGCGCTAAGGTGATCGTAACTCCCACACCTTAACACAGACTTACGACAGTCGCAGCTCTAATGTTGTTTTGTACAACGATACCCAGGTGCCATTACTGATTTTCAGTGATCCATTCATATCATTCTCGCCGCTCTTTTCGGTGGATATTTGGGACTAGTTATTCTCTGACGTTAGCGTTTATATTTACCTGTAGGTTTGTCGGCGCTGAAATTAATTTGGAACCCAAGGCCTTGGGACGTTTCAAATTTCAATACGTATATCTCTGAAATTAATTCACTTATCTTCCTACCTACATCTAGAGGAGGGAGATATCTGGTTGTCGGTGGAAACATGTACAGAATCAACAAGAGAAAGGCAGACTGGAGGAAGGATTGTGTGGCATCAGCATCAACATTGAATGATATCTTGACATCTGTCAAGGATACTCACAATCATCCTCCAGTGGACGTGGTTGAGTACATGTCACCATCCAGACTGCGTGGACCTATGCTTAATGTGTCAATCACTGGATTGCCTGGTCCATTATGGTCGATTATTTATTGGCCACCGTCACATATCTGGAACATTTCTGAGTGCGGCGTTTAACGACAAACAAACAAACAAGGTTGTAAACTTTTTCAGGACAGCGAATGAGTGAATGAGTGAACTGGTTTTCAGCCTTTGTTAGTAAAGGGGACTGAACTACTGTACAGTTTGGAGCCGATAACCAATGGACGATATTGTGAGCATGCGTAGATTTTGCTACGTTTAAATGGCATTGGCAAGCTGAGATTGAGTGTCATTTTATGAGCGCATCATTATCACAACGTGACACCAGTTTTCAAGTTATGAAAGCGGTCATGAAACAATAATTCATTTCGACCAGTATCAAATATATGCAACAAGCTTTCGACATTCATAAGAAATATCTGCTACAAGCCGAGTCCGTTTTACGATTATACCATAAGCGTGTGTTTATTAATCACTGTCAAATATATTATAGTGATGACCAGCGCCATAGTGGAGAATGTTAAAGGGAGACTCTGACACAAGCTCCACGGCATGGAAGCCAACCCCAGTCAAGGTCTTGAGTGTAACTTGGTGAGGTGAAATGTGGTTTAACGTCGAGTACAAGATTATTGCACTTATATACGTGTGTGTGTGTGTGTGTGTTTGTTTGTGTGTGTGTGTGTGTGTGTGTGTGTGTGTGTGTGTGTGTGTGTGTGTGTGTGTGTGTGTGTGTGTGTGTGTTTGTGTGTGTGTGTGTGTGTGTGTGTGTGTGTGTGTGTCTGATTGTACTACCGTAAACTACGTTTATAACGAACACGCTTAAAGCGAACAGACGGATATGGCGAATTTATTTTTTGGTCCCGGCCATTTGTTGTATATGTGCTGTATATATGCTAAAAACGAACCCAAAACACTCATTTCAGTTCGTTATAACCGTAGTTTACTGAAGTCCGGACTGATGCCGATTTAAAGGGACAGCACACAGAGATACCATGCCGCAGTTTAACATGAATACTCCACTTAGACACAGTATACTCACTCCGAGCCGACCAGTCCTTGTTTTAGCCCCTTAATGCCGAGCGCCAAACAGGGTAACAAGAAGTACCATCTTTTAACATCTTTTGGTATGACGCAGACCTTCCGCTCTCCGGGCGGAGGCTCTACCACTAGACCACGGAGGCGGTCTAGAGTGAAACTGAAGTGCTGTCGGAAATATAGAAAAATACGAATTCATGGGATATAAAAAATATTATATCCTTATAAGGCTTTGTATTGAAACTTTGATTATTCTCCAAACGTTTCGAGGGCATGGGTGGCCCAGTCGTCTAAGGCGCCGCGTTTCGCTGTGCAGAGTTGCGTCCCTTGGGACGCCAGAAACCTATTATTGTGGGTTCGAATCCCGGTTCGCCCCGATTATGTTTCTAGGTTTGTCAGGGCCATACCCGTGCTCGTGGGTTTCACCGAAGTGGTAAACGTCCGAGACCTGCATTACTTCGGGCTTTCCTCCCACATTAAGCTGACACGCTGTGATATAACTGGAATACTGTTAAAAGCGGCGTTAAACCCAACTCACTCAACGTGAATAAAACGTAAAACGTAATGAAATCATATTTGATCTGCAACCCCGATAGTGACAGATTTCGAGGAACATACGTACCAAGGTTCTGATTTACTAAGCCCGGGTTCGATTCCATGTGCGAAGTCCATTTCGAGTGTCCCCCATCGTTATATTGCTGGAATATTGCGTAAAAACCAATCCCCTGACTTAATTCTGAGCTCGTCACAAAACACGGTAAAGTTAGAGTTACCCGCCCTTGGTCAAGAGTATCTAAGGCCATGACGTCACAGACAATGACGCGCTGCGCTCCATGAATGATGCCGTCTTTGCGATTAGTTCCCGATCTGTTGTCACATATTCCCGAAATGCGGTCAATAACAACGCCTTCAACTAGGTAAGACATTTATGATGTTATCATTGAAACAATTTATGATGTTATTATTGAAACAATAGGAACGGGAGGGCTCATTTAAACTATTAGTCTATGTTACATGATATATTCAATGAGTATCCAGAATCTGTATTGTACGCATGGTTTGTTTTGTTTTTATTAAGTTAATATTGACTTTATATGGAGATAAACTCCGAAGCCCGCTTTTATACTGATATCTGGTCTGCAAGAGACTACGTTTTATATCCAATTCAGTTATACAGTTGTATATTTGAATTTAATATATTTTTCTGCGAAGGTAAGAAATCGTTGTTGTCTTAAGAAATCGTTGATTTCATTTAGTAGAGGATAAATGTTACATAGACTATACCCTTAATTAATTGTTAATATAATAAGATTTAATTTTACCGTATATGTATTTGATTCGATTGTAGTGTCCAGTCCAATCGAGAGAAAATATACATGCGTAAAAGTAAATATCGTTTCAGGTTAACGAGCAACTTTAACGGAATTCATTATCGAGAACACTATGGTAAATATCACCCATGTTTAGTACATGTACATGTAATACACGAGGAATTAAATGTGGTTTCATGTCTATTATCATTAAGTAAAAAAAGATAAAACGTGTAATTCATTGATATCGTTTGTATTACTTCTTAGCACCAGTGAAAACTAACGACGTTAATTTATGTATCTTATCTAACCAATACAGTAATTCATAGGTGATCATTAATCGGCAAGATTTAAAAATATCATAACTGAACAGGTGATTTATGTTTTGACTTCTGTTGACTATTTGCTTGTTCATAAATGTTCTATATTTCTCACGCTCTTAATTTTGATCTATGTATTCTTTTTTCGACAATTAAGTCAATTTCGTCGTCCGGGTACGGCATTTAGATATATTTCCTGTGTTGCGTCAAATGAATGTTGTCTGATGTGTATTTCTTGATTTCAGAATTCGAAACTGGTCCTCGAGATTTGGCTCTTTATCTATGTGCATACCTTGTTAGTGTCAGTAAGTACGTTTACATCTACATCTACATCTACATCTACAACAACTACATAACTAGAACATCATATTCTCCGCACCCAGACCCAGTTTCATAACTTTCTGCATGCATACATTTACAACGATTAAACAACTGGAATTCGGGAATTGTAGTCGTGTATATGTAAAATGTAAATCAGCTAATGGCCTCATACAAAGTTCTGCGAACGCTCAGTATAGTTATATCCACGTATATATTTGATATTATGTCATGAGTTTAAAACATGTGACTAATACGTCACTAGAAATAGTCGGGATTTAATGGAAGATGATATTTCATCAGCTCGTGCTTGATCTGTTCAATACGTTGTATAAATCAGTTAATTTCTTGTTTTCATTAAATCCAGTGGTCATCGTGGGTTTGTTGTGGTCTCTGAGGGCGTGTGTCCGGAGACTCCGATGTCGCTACTGTGTCCGAAGATCTCCTCTTGATGCCGCCGAGCGAGGTGAAGCAGACGACACTGGCTCCCTAGCTCCACACGAAGACTTCACCCTGGCTCCCAACACCGCGTGGTGGGAGGTCGTGGTCAGGAGAGAGGCTGAAGATCCCACGTTTGGACAGGATTTGGTGATAGCACCAGAGTACTGGGTGGATGAAGAGGTTCTCAGATACGACCCTGACTACTGTCTGAAGTCGGGCGCCCTCTGGTGGGAGGTTGTGGAGGCTCAAGAGAAGGCAGGACGCTGAATAGAAAACTTCAAGGGCTGATGTGACTTCTATTTTGAAGTGTAATTGTATATATTTATAAGGTTTTCTTGAATTAGCTTTAATATATTGTAAAACAATGTGTATAGTAAACAAATTAATAAACAAAATATTGTTTTAAAACGCGGTTGTTTTTTTGTTGCGTGTGTAGATAGTTGTTGCTTGCGCAATCAATATATTCCGGCTATTATAAACCCAGACAAACCAGTGATTGAGCAACGATCGATGCTGTCAGAGTACGATGACATACGGTCAAACAAGTCACCGAGATCAAACTGACCACCTGGGTGCCGTTGTACAAAACAACCTTAGCGCTAAGACTGTCGTAAGTCTATGTTAAGGTATGGGAGTGACGATCACCTTAGTGCTAAGATATCTTTGTACAACGGCACCCTCATCCATGTTATCGTCTCGCATTTCAAACACAGGTTGTTGGGGGCCTATTCTCATCGGAAATCCCCACGCAAAGACAAGAACTGAAACAACTGATTAAATGAGGTTTAACGGCGCAATAAACTGAAGCTTTGGCACGGCGTACCAGCTTAATTTGTTTGTTTGTTTGTTGTTTAAAGCCGCACTCAGCAAAATACAAGCTATACGACGGCGGTTTGTAAATAATAGAGTCTGGACCAGTCAACCCAGTGATTGTTACCATGAGCATCGATCTACGGAACTTGGATACGGTGACATGCATCAACGAAGTCAGCGAGCCTTACCACCCGATCCAGTCAGTCGCCTCTTACCACAAGCAGAGTCGCCTTTAACCAGCTTAATATGAGATGCAGGTTTTAGACGTTAATCACTTTGATGAGACCCACGACAAACCAAGAATCTGAATTTGGGCGAATATGGGATTCGAGCTAACTCTGAACAACTAATTGCTGCGCCTTGGACTACTGGGCCACCCGTGACGGCGGCCTGTGAATGAATGAGTTTGTGTCTGGCAAGCTTATAAGCCAGTGACTGAAGGATTTAGTAACAACCCATGCCTGCGGGATACGCTGCAAAGGCAACAGTGAAGTCACAGAGCCAGACCGCTTAATGTCAATGTTAGTCGGCTCTCAAGACAAACAAGAGATATTTAGATTTCCGATATAAGCGCTTGGTCTCTAATAAGCGCCTGATTCCAATTAACGCCAGGTGGGAAGCAGCATACTGCGGAATAAGTGCTTCATCTTTAATTGGTTCCTGCCTCCATAATTACAGAGTTGATATTCTTTGTCCATATGATATCAAATTTGTTGTTGTTTGGTTAACGCTCTACACAAAGTGTTTTCTTGCAATTTCATATTACTATGCTCTCCTTCGCTCGCTATCTTGAAATATATCCTGTATCAGGACCAAACAATTCTATTGTATGTCAATTTATTAGTAACTGCAGCGACCCGTGAAGGTCCCGGATAGAATAGGTCTACAGCAACCCATGCTTGCAGTAAAAGGCGACTGTGCTTGTCGTAAGAGGCGACTAACGGGATCATGTGGTCAAGCTCGCTGACTTGGGTGATGTATGTCATCGTATCCCAATTGCGTGGATCGATGCGCATGATGTCAATCACTGGATTGTCTGGTCCAGACTCGATTATGTACAGACCGCCGTTATATAGCTGGAATATTGCTGAGTGAGGCGTTAAACAACAAACAAACAAACAACAAAGAAACAAACAACAAACAAAGTAAATGTAGGTTATGTAACTCTGTGGTTCAAATATTAAGCGTTGGGTCTCTAATTACCACCTGGTCATATAATACCCGCCGGTTTTGGAACCCCGTTCTATGAATAAGCAGCGTTATATCACTATCCCTCGCCATGTGGCACATTAGAATTTTGTTTGTTCATATACACTCTTCAAAAAATGAAACGCACAGGTAGATTTTTGGTAAATTTATTGTACCTACTAAAGTCGATATATTTAATTCAATAGCATAGATACAAATATGAAATTTTGGAACTCGATAGTCACATGTTGTCGTTGTTCAAAGGTATTCAAACTGTTCATTGTCACGTCACATAAGGCCACAAGGTGGCGCTGAACCCGTATCTCGTGTGACCGCCCCGGGCAGCAATCACGGCTCTGCATCTCCTCGGCACTGAACATGTTTAGTGTAATAATTTACAGGAATTATGAAAAAAATATTTTCATAATCATTTCTGCATTTCGTACGTACACATACCATTACACCTGTATGAGACAAAGATATGGTTTCTTTAAATAATTTGTTTACATCTATCCAACAATTACACACATCGTCGAGTCTCCCCTTCGATCATTGTGGCCGAGTGACACAAACATGTTTAGTGTAATAATTTACATTTAGGAATGTTTGAATAAATATTTTCATAATCATTTATGTATTTCGAATGTACACATATATTTTTATACACATGCAAGAAAAAGATAAGGGCTCTTTTAAAAGTTGGTTTCCATCTATCCAACGATTACTCACCATGGCCCATGCTCCCATGTAATTTTCTCCAACCCATAACAAACAAGGCACTGCACCTGCCGCCGTGCAACAAACCTGGCTGCAGATATTATTTTCCGACGCAAATTTCTAAAAGATCGGAATAACGAGCGTTATGATTGTGGGAATTGTGGCACTAAGCGCGCCCATACTAGTAGACTAACACGGACTTGCACAATACTGAATTTCCTATATCATAACTGCCTTTATAACACCGAAAAAGAACTAGATATACATGTACATGTAGGACGAACAGTTTTATAATACAACTATATAACGGCTGCTTTATTTTGATGATAAGTTTCAAAAACTAAAAACATTCCATTCCAAGTTTATTTTTTACATCAAAATATATATCTGCAATATATTAACGTGAATAAAACTTTTAAAACTTAAAGTAAATTTATTTGATCTGAAATCGACAGTGACAGAAATCGAGCAATATACGTACCAAGGTTCTGATTTACTTAACCTGGGTTCGATTCCATGTGAAGCCTATTTCTGGTGTCCCGCCATAACGATATTTATTGAATATTACGTAAAACCAAATACTTTCACTTAATTCTGAGCTCGTCACAAAACACGTTAAACTTAGAGTTACCTGCCCTTGGACGAATGGTATCTAAGGCCATGACGTCACAGACAATGACGCCCTGCTCTCCACGCATGATGCCGTCTTTTCGAGTAGCTCCCGATCTATCGTCACATATTCCTGATATGCAGACAATACCGACGCCTTCATCGAGGTAAGTCATTTATGGTGACCTTATTGGAATAGTAGGAACGGGAGAATTCACGTAAAGTTGCATGATATATTTAATGAGCATCAAGAATGTATATTGTATGATTTGTGTGGTTTTATGCATGCGCACAGTTAATATGGATTATCTGAAGCTCGATTATATATTGATATCAGGTCTGCAACAAACTAAACTAAAATATTACTTCATTTTTTAAATTTTTTTGTATGAACTACTTTTTTGTATTACTGAATCGTTATCTTAAAATAATCGTTGATTAGATGAGAAAAGTAATTTATTTCATGACTGGAGGATTTATGTTTACCTTGATTTAACATTAAATACTATTAGACCGCCTCGGATCCGTAGTCTAGTGGTAGAGCGTCCGCCCGGAGAGCGGAAGGTCCGGAGTTCGATCCATGGTCGCGTCATACCAAAAGACATTAAAAGGTGGTACTTGTTGTCACCCTGTCTGGCGCTCGGCATTTAGGGGCTAAAACAAGGACTGGTCGGCTCGGAGTCAGTATACTGTGTCTGAGTGGGGTATTCATGTTAAACTGCGTCATGATATGTCAGTAGGCTAGCACTATAAATCGGCATCAGTCCGGACTAGTACAAACAGCCACACACACACGTGAATGCACATCGCTATATAAGTGCAATAATCTACGACGCGACGTTAAACCCCTTTTCACCTCACCTCACCTTAAATAATATTACAATAAGATTTAGTCTTGACTTACACTGTAAGGCAAAAGAAAGTATGCACTTGAAAATTGGATGTGACCATCAAAAATTAGAAACGTTATCAAAACGTTACTGGTCTGAAACCAGTATCCAAAACACTGCAAACTTTAAGGTTCAAAACGCAACTATGATACCCGTATCAAATACATCCAATGACAATTTCTTGTTTATTTAATTTTAGCCTTATTCAAAAATGGGTGTATACTTTCCTTTGCCGGGCAGTTTAGATGGATTTGAATCGAATGAAGTGTCTATCCCTATCAAGAAAACATAATTATACACGTTTAAAAGTTGAAGTATTGTTTCAGGTTACCGAGCGTCGTTAACGAAACTCATTATCGAGAAACTTATGGTAAATATCCTTCATTTTAGTACATGGAATACATAAAGAAATAAATGTGGTTACGTGTCTGTTTTCATAAAGTAATAAAAGCTGAAGGAACAAACTGCAATTCAGTGGACATGTTTGTATATCTTGTTAGCAACCATGAACACTACGACAACACTTTATGTATGTTATCTGTAATTCAATATGTGATCAATATTCGGCACGAATTAAAAACATTATTACTGAATAGGTGATTTATGTTTTGACTTCTTTTGTCTAATGCTTGTTCATAATGTTCTATATATCTCACACTCTTAATTTTGATCTATGTATTCTTTTTTCGACAATTAAGTCAATTTCGTCGTCCGGGTACGGCATTTAGATATATTTCCTGTGTTGCGTCAAATGAATGTTGTCTGATGTGTATTTCTTGATTTCAGAATTCGAAACTGGTCCTCGAGATTTGGCTCTTTATCTATGTGCATACCTTGTTGGTGTCAGTAAGTACATCTACATCTACATCTACATCTACAACAACTACATAACTTGAACATCATATTCTCCGCACTAAGACCCAGTTTCATAACTTTCTGCATGCATACATTTACAACGATTAAACAACTTGAACTCGGGAATTGTAGTCGTGTGTATGTAAAATGTAAATCAGCTAATGGCCTCATACAAAGTTCTGCGAATACTTAGTATAGTTATATTCGCGTATATGTTTGATATTATGTCATGAGTTTAAAACCTGTGACTACTTGGCCACTAGAAATAGTCAGGATTTAATGGTATTCATCATCAGCTCGTGCCTGATCTGTTCAATACGATGCATAATTCAGTTAATTTCTTGTTTTCATTAAATCCAGTGGTCATCGTGGGATTGTTGTGGTCTTTGAGGACGTGTGTCCGGAGACTCCGATGTCGCTACTGTGTTCGAGGATCTCCTCTTGATGCCGCCGAGCGAGGTGAAGCAGACGACACTGGCTCCCTAGCTCCAGACGAAGACTTCACCCTGGCTCCCAACACCGCGTGGTGGGAGGTCGTGGTCAGGAGAGAGGCTGAAGATCCCACGTTTGGACAGGATTTGGTGATAGCACCAGAGTACTGGGTGGATGACGAGGTTCTCAGATACGACCCTGACTACTGTCTGAAGTCGGGCGCCCTCTGGTGGGAGGTTGTGGAGGCTCAAGAGAAGGCAGGACGCTGAATAGAAAACTTCAAGGGCTGATGTGACTTCTATTTTGAAGTATAATTGTATATATTTATATGGTTTTGTTGAATTAGCTTTAATATATTGTAAAACAACGTGAATAGTAAACAAATCAATAAACAAAATATTGTTTTAAAACACGGTTGTACTTTGTTGCGTGTGTAGATAGTTGTTGCTTGCGCAATCAAAATATTCCGGGTTTTAGACCCAGACAAACCAGTGATTGAGCAACGATCGATGCTGTCAGAGTACGATGACATACGGTCAAACAAGTCACCGAGATCAAACTGACCACCTGGGTGCCGTTGTACAAAACAACCTTAGCGCTAAGACTGTCGTAAGTCTATGTTTTAGGTATGGGAGTGACGATCACCTTAGTGCTAGAATAGGTCTTCAGCAACCCATGCTTGCCGTAAAAGGCGACTATGCTTGTCGTAAGAGGTGACTAACGGGATCGTGTGGTCAAGCTCGCTGACTTGGTTGATACATGTCATTGTATCCAAGTTGCGTGGATTGATGATCATGATGTCAATCACTGGATTTACTGGTCAGAGAAGTCACGGAGATCAAACTGACCATGTTGTCGACTCGCAAGACAAACACAGGCTGTTGGGGACCTGATCTCACCGGAAATCCCCACGCCAAAACAAGAAGGGAGACAGTTGATCCATATATCTGCATGAGTGAGACAGGCTTAAGGCCGCTGTAGTTTTGTTGCGGCGTACCAGCTTTATGTGGGGTGCAGGTCTTTGACTTCGACTTTGATCAGGCCCACGAAAAAACAAAAATCAGCGTGAACTCGGGATTCGAACCAACTCTGAACAGTTAATTGCTGTGCCTTGGACTACTGGGCCACCCGTGATATCGGTCTGTGGATGAATGAGTTTGGGCCTGGCAAGCGCCTAAGCCAGTGACTGAAAGCGCGAGCAACAGTCCATGCAAGCGGGATACGATGAAAGGCAAACAATACAGTCACAGAGCCTGACCACCTCTGTTAGTCGGCTCTCACGACAAACATGAGATATCTGGATTTCCGATATAAGCGCTGGGTTTCAAATAAGCGCTGACCTCCGTATTTACCGTCCTTTACATGTTTGTCAATTTTTGTAGTTCTTTGTTTAACACTCCATACAAGGTGTTTTTGTTGCAATGTATATCACTATTTTTACGTTCACGCTCTTGAAGGGGGAACGGGCGGCCCAGTCGTATAAGGCGCCGCGATTCGCTATGCAGAGTTGCGTCCCTTGGGCACGCCAGAAACCTTATGATTGTGGGTTCGAATCCCGGTTCGCCCTGATTATGTTTCTAGGTTTGTCAGCACCATACCCGTGCTCGTGGGTTTCACCGAAGTGGTAAACGTCTGAGACCTGCATCACTTGGGGCTTTCCTCCCACATTAAGCTGACACGCCGTGATGGGACAGGGATACTATTAAAAGCGGCGTTAAACACAACTCACTCACGCTACCTTGACATACATTCTGTATCAAGAACATAAAATTCTATTCTTATTCTATTCTACGCTTATGTCAACTGGAGCTTATGCAACACTGTTGACATATTAAACGTCAGGTCTCTTGTTACCACCTGGCCTATATTACCCTCCGGTTTTGGAACTCTGTTCAACGAATAAGTGGGGGCACGAGTGGCCAAGTCGTCTAAGGCGCCGCGTTTCGCTGTGCACAGTTGCGTCCTTTGGGCACGCCAGAAACCTATGATTGTGGGTTCGAATCGCGGTTCGCCCTGATTATGTTTCTAGGTTTGTCAGCACCATACCCGTGCTCGTGGGTTTCACAGAAGTGGTAAACGTCTGAGACCTGCATCACTTTGGGCTTTCCTCCAAAATTAAGCTGACACGCCGTGATATAAGTGGAATACTGTTAAAAGCGGCGTTGAACCCAACTCACTCACTCAACGAATAAATACCGGTGCGCTTTTTAGAGGAAATACAGAGTATCTCTATTTAAAGGAGGATTTGAAACTGCAGAGTATGCGACTGTTATG
Organism: Haliotis rufescens; assembly: GCF_023055435.1. Taxonomy (NCBI): domain Eukaryota; kingdom Metazoa; phylum Mollusca; class Gastropoda; order Lepetellida; family Haliotidae; genus Haliotis; species Haliotis rufescens. The sequence goes on along the minus strand of NW_025964212.1, from coordinate 2,293,975 downwards.
AGATTCCGACGGTAGGCTCATTACATGTTTAAAATATATCACATTCTCAGTTCTGTGGGAGTGGTCATGTTCGCTGACTTGGTTGATGTATGTCATCGATCCCAATTGCGTGGATCGATGCTCATGATGTCAATCACTGGATTGTCTGTTTTAGACTCGATTATTTACAGACCGCCGCCATATAGCTGGAATATTGCTGAGTGCGGCGCTAAGCAACAAACAAACAAACAAACAAACACAGTTCTGTTCAGTTATCTAAACTGCCGGACAGGAGAAAGCATATATCCATGTGTGATGGTGGCCATAAAACGAAACAATCAAGCCTTGTTGTTTTGATAACGTTTGTATTTTATTTTGGTCAAATCCAATTTTCAAGCATATACTTTGTTTTTCGGCCGTTACAGTTGCGCCCCTTTGTTTACGCGAAACCTTTGATCGTGTGTTGGAATCTCTGATCTGGCTTCATTGTTCCTAGGTTTGTCAGCACTATTCCCCTGCTTGTGGGTTTCACCAAAGTGGGAAACATCCAAGACCTGCATCACTTCGAGCTTTCTTCCCACATTAAGCTGACACACCGTGGTATAATCTGAAAGCTGTCAAAATGGCGCTAAACCCAACTCACCGACTCAATTCTCGTATGTACGAAATTTCAGCTTGTCTGTGTCGCTCTGTTTAACAGCAAGTGGTTTTGAAATTACTGCAGTCAAACCTGCAACCACCCCAGGTAATACTTGAAGAGTGAGTTCGGTTTGACGCTGTATTTAGCAATATTCCAGCAATATTACGGCGGGGGTCACCAGAAATGGGCTTCACGCATTGAACCCACTTGGGAATGAGAAACCCAGGTCTTCGTCGAAACAAACTCTTAAACCACCAGGCTGCCTCACAGCCCCTGATCCTGTTCTCGTATGTGAGCGAGTTTGGTTTAACGCCACATTTAACAGTATTCCAGTTATATCGCGGCGTGTCCGTTTTATGTGGGAGTAAAGCCCGAAGTGATGCAGGTCTTAGACGTTTACCACTTCGATGAAACCTACGAGCACGGGTATGGTGCTGACAAACCTAGAAACATATTCGGGGCGAACCGGGATTCGAACCCGTGATCCTGTTGTAAATGTTCTCTGGAGTTATAGATTCATTCCCATGAAGTTCATTTCCTTAGTGTTATATTTGATGGCCCAGCACTGGAGGAACAAACAACGACTGCCAGATGGCCGGAGATAAAATCCCTCTTTAATTTAAGAAACGAACGTCCGATACAGCCTATCAGAACGCTTCAATTTTACTGACCCGCCGGTACTGGCAACTGAACAACATAAAAACGGTAAAAACAACGAATAACATAGCTTGAAAAAAGTTAGACCCAAAAGTGTGGATTAAATGAAGGAGAAAGCAAATTGAACTAAAATAAACGCATTCGATGTGAGTTCCCGACATACTCAAAGACACATACAGTGCAACTCCTGACACAGAGCTTTGGGTCAACCGCCAATGTAAATATTATGTAAAACCTGAGATTGTTTGCGTAAATATGACACGAGTCTTGGCTCGTTAGCACCTAGATGAATTCTTATGCCATTTGCATCAGTTCCGATAATTACAGTGTTTACTGAATGATGTCAGTTCGGGGATATTCGCTGTCCTGGCATCTAACTAGCTGTGTCATCCAAATAGGTTCGTTGTGATCAACGCCGTCCTACACAATTTACATTACTTCGTATTTGTTCGTTGCCTACGAATATTTTCAACCTGTCTCATTTGTTCTGCCAACATTGCCTTGAGTCTTTGGACTTTATCACTGAGAACAACGTCTGGGACAAATGTAGACGTAATCGATGCTGAAGGGACTTCGAGCTCATGCTCTGGCTCAGGACGAGGAACAGGATCTGCTGGAGGATCATCTGGGAGAAATAGATCCAAGTCCTCATCAGATTCCGAGTCCGGATCCACCTCAAGCTCAACATTCATCCAGTCTTCATCCGAATCCTCCTTTTTAACACCCCCCGTCATCTCCGTTTCAAGCTGTTCCTCATTCTGAAGATTACACAATGGCTCAACATATTCCGAAGAGTCTTCAGACGGATTTATTGGGGATTGTGCTTCCAGATGGCTTGATTCTGAGTTTAAAGTAGGCTGACTCTGCTCGACTTGAGACTCTTCAGTTGCATTCGACGGTAAGGAGGTAATCTGAGAACTGTCAAATGCCTTCAACGAGGAATTAATTCGTGTTGATGTTGCATCAGTACTGGCAACAACCTTAGGAGACTTTACTGGAGATGTATCACTGAAATCACTAAAAACACAATTCTCTGAAACAGTTGACTCAGTCTCTGAAGATAGTGACCGAGGTGACCTGTCACTATTCAGACACACTGATCCCATCTCTGACTGGGGTAATGTTGACTCATTCAACGTCTTATAGGTTTCCCGATTGAGGGGCAGGGGTGAAATGTCTGTAGGCTTCCCCGTGGCAACAGTTTCAAATGCTCCAGGAGCAGGCACTAAATTGGGTACCTCCACCACAACGTACTTGCTCCCTTTGGCATCAGTATTTCCTATTGTGCCAACAGTTATCAGTTTCCCAGGCACGTGGTAGGCCGCACTCGCATACCGTTTCACTTCGTTTGGACTCGCTGGTTCCGTGTTAATCTTTCTTTTTGATTGAATTCTCTTTATCCATCTCAAAACGCTTGGTTCATGCTCGCCCGCCTGCCTGTCACGATCATTCACTTTGCGAGTACATTGATTACCTGGAAGTTGTTGCTTTTCGCAAAGTCTCCTTAAAAACAGTTCTCGACATCGTTTTGAACAGCTTATGTATTCTTTGCTTTTTCTCTTCTGTTTTAATTTGGTTATCTTTCGGTTTGAAGAAATGGCAATCCGTTCAAGGACCACGAAGCACGGATCAAAGATGATAGGTCTTAGATTAGGTTTCTGTTTTTGGATGCTCTTTGGAAATGTTGGAAGATCCTCAGCAACAAGACGCTTTGGAGCTTTTCGATATCTACTTCTTGGGGAAAGTCCATCTTCATTTGAATCTGGTACTGTACTACTGTTGATACCACCTGGTGTGTCATTATTATTAATTGGCTGTGTGACACCAATGAACGGAGCAGTCGGAACATCTATTGTGTGTGGCCCATTACCCTTTTCCCTTTCCACATCATCAACTTTCCTCACTTTTGTCTTTCCAGGACCTTTAGAATAACAACTAACTCCGGAGTTTGATTTGACTTTCAGCATATCCTTGTTCAAATTATTTTTCTGAGTCTCTGTGCCCTCAGTGTGGGCCAGTGAAAAAACTGATTCTATCCTAGGTAGCACCAAGTCTGCAATTTGGTGCTGATGTACGTGAGTCTGTTGGTCAATAACTGCCGCTGTCTTTTGCCCCTGTGTACTTGGAACACTGAAAGAGATAGCCTTACTGCTCACAGGACTACATTCACTCGCATTTGTGGAAGTAGGTGGAAGATTTGTTCCCAAGCCTATTGGGACTTGAGTATTTGTGGTGACAATAATGGTTTTCCCAACAGATCCTGAGGGAGTACACTGGTTATACACCAAAGGAAAAGAATTAGAAGACGATGTTTGTGTAATCACAACTGGCATGCAGTACCTTGGCACTACGTCTGGTACGAATGCGATTTGAGGGGCATTCAGTACGGGCAGTCCTGAATGTGGATTGACCTGGACCAGATTCCTGGGGTCAGGTTTTACACCTTCTCCTGGTTTATCGGGATAAACTCTTACTGTCACCTCTCTGGGGTGGTTACCCTTTTCTTGGACGTTTGGAACCTTTTTAGATTGAGGCTTACATGGAGGTGAATTAGAATTAAATGCATCTGAAACTGGTACAGGAAGTGTTTCCTTGATAGAGGCAGATGCTTTCTGGACATTTTTCAGCATCCTCTGCAAAACAGGATCAATAGCGGTTTGGTTTTGTATGCTTTTCTGATTCTCCTTTGGCGCAGTACCACTATGAGCAACTCCAGGAGATTGTCGTCTTGGCATTGAAACATTTTGCACAGGTGCCTGCCTAGATACTGGAACAGTCTGTGTTGTGTTCAGTGCACCCTTGCCACAGTGAGGAGTCACCTCCTGTCCTTTGACATTTATTTTCGATGCCAGCATGTCCTTGAGATAACCCATAACACCTGATGACTTCAGGGTCACATTTCGCATTTGTGCCCTTGTCTGTCGTTGTCTGTACTGTTTCCCAGGTGCTACTGGGATTTGGGGTATCCTGTTTAAGGCTGGGGAGGATTGACACTCAGGCCCTGTGGCTAGAGATCTAGTGTTTCCTGGCATAACTAGTACTGGGACCGAAGCGCTTAATTGTTTTAATATTCCCGAAGCACCTTCATATTTGCTTTGTTTTTTTGAAGAAGGCGCACCACCATCTGTTGTAGCAATAGATGCTGGACTTAAATTGGGTTTTGGGAGATGCCCACAGGCTGGTGGACGGGAACTTTGATCCCCTGCAGAATACGATGACTTTGAAGTCATTAAGTCATATCGACTTCCGTTTGTAGAACTGTAAACTGAAGATTTACTTGAACTGGGTAGACTGTATTTGATTGACTCGTTGACCCGTTTCAGTATTTCACTTTCCACTTTAGCCTGTTCTGCCTTCTTCACTGCAGGAGAGACACGTGGCTTAGTGTTAGAAGCATCACCGTCTTTCATAGTATAGCTGTGATCTAATGCCCAAGGCTTCCTCGCTGTAATCTGAGATTGTACCGTAGACAGCATCACAGCTAGTGACTTTGCCTGAGACTCTGTCAGCACTGATTTGTTCGGACCTGTGTTTGATGTAGTGACAGGACAAGAATCTGCTTTGTCTTCAGGATCAACACGGAGTACAGGTTGATCATCAGGGGCTTTACCATAGTAGAACTCCTTAACTTCACCGCCTGGACCTGTCACACTTAATAACTGATTCTTTGTGTTGGGGACGCATGCAGATGGATCTTCAGTTATTGTTAGCGTTCCTTTTTCATTCAGCAGTAGGCGAGCACATATGTTCCTGAAAAAAAAGAGCAGACTGAGTAAGTTTTAAAATATATAACACATTATCGTCCACGATCGTGCGTTATCGTTAAAAAGAACATCAACCAACTTCAAGCCAAGGGACGTGTATCATGTGATTAGGGACCGACCATTTGAATTTCTGGGAATGGCTGGGATTTTGTAGCGAGATAAGATATATTTTCAGCTACAGCTCGAATATTATTTTATTTAAAACTGTAATCCTGAACTCTTTTTTGAACCTTGCAACAAAGTAATTTTCGTGGCAGGCATTTCTTTCTTTTTTCAACAGTAATTTTTTCAAGAATTTTCCGTGACAATCTATTTTATTGGGATAAAATCCCAGGCACTTCGTCCCAGAATATCAAATGGTCGTTCCCTTGGGACAGGGCTTGGAGTCTGGATCAGAGGAGCTACTGATTGATATTATGAGCACACACACCATCGGTTATGATACCAGGTCAACGAGCCTGACCACGTTACCCATTCCGTCGCCCCTTTCGCCAAGTGTAGGTGGCTGATTGTCTGTACTAATTCAAGGCAAGAGAGTTAACTGACTATAAAACTCCAGTTTCCACCCTTGCCGAGCGAGGCTGGAATTAGGGAGTTATATTTTGGCTGGACTAACGAGTCTATGCATAGTCCAATCAAAATCGCGTAACGAAATCGACATCCGGTTCGATTGGGCGGCGCCATTTTGTTTGAAGCAAATGCAGTGATATGAGAAGTGGAATCTGATTGGTCAATAGGTGCGACATAAAATGGACATAACTCGTAACAGCCACTCGTGGCGCAACGATCGAGCCCAGAAATTCCAGCCAAGTTCGGCAAGGGTGGAAAGTGGTCAGTTAACTCCCTTGCCTCGGGAAGATGTAATTCGGAATCCACAGTGAGAACGTTCTATTTTTCGCTGAAGTCAGCAATATTCCAGCTATCTCATGGCGCCTTAGATGACTGGGACACCCTTGTCCCCCCCCCCCCCCCCCCCCCCCCCCCCCCTTTTGGGTCCTCGGCTCTAAGAGACTTGGGGTATCAGAGCCTGTTACGCACGGAGTATACATGCCTGGAGGTTTACGATTCATAGTTCGTATTTTCGTCCCCTGAAGTCGAATACGGGACTCGCAAGTGGAAACCATGTCACAGTTACCGAAGATGACTGTTAATGACAGTTGAAATAAGTACATTATCCTGGTCAACATTGAACATTCATTCCACTAAAGAAAGTGAGTTGAAGGTGAGGTGAAATGTGGTTTAACGTCGCGTCCAAGATTATTGCACTTATATAGCGACGTGCATGCACGTGTATGTGTGAGTGTGGCTGCTTGTACTAGTCTGGACTGATGCCGATTTATAGTGCTAGCCCACTGAGATACCATGCCGCAGTTTAACATGAATACCCCATCTCAGCCAGTATACTGACTCCTTGTTTTAGCCCCTTAGTGCCGAGCGCCAGACAGGGTAACAACAAGTACCATCTTTTAACGTCTTTTGGTATGACGCGGCTGGGGATCGGACCCCGGACCTCCCGCTCTCCGGGCGGATGCTCTACCACTAGACCACGGAGGCGGTCCTAAAGAAAGTGCCTTGCGTGAGGATCCACCACACGAAACAGCGTGGTCCTAAAAACTCGCTGGAAATAAAATAGTACCATATACAATATAATTATTTACCATCCACCATCGTGCCTGATCACTAAAAGGAACATTTCCAACATCAAGCTAAAGGACATGTATCGTGCGATAAGGGCACAGCTTCTCTACTGAGCAACATCATCTGCCTTGAGCGGGAGAGTGGGTGAATGTTGTTTAACGCCGCATGCAGCACTATTCCAACTAAATGACGGCGGCCTGAAAATGTAATCGATCCAGTACCAGTCAAACCTGTTATTGATATTATGAGCACCGATCCAGGCCGTCTGGATTCTACGTCGACGAACGTGGCTACCCGTTCCCTTTGTTTAAATTACCGTATTCGGCGTAATAAGCGCCCAGGGCGCTCTCAAAAGTAGAAATAGGGGGCTCTTATTAGAATATTATTTTGGTGGAAAAAAAACAGTTGAAAGATAAAATTTTGTGGTTTATGCTGACTAGACAGCCTGAAATGTTTATTTACGAGAGATACATTTTTCCAGAATATAATTGCCCATAATTAAGGGTGCATATAACACACGAATGCGTATTATACGCGAATAAATAAGTGCTGTGTACATTGATCAATCAGAAGGGGTGCTAATAGGTATTGTTCACTAGCCAATATATTAGCAAATATCGCCGTGGGCGCTTATAACGTCGAATACGGTAACTGCTCTTTCACGTATCTCCCGTTTATGCTTACAATGAAAATGTTTTTTTGTCAGTATAAAAATTTGACGATTAGACACTATGTTATTTATTAACTTGAAATGTAAATCCGCTTAAAAGTTGATTACTGTTGGATTGATGGTTGGTTGGTTGTTTTTTAACGCCGCACTGGAGGCCATGGACCCATTCTACAGTTACATCATTGCTTGAGAGAGTAACAGCATTGGTAACATTGTTGTTGTTTTTGTTTTGTTTGTTGTTTAACGCCGCACTCATCAATATTCCAGCTAAATGACGGCGGTCCGTAAATAATCGAGTCTGGACCCGACAATCTACGCAATTGGGATCGATGACATGCATCAACCAAGTCAGCGAGCCTGACCACTCGATCCCGTTAGTCGCCTCTTACGACCAGCATAGTGGTTCGATTAAGGTGGAGGTTCTTCACGATAGAATCGCTGATGATCCTCTTGTGAAGCATGTCAAGACTCATGATGAAAACAAGGCATTCCTCAGTTTTCTAAAACGAGCCAATGATGTGGGACATAATCTGTATGTCAATGTTGATTTTGTTGATGCTTCTGTACTGCTGGACGGTATAGAAATGAGTGTCAACCAAGTGATGTGCCGTAACAAATCGAACACGACTTCTCGGAGAGGCTGTCCACTGATCGACCCTATTATTACCGTCTTCGCCATGCTTGTGGATTTGACACAGAGGTCCATCCATGGTACGACCCGGAATATGTAGGGGGCGTCATGGAAAATGATAAATACAATTTGTTTTGGAATTGGCCTATATACAGCCCCAGACCTATCCAGGCCAAAAAACCTGATCTTGTCCTTTTTGATAATGCAAAGAAATCATTTATACCACTGAATGTTCTGTCCCTTTTGACACGAATGTGATCGATAAGGTTCAGGAGAAACATGGCACATTTGGGGACCTCGCTTTCGAAATGTCACGCTTGCATCCCAAGTACCAAGTTGTCCAGCTATCCATAATGGTCCTCGGTGCCTCGGGTTTGGTACCTCCCAATCTGTTGCCAGACATTGGGAGAGTAGCCGGGTTTGACACCAGGCACACAGCCCTTCTCACAATCTGGGTTATGCAGAAGGCTGCAGTGTTGGGGAGTCTTCACATTCTCCGATAAGTTCTGGGTGGGTTTGAGTAGGCAGCGCTTCCTGGGAGAAGTTCCATTCGCTGTATGGGCTGCGCGCAGAGGCAAGGGCCCTGAGCTGATGATGAGTCTAACCAGCCTGACTGTGTCAGGATCACCCAAACCCTCTTTGCTGTCCTTATTTATTTGAATCTGTATAATAATAATGATGATGATGATGATGATGACCCAAACCCTCTTTTCTGTCCTTATTTATTTGAATCTGTATAATAATAATGATGATGATGATGATGATAGTAATAATAATGGTACTTGTAGTTGTATGTATTGCACTAAGGACGTACCTGCTTCCAGCTTCATTAGACGCCATTCTGCGCAGTCTTCTGCACCTGCAGTTAAAAAATGAATGCTCTGTGAAATGTTTGGAACCATAACTAGTTCCCTAAAATGCTTGTTTCAAGGTTTTACTATAAAGTTTTGCTTACTGGACATGCTTGGTGTGTTCTGAAAAACTCACGATATCAATATTCCTGCCACATCACGCCAGACTGTGTTCGCCGTGTGGGTCAGCAGGAGACCGCTCACACAATGGCGACGCCCTATGGGTCCCAGAAAGTATTTCGAGGTGAACCGGTTTCGATTCGATGTGTTTAAATGGCGTTCAGCGAGGCTTTTAGCAACACTACGCCAATATAATTTTAGAAAACTGGGCCTGCTTCTAAAACGAAGCTGGTTTTTTGGGCGAGGTGAGGTGAAATGGGGTTCAACGCCGCGTCCAAGATTATTGCACTTATATAGCGACGTGCATGCACGTGTGTGTGTGTGTGTGTGTGTGTGTGTGTGCTTGCGTGTGGCTGCTTGTACTAATCCGGACTCTCCGGACGGACGCTCTGCCACTAGACCAGGGAGGCGGTCTAAACAAGACATAACCAACCACTCACTGCCAGGTGCAATATGAACCAGTGAGCCTGACGCCATTTTGATATATTTTATTTACATGACGGCTTGTCAGTTTAATTGGCACAGGCCTACACCTTTTTCTACTTTGACCCCACGGACCAAGGATAATTACAACATATGCACAGTCTCTGATCCAATGGGCTTTTGTCATTTGGGTCACGTGTAGTACAAGTGTCTACCCATGATGCAGTTCACTACATATGACAGTGTCGTTCAAGCTGCATGTACACCGAGGGATAAACAGACACCTGGGCGGCGAAGTTGGAGGGGAAGGTGAACTGCACTGCTAAGTATAGACGCCCGCTCTCCAACTGTTTACGCTCGTGACCAAAACTAGATGATGTTTAACGCTAGCAAAATGGTAGCCTGGTTCCCTGGTTATGATGCACACCCAGGGTACAGGGCTGGCAAAATGGATATTTGTTGAAAAGCCTACATTGCTATATTTGACAGTGATTTATTCCGTATCGCTGGAGTGAGTGAGTGAGTATGGTTTAACGCCGCTTTTAGCAATATTCCAGCAATATCACGGCGGGGGACACCAGAAATGGGCTTCACACATTGTACCCATGTCGGGAATCGAACCCGGGTCTTCGGCGTGACGAGCGAACGCTTTAACCACTAGGCTACCCGACCGCCCCCCGTATCGATGGAATGGCTTCTTGTTTTCACGTTATAAGTGTTAGCACATTTTCAGCCATCCGGTAATTAATAATCGCGTTATTTCTGATCAAGTGACCGGGTAAAAATAGCGATTTGAGCATACCCCCGAGAGGTGTGGAAATATGCGCATTATAAATGGCCTATTATTAATTATTATTATTATTATTATTATTTTTGCGAGATTAACAACTGTTTACTGTACATCGTCTGCCCGGAGAACTGACGGGCGGTGCTCGATCCCGGGCCGCGTCATACCAAAAGATGGTTGGTTGGTTGGTTGATTTGTTGTTTTACGCCGCACTCAGCAATATTCCAGCTATATGACGGCGGTCTGTGAAATAATCGAGTCTGGACCAGACAAACCAGTGATTGGCATCATGAGCATCGATCAACGCAATTGGGATCGACGACATGCATCAACCAAGTCAGCGAGCCTGACCACCCGATCCCGTTAGTCGCCTCTTACGACAAGCATAGTCGCCTTTTACGGCAAGCATGGGTTGCTGAAGACCTATTCTACCCCGAAATCTTCACGGGTCCCAAAACATGGTACTTGATGTTACGATGCCTGCATTAAGGGCTAGGATAAACCGATGACTGATTGGCAGGGAGTCAGTATACGATGTCTGAGTGGGATTGCCATGTTAAATTGCGGCACGGTATCTCAGTGGGCTAGCACTATTAAACCGGCATTAGTTCAAACTAGTACACATATCCAAACACCCACGTGCATGCACATCGCTATACAAGTGCAACGTCAAAGCCCATTTTATCTCACCCCCTTCACGCGGTAAACTGATAGGCCATGACATAACTTAAGGGGGTTAAACCCAACTCACTCACTCATGCAACAATTTACTGACATAGTATATTGTATTGACTCATATTCTTGAGGAAAGAGGCGACTAACGGGATCGGGTGGTCAGGGTCGCTGACTTGGTTGATGCATGTCATCGTATCCAGATTGCATGGACCAGTGCTCGTGATGTAAATCACAGCATTGTCTGGTCCAGACTCGATTATATATAACTGGAATATTGCCGAGTGCGGCGTTAAACAACAAACCAACAAACATTCTTGTTGCGTGAGTGAGTGAGTTTGGTTTAACGCCGCTCTGAACAGTATTTCAGTCAGGTGTGGGATGAAATCCCGAAGTAATGCAGGTGTTAGACGTTTGACATTTTGGTGAAACCCACAAGCACGCGCACAGTGTTGTTTTGTTTGTTTGTTTTGTTGTTTAACGCTGCACTCAGCAATATTCCAGCTATAATGACGGCGGTCTGTAAATAATCGAGTCTGGACCAGACAATCCAATGATTGATAGCATGACCATCGATCCACGCAATTGGGATACGATGACATGCATCAACCAAGTCAGCGAGCCTGACCACCCGATCCCGTTTGTCGCCTCTTACGACAAGCTTATTCGCCTTTTACACAGTGTTGACAAAATCGGCATTAGTAGGGACAAGTACAAACAACCCTCCCCGACACGCACACACACGTCGCTATGTAAGTACATTAATCGTGAACGCGGCGCTAAGCCCCATTTCACCTAACCTCACCTCGCCAGTCAACAGTATCTTAATATCCCGTTACAGTCACTCGTCCTCTATACTACACGGATGAATCTGGGGAGTCGAACAGAGCTCCAGATAAGCTGCGTATCTGCGTAAAATACGCATCAGATATGCAGAAATATGCAGTAAAATCAAATCCAAGCGTATCAAATACGCAACGAACATTACAGATACGCTACAAAAATAAAACTTGTGTGTATCACCAAAATATTGTGAAGTAACCCTGCGTATTTGATTAGCAAATCAGCACTTATTTTGAAATTATAAACGGGTATTCCGTCAACCTTGCCAAACTCCACGATGACAGTTACATCATGATCATTTGCCATCACACTTTCTTGTGGAAGTATCGTGGTATTTTTTAGTCCTATAAAGCTCTCGAACCCACACGACACCAGTTTGCAGGGACTAGATGAATAGTGTTTTTAAATATTTAACTTAAATACCCACATGTGTAAAAACAAGAAAGAAGTGAGCAAAGCTCACATACCCCCGTTATCCCCACTGGTCAACAACAAATAGTAAATAGTTGTTAATTAAAGAAATATACCTCTTGCTTTAAGTCAGAGGAACTGCCCTTTCCTTTGTAACTCCATGAGGATGCATTATGTTTGAAAAGAACACATGTTTTTGCAAATATATTTCAATCTAGTGTGGGATAATCAATGCTTAGCACAACATACATTCTCGATGTTTCTTAATGTGTCCATGGAAACGGCAAAAATTTAAATTTTCATTTAATTTTTAAAAAATCAGAATCTTCAAACTAGCAAAAGGCACAAGTACTCGTTGTGGTTAATGTGTGTAGCAAGTGTGGTGAAGCTAGGGTGCATAGTTACAAAGTTATGGGCCGTACAAACGCTCCGGACGGAAGGACGGACGGAGGGAAAGACGGAACGCTATATACCCCCCGGCCGATTTACTTCGTAAACGGGGGTATAACTAGGGGGTAACAGAAATTTGAATACCCAGATAGAATTACTGATACCCAATGATTTTAAAATGCATGGGTAAAATACCCACAACACCAAAAGCTTATCTGGAGCTATGTTCGAACCTACGACCTCGGAATAATTGTGGTGTCTTAATTATTCCACTGTGACCTAGTTGTTCGGATATTCGTGACACTATCTTGTTTTTTTAGATATTAATCAAGATTAGACAAACAGAATTAGATGTTTGCAAAGGATATTATTTCGAAATTTAACTGTAATAGTCACTGTTCAGTTTTAATAGTCTAACTTCTAACTCTGTAAGTGTTCTGAATAGTTTGGGAGAATCATCAATTTCGTTTGAAAATAAATATGCTCGGTCTTTTCTTAAGACGAAACCGCTAGGCTACCCCACCGCCCCTTCACATTTCACGAAGGATCACTCTCACTGCAACAAAATTGATATTGATAATCTTATCTTTGCTTAAAATTCAACTACAATGTTATAAGCCATTGGGTATTTACTCACATGTTATTATTGAGTATTTGATTTTTTTCATTTTGTATACATATTTTAACTCCCGCTTTTAGCAATATTCCAGCAATATCACGGCAGGGGACACCAGAAATGGGCTTCACACATTGTACCCATGTCGGGAATCGAACCCGGGTCTTCGGCGTGACGAGCGAACGCTACAACCACCGGGCTACCCACCGCCCCTATAGACGTGTAAAGATATTCGGGTAGGCAAGCTGAAAAAGCTACATTGGGTAATTACACACACGGTTATTATACAATAGGGTTTTTAAAAGCTTTTATTTACTCAAATATATAGGTTAAGGTGATTTACTTTGCGTATTTTACGTAAATATACGCAGCTTACCTGAATCTCTGCGGTCGAGATTGAAGATCGCAGTGGATCTACATTATGATAAAAAGTCAACTGCGGTAATTTTGTCACAACATGATATGCTATTTACATACATTGGAATTTCACTATATATTTGACCTATTACGGGACTAGATTCTACTGAAGCAGCGCTTTCCTCTGTTCAAGAACTACGCTCTCCAAGCCTTGGACTACATTTTTGCCCATGCGCAATTGGGAACGGTATATATTCATACGCCTACCTTTATGGTACGGCAGGCGAACTCGAGCCTCTGTAATATGTCATAAATGCCGCACGAAAACTAACTTTCATGAATAATACATCTCGGAGTTATCTGAAGGAAATATAAAGCAGGTGGCTTACGTTTCTGTTCAAAATGCATTCAGGGTCAAGTCCACGAACAGTTTACATGGGGAAGTTGAACCCACGAGTTGTTTATCATTCGAGGTGACCTTGCCCTTTAACCCCATGCCCTTTAGCAGCGCCACCCAGCGATGATCTTGTCAGGGGAACTAATCGAAAACAGTCGTCGTGAAATTTTTCGCAAATGCGATATTCCATCGATAATGACATTTTGCAGTCGACCAAGTGTAAGCTGTTTCAATAAAGATTGTTGGAGAGACAAAGCACACTCAACGACAGGCTGAATGATTTCGCAAAGCGGGAACTATAGCCTACTTCGCATTGTAGATATTCTTTATAAATCTTATCGCAAGAGAATAATAACATGCGCATTTATTGACAGCTTCCTCGACAGTTCGAGTTTCACAAGAAGAGGTGGTTTCCCTACACGGATAGTTGTTACATTCGGGTTTAGCTCAGAATTATTTCCGCGTTCGTTGACAATATCGAGGCCGCGCCATCAAACACAAGAGTTACGTCCCTTAGATCAGTAGTTGCGCGAGGATGTCCCACTCGCCTCAGAGAGAGATCTCTTGTTCATAATATGCTGTGCATTGATTCACATTAAGGATAGATTCACAACACATATGGCGTTACTTATACTTCACATCTTCCCTTCGAGGCGCAACATGGCCCATTAGAATAATGATGACACACAATCGATGGTATGATTTTACTGACGTTTGTCTCATTTTGAATTTTTCACGGCCTTAACTGGTGACAAAGACATTTGACATGTTAACATGTACAGTGTGTATTCACGTCCACATTGCAAGTACAGAACCTGTACAGTTAAATCTGACATGCGGTAACAAGTCAGGATAGAACGCGGTAATACCTCTAGTGGAAGCGAACCGAGAAAGTTCATAATAGTTCTGCATTTCACGAGTGACAGTGTCTTTCGTAAGACTTTTCAATGAATAATAATAATAATAATAAAAATAATAATAGGCCATTTATATTTTGCATATTTCCATACCACTCAGAGGCATGCTTAAAGCTCTATTATTCCCCGGTCATATGATCAGTTTGCACTCTACAATCATTCTCCACCACGCAAGCTGCCTGTTAGGCGCTAGAAGGTGAGGTGAGGTGAAATGGGGTTTAACGTCGCGTCCAAGATTATTGCACTTATATAGCGACGTGCATGTACGTGTGTCTGTTTGTCTGGCTGCTTGTACTAGTCCGGACTGATGCCGATTTATAGTGCTAGCTCACTGAGATACCATGCCGCAGTTTAACATGAATACCCCACTCAGACACAGTATACTGACTCCGAGCCGACCAGTCCTTGTTTTAGCCCCTTAATGCCGAGCGCCAGACAGGGTAACAACAAGTACCATCTTTTAACGTCTTTTGGTATGGCGCGGCCGGGGATCGAACCCCCGACCTTCCGCTCTCCGGGCGGACGCTCTACCACGAGACCACGGAGGCGGTCCGTTAGGCGCTAGAAAGTTAACTACCACATTGCCATCTCATCCTACCGGGTACCCATTCACTGCTGGGTGAACAGAGGTACATTTCGGACAATGTCACTTGTCCAAGGAAACACTACATGGGTTACATGTGCTTCAGTGTGGGGCAGGACCGAAGACCTAGAAACTCTCAGCTACCATCCAAGGAGTTTCCGCGACCAAGTTGCTCAACTTTACCTGATTTGTGACCTGTGCGCTGTGCATAGGACTACGTGCCATTCGAGTCTGACCCATGAAGATCCGGGGTAGAATAGGTCTACAACAACCCATGCTTGCTGTAAAAGGGGACTATGCTTGTCGTAAGAGGCGACTAACGGGATCGGGTGGTCAGGCTCGCTGACTTGGTCGATCCATGTCATCGTATCCTAATTGCGTTGATCGATGCTCACGATGGCAATCACTGGATTGGCTGGTCCAGACTCGATTATTTACAGACCGCCGTCATATAGCTGGAATATTGCTGAGTGAGGCGTTAAACAACAAATAAACAAACAAACATATCATTCGAGTCTGGGCCAGACAAGCGGTCAGTGTCTTTCCTGGGTGTACCGTATTCGACGTAATAAGCGCCCAGGGCGCACTCAAAAGTAAAAGTAGGGGGCTCTTATTAGAATATAATTTTGGCGAGAATAAAACAGAGTTGAAAGATCGTCAATTTCGTGGTTTATGCTGACAGCCTGAAATGATACAAAAGAAAAGTCTGTGCGTATTATACACGACAGATATATTTTCCAGAATTTAATTGCCGATAATTAAAGGTGCATATAACACACGAGTGCGTATTATACACGAATAAACAAGTTTACATTGATCAATCGGAATGGGTGCTAATTGTGATTGTTCACTGGCCAATATATTAGCAAATATCGCCGTGGGCGCATATTAGAGCGGCGCGCCTATTACGTCGAATACGGTATTATTTTTTTAGTTTTGACACATTGTGGTCCAATGCATGAACATGCGAGTCCTTGGCCGACGTCATTTGGCATGCTCCACTTGGATTACGTAGAACACAACTGACGTCACATCGCACAAGCACAGAAGCCTTATGCCAAGAATGGATTTCACCGTTCGATTGAAGAAAATCAACCAATGACACCTGGAACATTGTGTGTATATCTTACCAGAACAGAGCGAATGAGTGAGTATGGTTTTACGTCGCTTTGAGCAAAATTCCAGCAGTATCACGGAAAGGGCACACCAGAAATGGGTACACATTGTACCTATGTGGGGAATCGACCCAGGGTCT
This sequence comes from Haliotis rufescens, assembly GCF_023055435.1. NCBI lineage: Eukaryota > Metazoa > Mollusca > Gastropoda > Lepetellida > Haliotidae > Haliotis > Haliotis rufescens. Next base: position 2,277,374 of record NW_025964212.1, on the reverse strand, counting down.
TCGGTGTGACGAGCGAACGCTTTAACCACTATGCTACCCCACCGCGCCTACCTGAATAGAAGTGTAGGTTATATGAAACATGCCATTAAAAACTGATAGATTTATTCAACAGACATTTTTGTTGCAGAGGACTTGCAAAGTAACTTATTCGCGTCCATTATCAATGCGTATGGGTTTGGGATGAAGAATGCATGCGTAATGGTCGACAAACACGGATATCCTGTTTGCGTGTTCGAATCCCAAATGTGCCTTGATTATGATCCTTCAAGTTTCAAGTGGGGATCTCCCCTGAGTGATATGTCACAGCTGACACGCCGCGATATGACGAAAACAGCTTGAAAAGCAACGTAAACGCCATGTTTCTGACTCGGCCGAACACTAACATCCTTGTTAACCTCGAACTGATAATAATCGAAAAGTGAGTGAGTATGGTTTTACGCCGCTTTTCGCAATATTCCAGCAATATCATGACGGGGGACAGGAGAAATGGGCTTCACCCATTGTACCCATGTCGGGAATCGAACCCGGATCTTTGGCGTGACGAGCCCCTCATCGAAAAGAAAATGAAGCATTTCTAAACGAATTATGTTTTATTTTTAAAAAAACCCATTATGCCATACATATATTAACCAGTCTCTTTTTTTAAACATATTTTTTTTAAATGAGGCATGTACGCTGTTCTTCATCACATTTATATATTTTCTCACTTTGAACAGTTTCATCTGTTATGACGGTTAAAGATTTATACAAACGTCATCTTTGTCATTATCAGCACACCAAAGAAGTCTGTACACGGAACATTCAGATCATTAATATTCTCGTAAGAAGTAAAATTGCCGTTTCAAACATGTTCAAGACAAAATTTGATTAGATGCGCATGGGCGAAGAATAATAATGACGATGACGTCATCTTGTTGGCACTCGCTAACCAGTGAACACGAACAGAATAACAACACATATCAATGACGCTGCAACGGCTCCATACAAGCACCAAATGGCAATCTTCGAATCCAAACTGTAGCACAAAAGAGAATATTCACAGCACTTTTGACAACGTTCCTTTCCGTCTCATGTCACCACACAACTCCCGTTGGTTATAATAAGCTTGTTACTTTTCATGTATTTGATCAACTGTTTATGGTTCATATATATCCCTTGCGCTTCGGGGATATCGTAACCCTTCTGACCCACCGACAAGGCTTCGAACACCGTGTACAGCGGCCACACGGGCATCTGTCGGCGCCACACGTCGTCTCGCCACCATTTTGTCCACCATGCTTTCATGGCGTCCTCTTCAAGTTTGCCGGGTTTGATGAAGTAGGTTTTCTCTGGTCGTCTCTGTTCCCGTTTCAGATCCTCGCGAAATGACTGTCTCATGATGTCGTCGTGTCTGGTGTCGTCATTGTTCCTGAAGGCCCAGCTGATGTAGGTGCCGTCGGAAAGTTCAAGGCTGGCGTGAGCCTTGGTCTTGACGCCATCTTGGAACGTGGTCGGCAGCCAGACGTTCACCTTGACGGACATCTGGAATTAAGAAACATTGTTTGAGATCTCTGTGTGAGTGAATATTAACGTACCTGGCAGCAATATTTCAGCGACATCACTAGTGAGTGAGTGAGTTTTGTTTAACGCCGCTTTTAACAGTATTCCAGTTATATCGCGGCGTGTCAGCTTAATGTGGGAGGAAAGCCCGAAGTGATGCAGGTCTCAGACGTTTACCACTTCGGTGAAACCCACGAGCACGGGTATGGTGCTGACAAACCTAGAAACATAATCGGGGCGAACCGGGATTCGAACCCACAATCACAGGTTTCTGGCGTGCCCAAGGAACGCAATTTTCTGCACAGCGAATCGCGGCGCCTTAGACGACTGGGCCACCCGCGTCCCCCGCGACATCACTAAACAATAGAATATGGGATTATCAGACAAGGGGTTGATAGTATGAACAACGATCCACGGCGTCGAGATGAGATGGTACACATTTGGAACACAAACTGTTATAACCATATCTTCATAAACTGGATCATAAGACAAGACTTTGACGCTAACAATCTCACTTGCTCTGGAATCCTGACGAGGGTCTAGAGTGGTACGAGTGGATGGGTTTGGTTTAAGGCCGATTTTAACACTATTACAAATATAACACGGCATGGGAGGAAAACACGAAGTGATGCAGTCTCAGACGGTTACCCCTTTGATGAAATCCACGAGCAGAGGTATGTTGCTTACAAGCATGATCGTGGCGAACCTGGATTCGAACCCACAATCAAAGGTCCCTTGAATGCCCAAGGGACGCAACTCTACGTAGCGAATTGCGACGCCTCGGACGACTGGATCGCCCCTGCCCCTGTATCAACATCTAGAGGACGGTCCCTGCGTGTGACGTGATTCGTTGTTTTGTCACTGCCATGATCGTTGCTCGTTGCGGCGTTTAAACAACATTCACTCACACTACTGGAGGGATGACTCGGTCGTCAAAAGCACCGCCTTTCGCTGAGCAAAGTTGCGTCCCTTTGTCTACACGAACCCCTTGATAGTGTGTTGGTATCCCAGATTTGACCCGATTGTGTTTCTAGGTTTGTCAACACTCGTGGAATTCAGCAGAGGTAAAGGTCTAACCCCTGCATCACTTCGGGTTTTTATGACATACCAAGCTTACACGTCGTGATATAACTGGAATACTGGACAAAGTGTCCTAAAGCCCAACTCATTCACTCACGTGACTTGCATAAGTCAAAATGGACAGTTCTCGTATGTCAATAAGATGTCACATGAGTGAGTGACTTGTATTTAAAGGGTTTAAGGTGATGAGGTGTAATGGGGTTTAAGGTGGTGAGGTGAAATGGGGTTTAACGCCGCGTCCAAGATTATTGCACTCATATAGCGACGTGCATGTACGTGTGCGTGTTTGTGTGGCTGCTTGTACTAGTCCGGACTGATGCCGATTTATAGTGCTAGCCCACTGAGATACCATGCCGCAGTTTAACATGAATACCCCTCTCAGACACAGTATACTGACATTGTTTAAGCCCCTTAAAGCCGAGCGCCAGACAGGGTAACAACAAGTACCGTCTTTTAACGTCTTTTGGTATGACGCGGCCGGGGATCGAACCGGGCGGACGCTCTACCACTAGACCACGGAGGCGGTCTTAAAGGGTTTAACGTCGTGTTCAAGACCATTGCACTTATATAGCGACGTGCATGCACGTGTGTGTGTGCGTGCGTGCGTGCGTGTGTGTGGATACGAGTACTATCCAGAACTACTGCCGCTTTTATAGCCCGCTGAGAATCCATGCCCCAGTTTAACAAAAATATCCCTCTCACACACTGACCCCGTGCAGACCAGTCCTTGATTTAGCCATTAATCCCCAGCGCCATGCAGGCAGGGTAACACTATTAAGTACCATCTTTTAACGTCTATTGGTATGAAGCGGCCGGGAATCGAAACCCGAAATTTTCGCTCTCAGGACAGATACTCTACCACTAAACCTCAGAGGCGGTCACCACGGTGAGGAAAGACGTGACTCGGACCGTAAATGTTCAAAATATTGTGAAACCCGTGAACACGAGCATACGGTGGCAACCAAGTACAGTAAACTACGTTTATAACGAACACGCTTATAACGAACTGACGGATATAACGAACCTACTTTTTTGTCCCGACTATTTGCTGTCGTTATGCTGTATATATGCTTATAACGAACTACGGTTATAACGAACTAAAATTAGTAGTCCCTTTGAGTTCGTTATAACCGTAGTTTACTGTACCACAATTGGGACGAATGTGGTATTCGAACCCACGAATTCTTAGACCGCTGAGCACTCCGGGCCCACAATGAGCTGCAACACGTCGAGTGTTATAAATACAAGATAGAACTACACTATATTCACGATTGTGTAAAATAAATTACAATTATGAGAAAAAATGCTTAATACAAACTGTAAATCGCCAACAAGAAACAAATGGCCGCGGCAAGTATCCACCATCACAGCCTTCACGTACACGCGGTATTACAGGGCAATCAGGCACGGTGGGGAGCGTTTTCGAGAATGAAGGTATTGCACGGGATTCGTAAACTCAGTTGACCTTGATGTTCTGAGATAAAGGCATGGCTTGGTGCCTGATTAATCCAATCAGGTTGCTTATCTGTGAACTGCATACCACCGCCACGTCAAAACGCATGCGCTGCATGTGTGTCGTGTCAAAGTGACCTCCACATTCAGACCAGGGCGTGTGAATAATAACTTTAACGCAGGTGTCCTGTCAAGCGACAAACAAAACTAATAATACTTGTGTAATAATAATAATGTTTATGACGATGGTGATGACAGTAACGATAATGCTATAATTGAAGGCAACGTGATAATTGTTTTGTTATATAACGCCGCACTCAGCAATGGCGGCGGTCTGCAAACAATCGAGACTGGACCAGACCATTCAGTGATTGACCAGATGAGCATCGATCTACGCAATTGGGAATGTGGTAATTATTAATGATGATGATAATGTCATAAGTAGTAGTAGTAGTAGTAGTAGTAGTAGTAGTAGTAGTAGTGACGATGATGACTACGATACAACCACCACCAACATTAATGATAATAACAACAATAATAATCATCATTATAATGTAATATGCGATTAATAAGGCGAAAGCTTCAAAATACAGAGTGAAATGATATCAATCATACAAAGGATCAAACGGTTAGTGTACATTCAAACTGATCCCGTGTTCTGTGCTGCAATATTTTATTTTATGTATCGGATCGAAAAAATGTATATTGAATTTGAGTTTTACTTCATATTAACATTCAACACTGCAATATGAAAATGCAACGTTTTGTCATTTTTGTCCTAGATGCCAAATTTCAAAATAATATACGAAATCCTATTAAATAATAAGAGAACGTGAGCGTGTTGATTGGGTCAACTGCTAGAACGTCAGGCTTGTTGTAATAATGTATTCTAAGGAAGACGATACGGACCCTGTTGACTTAAGTGGAGTGTAAAAAGTGACAGTCATATACAAAGACATTCATGCGACATGAACTGCAACCGATGTTGTAGTAAGATACACAAGTGCATACACGAAGGCGTGACGTCAAAAAGATGTCTCACATTACAAAGTAAACACTCACCTGCTTACGTTTTCTTTCATGTATATTTATACATGACAACAGCGTACACAATAATCTTTGTGAATGTCGATTCGTGCGAATTCCATAACAGCCCTCACAATCCCAAAAGCGCTCAAAATACACTGCAAAGCCATATTCATATAATTACATACGTCACATGCCAAGTCTTAAATTTAGTATTTCATATTGCATGGAAGTATTTTTTTTCGCGGCTAGTCAAAAGCTGTTGATAGACAGCTTAATAGCTATGTTGTTTCATTGAACAAGAGACACAAAGTCTATGGATGAACCGAAACGGGATCGGACCAAAAAAGAATTTGAAACATTCACGAAGCAAACGAGCCACGTTGGAAAGCTCAAGTTCATTACGTTGGTATAGATTATCAAACACGTCAGTAACATCTATAGAAAAATACACCCCACCCTGAATCGTTTGTGACACTTTACACAAACGTCAATAAACTGATTTACAAGCAGTTAGCACTGCAAGAACCCATACAATATTCAACGGTATATTTTCCAAGGATGGTGCCAATCTAATGGCACAATGATGAACTCTCGAACACAGGTAACTCACCTTTGCAGTTCTGTGACTCGAAGTATAAGTAGGTCAGATCAGGTAGCCACACAATATAGCGTCATTTCATATTATATAGGTGCTGGGCATATATAAACACAGGCCACGCTTTTTAAATACGCGCCGTGTATCGCATGCCTACATTCCTCAGCACAATGGAGCGACTGCGGCGAGAGCAAGTACTTTCTGTGAACAGTGAGCGAGACACGCTCGCTGAACTGTGACTTGCGAAGATTAGACTGAAAAGTATGTACTCAATATAGTTCGCTTTTGTTATAGAGAAGGATATATGCACTCGTCACTTGCTCCCAATCTAGAAACACGTCGCTATATGGCTGAGATAATGCCGATGCGACGTTAAATTTTAACTCACTCTAGAAACACGTTCTGTACTGTAAACCCCCGTTAATCCGGACTGTGTCGCTCCGAATGACATTGTCGGGAATATTAATGTCCGGATTAACGAATCATTGTTATGGCAATGTCATTTGAACGTAGTTAGAACAGTTACCAGCATCGTCCGAGATGCCCGGATTCACAGGGTCTTGACTAACCAGGTTTCAGTGTACGCATAGTTTGCTATTTGTCATACCTGATAGGAATAATAAGCATACAGTAAGTACGATAACTAGATAGTCCGACCCCGTGAATCAAGAAACCTGTCTTAGCGATCGTTGCAGTACACGTATAGCTCAGGGCCATTTCTAATTAGTCTAAATGCATATATAGCTAACGGGACATTCCTACTTAGTTCATAAACATGTATAGCTAGCGATACATTCCTACTTGGTCCATAAACATGTATAGCTAAATGGGCGTTCCTAAATAGTCTGTATACATGTATAGCTAAAGGGACGTTCCTAAATAGTCTGTTTACATGTATAGCTAAAGGGACGTTCCTAAATAGTCTGTATACATGTATAGCTAAAGGGACGTTCCTAAATAGTCTGTTTACATGTATAGCTAAAGGGACGTTCCTAAATAGTCTGTTTACATGTATAGCTAAAGGGACGTTCCTAAATAGTCTGTTTACATGTATAGCTAAAGGGACGTTCCTAAATAGTCTGTATACATGTATAGCTATAGGGACGTTCCTAAATAGTCTGTTTACATGTATAGCTAAAGGGACGTTCCTAAATAGTCTGTATACATGTATAGCTAAAGGGACGTTCCTAAATAGTCTGTTTACATGTATAGCTAAAGGGACGTTCCTAAATAGTCTGTATACATGTATAGCTAAAGGGACGTTCCTATATAGTCTGTTTCCATGTATAGCTAAAGGGACGTTCCTAAATAGTCTGTTTACATGTATAGCTAAAGGGACGTTCCTGAATAGTCTGTTTACATGTATAGCTAAAGGGACGTTCCTAAATAGTCTGTTTACATGTCTAGCTAAAGGGACATTCCTAAATAGTCTGTTTACATGTATAGCTAAAGGGACGTTCCTATATAGTCTGTTTACATGTATAGCTAAAGGGACGTTCCTGAATAGTCTGTTTACATGTATAGCTAAAGGAACGTTCCTAAATAGTCTGTATAAATGTATAGCTAAAGGGACGTTCCTAAATAGTCTGTATACATGTATAGCTAAAGGGACGTTCCTAAATAGTCTGTATACATGTATAGCTAAAGGGACGTTCCTAAATAGTCTGTATACATGTATAGCTAAAGGGACGTTCCTAAATAGTCTGTTTACACGTATAGCTAAAGGGACGTTCCTAAATAGACTGTATACATGTATAGCTAAAGGGACGTTCCTAAATAGTCTGTTTACATGTATAGCTAAAGGGACGTTCCTAAATAGTCTGTATACATGTATAGCTAAAGGGACGTTCCTATATAGTCTGTTTACATGTATAGCTAAAGGGACGTTCCTATATAGTCTGTTTACATGTATAGCTAAAGGGACGTTCCTAAATAGTCTGTATACATGTATAGCTAAAGGGACGTTCCTAAATAGTCTGTTTACATGTATAGCTAAAGGGACGTTCCTAAATAGTCTGTATACATGTATAGCTAAAGGGACGTTCCTATATAGTCTGTTTACATGTATAGCTAAAGGGACGTTCCTAAATAGTCTGTTTACATGTATAGCTAAAGGGACGTTCCTGAATAGTCTGTTTACATGTATAGCTAAAGGGACGTTCCTAAATAGTCTGTTTACATGTCTAGCTAAAGGGACATTCCTAAATAGTCTGTTTACATGTATAGCTAAAGGGACGTTCCTATATAGTCTGTTTACATGTATAGCTAAAGGGACGTTCCTGAATAGTCTGTTTACATGTATAGCTAAAGGAACGTTCCTAAATAGTCTGTATACATGTATAGCTAAAGGGACGTTCCTAAATAGTCTGTATACATGTATAGCTAAAGGGACGTTCCTAAATAGTCTGTATACATGTATAGCTAAAGGGACGTTCCTAAATAGTCTGTATACATGTATAGCTAAAGGGACGTTCCTAAATAGTCTGTTTACATTTATAGCTAAAGGGACGTTCCTAAATAGACTGTATACATGTATAGCTAAAGGGACGTTCCTAAATAGTCTGTTTACATGTATAGCTAAAGGGACGTTCCTAAATAGTCTGTATACATGTATAGCTAAAGGGACGTTCCTATATAGTCTGTTTACATGTATAGCTAAAGGGACGTTCCTATATAGTCTGTTTACATGTCTAGCTAAAGGGACGTTCCTAAATAGTCTGTTTACATGTATAGCTAAAGGCACGTTCCTAAATAGTCTGTATACATGTATAGCTAAAGGGACATTCCTTAATAGTCTGTTTACATGTATAGCTAAAGGAACGTTCCTATATAGTCTGTTTACATGTATAGCTAAAGGGACCGTCTGGATCACTGTGTACAGTGAATGAATGACTATCAGTCAGTCTTTTATTCAGTATACGATGAGGCCAAAGCCTACAGTACATTGTCTGGGGTGGGTAACAAATCCATACATTTTCTTAGTTTCATACCATGATAAATGACCCAAATGACTGTCAGTTGTAAAAGGCGACTGACAGGATTTGGTGGTCAGGCTCGCTGACTTGGTTGATGCATGTCATCGTATCCCAATTGCGTGGATCGATGGTCATGATATCAATCACTGGATTGTCTAGCCCAGACTCGATTATTTACAGACCGCCGCCATATAACTGGAATATTGCTGCGGCGTTAAACAACAACAACAAAAAACAAAAAGGAAAAACAAAACAAAAACAAAAACATGTTTAAATGAACACAGATAAATCTGTACAATCACGTGACTTTACTTTACAGAATGTGTTAACATTTGGATTGTAGTAGAATAGTTATTTAGATGTTTTACGCTTAAATCTCTTTAATACACATGAACGGTGTTGTTCTACTTCAATTCAACCATTAGCACAACAAATGACTTGACCCGGCCCGCTTCTCTATCGTAAATTAGGGAGCATTCATTTTATGATTCTTTATGGGGATGTTTTATTTATTGTTTTACTGGATCCTGCGTGTATAGGGACCCGGTCCCTAGTTCTCCATTGTAAGTTAGCGACTATACATTTTTTGATTATCAATGGGGATCTTTCGTCCTTTGTTTTACCTGACCCGGCATGGATTAGAACTAGATCCAGATTCTGTTCTTTCAATTTGTTTTGAGCCAGGCGTCCGTTACAGTGAGTACGGTACATGCCGTGTTGTAGGGGCGGTGGGGTAGTCTAGTGGTTAAAGCGTTCGCTCGTCACGCCGAACACCCGGGTTCCATTCCCCACATGGGTACAATGTGTGACGGCCATTAATGGTGTATCCCGTCGTTAAATGATCTTATATTTCTGGAATATTTCTAAAAGCGCCGTAAAACCCAACTCTCTCACAACAGTCTGGATTTGTCGCTCCTGTGCAGCCACCGACCCCTAAGGTATGGAGACCACGTGTATTCAATCAACTTGAGTGATTGAGTGAGTTGGGTTTAACGCTGCTTCTAACACTATTCCAGTTACAGCGTGTCAGCTTAATGTGGGAGGAAAGCCCGAAGTGATGCAGGTCTCAGACGTTTACCACTTCGGTGAAACCCACGAGCACGGGTATGGTGCTGATAAACCTAGAAACATAATCGGGATTAGAACCCACGATCATAGGTGTCTGGCATGCCCAAGGGACGCAACTCTGCACAGCGAATTTCGGCGCCTTAGACGACTGGGCCACCCGTGACCCCCCCCCGACTGTTGAACCAAGGTAAGGTATTCTCCAAGCATGAGGACCGCCCCCCTGGTCTTGTGCTAGAGCGTCCCTCCGGAGACAGAAAGATTCGGGGTTCAACCCCCGCCCGAATCATTCCAAAAGACGTTGATAAAGATGGTATTTGTTGTTACCTTGCCTGGCGCTCGGCATTATGGGGTAAAAACAAGGACTGGTCGGCTCGGAGTTAGTATACTGTGTCTGAGTGGGGTATTCATGTTAAACTGCGGCATGGTATCTCAGTCGGCTAGCACTATAAAATCGGCATTAGTCCGGACTAATACAAGCAGATACGCACACAAACAAACACACACGCACACACACACACGCGCGTACACACACGTGCATGCACTTCGCTTTATAAGTATAATAATATTGGACGCGACGTTAAACCTCATTTCACCTCAAATCACCAAGAATGTCTTCGTTTGCTTGTAACTAGCTAGATCAAGATGACACATCCTTATCTTCGAATTCCAGCTGAATTGTTATCGGCCTTTCTTGAAAGCCACACGTTTTGAGTATGCAGGATAATCGGAAAACACTCGGCGAAGTGTACAGCTGGCAGAGAGAGACATCGCGTGAAACTGGAAACGATTATGGTTTTCAAGCACACTCGATTATCCAGTGTTAAATCATGATGATACAAGATTGAGTGAGTGAACGCCGCTTTTAACAGTATTCCAGTTACATCACGGCGTGTCAGCTTAACGTGGGAGGAAAGCCCGAAGTGATGCAGGTCTCCGACGTTTACCACTTCGGTGAAACCCACGAGCACGGGTATGGTGCTGACAAACCTAGAAACATAATCGGGGCGAACCGGGATTCGAACCCACAATCATAGGTTTCTGGCGTGCCCAAGGGACGAAACTCTGCACAGCGAAACGCGGCGCCTTAGACGACTGGGCCACCCGTGCCCCCGATACAAGAATGAAGAAATGCGCTGGGTTATCGCAAATGGGTATTAAATACCATCTCACGCATATTTGGAAAGTGAGTGAATGTTGTTTTCAGTTGCTGTCGGCAGTATTATTACTTTTTATGATAACAGTTTATCGTCACTCGGCTGAGACAGGAGATATATTTCACTGATAGATAAGAATATCTCACTGCCAATGGTATATAAAGAAAGAATATATTTAATGTTGGTCGTCAAATACGCTGTTTAGCTCCTCGGGTGATTTCTCACGAGTGACGAGTTAAAATAACAATTTTGACCACATCACGAAATTAAATATCTTCTCTTATATCCCGTCGACCCAGAGGGTGTGAAGTCGACATGACTAGACAAACCAGAGATTGATAGCGTGAGCAATTAACCACGTCGAGGTACGATTGTCACAATCACATAAGTAACATTTTAGATGGCCCTTTGAATAGAATAAGATTTGTTTGTTTGTTTATTTGTTGTTTAACGCCGCAGTATTCCAGCTATATGACGGTTGTCTGTAAATAATCGAGTGTGAACCAGACAGTCCAGTGGTTGACATCATGAGCATCGATCCACGCAATTGAGATACGATGACATGCATCAACTAAGTCAGCAAGCCTGACCACCCTATCTCATTAGTCGCGACAAGCATAGTCGCCATTTACAGCAAGCATGGGTTGCTGAAGACCTATTTTACCCCGGATCTTCATAGGTACTGCTTATCATGTAAAAATACCCACAAAATCAGATTGCATTATACAATTATCATGAACAGAACAAGCCTAATTAACAACCAATCAAATCACAAACAGGTTGATAGCAATACTTCCTTGTGAGCCAGGCAACAGCTCAAAATAAATATTGTGATACCTGTCAATTTTAAGTAGAGATTTGAGTATAGCGATCTATATCGAAATATGATGTAGGCATAGTAATACACCTTTAATATTAATGTATATATACGCAGAGCAGATTACAAAAACACTTTAAGAAATACACGATGATACCTATTTTTGCCACACACTGTACGGCCACAGATCACGTTAGTCGCCTCTTACGACAAGCATAGTCGCCTTTTACGGCACGCATGGGCTGCTGAAGACCTATTCTACCCCGGATCTTCACATAAGAGGTACGGAAATTAAACTATCCACCAGTATGTGAACTCTGGTGAATACGAACATGTGTGAACTTTCCTGCTTGAAAATGAATGAGTGACCTTGTATAATAGCAATGAGCAATACCGCAGCTGTATAAACAGCAAGTCGGACCCCAGAAATCCAATGGTCGATAACTAGAGCAACGAGACACGTGGCCAGGACATACGATGGCGGACAAGCTGACCACCCGATCCTCATTGAGGCTCCCAACTCCCCCCTGTTGCGGGATTCGGGGGTCTATTTAGAGGAAATTCGGGAGTCAGCAGTTTGGAAATCGGGACGCAAAACCAAAATTCGTATTTGGTAAACAGATTCAACAAAAATGGCGTATGTAAACATTTCCTGCGTGCGTGCGTATATATATTTGTGTTGTTGACATTTTTCAGTAATATAAGATTTGTGTCAAGTGAGCAAATGAGACTAGGTTAGAAAAATTAGATGGTGATCGGGATTCAGGATTAAGGGGAGAGGGTGGGATGGCACCATCTTTAATTGTGGGCTTTTACCACAAGCAGTGGGTACTAGGGATCTTATCTGACTCAGAATTGCCACCTTAAAAAAAGTACTTTAAATGTTTAAAGATGCAATATCAAGCTCTTTCTTTTCTTGGTTAACCAGTCAGGCACAGTTAAGTCGAGTGAGTGAGTCAGTCAGTCAGTGAGCGAGTGAGCAAGCGACAGAGAGTATTTTTACACCGCTTATATTCCAGCAATATCACAGCTGGGGACACCAGAAATGGACTTGACACATTGTACCCATTTTTGGAATCAAACCCAGGTCTTTGTAACGCGCGAACACTTTAAACCACAAGGCTGCCCCATCACCCCTGAGGTAATAATATGACTGTTGCTTTTAATTATATATGAATTGATAAACGTCACACCAGAAAAGCATTGTCAAAGACTGTTATTATGGTTTAATCATGGAATCAATAGAATCATATATATAAATATATATAAACATATATCTTCATTAATAGCAAATTAACAAGACAACTCCAACTAAAACAGTGAGTGAGTGAGTGAGTTTAAACCCGCTTGGAAGGGCATTTCAGGTCAGAGATATACCAATTTGATTAAACCCATTAGAAATGGTATGGCAAACCAATGATAATAATCTGGGTGACTCTGCGTTTCAAACCCACCATCAGTGTGTCCTTGTCAAACTAAGGGAAGTAACTCCCCACAGGTAATTGCTGTGCCTTTAACCACTCGACTATCACAGATTCCTTCTTTGTCAAATAGGACCAAAATAAATTAACCAAAGTATTTTGTACCTAAATTTCAAACATTTCAATCCTGAATAACAGTAAATCTAAAATTAAACTGAAAGTTCCAAAATGATCCCAATGCCATAAATACATAAAAACATGTAACTTTGATTGACAATTTACCACATAGAAAAAATCTAATTCCTATATATGACCATTAAGACTCAGAAATGTAGAATTTCAGTGAGAAAAAGTAGACCAAAATAATAACGGTAAATACTTTCAAACATTTATAAAAGCAAAGAAATTGTTACAACAGATCATAAAGTGACATCGACAATGAAATGATGGAATACAGCCAGCAAAACTGACATCACAAATATAAATATGATATATTTGCAACAAATATAAATAACAATATCAACAGTCGTCCCTGTTAAACATACTTCATAGAAACAAGTCATGAAAACCAAATTGACATACAGCAGATTAGAAGACAATGAACTGCAATCACCATCTGGCAGATGGATATAGATATACCTACAATTTAAACTTTTTACAAAAATGTTCATAAAAAAGCTATGATTCTTTAAGTATAAAAGTGTATACAAATGTACATGATTGAGCAAAAAATCCCTGAAAAATCCTCCTCAATAATGTCTCCAAGAACTGGGTTGTATCAGCCTGTTCTCTTTGAGTCCAATAACTGACTCGATATGTAAATCACAATTATCTTAGCTATATATTTGGTATAGTTAGTAGAGACAAAACATTCGAAAACGTTCTTCCAATAGAATTCCATTCCCTTCTAACTCTACAAAATTATATATTCAATATATATGACAAGTTCCTCACTTGTGCGTATCTCCATTCTATTATTCTGTATCTTCAAGATAATTAAGTAAATCTTTCAAAGTCCGAATAGTAATTTGATCCACCCCAACATTATCAGTCTTGGAAGCACTTTTAATCTCAGCATCTCTCCCTTCATCTCTCAGATATTGTCTTGTATCTTTTTGCTTCAGCATCTTGCGAGCCTCATTCAGGAGTCTGTCCAGATTGTCATTTGGCTGACTGGCCATCTTACTCGTCAGCACCCAAGCTGCCTTCTGGTCTTCTTCCTGTTCCTTCTTCACCTCCTCCAGGAGTTTCTTCAGGAGTTGCTGCTGCTCCTTGTCCTCTTCCAAGTTCCTTTGTTGAGCATTCTGCTTCATCAACCTTCTCTCCAGCTGGAGTCTACGTTTGACCTCAGCCAATACATCCTCCAGATCATCTTCAGTCCTCAGAGCTTCTGAAGTCCTTTTATAGCCATCAGAACCTGTACCAAATTCCTTTTCCATTGCATCAACCAGTTCGTCCAAGACACCATCATCAAGCATCTGGTCAGGGTTGTATGATTTCTTTACTTCTGTAACATAATCTCCTCTGTTCCAATTACTGAGATATGTCTTTCCCAGTTTTCTTTTATCCGGTGACTTAGTTTTGCCTGAAGCTCCACTGCTTCCTTTGGAGTCCTGTAAAGCTTTGATGAGGTTTTCCACAAACTTACTATCTTCCAGCCCATCAGACTCGTTCCTTTTCACAGGAAATGACTCGTATGGAGTAAGGGTCACCTTGTTAGTCCTGACCTGTTCTTCGTCCATGTGAAGTTTTACCTCCTTCAGAGTTGGAACAAAGGTTTTCCTTGCTGTTTCGGAATGGGAATCCATCCTGTTGACTCTTGAATCTGCCGTGCCATAGAGAATGAGACTCCACTCCAGCAACTCCCCTTCATTGTTCCTTGTGGGTTCCCCTGGCTTGTCCTCGACAGAAAGCTGCCATATTCCTATGGGGTCCTCGGACCAGGAGTGGACGGTCATGAAGGTGAAACTTATGCCCTTGTCGCTGTCATCGTAAGGACGTGGTGACAGGAGCTTCGACCAGGTGCCAGATGGTGACCGGAGCTTTATCAGTATGTCGCCACGGCGACTGTGCGTCAGTTTGACCTTCACCTGGACATGTTCAAGGTTATGGATTCTGTTCCTTTCTCCTGTGCATCCAGTTACCTCAATCTCATCAATCACCTTCCCCTTTGATGTAATCTGTCTGAAATACACAAAAATGCTGGGTCATCATCAGAGAGAGTGAGTGAGTATGGTTTTACGCCGCTTTTAGCAATATTCCAGCAATATCACAGTGGGGGACGCCAGAAATGGGCTTCACACATTGTACCCATGTCGGGAATCGAACCCGGGTCTTCGGCGTGACGAGCAAACGCTTTAACCACTAGGCTACCCGACCGCCCCGGTCATCATCACGTGCCTGATTTTCACCCAGAATCTGAATACCTTAGATCCTGATATTATTCAGACCCTAGATGAGTTAAATGACACTATATTGTCAACATAATGAGATCTTAACAAATGTTTAGGATGTATTATGCAATAACAATTTTGCAAAATGACGAAGCCTTCTTGAAACAGCAGCATGGCCAAAGTCTCTAGGACCAATGTCCCTATTCTGGTTAAACAGTAGTGATTTTCAGTAAAATTACTTATTTGTCAGTAATGCCCCTAGCAACCCAGCAAAGTTAGTTAGTCTTTTCTGTTTCACATTTCCTTGTAATTAATTCATAAGTTGCACTGTGGGTAGTCTTGTCACTGCAATCATGATAACAAAGTCTTTTCAGAACTTTGTTTGTTTGTTGTTGTTTAATGCCGCACTAATCAATATTCCAGCTATATGTCAGCGATCTGTAAATTATCAAGTCTGGACCAGACAATCCGGTGATTGACATGCTGACATCAATCCGCACAATTGGGAAATGATGACATGCATCAACCAAATCAGCGACCACATCAATCGTGTTAGTTGCCTCTTGCAACAAGCATGGGTTGCTGAAGGCAAATTATAACCTGGATCTTCACAGGGCCCTTCCAATATAGATATGTCACGTTAACAATAGGAAACAGTTCCTATCTATGGGTGATTTAGGTTAAAACAACTGTCATGGCCAATATAATAACTGCAAAGAAATTTCAATACAGTGACAGAAAGACTTTGTATCTTTAACAACTAATGTTCATTTCAAGGCGAGTTCATGGCGTATGATTTCCTGAACAGTTCGTACACAATTTCGCTGAAATTAATGTGAACAAAATTGAATGAAATCTTGGATAAAAGTAACAATGGTTTATAGCATTAGTCCATTTACACAATAAAGACTTTGATCATGTTGATAGCCAGATAGGGTAATAACAGGACTACCGTTAACTTGCCCACTTCAGTACAGATTTGTTGAAATACTTCTTTCAGTGTTGTGTGCTCACAATTAGGTTTTCGCATGTATTATGCACTAGCTAGTAGTCCAACGGTAGTAAAATACTGTATTCCAGTATTTTACTCATCAAGGAATTCATTTATGTTGGGAGGCCCTATCCTGGGTTGATTGTACGCAACTGTTAATTTGATCAACAACAACAAAAAACAAAACAAACAAACAAAAACAACACCGCCTACCCACACTATTTTTTCAAAAGCCATTGCCTGAGAACCAATTTTCATTTTTTTAATTCTTATCATTGTTATTTTCAAACAAAACTAACCAACACAAACAACCTGATGCCAAATAAGATAAAAATATATATATATTGACCCACACACCCTTGTATATTTTTGTTTGTATTTTGAAGAACCAAACTAAATGGTTATCCAAAAGTCAGTAAACACAAATAAGTGACCATGTTCTTTACTCACTTATTGACACTCTCCTGGTGGTATCGACAGACATGCTGCTCTGGCACCGTCACCCAGTTTTGTGCCAGCTCCACCATCCGACTGGCATCAAGAACACCGAAGCCGAACTTGTGACTGACGTGGAGGCCGGCGCCGTTCACCACCCAGCTGTGGTCGACGGAGGGGATGCGTGAGCTGTGCACCACGATGTGCTGGACATCACGCCAGGTCAGGGAGGGACTGGAAGAGAACAAGAACATTTACCAAGGGAATAAGAACATTTAACAAGGGAATAGGAACATTTACCAAGGGAATGAGAACATTTAACAAGGGAATGAAAACATTTAACAAGGGAATAGGAACATTTACCAAGGGAATAGGAACATTTAACAAGGGAATAGGAACATTTAACAAGGGAATAGGAACATTCAACAAGGGAACAAGAACATTTAACAAGGGAACAAGAACATTTAACAAGGGAATAGGAACATTTAACGAGGGAATAGGAACATTTAACAACGGAATAAGAACATTTAACAAGGGAATAGGAACATTTAACAAGGGAATAGGAACATTTAACAAGGGAACAAGAACATTTAGCAAGGGAATAGGAACATTTAACAAGGGAATAACATTTAACAAGGGAACAAGAACATTTAACAAGGGAATAGGAACATTTAACAAGGTGAATATGAACATTTAACAAGGGAACAGGAACATTTAACAAGGGAACAAGAACATTTAACTAGGGAATAACAACATTTAACAAGGTGAATATGAACATTTGACAAGGGAATAACAACATTTAATTGATGGATAGGGGTGGTGGGCTAGCCCAGTGGTTGAAGTGTTCGTTCATCACGGCAAAGGTCCTAGTTTGATTCCCCACATGGATAGAATGAATAATATTTCTGGTGTACCTCTCCATGATATTGCTGGAGTATTGTTAACTCAGCCTACTCACCAATCGATGCCAAAGGCTCAAAACAAGGGATGTCTTCCTCATTGTATACAACCTGAGCTGCCTGTTTAGTGTTAGCTGCTACAAGGTTATGTATTCATGTCATCATCTCATCCTACGGGGGCGCGGTGGCCCAGTCATCTTTGCTGTGCAGAGTTGCGTCCCTTGGGCACGCCAGAAACCTATGATTGTGGGTTCGAATCCCGGTTCGCCCCGATTATGTTTCTTGGTTTGTCAGCATCATACCCATGCTCATGGGTTTCACCAAAGTGGTAAACATCTGAGACCTGTATCACTTTGGGATTTCCTCCAACATTAAGCTGACACGCCGTGATATAAGTGGAATACTGTTAAGAGCTGCATGAAACCCAACTCACTCACTCACTCATCCTACCAGGTACCAATTTGCTGCTTGATGAACAGAGGTTAATTTTTTGCAACGTTACTGCCCTGAGGAGGTATAATAAGTTTTTTAATAAACTCTGTTACAGTTTGAAGCAGGACAGAAACCTTAGAACTCAGGAGTAAATCTTGAGCAGAGTCAACCATACATTTACCCCCGCCATCTGGATTGTGATGTGTGTGCACAGAACCACATAATGTCAAACAACAACAAGGCTACAACATGATAGAACTCCACAACATTTCAAAAATATATCACCAACTGGAGATACGGAAAATATCCTCCTGGAAAGGTGGCTTGTACTAAACAACTTCAGCGCTAAGGCTGTTGTAAGTCTATGTTAAGGTATGGGAGTTACAATCACCCTAGCGCTAAGATCGCTCTGTACAACAGCACCCAGTACTGGATGGTACTCACTTTGCCTGGAGCGCCAGCGCCACACACCCTGCTGCCAGAGGGGCTGCACTCGATGTTCCTTGGAAGTTCTCGATACACCCACCATTGATGTCTGTTGTTACCTGCAACACGGCACAGCACTTACACAGCTTTTCCTATAACAGATCTTGTTGATTATCCTTCCCTTGTGTAACGGTATTTAGCAGATCTGGTGCTACCTTCATTTGTCAAACAAGAATTGCCTGGAGTAGCTTTCCACGTCACTTCTATATCTCATTCCCACCCTACAATCCTCCAACAAACCTTACACTCCCATTAATAACCCTACAATCCTCCAACAAACCCTACACTCCTATTAATAACCCTACAATCCTCCAACAAACCCTACACTCCCATTAATAACCCTACAATCCTCCAACAAACCCTACACTCCCATTAATAACCCTACAATCCTCCAACAAACCCTACACTCCTATTAATAACCCTACAATCCTCCAACAAACCCTACACTCCCATTAATAACCCTACAATCCTCCAACAAACCTTACACTCCCATTAATAACCCTACAATCCTTCAACAAACCCTACACTCCTATTAATAACCCTACAATCCTCCAACAAACCCTACACTCCCATTAAAAACCCTACAATCCTCCAACAAACCTTACACTCCCATTAATAACCCTACAATCCTCCAACAAACCTTACGCTCCCATTAATAACCCTACAATCCTCCAACAAACCCTACACTCCCATTAAAAACCCTACAATCCTCCAACAAACCCTACACTCCCATTAATAACCCTACAATCCTCCAACAAACCCTACACTCCTATTAATAACCCTACAATCCTCCAACAAACCCTAAACTCCCATTAATAACCCTACAATCCTCCAACAAACCCTACACTCCTATTAATAACCCTACAATCCTCCAACAAACCTAACACTCCCAGTAATAACCCTACAATCCACCAACAAACCTTACGCTCCCATTAATAACCCTACAATCCTCCAACAAACCTTACACTCCCATTAATAACCCTACAATCCTCCAACAAACCCTACACTCCCATTAATAACCCTACACTCCTCCAACAAACCCTACACTCCCATTAATAACCCTACAATCCTCCAACAAACCCTACACTCCCATTAATAACCCTACAATCCTCCAACAAACCCTACACTCCCATTAATAACCCTACAATCCTCCAACAAACCCTACACTCCCATTAATAACCCTACAATCCTCCAACAAACCTTACACTCCCATTAATAACCCTACAATCCTCCAACAAACCCTACACTCCCATTAATAACCCTACACTCCTCCAACAAACCCTACACTCCCATTAATAACCCTACAATCCTCCAACAAACCCTACACTCCCATTAATAACCCTACAATCCTCCAACAAACCCTACACTCCCATTAATAACCCTACAATCCTCCAACAAACCCTACACTCCCATTAATAACCCTACAATCCTCCAACAAACCTTACACTCCCATTAATAACCCTACAATCCTCCAACAAACCTTACACTCCCATTAATAACCCTACAATCCTCCAACAAACCCTACACTCCCATTAATAACCCTACAATCCTCCAACAAACCCTACACTCCTATTAATAACCCTACACTCCTCCAACAAACCTTACACTCCCATTAATAACCCTACAATCCTCCAACAAACCCTACACTCCCATTAATAACCCTACAATCCTCCAACAAACCTGACACTCCCATTAATAACCCTACAATCCTCCAACAAACCTGACACTCCCATTAATAACCCTACAATCTCCCTGAAAACGCTACAGTCCTAAAAAAATCCTAACATGCCCCTAACAACCTTACAATCCCCCTAACAACTCTGCAATCCCCGCCCCAATATCCCTACAATCCCCCTAACAACCCAAAAATCCCCCTAACATCCCTGTAATCCCCCTTTCAACCCTAAAAAAACCCCAATATCCCTACAATCCCGGTAACAAACCTACAATCCTCATAAGAACCCTATAATGACCCTAACAACCTTAAAATCCCCCGAACATCCCTGCAATCCCCCCAATATCCCTACAATCCCCCTAACAACCCTACAATCCCCCTAACAACCCTACAATGCCACTTACAACCTTACAATCCCCCTAACAACCCTACAATCCTCCTAAGAACCCTACAATGACCCTAACAACCTTACAATCCCCCTAACATCCCTACAATCCCCCAATATCCCTACAATCCCCCTAACAACCCAAAAATCCCCCTAACATCCCTGTAATCCCCCTTTCAACCCTAAAAAACCCCCAATATCCCTTCAATCCCCGTAACAAACCTACAATCCTCATAAGAACCCTACAATGACCCTAACAACCTTAAAATCCCCCGAACATCCCTGCAATCCCCCCAATATCCCTACAATCCCCCTAACAACCTTACAATCCCCCTAACAACCCTACAATGCCACTTACAACCTTACAATCCCCCTAACAACCCTACAATCCTCCTAAGAACCCTACAATGACCCTAACAACCTTACAATCCCCCTAACATCCCTACAATCCCCCAATATCCCTACAATCCCCCTAACAACCTTACAATCCCCCTAACAACCCTACAATGCCACTAACAACCCTACAATCCCCCTAACAACATACAATCCTCCTAAGAACCCTACAATCCCCCTAACAACCTTACAATCCCCCTAACAACCCTACAATGCCACTAACAACCCTACAATCCCCCTAAGAACCTTACAATCCCCCTAACAACCCTGCAATCCTCCTAAGAACCCTACAATCCCCCTAACAAACCTACAATCCTCCTAAGAACCCTACAATCCCCCCTAACAACCCTGCAATCCCCCTAACAACCCTACAATGCCACTAACAACCTAACAATACCGCTAACAACCCTACAATCCTCCTAACAACCCTACAACCCCCCTAACAAACCTACAATCCTCCTAAGAACCCTGCAATCCCCCTCACAACCCTACAATGCCACTAACAACCTTACAATACCCCTAACAACCCCCCTAACAAACCTACAATCCTCCTAACAACCCTACAATCCCCCTAACAACCTTACAATCCCCCTAACAACCCAACAATGCCCCTAATAAGCCAACAACGGCCTAACAACCCTGCAATCCCCCTAATAACCCTACAATCCCCCCTAACAACCCTTCAGTGCCCCTAATAAACCTACAATCCCTCGAACAATCCTACAATCAACTTAACAACCCTACAGTCCTAAAAGAACCATACAATCCCTTACAATACCCCTAACAATCCTACAATGCCCCTAACAACCCTACAATTCCCCTAACAACCCTGCAATCCCCCAAACAACCCAACAAGCCCCCTAACAACCCTACAACAACCCTGCAATGCCCCCAATATCCCTAAAATCCCCCTTACAACCCTACAATACCCCTAACAACCTTACAAGCCCCCTAACAACCCTACAATCCCCCCCCCCCCCAACAACCTTACAATCCTCCCTAACAACCCTCCAATGACCCTAATAACCCAACAATCCCCCTAACAACCTTGCAATCCCCCCAATATCCCTACAACCCCCCTTACAAACCTGCAATCCCCCAATGTCCCAAAAGTCCATCTCAAACATTCAACACACTCAAACTAAACTTCAAGACAATCATGCAGTCCACACTGACAGCTGTCCCATCAGACTTATCTCCCTTACACCGTCATCCAACACTATGTTACAGCAAAGTTGTTATCTAAGGTAGAGTGACAGAATTAATTCCAAAAGGTCTTGCATGAGAACAAAACCCAAAACTTTGTGATATATACTTTGACCTTCATCTGAATACATCCAATACTTTGACCTTCATCTGAATACATCTAATACTTTGACCTTCATCTGAATACATCCAATACTTTGACCTTCATCTGAATACATCCAAACTGTACTCACCACCTTGAGCTTTGTGATATATACTTTGACCTTCATCTGAATACATCCAATACTTTGACCTTCATCTGAATTCATCCAATACTTTGACCTTCATCTGAATACATCCAATACTTTGACCTTCATCTGAATACATCCAATACTTTGACCTTCATCTGAATACATCCAATACTTTGACCTTCATCTGAATACATCCAATACTTTGACCTTCATCTGAATACATCCAAACTGTACTCACCACCTTGAGCTTTGTGATATATACTTTGACCTATATCTGAATACATCTAATACTGTGACCTTCATCTGAATACATCCAAACTGTACTCACCACTTTGAGCTTTGTAATTCCCATTTCCTGCTCCTCCCCCTTCACCACCTCACCACCAGAGGGCACTACCGCCAGCGTGGACGTGCATATCTCCATGAAATAGGGCCGTTCCCCCTTATCGGTTACAGAGCCGAATGACATGCTCTCGATGCTGGAGACGTAGCCATCAGCGCTGCAGTCATCCTCATACAGGCCCCCATTGCCTGTCGCCCACACGTAGATGCTGCCCAGACCTCCACGACCCTGCAGGAAGAAGGCAGGGTTATTTGAACAGTTTACACACATTGCAAACAAACAAACCTACTGAAGCCTTTTAGGGCCATTTTCATACATATATATTTTTTTATAAATTTTAAGATACTTTAAACTTGAAATTTCAAGATACTAACCTAATATTAAATTAGTTTCTAGAAATTTCAAGAAAAAGACAAAAAAAAACAAATGGCACTAAAAGGCTTCCATACAAACCATAATTGATATTGTGAACACTGATCCTTGCCATCGGGGTATGATGACATGCAATCAACCAGGCAATCACGAGCTTACCACAGATCTGTTAATTCGACTCATATGACAAGCATAGTTCTGAATCCCTTCAAGGGCAGTCATTTAAATCTTAAATGAAAGCCTTACAGTAATCTTTTTGACTGTCATGTGATTTCCAGGAGATGTGAACAACTGCTAAGTGTTAACCAAAGCCTTTGTAAATGAATATACAGTCGAACCTCATTGAGATAAACTCGGGGACCTGGGAAAATGTTTAAGTTACCCAGGGTTCCAAGCAGACAAAAAAGGGAATTTCAAAAAAACATCATGTTATGAGGGATTAGATGTAATCGAATCATCCTTAGTTTCATACTATGTCACAACATTGGTAACAATATTGTAACAAATATTACAATACATTTATCATGTAATACTGTTTTGAATAATTTAGTCACCCATGTGTAGCATTAAATATACGTGTGATTGATTTTGTACTTAAAAAGAATTAAAAAATCATGTCCCCAATTTGAAAAGGTGGAATTTAATATGGATTTGTTAACAACTGAGAAAAATCTGACATAACAGTCTGTTTTGAGTGGCAAAAAAGCAGCAACACTCAAAAACTCAAAATCATCGACTACACTGTCTCGATCTGGATAAGCGTTGTTGTATAAGTCAAGGTTCGAATAAAAGATACATTAACTGTACTCATTTCGCGATTTTCACGTGTCAACAGCAGCCACGTGAGAACACTTCAGTAACATGCTGTGTTTACAGTAATCAGCTTGCAGCTTTGATGGAAGGTGTGCTTGGTAAAGAGGCTTGATTGGATACTGGCATGTAGGGTATAACCAATAGCACAGCAACAGGCTACAGGATATAACCAATAGCACAGCAACGGCCAAAAGGATATAACCAATCACAGCATTTGGCTTAATGATATAACCAATAGAACAGTAACAAGCTAAAGTATATAACAAATAGCACAGCAACAGGCTAAAGGATACAACCAATAGCCTAGCAACAGGCTACTGGATATAACCAACAGCACAGCAAGAGGCTAAAGGATATAACCAATAGCACAGCGACAGCTAAAATGATTTGACCAAAGGCACAGCAACATGCAAAAGGATATAACCAAAAGCACAGCAATGGCAAAAGGATATAGCCAATAGCCTAGCAACAGGCAAAAGGATATAACCAATAGAACAGCAACAGGCTACAGGATATAACCAACAGCACTGCAACAGGCTACAGGATATAACCAACAGCACAGCAACATGCAAAAGGATATAACTGATAGCCTAGCAACAGGCAAAAGGATATAACCAATAGCACAGTAACAGACAAAAGGATATAACCAATAGCACAGCAACAGGCAAAAGGATAAAACTAATAGCACAGCAACAGGCTAAAGGGTATAACCAATAGCACAGCAACAGGCTAAAGGATATAACCAATAGCACAGTAACAGGCTAAAGGGTATAACCAATAGCACAGTAACAGGCTAAAGGATATAACCAATAGCACAGTAACAGGCTAAAGGATATAACCAATAGCACAGCAACAGGCTAAAGGATATAACCAATAGCACAGTAACAGGCTAAATGATATAACCAATAGCACAGCAACAGGCTACAGGATATAACCAACAGCACATCAACAGGCTACAGGATCTAACCAATAGCACAGTGACAGGTGAACTAGACCAACAACTGTAGTGTACCTCTGTCACTCCCTTCCGGAGAGCTTCAGAGGCCATAGTGCCTGGCCGAGCCATGGTGCGGCCATCGTCCTTAGGGCCCCATGATGCACTGTAGATATCGATGTACTCGTTGTTGAAGACCAGCGCCGCAGCCTCCAGGGAGTCGGTGATGTTGCCGTCCAGAATCCTCACACCTGCAACAGTGGTTGACTTTCATCATGTATTGGTATACATATAGTTGGTACTTAAGTCATATCATACAACCAATCTCATTAAAACCAGTTCTTAGTTCTCACTACCGCTAAACAAAGATCTGAGGACATCCCAGTATGGGTCACGTCAGACCGACCTTGCGCGAACCTTGACCGACCAATGGAATGACCAATCAGAAGACTGCTTTCTTGTGCTTTACGGCACTAATTTCAAATTGGCGACTATGCTTCGAAACATATTTTGACAATTTCTCGATTTAAAATTTGAAACATGAACAAAAGAACATTGTGGAATGGCTAATAGATAGTCCAGATTGTATGGATTCAGTTGTTAAACCCGTAACTATCGTTCGGAATACCCAGTGTTAAAGTTTTCGAGGTTGCATCATTAGAAATCACATTCCAACTATCACTTTCATGATCTGGTAAGCGACGCCCTGATTGGTTGGATGAAAGGCCGTTCAGACGTGACCCCTAATGGGATATCCTCAGATCTTTGTTTAAGGGTAGCGAGAACTAAGGTCTGATTTCAATGAGATTGATCATACAACAAGGGTGTGTTCTGTCAATGGGTTCATTGTTAAAGTGCCACTTGCAAATGTCAGTGTCATTGTCAAGGTTACTAGGGGTCATGGAAGTTGTAAATAGTCCCGCCCAAGAACGAGACCACTCATAGAGGTGCTGTAGGTCCCTAAAGATGCCTTGATGTCCGATCAAGGGCTGTTTTGGCTTTGACAACCCATGGGTTACTTTTACCGACACACTGGTCACATGGGTAACAATGCATGCTAGTAATCGGTGGACAGTTTGGACCTGCTTGAACTTGCTTTGGTGTTTTCTCCCATCTTAATTGGTATAGGACAGACAAAATTTGCCTCGACCATCTTTACTGCCTCGAACCGTGTTGCTCAAACCACATCTTCTTAAAGTCAATTTTGTTTCCATGAAATGGGAAAAACTACTTTTAGCCATTGCTCCCCAAAGTATGCAGATAATTTAATGAAACATGGCTATCTACAGGGGTCTAAGATATAGATTCCAATTTAGCCCCTACTTTACCTTGTATTGCACATGACAGTATTTTTTTCTTTGGTTACAACTAAAACTGTTTTCTGTAAAGATTGACTCAAGATAAAGATTAAAAATATTGCAAAAATGAGAAAAGTTTGGAAAAGATGGCCGACCAATAGCATTAATGGGTTTTTTGATGACATGTCTTAAATCAGATTAAAATTCTGCAAGCATTTTTGAGACACTAAAGAGAGGATCAGTCATACAAAGTTTCATGCAGTTTCAGAGAAGATTTCGGAAATGAAGTACAACGCTAGAAAATTGGGGGTGCATTAAAGTCAAATGTCGTAACTACATCTTGACGAAAAATCAAAACATGCCAATAATTCATTCCGAAAACCACATACATGCTGCATATATTGATACAGAAATGGCTGAGTAATGACCAAAATATCTTTTTTTCTCCAACAGGGACATCACAAATATAATCCATAAAGAATCGGATCGGAGCAGTGAGCATGTTTAAGAAACACCATACCCGGGACCATTTTTTCAAAATTTCAGCTCTATAGGCCATGATGGTTCAGAGGAGATGTCTAACATGCAAAAGGTAGATAGATGGACAACAGCTGCAAATGTTATGTGAAAATCTGTCACAAAAATATCAGACATACAATTTTCGGCTCAACAATATCAGACATACAATTTTCGGCTCAACAATATCAGACATACAATTTTTGGCTTAACAATATCAGACATGCAATTTTCAGCTCAACAATATCAGACATACAATTTTTGGCTTAACAATATCAGACATGCAATTTTCGGCTTAACAATATCAGACATACAAATTTTGGCTCAACAATATCAGACATGCAATTTTCGGCTCAACAATATCAGACATGCAATTTTCAGCTCAACAATATCAGACATACATTTTTCAGCTCAACAATATCAGACACAATTTTCGGTTCAACAATATCAGACATGCAATTTTCGGCTCAACAATATCAGACATACATTTTTCGGTTGAACAATATCAGACACAATTTTCAGGTCAACAATAACAGACATGCAATTTTTGGTTCAACAATATCAGACATGCAATTTTCGGCTCAACAATATCAGACACAATTTTTGGCTCAACAATATCAGTCATACAATTTTCTGTTATATTCTTGGTGCAGGTGTGTTGAAAATTGGTATATTCTTACCTCCAATTTTGGCGGTGAAAGCGACCCCAACCCCACAGTTGTCATTGTGAGCAGATGAAGCGATCTCACCAGCACAGCGAGTCCCATGGCTGGAGGAGAACAACAGGAGGAGATGTGTTACTCCAGCAGAACATGGTTACAATTAGACACAACTTCTTTACTTACAGTAAAGGCGACGTTTTGGTATGGATCCTTAAACCGTTGTCAAGCAAGACTGAATAATGAACATGATACAGAACGTATTCATATAGACATGGGCTTCACTCATTGTACTCATGTTGGGAATCGAACCCAGGTCTTCGGCGTGACGAGCGAATGCTTAAACCACTAGCCTACCCGACCAACCTGACTATATTTAGTACTTAAGGCCCTAGGCTCATAATACAAAGAAGATGGAAAAATAATAATCAAATGAACATGTTGACTACGAAATATTAACGGTTAAACAACCTATTTTAAAGTCCTGACTGCCTAACTATGTATTCTCCTGTATTTCATACGAGTTATAAACTTTAATAATGAATTAACGGCTAAAAAGAGATGCCAAAAACATTATTGTCTTCCGTGAGCAATAAATTCTCAAACTCAAATTTGCTGAATCAAACAAAACACATGTAACGACTTCTTTATGACCAACAGCTCATTTTATCAAGGTTTCTCAACTAAGTTTGTTTGTTTGTTTGTTTGTTTGTTTGTTTGTTGTTTAACGCTGCAGTCAGCATATTCCAGCTATATGATGGCAGTCTGTTAATAATCAAGTCTAGACCAAACAATCCAGTGATTGACATCATGAGCATCGATCTACATATTTGGGATGAGATGACATGCATCAACCAAGTCAGTGCGCCTGACCACCCGATCCCGTTAGTTGCCTCTTACGACAAGCATAGTCACCTTTTACGGCAAGCATGAGTTGCTGAAGACCTATTCTACCCCGAATCTTCACGGGTCCCTCAACTAAGTGCCCATGGCAGGCAAATAGTCAATTTGTCAAAAAGGCCTTAAAAATGTGTTAAACCTACCTAATATATAATGGTTATAATTGTAGAAAGAATCACCAAAAATATCAACATAAAATTCAGTTGCACCTACATGGCTTCTGTATATAAAATCATAAATATATGACAGACACAAGTCATGACATTTCCAGCAATAAAACCACCAAAGTCTGCTATACCAACACAAATATACATGTCACCACCACACAAATGATATCAATATACTCCCACCTAGAACTTCTAACACAAGCCACAGTTCATGCAGGTATTTCAAAGGTGTGACCTTTGAAATCAGTGTTCTGGGCATGGATCACGCAGTTTAAACAGGAAACAGCTACTGTAGAATGGGGATTTACAGGGATGAAAAAGCAGTTTTAAAGATGGCTAAAACTCGCCTTTATTTTATATGTGTGTGTGTGTGTGCGTGTGTGTGTGTGTATGCCTGTGTGTCTGTGTGTGCACCTGTCTGTGTGCATGTGTGTATCTTTTAAAATGATCTCTTAAAATTAAAATTCATGGGTCACCATGGCTACTACTCTTGCCATATTCACATACTACTTCTAAGAATTAATTGTGTGATAAAATTAAATAAATTAACTGGAAAGGGAAAAGATTTGTTTGCAAGATGTTTATTTAATTCCTCGTTTGCAGATCTGTGAACCAAGTAAATTGAAATAAATGTCTCATTTGCCATTTGTGTGTGTGTGTGAGAGAGAAAGTGAGTGTGTGTGTGTGTGTGTCTGTGTGTGCATGCGTGCGTGCGTGCGTGCGTGCGTGCGTGAGTGAGTGTGTTTGTGTGTGTGTGCATGTGTTTGTTTGAGTGAGTGTGTTTGTTTGTGTGTGTGTGTGTGTGAGTGAGTGAGTGTGTATGAGCGAGCGAGTGAGTGAGTGAGTGAGTGAGTGAGTGAGTGAGTGAGTGAGTGAGTGTGTGTGTGTGTGTGTGTGTGTGCGTGTGCGTGTGTGCGTGTGCGTGTGTGCGTGTGCGTGCTTAACAGAGCCTTCAGCAATTTTCCAGCAATCACAGCTTGTACAAGTCTGAACCAGACAATCCAGTGATTCATTTTATTAGCAAAGATCCACACCATGTGGGTAAGCTGACACACCACCATCAACCAAGTCAGCAACCCTGACCCCCTCATTAAGCAAAGGTTGCTGGGTACCAAGTCCAACCCACCCCCAGATTCCCCCACTCAGGTAAACCAGCAGGAGACACTGCACATTAGGCTTGACTTGGAACCCCAACGAGTGGACATGCAACAGAAACCAACACATTCATCCCCACAATATGAAACTGTAAATCTTGAGATTAATGCGTCTCTAAATTAATATTACTGCTGACCCCTAGCCAAAAATGTGACTCAGGGTTTATGCTACTTCTGTTGACTGGCATTAAGGATGCTCAAAGGCAATACAGTAATTGAACCAACAACTCTTCACTGATTGGTATGTGCAGAAGGTATCAACAAACTTGAAGGCAGATGACACGACAAAGACTGTAGGTCTGAGGAGTGTAGGGCTTGGACAGGTAACTCGGGTACTCGGGTTAGGTGGGTACTGAGTAGGACCAGGGTACCCACAGGACTACCCGGACCCGTAGTAAGTCACGTGATTATATTGTTTAATGCCAAAACATATTTAGAACACTATGGTTACACAATAAGTGACAAATATCTTTCTGACTGTACATACAATCCTTCTGACTTTATATGTTTGCATTATTCTATAACTTCAGTCAACTTCAGTGTATGAATGACCAGATTGGATTATACATGTATCTAAATTTATTTTGACAGGAGTACGGGCAAATGTTTCCCAATCAGACATTTTGTACCCCTCTCTTCAGTGTATGCATGACCAGATTGGATTATACATGTATCTAAATTTATTTTGACAGGAGTACGGGCAAATGTTTCCCAATCAGACATTTTGTACCCCTCTCTTCAGTGTATGCATGACCAGATTGGATTATACATGTATCTAAATTTATTTTGACAGGAGTACGGGCAAATGTTTCCCAATCAGACATTTCGTACCCCTCTCTTCAGTGTATGCATGACCAGATTGGATTATACATGTATCTAAATTTATTTTGACAGGAGTACGGGCAAATGTTTCCCAATCAGACATTTTGTACCCCTCTCTTGTGACCTACAGCGCGTACCCGGGTAGGGTCGGGTAATAGGGGGTTGGGTACCCGGATAGTAAATTTGGACTCGTCCCAGCCCTAGAGGAGTGTGGTAAACCTATCGGTGCGCGTTGGGTCGTGTCGGCTTTCCGATGCAGAGTTGTGTGGACTGCTGGAGTGGTCAATGATGCCTAGTTTGACGCGAGGGAGTAGAATTCTTGACCCCAGCAGTGATAATTCACCGGATACTCATTGTGTAATTTCTGTTCTTTGAATGACATTGTTATATACTTGTTACAACTGCGGCAATAGACCGTGATGTGGAATATATGGTTGTTTGTGTTTATATTCAAGTTGGTATTTCCGCTATCGAAAGTGTGCAGCGAGGACGTCTTATTGTTGATAGTCATTTTGGAGACATTAATGCGAAGTTTAGTTAATGCGTGCAAAGACCACTCGCATTTTTTGCATTTAATTCACGCTCGCGTTAATTTCAAGATTTACAGTAAATAAACACAGACAAAGAATACAGTAAATTTAACTAAATCACCAGCAGACTACAACAACAAAATCACATGATGCTGAACAGCCATGTAACCATGGTAACATACCCTGATATTTCATCAATATGAAAAATAACAAAACACATGTTAACCATTAGTAACATATAAATATGTTTCATAAAAAATATCAAATCAAGAATTACGAATTATTATCACACAAAACATACTCAGAGGCTTGGAAACTGTGATCACATGTTCATAATGATCACAGTGTTTTAGAAGCCCTCAACCACCTTTCTCTCTCGTCAATATTGAAAGTTTAATTGTGTTTAATTTGGCAAAATATGACCCCATTGGCATTTTTAAGATTTTTTACTTTTAAAAACATAAATCTAAACAATTTAGAAGTCAAATTCTACCCATCAATGTTTGTGTAATGTCAATAGTTATCTAAGAACTTGGACTTTGATACATCTACAAATACATGCTTACAGATACACACATGACCTTCACATGACCTTGGTTTTACCATAGACCTCCATTATAATTACCATAGATGCCAATTTTTTTATATTATTTGGTTTTAATGTAGGTAGTCAAAAAATTTACATTTTTTGTTCAGTTTCAACTTCCAGATTAGTGCTGCTGCTATAACTGATTGTTTTCTTGCTAGAATTAATATTTCAATACTTGGTATTCACCATTTCTTACGAACAGTGGTGATAAATTCTCATGGTTTGTCTCTCATTGCATTCAGTTGTAAAACTTTCATTTTGTTAATTTCAGGGCTTTTTTCAGTCGATCTTTTAAACAACTATTAAAAAAATATAAAGCCTTAATTATCTTGGTATCACACTTCATTCTGGGAATGAAAATAAAAAAATTCTCAATACATTAGGTGCAACATATCAATAATTGGGGAAATTGCTGAACATGATTTATCATCCAAAACTGGCTCCCACAGGAGATATCGCTTGGGTGAGATCGAGCGACATCTGCAGTGTAGATATCGCTGCAATGAAATTGCATCACAATGCTTTGCAGACCATTGTGACATCATTGGTTACCATGATGTCACAATCAAATGACATCACTAATGGCTCTGCTACTGAAGCTGTCAGCAGTACTTTTTACACTTAAGACACAACTTATTACTGTCTACAAACTGAAAAAGTTGGAAGAATGATGTTGGATGATAAATAAAATCTCACCCTCGTGTCTTTTGATATCAAATATATCAACGCTTGTTGATAAAAGTGGAAAAACTCCTTGACAAGCCTCGGAGTTTTGCCACTTTTATCAACTCGTATTGATATATTTGATATCAAAAGACACTCGGGTGAGATTCTCTATTTAAAAATTGTCTCAAAACAGTATAAATCTCAATCAGTATATATCCTGTGAAGAATGAATACCTTTGATTGATAATTCTTAGCTTCAGCATAAAAATTCCTTTTTCTCACACCAAGGACATGATTAATATACCGATGACTCAGCAAATATCACGGACCCTCACCTGTTTAAAGAGTTGCTTTTGTCAGGCATGGGGTCATTCTCGAGGTCATCCAGGTCATTTAAGTCTGTGCTGGCTGCAGGATCCTGAAGATGAAATACTAAATATGTAATATGGAGTTTTTCAAGCAGATTTCCTTGGTGTAGTGAAATGGGGTTTAACATTGCATTATCATACTTATATAGAGACGTGCATTCACGTGTGTGTGTGTGTATGTGGCTGCTTGGACTAGTCTAGACTCATGCCAGATTTATAGTGCCCGCCCACTGACTTAGCAAGTTGCAGTGAAACATGGATATCCACACTAAGGCTAAAAAAAATAATGGTCTTGGTTCTCAGGCACCGCCTGCATCATCATGATGTTCGCCGTTTCGTTTGTATTTCAATTTTAAAAAACCCCAAAACAATCCTTAAATATTCCAAGTCCAATGGTAGTCAAATACAGTATTCCAGCATTTTACTGGAGGAATACATTTATGTAGGGAGGCCCTTTCCCAGGTTGATTGTACACTATTTGGTTACATCCTAGTTTGAAAAACAAAACAAATATAAAAAGACACCACCCGCCCACACTATATTTTGAAAAGCCATTGCCTGAGATCTATTTCTTTTATTTTTTTAAGCCTAAGACACAGTATACAAACTCTGAGTCGACCATGACTTGTTCAGGATAACAACAAATTGAACCACCAACCTTCTACGCTCAGGGTAGGCCTCTAACCACTAGAGCAAGGAGGTGGCTGATTCTATTAGGGAGAGAGATGCTACAAGGCGATACATACGTAGTTGTCCCTGAGGTCCTCGTGTTGGTGGTCGATGCCGTCGTCCAGGATGCAGATGATGACGTCGGTCCCAGTGAAGCCATTATTCCATGCCGGGTCAACATTCAGGTCCATCCCGACCTTGCCTGCACTTTGGCCATAGTTGCGCTGAAATAGTGTTGCAAAGTTTAAGTAACTAAGAAAACTTGTCCCCTTTCTAAAAATGTGCCTGATACATGCATACTCACACAAATAATACAAGCAACACCCAATAGCACCCTCAGTCACAATGTGGATCTGTGACATCCCAATCCTTACCCTATGACATCCCCATCCTGAACCTGTCATCCCCATCCTGAACCTGACATCCCCATCCTGACCCTGACATCCTCATCCTGAACCTGTGACACCCCCATCCTGACCCTGTGACATCCCCATCCTGACCCTGTGACACCCCATCCTGAACCTGACATCCCCATACTGAACCTGACATCCTCACCCTGAACCTGTGACATCCCCATCCTGACCTTGTGACACCCCATCCTGAACCTGACATCCCCATACTGAACCTGACATCCTCATCCTGAACCTGTGACACCCCCATCCTGACCCTGTGACATCCCCATCCTGACCTTGTGACACCCCATCCTGAACCTGACATCCCCATACTGAACCTGACATCCTCACCCTGAACCTGTGACATCCCCACCCTATCCTGTGACATCCCCATCCTGAACCTGTGACATCCCCACCCTGAACCTGACATCCCCATCCTGAACCTGTGACATCCCCATCCTGAACCTGTCATCCCCACCCTGAACCTGTGACATCCCCACCCTGAACCTGTGTCATCCCCATCCTGAACCTGTGACATCCCCATCCTGAACCTGTCATCCCCATCCTGAACCTGACATCCCCACCCTGAACCTGTGACATCCCCATCCTGACCCTGTGACATCCCCATCCTGAACCTGTGTCATCCACATCCTGAACCTGACATCCCCATCCTGAACCTGTGACACCCCCATCCTGAACCAGACATCCCCACCCTGAACCTGTGTCATCCACATCCTGAACCTGACATCCCCATCCTGAACCTGTGACACCCCCATCCTGAACCAGACATCCCCACCCTGAACCTGTGACATCCCCACCCTGAACCTGTGTCATCCACATCCTGAACCTGACATCCCCATCCTGAACCTGTGACATCCCCACCCTGAACCTGTGTCATCCACATCCTGAACCTGACATCCCCATCCTGACCTTGTGACATCCCCATCCTGAACCAGACATCCCCATCCTGAACCTGTGACATCCCCACCCTGAACCTGTGTCATCCACATCCTGAACCTGACATCCCCATCCTGACCTTGTGACATCCCCATCCTGAACCTGACATCCCAATCCTGACCCTGACATCCTCATCCTGAACCTGTGACACCCCCATCCTGACCCTGTGACATCCCCATTCTGACCCTGTGACACCCCATCCTGAACCTGACATCCCCATACTGAACCTGACATCCTCATCCTGAACCTGTGACACCCCCATCCTGACCCTGTGACATCCCCATCCTGACCTTGTGACACCCCATCCTGAACCTGACATCCCCATACTGAACCTGACATCCTCACCCTGAACCTGTGACATCCCCACCCTGAACCTGTGACATCCCCATCCTGAACCTGACATCCCCATCCTGAACCTGTGACATCCCCATCCTGAACCTGACATCCCCATCCTGAACCTGTGACATCCCCACCCTGAACCTGTGTCATCCACATCCTGAACCTGACATCCCAATCCTGACCCTGTGACATCCCCGCCCTGAACCTGTGACATCCCCACCCTGGACCTTTGACATCCCAATCCTGAACCTGACATCCCCACCCTGAACCTGACATCCCCACCCTGAACCTGTGACATCCCCACCCTGAACCTGTAACATCCCCATCCTGAACCTGTGACATCCCCATCCTGAACCTGACATCCCCATCCTGACCCTGACATCCCCACCCTGAACCTGTGACATCCCCAACCTGGACCTTTGACATCCCAATCCTGTACCTGACATCCCCACCCTGAACCTGACATCCCCACCCTGAACCTGTGACATCCCCACCCTGAACCTGACATCCCCACCCTGAACCTGACATCCCCACCCTGAACCTGTGACATCCCCACCCTGAACCTGTGACACCCAATCCTGAACCTGTGACATCCCCATCCTGACCCTGACATCCCCAGCCTGACTCTGTGACATCCACATCCTGAACCTGTGACATCCCCACCCTGAACCTGACATCCACATCCTGAACCTGTGACATCCCCATCCTGACCCCGTGACATCCCATCCTGAACCTGACATCCCCAGCCTGACCCTGTGACATCCACATCCTGAACCTGTGACATCCCCACCCTGAACCTGTGACATCCTGAACCTGTGACATCCCCACCCTGAACCTGACATCCCCACCCTGAACCTGTGACATCCCCGCCCTGAACCTGACATCCCCATCCTGAACCTGTGACATCCCCATCCTGAACCTGACATCCCCATCCTGAACCTGTGACATCCCCACCCTGAACCTGACATCCCCATCCTGAACCTGACATCCCCACCCTGAACCTGACATCCCCATCCTGACCCTTTGACATCCCCATCCTGAACCTCACATCCCCACCCTGAACCTGACATCCCCATCCTGAACCTGACATCCCCAGCCTGACCCTGTGACATCCACATCCTGAACCTCACATCCCCACCCTGAACCTGACATCCCCATCCTGAACCTGACATCCCCAGCCTGACCCTGTGACATCCACATCCTGAACCTGACATCCCCACCCTGAACCTGTGACATCCCTACCCTGAACCTGTGACATCCCCACCCTGAACCTGACATCCCCACCCTGAACCTGAGACATACCCACCCTGAACCTGTGACATCCCCATCCTGACCCTGTGACATCCCCATCTTGACCCTGTGACATCCCCACCCTGGACCTGTGACATCCCTACCCTGACCCCATGACATCGCCATCCCGACCCTGTGACATCACCATCCTGAACCTGTGACATCCCCACCCTGAACCTGTGACATCCCCACCCTTAACCTGTGACATCCCTACCCTGACCCCATGACATCACTATCCTGACCCTGTGACATCACCATCCCGACCCTGTGATATCACCATCCCGACCCCGTGACATCACCATCCAGAACCTGTGATATACTCATCTGGTCGTCTAGTCGGTAATCATCCCCCAGACACATCCTTAATTCACTAGTCATGTAATAACGCCAGTTTCCACAGATCTATCTGCAAGCCTCATTATCTAACACAACCAAAGTCACCCCCTTGAGTGTTCCATCTTGCCACTTGACTGTTGTAATGCATGACTTCATATAGCCCAGCACTTGTGAGTCCCTGTCCAATCAGCCCAGAGGCAAAGAGTACCAAGTACACCAACCACATAGGAATTCAATGAATGCTTTTACACATACAATAAGACTTATCTACATATGTAGGTAACAGCTTTTACAGTTGTTGAGTGCAGCTTCTGCGTTTATTTTAAAATGTGTTCACTGAGTGTCATAACCTGAACAAAATTTATCCTCAAAGAGAAACAAAATAGTTTCATGAATTGATTTTGCTGATTTGGGGCTGAACATTTTATATTCCGGGGGCTAGAGATGTTTGTTTGAGGGAGATCATTTCAACAATCACTGCTCCAAAACACACAAAAAGAATTCTGTGAAAAAGAACAACATATTTACCCATGACACAATTTATTTTTTGGGTCCGGTGTACGGTTTATTTTGTTGGTAAATCGTAAAAAAAAAAAGAAGAAGATTTTTTTCAAGCATTCTCAAGAACAGATTGTTTTTAAAAAAAATCTCAGGCTCTTCCCCCACCAGAATATCAAATGTTTATACCCTTTGTGGCAGCTGAGAATCTAGAAAATGTTTTTACCTTCCCATGCTTACCATTCCATAAAATAAATATTTAATCCAACACATCTTTATAACAATAATAATTTGAGATATTAACAACAATAAAACTCACCAAATACCACTGGTCATGGAATTTGGGGTCAGTGAACTGTTCCACGTACTCCAAGCTTCCACTGCGTTCACTGAGTCGCGCCTCTTGTACGCGGTGGTAGACCGAGTCGTCCGTGATCTCGCGGATCGGCAGTTCAATTTGCTTGTCGTGTATTATCTCTCTCTTCTCTCGGATCAGCAGCTGCTCTTGCTGAGCATACAAAACCTGAACAACCACAAATTATATTTATATACACATATATCTATATTGTTTGATTAAATCTTTGCATTAAATCAGCATCAATCTATGCAATTGGGATACAATGACATGCATCAACCAAGTCAGCGAGCCTCGCCATCCAAATCTGTTAGTCACCTCTTACGCCATTAGCATGGGATGCTGAAGATCAACTCTTTCCACATCTCCACAGGGGGTAATTCAAAAATGGAGTCATCCCTTTCAAGACCCACCCTAACCAATCTGATGTGGCTTACCTTGGGGTGAGCGTTGAGAATGTCCACATGCGTGTCGGCGCTGCGTTTAGATCGATGATCCACTTCAGGGTGGCTCATCAGGAAGGCTTTGATGCTGCGCAGCTGCAAGGGAAAACAGAAAATAGTTTCCATGAACCAGTCAAACTCTGTTATCACGACACATCATTGAAGGGTGAGTTTGGTTTTACGCCGCTTTTAGCAATATTCCAGCAATATCACGGCGAGGGACACCAGAAATGGGCTTCACACATTGTACCCATGTCGGGATTCGAACCCGGGTCTTCGGCGTGACGAGCGAACGCTTAAACCACTAGGCTACCCGACATCATTGAAGATGTAAGCTGGTGTGTATAAAGAGTACTCCAAGATGTATATATACTCACCACCAAAAGAAACGCAAAGAAGAGAATCTTTAATTGATTCTCCAGAGATGAATGGCTTACCTCATGTTCCACCTTGAATCCCAGGCTTTTGGCGATCTCTTCAACTTCCTGTCTGTTTCCATTGACCTTGACAGCAAACTGGTTGATGAAGTCACTAGCATCAGACACACAGACACACGCACAGACAAGAAGGGCCAAGGTCACGACGACCCCTACACTCCAACTCATAACTACCTGGAACATAATGAACAAATATACAGCATACACGTCGTTTGTTTGTTTGTTTGTTTGCTTTTGGTTTAACGCTGCACTCAGCAATATTCCAGCTATATTATGGCAGTCTATAAATCATCACCAGTACCATTAGATGAATCTTTCAACAAGCATGGGTTGCTGAAGACCAATTCAAAGCCTGATTGTAATAGGCGTAAATAATCGAGTCTGGATCAGACAATCCAGTGATTGACAACAAGAGCATCAATCTACTCAGCTAGGATATGATGACATGCATCAACCAAGCCAGTGAGCCTGACCACCCAATCCTGCTAGTCACCTCTTACGACAAGCACAATTGCCTATTACAGCAAGCATGGGTTGCTAAAGACCTATTCAGCCCTAAGAAATATGTTTCTTAAACAGTATATCAAGTTTCAAACTGTAACATCTTTTACTGAAATTATTTCATCAGAAAACTTTGATGTTGTATATAACACATGTTTATATCTATATAAAGTCCAACGGCTAAGGGAAACTTAAATCGACTACTTCCTTGGCATGCGTAGTTCATGCAACCAACCATTGTCTGTATTATGGGCCTATGGCCTTCTTACTGAATAAACTGTCTGTCTGTCTGTCTGTCTATTCTACGCCGCATCGTCACAGGTCCGGTTGCATTTGAGATTGTACGCAGAGGGTAGGGCTGGGATGGGTTCTCGGGTACTCGGGTCGGGTGGATACTGAATAGAAGCCCAGTACCCACAGGACTTCCCTGTTCAATCGTTTAATGACAAAAATTCACTATGATACACTACAAGTCACTAATGTTTGCATTTCTTTCCGACAATGCACACATTCCTTCTGACTTTTGACTTTTATAGCTTTGAATAAAGATATAGCTTCTGTCAACTTCAAGGGGGCACGGGTGGTCCAGTCGTCTAAGGCGCCGCGATTCGCTGTGCAGAGTTGCGTCCCTTGGGCACGCCAGAAACCTATGATTGTGGGTTTGAATCCCGGTTCGCCCCGATTATGTTTCTAGGTTTGTCAGCACCATACCCGTGCTCGTGGGTTTCACCGAAGTGGTAAACGTCTGAGACCTGCATCACTTCGGGCTTTCCTCCCACATTAAGCTGACACGCCGTGATATAACTGGAATACTGTTAAAAGCGGCGTAAAACCCAACTCACTCACTCACTTTGGAGAATACATAGAAGAGCCGAATTCAGAAGTAGTATTGTATTATAATCTGCATCACAAACACATGTCAAGGAAACAACAACATGTCTTGAAAGATCCTTAATTTCATAGTATGTCTCCATTCCATTGAGCTAAATACCCTGGGGCCATTTGCCACGACAGCTTAGTTTTGAGTCTTGTTATACCCACACATCGCTGACAAACCTAGAAACATAATCGGGGCGAACCGGGATTCGAACAGGTTTCTGTCGTGCCCAAGGGACGCAACTCTGCACCATGAATCGCGGCGCCTTAGATGACTGGGCCATGTAACTATTAATAAAAACAAACAAACTCGCAGACGAGGTTGAAGTCGATGATTTTTTTGCGAGTTTGCTTATTATTATTATTATTAGTTACAAGGTCCTGTGGTATTCTCACTTCAGGGATACATCTCAGATTCCAAACCTTTCACCAAATTGGGCAACAAAATCATTATTTTCTTCCAAAATTGGGATTTTATAAAGTTCAATTTTCTTAATATCAGATGTATTTTAACACCGAGTCTTGAGATTGCATTTAATGCAAAATATAAAATAATTCTCAGTCCTGTAATCACTGAATTATAAGGTTACTTCTACAAAGCTTTACATATTAACATGAATTGGGAACTTCTTAATTACAATTTGGGAATATCTAAAGACACTTGATGCAGACAGGGCTGAATATCAGCCTCTGAGCAAGTCTAGATAAATCCGGGGCTATAGTCTGGGAGTTAATTTAAGGTACCGACGTTTACTACAATATCTGAAAAACTATTGGACCTACTCCAGTCAAAGTTGGTATGAGATTATTAAACAGTCATACATAACTGGATATTACATTTAAAGACAATCGGTGCATGAATAAAAAATCTGTCTATTTAGCTATCACTATATTTCATCAACAACCAGACCTGTTGGTCACGGGTGGAACGTGCATTCATTGTAACAGCCATCTGCATAATGCTACCCCTGCGTCACAGGGCCATATGACACAGTTGAACCAATCAACTCAACTCGAAAGGGTGCACGGGAATCATGCACGCACGAATACGGTGTTAGCATTAGATTTCATGATGTCTCAGCGCAAGCATCTTTCCGCTGACTATATATTTTCTTATTTGTAAGAAAGAATTCTATAATCATAAGCTTTTTCTAGTTTCATTCATGTCAGATCACTAATCAATCATTGATTGCTTTTTCAAACCAATGATCAATTTGAGATTTTACTTACTTCCCCACACTCAGTTGATCACACACTCAATCAGTTTAAGATGATCAGTACAATGACAATCTATGTTTAAATTACACGCTGAACAAGAACGCCCTCATATATCGATGTGCAGTGTACCACAATGACTGTCTCCCATGCTGAATGCAGGCCATCTCATACAAGCTAGTGATGGGGGAGCAGTATGACGTCATCATGTGAAAAAAAAATTCACAAGCTTTTCCAGTTAAGCTGTTTATTGCCAATACACCGGATGGTGTCAATAATTGCTCTTTTTTCACATGCAACAAATATCTAGACTGCTATGTCTCAAAACTTAAGGAATTAATTTTTTATCCAACACCGAATTTTGAACTGGTTGCTAAACTGACAAAAGTAAATTTCGATTTCATGTCAAACATTTTCATGTAACAAAACTAAAATCTCAAATAGACAGTTTTGCCAAATATATCATACTATATAATTCAAAGAGTTTGTCTCTCTGTCAAGATATTTTAACAATCAATATTTAAATCTGTTGATACCAATCAGTGGCAGAACCGTACGCACTGGTTGAAGGAGCACACTACCCGGCCCGACGTCCAGCGGTACTCCCAGTTTGGCTTCCAAGTCACTGTCGGGTGGTCGGGTAGCCTAGTGGTTAAAGCGTTCGCTCGTCACGCTGAAGACCCGGGTTCGATTCCCGACATGGGTACAATGTGTGAAGCCCATTTCTGGTTTCCCCCGCCGTGATATTGCTGGAATATTGCTAAAAGCGGCGTAAAAACCATATTCACTCACTCCAAGTCACTGTCAGGCATGCCTAGCTTGGTGTAGACAGTATCTGAGGTTCTGATGACAACACTTGGACAGTATTCTGTCAATTGATGAGTCAGGTTTCATCTGGACAGTTCTGGGGGTCGTGCAGAGCCCAGGAGAATGTTTTATCCACCCCTGTATCTCAATGTCGTCAGTTTTGCGGTGGAAGTGTAAAATATAGTATGGGGTGGCATCACAGCTCATGGGAGAACACAACTCATCCTTGTCAATGGCAATTTGAATGGGGTACGCTACCGGGATGACATTCGAGATCCTGTTCTACCCTTTGTGCAAATGCAGGGATGAAATTCACACTGAAGCTGGTTAATGCCCGCCCACACCTTGCACGTGTTGTAACAGACTTCTTGAGGCAGCATAACATTGCTGTACTGCCATGGCTGGCTGTTTCTCCAGACCTCTACCCCAGAGAACATGTCTGGGATGAGATGGATCGACACCTACGACAGGATCAGAACCAGCCGGTAACACTAGCTCAGTTGGACCAATCTTTGGTTGACATTTGGAACATCATCCCAGGCTGTTTTCAATCATCTGGTGTCTTCAATGTGCTGCTGCCTCGCCTGTATCAACGCAAATGGTGGTCACACCCAGACCAACGCAAATGGTGGTCACAACCAGATCAACGCAAATGGTGGTCACACCCAGACCAACGCAAATGGTGGTCACACCCTGTTTTGACATTGTTAATTGAGTTGTTACACCACCTCTCTTTTAGTGGGTGTAACTCTGTCTCCAGCATTACCAGGTATAGGGTTTGTCAATGAACTTGTTATAATAAACATTGATTAGACACATGACCAATTTGTAGGCTTAAAAAAGAAGAACTGGTTCTCAGGTAATGGCTTTTGAAAATATAGTGCAGGTGGGCAGTGTCTTTTTTTTTTTAATTTTTTTTTTTAGTGTCACTAAATAAGCAGTTATGTAATCAAATAAACAGTTGTGTACAACGAACCTTAATAAGGGCCTCCCTACATAAATGAATTCCTTGATGAGTAAAATACTGGAATACAGTATTTGACTACCATTGGAATATTTAAGGATTGTTTTGTTGTTGTTTTAAATGGAAATATAAACGAAACGTGCGGCAACCTTTATGATGACGGCGGTGCCTGAGAACCAAGACTATTATGTTTTTAGCCTTATGTTGATAATTTCTGTAACATTACATTTAAACCACTTTGTATGAAGTACAGTTATTTTTTTCTGCTAGTATATATACCAAACAACAAAAGTTCCTGTGACATTGAATAAGATTTAATGCAAAGTTATGTTTTTTACCAAATCTGAAACAATTTCGGTTTGCAACAGATAAAAGACTCCTGTAAGTGTTCAAATGGTTTAATTTGCCATACTGACTTCAGAAAATGCATGATTTTATAAAAAAAAACATGAACATGACAAAACGTCAATTTACAAATCAATAGCGTGTGTGCAAGCAACACATCTTCGTCTCATGGAATGGACCAGGCGCCCCAATGGCTCGCAGACGCTCATTTTTGGACAGGCGTGGCATTTCATAATGTTGAATAATTGTGTAATTTTGTTGTTTTTCTGAGTGGTTGTTGTCGGCACGATGGTAAACAATGCATATGGAATCCTGTTAATGCACATGTTTTTATACCCATTCTTTGGTAGTGAATTGCATGGGGCTTGCATAAAAGTCAACTTTTGCTTGGAATGCATGCTTTTCGGTAGCAGTTGCGTTTTTGTGACTTGATTCCATACATGTACTACAATTTTGAAAACCAAACTTTACTTGCTTAAAAAATACACTAAAATATTGGTGTCACAGGAACTTTTGTTGTTGAGTATATTAATAAAATGGTCTGTAGTCAGGCTGTTGGCCAGACCTCAACCCCTGACATGTACAAACTAGATCTTGTTTATTGTCACAAGGAATAAATGTTGTTTATCAGATCGAACCATGATAAATCCCACCATAAGCTTCACTGAGTTCTCCCAAAAGTGGCTATAATTAAAAGTCCCCAAATACACTTAACAACAGTCTCTGATCGTCAGCCTCCATTGATGTGCGTTGGCGTGTGACAACTCGGGGTCAGATGTTCTGACGCCATGGGTGACTGATCGGCTGAAGGTGGCTGGCCATACACTTATTGCCAGGTTACCAGATAAATAAACAAACATATAGATACAATATTGTTAAAATAGTTGGCGTAACATGTTTATATATTGCTACCTTAATCAACACGGAGAAAGATTATTAAAATCTATTCAATATATGTCAGTTAAGATGACATAGCCTCTTTTTATTGGTATGTTTTTGTTTAATGACTTACAATATTCCAGCTATATCATGTGTATATGAGACCCGTGAAGATCCGGGGGAAAAATATGTAATCAGCAACCCATGCTTGCTGTAAAAGGCGACTATGCTTGTTGTAAAAGGCGACTAACGGGATTAGGTAGTCAGACTCGCTGACTTGGTTGAAGCATGTCATCGATCCCAATTGCGTGGATCGATGCTCATGATATCAATCACTGGATTGTCTGGTAAAGACTCAATTATTTACAGACCGCCGTCATGTAGCTGGAATATTGCTAAGTGCGGCGTAAAACAACAAACCAATCAACATCTGTAATTATTTGTGTATGGACCAGACAATCCAGTGATTGATATCATGAGCATTGATCTACTCAATTGGGATATGATGACATGCATCAGCCAAGACAGCAAGCCTGACCACCAAATCCTGCTGGTCACCTCTTACGAAAAGCATGGGTTGCTGAAGACCAGTTCTACCCGGATCTTCACTGGGAACATCTTTTATCATAAATCAATCAGTGTCGAACAAATGGGTATTTAGTATACTAGTCAGAATGAGACATATACACAAGTGTTTTAGGTTTTTCACAGGA
Source organism: Haliotis rufescens (assembly GCF_023055435.1). Taxonomy (NCBI): domain Eukaryota; kingdom Metazoa; phylum Mollusca; class Gastropoda; order Lepetellida; family Haliotidae; genus Haliotis; species Haliotis rufescens. The sequence goes on along the minus strand of NW_025964212.1, from coordinate 2,232,572 downwards.
CATTTTGAAGAAAGACTAAACTCTACAGCCTTGTACTCATTTCACAATCTGATCGCAGCACTATGACTGTCGTTACTATCCTTGTCAATATACACATATCATAGCCCTGTGATCACTTTACAAACTAGGTCAAGACGTTGTAAGCTTCCTGTGCGAAACTAAGATCTTAGCTCTGCGTACTGAGCAGGGATTTATCTAAGATTCCAAACAACGTGCCCCTGGCAGACAAATGAGGAAAAACATGTTATTTTCTTCAAAATTGATATTCGGTCCACAATCTGCAGTAAATGTCAGCAAAAATTCCCAAATTGGAATTATACCCTCCCCAGTTCATGCTGTTATAGTTACAACTAATGTTATGTCTTTGTAGATGTTCATTGATAACAGGATCAATTAGAGGATCAGCCTTAATGCCAAGTTCAATATTATTGCATTGAATGCAATGTTAAAACACAATGTTACCATGGTTAAAACACAATGTTACCATGGTTAAAACACAATGTTACCATGGTTAAAACACCTCTGAATGCAGGAACATAAGAAATCAGAAAAAAACAATTTTGAACAAAATATAGATTTTTCCCATTTTGTACTTAGTTTAGAAATTGGAATCCTAGAAAAATCCCTGTAGACACACATCCCTCAGTTTGTTGGTTTTTTTCATAATTTTTTCATAATAAAGAAGTTGACATCCATATATTCTCTTCCTTAAAACATATGTACATATCATAGAAAAAAGTCTAAACCACCTTATTTTGGACACAGATCTCCAAGGGGTATTATGAAAATGAAATCTAGAATATTTGTTATCAATTATTAATATATTGGTATTTTGTAGACTGGCTTACAGTCTATCTTGATATTTCATTTAACCTATTAACATGATTAACACACAAAAACAAAAGTGTTGAGTCTTCAACATGTTCAAGTAAACATATATTATGATATATATTGCAAATCTTTAAACATGTTCCACAAATAAATCTGTGAAAGGGTAATTCAGCTTAAACATGTTTTCAAATGTATAAAAAGAAGAAAATAATAAGAAAGGGAGACATCTATCAACACTAATACAACTAAAAACTGAGAAACACCCACACCAATTTCAAGCAAACGAGTGGGTACAATGTGTGAAGCCCATTTCTGGTGTCCCCCGCTGTGATATTGCTAAAAGCGGCATAAAACCATACTCACTCACTCACTCAAGCAAATGAGACAGAACCTAGTGTGACATATTGATTCCATATGCTTTAAGACATGATAATTCCCTAAGTGCACTTTGGGGATGGTTGATTGATATATTCTCCTGTCTTTAATAAAACCTCACCATCCCATATCCTCTGTCCCCATAGACTCTTACAGATCAAACACCAAGTAATGTCCAAGTGGGAGCTGTATACACAATGTTACACTACGATACTTTGGTTGATACAAAGCAATGTCATTAAAATCACATCTTTTACTCCCATATGACACCTCTGTGTGACATTCAGACAAGCATATCTATATCTGTATCTAGAAAACGAACTTAATGGACAGTTCTGAATGTAAGTAAGGGTTGTGTCATCATATTGATGGGGATAGCTAATACTCCCTGTTGGTTTTGAACGCCATGAATTCCACACAAAAAAGGAATACCATTGAAGGAAATTTGTGTCCTATATGGATTTTCTTTTGAAAAAATACCTCTCTAATAATCGCATTGGTAAAGAAATAAACTGAATTGTTTCACAAAGCTCACATCTGATTTGCACAAGAACCAATGCATCCTTCATATTGGGTGATCATCGTCACTCTGGGTTCAAAAGATGTGAGGGCCTACAGAGAGGTTGTCATATTACCTTTACATACAGAGGTATCATATCAAACCTGATTTTAAAGAGATGGAATCTATGATCTTTATATAATACATTAAAATACCTTCACAAGTTTAAGAAGCATGACGATGAAAGACTAGAGAATTTAAACTTTAATTAAATTTTAAACTTTAATTAAACTAGTCAATTTAACTAATAAGGGAAAATGTAGATTACAATATTTACATTTGTTATCCATGTAACATGACCTCTGTATATAAACTTTTGTATCACTATTTGGTAATACGCCCATATCCCCCCTAAAAAATATATTTAACTAAAAGGATTGAGCAGCTATGCATACATATACAACTTTAGGAGGGGGATACGGGCGGAACTCTTTAAAAAAATGAACAAAATATATATACTACGACCAGAAAAGTATTATTGTTATGAAAAAGAGTCGTGTTTTTAATTTCCAAATTAACTGATTAATATTCGTAGTCAGCGTTGTTATGTACGGACCGAGTTCGTTTCCTCAATTTCAACTTTTAACACTAACGTGAATCATAGACTGTACTTTTGATAAACAGAAGTTTTGCAACTATGTTTAAAGCGCTGTACGTTCCCACACACCCGACCGGTCTTACCTTGACAAACGTTCACGTTCACTGCATTGTAAACACGTCGTCCCTCCACGACAATAATCGTCCGTTAGTACACCTACACCTGGTAGAGCTGACCAAGCGAGCTGTTTCGACATAAATAAATCCACCCGGAACTTACGTCAAACTTCGTACGGGTACACTGACCTGAATAAGCCTTCAGAAAATATAACGAATCGAAAAATCCCGTTCAAAGGGAAGTAATTGGTGTTTGATGTCAATCAAATTAGCACTCCTTTGTAGAACATGTTTTGACAGGCGGGAGTTATGTCGAAATATACTCCGGTCAGCCGTTTTACCTACTCAACGGGTAGCCACATTTTAGGAGAATTACAGAGGTTTAATTTTAATTGCAACACCACCCGGAGAGTCACAAAATTAAAGTTACCTAGAGACAATGAGGGTGTCATTTTGTTCTTGTGTAAACACGTTTTCATGTTGTGTCAAGAATTTGTTTGTTTGTTGTTTAACGCCGCACGCAGCAATATTCCAGCTGTATGACGGCGGTCTGTAAATAATCGAGTTTGGACCAGACGATCCAGTGATTGACATCATGAGCATCGATCTAGGCAAATGGGATACGATGACATGTATCAACATATATATATGTATATGACATATATTTACAGATATATATTTATAACATACTGGCGCTTTTATAAAATATGCAATTTTGTGCAATATTCCACACGCACTTACGCACGAAAGAGATAATTATAATGTAAAGGGTATGAGAGACCTTTTTTTACATGAATAATAATATATTACATATACAACTACAATATTAAACCATCAATTCATACAAATACATGTAAACACACACACACACACACACACACACACACAGCAAACGCGCGCACGCACGCGCACACACACACACACACACACACACACACATACACAGCAAACGCGCGCGCGCAGGAGATGTAGTTGTATCGGAGACTCTTTGTGTATATATATTCCTTAATCGTTATGAAAACATGATTATCTAATGCTTCTTTGGTCAAATCATCTGTGTATTTGTGTTTAACTCAGTAGATCCGCGTTAGAATAGGCGTTCATCAACTCATGCTTGCCGTTTAAGGCGACTATGCTTGCCGTTTAAGGCGACTATGCTCGGGTGGTCAGGCTCCCTGACTTGGTTTATGCATGTCATCGTATCCCAATGACGAGGTTCGATGCTCATGATTTCAGTCACAGGATTGTCTGGTCCAGACTCGATTATTTACAGACCGCCGTCATATAGCTGGAATATTGCCGAATGCGGCGTTAAGCAACAAACAAACAAACAAACAAACATTATATAGATCATGCAGAAACTTTGAAGACAACATTTAATCTTAATTTCATGATGATAAAAAATCCCTTCGAAAAAGATAAGAAAAACAACGCAGTACCAGATGCAACTTTTACACATCTTCGCATCATACCGTAGTGTGCTGTATCAACGTTATCACATCGTTAGGATTTGCGTGGTCAAACTATATAATCGGATTATCAGATTAAACCAGCCAACATGGTTTTTGGTATAAAGGTGTTTTGTTGTACATGTAGTATCATCTGAACAATCAAAAACGAAAAAAGCTTATCCCCTTAACTAATGCCGATTTTATAGTGCTAGCCTCAAGATTATTGCACTTATATAGCGACGTGCATGCACGTGTGTGTGCAGGGTATGAAACTCCCAAAAAAATCAGCCAGACCACAGGACTGGCTAGCTGAAATACTTGCCAGCCCTGACCAAAACCTGCCTTCCCACTATAATCATATGTTTCTCAGGATAATTTAATTAAAAATATGAAAACTGATTGCTTGTAGCATAAGCGCTTCGCTAAATGTTAGGTTGTCTAATAGCTAACGGCGTTTCCTTTTGGTTACATTTTATGACTCATCTTTACATGTGAATTAATGCTTATCATCAGGAAATATTTAGAATATTTTCACCTATGAAATATAACCCGACCGTCGGGCAGGGGGATTTGAAAATCTGACAGCCCGAGTTGAAATCAACCCGTCTCGGACGGTCGGGCAGGCAGGTATTTCGAAAACTGGTGTGTGCCGATAATAGTGCTAGCCACTGAGATACCACGCCGCAGTTTACCATGGATACCCTTCTCAGACACAATATACCGTACAGTCCCGTCATTGTTTTAGCTCCTGTTTAATGTTGAACGCCAGGCAGAGTAACAACAAGTACCATCTTTCAAATTTTGGCATGACGCGGCCGGGGATCGAATCCCCGACCACTCTCCAAACAGACACGAGACCACGGAGGCTGTCTCCACTTATAGGAAAGTACCGTTTGCAACTTGCTTACTGCATTTCTTCATGGCTTAAGAAACAAAACAACTTATATCATATTACTTTATATGCGATTACAGACAATAAGTGTTTTCTTGCTTTATATTGGACACTCTTGCCTCGGAAAGATGATTGTACCCATATGGTGATTCGAACCAGTAACTTAAAACATATACAATGTACTTATATATTGTCTTAAACAATATACATGTACTAATATAATGGCCAATGTTGACATTCCTGTATCAAAATATGAATTTGATACGCAGCTAGTATGTGGTATAAGGTCCGGGGTTCGATCCCCAGCCGCGTCATACCAAAAGACGTTAAAAGATGGTACTTGTTGTTACCCTGTCTGACGCGCGGCATTAAGGGGGTAAAACAAGGACTGGTCGGCTCGGAGTCAGTGCACTGTGTCTGAGTGGGGTATTCATGTTAAACTGCGGCATGGTATCTCAATGTGCTAGCACTATAAATCGGCATCAGTCCGTACTAGTACAAGCAGCCACACACACATGTGCATGCACGTCGCTATATAAGTGCAATAATCTGGGTCGCGACGTTAAACCCAATTTCACCTCACCTCACCTTAAACAATATACATGTACAAATATAATGGACAATGTTGACATTCCTGTATCAAAATATGAATTTGATACGCAGCTTGTATGTGGTATATGCGCCATATATTTCTTTGACATTGCGATCCGCCGGTCAACTTTAAACGTGTTCCTTTTGAACATTTTACTTGAATTTTACGCCCCATTCCGCCATATTAAGGGAAGAGTTTGAACACCTAAACTGGTTCCATTGTTGGTTCGAGCAGCAAGCTTTGCGCTTCGTGTAGACAGGAGCCCAGTCACGGACCCGCCATAATTTTACGTCAACGCATTAAAACCATGAAATCACACCAAACACAAATGAGACATGATGAATATTATGGGATGAAATATACGCCCTACAAGTACAATAATTTACACAGACAAACATGAAATATATAAATAATTTTAATTGCGGATCTCCTATTACTTCGCTGCATGTATCGTGGAAACAGTTCACTGTCATGTCTAAAGGATTGGCCGATTAAATGATGTTACAGACACGAATACGCACATACGTTATGCTCTGAAGCCAACCACCGTCGCCGACAGACGTTTAATATAGCTCTCTGATTCCTTGGTGCCATGTCCTCTCGCGGGCAACACGATTGATGCATGTGGGCATATATAATCAATCATTTATCTGAATGTTTCAAGCGGGGAGTGGAAGTGGGAGGTCGGTTGCACGATAGCTATCAGTTTAACGGGGGAGGCTGAGCGACTGTCATTGATGAAATTGACGACTCTTCATCAGGTCTGCGAGTGGGGATATATACGGCAGAAGCATTAGAAGTTGAAATACGTTACATTTCGTCCCCACTATAAGCCCAGGTAAGCGTATTTGAAAATTACTTATATTTAATACTGTTTTGGAATAATGTTTATATATATTACAACACTCATTTGGTGCGTACATGATTTTGTCCATTTTTTCGATCAATCTTTAATACATTTTACAACCTCTACATATTTATATTATTTTTTTTTAAATGTTTCTTTTATGTTGTATATGAACTGCGGGCAAAATATAGTATACACCCATGTTCGATGATGGTTAAATGGGTTATTTGACGGTGGTGTACTTGAAACGGGTATCAATTGTGTTTTGAACCTTTGCAGTGTTTCGATGACTGTTTTCAGTCTTGCAACGTTTTGAAACCGTTTGGAATTTTTTGGTCACATTCAGTTTTCAAGTGTATACTCTTGCCCAACAGTTTATATAATCGAACTTCCGATTTGTATTAATTTGGAAAAATATGCTTGTTTCGTTTGTGTATCAGATTATGTGTATAGCGAGATTGATGCTTTCATGTCTATATTTAAACGCATTTTCATAAAACATGTACGTTTTCTTATGAATCAATTTGTTGCTTTTTTAATAATTCGAAGTGACAGACTACCCGTGGACTCTATGTATCTCTGTTAGTGTCTGCTTTCTTTAACGGTTTTTTTCTGACACTGATAAAACTATATTCATAGAGCCGCTCTTGTAAGGGCGTGTTTGGCAAAGCTCGATTAAGAAGAACCTGTATATACACTTCTACAGAAAAATATGCAATGATAATTAACAATAAGCTTATACTTTGTGTGAGATCAACGTGAGAACCTTCACAGAGTGAGGAACAAAATGAATAAACATCTGAGTTGAATTGAGTAATAACACAGGAATTTGAAAGTGCCGATTTTAATGATATTTGAAAGTAAATTCAGAATTTTAATTCATGTATAAATTCAACAAATATGTATGGTGTAAGTGAGTATGGTTTTACGCCGTTTTTAGCAACATTCAAGCAATATCATGGCGGGGCACACTAGAAATGGGCTTCACACATTGTACCCATGTCGGAAATCGAACCCAGGTCTTCGGCGTGACGAGCGAACGCTTTAACAACTAAGCTACCCGACCGCCCCTGTATGGTGAAAAGCAACCGCGGTTCTATGTCACTCAGGGGGCGGTCGGGTAGCCTAGTGGTTAAAGCGTTCGCTCGTCACGCCGAAGACCCGGGTTCGATTCCCGACATGGGTAAAATGTGTGAAGCCCATTTCTGGTGTCCCCAGCCGTGGAATTGCTGAAAATTGCTAAAAGCGGCGTAAAACCATACTCACTCACTCACTCACTCTCTGTCACTCAGACATCATAACGTGATGATCTCGGTGAATATATACTGCTTTAAGATAAAGGGTCCAGTGGCTGAACTATTCGTGCATGGCAATTGTCCATAGCCTAATATCAAAATACATCGAATAGCAAGGATCACAATCAGTGTCGCACTGTACTATCGATATATGTAATAAGACTATGTCCTACATGGGAGAATGGGGAACAACATAATATTTAATGAATTAAAAGTCATAAATTGTTCCACGGTCTGACAGACAGAAATGGTACATGCTCAAGGACATGTAATTGTCCACTGAAGTGAGTGGGGTTTAACGCCGCTTTTAACAGTATTCCAGTTATATCGCGGCGTGTCAGCCTAATGTGGGAGAAAAGCCCGAAGTGATGCAGGTCTAAGACGTTTACCACTTCGGTGAAACCCACGAGCACGGGTATGGTGCTGACAAACCTAGAAACATAATCGAGGCGAACCGGGATTCGAACCCACAATCATAGATTTCTGACGTGCCCAAGGGACGCAACTCTGCACAGCGAAACGCGGCGCCTTAGACGACTGGGCCACCCGTGCCCCCTAACCGACCCGTGAAGACTCGGGATAGAATAGACCTTCAGCAACCCACGCTTGCCGTAACGGGCAACTATGTATGCATCTTCCCGAGGCAAGAGAGTAAACTGCCTACAAAAGTCCACTTTCCACGCAAGGGTGGAAAGTGGACTTTTAAAGGGCAAGTTCACACGGAAATGAACCAATTTTTCTTGTACTTTTTCCACATTAAAAGTGTTAACATAGAAGTGTCATAGACAAAAATATAAAAACATCATATTTAATTAACATATTTTTTGCATTAAAACGATTTATATTTTTCACATTTACCAAGTGTTCTATTTCCATAACAAAAACACCATGGCTTATGCCCCTTGCAATATGACGTCATTGGTGCCAATTGATAAACATTATGACGTCATCATGCTTTGTTAGAGCCGCTTCACGTGGTGTAGGTACAGTTTTGTGATTCTAGCGTCTCAGATGCCAGCCAGAATTGTGTTATGCTGAGTCACCACTGCGCCGGAGTGTGTCGTAGACCATGTTGTTTTACCGCAAACTGGTCCTTGATATCTTTTGCGTTGAGAATAGACAGGGACCCAGTTGAATTGGCACCAATTACGTCATAATCTAAGGGGGATAACTCAGGCCTATTTCGCTCGTAAAACGAAGGCCTCATAACGACATATCATTTTAACACTATTGTGAGCTTCCTACTTTCACTGTGAAAAAAAATGAGCGTATATTTTCAAACACAGATACTAACTAATTCTAAAATTGCGTTTTGTTTTAGAAAAAGAAAGAAAGTGATTTTTGCGTGTACACTTCCCCTTTAAAGTCAGTTAACGTCTTGCCTTGGGAACATGGTATGCATGTCGTAAAAGGCGAATAACGGGATCGGGTGGTCAGGCTCTCTGACTAGGTTGATGCATGTCATCGTATCCCAAAAATTGCGTGGATCGATGCTCATGATGTAAATCACTGGATTGTCTGGTTCAGACTCGATTATTTACAGACCGCCGTCATATAGCTGGAATATTTCCGAGTGCGGCGTTAAACAACAAACAAACAAACATATCTCAACCTTACTCCAAGCAAGCTCTTTGTTCCACTGTTAACACTATACATCTTTAACATTTCACAAAAATGTCGAAAGCAAAATAGAGAAATTGATTTTTTTCTCATCCTACCGTACAAAATATTGAATCAAAGGTTTTGAGGAAAACAATCCTTAACCCAACGCATAAAAAGATCTAATCATGGAGCATATTGTATGGAGTTCATCAGAACGAGATCCGTAACCAGTCGGAAGGGAAATAGTACCATCTCTATGGCGCTCCCAGGACCGGTAATCTATCGCGCTGTATGTTCCAAATAGGGCCAAACACAAAGAAACGTCTACATAATACAGAAATAACTAGTTTGATGTGATACAAATCTACGTCTGTGAACCAAAACATTCATTCTGATGTCTGAACTGTGTCGTTAACATCCATCCATCTGATAAACCCTCGAGGGAGTCTGGAGTACTTCACGCACCCTTTACGGATCTACCCGACATACACAGGGTAGGTTATAATGTTAGGTACCCGGCACCATATCTTTGTTTTTTTTTAATGCAATAGAAGCCCTTTTTAAATATGAATTTGTTAAACGCGTTGATCGAAAATGATTTCGGATTATGCACCTTGTCGAATCTTTAAAATCATGCACTGTTGAAATTATTGTAAGAAGTACGGTATCCTGAAACGTTGTCGAGTTGGTAATATATTTACAATAGTTAGCTTAAATGTTTGAAATATATTTGTATCACATGTTATACACATATTTTGTTACAATGTAATTTCCAAATTGAAATGGTTCGGGTGGTCCAGTCGTCTAAGGCACAGCGATTCGCTGTGCAGAGTTGCGTCCCTTGGGCACGCCAGAAACCTATGATTGTGGGTTCAAATCCCGGTTCGCCCCGATTATGTTTCTAGGTTTGTCAGCACCATACCCGTGCTCGTGGGTTTCACCAAAGTGGTAAACGTCTGAGACCTGCATCACTTGGGGCTTTCCTCCTACATTAAGCTGACACGCCGTGATATAACTGGAATACTGTTAAAAGCGGCGTTAAACCTAACTCACTCACTCCAAATTGAAATGTAAACCAAGAAATCGGTTCGTACATAACTAAATTGATAAATCAGTATATGACCACATACGATCAATGAATAAGCTGTAAACACACAATATCAGGTTTACAGTCTCAAAAGCAATAAATTGGGTCATATACCTGGCAGTAGAAATAAATAGCATGCCACATATTGTTTATACATGTGCACTGCCGAATGCTAAGAATTCTGTCACTGTCGAACATCTTGAAACTGGCCTGTGTCCGTTCTTGAATAGTGTTGGAAGCTGACATGTTTTTGGGGGTTTTATTTGTTGTTTAACGCCGAAATCGGAAATATTCCAGCTATATGACGGCGGTCTGTAAATAATCGAGTCTGAACAAGACAATCCAGTGATTGATATCATGACCATGGATCCACGCAATTGTGATCGATGACATGCATCAACCAAGTCAACGAGCCTGACCACACATTGGTTCGACATGACATGTAAAACCACATCAAAATATTCCGTCAGCAAAATTGTTTCAGATTTCTCTTAGCAGGGAGGGAGCAATATTGCTTATTGGAATATAATTACTAGCATCCAAAAGAAAAAAATATCCCTGTCACATGTTCAGTGCAAAAGGTTGTTCAAATTTACAAAGTCTGTACTTGGAAAATAATAGATCCTCAACCAGTTTTGGAAGGATTACAAACTGGAACTAGTTTCGTCCACGTGACTATCACACGGTGGAACCCTGGCAACAAGTGATTCAAATATAAGTGTTCAAATTGTCCCCGTGTAGTTTTGTCTTCAAATCAAAGTGTAATCTTATGTCATATATTCTGCGGTGGGATATGGCGTTAAACGGTTTGCAGAGAATTCATGAAATATCACTCCTCCATTGCTCCACGAGGCCAGTCGTAACCACTCGCACCTTTCCGTAACCTCCGGAATGGCACGAGTTGGTTACGAATGGCCCGAGGTATTGTAGGTAGCGGAATAATCCGAGTTTATCCGAGTCATCCGTGGGCGGATCGAATGCCGTTGACCACTGTTATCCCTCTTGTTCTTCATAGAAAATGTTTATCACATCAAAAACACAAATGTTGTTTTAAGCAGATGTTGTTTGTTTACTAACAAGACACGGGACTCAGGAAAACACGTATCCCAGTGAGCGCTGTGCCATGAAAAGCGAAATAGACATTCACGAGTGAGTGAGTGAATGAGTTAGGTTAACGCCGCTTTTATCATAATTCCAGTTATATCACGGCGTGTCAGCTTAATGTGGGAGGAAAGCCCGAAGTGATGCAGGTCTTAGACGTTTACCACTTCGGTGAAACCCACGAGCACGGGTATGGTGCTGACAAACTAGAAACATAATCGGGGCGAACCGGGATTCGAACCAACAATCATAGGTTTCTGGCGTGCCCAAGGTTGCAACTTAGACGACTAACCCCCCCCCCCCCCCCACACACACACACACATATTCACGAGGCTGGATATGGAATTAAGGCTTTGATGCATGGGCTCGCGTCTACAGCTGAAACCTTTTACTATTTGATTTAAACGTTATCTCATTTCATAATTAGGAATGTGGGGGGAGGGGAGAATGTGGTTCTTAAAAACACGCCGTGATAGAAGTGGAATACTGTTTAAAGCGGCGTTAAACCCAACTCACTCACTCACTCACTCCACCTATCGGCACTAGGTGGTGTGTCAACCAGTGCAATCTTTTAACGTCTTCTGGCACGACGTACAATCCTGCAGCTTCCAATAAACTGCCATAAATAGGTTTGTGCGCAGAGACATCAGCAACCGACTCTACAAATTGCAACGATGGCAATGAAGCGTTCGCCCAATTGGATACAGAATTAAACCGCTGATTCTATATTTCTGTCCGCGAGTCCATTTCTGAAGTGTTGTTACCTCAATCAGGAATACTCCAGGATGCCTCGTGCAGTCATAATAGTGCAACAGTAATGGACGATATTTATATTTATTGCCAAATTGCGTGTAGCACAGTAGCTCGAGGGTCGGATGTACATATAGGATGATGATAGGTGGTAAACAAGAATGTAGAGTATTGAACCTACGGGTTTTTACTTGCCGTTAACGGCAATGTCAGAATCGTCAGAATTTGCAAAAAAAATTCTTGAAATACAAATATATACATAAATAGTAAACATTACTCCATTTTTTTCTAATATATATAGTTTTTTATATTTCTTTACAAGATAAGAACAAAATGCGAGTCGATCATCTTCGAAATAGTAGGCCGTCGGATAGCCTAGTGGTTAAAGCGTTCGCTCTTCACGCCGAAGACACGAGTTCGATTCCCGACATTTGTGCAATGTGTGAAGCCCATTTCTGGTGTCCCCCGCCGTGCTATTGCTGGAATATTGCTAAAAGCGGCGTAAAACCATACTCACTCACTCGAAATAGGACGCTCGCTGTAACGTACATTGCAGCATAATGCTTTTGCTGGTTTACGTCCAATATCTGTATATTCTGCGCGTCAACGTATGCCAGCTGCCGTGATCCGAGTAGGAAGACCTACAGCTGTGATGAGTGGGGATCTCCCCGATCCCAGGCGATCTGAAGTGGTGCCATGTTACCCAATACGTGCCCAAAGTCAGGAAGCTGCCCCTGACGAGAGGGACAACGTTAAAAAGCCATCCACTGATGATGATTGTTGGTTGGTTTGGTGTTGAGCGCTGCACTCAGCAATATTACAGCTATATGACGGCGGTCTGTACATAATCGAGTCTGGACCAGACCATCCAGTGATTAATATCATGAGCATCGATCCACGCAATTGGGATCGATGACATGATGCATCAACCAAGTCAGCGAGCCTGACCACCCGATCCCGTTAGTCGCCTCTTACGACAAGCATAGTCGCCTTTTACGGTAAGCATGGGTTACCGAAGACCTATTCTACCCCGGATCTTCATGGGTCTCTTGATGATTGTGATTCACCAGCTTCAAGTCAACAAATAGCGTTATTTCATGAATTATAACTGAGTATTGGCATAACGATTTACTTAATTTGTGAATAGAATTGCACAAGAAACCTATCACAAATTCCATGACTTCCAAGTGAAAAGTTTTTTTTCAGTTTCCAAAGAAACCGAATCATGCTTACACATGTCAAATGTCATCGATATTAACTTACCAAAACAACAACATTCGACTTTATTTTGTTTTTCAGCAGTGTAACATTGAAATTCTTTCCAACCATGAAATTTTCTTTTGAAAATATTGTTACAACTTGAGAGGTGAGGTGAAATCGGGTTTAACGTCGCGTCCAAGATTATTGCACTTATACAGCGACATGCATGCACGTGTATGTGTGTGTGGCTGCTTGTACTAGTCTGGACTGATGCCGATTTATAGTGCTAGCTCACTGAGATACCATGCCGCAGTTTAACATGAAAACCCCACTCAGACACAGTAAACTGACTCCGAGCCGACCAGCCCTTGTTTTAGCCCCTTAATACCGAGCGCCAGACAGGGAAACAACAAGTACCATCTTTTAACGTCTTTTGGTATGATCGAACCCCGGACCTTCCGCTCTCCGGGCGGACGCTCTACCATTATACCACGGAGGCGGTCTACAACTTGAGATTATTGAGAACTTGAAGAGTATATTTACCACAAAATGTTTGCGTCCAACAGTTAGTCAAGTATCCCCATTATCTAATTAATACCTTTTGTGTCATTAGTGGTGTCCATAACGTTGGCATAGCTTTCGGTTTAGTGACGAACCGCGTTCCTTCTTCAAGAGAGAGAGGGGCGGATGCGTGTGTATCGGCGTCAGAAAGACCGTTACATACCGGCTGTTGTGCACCAAAAGTAGACGGATTCGGCGAAGGAAGTGTCATGAGTGAGTGAGTGAGTGAGTATGGTTTTTTACGCCGCTTTTAGCAATATTCCAGCAATATCACGGCGGGGGACACCGGAAATGGGCTTCACACATTGTACCCATGTCGGGATTCGAACCCGGGTCTTTGGCGTGACGGGCGAACGCTTTAACCTCTAGGCTACCCGACCGCCCCAAGTGTCATGATGTGGGGAGCCATTTAATAGGTCGATGAACATATCTTGTTCATGTTCATGCAGCTTATAGTAACAGGTTCTCTATTTTGCTTTCGACATTTTTGTGAAGTGTTTAAGTTGTATAGTGTTAACAATGGAACAAAGAACTTGCTTGGAGTAATGGTTAAGATATGTTTGGTTGGTTTGTTTGTTGTTTAACGCCGCACACAGCAATATTCCAGCCATATGACGGCGGTCTGAAAATAATCGAGTCTGGACTAGACAATCCAGTGATTAATATCATGAGCATCAACCCACGCAATTGGGATTGATGACATGCATCAACCAATTTAGCGAGCCTGACCACCCGATCCCGTTAGTCGCCTTTTACGACAAGCATAGTCACCTTTTACGGCAAGCATGGGTTGCTGAAGACCTATTCTTCCCCGGAATCTTCACGGGTCCTTAGTAACCGGTGTGCGTCATCGTGGCGAGATCTTAAATCCTCACGTTGTCCCGTTTCTGAAAGCATCAGGATCCATTTTTCAGTAATGCTTGTCCCCAGATAGCTTAGAACATGAACGCACTGCCGTTGTCCGCCAAGGTCACCGAATCTTTATCCAAATTTAATTAGCATCTGTGGGATGAGGTAGACAGACGTTAACGTCAGCTTCAACTAGGGCTACTGGATATGCAGCAATTACGCTACTCTTTAGGACGAATAGGCTGTCATTTCACAAGGTGTCATCTTCCCGAGGCAAGGGAGTTAACTGACTATAAAAGTCCAGTTTCCACCCTTGCCGTACTAGGCTGGAATTCCGGAGTTGCATTTTGGCCGGACTAACGAGTCTATGCAAAGTCAAATTAAAATCGCGTAACGAACGACATGGATTTCAACGTGCAGAATTCGGTCGATTGCAGGATTTGCAAAGCGTGTGTACCGCCAACTGGGCGTCGAAAGATATTTTGCAATTTTTAAAATGTTTTTAATCAAGGTGCTCAAGTGATATGATTCACTTCGCGGGGTAAGACCCGTTTTACTACACTATAGATCTTGATCATCGATCAGATCATGACTGGGCGCCGCCATTTTGTTTGAAACAAATGCAAGTGATATGAGAGATGGAATCTGATTGGTCAGTAGGAGGGACATAGAAGGGACATAACTCGTAATAGCCATTGGTTGCGCTACGATGGAGGCTGGAAATTCCAGGCTAGTTCGGCAAGGGTAGAAACTGGTCTTTTCTAGTTAGTTAACTCCCTTGCCCTGGGAAGATGCAAGGTGTGGTCTGCAAGCTTCTTGGTTCCGGGGACAGGAGGGGTTTTTCGTCTACACGTAAAACGGAGCGAAAAATCCAGGTTCGATTCCCCACAAAGATACAATGTGAAAAGACCATTTCTGGTGACCCTACCGTGATATTGCTGAAATATTGCTAAAATCGGCGTAAAACCGAAGTCATTCACAAACTCACTCAGACAAATAGCTCGTGAATTCTAATTATCCCCCGCCCAACAAAGTTGGCGGGGGATATAGAAACGGGCTCCGTCCGTCCGTCCGTCCGTCACGTTTCGTTTCCGGAGCATAACTCAGAAACCGTTCAATATATTTTCATGAAACTTTGCAGGTCTGTCAAGTACATGCTGAACTGGTGCCTTTTGCTATTTATAAATGTTTTTATTTGTTATTTTTTACGTTTCCATGGCAACAAGATGGACTTAGGTTATGTGAGGGTAGGTTTGGTTTCTGGAGCATAACTCATAAACCGTTCAATATTGTTTCATTAAACTTTGCAGGTATGCCATGGTACATGCTGAACTGGTGCCTTTTGCTATTTAGAAATTTTAGAAATTTGTATTTTTTACGTTTCCATGGCAACAAGATGGACTCTTTTACAATTTCCATGACAAGTTCCACCTCGGTTAAAAAAGGTTAGGGTTTGTTTAGATTTAATTATGTCATAAATTCTGCAACAGGGGCGGGGGATATAGCCACGTTAGTGGCAAACTCTTGTTATTTTCATTTTTGCATAGGATCCTGTTGACGCTGACACTTCGTATTCCCGATCCTCCAACATCAAGTTGACACCCCGCCATAACTGAAATAATGTTAAAAGCGGCGTAAACTCGCTCAATCGTATTCAGGTCACCGTTAACACACCAATTGACTGCAGATTTGTTGTAAAGTATCATTTTTAAAGAAACCCATAAAGATAAAATATCAAAAATGTCACTTTCACAAAAATGTGTCATATTCCCTCCAATTTCATGTTCGTTTGGAAAATTCATTCCCTGTATAATCACAACACGCAGTCCGCTCAACTTAAAATGTCTAAAACAAAACATACTGAAACACGTGAACGATCTCCATTAACGGTCAAGAACATTAGTTGATGTCAGTCAGTGATCAATGCCTTCCCACCATCCATCTGTATCAATCTCTGATTAGCCGACCAGAAGCTATGGTTTGAGACCAAGTCACAAATCTCGTGAAATTTACAACTCTCGTGAGACCTTAATACGTGATAACGTCGATGGGTTCGCATGGAATTATGGTTAATTTCCCACGAAGGATATGACCGCTTGGCCAACATGTTAACTGCACGAACTAGTAAGAAATAGTTCATCTCTTATTCTGATTCAACGACGAGTAAATATATTTTACTCAAAAGGCGTCAAAGAACACCCACTCTTTCATAACATGTCATCGCATGACAGATTAACAGTAGTAATATGAAATACTCGATTATTTTTTAACTTCTTTTGAGTAATGTAATTAATATATATTGTCCAGTGGCTTTTATTAAGACGTAAACTGTTTGTTGTTTTAACCCGTTCTTTAAAACGTTATTAAAAACTAGAAAATAAAATACAGTAATCAGCTTTGCTGACATTTAAAGTGATATTATTGGAAAACTCCCTGAGTCTTGAAATTTCTCATATCTCAAAGTTACAATGTCAGTACAGTCATTGTGGCATTGAAACGTTGTCGTGTTTACATATTATGATATACTTTGAAA
This sequence comes from Haliotis rufescens, assembly GCF_023055435.1. Classification (NCBI taxonomy): domain Eukaryota; kingdom Metazoa; phylum Mollusca; class Gastropoda; order Lepetellida; family Haliotidae; genus Haliotis; species Haliotis rufescens. The sequence continues at coordinate 2,215,393 of NW_025964212.1, read as the reverse complement.
CTAAATCAATGATATTTTGCTTTTTCAGACATTGCAAGACCGGACTCAACCACTATGACAATTACCTCCCCTTTTTTGGTGCTATCGGCTGTTGTGGTTATCCTGACTGGTCACGTGACGCATGGCCGATACTGGAAACCGTCGGCGTTGATGAACCCCTCAGAAACCGTTGTGAGTTCTTCTTGCTTTGTACCACCCCGCCCCCCCCACCCCCACCCCCCACCCCCACCCCACCCCACCCCCACCCCCACCCCCCACGCCAGCAGTGCCCACCCTTTGGTGTTTCCGCACTCTCGACTTTTGGTACAGAGTAAAACTGTCTAAAGAACGCGACAATGTCCCTATCAGTATTCCATATGGAATGTTCCTGACTCTAGCGTATAATAACATTCACTCCATCTTCTGGAGGCAAGCCAGTTAACTGACTGCAAAAAGTCCAGTTTCCATCCTTGCCGGCTGCAAATTCTGGGTTCGATCGAAGCGCCACCAGTGGCTATTACGAGTTATGGCCCTTCCATGTCACTCCTATTGCCCAATTAGACACACCCCCCCCCCCCCCCCCCCCCCCCCCCCCCTCCCTCATATCACTTACATCTGCTTCAAACAAAATGACGGCGCCAAGTCAAGTCGATCTGATCAATAATCAAGATCTATATTGTGATGAATCTGAAGCCCCATTCACATGGACAGTCACTTTTACTTACGTGAGTATATACACTTACATAAGTAAATTTACTTATGGTGGCATGTGAACGCATTTGCTTACGTGAGTAAATATACTCCAGGAGTAAAGAGACATGAGTAAAAGTATATTTGCTACACCTGATGAGGTCTAGTAAAAGTATATCTACTCATAAGTATAAATGCTCCTGGAGTATTTCTGGTCATGTGAACAGATTCTCTATTTGCTTACGTAAGCATATTAAATTGTTATGGCCACCTTGTGATCCAGCTCCAATGGTTCCCTCACATACATATCCTGTGCAGGAAAATACGGCTGTAGTTCCTTGCAAAGAACATAAAATGTTTCGTGTGTCATGCGAAAGTTATCGATCCACAGTTTATCATCAAATGATCGTTTGACGATCGTTTTTACAAACCGGATGTCGATTTCGGTTCGCGATTTTGATTGGACTGTGCATAGACTCGTTAGTCCAGCCAAAACATAACTCTCTAATTCCAGCCTAGTTCGGCAAGGGTGGAAAATGGACTTTTACAGTCAGTTAACTCCCTTGAAGATTCATTCACTCACTCCGAGATGTTTTCGTTTCAGTGCCTGGCGTATATGAACAGGTGTGTACCGTGGACCAACAAGTGCTGTGACGGACTGTCCTGCACCAACTTACGGAAAGGATTCTGTGTGTACCCGCTAGAGATCTGTGTATGCCAGCTCAAGGATTCCTACAATGTCGATCAGGATTCCTATGACTACAAATAAATACTCGGATGATTAAAAGGATTTATCTTTGTTTTTCCTGACCTTGTATGGGTAAAGGATCGGCAAAAAACCCATATACGGAGAATTGTTATGTTGCCAAGTGGCGTAGATTCGTGGAGCCTAGTAAAATGAAGATGTAGACTGTTTTAGGTTTAGAGGTGAGGTTATCATTTTCTTAGGCAATCAAAAACTCACGTTCTATTTATTAAAACAACATTTATAAATCCAGGCGTACTAAAAGTAGTTCCGGCATGCAACGTTTTTGTTTGTTTGTTTGTTGTTTAACGCCGCACTCAGCAATATTCCAGCTGCATGACGGCGGTCTGTAAAATAATCGAGTCTGGACCAGACAATCCAGTGATTGACATCATGAGCATCGACCCACGCAATTGCAATGTTATTTGATTAAGTGCAGATATTGATTTTTTTCAGACGAACATAGTATTTCATCACCCAATACGTGATAAATAGTTGTTTTTGTTACTTTTGTGTACAGAGCGTATTTGTGTAAATAACAACAACGGTGCAATATCTTAAATGTCCAATATTTATTGAACCGATGAAATCCTAAGGCCACGGCGACTTAATAATAGATGAATGACAGCACCCATCGTTTAATTAAGTGCAGTTAATGAGTCGGTTCGTCAAAGGGTTCTGATAAACTACGAAAGGGGGATGGGTAGTAGCTTCTCTTGGAGAGCGTGATTCCCTTGATCAGAAAATTTATAAATAATTATCATCACCCGACGACGAACCGATCTAATTTAATTCGGTTCTTGCAACAAGCGTATGGTGCTGGGAACATATCCGGCTACCAAATCTTCAAGGAATTGGCGTAACGCTAGCCCAAAGGCTGCTGATCAAATAATACATTCTTGGCGAAGTCGCCTATATACCTTTGAAAGTGTGCGTTGTCATTGTCCGTCTTAAAATCATACGGGGAACTGGTTAACTTGAGTTAATATCTTGGTCTGTCGGTTTGTTAGTTTGTTTCTCAAACGAATCGGGGCGGTAGGATGGCCTAGTGGTTAAGGTGTTCGCTCGTCACGCCGAAGGCCCGGGTTCGATTCCCCACATGGCTACTATGTGTTAAGCCCATTTCTGGGTTCTCCGCCGCTTGAATATTGCTGAAAGTGTCGTAAAAGCATACTCACTCAGTCAAATCATACACCATATAATTATGTTTAAGGGGGAACGTGGTTTCACTCCTTACAGGAACAATTACTACCAGACATTTTGCCACAAGGGGCTCTAGATTACACGCTCCTTTGAAATGTCTAACATGGTACCAGGCAACCAATTTGTCTGGCCGTTGAAAACCCTAAAATCTCTAAGAATGATATTTTCGCAGGTAATTACATTGGGACTCTTTGAGTTCCAAAGCAAGCCCCTGGAAGACAGTAAAACATTTAATTATATCTTTCATCCCAAACTGGAATGTCTTTGATAAACTTCGCTTCCAATTCTTACAAATTCATGAAGCCTTACGAATATCGCTGTCAGAAGTATATAAATGTATTATGCGCGTTCTACACCTCAAGGCCACGGGTGGGTAAAGATAGCGTTTAGTAAAGATTAGATTACCTTTCTGTCGTATATAATCATGTTGCTTTTATCTGACAGTACTTTTTGATCAGTCGCCCGAAGCACACTTGACATAATCCTTAAGACATCTTTACAGTGCAAGAGTGAGTGAGTGAGTTTGGTTTAACGCCGCTTTTAACAATATTCCAGTTATATCGCGGCGTGTCAGCTTAATGTGGGAGGAAAGCCCGAAGTGATGCAGGTCTCAGACGTTTACCACTTCGGTGAAACCCACGAGCACGGGTATGGTGCTGACAAACCTAGAAACATAATTGGGGCGAACCGGGATTCGAACCCACAATCATAGGTTTCTGGCGTGCCCAAGGGACGCAACTCTGCACAGCGAATCGCGGCGCCTTAGACGACTGGGCCACCCGTGCCCCCTACAGTGCAAGAATACAGGTATACTGCCTTATCTCATTCGTACGGACACCCTATTTTTAAAGTCCAGAATTCTCGCTTTCCTCTTCTTGTTGGTAACGCCCACATACATTCAAAGCAACATTACTCCGCGCGTATGATTCCTTAATCGATCGTAGGTTCGAATCCCGGGCTCGTGGTTTTCTCCAAAGTAGTATTTGTCTACGACCTGTACTTCGGGCTTTCCCCCTTCATCAAACAGACACACCCTGATATCTGTGAAGTACTGTAACTAGTTGTTAAAGATGGTATCACCTACGGGAACGATGACAATATTAGCCACGTCAACATTGCAACCAACCCATCCTTTACGGCGGCCCCGAAGACCAGCGTGGGGTCAGAGTCAATATATAGGGACCTGTTCTCTCCAGATACACTCCCTGAGGATATGAGTGAGTTGGGTTTAACGCCGCTTTTAACAGTATTCCAATTATATAACGGCGTGTCAGCTTAATGTGGGAGGAAAGCCCGAAGTAATGCAGGTCTCAGACGTTTACCACTTCGGTGAAACCCAAGAGCATGGGTATGGTGCTGACAAACCTAGAAACATAATCGGGGCGAACCGGGATTCGAACCCACAATCATAGGTTTCTGGCATGCCCAAGGGACGCAACTCTGCACAGCGAATCGCGGCTCCTTAGACTGGGCCCCCGTGCCCTGCACAGGGCAGAATCCATTCTGTATAACACTATTTTTCAAATATTTGAAAATTGAACTAAGAAAAAAAAAATTATCAGAAGAAACCTGCTAGCCAGGAACCTTCCTCACTCAAGCAGTATCAAAGGAGAATATATTAATGTGCATGCAAATAGGCAAAGCTGTTTTCCCTGCAAAGGTCTGTATCTAGTTTACCAGGAGTCACAGGGTCACATACCCTTGAAGTAGTCCATCTCTGTATTTGATTGTTGTTAGACACTCACCCAGTAATATTCCATCTATATGACTGCAACCTGTAAATGATCGAGTCTGGACCAGACAAACCAGTGATTGATAACGGTCCTTGCAATTGGTATACCATGAGTAAGTGAGTGAGTATGGTTTTACGTTGTTTTAAGCAATATTCAAGCAATATCACGGCGGGGGGCACCAGAAATGGGCTTCACACATTGTGCCCATGTCGGCAATCGAACCCGGGTCTTCGGCGTGACGAGCTTACGCTTAAACCACTAGGCTACCCGACCGTCCCTGGTATACCATGACATGCAATCAACCAAGTCACCATGACACTGACCACCCAATCCATAGTCACCTCTTACAACAAGCAGAGGTTGCTAGGACCTATATTGTAACTAGAATTACGCACACAGGTCACAGATAAGGTGGAGTTAAGCATTATTGTTGAGAGTCTTGGATGGGTGATCGTGTTCGGCAGCTTGGCTCCTGAGAGGCTCCCGTGCTTCTGTTCACCCAGCAGTGCATGGGTACCTGGTAGGTTGAGATGGCAATGTGGTCGTTAACCTTCTAGCGCCTCACAGGCAGCTTGGGTTGTATAATCCCTAGGGAGCTGAGAATGATTGTTGAGTGCACACTGATCCATTGACCGGGATAAGAATAGCACTTTGAGCATGATCTTGTGGTGAGGATAATAATAATCCTCCTCCTCCTCCTCATCATCATCATTATTCCCACAGGTTTGTATGATATTCCCAAACCAATGATCATGATCAGGATGAATCTCAGATTCAAACCTAAGGACCATTGGATCCAGGCACAGCTAGGGGATGCAAATCAACATAGGTACATGTGACACCTTAGACGACTGTGCCATCCTCGCATAGAAATAACAACAAATACCATCTGACAGTGAATCTTCTTTATACATCTGATGGTAGCACCAGTGAAGTGGACATCTAGAACTGTAATACTAACATATAACAAGCATGAAATACTCATATCCCCCGCCAATATGGCATACCCGGTTGTGTGCAAGGCATTAGTCCTCCTGAAATGAGCACTACCGCCACTTTTTAGTCAAAGTCAAAGTCGTTGCAATGGAAACTGGAAAAATAATTTGTTTAAAAATCTCAAACTATCAAAAGGCACCAAATTACCACTAGGCGTATCTATGTGCCAAGTTTAGTGAAGAAATAATGTACGGTTGTCAAGATCTGCTCCAGAAAGGAGCATTACAGCCATTTTCACAGTCGTCACCATGGAAACTCTAACAATATTTTTTTTGAAAAAAACCCAAACTATTAAAAAGCACCAGTTCACCACTAGACCTATCTATGTGACATTTACAACGGATATTGCCCAGGCAGAGGTAATGTCATGAAAAGAATTTGTTTGTTTGTTTGTTTGTTGTTCAATTCTGCACTCAGCAATATTCCAGATATATGATGGCATTCTGTAAATAATCAAGTCTGGACCAGACAATCCAGTGATTGACATTACAAGCATCGCTCTACGCAATTGGGATCGATGACATGCAACAACCAAGTCAGCGAGCCTGACCACCCGATTCCGTTAGTCGCCTCTTACGACAAGCATTGTTGCCTTTTATGGCAAGCATGGGTTGCTGAAGACATATTCTACCCCGGATCTTCACGGGTAAGAACCAACAAACATTGCTATCAATCAATGATGTACATACAACCATGTACATACATATATACATCAGCTGATTGTATCAACATCAATGCTTAAGCAAAAAAAATGAAGAAATTAATCAATTGCCAAATAATTTATTATAAATTACTTGGTTCACAGGTCTGCAAACAAGGAATTAAATAAACATCTTGCAAAAAAATTGTTTTCCCTTCCAGTTCATTAATTTAATTTAATCACACAATTAATTCTTAAAAGTATTATGTGAATATGGCAAGGGCATTAGCCATGGTGACCCTTTAAGTTTTCATTAAAAAAACGTTTTCATTTCGTCTTTTCTTTTTACAAAGGCTGTTATTTCACAGCGAAAAAACAAAACAATCTGAAAATCAAGTATTTAAAAGGAGAGGCCAAACACACACACTCCAAACAGGCAGCTGTATTCTCTGAACAATACTGAACCAAACTAACGTCAGCGCTACCTCTAGTATTGCTTGAACCCTCAGCTGATTGTATCAGTATAAATGCATATGAAAAGAATATGAATAGAATTACAACCAGCAGCCAAGTTGGACCTCTGGTTAATTTTTAATCTCAAGGAGCAACAGAGCGGTAATAGTCAGGAGTGAGTGAGTATAGTTTTACGCCGCTTTTAGCAATATTCCAGCAATATCATGGCGGGGGACACCAGAAATGGGCTTCACACATTGTATGTCGGGATTCGAACCCGGGTCTTTGGTGTGACGAGCGAACGCTTTAACCACTAGGCTACCCGACCACCCCAGTAATAGTCAGGACAAAACCTTGTAGTGTCTTCAACTAAGAGATATTGATACCCCAAAAATAATTCAAAATGAAACACCAGTTTCATATAAGAATAAGTAACAATTATTCCCACAAACGCCATTATCTGGAAAACATTAATTTGCTGATAAAATCAAATAGAAACAAGTCATTTACTTTTCAAAAAATCAAACAATAGCACAAAATACAACTTAAAAAAATAAACCGACAACTCTGTCAAAAATATATACACAATAAAAGATGAAAACAACAACCCAAAACAAATATTACATGATTATCAATCTCATTAAAATCAGATCTTAGTTCTCACTACCTCAAAACAAAGATCTGAAGACATCCCATTAGGGTTCACGTCAGAACGACCCTTCATCCGACCAATCAGAGCGTCGCTTACCAGATCATGAAAGTGACAGTCGGAATGTGATTTCTAATCATGCAGCCCCGAAAAACTTTATAACAAGATATTCCGAACGATAGTTAAGGGCTTAACGACTGAATCTATTCAATCTAGACTATATATTAGCCATTCAAGAATGTTCTTTTGTTCAGGTTTCAAATTTAGCGAGAATTTGTCAAAATATGTTTCGAAGCGTAGTCGCCAATTTGAAATTAGTGCTGTAAAGCACGAAAAAGCTGCCTTCTGATTGGCTGATATGAACTTCTTGTCAGTAATTCCATTGGTCAGTCAGAGTTTGCGAAAGGTCGGTCTGATGTGACCCGTAATGGGATGTCCTCAGATCTTTGTTTAGCGGCAGCGAGAACTAAGATTTTAATGAGATTGCATGATTATTTTAAGCACCGCCATGTAATCTTGATGGCATATTCCACAGTTGTCATACAACTAGTTTAATACAGCATTTGGAAATAAATATAACAGGCACATAATATCCACATGTAAGGAAAACCTTCACAGCATTTCTAGTTCATATATTAACTAATATTTATCTTTCACACATATTTTACACAGAGACGAGGCACAAAAAACTGAGACCTACTGGCAGTCAAGTCATCCACACACCACTCTGTATAGCTGCTTAACTAGGTTCAGATTTCATCCAAATTATGTCTGATGACACTGAATAAATGATTAAGTGTCACACTAATCATGATGTCCAGTTGTTTGTTTGTTTGTTGTTTAACGCCGCACTCAGCAATATTCCAGCTATATGACGGCGGTCTGTAAATAATCGAGTCTGGACCAGACAATCCAGTGATTGACATCATGAGCGTCAATCCACGCAGTTGGGATATGATGACATGCATGAACCAAGTCAGCAAGTCTGACCACCTGTTCCCGTTAGTTGCCTCCTACAAGCGTAGATGTCCAGATGTACAAAAATGGGGACACCATCAAGAAAAACTTCCTGAGGTGAGATGGGCATTAACGTCATGTTCATGATTACAGTACATTTATGGGAGACCTGCATGCATATATGCATGAGTGTGTCTCTTAATGTCTTTTTGATTGATGCGGCCAGGGATGAAAGCAACCTTTATCTCTATGGGCAGAGGTTGACCACGGAGGCGGTCAGTCATTAAAGCATGTCCATGTAAACCTGTTACAAGTGTCTTTAGCACCCTTTTGGATTCTACATGGAGTGTCTGTGACACTTATTTTTTAATTACCTTGTTTATTTCTAGTTGGAAATATAACTGCTGACACTTACAAATATGTCATACCAACCCAGTTGGAAACACAAAGCATGCAAAGAAACAGAAATATGAAGAAAACAAAAAGTGAACTGGGCTCACTAAATGCTCCTGACCTCGACTCCATCATCTGAAGAATATTTTACATATTCGAGATATATTGATATCTAAACTTTTGATCTGGACTCTCTTATAAAGCATAATAATATAAAGTAATAAGGGCATGATGCAGAGATGCACAAGTTTTGCAAGGTAGGTACACTTGACATGAAAAAGCAATATTTTCTCAGAAAAGCCACTTACTGCAATCAAACTTTACACTGCACTTCTCCCACTGGTATAGAAACTGTACCCTCAATTGGAAAAGAATCCATGTAATTGTTTTCAAGTCATAGTTCAGACAAATGTTAAAGTAAAACCAAATATAAGTAAAAAATAAGTAAAATAGCTGTATTTTTTCAGAAAATCAAAATCCTGAAATCAAACTTTGCACTTCATCTCTCCTATTGGAATAGAAACTGTTCCCCCCAATTGGAAAAAAATCCATGAAGTAGTTTTCAAGTTAAAGGTCACACAAATGTTGAAGTCAAAAAATAAAATCAAAGTTAAAAAATTAAAAAAATTAACATTTTTCCAAAAAATACACATATCATATTCAAACTTTGTACTGCACCTTTCCTATCAGTATAAAAATTTTCCTTAAATTTGAAAAGAATCCATGCAGTAGTATTCAAAGTATAAATCAATCCTCTTCAATCTAATCTTCCATGTTGTTAAGTAGCTAAGTATTATCATGATCGTGTATCCAACAACTTGAGGATTATCATATTATCATACATTTATATACCGCATGTATCCAGGTACTAGTATCTGCTCAAATGCGGTTTTATTTGCACCCCGACCAGTGGATTAGTTCACATTCCAGTTATCATTCTCAACTCCCTAGGGAGTATGTAATAAACTTCATACCCAATACCTTCAGCCAAAACAGTAGGGACTATGGTATTTTGTTGCAAATAGCTTCCTCAGCTATGGTAGTACTTGTCATTGACTGGTGTAATATCACTTCATAATGCTCTAGCCCTGGGATGTGTCCACAGCAACCCACTGCTAGATTTAGGAGGAGACAAAATTGGGAACCTATCTGGATTCTGGTTGAGAAGTGGTCCTGTGCTTGTCGTAAGATGTCATGTAATTGATTGAGTGGTCTGTTGAGGCTTGGCGATGACTTGGTGAATGACGTGTTAACACAGCATGACTGTGTAGACTGTCGCTCGTAACATCAATCATTGGACTGTTTAGTCCAGACTCGATTATTTACAGGCCACCATCAAAAAGTTTAGAAACCCTAGATAAATACCTGTAAGGGCGCTTAGTTAGAAACCCTACATACACCATGCAAGAGCACTTAGTTTGAGACCCTAGATAAATCCCTCAAAGGCACTTAGTTAGAAACCCTACATACACCATGCAAGAGCACTTAGTTTGAGACCCTAGATAAATACCTGTAAGGGCGCTTAGTTTGAAACCCTAAATACACCATGCAAGAGCACTTAGTTTGAGACCCTAGATAAATACCTGTAAGGGCGCATAGTTTGAAACCCTACATAAATCGCTGCAAGGGCGCTTAGATTGAAACCCTACATACACCATGCAAGAGCACTTAGTTTGAGACCCTAGATAAATACCTGTAAGGGCGCATAGTTTGAAACCCTAGATAAATCCCTGCAAGGGCACTTAGTTTGAAACCCTAGATGAATCCCTGCAAATTCAATTGATTTGAAACTCTAGAAACACCCATGCAAAAGCACCCACTCCCAACTTTGGAGACAAATAAAGAATCGAGAACAGAAGAACAAGGACACCATCCTACTCTGGAAACATCATCAATAACACAATGCATGCAGTAAACTGCAGCAGCACCAGCAGCCATTGAGATACAACCAACTTTCACTCCATCAGTTTTGCTGAAGGGGCCCTTGTTGCATCGGGTACTCCAGGAAGCTACCCCAGCAAGTTTGAATTAAAAAAATAATACAGAAATATATCCAAAGCTAGCCACTGAATAGCACTGGAGCCACTTGACGGTTTCATTTAAGGGCAATCTAGTTAAAATCAGATCTTAGTGCTCACTTCCACCACACAAAGATCTGAGGACATCCCATTACAATACACGTCAGGACAATTTTTCATGAACTTTTGACTGACCAATGAAATGACTGAAAGAAAGTCGGCATTGGCCAATCCGAAAGCAGCTTTCTCAAGTCTTACGGCACCAGTTTCAAACTGGTGACTTCCACTCCAGACTACACCTGAAAAATATTTCTACAAAGTTCTTGATACAAATTTGAAAACTTAACAAAAGGAAATCCTGGAATGCCTAATAGAGGACTGACACTGTATGGCAGTGGTTCCCATGGTCAATGGAAAGTCTTATTTATCCCTTTGAAGCGAGAGATAGATGATGATTTTGACGGAATCAGTCGAACTGCCCATAACTGTTGTTCGGAACACCCCTTGTTAACCTTTATGAGTGCATAATTAGAGAATAACCTTTAGACTTACACATGGCGATCTCGTACCTGATGCTTTGATTGGTTGGATGAAAAGTCGGTCTGACGTGACCTGTAATGGGATGTCCTCAGATCTAAGTGTAGCAGCATGCACAGGGATCTGATTTTAATGAGATTAATTTAATGGTGAACGAAAACAGTTCCTCAATCTCATTCAAATCAGATCTTAGTTCTCGCTATCGCTAAACAAAGATCTGAGGACATCCCATTATGGGTCACGTCAGAATGACCTTTCATCCAACCAATCAGAGCGTCGCTTACCAGATCATGAAAGTGACAGACGGAATGTGTTTTCTGATCATGCAACCTCGAAATATTTAACAGAGGGTATTCCGAACGACAGTTACGGGTTTTATGATTATATCCATACGATCTAGGCCACCTGTAAGCCATTCCAGAATGTTCTTTTTGTCAGTTTTAAATTTTTTTAACCGAGAATACGTCAAAATATGTTTCGAAGCATAGACGCCAGTTTGAAACTATTGTCGAAAAGCTCGAGCAAGCTGCCTTCTGATTGGCTAATGTCGATTTCTTGTCAGTCATTTCACTGATCGGTCAAAGTTCGCGAGAGGTTGTTCTGACGTGACCCGTAATGGGATGTCCTCAGATCTTTGTTTAGCGGTAGCGAAAACTAAGATCTGATTTTAATGAGATTGAACAGTTCTTCAGACTTCCATTATGCCAAGCCACAGGTAAATCAATGAAAGCTGGAGTCGAAGAATTATGTTCTGATAATTTCAAGTTCATATCATACATATTGACACCATGGTCGACATATTCTAACACCAATCTATTCTCTCAAAATGTGACACTTTACCATGTTACAAAGAAACCAAAACTGCTTTTGCATCCTGTTTAAGATGTTTATTTGACTCGCCCAGTCACTTCTGTGCAATGCATAGGTCAGCGAGGGTACATTTCTGTATCAACATGGGTACATATCTGTACAGTTAATTGGGGTACAGCCCTGTACTACAGCTAATAGGGTCCTTGATCACTCTGTAATGGAGCCTGGGTACAAAATGATACATCGCGATGTACCAAGATTTTCGTTGCCAAATCCTTTTGTACCAAGACCATATCTAAGTGTAGTTTTGTTCTGGTATAGCAGCGGGGGCATGGGTGGCCCAGTCGTCTAAGGCGCCGCGATTCGCTGTGCAGAGTTGCGTCCCTTGGGCACGCCAGAAACCTATGATTGTGGGTTCGAATCCCGGTTCGTCCCGATTATGTTTCTAGGTTTGTCAGCACCATACCCGTGCTCGTGGGTTTCACCGAAGTGGTAAACGTCAGAGACCTGCATCACTTGGGGCTTTCCTCCCACATTAAGCTGACACGCCGCGATATAACTGGAATACTGTTAAAAGCGGCGTTAAACCCAACTCACTCACTCACTCACTCTTGTATAGCAGCAAGGTAATATATATCATATTATTTTATCTTGCTGTAGACATTTTTTAGAAATAACTGATAATAAATAAACCAGTAGACATGTGCCACAGTGTATATTGTCTCCTGTGCATAAAATCACAATAACTTATCCTATGAAAACGTTGTGAAACTATGTTTAAATACACAGAATTTTCTTGGGCAATTTTGGTGAGAGGGTAGCAGCCATGTTGTTGAATGCCGTAAACTGATCAAGGATACATTTATGACACAGGCTATCCAAAATTGAGGGACACATAGATAAGGTCTGGGTACAAAACGATACAACGAAAAGCTGGGTACAACCCAATACATAATTTTGTACCAGGGTACATTTTAATGGCAAAGCAGGTGACCCAATCAGCTTCTGTACCCCTACAACAACACATCAGCATCATCTCAATATGAACAACATACAGCTAATATTGACATACAGCAGAACATGGATATAAAAACACGGATAGGGTGAACTCTGAACAGATACAACAAACTGTTACAAAATCCCTTCTTTTTCTCCTATATATTATCAAACAAAATTTACGTACATAACGAACTCTCTACAGCGAACTTATGTATACAGCGAACTGATATCGGATCCTCGACAAGACCAAATACCACTTATTAGTGACATGTATAGCGAACTTAGAAATCTAACTCAGTGTCAAGTGTCACTGACAACTGACTACACACAATCAGCGGCGAATTAACACAATCGTGGCGAATCAACAAAATAAGCAGTGACGATTCAACCTTGTTAAACTTGCTTAATGTTAATCTTACCCTGTACATGTAATTGGACTAATCTTGTCTGTAAAAACAAACATTAAACCTTTGCAGTTTCACGAATGCAGTCAGCAAACCGAGCAAAATTACCGACTACACATCTCCCCATATATAAATCGTGTAATGCTGAATACATATCTGATAAACAAGGTTTTTAAAATGTTATGAATTTAATGTTAAGAAAATATTATGAAATGTTATTAACTGAATGCTATGAAGTGATCATTGGTAATACAAGTCGATGCTGCAATTACGTATATTGTGTTTTGTTTTATCCAAGATGGCGGACGTTTCCGAGCGAAAATGTATATAACGAACAACGTATATTATGAACTGATTTCTCTGGTCCCTTGTGGTTCGTAATACCCATGTTCTACTGTATTCACAAACAGACCTAGTTTCGGCAAAATTCTTCGCCCAAGGTTATTTCACTCCCACACATCTCAACAGTAAGTAATGCTTGTGTCTACAGCATGTCAATCCAGGACATACTCGAAATCTGTTGCATACTACAAGGTACCAACCCGTTGAAACATAAATAACATTTCTACAGTCCAGGAAATTAAACTTGCATTCTTGTTACACTGGGAGACTTTAGGTTGTTTGGCAGCAGGAGCTAGTCATTGGGATAGATGGCCTTTAGGAAGGGCCTTGCAATATATTGGGCTCCATCAAAGTTCTCAAAGTAGTTGTCTATATCTGGATGGATTACCTGAAAAGGAGAGTGAGAAGAATATTAGAATTTTAGATACAGTATTTTCTTGATTAGAGTGCGTACCCAAGTATAATACACCGTACCCCTTCAGAGAATTCTGGTAAACAAACGGGTGATAAGAATTAACCTTGGTTAGTACAAACTTTAAATTTGAGATAAAGAATTTTTTTTTGTTCTACTAAAACTCATTATTGTGTGTATAATGCGTGTATAACCCCTTCTACAGAGCAGTGTTTTTTTTGAAAAAGTGTGCACTATACTCAAGAAATTACGGTACCTGAAATACATACCACTAAAAAAAAAGTTACGGACCACTGATTCTTTCATATTACTATAGTTAATCTCTCACTGTGACATCCTGTCACACTATGACAGACTAACTATGGTAATATGAAGAATCGGGAGCTCCTTAATTTTATTTGAATTGAATATGTAATAAAAATTCAAATGAATAAATATGATAAATAGAGGTTATCACATGAGTATGTTTTGGGATGGTGAATATTTATTAATAGGCCTACACACTGTATTTAGCCCTGCTTTTATCTGATGATTTTTCCTGCTGAGAAACTTTCCCATTATATGATAGATGCATGTATTTGTAATGCAGTGTATCCACTGTTGGTTTGTTTGTTTCTTGTTTATGCCACACTCAGCAATATTCCAGCTATATGACGGCGGTCTGTAAATAATCGAGTCCGGAACAGACAATCCAGTGATTGATAACATGAGCATCAATCCTCGCAATTGGGATACAACAACATGCATCAACCAAGTCAGCGAGCCTGACAACCCGATTCTGTTAGTCGCCTTTTACGACAAGCATGGGTTGCTGAAGACCTATTCTACCCCGGATCTTCATGGGTTGGAGTGTATCCATGCCCCATTGTAAGCTCTTAGTGCAACACATATATCACCAGTAATGGATCAGTAAGCACTCAAATTACATTCGGGGCGGTCGGGTAGCCTGGTGGTTAAAGCGTTCGCTCGTCACGCTGAAAACCCGGGTTCGATTCCCGACATGGGTACAATGTGTGAAGCCCATTTCTGGTGTCCCCCGCTGTGATATTGCTGGAATATTGCTAAAAGCGGCGTAAAATCAAACTCACTCACTCACTCAAATTACATTCTCAGCTCCCTTGGGATCATGTACAGAAGGGATGATTATTTGGTGCATTTTAACTATCGCAATAGTGTCACGATAGTTAAAAAACACTATTATGACACTGTTGCAGTAGTTATAATACCATTACAATAGTTTTATGATAGGACTCTGAGAATCCTGGAAGTATCCTTATATAGTGTCAAGCCTATCAAGTCCTCAGTTGGTAGATATCTTAGGGAGTTTGAGGGAGACCTAGAGAAGTAACTGTTATCATTGTGTGGTCCACATGGAATCTAGAGGTGGGACGATACACTGATGCATCGATATTTTAGTTACCAATTCAATTATCGATCACAGTTGCACACTAAGTAAAACATATCGATTCATGGCTGTTACACCAAACTCTAATTAGTAGTGAAAAAGTAAATATTTTCATCCATTGCGCTATATTTGACACTGCCAACTGCAAAACGTCTGTGTGACAGGTATTTGACTATCCTGTCTACGAAAAACAACATGAAAACGATGGCTTACGCACCACAGATGCAAGTATTGTGATACGTATCGGATCGTGTACAAAGTATCATGATACGAATTGGATCACAGTTGGTGTATCGTCCTCGCCCTAATGGAAACTAATGAATATCTTCTGTTAAACAGAGAAGTAAGATATTACCTAGGGCTGGTGATTATAGGGACTTTTCTCATTGTTACACATCGAAACATCGGCCAGCAGATACCGTAATCGCAATGCATCAATATCTGATTCAGTCGGAGAGGTAATATGAATGAGTGAGTATGGTTTGACTTCAAATTTAGCATTATTCCAGCAATATCATGGCGGGTTACACCAGTGAGTGAGTATGGTTTTACGCCGCTTTTAGCAATATTCCAGCAATATCACGGCGGGGGAAACCAGAAATGGGCTTCACACATTATACCCATTTGGGGAATTGAACCCAAGTTTTCGGAGTGACAAGCGAACTGTTTAACAACTAGGTTACCCCATTGCCCCCAGAGGAAATCTGAAATGCCCCTCATCTAACACGTCTAGCAAGTCTGTAGATCTCACCTGCATATGTACAATAACTTCTAAGTTTTCCTGAGGGACATATGTGGTCTGGGGTGAAATACGGTCGCGAGTGTCGACCAGAATGGAGTAGTTTGGCTGAGTCCGATAGTGCTGGAGAAAAAAACATCTCATAGTTAGTATTGCCTTAAAACTTAAAGAGCAAGTTATTTATCTCTTACGTTATGTCTGAGGGCAGAAACCACAAGATGAAACTGAAACTAAAAATTCTGGATTCGTTAGTGCACTGACATATATTGTGTGGCCTGTTACTTAATAATGATGATGATGATGATAATAATAATAATAATAATAATAATAGGCTATTAATATTTGCATATTTCCACACCACTCAGATGCATGCTCAAAGCGCTATTGTTACTGCAGACACTGGATCAGTGTGCACTCAAGAATCATTCTCA
Source organism: Haliotis rufescens (assembly GCF_023055435.1). Taxonomy (NCBI): domain Eukaryota; kingdom Metazoa; phylum Mollusca; class Gastropoda; order Lepetellida; family Haliotidae; genus Haliotis; species Haliotis rufescens. The sequence goes on along the minus strand of NW_025964212.1, from coordinate 2,198,858 downwards.
GCTCCCTGGGGAGTATACAACCCAAGCTGCCTGTGAGGCGCTAGAAGGTTAACAACAATACCATCTCATCCTACCGGGTACCCATTCACTGCTTGGTGAACAGAGGCACATTTCCAACAAAGTCACTGCCTCTTACTTGTGTTGTCTTTCATGATTGTAAACCTAAACATGCTTAAGCTGTGTGTTTCAACATAATCATTTATTTATTGATCTTGTATCATCATTTAAATTTTGTTTCTGTTCAAACATTTCTCGGTTAACCCTTGGGCTTTGGACTGTACAAAAATCATATTAAAAACGAATAACATTTTCATTTCACCTTTTCTGGTAGACAATTTATCATTCTGTTACAACCAGTCTTCAAAGCTGGTGTGCAAGCCACATAGACTGAGGGGTCATTTTGTCTGTAAACAATCCATCACACAATCCAGTGACTGACATTATGAGCATCTATCTACGCAACTGGGATGTGATGACATGCATCTACCTAGTCAGAGAACCTGACCACCCAATCCCATTTGTCACCTCAGACGACAAGCATGAAATCGATTCTAATCCTGATTTTCATGGGGGAGTGAGATATCAGCATGAGTATCAGCAGAACCCCCAAACCTAATCCCCCTCCCATCCACAGGAATGAATTTTGATGATGCTGTCACAGGTCTTCCAATCCATGTTCACTTCCTCTCCACCATCTTCCCGGGGCAAGAGAGTTAACTGACTATAAAAGTCCAGTTTCCACCCTTGCCGAACGAGGATGGTATTATGGAGTTACATTTTGGCTGGACTTGGCTGCACAACGCAATGAAAATCCGGTCCGTAAACTGCCGTGCAGATTTCGGTCGATTGAAGGATTTGCAAAGCATGTGCACCACCAACTCGTTGCGAAACCTATGATTGTGGGTTCAAATCCTGCTTATATTTCTAGGTTTGCCAGCACCATACCCGTGCTCATGGGTTTCAACGAAGTGGTAAACGTCTGAAACCTGCACAACCTTGTGCTGTGTGTTGTATCTTCAGGTGTAAGTTCACAGTAGATTGGTGAAAGGTGACAGTTCAAGTAGTTGGGTACCACAACAGGTGGACACTTGGGATAACATACTGCCATGCATCACTCACCCCTTTCCCCTTCCCATGCATCTGCTTTATCCAACTCTCTGGAGCCTGAAAACATAGACATGTTCAAGACATCAGCAATATAATTAATATCCTTACACTTACATCACAGGTCCTTACACTTTCATCACTGGTCCTTACACTTACATCGCTGGTCCTTACACTTACATCGCTGGTCCTTACACTTACATCACTGGTCCTTACACTTACATCGCTGGTCCTTACACTTACATCGCTGGTCCTTACACTTACATCACAGGTCCTTACACTTACATCACAGATCCTTACACTTACATCACAGATCCTTACACTTACATCACAGGTCCTTACACTTACATCACAGGTCCTTACATTTACATCACAGGTCCTTACACTTACATCACAGGTCCTTACACTGGTCCTTACACTTACATCGCTGGTCCTTACACTTACATCACAGGTCCTAACACTTACATCGCTGGTCCTAACACTTACATCACAGGTCCTTACACTTACATCACAGGTCCTTACACTTACATCGCTGGTCCTTACACTTACATCGCTGGTCCTTACTCTGGTCCTTACACTTACATCGCTGGTCCTTACACTTACATCACAGGTCCTTACACTTACATCGCTGGTCCTTACACTTACATCACAGGTCCTTACACTTACATCACAGGTCCTTACACTTACATCGCTGGTCCTTACTCTGGTCCTTACACTTACATCGCTGGTCCTTACACTTACATCACAGGTCCTTACACTTACATCGCTGGTCCTTACACTTACATCGCTGGTCCTTACTCTGGTCCTTACACTTACATCGCTGGTCCTTACACTTACATCACAGGTCCTTACACTTACATCGCTGGTCCTTACACTTACATCGCTGGTCCTTACACTTACATCACAGGTCCTTACACTTACATCACAGGTCCTTACACTTACATCGCTGGTCCTTACTCTGGTCCTTACACTTACATCGCTGGTCCTTACACTTACATCACAGGTCCTTACACTTACATCGCTGGTCCTTACACTTACATCGCTGGTCCTTACTCTGGTCCTTACACTTACATCGCTGGTCCTTACACTTACATCACAGGTCCTTACACTTACATCGCTAGTCCTTACTCTGGTCCTTATACTTACATCGCTGGTCCTTACACTTACATCGCTGGTCCTTACACTTACATCGCTGGTCCTTACACTTACATCACAGGTCCTTACACTTACATCACAGGTCCTTACACTTACATCGCTGGTCCTTACTCTGGTCCTTACACTTACATCGCTGGTCCTTACACTTACATCACAGGTCCTTACACTTACATCGCTAGTCCTTACTCTGGTCCTTATACTTACATCGCAGGTCCTTACACTTACATCGCTGGTCCTTACACTTACATCGCTGGTCCTTACACTTACATCACAGGTCCTTACACTTACATCGCTAGTCCTTACTCTGGTCCTTATACTTACATCACAGGTCCTTACACTTACATCGCTGGTCCTTACACTTACATCACAGGTCCTTACACTTACATCGCTGGTCCTTACACTTACATCACTGGTCCTTACACTTACATTACAGGTCCTTACACTTACATCGCTGGTCCTTACACTTACATCACAGGTCCTTACACTTACATCGCTGGGTGCCTTTGTACAAAGCGATCTTAGCGGTAAGGTGATCGCAACTCCCATACCTTAACATAGACTTACGACAGTCGTAGCGCTAAGGTTGTTTTGTACAACGGCACGCTGGTCCTTACACTTACATCGCTGGTCCTTACACTTACATCGCTGGTCATATTATGAACCTTTTAAAACAGCAAGAACACGGTCACATAATGGCGCTTTTTTCACTTTAAAAATGTTAAATTTTAAAGTTGAATAAAACCTTGTAATAATGGCACGAAAATTATTAGACATTTTCAAATGGTTGACAACAAGCCTTTTTTCTGTCTTGCACTAGTCGAAGTTCAAGAGAAAATCTAAAAAGGAGCAGCTCTTAAGAAAATCATCATAGGTCAAATAATGACCTCGAAAATCTCGGAGTGAACACTTTAAAAACTAGGCTAACCCACCTTGCCCAATAATTATAGAGAGTGCCAATTAAAAGTAATGGCGCCACACTCTGATATACTGACCCGAGCTTGATGGTCCCAGCCTACTATTATACCCCTGTAGCCCCAGATCTTGTGTCGTATAACCTGTCCCACTCTGTACTTGACATTGGCAGGCCGCGGACTCCTTGGCTCGGTAGATTCTGAAGTATCAAAACACACATAACCGTGACATATGAACCCAATTTTATCAAAATCAGATCTCTTACTCTGATTCCATACAGATCTGGAGAAAGGTCTGAGGATGCCTCCATAGCACATGCAGGTCAGCTCCATAGAACATGCAGGTTACCTCCATAGATCATGAAGAGGGTCACATTCATTCATTCATGAGTATGGTTTTACGCCGCTTTTAACAATATTCCAGGAATATTCCAGCAATATCACAGCAGGGGACACCTGCTTCACACCCATGTGAGGAATCTAACCCAGGTGTTGCGTGTGAGGAGCGAACACTTTAACTACTTGACCGCCATTGAACATGTAGTAGGTAGCATGAGGTGAACTTACTAACCAGCCAATCAACGTCAATGCTTCTAAATAGTTCCTATTCCACTCCGCCAGATCTCCCATTAATCTATCCTGGGCGCGCTATCCTTCAGAAGGGTCTCCATTCTGTTGCAGATGCGGGAGAACCTGGCTAGAGTCATTGCAAATCGTCTGTACACTTCTTTACCCCCATTCTCTGCCAGTAACAAGCTGGTGACTGGGGGATGTCAACTACTTATTCTTATCGATATCTATCTTATGATATACTCGGCAAGGAGTTTGACAGTAGCCATTTTGTCCTTTACCATTTTGTCCAAAGGTGAGTGAGTGAGTGAGTACGGTTTTACGCCGCTTTTGGCAATATTCCAGCAATATCACGGCTGGGGGACACCAGAAATGTGCTTCACACATTGTACCCATGTCGGGAATCGAACCCGGGTCTTGACGAGCGAACGCTTTAACCACTAAGGTACCCGACCACTCTGTCCAAAGGTGAACCCTGAGCCCCATCCAGTCTAAAAGAAGGATGACTGGGGTCTTGATGGAATCAGACATCACCTTTCTGAAAAGATTTCGCTTCATTTTTCTTCATCTTGATTCAGAAATTTCATTCAAAGTGAAAGTAAACTGCCATTGAAGTCTTTTCTTTAGCATGTTTAGGTGAAGACGTCATGGTGCTCAGAAACGCCAAGATGTCTAAAATATTCAGCACAATGTAATAGTATGGCTTTATGTTTTTGGATTTGGAAGTCGATCATATTAGTTTTCGAGGTACAGAAATCAGATGTGTTTGCCTCAATGCTACCCTCAAATATACAGAGAATTCAGGAGGCGGCGGGATAGCCTAGGGGTTAAAGTGGTGGCTTGTCACGACAAGGCATGGGTTCGATTCCCCACATGGGTACAATGTGCAATCTCTTTAAAATCAGATCTTAATTCTCGCTACCGATAAACAAAGATCTGAGGACATCCCATTACGGGTCACGTCAGACCGACATTTCGCAAACTCTGACCGGCCAATGGAATTACTGACAAGAAGTCGGCATTAGCCAAACAGAAGGCAGCTTTCTCATGCTTTACAGCACTAATATCAAATTGGCGACTACGCTTCGAAACATATTTTGACAAATTCTCGCTTAAAATTTGAAACCTGCTGATTAAAAGAACATTCTTGAATGGCTAATATATGATCTGGATTGTATAGATTCAGTCGTTAAGCTCGTAACTATCGTTCGGAATACCCCATTTTAAAGTTTTCGAGGCTGCATGATGAGAAATCACATTCCGACTTTCATGATCTGGTAGGCGACACTCTGATTGGATGAAAGGTTGTTCTGACGTGACCCCAAATGGGATGACCTCAGATCTTTGTTTAGCGGTAGCGAGAACTAAGATCTGATTTTAATGAGATTGGTACAATGTGTGAAGCCCATTTCTGGTGTCCCCCGTTGTGACATTACTGGAATATTGCTAAAAGCGGCACATTCACCCACTCACAAAGAATTTAGAAACCTTGATGCTGCTTGGCTGTTTAGAAAGTTCAGCCTCATGTAGGCGGCAAACACATGGTGATGCATGTTTCCACGAACATGGGTATGGTGTTAACAGGCTTAGAAACATAATCAGTTCGTATCTGGGATTTAAACCCATGATCCTTGGTTTCTGGCAGCCCAAGGGACACAACTCTGCCTAGCAAACTGCAGTTCCTCAGATGACTGGGCCAGCTGTGCCCCTAAGGCCAAATAGAAAACTGGTTGTGTTTCAGGTAACATGGACCCAACAGGTAAAATCTCATTAAAATCAGGTTTTAGTTTTCGCTATCGCTAAACAAAGATCTGAGGACATCCCATTACGGGTCACGTCAGACCGACCTTGCGCGAATTTTGACCAACCATTGGAAAGACTGACAAGAAGTCGACATTAACCAATCAAAAGGCAGCTTTCTCATGCTTTACGGCACTAAATTCAAATTGGCGACTATGCTTCGAAAACATATTTTGACAAATTCTCGATTAAAAATTTGAAACCTGAACAAAAGAACATTCTGGAATGGCAAATATATGGTCTAGATTGTATGGATTCAGTCGTTTAACCCGTAACTATCGTTCGGAATACCCTGTGTTAAAGTTTTTGTGGTTGCATCATTAGAAATCACATTCCGACTGTCACTTTTATGATCTGGTAAGTGACGCTCTGATTGGTCGGATGAAAGGTCGGTGTGACGTGACCCGTAATGGGATGTCCTCAGATCTTTGTTTAGCGGCAGCGAGAACTGAGGTCTGATTTTAATGAGATTGCAACAGGTATGAGTCGGTAGGAAGTGTTCTTTTTTAATTTGAGTTTTTTAAAAATAATAAATAATAAAATAACTGATGTTAGGTGCACTGTGTAATGAATTTGTATTTTGGCTACAGCAACAACATGAGGGAACATCTTATTTTTTAGAAACGATAAATATGGATTTCTTGACAATGTTGACAGATGTTTCCTGCTGTGATGAAAACATTTGGATTGCAAGTGAAACAACGGATGAGATGATTTACCTGAAACACAAGTATTGTGAAGTTTGGAAGAAGAGTTTCTGAGTCTCGTTCGATTGGACAGACAGAAAGATCAAAGACAAAAGGCCACATGGACAAAAACAGGGTTAGCTAAAAAACACTGTTCTAATACTATACTAAACACACTCAATCGGTTAATTCCCTTCCAAATGAATCATATCTTCACAATTGACAACTTTATAATAAATTTTATATTTACCGTATTCGACATAATAAGCGAGCGCCCCAGGCGATATTTGCTAATATATTGGCTAGTGAACAATCCCAATTAGCACCCCTTCCGATGGATCAATGTACACAAGACTTATTTATTCGTGTATAATACGCACTCATGTGTTATATGCACCCTTAATTATGGGCAATTAAATTTTGGAAAAATATATATCGTATAAAAACATTTCAGGCTGTCAGCATAAACGACGAAATTTATCTTTCGCCAAATTAATATTCTAATAAAAGCCCCCTTTTTTTAATTTTGAGAGTGCCCTGGGCGCTTATTACGTCAAATATGGTATATACTTATCCTGTCTCACACAATGTATGCCTCCCACCATCCACGCACAGTTACTCCCGCTTCTACGGGGGCGGTCGGGTAGCCTAGTGGTTAAAGCATTCGCTCGTCACGCTGAAGACCCGGGTTTGATTCCTGACATGGGTACAATGTGTGAAGCCCATTTCTGGTGTCCCCAGCGTAAAACCATACTCACTCACTCACTCCAGCTTCTACACTCTGAGAAAGTAAATGGCTGGGGAAGGTATACCAAATGGTCAAGCAAGCTGAGGTCGGGTCACGCGGGATTGATTGGTGTGTGAGCCCGATGGACAAGCAGTGACCATGATGATGAATAGGGATGTTTTGGGGTAAGGTGTTTTTTGAAGTTGGAAACTTTGTTCTAAGTCGTTTCCACACCAGGATTGAAGAAGGGAGAGAGATGCATCATATGAGATAGGAACTTTAAAAATATACATTCTCACAACACTGAATACTTACGAGAAAAATAGCCTTTAGGGTCCCTATACTTGAAGACTTCCACGGCCGGGGACTCGCCCTGTGGGTTGTCCTGGCCTGTGAACAACACATTCTTCTTCTTGTTTAAACTGCCTATAAGTTCGTAACACCATTTTTGCCATGAGTTCCAGGATAAGTATCTGTTCTTGAAGCCAAGGGCATTACTTAACAATCTGAAAAGAAGTACAGTAAACTGTAAGCTACATTAATAACAAACACGCTTATAACGAACTGATGGGTATATAGAAATCTGTTTTGATCCTGTCAATTTGCTGTATATATGCTTATAACGAACTGCGGTTATAACAAACTAAAATTAGTGGTCCCTGTGAGTTCGTAATAACAGTAGTTTACTGTAATTGTTTAAAACAAAACACATTTAAAAGATATATTATTAATAAGGTTATTAAATAGAGCAACAAGGCTCTGTACCTGATGGGTATATGTCTGTCTGTCTGTCATGGGGAGTGTACTGGTATGAACTAACGCTCGTTGTACAGTTAGTGCTGGCCCACTGAGGTACAATTCTGCAGTTTCCAGGTTTGCTTGTTTTGTTTGTTTGATTGTTTTGTTTGTTTGATTGTTTGTTGTTTAACACCACCTTCAGCAATATTCCAGCTCTGGTCTGTAAATAATTGAGTCTGGACCAGACAATCCAATAACTGACATCATGAGCATCGATCAACGCAATTGGGATTGATGACATGCATCAACCAAGTCAGCGAGCCTGACCACCCGATCCTGTTAGTCGCTCTTACAACAAGCATCGTTGCCTGTTACGGCAAGCATGGGTTGCTGAAGACCTATTCTACCCCGGATCTTCACAGGTATTTTCAGGTGTCACCGCCGGTTGGAACAAGTACCGTATTCGATGTAATAAGCACCCAGGGCGCTCTCAAAATTAGAAATAGGGGGCTCTTATTAGAATATAATTTTGGTGAGATTAAAAACAGGGTTGAAAGATTGTAAATTTTGTGATTTATGTTGACAGCCTGAAACGATATAACAGAAGAATCTGTGTGTATTATACACAATAGATATATTTTCGAGAATTTAACTGCCCATAATTAAGGGTGCATATAACAAACGAGTGAGTATTATACACGAATGAATAAGTCTTGTGTACATTGATCAATCGGAAAGGGTGCTAACTGGGATTGTTCACTAGCCAATATATTAGCAAATAACGCTGTGGGCGCTTATTACGTCGAATACGGTATGCAAAGTTTCAGCTTTATTGGTCAAGATGTGTCTCAAAAGAAGATGTTTACGGAAGCAGACGCTGGACAAACAGAGCTTGATGTAAGCCCACTTGACTTTCAGGAGAGCAAAAACATACATTTAAGCAGACAAGCTCTAAATAAGTGTCGATAATGATGTCCACTTACATTTTTACACTTTGACTACGTTGAGCTTCTGGGGTGGAGAAAAACTTGGACACAAAATATTGGGCAGGGACTGCCAACAGCAGCAGTCCGAGCTGGAGGGCTGCACGCCGGTCTGCTGGCATGGCTGGAGCTGAAACAGGAACACAGAGAACTTGTTTGATAGGCATTACTTAGAAGTTGGCGGATGACAAGTTAGACACAATTTTATGGATAACAACTTCTTTAATACTGTAAAAAAGCGACGTTTCGGTATAGATCCTTATACCGTTGTCAAGCAAGACTGAATGAGGGACATAGTGCAGAATATATATAGCAAGTGGAGGATTAACAGTAGAGGATTAACAGTAGAGGATTAACAGTAACAACAAGTTGACTGCAACTGCGGGCAATCTTACGTAGGTGAAACATCCCGCCCAATCAACACTAGAATCAAAGAGCATAAAACCTCCACCATCAAATCCGACAGCAAATCAGCCATCTCGGACCATATCATCAACTGTCCCAATCACATCATCAACTGGGACAACGTCCAAATCCTCGCCAACAACCTCCATGATTTCACCAAAAGAAAACTAACAGAAGCAGTCCACATTCGCCGCCACAACCCAACAATCAACAGAGATCAAGGCTATTTCATCCCATCCGCCTACTATGAACTCATCAAACAATAATCACCTGTTTATTGGCTTCATGCCCCATTGGCTTCTAGCTATGTGTTTTCTGTCCATCGTGTTGTGATAGCATCATCCTTGTTGTCACACCTACCTATGTTATCCCACTCATGTATGCCCTTGTTGTTACTGTTAATCCTCTACTGTTAATCCTCCACTTGCTATATATATTCTGCACTATGTCCCTCATTCAATTTACTCCAAAAATCTCTTAATAAAATACAACAGTGGGCTGACAAATGGGGCTTCTCCCTTAACTCAGAAAAAACAACAGGAATAGTATTCAAACATAAAAACATGAAACCTGCCTCCCCAATCCTCCAGCTAAACAATCAAACAATCAAATTTCAAAAACAAACCAAATTCTTAGGACTTATTTTCGATGAACATCTCACCTGGGATGCTCACATCCAAAACCTAACAACTAAATGCAGTAAAGACCTAAACACCCTAAGATGCCTAACTGGTTCTAACTGGGGAGCATCCAAAGATACCCTCCTCTCTCTCTACATATCACTAATTAGATCAAAACTAGACTACGGCTGCGCCATATACAACACCCTAAACAACTCTCTATCTAAAAAACTTGACTCAATACAATATCAGGCTCTCAAACTAATTACACGCACCCAACATGGCACCTCCTACACCTCACTTCAGGCCTTAACAGGAGAAATGCCACTAAGTCTACGCAGGGAACAGCTAAGCTTAAATTTCTGGGCCGCGTCCCAATCAAACCCTCTCATCCAAAACTTAATAAACCAAAACATCAGCCCCAAAAACCAAGCTCTAGCTCGTAAACACCCCTTACTTACCCCAATATCCCAAAGAATAACAAACTACCTAAATGAACACCAAATTAAAAATCTTAAACAAAACTGCAAACAATCAAATATCTTCACCCCTAAACTTAAAATACCCAAAATAGACACAACACTAGCTAGCCAAATAAATAAACAAACCGACCCAAACATAGCTAAAACTACCACACTAGCATACATACACGAAAATTGGCCAAATTGGTGTCACATTTACACGGACGGATCCTCAGATCCGACCTCCAAACACACAGGTTTCGGAGTCCATACCACACAACCAACTAAAACCACACAATCCTTCCGACTCCCAAACAACCAATCAATATTCACGGCAGAACTAATGGGCATGGCCTCAGCCCTCCATAATCAAGAATCCAAAAACCACAAAAAAATCCTAATACTTACCGACTCCCTAAGTGGACTGCAAGCCCTCCAAAACAAAAATACCAAAAACCGACCTAAATTAATAAATCAAATACTTAAAAGCTCCAACGACCTAACTAAGGCAGGCAAACAAATAACCTTCTTGTGGATACCCGCCCACGTAGGAATATACGGTAATGAAAACGCCGATAAAGCAGCTAAACTATCCCTCAAAATCCCAGAAATAAGCTTAAACTTACCCATCTCAAAATCAGAAATTAAAAGTGTAAACAAGCAAAAAATCACCAAAAAATGGCATAACCTATATCTAAACTCAAATAGCCAAATCAAAAAAGTGCTCAGCAAACCACTAACCAAACCAAAAAGTAATCACTAAACTCCAAACAGGACACACCAACCTAAATAACCACCTAAAAAAATTTAAAAAACACACTACAGGTAACTGCCCACACTGCAAACAACCAGAAACCCCAGAACACGCACTCATCCACTGCACACACTACAAACCACCCTCAATCTAAACAAGGCTCTAACTCTAGAAGCAATACTAAACCCACAAAATAAACTAGAAAACTTCAAGGCCTTAGGCGTATTCTTAATCAAAACGGAACTAATAAAACGCATCTAAAAACACAATAACTCACCAAATCAAAATCACATAAACAAACAAACATCCACCATACCCAGCTCCCTTAGTTCTCCTCCCCAATCCCATCGGCATCTATTCCAAATCTCAAAATTCCCAAATTCTATATAAGCAACCCCTAAAACCCCCCTCTTGGGTTGCACAGACCACCTTCGCCCCTTTCGGAAACACATTAAATGGCCTGGCCGGGCCCGTGTGCGAAATACGCATCAGTCGGAAAGCGCACGTTAAATCTCCAAAGTAAGTAAGTAAGTACCCTCATTCAGTCTTGCTTGACAACGGTATAAGGATCTATACCGAAACGTCGCTTTTTTACAGTATTAAAGAAGTTGTTATCCATAAAATCGTGTCTAACTTGCCAGGAACACACAGGTTTGTCATTGGCTTATGCAGCACTCTACAATATTCCAGCTTTATTACCCACAGGGTTAGAAATAACCGAGTTCATAAAAACTGCATGTGTACCAGTGCAAATATCACTTTACGTGTACAACTGTATTGTTCACGTCATCCAGATGGCATTGTCGTCATTTGAATCTCATTGTGACATAAAGTTGGAATGATGTCACACTAGAAACTATGCCATAGCTGACGATTGTTGACGTCATTCGACAATTGTGGTTTTCTGAGACGGCAGTCTTTATCAGTGCATTTTTCTAAAGGGGAGCTCAAAATGATTAAGAAATAATAGGTGAAAAAGAAAATATTACACTCACATGTGTGGCATAATGATTTTATGTATTCCATCTCTGTCACTCGGGAAATACTAAAATTCTGACACTCGTTTCGTAAAATTAGTGGGACACACATGCTTGAATAATTATCTTTTATATGCATAGTTTATAATGATTTATTTCAGCAAAGACATAGGTCCCTGCCAAACTGCCCAATAGTTAAGGTATCATAAAGACGTGTAGAAACTTATAAGGAGGACGAATATTGTTAGTTTCTATTGCTAATATGTCCAGACGCTGGTGTAATAACACCAAATAGTTTGTTAACGCCGCACTCAGCAATATTCCAGCAATATGATGCTGGTCTGTAAATAATCGAGTCTGGACCAGACAATCCAGTGATTGACATCATGATCATCAATGTACACGATAGGGATACAATGACATGCATCAATTAAGTCAGGGAGTCTGACCACCCAATCTTATTAGTCGCCTCTTACGACAAGCATAGTCGCCTCTTACGACACGCATAGGCTGCTGAAGACCTATTCAAATCTGATCTTCTCAGGTAAACACACAATAGACAGGACCCAAAGGAGTATACATATATTGAAAACCCAACAAAAGTCACTATCCAATGTGAATGATAACTTATTTGTAAATACTCAATGGCTAGAGACCATATCTGGAGCCCTGGTAACAGAATGACAATGAAGAGATCAGCATGACCCACAACTCGGCAAAAACTGAGTTGCCATAAAATTTACTCTAATACAATTTGAAGAAAAAATATATAAAAGGGTCCTGTTTTGCAATAAAACTCAGCAGGTGGGTACTGTGCATTAAGCAGACATTTGAGAGTTCCTTGCCCACTGCAAAATCATACATCTATTAGCAAAGAAACAAGGTGCCTAGCAAAGAAACAAGGTGCCTAGCAAAGAAACAAGGTGCCTAGCAGGCAGGGCAGGTATAAGAGGAACTAGGGACTGTTTGCTCCACAAACAATAGAGTATTATATGGCAGAGCATCCGCCCACAGGGAGGCACGTCAAGGGTTCAATCCTCAGCCACGTCACACCAAAAGATGTTAAAACATGGTACTTGTTGTTACCCTGCCTGGCGCTTGGCATTAAGGGTCTGAAACAAGGACTGGTTGGTTCGGAGTCAGTATACTGAGTAGGGTATTCATGTAAAACTGCGACATGATATCTCAGTGGGCTAGCACTATAAATCGTCATCCGTCCGGACTAGTACAAGCAGCCACACACACGTGTATGCACATCGCATAAGTGCAATAATCTTGGACGGGACGTTAAACCCCATTTCACCTCTCCTTTGTATTGCATGTATTCCCTTGAAACATCTCCAACATTGACCTGCTGTCTTATTGGCTGTGACAGACTCTGCCCGTAAGCCGGACAGAGCTATGCGGTGGAATAGCAGCTATGGTTACAACCAGTGCCTGTACTGTCACAAGGGCTGCAACGGTTCGGTTCGGTGAACCGAGAACCGGTACTTGTCGTCTCGATTCGATCTTCGATCTACAATGTCTAGATTTCGATTCGGTTCATTCCAATTTTTGTAATAAATTTAAAATTAACAAAAATAACCTACCTCGTTGACGAAAAAAATTAAAAGACTTGCGTTCATATCGACAAATGAAAATGTCCACAAATGCATTTGTTTGAAACTTTTGACGACTGTCACTTGAAAACGAAAATAGATTAGAGTGACCTCCCTTTGAAAGCATGGCAGACGACGTGCTGTCACCAGCCCCAAGTCATCTAAAATCTAAGGTTTGGGCTCATTTTGGGTTTAGGCAACAGTCGAAAGATGCTGCAACTTGTAAAGTTTGTTACATGGACATTACGTACAAGGCCGGAAACACGACTAATCTTTCAAACCATTTGAAAAGAAAGCATGGACTCGATGTCAACGCGAAGACTATTGTACATTATCAGACTTATGAATCGAATCGAAAATAATCGAATCGAATGGAAATAATCGAGCATCGAACCGAACCGAAGTATTGGTGAACCATTGCAGCCCTAACTGTCACAGATATATCAAAGGATCACAGTGGTTGTGCTCTTTATTTTGTAAGAAAACATACAACTTTATGGATAACAACTCCTGGTTAATTGCACATAGAGATGTTTCGATAAAGATTCTCACACCGTTATCAAGCTGGAATGACAACCAAGTGATAAGATGTATATATGCATGACATATTGTGATAAGTGGCAGACTGACATTGACAACAACAGGTAATAGATAACAAGTAGCGTATCATGCTTACAGACAAGTGGACGAAGCCAAATGTACAGTAAGAATAACACACAGGTAATGAAGCACACGGGTAATGAAGCCAGATGTACAGTAAGAATACCACACAGGTAATGAAGCACACGGGTAATGAAGCCAGATGTACAGTAAGAATACCACACAGGTAATGAAGCACACGGGTAATGAAGCCAGATGTACAGTAAGAATACCACACAGGTAATGAAGCACACGGGTAATGAAACCAGATGTTCTGTAAGGATTAAACAGGTGTGACAAGCTGATTGGATACTCATTAAAACAGTCTATCGATTTACTGGATTTTCATAGGCAGAGGAGATGTAATACCCTTGATCTCTTTTGATCAAAGGTTTGTGACGGCGGATTTCTGTAGCTTCTGAGAGTTTTCTTTTGGTTAAATCCTGATGTTTGTTTCTGAGGATTTGGGCTTTGTCAAACTGACTTCGAGGGCTAGGGATTTTTTGCTGGTAATCTGAGGGCTGATTTGCTCTCTGCTTTGGCCGTTGACGTGTTATGTTATTTGATGTGGATATCTACCGGGCAGGATGTTTCACCAATGTAAGAGTCACCACAGTCACAAGTAATCTTATAGACTACTCCTATAAGATTAACTGTGAATGTGGTGCCTTGTATTATCTGTATGCTCCTTGTTATCTATTACCTGTTGTTGTCAATGTTAATCTGCTGCTAATCACAACATATCATGCTTATGAACCTGTCACCACTTGGTTGTTGTCACTCCAGCTTGATAACGGTGTAAGAATCTACATCAGACGTCGCTTTATGCAATAAACCAGAAGTTGTTCACCATAAAGTGAGTGAGTGAGTGAGGTTAAACACCGCTTTTAACAGTTATTCCAGTTATATCATGGCGTGCCAGCTTAATGTGGGACGAAAGCCCGAAGTGATGCAGGTCTCAGACGTTTACCACTTCGGTGAAACCCACAAGCACGGGTATGGTGCTGACAAACCTAGAAACATAATCGGGCAAACCGGGGTTCGAACCAAAAATCATACGTTTCTGGCGTGCCAAAGGGATGCAACTCTGCACAGCGAATCGCGGCGCCTTAGACATCTGGGCCCCCCGTGCCCCCTTATTCATAAAGCTGTACATTTCCTTACTTACCAACTACAATGCCAATCAAACAGACATCTATATGTTGCTTTACATGCCCTGTAAGCTAAGACGGATATTTGATTATTCAACTTTCTCACACTTTCTGCTATTTTCATGGGCGTATATATTATCGTTCGATATTGTAACAGAGATATCATTCTCACCATGCAATAGGAAACAGTGATTAACATCAGTCTCAGATTGCAAGCTGGTCTAATCCGATCAACGATAACGACCAACAAGTTTGTCTCATCAGTAATCTACACTTGTCTAATTTTCAAAAACACACAATACAACTATCACGAGAAGAAATTTGTTCATACATTTTCGGGTAACGTTAAAAGTGATGCATTAATTCAACGAATGCATTCTACCATACACTAGAAACTGAAGAGAAGGACGGGATCCGTTTCGCAGTGATACGTTGAGATTTCACAGATGACTGGGCCCAAGTGCCTGCCTGCATGCTTGTTCGTCCAGTCGGTGCGCCATGCTTTCAGGCTATCTATCGAGTCATTATTGCGCTTGGACCTGAAATTTTCATCATTACGTGTCACAATCCCTGCTTGTTTTTGTGAACATTTTTGGCTGATAAAACACAACAAATCGAATTTTGCCACGATCGCATTCACAGGGCGTGCTCGAGTACGGCATGTCGTAATGGTCAACAAACCATTCAAAATATTTATGAAACCATCTAGATTGCACTAATGGCATGTAAAGTACATTATATGTGACGTTTATGACATGTGTATCTATGTAAATATAAACTACTTATGTGAAAGAAGATAATCACATTTCATTATTCGCGACATGTACCGCTGTGTAAAACTCCATACAGGTTTTGCATACCATGTTCGGAGCTTGTGATTATTTTCTGTCCATACTTGCATTTATCTCAAATTAATTTACGAAAATGTAATAAGCGCGCTTCGTGTATGCTTAAATGAAATCTTATAGCTGACGAATGTAGTGTATTACATTAACTATTCATTATTTATTTTATACATACCATTACAACTGGAGCGAACTGTCTTTCTCAAGACTGGCGTTTAGCTTTGATCTAGCGTTAGACAGAAGATAATAAAATATACAAACTTAGACATTTACAGGTTAGACACTATAAAGTATATTTGTCTCTTAGATCTGTTTGATATGCAATATATTCCAAAAAATATCATTTTTAAACCTATAACGCTTTCGATAACATCGGTCACTAACAAAAAACACCCAAACAAAATGGTCGGCTGAAAATATATTCATCGCAAACTAAAGATCGTAAAATATCTGTGTTAGGACATACAGTTACTGACTTCGTACAATAGTGAGTGAGTGAGTGAGTTGGGTTTAACGCCGCTTTTAACATTATTCAAGTTATATCACGGCGTGTCAGCTTAATGTGGGAGGAAAGCCCGAAGTGATGCAGGTCTAAGACGTTTACCACTTCGGTGAAACCCACGATCACGGGTATGGTGCTGACAAACCTAGAAACATATTCGGGGCGAACCGGGATTAGAACCCACAATCATAGGTTTCTGGCGTGCCCAAGGGACGCAACACTGCACAGCGAATCGCGGCGCCTTAGACGACATGAAAGTGAGTTCAATCAAACAGTTATCTCCCAAAAAGAGAATATTTCATGTGTCGAGTGAAATATCATGTTTCTCTCATCTCGTGTCATCTTCCCAAGGCAAGAGAGTCAACTGCCATTAAAAGTCCAGTTTCCACCCTTGCCGAGCTAGGCAGGAATTACTGGGCTTGATCGTAGCGCCACCAGTGGCTATTACCAACTATGTCCCTTCTAAGCCTCTCCTATGGACCAATCAGATTCCACCTCTCGTATCACTTGCGTTTGCTTCACACAAAATGGTGGCGCCGAGTCAGGACGATCTGATCGATAATCAAGATCTATATTATGATAAAACGGGTCTTACATCGCGAAATGCATCAAATCACGTGAGCACCTTGATTAAAAAAATGAAAAGATTTGGAAAATATCTGCTGACAACGAGTTGGCGGTGCACATGTTTTGCAAATCCTGCAATCGACCGAAATCTGCACGACAGTTTTCGAACCGGATTTGGATTTCGGTGCGCGATTTTGATTGGACTATGCATAGACTCGTTAGTCCAGCCAAAATATTACTCCATAATACCAGCCTAGTTCGGCAAGGGTGGAAACTGGACTTTAACTCTCTTGCCGCGGGAAGATGGTCTCGTGTCGGGGGAAAAGGAGATATTTTCACTCGTGGCTACGATGCTTTTTATGTAGGTGTCTCACGGAAAATTAAATTATTTAATTACAAACGTAAAACCTTGAAACGTAAGTTCTCCCTACCTAACACACAGGGACGGTTCACCACCCTTTCTTACTTAGAAAGTAGTTCGTGTTTGCAAAATCTTAAACAATATAAACAAAAGTATCACAAAATATGTGTCATACATTTTGATATGAGTATATACAAAATTAACAATAACCAAAATTATTTGTGAAAACTAGGAGACTGCTGTTGGAAGCGGAAGAATACACGCTGGTCAAGTAACAAAAATGGCGCTTTGCGAACACATTCGTCACCACTCGCCCCTTTCCGTAAACTGCAAGAACACGAGTTGGTCACGAATGAAACGAACAGTCTCGATTGACGAGTTACATGGGAAATTTAGTTTATAACGAAATATTTTCGAGAGAATAACAAACGGCAAGAAGTGATATGGACTCCATAAATGATCACCTGTCATTATTTTGCCTCGTCAATGTGGAACTAATGTAAATATGACAGTTTGTGTACGGGCTAGACATTTACAAGCTCCTCATAGTGACATCCCGTTGACGGAGCTGTCTTATATATATATGTCAAGCGCTGGGAAGGAGCTTGAGACGCCTACGACAAAGGGAGATAACTTAAGGGGAGGTAGCTCCTGTATGACAATAGTTCCGTCAAAGGGTTATGTTCACTGCAGTGAAATATCAATTGTTAAGTTCACTGCAATGATAATATCACTTTTCTCAACTTCAGAAAACTCATTCTTTCACACTGTAGTATATAATAAATCCGCGAGAAGCCCCGTAAGGATGGGCAAGAAGGCTGTACTTGATACGTTTGTTCTAAACTATTTGAATGTACACATTTGCTGACCCCAAAACAATACATTATGGAAAAGACCAAATGACATGATAACAACACATAGTAATTATAAGAACAACCGCAACCACTATAAACTATTATTTACTTCATTAAATGTTATTACAAAATGCATTTCTCTTCTAATTATAGTTTCTTCTTTTAATGCTGATTTGATAATACAGCCAGCTGGACCTGTCTAATTTGATCATTTATCTGGTTTTGATCTACCACGAGTTGCAATAAAAATGCAAACCACAAGGACTACTTCTATATACACTACTACTACTACTACTACTACTACTACTACTACTACTACTACTGCTGCTGCTGCTACTACTACTACTACTACTACTACTACTACTACTACCACTACTACTACTACTACTACTACTACTATATAGTCGTCATATAGCTGGAATATTGCTGAGTGCAGCGTTAAACAACAAATACATAAACTACTTCCAATGCTACTACTACTACTACAAATAATACTACTACCAATGCTTCTACTACCTCTACCACTATTACAACTTCTACTACTACCACCACCACCACTACTACTACTACTACTTACTACTACTATTGCTACAAATATTACTACTTCCAATGCTACTACTACTACTGCTTCTACTACCGCTACCACTACTACTACTACTACTACTACCACTACTACTACTACTACCAATGCTGCTACTGCCACTACCACGACCACTCGTGAACATTCTATGGAGTCTTACGAGAACGAGTGTAGTATTCTCTATGTTATGAGCACAAAGATATATAATGTGAATCAGTAATGTCACCAACACCTACTCTTGGCTATTCGTTGATTATATCAATACGACACCAAATAAAACCTTTTTCAAATCTAATCGATTTTCTTGTGAAATAACACTGCAAATGAGATTATATTTTGCTTTAGAATGATTTATTTATCATTTCAAGTCCTTTTTTGTTTCCATGGCAACCATTTTCAAAAATAGAAATTGCCAGTGCTCAATGCGTTCTATAACGTAAGCCATTATTTCTCTGCTTGATTTTCAACCTGTAACAACATTTTGATTTGGTCCCTTTAACTGGATAGTGAGACACTGATTGTCAAAGGAGTTTCTGAAATTTAATATATCAAACGTCGACGTCAGACCACGGATCAAAGTAGCATACCTTTTTGAAATGTCGTGAGCTTTCATACAAACTAACTTGGTCCAAGTCGAAGCTTCAGTTCCGGAAGTATATGATACTAGCAACTTCAGAACATGTCAGTTTACATTCAACACTTTTCCATAACTGAAACTCGGATATCTCTCGAATGTATGGTGGCCGAGAGGGGACATCACTTTTTTTGCCTTCAATTATGGCCACGAGAAAGCGATACCACAAGACGAGAAAGCGATATTCACATCGCTTTATCGTATCGTGCCGTCGCTTTCTCGTCTCATGTTATCGCGTTCTCGTCTCGTATCGTCTCTTTCTCGTCTTTTGTTATCGCTTTCTCATCTCGCGTTATCGTTTTCTCTTCTCGCGCTATCGCTTTCTCGTCTCGTGTTATCGCTTTCTCGCGACCGAAAGCGAGAAAGCGCTGTCCCATCTCGGCCACCATACAAATGTAAAACACCTACCTGAATCCTGACTTTGAAGTGACCGGGATAATTCACACAGACACTTCCCACGACCAATAGACAATTCATTTCTATCACCAAAAAGACGATTGTCAAAGAAAGCTACCGACAATGAAAGTAAACAAATACAACCATGAACGTTACATAGTCGCTAAGACGGTTTCACAGACATCAAGAATATTTCGGTATTGCAAGATTAACTATACCAGTTCTTGCACAGTTTTGGAGTACGAAAGATAATCAAAGGCATTTCATATTCAAAGATTTAAATGACTGAAATACGCCATTAAACCAAATTTAAGTCACCAACATGCCCCAGAGAAACAAACAAGGTTTCCTATCGTCCAGATTTCATAATAACATCGACGGTTTCATTTCACAAAGATTTCGAAGTTATATCATCTTCTGAGGCAAGGGAGATAAGTCCAGTGGAAACTGGACTTTTATAGTCCGTTAACTCCCTTGCCTCGGGAAGATGAAGTTTAATACACTCTTAAAAAAAAGAAACGCACAGGTAGTATGTAGTTCATTGAACCTGACTACACAAAGCATCCGGTATATAAATTGGATATATGTTATTGGTAAATCTTGGTGGCCTGATATTCGACAAACGGTGCGTCAAAACGCAACCATTGTCGATTTGCAATATCTTAAACGGCATACACACAGTTCAATCCCACTGCAGAACCGGCCGACCAAGAGCTACCACCCCTTCACAGGATCTCTAGATTCGACTGTTCCACCTACGTTACACAATGCCACAGCCACGGAGACTGCAGGTCGCATCCCTGGTTTGAGGAGGATATCGGACCAGACTGTCAGGAACCATCTTCGCGAGGCTGAAATCCGGCCCAGAAGACCACTTATCGTCCCTGTTTTGCAACAGATCCATCGACAGCGATGCTTGTGTTGGTGCCATACCTTACAGCCTTGGGATTTGAGAAACTGGAGACGGGTGTGGTTTAGCGATGAATCACGATTTCTTCTTCACCGGTGAGATGGAAGACAACGTATTTATCGTCGTCGAAATGAGCGTTTTGTCCCACATTGTCCGACAATTTCGGTGACGGTAGTGTGTGTGTGTGTGTGTGTGTGGGGGGGGGGGGGGGGGGGGGGGATATCCTACACCACGAGATCTAACTTCGTTGTGGTTCAGGGACATTTGACAGCAGATCGCTACATGAATCAAATTCAACCTCACCTTCTTCCAATCATTGACCACCAGAGGGAGCTGTTTCAACAGGACAACGCTCCACCGCATACAGTTCGTGTCACTGTAGACTACCTTCATAATGACCATACCAAGTCTATAATCATAGGGTACATATTGTAGTTTCATCATCTGATTTAAAAGTATACGTAAGGAATAAATAAGATGTTCTCCTGCATAGTTAATATGTTCATTTGTAATCTTATATCTCGTGACATGTAAATTCTTTTTCCAATTCCTCGTCAGGCCTCTCTCGTACTTGTTCTGTACCCTACTAGTTATATCTTCTTTAAGTACATCATCAAATCCTTCGGAATTTGTTTGGTTTGGCTAAATCTGAAAAACATTTACCCCATAATCTGCAAATAGCTGAGGGTGTAGAACCACATTCATCCTTATAGTTAAGTATAGGTATCTCGGCCACCCGCCCTCGTTGTTTTCTAACAGTTTTCTAAAAAGAGTTTATATCAAGTTCAGCTGACCTCTCAATTTCCCTTAGGCTATTTTTGTTGTTGGACCTTTTCGATTTTGGATAGAGGCGCCTGAAGTGTCTCTTTTCAGTTTTATAAGAGATGCGCGAATCTGAGTTTTCGTCCCTGGGTTTACCGTTATTTAGCCATGCACGTCGAGCAACCCTCATACGGTAATGTGCATCATTTAGTCCATCAGGTTTCCAGAAAGGTTTAAGATAAGGTTTATATTCACATTAAGGGATACATTTGGAACTTGCAAGTAAAAGGCATTTACTTATATGGTCGCTATATGTGTCAACATTTTCAGGCTTGCAAGACAGATTACAGTCGTGAAAGGAGTTAAGATATCTGATAACACCTCAATGGAAGGGTCACTCTGAGTGAGTCTTGATCGCCATACTCTAAATGAAGGATGCGTGGGTTCTTGAGCCAATCAGATATCATCTTTCTAAAACAAGATTTCACCGCGATTTCAGAAGCACCGACGATGCTTGTCTGACTATGCAAAAACGCTCTGTCTCATTTAATTTTCTCCGTCTGCAAATAGATTTAATTTGTCTAGGTTGTGGTCACAAAGATATCACGCACATACAACGCCTACTGTTGCAATCTTATTAAAATCAGATCTTAGTTCTCGCTACCGCTAAACAAAGATCTGAGGACATCCCATTACGGGTCACGTCAGACCGACCTTGCGCGAACTTTGACCGACCAATGGAATGACCAATCAGAAGACTGCTTTCTTGTGCTTTACGGCACTAATATCAAATTGGCGAATACGCTTCGAAACATATCTTGACAAATTCTCGATTACAAATTTGAAACCTGAACAGAAGAACATTCTGGAATGACTGCTAGATGGTCTAGATTGTATGGATTTAGTCGTTAAACCCGTAACTATCGTTCGGAGTTAAAGTTTTCGAAGTTGCATGATTAGAAATCACATTCCGACTGTCACTTTCATAATCTGGTAAGCGATGCTCTGATTGGTCGGATGAAAGGTCGTTCAGACGTGACCCGTAATGTGATGTCCTCAGATCTTTGTTTAGCGGTAGCGAGAACTGAGGTCTGATTTTAATGAGATTGCCTACTGTTGCAGATTGACTTAACACGCTGCATTTGTTTCTATACGTCCGTATATCCATACTGACGTTTTCCCAATTTTTTAAAGTCTAAGACCGCCTTTGTGGTCTAGTGAATAGAGCATCTGCCCGGTGACCGGGAGGTTCGATTCCCGGGCGCATCGTGCCCAAAGACGTTAGAATATGGTATTTGTTGTTACCCTGCCTGGCGCTAGATTGGTCGGCTCGGAGTCAGTATTCTGTGTCTTGAGTAGGGTATCCATGTTGAACTGGTATCTCAGGGGGCTAGAACTATAAAATCGGCATCAGTCCGGACGAGTGAAGGCAGCCATACATCCGAGCGCGTTCTATAAATAATGTGCAATCTTGAACGCGATTGTAACCCCATTTCACTTCATCTATTTCAGTCCGAATGTAATATAACATCCCACGAAATTAATCCCCGTCACCACTTTGAGACGTTGATCTATATCCGTATCAAATCACCAATTCTTAGTGAACTCTGACCCTTTTCGATAGATATTCATACGCCTACATCCCAACTGCGCAAATATACCGATTTATCCCAGAAATCGTCGTCTATTGTTGAGATAACACTCTGAGGGTCACGACATTCGCCCCGATGGACTCTCGGAAATGTGGGCTAATATTCATTTCCGCGTGTTGAGATATATTGATAATAGCCCTTTGAGTAGATGGTGATTGTCGCGGCCTTTCTGACAGCTCCCAACAGCGACCTTCGGAGGCGCGACAACTGCGATGAGACGAAAACAGATTGTTGTTAGGCGCCGCGGGGAATACACGAACACCAGAGTGTACCTAGTTATAATGGACTGTGGAAATGGCTCCCAACTTTTCAGTGGAGGTGGACAATATTCTTGTATGCTTGGTTTCCGTCGTGTTGGATGTATATCCTGACATTATATATATCTTTTCATTTCAGGTAATTTGGTCAGAGAACCATGAGAAGCGTGATTGTAGATGTGTAATGTGCAGAAAGGGTGTGGTTTTACGGCACTTTTAGCAATATTCAAACAATATCACGGCGAGGGACACCAGAAATGGGCTTCACACATTGTACCCATGTCGGGAATCGAACCCCGGTCTTCGGCGTGACGAGCGAACGCTTTAACCACTAGGCTACCCGACAACATCCACGACACGTCGTTTTCAGCCTTCTTTTCTACCTCTTTAAAGACTCTTGTTGTCACTCATTGCTCGTGATGGTGCATATGACGTTTCTGAATACCAAATAGCTTTTAGAGATGTGGCATTATTGTTCACTTTTGGTCACATATGTTGAACGCTTTCTTACGATGTTTACTGTGTCGATATTGCGGATCGTGCATATCGTGATATTTCGATATACCGTGGCAAGGGCCACATTCCTTCTCGAGAAGCACATAATATACTGACCGCATTGCATCTTTCATATAATTATAATAATAATAATAATAATAATAATAATGATGACGACGACGACGACGACGACGACGACGACGACAACAACAACAACAACAATAATACTAATAACAACAAGAAGTAGATACAAAATACTTTATTAGAAGCATCAAACAAACAAGTCGTATTGGTGTCCGGTATAATGCATGTGCACCTTTGGCGCCGAAAGGTTTCATATTTCCATCTCAACCCACCGGGTACCCACGCAGCGTGCTCTGGCAACTTTTCCAAGCCACTGCTCACCGCTTTTCTACGTCGCTATCAAGGCCGAAGGTAGTAAATTCAAAACGCCCAAAACCAGAGAATAATCAGTCCATAGGGTGTAAAAGGCAAAATGGTGATGACAATTTTATGAACGGATCCAAATAAGGCATTCAAAGTTAATATCACATTAGGATTAACAGTTTGCAATTATTTCAATGTAAAAAAACCGAAAATTAAATTACTTCTCACTGCTACACACAGAGAAACCGATGTATGTCAGTTGACAACGAGAAGCCATTACAAGTACGATAGTGGAAGGCATAAAACTGTCAGGTGTCAAATGTCTTTGGTCTTCGTGTCGAGATGGCCAAGAACACGCGACAAAGCGTTGCGTTTGTGTGAAAAGCTTTTATCACTGAATTTTTATTTCCTTCTCGTCACAGCCTCACGAGTATTATGCCGTTTCCCGTCGGTTTCTAATGTGAACTATGACCTGATTCTGAGTGTCCTCGTTCACCCTTACGGCTAATTAACGAATAATCAATTTTTTCTTACAGTAAATATGTTCATGAATGTTAGTTGCGTGGGAATAGCTAGCGGTTCACATTCAGAAGCCGCGCTTCTGAGAGACATGAATAAATAACATTGAATGCACCATCGAAACACTTTATATTGTTTTGTTGAAATTTTCTTTTGACACGACTTTCGATACGATTCTTTTTATGTTCTTGACTACTTGTGTGTCTCTTCTTCATGTAACCACTGATTCGCTTCCTCTGGACGTCGTAACCTGTTGTCTCCACTTTTCAAAGTGTCTACCTCTTTAGAAGCTCGGGGCACGGGTGGCCCAGTCGCCTAAGGCGCCGCGATTCGCTGTGCTGAGTTGCGTCCCTTGGGCACGCCAGAAACATATGATTGTGGGTTCGAATCCCGGTTCGCCCCGATTATGTTTCTAGGTTTGTCAGCACCATACCCATGCTCGTGGGTTTCACCGAAGTGGTAAACGTCTGAGACCTGCATCAATTCGGGCTTTCCTCCCACATTAAGCTGACACGCCGTGATATGATTGGAATAAGGTTAAAAGCGGCGTTAAACCCAACTCTCTCTCTCTCAATCTCATACAGTGTTTTACCTTGTTTTAGCAACTTAATGCCGAACATCAGACAGGGTAACAACAAGCAGCCTATCATCTTTAACGTCTTTTGGTATGACACGGCCGGGGATTGAACTCCGGACCTTCCGCTCTTCGGGCGGACGCTCAACCACTAGACCACGGAGGCGGTGTCTTGATTAAAAGAAACTCCATAACTACTAGATCGAGTCACATCCAGACAGCGTACTTTCTTAGTGGGGCACATTTTCATGATGTTGTTTATTTTGTGTAAATGAGAGTTCATATCTGTCAAGGATTGCATGGTGGTGGAACAACTTTTTAATCCACCCTCCACCATGTGCCGGTCTACCAGCAGCACCAACCACTCACACAGTTGGCCCAACATGTTTGTTCGTTGCCGAACGCTCATTTCAAGACTCTTGCCATACGACGTCGGCCTGTAAATTGACGGTCTGTAAACTGCCTATGCCCTTGAAATAGTTCCTATTCTTTAGCATAATGGTCTGTAATGACTTGTTTGCTATATTCAACGGAGGAGGGTGAGAGAGTCGTTGGTGAAGTATTGTATTGCTATATGACAAGTGCGGTCGACATTTTATTGCAATGATAATTAAGTGTTGTTATCAGCGGTCGACATTTTATTGCAATGATAATTAAGTGTTGTTATCAGCGGTCGACATTTTATTGCAATGATAATTAAGTGTTGTTATCAGCGTCCTGGGCGGTTCGCCTTTATAATCAAGCGCGGCTAAAGTTTTTTTGTTTGTTTTGTTTTGTTATTTTTTTGTCTGTAAATAATCGAGTTGATCTACGCAAATGGGAGACGATGACATGCATCACCCGTCAGCGAACTTGACCACCTGATACCGTTAGTCGCCTCTTACGACAAGCATGGGTTGCTGAAGACCAATTCTAACAAGAATCTAATTGTAATTCTATGCACGATGTGTGATCAGTCCTTTGCATCTTCAGCTAGCTGTGTACGGATGAGACCACCAATTCCGACATACGAACGCAGATGGATGTCTTTTTAATAGGCATTGGGGTAAAAAAGTAGTAAAATAAAAACATCGTTCTCCTAATGTTTTGTAAATCTCTAATAGGGATAGGAAATAAACAGTTATTTTGCAATTTTATACGAAACGCAAAATTTGAAATTTCACATTGAATTAAAATTATGCATGCATTTTCTCATATATTTTTAGAGAACCTTTTGAGTACATCTTTAGCCAGAAAAACAAATGGTTTTAATAACTTTGCAGAAAAAGAGTTTTAGGCTTCTAAAGCACAATCTATACATGACCACAATTTATTTCGCCTTTGCGGACAGCGTATTTAACAGTGAGTGTAGTTTACAGTCCTGAAAATGATAATTCCTTCATGTGGAGATCGCCAAACAACCACATCGTCAGGACAACGTAAATGTCAGACACGTCTGTGACGTCGCGCTCTGAGAACCAATTCGATGCTTCCAGAGTCTCCTACTTACCTCCCTCCCTCGGCCAGCACGCGGTTCCTGGAAGTACCATTCACCTCCAAGAGTCACTCGCAGAGATTTCGCCTTGCAGATATCACGGGCTTTGTTATCCGCCTTCAGTTAGGTAGGTGTCCACCTCTCGTCTCTATGTTTGATATCTGTGTGGATTTGGTACTTTTTTTTTCATGTCGTGCATGTTTCGTTACATCTTATATGAATTCAGTTTTAAAACTTTATGTATATTTCTTGGATCTAACACAGTTAGTTTACATATATGAGTATTGATCAAATTAAGAGTTTAAGGGGAAGCTGTTTTGCATTTACTTGCTTTTTATCCATTCGATATCCTTAGCCCTCTACAATATATTTTCGTCTCTTGCTTAAATACTTTAAAAAAGCTTCATTGGTAGCGTTCATTTCATTGTGTTTACGTAACATAGCCATGTTCAAATTGAAAGATTAAACACAGCAAATAATATTATCATACTTTTGTTTAATTGCATTATTCTATTTTATGATAAACCATAGTAGATCTATAACGCCAATTAATAATGATGAAATATTGCCAGTGTTCATTTAAAGATAATTTCCTAAAATCAAATCTTGAAATAGATTTTTTAACATATATGCAAACGAAAAACATAATTATAACACATAATATATCATAATATACATACTTGATTGATAGCAGCATGCCATCGTATACCATGACGACACGGGCGTTGCTCATATTATTAATCACTCTTCTTGCAGAACATCCGGGTTGTTTTGTATCGGGTTGGCTGTCCCGAATAACAAAACAAACAAACACCATTTGTTTTTGTTACTAATTATAAATTTATATTTTGTGCTGAAAATGTTAAGAAATGCATTTTTTCAGGGTGCTCTCTGATAAAAAAAAAACTGCCGAAAACAGTCGAAACACTGAAAAGCACAACAACCGTATGAAATACATCACCGTCGGACGCGCGTAGATGCGGGGAAGAATAGGTCTCAACAACCCATGCTTACCGTAAAAGGCGACTATGCTTGTCGTAAGAGGCGACTAACGGGGTCGGGTGGTAAGGGTCGCTAAATTGGTTGATGCATGTCATCGCACCCCCATTGCGTGGATCGATGCTCATGATGTCAATCACTGGATTCTCTGGTCTAGACTCCATTATTCACAGACCGCTGTCATATAGCTGGAATATTGCTGAGTGCGGTGTTAAACAACAAACAAACAAAACAAAATTTCACCATCGAATAACCATTTCTTGTATTTAATTATCACCATAAAAAACGGGTGTACACTTTCTTTAAATACGGATAGTAACTTTGTGAACAATACATCCAATATTCAGGAACGAATACATGTTCTTTGATGCATACATGTTGTTTAAAAGACAACACGGCATAGAAAATGGGTTTCTAATTGTTTTCCGAAAATGAACGAAAAACATTTGTCATTCATACAGTCTGTATTTAGTCGTGTATTGTACGCGTAGAGTAGGGACCCCATCAAAGAGACTTCCATTACCGTAAGGAAAGGCGGAAGGGAAACGGAGGTAATTGATCACACAGACCCCTCAAAAATGTGTTTTGTTCATCTTCGGGGTCACGTGACTGTCTGTTGTATTGTAGCAGTAAATGAAATTGTATGTAATTAGCGTGGCGGGGACATATAAAAAGCATTTAATAATGACCATAATGAAATATGGAACGGACTGTGATGGTAATTTGCTTTCTCCAACATTAATTAAGAACCATAAACGATGTTGTGAATTATTGCTGTCTCTTCATCTACGGCTACTACAACGTATTCCACGACTACGACGACGATTGATAACCAACGTACCTGCCAAGACGGTGGTGGAGTCGAGCGGTTAAAGCATTCGTCAGTCCAAATACTGACTTCCAATCTGATTTAATGACCATTCGTGTATAGTTACAATACTGCTGAAAGCCACGTATTTCTATTCTCCCAAACGATACTAAAGGGGAGTATTTCGTGCTGATTGGCAGTCTTAGAAAGTTTTATTCAAATCTCACGGACACCACGGTGTCTGCTGGTCAAACTTATGGCATATGTCAATCTGGTGGTCATTGAGAACCCTAATTACACGGCGGCCAGCGTGCCTTTGTACCAAACAGTCTCCGCGCTCCGACTGTCGTAAGACTACTTTAAGACATGGGCGGTACGATCACCTTAGAGCTAAGATCATTTTCTTCAAAGGCACCAAAGTTCAAACATGGTCTGTACTCAGCATTACCACTGCTGCTTTCACTGCTGGCACATGGAAGGTCCACTGATCTAATCACTGCTGGTACATGGAAGGTCCACTGATCTAATCATTGCTGGCACATAGAAGGTCCACTGATCTAATCATTGCTGGCACATGGATGGTCCACTGATCTAATCATTGCTGGTACATGGAAGGTCCACTGATCTAATCACTGCTGGCACATGGAAGGTTCACTGATCTAATCACTGCTGGTAGATGGATGGTCCACTGATCTTATCACTGCTGGCACATGGAAGGTCCACTGATCTAATCACTGCTGGTACATAGAAGGTCCACTGATCAAATAACTGCTGGTACATAGAAGGTCCACTGATCTAATCACTGCTGGCACATGGAAGGTCCACTGATCTAATCACTGCTGGCACATAGACGGTCCACTGATCTAATCACTGCTGGCACATGGAAGGTCCACTGATCTAATCACTGCTGGCACATGGAAGGTCCACTGATCTAATCATTGCTGGCACATGGAAGGTCCACTGATCTAATCACTGCTGGCACATGGAAGGTCCACTGATCTAATCATTGCTGGTGCATTGACGGTCCATTGATCAAATCATTGGTCGCGCATGGATGGTTCACTGGTCTACTTATTGCTGGTGTATGGACGGTCCAGTGATCTAATCATTCTTTGGACATAGGTTGTCTAGTGGCCTTATCATTGCGGGGGCATAGGCGGTCCAGCGACCTTCTCATTGCTCGGCCATGAGTGATACCGTGATCTAATCATGGTTGTGGCATGGGTGGTCCAGTGATCACTTCTTTGCTGGGGCATAGGTGGTCCAGTGATCTAATTATTGCTGGGGCATAGGTGGTCCAGTGACCTTATCATTTCTTGGGCATAGGTGGTCCAGTGATCTTATCATTACTAGGACATAGTTGGTCCAGTGATCAGTGATCTAACCATTTCTCTGTGTGTGTGGTGTGTGTGTGTGTGTGTGTGTGTGTGTGTGTGTGTGTGTGTGTGTGTGTGTGTGTGTGTGTGTGTGTTTAATGTCGCGTCCAAGATTATTGCACTTAGGTAGCGACGTGCATACACGTGTGTGTGTGGCTGCTTGTATTAGTCCGGACTGATGCCGATATATAGTGCTTGCTCACTGAGATACCATGCCGCAGTTTAACATGAATACCCCACTCAGACACAGTATACTGACTCCGAGCCGACCAGGCCTTGTTTTAGCCCCTTAATTCCGAGCGCCAGCCAGGGTACCAACAAGTACCATCTTTTAATGTCTTTTGGTATGACGCGGCCGGGGATCGAACCCTGGACCTTCCGCTCTCTGGGCGGACGCTCTTCCACAAGAGCCGGCAAAGTGAGATCCAGAACTGCCCAATTTGCCACCTTCCAACGGCCCCGTGTTGTCGAGACTTCACTTTGAATGCCTTACGTTTTGGCTACATACATGTATTTCTGCTACGGGAAACTCGACTGGTTTTAATCTGTTTGAAATTCAATATAATTACGTTGTACTGTGTTACGTATAAGATGAAACACGTCTGAAGGTTTTATGAGAAATAAAACCCGAGGGTAAGTGATTTATCTAATATAAATCGAAAAAAGAAACTTAAAACAACATTTATCAACATTTTTATGTTTCAACCCTACCTTCCATGAACGTTAGGAAAAGGACGTAAAATATCTGTTGCTGGCGTCCAGGTTCTTGAAAAAAGACGTTCTTAAAAACAGTGGGATTTATCTAATGGTACATTCACTTGGCTACAGATACAGAGGTTGCGTGTTCCATCAGATGGAATATATAGAAAACATTTGTCATTTGATTTGACATTTCATTGTGTTTAACTGCAAAATACATTTCTTGCGAGAAAGATTCATATATTAGAATATCAACGGAAGTTTTATTAAATAGTGAGTGAGTGAGTGTGGTTTTACGACGCTTTTAGCAATATTCCAGCAATATCACGGCGGGGGACACCAGAAATGGGCTTCACACATTGTACCCATGTCGGAAATCGAACCCGGGTCTTCGGCGTGACGAGCGAACGCTTTAACCACTAGGCTACCCGACCGTTCTTTTATTAAATAATATACCCGATATATAACATAAAATCCCCGGCATAATATGTAAAATCTCTGGGATATTATAACATCCCTGTTTATGAGATGTAACCCTTCTGGCGAACAATCGGATGACGTCACTAGAGGTTTATAACGTCGCATGTAGACATATCAGGTGTCACTCCGGGCACAGCTGACCCTCGACCTGAGACTCGGTCACACCATGTGATCAGACTCACCGTGTGTCAATGTATGTAGAAAGCCTGGTCCGTTGTTTATGCTATCAACCACTGGTTTGCCTGGCCCATATTGGAGTAAAACAAAATTCACTCACTAACACCACGAACAAGTATCACATACATGTATCCAAGGTCAAGGTCAGAGGAGAACATCCAGGGCTACAGTGAGTGAGTGAGTGAGTTGGGTTTAACGCCACTTTTAACAGTATTACATTTCTTTCACGGCGTGTCAGCTTAATGTGGGAGGAAAGCCCGAAGTTATGCAGGTCTCAGACGTTTACCACTTCGGTGAAACCCACGAGCACGGGTATGGTGATGACAAACCTAGAAACATAATCGGGGCGAACCGGGATTCGAACCCACAATCATAGGTTTCTGGCGTGCCCAAGGGACGCAACTCTGCACAGCGAATCGCGGCGCCTTAGACGACTGGGCCACCCGTGCCCCCTCCAGGGCTACAGCCAGTTATGGTAATTAAGTGAGTGAGTGAGTATGGTCTTACGCCGCTTAACGCAATGTTACAGCAATATCACCGGTAGTGTGCTTCACACATTAGAACCATGTAGGGACTCGAACCCGAGACTTTGGTTTGACGAACGCTTTAATCATTAGGATACCCCTTGTCTTGAAGGGCTTTTCTTCAGCCAGTCTTGATACATTGCATTTATATGAGCTCCCCCCCCCCCCCCCCTTCTTCAGGTAGGCTGAGTAATGATATTATGAGAATACGTCTCTCCCAGATATATGTGTCATTTAGAATGAAGACAGTCTTCAACTTCTACATGTGTCGCCTTCTTCCCACGAGATCAGTTAATTTCAACTAATGTAGACCAATACCATGTTTCTTTGTCCCGAGAGAAATATTAAACGCAACTCATTAATAACCGTTGACGTGGTGACTAATGTTATGTCACCAGTCGTGGAAAGCTAGGATTTAAAATTAAAATGTTAAATGTTAAATTTTAAGAAATTGAAAACAAACATATAAAAGGTAACATTTATAAACCCTGGACATTAAAAAAAATTAAATAGATTCTTTGACGCTCAACATTTTTTCTAATTAACGAACTTAAATACTTACCGTTATTTAGTTTAATGCGCGTAAAATTGTTTCAATTTTGAGGTGTCTATGATAAGAGCCCCTTGTTGCCTATTGGTATAAATAAGAAAATGTTATATTTTATAAGTTTTGATAAGTTAAGATACCACTGCTATTGTATCACTTTTGTTCGAAGCCCTACTTCTCAAAATGTTTCGTTTGTTTGTTGTTTGTAAATAATCGGGTCTGGACCAAACAAGCCACCGATTCACACCGTCAGGGTGTAGTGACACGTCACCAACCAAGCAGGGTGATTAAGCGTTGTAAAAATGGTTACAGGAGAACTGTTTCTAACGTTTAGTATAAACTAATTGTTCGAGCATCTTCTTAAGGAAACAAGATATAAGTGCCTTCATTCTTCAATACATAGCCTCGTTACGCGTGGATGCTGCGAATATATTCCGTTTTAATTCCGCTTCACCTTTCTCTGCCAGAATCTCACCAATGCCTCGTTAATTTCGTCTCTTTTCGTCATACTTTCGTGTAAAAGTCTATGTTTCTCGAAATGAGAACAATTAGAGAAGTACCACTCTTGCATCAATTGTTTCACCGGAAGTTCTACTTAGGCATGACCTATTGTTGGCACCAAATTGGGAGTAAAAACGTGTTTCATTGTTAGAAGGTGTGCTAATCTGGTTCTGAACCCAGGGAATGATTATTACGTTCTTTGGGAATGATAAATATGGCACACAAACATCATTACAACAGAACAATTTTCTATGTGCATATTTTAAACAAAACAGTATTTATAAAAACGCAGTAAAACGTTCCCCGTACTGGCCATGCTCTCAGTGAGTGAGTTTTGGTTTAACGCCGCTTTGAACAGTATTGCAGTTATATCACGGTCTTTCTGCTTAATGTGGGAGGTCTCAGACGAGCCAGTTTCGTTAACGCGCGGACGTCATAGAAGACAGTTCCTTCACATTGCCCCAGATGGCGTTCCTTTACTGATCTTAAATACACCGCGACTTCAGTTACATTTGGAATACATATATCTGTAAAAGAAAACATATATGTTGTATTTACTTGTACAAAATTCACAAGAAAAATATATCCAAGATTAGTATAGTGGATGAAAGATGAAATGTGTAAACATTTCAATTTACATCTGTGTTTTGTCTCATCTTCAGAAAGCATAAGATCTCTTTGCATTTTATGAACTGTATTTGAAAGAGTTTATAATAACAAGAATCCCGCCCTAAATGTTCACGACATGTATATGGGCGTGGTAATGTTTGAACACACTTGCCTCGTTTTGTATTCCCCTTACTTTGTATACTACTCCAAAGAAGTGTAAGAACACTCAATTTTTTCATATGACTTATAGTTAATCTCAATCTCATTAAAATCAGACCTTAGTTCTCGCTACCGCTAAACAAAGATCTGAGGACATCCCATTAAGGGTCACGTCAGACCGACCTTGCGCGAACTTTGACCGACCAATGGATTGACCAATCAGAAGGGGGCTTTACGGCACTAATTTCAAATTGGCGAATACGCTTCGAAACATATTTTGACAAATTCTCGATTACAAATTTGAAACCTGAACAAAAAAACATTCTGGAATGGCTAATAGATGGTCTAGATTGTAAGGATTCAGCCGTTAAACCCGTAACTATCGTTATAACCCATGTTAAAGTTTTCGAGATTGCATGATTAGAAATCACATTCCGACTGTCACTTTCATCATCTGGTAAGCGACGCTCTGATTGGTCGGATGAAAGGTCGTTCTTTGCTTAGCGGTAGCGAGAACTAAGATCTGATTTTAATGAGATTGAGGTAATCTGCCATGGCTGGTGGGTAT
The DNA here is from genome assembly GCF_023055435.1 of Haliotis rufescens. Taxonomy (NCBI): domain Eukaryota; kingdom Metazoa; phylum Mollusca; class Gastropoda; order Lepetellida; family Haliotidae; genus Haliotis; species Haliotis rufescens. The sequence goes on along the minus strand of NW_025964212.1, from coordinate 2,164,363 downwards.
ATCAACACACAGCCTTCCACAATCTCATTAAAATCGCTGCCGCTAAACAAAGATCTGAGGACATCCCATTACGGGTCATGTCAGAACGACCTTAGACCGACCACTGAAATGTCCAACAAGAAGTCGACATCAGCCAATTAGAAAGCAGCTTTCTCGAGCTTTACGGCACTCGTTTCAACCTGGCGACTTCCATTTCAGACTACGCTTGAAAAATATGTTGACACAGTTCTCGATGAAAATTTTGAAAACTGAACAAACGAACAATCCGGAATGTCTAATCTATGGTTGAGATTGTATGGCAGTACTTTCCACGTTCCGTGCAACGCCTCTTCCGTTCAAATGTTTATCCCACGGAAGCAAGAGATAGACGATTGTGGGTGTTCTGTAACTTATTTTGAGTAGAATATATCTTACCAACGCTGAAAGGTAAGGTGGGCTGAATACAACATGATCACGTGACAAGGTGCAACACCGTCTTTACAAAATGGAAACTCGGCTTCCTGTTATATCCCCGCGTGAGAATGTAAAACACATTCGTGGCCAACTCGTGTTATTCCGGGACAAGCCGAATAGCGACTCGTGCCCCTCTCATGGCCATTTTCGCGACCGGGTTCCGTCTTAGCGCAAACGGACATACCTACAACAATTGTCAACTCGTTGCGTAATGGTTCACATATATTTCCCTATATATTATATATATTTCAGAAGCAATTTAAAGCACATCTGGACGTGCGTAATTATACAGTATGATTGAACACATTTAACTGTGCCTTTGGTATATTTTTAGAAGCAAGACATATGCAAAATCAAAAATTATTTCTGAGGGATTATTTGACGAAGAACTTGAAATCATACGCGCATTTTGATTGGTTTGTCGTATTTTCGCACATAACATTCATCGATAGGGGGACGAGTCTTCTTGCAGGTTACGGAAAGGGGCGAGTGGTGGCGAATGTGTAGAACACTGTTAGTTATGGCATGTGCTATCTTATTATCAATTACGTCGGGAGCGTGGAGTGGAAAGAGATAAGATGGGACACTCTCGCTTGCGGAAGTCACTGTAATTATTTGAGATAGTGGACATTTCCGGCCGTCAGTATGGACAGTAATCATCAGTTGATGCCCCCACCAAGACACTTACCTGTGAACCCAGGGACCAGTTTCACAAAGCGGCCTTAGTGATACAGCTGTCTTATGACAGGTGAGGTGAGGTGAAATGGGGTTTAACGTAGCGTCCAAGATTATTGCACTTACATAGCGACGTGCATGCACGTGTGTGTGTGTGTGGCTGCTTGTACTAGTCCGGACTGATGCCGATTTATAGTGCTAGCTCACTGAGATACCATGCAGTGTTTAACATGAATACCCAAAATCAGACACAGTATACTGACTACGAGCCGACCAGTCCTTGTTTTAGCCCCTAAATGCCGAGCGCCAGCCAGGGTAACAACAAGTACCATTGTTTAACGTCTTTTGGTATGACGCGGCTGCGGATCGAACCCGGACCTTCCGCTCTCCGGGCGGACGCTCTACAACTAGACCACGGAGGCGGTCTTTAACATCAAGGAATGCGCTCTGTCCAGACTCGACTATTTACAGACCGCCGTCATATAGCTTGAATATTGCTGAGTGCGGCGTTAAACAACAAACAAACAAACAAACAAACCATGATATAGACGGAATCGTATAGACTATACACTGGACTACTGTTGGCAGAGATTTCGTATGATTATGGAACAGTTATACATCAGTCAGTATGTCAACGGTCCCTATCTCAATGCTCGGAATAATTCGTAGTCGGTAACACGTACTAATTAAATAATCATTTAAGTCACTGAGCATATCAGGTTGATCTGGCAAGTCATTCACTAATTCCTTTGGGTAATATAACCCTCGCGACCAGTATCCGCGGCGCTTGGGGTTAGATTTCATTATGTCATCTCATCCTCATCCTAAGTATCATCACTTAGTGGTCTCCACAGTAGCCATGTTTATGCGCCGCGCCACGACAGTTTATTCACGGCATATTATAGTATTACAATCTCTACTGTAGACCACCTCGTTGATAAATAATAATTAAACTATGATGCTTGTATCGAGCAACTTAACACCGTGGAGTTAAAGATGTCTGGGAATAATAACAGGTATTTGTCTAATAAGGTAGATAGATCTTGGCGAGAAATATGACGCGTCATGTAAGGAACCCACAGAGGAGGCGCATGTGTCCTTAATAGATTGTTTGTCATACGGTAATGTCGTTAGGTTAAATGTCATCGGTCAGTGTAAAGGATTCCTACTTAATCAGTCTCAGTCGCGACTTAATGGGGAATTTTATAAAGATGTAAAAACACAAAACAGGAAGCCTTTGTTGAGAGGGAACTCAATTTAAAACTGATTATCTTTGTCGATGATTGATATAATTAAGTTATAATGATTGGGTGGTCTTTTCAGGAATCTCATGCATATATGTCTCAACAGATTTATCATTTGGTCGTTTTTTTATCCAAATGTTGGAAAGCAGAATCTTAAAAACATAGAATCATTAATCATCATAAGTTTGAAATTTGAAATTTGATATATTTGTCCCGGGAGATGCTAATTGTTACCCAAAGGTAGAAGTGACCTTTATAGATAAGTGAAAATGTATGATAAATATAGGGCTCTATAGTTTTACAATTACGATGGAAATAAAAAAAATATTTTAAAATTTGAATTTGTTTAAATATTAATTCAAAACGTTTATGATCTGCAGAACGCTATAACCCTATTATTGGGTCTATCTTTAGCCCAATCTCAAATACGTGCATTAAAAATCTTCAAAGAGATTTTTATCGAGTAACATACTTCTAATTATAACAATATGCTAAATAAGGAAGGTTACCAGTTGCCCTTGAGAATATTGTCCGCTGGTGGCAGATCGATCTTATAGGCTTCAGCAGGAGATATCTGGAAGAGATCAAGGCTTACCGATATCTCCCGGGAGACATCACTACCATGACACCACTAATCTCTCTGCCACCGAGACTGGTTAGCTGTACTTTGTACGCTGAAGAAACTGTTATTACTGTTTACAAACTAAAATAGTTGGAAGATTACTTTTTGATGATAAATATAATCTCACCCGAGTGTCTTTAGATGTCAAACATATCAACCATCATCTAGACATGTGTAATCGACAAACATCGGATATTTAAACATTAAAGACGCATGTTGATATATTTGATATCAAAAGACAATCGGGTGAGATACTATGTTTTTTCTTGATTTTAATTCGTTTTTTCTCCTTCTCTGAATTGAAAGAGAGTTTTTCTTGTCAAACTTGGTTGTCAGTTTTTTACATGCCGCCGTCGCATGACACCCTTTTTTTATGCAAAGTGGGTAGCGGTGCTACCGGAAGGGCATGCTTTCCCTTTTTTCTCGAGTGAGTGAGTGAGTGAGTGAGTGAGTGAATATGGTTTTACGCCGCTTTTAGCAATATTCCAGCAATATCACGGCGGGGGACACCAGAAATGGGCTTCACACATTGTACCCATGTCGGGAATCGAACCCGGGTCTTCGGCGTGACGAGCGAACGCTTTAACCACTAGGCTACCCGACCGCCCCTTTTTTTTTTCTCGAACACTTGGTGTCATCACAAGTTTTTGATTTGGTTTGTTGTTTTACGCCCCACTCAGCAATATTCCAGCTATATGGCGGTGGTCTGTAAATAATCGTGTCTGGACCAGACAATCTAGTGATTGATATCATGAACTTGGATCCACGTTATTGGGATCGATGACATGCTTCAACCAAGTCAGCGAGCCTGACCACCCGATCCCGTTAGTCGCCTTTTACGACAAGCATGTGTTGCTGAATTCCTATTCTATCCCGAATCTCCACGGGTCGGTGTCATCACTGATTTGCCCTGATCCATTTATATAGTTTTCACCGCTATTTTGCGTTTTACGCCCAATGGAATCTATTTTGTCAGATAATCGAGACTGGTTATTGTCTGGCGGTGACGTTTTACATTTGCTAACCAATGAAGATCATGCTTCTGTTATGAAAATAGGCTGAGATTGCATCTCGAAATACAAACTGTGACCTAGTCTGAAGAGCATATCGAAATAATAACCCATTTCAAATCGAAGGCTTGGATACATGATTACAGTAAACTACGTTTATAACGAACACGCTTATAACGAACTGACCGATATAACGAACTTATTTTTTGTCCCGGGTGTTTGTTGTATATATGCTGTACATATGCTTATAACGAACTACGGTTATTACGAATTAAACTAAGTGGTCCCTTTGAGTTCGTTATAACCGTAGTTTATTGTACTATAATTCCGATAGCTCCGACCTTTGAAATCTAATGTATTAAACTACAAACTCTATGTCATATTATGAATACTAAACACAAAACAAAACCAACACAGCCTCCCTAATTTTAAAATCATTTAATGGGAACCACAGCTTCTTGTTCTCGTGAGCCTTGGACCTGATTTGGAACAAAAAATATGATATGCATATACAGTAAACTACGGTTATAACGAACTTAAAGGGACTGCTAATTTTAGTTCGTTATAACCGTAGTTCGTTATAAGCATATATACAGCATAACTACAGCAAATAGTCGGGACCAAAAAAGTAAGTTCGTTATATCCGTCAGTTCGTTATAAGCGTGTTCGTTATAACCGTAGTTTACTGTACATTTGACCGAACGGGTTCACTGATAACGGTTGCGGATGCTGGTAGGGAGAGGACAAGGCGTATGTGTGACAGTGCTGTCATTAAATCTGAGGAGAGAACAAGACCTCGACATCTCAGACCAATTTCCCCTGCGCCCGGCCTCTTGATCTATGGCTTTGATCAGCAAGGATTGCCCGTCCCCCAAGCAACACCAGGTCGGGATTGTGATCTATGGACAGGGGGAGGGGTGGGGGTGGCTCGTGGAGGGTAAACACCACGTCTGGTCAGATCACTTGATGTCATGTTGATCCTGTGTTCAAAATGGAGACATACTGATAAATAATGCGAGTGTCCAACTGGAGGTATGGATTTCAGACAACCGCGTACAGGAACAATGGCAGGCTTATCAAGTAAGGTGGTTGGCAATGGCGTGTATCCTTGATCTTACCGAGTTTCTGTACTCTTAAAGGTTGAAAGGAATGTTTTATTTGCACTGAAGCATTACACAGTGACTACACAACAACAACAACAATAATAATAATAATAATAAGAAGAAGAAGAATCTGTTGACTGACATCGGGAGAGTACCCGGTTTTGCTACCAGGAATACAGCCCTTCTGACAATCTGGGTAATGCAGAAGGCGTCAGTGTTGGGGAGTCTTCACATTCTCCGAAAAGTTCTGGGTGGGTTTGACTAGGCAGCTCTTCCTGGGAGAAGTCCAATTCGCTGTCTGGGCTGCGTGTAGAGCTGGCAAGGGCCCTGAGCTGATGATGAGCCTAACCAGCCTGACTGTGCCAGGATCACCCAAACCCTCTTTGCTGCATTTTTTATTTTAATCTGTACGGTTTCTGTTTGCTGCCCAAGACCAGTCACTTCCCACTCGAATATTGCTACTACTACTACTACTACTACTACTACTACTACTACTACTACTACTACCACTACTACTACTACTTCTAATGTTGCTACTACTACTACTACTACTACTGTTGCTACTACTATAATGCCCACCTATTAGCTGTTACGTGGCGCTTGGAAAATGCTACAGTGGAAAAGAAAAAGGCGATAGGACTACATATTTGATCTTTTGTTAATTATTCGACTTCAAAATGCATCTACGAAGAGGAAGGTCTTCATCATTCTTCTAAGCACATTCGATGACGAAATTGGATTTCAGGCAATCACTCACTCTTAGTTGCATTTAATTCAGAAAATGCCATTTCCTCTCTTCTTCCAGACAATACAAGATGTTCCGGTTCGGCAGACATGCGCAGTCCAAGAAGTTCACGCTGATAGTCTTGTCAGCCCTGTTGCTCGTCGCCACAGTCACATGTCGCCCCCAGAAGTGGAACAAAGGGAAACGGGTAGGCCAACACTAGAGACTACGCATTAAAATAACATATTATACCTTTAATATCACTTTCTTAGTGCATAGGCGGGGTGCGCCAGTCGTCAAAGGCGCCACAATTCCTTGTGCAGAGTTATGTCCCTTGGGTGTGCCAGCATCCTGTGATCGTTGGTTCGGATGCCAGACTCACCTCCTTTGTTTGTCAGCACCATACAAATACGAGTGCGTTTTGTCAATGCGGTGAACGTCTTCGAATTGCAGCCATCTAGACGTTTCTCTATCATTCAGCTGCAACGCCAGGATATCCCGTATTTCCTTCTTTAAGCGCCAGGTTTATATCAACCACCATCCCCTATAAACACCGGGTTCGAAGCAGCGTGCAACACAATAAGCGCCGGATCTCTAATAAGCGCCGGCTATGTTAGATCAAAAGTACTTCTTCCTGGTACAAGCTTAGAAACGAAGTGGTACATTACTACGTTCTCTAAATTGAAATAAATGGTGTATAAAATTCTGTTGTATGTCAATAGCTTATGTAAAAAACGTAGTACTTCTACACCTGGTTTCACAATAAATACTGTGAATCTATGTATGTAGGCGTTGGCAATGTGGAGAGGGTTGAGCAAAATTGCCCTTATGAACATTTGTTGATAAAAACTATTCGGAAGAAAAAAAACCTCAAACGGCGTTAGAGGGGCTGGAATTTTGTATGGAGACTACACCTGCACAATCAGATATTTAAAACAAAACAAAACTAAGAGCCTATATATTGTTTCTATTAAAACACCTTGCAACAATGTATTTTTTGGCAGATAATTTCTTTCTTTCAACAGCCTGAAACATAAATACTTTTTGCCAGCCTATTTTTTTGGACAGAATATCAAATTGTCGTGTCCTTACTGATGTTCCTTATATTGATTATCCTCTATTGTCGCGAATTGCTCACCCCCCCCCCCCCCACACACACACACCTACCTATCATTTGTTTTATACTTCTGATTATACTTCTTGCATTTGCATACGAGTTAATATTTGATACCTAAATAAATTATTATTATTTTTCTTTAGCATCCCTTTCCCCATCGGAATTGTGTTCACAAGCTTCACCAAAAGTCTGACAAGTGTCCTGTATCAACCAAAATGATGCCCATACAAAATCTGAATTATTCGCTCTCACTCACTCACTCACTCACTCACTCACTCACTCACTCACTCACTGTCAAAAGGTGAAAGAAAAGACCCTAAACACAGTAAGTACTCCATGGACATTTGACTGATCATGACATTACATATGGAGGTTCAGTAAAACCTCTATGGACATTTGTCTTATCATGACATTACATATGGAGGTTCAGTAAAACCTCTATGGACATTTGACCTATCATGACATTACATATAGAGGTTCAGTAAAACCTCTATGGACATTTGACCTATCATGACATTACATATGGAGGTTCAGTAAAACCTCTATGGACATTTGACCTATCATGACATTACATATGGAGGTTCAGTAAAACCTCTATGGACATTTGTCTTATCATGACATTACATATAGAGGTTCAGTAAAACCTCTATGGACATTTGACTTATCATGACATTACATATAGAGGTTCAGTAAAACCTCTATGGACATTTGTCTCATCGTGACATTACATATAGAGGTGAGGTAAAACCTCTATGGACATTTGTCTTATCATGACATTACATATAGAGGTTCAGTAAAACCTCTATGGACATTTGACTTTTCATGACATTACATATAGAGGTTAAGTGAAAGCTCACGACCTAGACCCGCTTCGTGGATACTGGACACATCGCACCATTCAGTATAGAGGTTTCATGAAAGCTTTTAAAAAAACAAGACATGATAAAACACAAAGATAATGTTGTTTTCACGTTGCCGTTAAGTGCATCCCATAGTCTTTCCACATCCACAGAGGCGGTGTGTTAATCTAATGGTTAAAACTTTTGCTCGTCACGTCGAAGACCCGGGTTCGATTCCCCACATGGTGACACATGTGAAGCCCATTTCTGGTGCCCCCCACCGTAATATTACTGGAATATTGCTAAAAGCGGCGTACAATGCTCACTCACTCACTCACTCACTCGACAGCCACACGAACCAAACCCATCTGCCGCAAATACGGTACGCCTAATAGTAATAGACAGATAAATAAGGTAGCCTTTTCCCCCTTGTGTGTGTAGATGTCGTCTTCAAGGAAAGGTCACAGAAGAATCGAAAAATAAAAGTAGACATAATATCGTGTAAATGAGAAAGATCAATTTCCGTCGAAGAGGAAGTTGTATTGCGTTGGAAGTTTCCTGCAGTTACTGTTGCATCCTCTTTGTAAATTTGACATAAAGGTCATTGCGCACTGTACCCCTGAGCGGCTTAGTCCAGGCTAATCCTTTGGGAATTAGGTGTTCGTTTCGCTTTTATGCCATTCTGACTTTTTTTATTTCCTCTCTACGCGAAATAGCAGCAGAGAGTGAAATTACTCGAATGTTGTTGCTTGAGACGAAATCATTTTATTTCATTTCTCGTTTCTTTGGTGTTGTGAAAATTCGAATATGTGAAGACTCTAGTCTTCTGGTTAATTATGGTGCCATACCTTACAGCCTTGGAAGTTGAGAAACTGGAGACGAGTGATGTCACGATTTCTTCTTCACCGACGAGATGGAAGACTACGTGTGGATCGTCATCGAAATGAGCGTTTTGCCCCACATTGTGTACGTAAATTCGACAATTTCGGTGGCGGTAGTGTCATGGTGTGGGGGCCATATCCTACACCACGAGATCTGACTTGTTTGTGGTTCAGGGAAATTTGGCAGCAAATCGCATCATGAATCAAATTCAACCTCACCTTCTTCCAATCATTGACCACCAGAGGGAGCTGTTTCAACAGGACAACGCTCCACCGCAGACAGTTCGTGTCACGGTAGACTACCTTCATAATGCCAACATCAACGGCTTGCCACATCTCTCCACGTCTCAATCTGCAGATCTCAACCCAATCGAACACATCTGAACTTGATCGACGTGTACGTCAACGTCAGAACACGCCGCAGACACTCCCACAACTGGCCAACGCGTTACAAGCAGAATGGCGCAGAATTCCGCAGGACAGAATTCGTACACTTATCCAGCCAGTGCCAAGGAAATGCAGGGCCGTGATTGCTGCCCGGGCGGTCACTCGAGATACCGAGTTCAGCGCAACCTTGTGGACTTATGTGACATGCCAATGAACAGTTTGCAATGCCTTTGTACAACGACAACATGTGACTATCGAGCTCCAAAATTTAATATTTGTGTCTATGATATTAAATTAAATATATCGACTTTATTGGGTACAATAAATTTACTAAAAATCTACCTGTGCGTTTCTTTTTTTGGAGAGTATATATCTGTTTTGTTCTTTGAATTTGTATGATACTTTTAGGAGGCTATTTGTTGTGACATAAGAATGTTGTGACATAAGAATACTGTTTTTGAAAAAGTTCATACATATATTTATTTCTAAGGTTTGTACTCAACCAGGTCGCCTATTGTCGCCACCCGATCTTCTGTGCAGTGGTCAATCATAGCGTATTAGGGACCACCCGATCTTCTGTGAAGTCGGTCAAGCCTTGGGTACCTGGGACCACTCGATCCTCTGTGTAGTCTGTCAAGCCTTGGGTACCTGGGACCAATCGATCCTCTGTGTAGTCTGTCAAGCCTTGGGTACCTGGGACCACTCGATCCTCTGTGTAGTCTGTCAAGCCTTGGGTACCTGGGACCACTCGATCCTCTGTGTAGTCTGTCAAGCCTTGGGTACCTGCGACCAATCGATCCTCTGTGTAGTCTGTCAAGCCTTGGGTACCTGGGACCACTCGATCCTCTGTGTAGTCTGTCAAGCCTTGGGTACCTGGGACCACTCGATCCTCTGAGTAGTCTGTCAAGCCTTGGGTACCTGCGACCAATCGATCCTCTGTGTAGTCTGTCAAGCCTTGGGTACCTGGGACCACTCGATCCTCTGTGTAGTCTGTCAAGCCTTGGGTACCTGGGACCACTCGATCCTCTGAGTAGTCTTTCAAGCATGAGGTGTTTGGGGGGAAGCCCGATCCTCTCAAGTAGTCGGTCAAGCATGGGGTATTTAGCGATCACTCGATCCCCTGATAGTCTTTCAAGCATGGGGTACTTGGGACCACCCGACCTTCTGTGTAGTCTCTCACGCATGATGTGTTTGTGAACACCCGATCCTCTGTGTAGTCTGTCCAGCATGAGGTGTTTGTGGACGCCCGATCATCTCAAGAAGTCGGTCAAGCATGGGGTATTTAGCGATCACTCGAACACGGGTTAGTCTGTCAAGCATGGGGTACTTGGGACCACTCGACCCTCTTTGTAGTCTCTCACGCATGATGTGTTTGTGAACACCCGATCCTCAGTGTAGTCTTTCCAGCATGGGGTATTAGGGACCACCCGGTCGTCTCAGTAGTCGGTCAAGCATTGAGTATTTAGCGACTATCCGACACCCTGATAGTCTATAAAGCATGGGGTACTTTTGACCGTCCGACCTTCTGTGTAGTCTGTCAGCATGGGGTATTTGGGGCTACCCTATCCTCTGTGTAGTCTGTCAAGCATGGGGTATTTAGGACCACCCCTCCGTGAAGCATGTGTGTACTTGGGACTAGTAATGCTTCTGAATCCCCACGGGCTAAACCCAAACTTTGATGGGATGTCGCTACACACTGCATTTTCAGATTTGCTGGTGTTAGTGAGTATTTGATCCATTTTCATTCAGAAATGACGCTTGCAGATTAAGAGACGTCGACGTTACCCCGCATCGAATAATCACTAACACTAGCAAATATGAACGAATAACGTTTATCAGAATTGTAAAAACAAAATGTTATGGAAAATGTTCCGGTAGCTGGAGTGCGGCGTTAAACAACAAACAAACTAAATAAGAAAAATACACAGAGCAGGACAACCCTATTCAAAAACACCTGGAGTTATCACTGATTTTCAGTGATCCAATCATGTATTTTCATCACTATTTTTCCTTTTAAAGCCTCTTGAATCTTCTGGTGTCCCCCGCCGTGATATCCATACCTGTGCTCGTGGGTTACACCGAAGTGGTAAACGTCTGAGACCTGCATCACTTCGGGCTTTCCTCCCACATTTAGCTGACACGCTGTGATATAACTGGAATACTGTTAAAAGCGGCGTTAAACGCGACTCACTCACACTCACTCACTCCGCCGTGATATTGCTGGAATAGTGAGTGAGTGAGTGAATGAGTATGGTTTAAGCCGCTTTTAGCAATATTCCAGCAATATCACGGGGGGGGGGGGGGGGGGGGGGGACACCAGAAATGGGCTTCACACATTGTACCCATGTGGGGAATCGAACCCGGTCTTCGGCGTGACGAGCGAACGCTTTAACCACTAGGCTACCCGACCGCCCCTGCTGGAATAGTGCTCAAAGCGGCGTAAAACCATACTCACTCACTTACCCTCAGTTTCTTTAGATATTCTCTAGCTTTGACGTTTGGATTTATTATTCGTTTTTAGCTGAAAAGTATGCCACACATTTGTTTTCTGGTTTCAGTGTTTGAACAACATAAACGAGTGCAACCCCTGGAAAGACGAGTGCTGTGACGACCTCACCTGTATCAATCTTAGGAAGGGATACTGTGCCTTCCCCTTCGAGCGATGCTTCTGTATGAACAAGATCTCTTTCCACGTGGATCAGAGATCGGTATAGCGAGGCAAAGCGTTACAGCCGGGTGGAGGATTGGAGAGACGCGGTTGTGTGACATTAACTTTACTTCTGCTTTTATGACTAAGTGAATCTGTATCTAATAAAAACGCTCATATATATATGTCTTTGTCATGCAAGTACATTTCGTGTACATCAAATACCGGGCGGATTGGACCCGTCCCACCTTTCTTGATAGTTACTGTCTCATTGTCATATTAAGAAATTCAGTCTGATGGAAAATAAAAGATGCCACCCTTTACCTTGTATTTTTTAAAATCTTTCATTTACTTTCAAATGCACATAGGAGTGACTGCCTTATGGCTCACGTGACTGAGCAGGATCATGTCAGGGTATTACGTTATCGGGGCGGTCGGGTAGCCTAGTGGTTAAAGCGTTCGCTCGTCACGCCGAAGACCCGGGTTCGATTCCCGACATGGGTACAATGTGTGAAGCCCATTTCTGGTGTCCCCCGCCGTGATATTGCTGGAATATTGCTAAAAGCGGCGTAAAACCATACTCACTCACTCACTCACTATTACGTTATCAGCGAAGCGCCCGTATACCACCTTCTCCTGGGACTCTGGACCAATGGGGCCGAAGCGACTAAGCTTGTCGTAAAAGGCGACTAACGGGATCGGATGGTCAGGCTCGCTGACTTGGTTGATGCAAGTCATCATATCCCAATTGCGTGGGTCGATGCTCATGATGTCAACCACTGGATTGTCTGGTCCAGACTCGACTGTCGTCATATAGTAGGAATATTGCTGAGTGCATCGTTAAACAACAAACAAACAAACAATGAGGCTGAATATATGAAGGAAATGGCCGCCTAGTGGAAGAGCGTCCGCCCGGAGAGCGGAAAGTTCGATCCCCGGCCGCGTTTGACCAAAAAACGTTAAAAGATGGTACTTGTTGTTACCCTGAATGGTGCTCGGCATGAAGTTGTTAAGCAAGGACCTGTCGGCTCTGTGTCAGTATACTGTGTCTGACTGGGGTATTCATGTTAAACTTCGGCATGGTATCTCCGTGAGCTAGCACTATAAAGAAGGTGTTCCACCACCATGCAATCTTTGACAGATATGAACTCTCATTTACACAAAATCAACAACATCATGAAAATGTGCCCACTAAGAAAGTACGCTGTCTCGATGTGACTCGATCTAGAAGTTATGGAGTTTCTTTTAAGCAAGAGACCACAAGTGTTAGAGTGTCCGCCCGGCGAGCGGAAGGTCCGGAGTTCAAATTCCCGTCCGCGTCATACCCGAAAACGTTAAAAGATGGTACTTGTTGTTACCCTGTCTGATGTTCGGCATTAAGGGGCTAAAACAAGGACTCGGCTCGGAGTTAGTAAACTGTGTCTGAGTGGGGTAGTCGTGTTAAACTGCGGCATGGTATCTCAGTGAGCTAGCACTACAAAATTGGCATTAGTCAGGAATAGTACAAGCAGCCACACACACACACGTGCATGCACGTAGCTATATAAGTGCAACATTCTTGGACGCGACGTTAAACCCCATTTCACATCACCCTAAAATAAAACAAAACAAAACTATGACCATTATTTGACATATTTTCCAAAATGTTTTGATGTTTGGTACATGTGTTATTTAGAGGGACTCGACATTAATGTTACTTTATTTGCGATATGTTGAATATTGACTTGTTTTGATCTTTGCACATTGATCAATCCTTAACGTTCTCTCAAAATGGATTAATGGTTCGCTGAACGTCTTCGATTTCTTTATGACTGATGACGCTGAAATGTTTCTTCTCCTGAAGACATCACAGACTGTTCAAATCGTTGTAATCTGACTGAAAGGTTCGTTTCACTTTTTTTTTAGAAATATCATAAAATGTTTTGAAACACTTCACACTGATCTCACGAGGCTCAGAAAGATGAAAGCGAGATTTATAGCTTCACGTTCGTTGAAGGCATCAGGAACGACTTTCAACTGTCTTGTCGCAGACGATGTTCCTTCTTCTTAATCTGCAGCACCAAATGTGTGAAAACGCACTCAAACATTTTGTGGCACAGTTATACGGTTGAAGCGTTTATAAACAATTTTTTTTCAAATATTCAATACATTATAAAACTTTTAAATCAACTTATTTTCAGAATTGCATTAGTCATGATAATGAACATTTTCTGTTTGCAAAAAAGGATAAATAAATTTTATGTTACATGTCACACGAAGGTCAAAGACTCCAGACAAAAAGAGCTCACGAAAATCAAAATTCAAAGTACATGCTTTGTGATACATGTGGAGATGAATATATGTTTTATGACTGCCCATTAGAGGCTACTGACAACCTATCGAAGCCCCTTATGGTGCGTGAGTGAGAGAGTTGGGTTTAACGCCGCCTTTAACAGTATTCCAGTTATATCGCGGCGTGTCAGCTTAATGTGGGAGGAAAGCCAGAAGTGATGCAGGTCTCAGACGTTTACCACTTCGGTGAAACCCACGAGCACGGGTATGGTGCTAACAAACCTAGAAACATAATCGGGGCGAACATACAATCATAGGTTTCTGTCGTGCCCAAGGGACGCAACTCTGCACAACGAATCGCGGCGCCTTAGATGACTGGGCCACCTGTGCCCCCCAAGTCCCTTATGGAAAGCCCCGGCAGCGCCATACAAATAGACGTAAAAGGATCGTATTTATTGTTACCCTGCCTGCGGCTCGGAATTAAGGGGATGAGACAAGGACTGGTCGGCTTCAGCAGTATACTGTGTTTGAGTGGGGTGTCCATGTTAAACTGCGACATACTATAAATCCGTCATAAGTCTGAACTAGTACAATTAGTCACATGCACACACATAAACACACACACACGTGATAAGACCGCCTCCGTGGTCTGGTGGTAGTTGCCATTGGCAGTTTTATTTCAATCATGAAAATACAAGGTTGGGGACAAGTGATACTTGTACAAATATTTGTCTGGGCCTTGGCCTTCCTCTACCAACCCTTTTAACCTCTTAACTTTTCCAGACTCGATTATTTACGGACCCCCGTCATATAGCTTAAATATTACTGCGTGCGGCGTTAAACAACAATCAAAAAAACTCAAAACATCGTAACTGACGATAATTCGGTTATTGGTGAAGGCACCTTTAATGCTTTAATCAATGGCGATCGAAAAAAGCAGTGCACACATGCAACAGCGACTTGGCGGAAGCCCGACCTCGTGGGAAGACACGGCCTTGACCTTGCACTAGAGAGGACGCAGATATGACAATATGACAAGCGTCTTCGGCAGAAGCGTGAGGATATTGTCAGTGCTACGTTCAACATACTGTCGTCAGGGGAAGATGAGCGTCCACCAGATTGCCGAGACTGGTTATTTGAAGGTAACACCAGACAGCCTTCAGCTGCCACGCTGGTATATTTACACACGCTGGATTGTGATCGCATGATTCAAATATTTCCGGTTAAAATTTAAAGGCGCGGGGATCACGTGTTTAGCAAACGTAACCAACAGTGACTGCTTGACACGTGTGTTGTGGGCGTTGATAGTTCTAGACATGCAGTTTCCTATCGTTTTTTAAGTGTGCATATTTTTCAGTCTGCAACATTAACATCCTAACCATCTGTGGTTTTGTAGTCAAAACGGACTTGTTTGTTTGTTTGTTTCTTGTTTAACGCCGCACTCAGCAATATTCAAGCTATATGGCGGCGGTCTGTCAATAATCGAGTCTGGACCAGACAGTTCAGTGATTGACATCATGAGCAACGATCCACGCAATTGGGATACAATGACATGCATCAACCAAGTCGGCGCGGCTGACCACCAGATCCATTCGTCAGCACTCGCCCCTTTCCGTAACCTGCAAGAAGACTCGTCCCCCTCTCGATGAATGTTATGTGCGAAAATACGACAAACCAATCAGAGTGCGCGTATGATTTCAAGTACTTCGTCAAAGAGTCCCTCAGAAATAATTTTTGATTTTACATATGTCTTGCATCTAAAAATATACCAAAGACACAGTTAAATGTGTTCAATCATATTGTATAATTCCGCACGTCCCGATGTGCTTTAAAAGGCATCTGAAATATATATAATATATGGGGAAATATATGTGAACCATTACGCAACGAATTGACAATTGTTTTAGTTATGTCCGTTTGCGCTAAGACGGAACCCGGTCGCAAAAATGGCCACCAGAGGGGCACGAGTCGCTATTCGGCTTGTCCCGGAATAACACGAGTTGGTCACGAATGCACCAGATCCCGTTTGTCGCCTCTTACGACAAGCATAGTCTTTTACGGCAAGAATGGGTTACTGAAAACATATTTTAACCCGGATCGACTCATATCAGAGGCCTCATATAAGATTATATTAAAATACGATGTTGGCTCTATGTTGGCCCAATATCAGCGTGTTTGCTGGAAACTTTTCATTCCTGTTGTTGTGACACAATACTTGAGTTTGACGTCTTTATGTTTCTCTTTGGCTGTTATAACTTGTTTTGGCTGTCTCCATGGTTTAGTGGTAGAGCGTCCGCCCGGAGAGCGACAAGTCCGGTTTCTATTCCTGGCCGCGTCATATAAGTAGACGTTAAAAGATGGTACTTGTTGTTACCCTGCGCTCGGCATTAAGGGGCTAAAACAAGAACTGGTCGGCTCGGAGTCAGTATACTGTGTCTGGGTTGGGTTTTCATGTTTATCAGTGGCATTGCATCCCAGTGGGTTAGCACGCGCGCGCAGACGCGACTTTAACCGTCACCTATATATTTTGTGGCCTATTTGACTATGGGCTGTGGCCCTTTGACCGATTTCTGTGGCCGTTTGGACTTAACCTCTTGAAGCCGTTCTGACACGAGTCCGTTTTAACCTGCAACGTGTCAAGCCAATTCATTGTGTGTGTCCCACCTGATATGCTTTGAATATTGATAAGACCATTGTCACTAACGCAGTACACTGATAAACCGACAAACTCTCTCCGTAACATTGCATACATATGTGGTGACACCCTACTCAGCAATATTCCAGCTATATGAAGGCGGTATGTAAATAATACTGCATAGAAATAGTATGGTGTTAAACATGCCAACAAACAAAACATTAAAATAATTAGATTATTATTATTATTATTATTTTTTTATTATTTTTTATTTAATTATTGTTATTATTATTATTTTATTATTTTATTTTTTATTTATTATTATTGTTATTATAAATATTTGTTTTCCAAACTTATGAGAGAGGGAAAAAATTAAACCTGGAAGACGTTTGTACTTTATTCATCCTTGGTTCACTCATTCATTCATTCATTCATTCATTCATTCATGCATTCATTCATGCGTCTTTTGGAGCAGCACAATTAACCATCAAATGTAGACGATAAAATGAACATTTTACATTTTACAAAAAAAGGGACTCTAGAACTAGCTGTTGATACAAACGCTGATGGCCGACATAATGAGGACATTTTACCAATAGTGCTGGAAACATCAATATCTCCGGAAATGTAACGTCACGTCAATAAAAGTATAGAGATTAAAACCCGTACATGTTAATGGCCACGTCTTCCCTGATAGCTTCAGGGGTGGTTAACTCCGCTATAGCGACAGGGTCATAAAGGCCCATGCACCATATCGTCACTTCCTGTAACTCGTTTAACCGGATTCCAGATATAATATAACAGTTACGTATATAGTTTCAGAGAACGGATGACAGAAACACTGAAGCTGCGATGCGGGAAATTTTAAAAATCCATTCTTTAATAACATTTTTCTAAAGAAATGAAAATGTTCAATGCGCAGGATTTTAAGTGACTCTTCGATGCCTAAGAAACTTTAACTTTTAGCCTAAACTTGAGAACGCACCATTTATAACACTTGATTGCATTTATGACACTTTATTGTACCGTAAGAGGCATCTATGCTCGTCTTTAGAGGCGACTATGCTCGTCGTTAGAGGCGACTCACGGGATCGGGTATCCCAATTGCGTGGATCGATGCATGCTCATAATGTCAATCACTGGATTATCTGGTCCAGACTCGATTATTTACGGGGCGGTCGGGTAGCCTATTGGTTAAAGTGGTAGCCTAGTGGTTAAAGACCCGGGCTCGATTCCCGACATGGGTACAATATATGAAGCCCATACTCACTCACTAACTCTCTCGATTATTTACAGACCACCGTCATCTAGCTGGAATATTGCTGAGTGCGGCGTTAAACAAACAAATAAAATTTTATTGTATTTTTTCATTCAGCTTTCAACCTATACTTTCAATAAATCCGTATGATACATAATTAGTCAGCATAAGCCAGTACTCGACGCGAGACTTATAACATGCCTGCTCCTCAAACTTGCGGCGTTCACCGACCTTGACCTGTGATAAGACATCGCGATGAGGTCAAGAGGATGTTGGTGAAGGGATTCACTTTATTTTCTGCATTTCGTTCAAGAAGCTTTCGCCTCTGTAGAATGAGTGTCCACAAAGTTGCGGAGGCTGGCTTTCAGAAGGTAAGACAATGTTACCATACTCTTTAAATTCACCTGCGATGAGGTAACGTTTAAAAAAAAGTGCGACCCTCTTGAACACCGATTGTGTTGTTCATGCGTAGACATGTCATTTGATATCGAGCACACTGTCGGTATTTTTTAATTTTTAACATTTTTTAACGTGTGGTGTCCATATACATGCCACCCTATCCTTGTGAGAGACAACTAAATTTAGCATCGGGTTGTGTGACCTGTTTAAGTGTATATCAACCTATATACCCACCGCTTTTATCGTTGCCTTGACCTAGATTTGATTATAAACAGCTGTTACACAGTTGGAATATTACTGCGGTGTTGAATAACATTCACTCACTAATTTTTGTCTGTTTGTTGTTTAACGCCGACCTCAGCAACATTCCAGCTATATGACAGCGGTCTGTAAATAATCGAGTCTGGACCAGACAATCCAATGATTGACATCGTGAGCATCGATCTACGCAGTTGGGATACGGTGACATGCATCAACCAAGTCAGCGAGCCTGACCACCCGATCCCGTTAGTCGCCTCTTACGACAAGCACGGGTGGCTGAATACCTATTCTATCCCGGATCTTCACGAGTGCACTCACTAACTACCAGGCAACCACATCGCCCCTTTCAAGTCAGTAATGATATAATATTCCGTTGTAATCCCATTTTGAAATTGTGAAGATTTGATTTGAATTAAAGTGGCAATAAGGACTGCGTCATTTACTAACTAACGCAGTCCTATTGTCACATTAATTCAAATAAAATATTCACAATTTCAAAATGGGATAACAACGAATCAAATATCATTACTGACTTGAAAGGGGCGATCTGGTAGCCCAGTAGAAGCTTTCATTCTCACGAAGACCCAGGTTCGACTCCTCTGGTACAATGTGGGAAGCCAGTTCTTTGTTTCACCAGACGTGCTATGGCTCTAGGGTGCACGGGTGGCCCAGTCGTCTAAGGCGCCGCGATTCGTTGTGCAGAGTTGCGTCCCTTGGGCACGCCAGAAACCTATGATTGTATGTTCGAATCCCGGTTCGCCCCGATTATGTTTCTAGGTTTGTACGCACCATACCCGTGCTCGTGGGTTTCACCGAAGTGGTAAACGTCTTAGACCTGCATCACTTCGAGCTTTCCTCCCACATTAAGCTGACACGCCGTGATACAACTGGAATACTGTTAAAAGCGGCGTTAAACACAACTCACTCACTCGCTATGGCTGTAATCGTTCAGAAAAGTTCAATATTTACTCATACGCATGAATGTACGAGTCACAATGTCTTCTAAATCATTTATTACAGTGTGGGCAGCAACGTAGCGTATCCTGAATACATTCCACATACATTTCTCCTCAGGGCGCCCATTATAACGCCAACAGACCTTCTTATAGCGAGGAGGCTGTAGACCTCATCACGGGCACAGTTTCTGGAATACAAACACGTGACACAGGTGAGTGTTGCGCACGTGCACTAGAGAACTGTATTGCCGTAATCCTACATAGGCATTAAGTACCCGAATCGACGAAGGAAGTGGGTGCTCACTCGCCTAAGGTGCCGCGATTCGCTCTACAGAGTTGCGTAACTTGGGTATGCTTGAGACAAGCTCCTTCCCAGCGCGTGACACCTTCGTTACACTCTCGGTAACATCGCTGCCACCAGTGTGGGCGCGGCCATTACAAGAATCTTGAAATTTGCCCTCCAACCCCATATGTAGTAACGTTTATACTTTTGTTTATGTCTTTGGGAATGCCATCATATTTCATTTTGAAAAGCTTTACGACTGACTATGTTTTCCAGATGAATTTACTTCGTTGTTTTAATAATCAGATTGGTTCGAGATTGCAGACAAACGGAAAATCAACCAACTTCTCCCTTACATTCTTACTATATCAATAACACGATAGTTTTAATGAAACAGAAATTCAAATTGACAAACGAAGCAAGTAATTTAGCAGAGATAAGTGTATTCGGCGTCACGACAGTCGTCACTTGTTTGTAAACATAACGGTCCTTCGGTTGCGAGTTCAACTCCAAGCATGGTTGTGGCCACCTATTCACAGTGGGGAGTTTTGACTGGTGGCAGCGATAGTATAGAGAGCTTGTGCTTGAGACTGAAATAAACATGGGTTTAAATTCCCGATATGCCCTGATTATAGTTCTTGGTTTGTCGGAACCAAACCCGAGCTGATGGGTTCCAAAGTGGTAAGAGATCAGAGAGTTACGTCTCTTCTTTGCAAATCCAAACGATAAAATACAACGTAAATTCTTTCATGGAACGGGATATTCGTTTATTTTTTCTCTTACTAAAGGATAATTATAAGTAGATTAACTTGCATTTGAGCGGAACTGTACTTCAGGATCGGCGGGAGATTAGATTCATGCAAACAAAGATAGATGGCCTGATGGACGTAAAACGCTTTTTTGTAGTGATTCTCTTGGTTCAATCGATGTAATTAATATAAAAGAAGTGTCAAATTTAAATCATGTATTAAACGTGGATGTTGGTAACGCCATGTGTTTGTTTGTACAGTGACGTACGATGTCCTGGAACTGGGCGCAGGCACCGGACTTTTCACCAAGAGAATAAACCAGAAACTACCAAAGGTTCGATTTCAGTATCGACATGATGTTTGTTTTGTTTGTTTGTTGTTTAACGCCGACCCCAGCAATATTCCAGCTATATGACGGCTATCTGTAAATAATTGAGTTTGGACCAGACAATCCGGTTATTTATATCATGAGCATGGATCCACGCAATTGGGATACGATGACATGCATCAACCAAGTCAGCGAGCCTGACCACCCGATCCCCTTAGTCACCTCTTACAACAAGCATAGTCGCCTTTTACGGCAAGCATGGGTTGCTGAAGACTAATCTAACCCGGATCTTCACGGGTCTCGACATTATGCTAACAATATGTCTTAGACCTACCTTTTAAGATGTGTCATACTGCGGTTGGATAGCCTTATTCATAAAGCGTTCGCCCCTCACGCCCAAGTCCTGGTTCTCTTCTCACTATGGGTGCAATGTTTAAGGCCTATTCTTGGTTTACCTGCCGTGATATGGCTTGTATATTACAGTGTAATCCCCTACCCCAACCACAAAAGGAATCAAATGGATGCTCCCTAAGGTGGTATTTCATGTATACATTCTCTGACATATTAAATATATGCTGTGCCGCGTTAGCCACGCAACAAATACCTTCTGTTTTTGTGCGAATTGTACGAGTGGCGGTCGCTGTCGGTAGAGCAAGGCATGCTTACCCTTTTGGGGAACATCCACAGGACCTCGTTATTGGTCAGTAAATAAAAAATATATAACCCCTATATGTAGTTCTCTACTTACATATAGGGGGTATATATTTTTATTTACTGACCAATAACGAGTTCCTGTGGGAACTTCTGGTGTCGTCCATCCATACAATTTCATATTCCATGTCCATATAACTATTTTTCCCTTGACGCCCAATTGACTGTGTTTCGGTCGATAATCGAAACTGATTACTGTCTGGCGTTGACATTTTATTAACACACTTGCTTTATCCTAACTAGACTTCCCGTTACCTGGCAACAGAGCCATCGGCAGGGTTTCTTCCGGTTCTTCAAAAGAGTTGCCCGGATGTGGAGACACGCCAGTGTGCAGCAGACTCCATACCTTTATCTGACAGTGCGGTCAAGGTAAATATGTTTCCACATCTGGCCACGAGGTGAGGTGAGGTGAAATTGGGTTTAACGTCGCGTCCAAGATTATTGCACTTATATAGCGACGTGCATGCGCATGTGTGTGTGTGTGTCTGCTTGTACTAGTCCGGACCGATGCCGATTTATAGTGCTAACCCACTGAGAAACCATGCCGCGGTTTAACATGAATACCCCAATCAGACACAGTATACTGACTCCGAGCCGACCAGTCCTTGTTTTAGCCCCTTAATGCCGAGCGCCATACAGGGTTACAACAAGTACCATCTTTTAACGTCTTTTTGTATGACGCGGCCGGGGATCGAACCCCGGACCTTCCGCTCTCTGGGCGGACGCTCTACCACAAGACCACGGAGGCGGTCCATCTGGCCATGAAGCTCCAGACGACTTTGTTGTGTTTCATTTAATAATTACCCAGTAATGCCAGCATTTGTTCGAGGGCAGGGTATAGCCGTGTGATTTAAGAGTTCTCTTGTTGCACCAAAGACCCGAGTTCGATTCCCTACATGGGAAATATACTATACAATATGACAAAAACAATTAGGGATCGTGAATATTTTGGGAATATCTATTTGTTGTGAACACTGAGCACACAATGTCATTAAAACAATCCTCCTAAATATTCATGACCCCCCTAACATGTTTGTTCAGTATAGATGCCCCCGCCGACACATGGCTTGAATATGGCGAAAAGAGACGTGAAAGCTCGCTTACCAGCTACACTTCATAAACACAAGAGCACACAAAGCTCTAAACCAAGACTGGAAACAGCTTAATCGCATTACCTCTCCTACTCGTGATACATCTTCCCGAGGAAAGGGAGTTAGCTGACTGTAAAAGTCCAGTTTCTACCCTTGCTGAACTAGGCTGGAATTTCTGGGTGATCGTAGCGCCACCAGTGGCTATTACGAGTTATGTCCCTTCTGTGTCCCTCCTATTGACCAATCAGATTTCAGCTCTCATATCACTTGCATTTGCTTCAAACAAAATGGCGGCGCCCAGTCACGATCTGATCGATGATCAAGATCTATGTTTATTATAATAAAACGGGTCTTACGTCAAATCACGTGAGCACCTTGATTAAAAACATAAAAAGATTTGGAAAATTTCTGTTGACGACATGTTGACTGCACACATGGTTTGCAAATCCTGCAATCGAGCGAAATCTGCTTGTGCTTCAAACACAATGATCAAGATCTATATTGTAATAAAACGGGTCTTCCCTCGCGTTGTGCATCAAATTAAGTGAGCAATTAAAAACATGAAAAGATTTGGAAAATATCCGACGACGCCCAGTTGACGTAACACATCCTTTGCTTTTCCTACGGTGGACCAAAATCTGCAGGTTGTAATCCATGTTGTGTACAAACCGGATTACTCTTTCTCCACAGGCGGTGATCTGCGCCCAAAGTTTCCATTGGTTTCCATACAGTCATGTCCTGGACGAAATACGACGGGTGATGGTGGATGGAGGGAAGCTTAGTGAGTACCTAGATCTTTATTGTCACTCTGAGAAGAGAACTTACAGGCTCGTTTAGGATTCGAATCAAAGTAGGCCCCGAGTACTCCGCACTTGTTGTGGAAGCCATCATAATGAGGTGGTGAGGTGAAATGGGGTTTAACGTCGTGCCAAGATTATTGCACTTGCGTGTGTGTGTGTGGCTGCTTGTACTAGTCCGGACTGATGCCGATATATAGTGCTAGCCCACTGAGATACCATGCCGCAGTTTAACATGAATACCCCACTCAGACATGGTATACTGACTCCGAGCCGACCAGTCCTTGTTTTAGCCCCTTAATGCCGAGCGCCAGACAGGGTAACAACAAGTACCATCTTTTAACGTCTTTTGGTATGACGCGGCCGGGGAACGAACCCCGGACCTTCCGCTCTACCACTAGACCACGGAGGCGGTCCCATCATAATGAGGCTTGGGTGGACACAGTGTGTACCATTGGTGATTGGATGGCGCTGTACCAGTGGCTCTGTATCCATGTTGTCAACGACATGTTTGGCTGGCCCACACTCGTGTGTTAGAGGTTACAGCTGGAATGACTGACTGCTGCATAAAATACCTTCACTGTTGTTTCTCATACAGGCATTCTTGGTACCTTGGTGTAATCTTGATTTTATTTGTCTGCCTGTAGAACAACTAGAGTTACTGTACTTGTTCAATCATTCCCTGAAGTGAGTGAGTGAGTTGGGTTTAACGCCGCTTTAAACAGTATTCCAGTTATATCACGGCGTTTCAGCTTAATGTGGGAGGAAAGCCCGAAGTGATGCAGGTCTCAGACGTTTACCACTTCGGTGAAACCCGCGAGCACGGGTATGGTGCTGACAAACCTAGAAACATAATCAGGGCGAACCGGGATTCGAACCCACAATCATAGGTTTCTGGCGTGTCCAAGGGACGCAACTCTGCTCAGCGAATCGCAGCGCCTAAGACGACTGGGTCACCCGTGCCCCCCATTCCCTGAAGGGACGAGAAGCCCTGTGACGTCGTTAGAAGTTTTCATCCTTTGGTAATTAACAAAAGGAAACACAAAGGGAGGTCATTCCCGAAGGTATAAAATGCAGATTGTAGTTCAGTCGTTCATTAAATGATGCATGTCCTCGAATCCCAATAGCGTGGATCGATGCTCATGATGTCAATCACTGGAATGTCTGGTACAGATTCGATTGTTTACAGACCGCCGTCATATACCTGGAATACTGCTGACAGACAAATATATTTAATTTGCATACATTAAATTGTGTACATGAGGTCGACAGTACAATGATTCTCATTACACTGTTGTCATGGAACGCCATATATATTATTCGAGTATGTGGAACCACCTCTGTGTAGTGAATGGAGCGGAAGTCGGTGGTTCGATCCCCGGCCGCGTCATTCCAAAAGATGCAAAAAACTGCTGCTTGTTGTTACCCTGCCTGGCGCTCAGCTTTAAGGGTATAAAACAATGACGTGTCGGCTCGAAGTCAGTATACTGTGTCTGAGTGTGAAATTCATGTTTTACTGCGGCGTGGTATATCAGTTAGTGAGCGCGCACACACGCACTCGCGCATTGACGCACATATATGCCGCTATATAAGTGCAATAACATTGACGATAAACCCCACTTAACACAACATGACCAGTCTTGGCGATATATATCTTTTCCTCGTTGTTTAAACATTTAGAAATGCAAGTTTTTTTCCTATGTCCTGAAGTAACCAGGCTTATGGAAATCCATGTGAACATCTCCCTTACAACAGAGGTTTAATTTATGTCGCGTCAATCATCACGTCTCTTCTGGTTGACGGAGAAGGCGTATCTAGTTTCATAAACTCTTCATTCGTAATTTACATATGAACACATGCACAAAAGTTAAGCGCCACCCACCATATTTGTGAGCTGTTGCTTTTGGCACTTAATGATGACTATTATAATGAGATGTGGGGCGGTCGGGTAGCCTAGTGGTTAAAGCGTTCGCACGCCCCGCCGAAGACCCGGGTTCGATTCCCGACATGGGTACAATGTGTGAAGCCCATTTCTGGTGTCCCCCGCCGTGATATTGCTGGAATATTGCTAAAAGCGGCGTAAAACCATACTCACTCACTCACTATAATGAGATGTACGATTGTTATAAGCCGTATATGTAAACCTCATGTGATGCAAAAGTTGTCCCAAAGCAAGTTTATCTTGTGTTCCAAAAGAATATGAGCAGAAAGGAATTATACCGAAGACCAGAAATTGAAGGATTAGAAAACATTGAAAAACCTTTTTTGTCATGTTACTGTCATGATATCAGCAGACCATTTCAGGTGTAACATAGACACCCTAGGGAGTGCAGAGTCTATTGCAAGACAGAAACGCCAGTAACGTGTGTATGATCCACGGACATTGACCACAGCTTCAACCCTACGCCCCATACTCATTACAAGTCGTTGAATGCTTCTCTGAGGCAAACGGATCCATTCTTCATGAAGTGCGGCTTCAAGTCCAGCGAGATTTTGAACTGGGGGATCACGATGTCTGATTTTCCGGCCAAGAATGTCCCAGAGATGCTCAATCGGATTAAGATCCGGACTACAGGCCGGCCAAGGAAGAGTGACAATAGCTTCTTGACGCAAATAAGCCCAAACTGCTCGAGATCTGTGTGGTCTAGCATTGTCGTCCATGTAAACGGGTCTTGTCTGAAGAGGATGGTTGTCAAAATGAGTGACTACCACTGGAAGAAGAATGGCATCTTGGTATTGTTGGCCATTCAGTTTTCCACGAATTGTCTTGCAATGGCTCTGCATGACATGCCAGCATTTTTCATGCCTATCACTTGCCATCTTTCAGCGTTCGTTAACTTTCTCCTCACCATGGCTGATTTTCAACCTCTATTGAAAGGGGAATCTCACACAGGAGCAAAATGCAACCACGTGTCTGAAACTTGAATTTCAGTATTTATAGGGTAGGGGAACTGCAGCAACACGTAAAGCACGCTTTCCTTGTGGTATCTGGACAAATTTGGGTTCATTAAACTATGGAAGCCTAATTCAGTCATACATCATCATATTTCGTATTTCTGATTCCCACACGTGAAATCAAGAGACTATGAATATGGTGGCGCTTAACTTTTGTGCATGTGTATACAGTACAACGATTGCCTTATTTGGAGTGATGACAGTGAGTGATTGAGTGAGTGAGTATCGTTTTACGCCGCTTTTAGCAATATTCCAGCAATATCACGGCGGGGGACACCAGAAATGGGCTTCACACATTGTACCCATGTCGGGAATCGAACCCGGGTCTTCGGCGTGACGAGCGAACACTTTAACCACTAGGCTACCCGACCGCCCCGGAGTGATGACAGTATAAGGATTGCCAAATATTTCGTGTACCCGTGAAGATCTAGGGTAGAATAGGTCTTCAGTAACCCATGCTTACCGTAATAGGCGTCTTTGCTTGTTGTAAGAGGCAACTAACGGGATCGGGTGGCCAGACTTGTTGACTTGGTTGATGCATGTCATCATATCCCATTTGCGTGGATCGATACTCATGACATCAATCAGTGGATTGTTTGGTCCAGACTCGATTATTTACAGACCGCCGTCATATAGCGATAATATTGCTGAGTGCAGCGTTAAACAAAAAAAAAAAGCCTTATTTGGTGATATTTGGCATATGTATCATCATTTTAACTCGTAATAGAAATCTTGCTTCAAACTAAATTGATCCATTTTGTGTTTAGTACTGATCTGGAACAAGAAGGACTGGTCGGTTCCGTGGATAAGTGAAATACAAAGCTACATATCGAAAGAAGATGATACAAGACCCGTGCACAATGTAGGCGGATATCTTGCCTGGAGGGAAGTATTTCAAGATTACACCGGTTTCAAAGACGCAAAATACATCCAATTACCTGGAGTTGAGTTTAAGGTGAATTAATACTAGATTATGGAACAAGAACCTCTTTAGCAGAGAAAGCAATTTACATTTATCAATGGATATAAATAAATCCAGTGAAAACCTGTATCTGGCCCTGGTGTTCCTCAGGGCTTAGTGCTTTGACCCTTATTATTTTGCTATTCACAATTGACTTTGTAGCATATATTCCTGACGAAATTCTATATCTATATTATTGTACATGATCCCGAATCTACGAATACGCCATTAAAGGAAGATTTAAAATTAATTACAGGATTGGCAAATTCATAGAAAGTAAATTATATTCTTTACTGTTCTATAGCAAGAGAACGGCAACCATAACTATTTATGAACATTCAATTGTTATTGCCCATAACCGTCTTTGGCTAACTTTGTTATGTGATGGTCTTTGGATGATGCAAATAAGCGATAGTGTTGCCAAAGCTATACTTTTAGTGTCTTCGAAATCTTGAAAAGCTCCTGAAAAGAAGCCTTGAAGCCCGTCGGCAAAATATAGATCCCCAGCAATCTGTGCTTGATGAACGAGGCGACTAAATTGCCTGTACAATTACCAATAAATATTTTATATTTTGTGAATAAGACATTTTCAAATACTTTAATTCTGGTAATAAGAAACCCCAAAATCAAGTGCTTTATTTCGTTGAATACTTTGGATTTTTTACTGTGAATACTTGTGTTATACATCACAACATTTCGTTGCCAGGGCAACCAGGATTTCGTGGTTGATCACATGTCCTCAATTAGCGTCATGGCGGGTCTTTCTGACGAGCGGGCCCGACAGGCTCTGGGAGACATCCGGGCTATCCTTCAGAAACACCCGGAAACCAAGGACAACGACTTGATTCAGATTCCGTTCACCACTGAGGTCTACATTTACACGTGTCACAAGCCTTCCTAGCTGCATGTGGTTTGTTAACGATTACTACCAGCAATGACTGCTGTTATTTTCCATCTTCCCTAGGCAAGGGAGTTAACTGACTATATAGGTCCAACTAACTAGGTTGGAATTTCTCGGCTCGATCGTAGCGCCACCCGTGGCTTTGACGAGTTATGTCCCTTCTGTATTCTCCTGTTGACCAATCAGATTTCACCTCTCATATCACTTGCATTTGCTTCAAACAAAATGGCGGCGCCCAGTCAATACGATCTGATTGATGATCAAGATCTATATTATAATAAAACGGGTCTTACGTCGCGAAGTGCATCAAATCACGTAAGCACCTTGATTAAGGACATGAAAATTAATGGAAAATTTCTGTTGACGACATGTTGACTGTACACATGCTTTTCAAACTCTGCAATCGACCGATATCTGCACGGCAGTTTACGAATCGGGTGTCGATTTCGTTACGCGATTTAATTGGACTATACATAGACTCGTTAGTCCAGCCAAAATATAACTCCGTAGTTTCAAGCCAAGTGCGGCAATGGTGGAAACTGGACTTATATAGTCAGTTAATTCCCTTGCCTCGGGGAGATTTTTATTCTCATTTATCAGTATCATTCATCACTGAAATGTACATCCACACGTATAATTTAAAACCCCAGCTGCGAGTGGCTAGGTAACGAACACTGTACGAGCAATGACATATGTTATGTTTTTTTTTATTGATCAGAATCATTCACCACTGAATCTACATCTACACGTGTCTTAAGACGCCCTAGTTGCGCGTGGTTTTGGTGAAGTCTTCTGTCCGAGCTGTGCCTTGCACGTAACATACACATGATTTTATTAATCAATTTTTCACCACACACGATATATATTCCGCTGTGTATATACACAAAGAATAGCGCCCGTGTTCGGTTGTCACGTGCATTGACGTGGCAAGATATATGAGTGTTTGTAATAAGCAAGGCAAAGGATTTTATTCATTCCCAGACGAAATCTGCGGTAAAATTATGAAATTTCTTCGGTAAATTTACCAAACTTCTAAAGCTAAAATGTTTCCTCCAAAATTAATATAAGCTCATGTGCATGGTCCCACTGATATTTCTGATCAGATGTAAACCTAGTTTATGTTGTCCTAATACCAAAACAACGTTTAATAGTGAGAGTTATTTACTTCCAATTTTGTTTTATTGTAGGATTTATATTTTGTGTTTTTGAATCGCTTGTTAAATGTTTTGAGTGCAAATTTTATAGAAAAGCTTGAAAATATTGAAAATAAAACACATTCCATATTCTGATGTGTCTGTTTTGATATCATTTATAAACCCACCTGGACCGAAGGTTAAGGTGAGCGTTTGTCATGGCGCGTTGTTCGTCGTCTGTCCTTAATCATAAACTTTTAACATCTTCTCAGGACCGGCGGAATGGAAGAACTAAAGGAGAAAGTCTAGCATCACCGTGACTCGGCTTGCGGTGATGGCGTAAAAATATAAAAGAAACAAACTCTATTCATAAACCAAACACGTTAGTTTGATTATTGCGCCACAGTCGGTTTCGAATAAATGTAAAAAATTAAATCAGCTTTAAACGTTGGTGCAATACACAGGAATTAGCCAATGATGTCAGTCCATTCTGTTCAAGCTGGTGGCTGGGCTGGATTTGACCTGACACACCTAGATCTCAAAGTCTTGTTAAAATGCTTACACGGTCATACAGGAAAGATAATGAACTTTTGTATCTTACTAATAAAAATGACGAAAGTCTGGAGTTCTGGACATTGTCAAGGGAGCGAATGACAGAATCACAACGAATTTTGAAAAATACTCAAACTGTTTAGATGCTAAAAATCAATAACTGGTGTAGTGGTGGGTGGGTAGGAGGTAGTGTGTCATATTTCACTAGTTAATGGAATTCAACGTTGAGTATTTATCTTCATTCATAAAGGAAGGAAGATTACCTGGTTTATGATTCGATTTGATTAGGATGATAATCATGCTCACAATTAATCTGTAGTAAACCTTTCAGATCCTAGACGTATGTGAGATAGTTATGTTAATATTAGCTTTGAACTGTTACAGTATTTGTGCTATCATGACGTGTCAGTTTAATATCCAAGACGTTAGATGTTTATCCCTTTGGTAAAATCTTCTATAACCATGTAATATCTGAATAATTAGAAACAGATTACTGATTAAAGTCTGTTGAATCTGAAAACTAAAATGTGCTTTAAAATATAATATATAATACATAATTACAATGCATATTTCCGCAGCAGGGGTGACCCAATAGTTAAAAGCGCCGTATATTGTTATGCAGGATTGCGTCCCTTAGACGAGCCAGAATCTTATGGTTGTGCGTTCGAATTACAGAAATGCCTGCTTTATGATCCTCGGTTTGCCAACACTGTTCCGGTGCTTGTTAGTTTCACCGAAGTAGTAAATGTCTAAGACTTGCATAACTTCGGCCTTTCCTGCCACATTTGAATGTCACTGCTTGACATAATAACTGAAATACCGCTCAATACTGCATTATTATTTTTTCGAAATTAAGGATTTCGAAGTAAAAAGCGCTTCAATAGTTGTCTTCATTTCATAATTATTTTTCCCTGTTTCCATCAACGTGTTCGATAAGACATCGACTTTTTGTACCGAGCATGTTTTACATTTTTTGTCCGTGAAAAAATCTACATCATTTGTTTATTAGGGCGGTCACTACGATGCGAACCGGCCAACCTACACCAAGGAGACCATTGACCTCATTGCAAGGGAGATAACTCAAGTTGAAAATATCGAAAATACCAAAGGTACATACATATTAATTTTTTTAAAATCAATGGTTAATGTAGCTCAACATTTTTGTCTAAATTAATTGCGTCTGTACCAGTATATGACCATTTATACTGGATGTTTTGAAAACTAAGTTGTTGTATATAAACAATTTCAGAGAAAATATATGTTTGGTTTTACGTACTGACTGAAAAAAATATGCGGTGTCAAATAATAATCCCTGGTATCCACGCCCTGAATGTAAAATGGTCTGTCAATCAGTTGATTCAGTTAATTTCACGACGCCGTCATATAGCTGGACTATTGCTGACTGGACGTTAATAAAAAACAAAGATACAAAATAATGTTTTATGATTTTAGGGATTCAGTATGATGTGCTTGAGCTTGGTGCCGGGACTGGGATATTCACGAGAAAAATATTTGAAAAATTACCTGAGGTAGGTGCGTGTGTAAAGGAGTGGGAGTGAGTGTGTGGAGTTTGACGCCGGTTTTAACAAAGCTCACAAATCATACCAAATGTGTTTGCCGGGTTGGAATAAGTGTTCAGCAACCCATGCTTGCCGTAAAAGGCGACTATGCTTGTCGTAAGAGGCGACTAACGGGATCGGGTGGTCATGCTCGCTGACTTGGTTGATGCATGTCATCGTATCCAAATTGCGTGGATCCATGCTCATGATGTCAATCACTGGATTGTTTGGTCCAGACTCAATTATTTACAGACCGCCGTCATATAACTGGAAAATTGCTGAGTGCGGCGTTAACAAACTAACAAACCAATGGGTGTATTTGGTTCAGTCATTAATTAGTATTCGGAACAAGCCTAATGTTAGGAAAGGTTGTGAGAATACTTAGATATAGATAGTGCAGTTTTAATTTCTTACACAGGGTACCCGTTACCTGGCAACAGAGCCCTCGGACGCCTTCCTGCAGACGCTCAAAGGCATGTCTCCAAACCTGGACGCCAAGAACTGTGCCGCTGACAGTATACCACTGCCGGATAACTCGGTGAAGGTAAAATGTGTGATATTTTATGTTTCGTGAATACTTGCAGTCGTCACTGTGTAACTCTCGTACAGCGAATAGTATGGTTTTAAACGTTTGTTGGAGTGAGAGGTCTATTATTGTGATTTGATACCCTATCAGTGTCCAGTACATGCATTAGTTTTCTTCAGGACCATGGTCGAAAATGATTATAGATTATGATTATCCACTTTCCGGTTTATCTTGCCTCATAGTGAGTGAGTGAGTGTGGTTTTATGCCGCTTTAGCAATATTCCAACAATGTCACGGTAGGGGACGCCACACCTTCCGAGGCAAGGGAGTTAACTGACTGTAAAAGTCCAGTTTCCACCCTTGCCGAACAAGGCCAGGATTTCGATTGGCCGCCATCAGTGGCTGTTACGAGTTATGTCCCTTCTATGTCCCTCCTCTTGACCAATCAGATCCCGCCTCTCATTACACATGCGTTTGCTTTGAACAACATGGCGGCTATCTGATAGGTAATCAAGATCTTTATTGTAATAAAACGGGTCTTACCTGGCGAAGTGCATGAACACTTGAGCCCCGTTATTAAAAACAAGAAAATATTTGGGAAATATCTGTCGATGCCAAGTTAACAGTACACCTGCTCTGCTATTACTGCAATCGATCTAAATCTGCACGGCAGTCCCCATGTTGTTTTTGAACGGGATGTCCATTTCGGTACGCAATTTTGATTGGACTATGCATAGACTCCATAATTCCACTTTCCTAGTCAGTTAAGTCCCTTGCCTAAGGAAGATGGGGACACCAAAAATGGGCTCCGCACATTGTACCCATGTAGGGAATCGAACCCTGACTCGCGAACGCTTTAACCACTAGGCTACCCAACTGCCCCATCCAGCGCAATAAAGTTTATAGAAAGTCCATGTTGGCTGCGTTTGGTGGTTCATCATAAGCTTTTACAACACTTAGATACAAACTTATCTTCTATTTGAAAGCAAAAGCAAATAGAACATGTCACGTAATAATAATATGAAAGAAACTAGTTTCAATTAGCCATCACACCTGTGCTGTTCGACATTGCCTATCGACATGGGATTGAAGAGATCCAAATGACCTTATATGGAATGACGGGGTAACTCGCGATCGCAAGGCAAGATACCGTAAATAATTGAATAAGCGCATGTTGTTATATATTTCGGAAGGCTCTTAGACCAAGCCATTATTCGAAGAGGGTAATTGTTTTCTGAGAAGTTTGCATATTATTTTTCATATTATTAAACAAAGCGGACTTCTTTTTCTTTAGCATTTGATGACCTAGATTTACGCATATCTATTCTTTGTTGGAGAAATCTGTGTGCATCTGTAACGTTGTATGTAATTCCAGGCGGTTCTATGTGCCCAGTGCTTCCACTGGTTCTCCACCACAGCGGCTCTAGATGAAATGAGGAGAGTCTTGGTGGATCAAGGAAAACTGGGTAAATCTTAAGTAATCTTAATGAGTTAATTGTCTTGGCAAATATTTATGCTAGCAAGTTTATTTTTTCGGAAGACATTCCAAATACAATTTCTGTCCAACAAAACCTCTATGGTGTATGCCATGGTAGAATGTTTTATTCCTCTTTTTACACAAAGACGCATCTCAGTTTCAACCTGTGGACAAAACAACTTGGCAAAAGAATGATTGTGGCTAAAAATGGAACAAACAAGAAATGGTTATTCGATGTTAATGTATTTGTAATTCACTGGAGTGTCTGGTCCAGACTCGATTAATTACAGACCGCCATCATATAGCTGGAATATTGCTAAGTGCGGCGTTAAACAACAAACAAACATACCAAAAGACGTTAAACGATGGTACGTGCTGGTTATCGTTGTCGCCACATGTATAACGATGTCCAGCTATTGTCCAGTGCTGGTGTGGAACATGCGGGACGTGTCCGTGCCGTGGGTCAAACAGATAGAGGGACTTGTGGCCAAGGCTGCCGGGCAGGGTGCGGACAAGCTGCCCACCACCTTCCACTGGAGAAAGGTCATGCAGGGGTATTCCGGTTTCAGGAACGAGGCTCATCAGCGGAAGGAGGGAACTCCGTTACAGGTGAACTTTCACATCACGTGGTATACAGTCGGTTTTTGTTTAATCCCACGTCACGGAAGGGCGGATATAGGTGTTGTCCGTCCGTCAGTCCGTCACGTTTCGTTTTCGGAGCAGAACTAAAACAACATGAGAGATATCTTAACCAAATTTGGCACAAAGATAGGTCTAGTGGTGAACTATTGTCTTTTGATAGTTTGGGATTTTTTAACAATTTATTTTTCGAGTTTCCATGACAACGACTTTGACAATGGCGGTAGTGCTCCTTTCCGGAGCAGATCTTGAAAACTGTACAATATTTCTTCACCAAACTTGGCACATAAATAGGTCCAGTGCATCTTCCCGAGGCAAGAGAGTTAACTGACTTTAAAAGTCCAGTTTCCACCCTTGCCGAACTAGGCTGGAATTACTGGGCAAGATCGTAGCGCCACCAGTGGCTATTACCAGTTATGTCCCGTCTAAGCCTCTCCTATGGACCAATCAGATTCCACCTCTCGTATTACTTGCGTTTGCTTCACACAAAATGGTGGCGCCCAGTCAGGATGATCTGATCGATTATCAAGATCTATATTGTGATAAAACGGGTCTTACATCGCGAAATGCATCAAATCACGTGAGCACCTTGATTAAAAACATGAAAAGATTTGGAAAATATCTGCTGACAATGAGTTGGCGGTGCACATGCTTTGCAAATCCTGCAATCGACCGAAATCTGCACGTCAGTTTACGAACCGGATTTCGATTTCGGTGCGCGATTTTGATTGGACTATGCACAGACTCGTTAGTCCAGCCAAAGTGTAACTCCATAATACCAGCCTAGTTCGGCAAGGGTTGAAACTGGACTTTTATAGTCAGTTAACTCTCTTGCCTGGGAAGATGGGTCTAGTGGTAATCCGGTGCCTTTTGATAGTTTGGGATATTAAAACATTTTTTTTTCGAGTTTTTAAAGACATATTAACTTGGCAGGTGGTATGAGTATACCATGCTTTTTCCAATTCCAAGTTGAGTTTGAAATATTCGTATTTTTAATAATATTAATGTACTGATGTGCCAGGATCACGGAGTTCGAATCCCAGATTCACCACGTTTGCGAAGCAGACTTGGCGAGCACCATATCCTTGCTAAGAGGTTTAAATCAACGCGGTAAACGTCCGCGCCCTGCGTCATTTCTGATCCCACATCAAGCTGATCATGACAGACCCTGTTATTGAGATACAGTCACGGCGGTGTTAACTAACCAACGTGCACTTTTCAGGACTTGATGACCATAAGAAGTTTGTTTGTTTGTTTTGATTTTAACGCCGGACTGAGCAATAGTCCAGCTATTCCCGACACGGGTACAATGTGTGAAGCCCATTTCTGGTGTCCCCCGCCGTGATATTGCTGGAATATTGCTAAAGGCGGCGTAAAAACCATACTCACTCACTCATTATAAGACGAATGCATTTGGCCCAACTGACCCACCCACTCATGGGCTTAGCTAGCCAAGTCGTCTAAGGCGCCGCAGTTCCGTGCAGAGTTACGTCCCTTAGGTGTTTCCAGGTTTGTCTGCACCATACCTGTGCTCGTGAGTTTCACTGTCATACATCTGTTACAGGGAACAGTTGAGGCAATCCTCAAGTATTACTCCACCTTCAGTATGATATGTGCCCTGGAGGAACAGGAACAACGCCAGACTCTCGCCGACATCCGGGACATCCTGGACCAAAATGTGGCAGGGAAGGATATCGGGAAGTACCCCTTTAACACCGAGATTTACACATACATCTGCAACAAGTCGTGATGGGGGCGCCTGGTACAGCAAATAGTACCAGCTCTGAATGGCAGAGACAATTACACACGCGAAGAAAATTGTTATTGTAATTGGTGACTCGTAACTAGATGTCATGGTTTGTTTTAAGATGTAACACAACGCATCGTTCAGGAATAAAAGCTTTATTAACTGGATTACAAATGGCTCTGGCTCTCACTCGGGGCCGTTTCAAAGTGTGCTGTCGGGGTGGGCGGGGGGCCCAGTCTAGGCCCAGTCGTCTAAGGCGCCGCGATTCGCTGTGCAGAGTTGATTGTGGGTTCGAATCCCGGTTCGCTCTGATTATGTTTCTAGGTTTGTCAGAACCATACCCGTGCTCTTGGGTTTCACCGAACTGGTAAACGTCTGAGACCTGCATCACATGGGCTTTCACCACATTAAGCTGATGATACGCCGTGATATACCTGGAATAATGATAAAAGCGGCGTTAAACCCAACTCACTCACTCACCAACTGTGTGCTGCTGTTGATGTTTGCCTCTTGGTCAACCCAAGTTCTCAGTCTGCCCCCAAGTTGTAGTCTCGTTATGCCGTCTGTCTCTGTATTTAAGGTGTAATAGATCCCTCCCCTTTGGCGGCCAAGAGTTTACCCCGTGGAAGACGTAAACAAGTTGTCGGTAGTCACTGCGTAGTGGACTTTCGTCCAGTACAATCTAATTTCTGTCACTAATTCTCTGACCATGTAGTGCCTCAATGTTTACACCACATCCGACGATATATTCATGTACATATCATCATTACTGCGGATGAGGATGGGGAGGGGTGGGGGCGGCGTTTGTTTGAATAGTAGATAAGTGTATATTTGGAGCGGCAAAGTCATCTCAGGGTCCGCAATTTGTTGTGAAGCGCTAATCCTATATGAGTGCCAGAAACTCATGTTCGAATTCGCACTGATTATGTTTCTTAATTTGTCAGCAACAACGTCTTTGTTTGTTTGTTTGTTGTTTAACGCCGCACTCGGCAATGCTCAAGCTATATGACGGCGGTCTGTAAGTAATCGGGTCCTTAATTTCTCATTATGATAAATTGCTTCTTATACCGAAGCTCACATAAAGTGATTAATTTCACATTTTTTGCAGTCGTCTTCTTTTTATTAGAATTACAAGTCAGTCGAGTGAGTGAGTATGGTTTCACGCAATATTCCAGCAATATCACGGCGGGGGACACCAGAAACGGGCATCACATATTATACCCGTGTTGGGAATCGAACCGGATTGAGGGAGTCATAATTATTAAAATTTGGGCAAATATTATTAAAACTTGTACATTTTATCAACATCCGCATAGAGGCTGTATGTTATGTTGATATCTCATAGTTTTTTTCTCCCTGCAGTGTTTTACTGTTTAC
Organism: Haliotis rufescens; assembly: GCF_023055435.1. NCBI lineage: Eukaryota > Metazoa > Mollusca > Gastropoda > Lepetellida > Haliotidae > Haliotis > Haliotis rufescens. Next base: position 2,127,095 of record NW_025964212.1, on the reverse strand, counting down.
TGTACGATTAACAAATCCCACTCGTCGTTTATTTCTTAAATGAACCACACTTCGTTTTATATTGTTCTTTGCGAGTTATCGCGTAGCTCTCTTGTATACGAATATTAACAACATAAAATTTAATCCATTCATGTTTGAGTTTACTATCCACGAACATATACACTAATACCTGAGCGCCGCCTGGAGGTACATCTACTGATACCAGCAACATCAGGCTCAGCACGGAAACAATTATTGCCCAAACGAAGACAACAACTCCTACAAATACAATACAATTTGCATTTTCATACATCCTCATCCTCATCACCAGACAGCCATACAGACAAAATGAAATATACATATGTCAGAACATCCGTCTCCAGGACGAAAGGTCAACCAGGGCACGTGGTGCTGTTTCACCCCGCCGTGTCTACATCCGGGGTGTTCATGTTCAAGGCCGCTCGTTGCACCTTGTAGACGGTGATTGGTGGAAGGACCATGTTGTTGTTCCATATCCTCATTGGCGGACTAGGGTGCCTATCTGGGAGGGAGGCGTTGTGGTCCGGCAGGGTGAAGACGAGGCCGAGTTGGGAGACAGAATACGTCGCTGCGAACAGAGGGAATGACATGGATTGAGTGAACGTTGTGTCGCTTTTAGCAATGTTCGAGCAATATCACAGCTTGTGACATCAGTAATGGGGTTCACAAATTGTACCCCTGTAGGGAGTCGAACCAGGACCTTTGACATGACGAGCGAACGCTCTAACCACAAAGCTATCCCACAATCCCAGCATTATTCCAGTCCGTTTGGCTCCAAATGAGAAAGGGGCACATTATTATTATTATTATTATTATTATTAGTAGTAGTAGTAGTAGAAGTGGTGGTAGTAGAAGTAGTTGTAGTAGTAGTAGTAGTAGAAGTAGTAGTATTGGTGGTGGTAGTAGTAGTAGGAGTAGAAGTAGTAGTAGTAGTTGTAGTAGTGGTAGTGGTGGTAGTAGAAGTAGTAGTTGTAGTAGTAGTAGTAGTGGTGGTAGTAGTAGTAGTAGTAGTAGTAGTAGTGGTAGTAGAAGTTGTTGTAGTAGTAGTAGTATCTGCTGACCAGTTAAACCATTGTTTTTAACCTTTAGAATTAACCAGGCATTCTGAACGTGCAATTTAACAAGTAAAACTATTTACGCAAAATCATAGAGAAACTTTATACAGAGGGACACAATGTGTATGAGCGACTTTAACTCCATACAGTGAACCCCCGTTAGTCCGGACGGTACCGTTCCCAGTGGTTGCGCTGGGACAAACGTATCCTGGAATTAGGTAATGTCTCATATACACTGCCGGACAAACGAAAGTATACACTTGAAATTGGATTTACCCAAAAATTAGAAACGTTATCAAAACGTCACTGGGTTGTAAACAGTCAACGAAACACTGCAAATATGAGCTAAAGAATCCGACATGATTCCCGTGTAGGTATCACCTGCGAATAACCATTTCGTGTTTGTCTTTTGCCACCAAACAGCTGTATACTTTCTTTTGCCCGGCAGTATATATAAGTCGTTCCCAACAGGTGTGTAGTCGACATTAAGGAGTCCAGATTAACAGTGTCCTGACTAACGGGGCTGGGCTGTTTGGGACTCACGGTTGGTAGACTTCTTCGACTTCTTCTTCCCGTTGGTAAGGACAACCTGTCGCTTCTGGAAGAGGTACGGCTGATGCACGAATCCTTGCGAGGCTGTCTCCTCCGTGTAGAAGAACACTCGATTCCTTGGTTGGCACTCGTAGTGAATGACCTTCGCTTTGGGGATGAACTTCTTGATCAGCTGATCCCTCGTCTCCGTGTCGTATTCGGAGTCCGGCGTCCCATGCCGAATCGGGGAGGGCGTGGCCCCGGGTGAGGCCAGTATGGCCATGACTGACGCTGGCGGAGGGGGTGGCGGAGGGGGTGGCGTCTTCACTTCTAGCTTGTCCTTGAGGACCGCCTGTTTGCATACAGCCATCACCTTGGACTGGGCGTCAGCGATGTCCTTTATGGTGGCCCGCCGTGTGCGGTATCTGATCATGAAATGAAGGTCAGTGAGTGAATGGGGTTTTACGCCGCTTTGAAATGTATACTAGTATCTGTTATACCATGGTGTCAGCTTACAAAACCCGGATCTAACAGGTTATATACCTTCACCATTTTGTTTTGTTTGTTTGTTTGTTTGTTTGTTTAACGCCGCACTGGTGTTAAGACATCACATAAAACAAAGTAATATCTATTTGGCAACGAACTGTTCTATTTTCTCTTGTAGCAGGGGGGGCACGGGTGGCCCAGTCGTCTAAGGCGCCTCGATTCGCTGTGCAGAGTTGCGTCCCTTGGGCACGCCAGAAACCTATGATGGTGGGTTCGAATCCCGGTTCGCCCCGATTATGTTTCTAGTTTTGACAGCACCATACCCGTGCTCGTGGGTTTCACCGAAGTGATAAACGTCTGAGACCTGCATCACTTCGGGCTTTCCTCCCTGATTAAGCTGACACGCCGCGATATAACTGGAATACTGTTAAAAGCGGCGTTAAACCCAACTCACTCACTCACTCACTCACTCACACGTAGCAGTGTTTGACGCCCGGTATGTATTCTGGGGAGTATTGGCTAGATATTTCTTTGTTTTATGTGATCTCTTAACACGCGTATGGCAAACATCACCTCTTGGGAGACATTACACCAAGTTAAGTACCTCGTGGGGATTTCTGGTTTGAGTGAATAAGATTTGGGTAAAACGCCGCTTTTAACAGTATTCCAGTTATATCACGGCGTATCAGCTTGCTGTGGGAGGAAAGCCCGGAGTGATGTAGGTCTCAGACATTTACCACTTCGGTGAAACCCACGAGCACAGGTATGGTGCTGACAAACCTCGAAACATAATCAGGGCGAACTGGGATTCGAACCCACAATCAGAGGTGTCTGGCGTGGAAATGGGACGCAACCCTGCACAGCGAATCGCAGGATTTGTCTGGTCCAGACTCGATTGTGTCAACGCCGCCGTGATACAGATGGAGCGTTGCTTAGTGCGGCGTTAAACAACAAACAAACAAACAAACAAACATCGATCGATCTTAACCGGCAGCGAAAGCATAGATATGTACTGCTCACTTTTTCTGTCAGATTTTCTAGTGACAGACCAGCACCTCACATCTGAGGTGTTAACGTACACCTCGCATCTGAGGTGTTAACGTAAACCTCGCATGTGAGGTGTTAATGTACACCTCGAACTCGCTAAGCCGTATAATACTGCAATACTCACATCCTGCATTGTATCATGGCGTTCGGTGGTGAAAGTGAAAGGGTTTGTTTAATGGACTTCCCGAGTTGATAACTCTGAAACGGTTTGAACTCGGACCCTGGGGGTAAACACACGTGACAGACAACAAAGCACTTTGACACTGATAGGGGGGTGAAAATCTACCCGCATTCCTGTTCCTCCGTGCGTGACAAGAGATAAGTTTAACGTTGAAAAACCGTCAGGTTAATGATATCAGTTCTTGGAAAGCATGTAACCAAAACAAGCGATGAGGGGTTTCCGGACTCTTGAACGCATATAGTACCCTCCTGTCTCAATTTACTTAAACCATCGATATATCTTCAGTGATATACTGATTCAGGAAGAACAGGTGAGGTGAAGTGAAATGGGGTTTAACGTCGCGTCAAAGATTATTGCACTTATATAGCGACGTGCATGTACGTGTGTTTGTTTGTGTGGCTGCTTGTACTATTCCGGACTAATGCCGATTTATAGTGCTAGCTCACCATGCCGCAGTTTAACATGAATACCCCACTCAGACACAGTATACTGACTCCGAGCCGACCAGTCCTTGTTTTAGCCCCTCAATGCCGAGCGCCAGACAGGGTAACAACAAGTACCATCTTTTAACGTCTTTTGGTATGAAGCGGCCGGGGATCGAACACCGGACCTTCCGCTCTCCGGGCGGACACTCTACCACCAGACCACGGAGGCGGTCTCAGGAAGAACTGATTTACATGTCTACGTTTAACCGTGAGTTATCGATTTCATTGATTTACGGTTGTTTTGATAGACAGTCGCCGTGAGGTAGATACCACCGGCACGTAATATTAGTGTGTAAGTTATTTTAAATCCTTGTGATAATTCGAACAATAAAAACGTGTTCTTTGTTTGACTTGTTTACTTGTTTACCTGCGCATTGAGTCAGTAAATCTTAGCCTCCAGAAGGGAAACGACCCCTTCGTGGTCTAGTAGATAAAGGTCTGCACGAAGGTCGGTAGTTCGATCCCCGGGGGCGTCATACAAAAATACGTTAATAGATGGTACTTGTTGTTACCCTGTCTGGCGCTCGGCATTAAGAAGCTAAAACAAGGACTGGTTGGTTTGGAGTCTACTGTGTCTGAGATGGTGTCCATGTTAAACTGCGACATTGTATCTCAGCGAGCTAAGATTATAAAAGACCATTAATCCGGAATAGTACAAGCAGCCACACGCAAGTACGTGCAGGTCGCTATATAAGTGCAAGTTGAACGCGAAGTTAATACCCATTTGACCTCATCACATTTTAGGGACACTTCTGTATAAAAGAGGTGAGTGACCGACTGATCTGTTCTAATCGGGATTGTTGTTTTATAAATATTTCATAATCGATCCGCTAGATAAATTTTACGTCCTGTGTTAAAAGGGAAAACTGAGAAATGTACACAGTGTGACTGTTTAAGCTCTTACGACTTATATCCATTAGACTAATACTGATACTGACTCCTCATGTACTCCAGAAAGATCACCCGCGCTAAACACCTCGAAATCCACGCCGACTCGCCGCTGCAACAATGCTGATGCGTTATTAAGCAATACTCTCTCTCTCTCTCTCTCTCTCTCTCTCTCTCTCTCTCTCTCTCTCTCTCTCTCTATCACACACACACACACAAACACACACACACACACAGACACACAGACACACAGAGAGACCCACACAGACAGGCACACATTCACATGACTGACTGAGTATGGTTTAACGTCGCTTTTAGCAATATTCGTCGCATGAACGTTAGGAAAAGGGCGTGAAATATCTGTTGCTGGCGTACGGGTTCTTGAAAAAGGCGTTCTTGAAAACAGTGTGATTTATCTAATGGTACATTCACTTGGCTACAGATACAGAGGTTGCGTGTTCCATCAGAGGGAATATATAGAAAACATTTGTCATTTGATTTTACATTTCATTGTGTTTAACTGCAAAATATATTTCTTGCGAGAAAGATTCATATATTAGAATATAAACGGAAGTTTTATTAAATAGTGAGTGAGCGACTGTGGTTTTACGACGCTTTTAGCAATATTCCAGCAATATCACTGCAGGGGACACCAGAAATGGGCTTCACACATTGTACCCATGTCGGGAATCGAACCCGGGTCTTCGGCGTGACGAGCGAACGCTTTAACCACTAGGCTACCCGACCGCCCCCACTCACATGAACTCATATAGACACACACAGACACACACGCCCCACCTGTAGCAGAGTTTACAGTCCATCCAGCGTCCTGTGCAGTGTCGTCGACGGAGGTCCCTTTTAAACTGCTGCACCTGGCAGGGGACACAGTCATCCCCGGGGTCACACTCGGGGGGCTCCACGCGGAGGAAGTCGGGTTTCTGACAGCGCCGCCTCTTCTGTCGGTCAACTTCCAAATCGCACGCCGACAGGAAGTCTTGCACTTTAACCTGCAGAAACACCACAACACCACAGTGACTTGTGCATCTAAGACAGTGAATCATGCTCGATCGTGTATCGGGAAGTTTCAGGAGGGGACAGTTTCTTGAAGCCTGGCTGTACCTATATATGAGCGACAAGATGATGATTCGAGGCCGTTTCGACCTGACTTGTGTCTGACTAACTTGCCAAGTGCGGATTTAACAGTCACCTATTTTAAAGAAACCCATCCTGCCAGATGCCACCACTACTCCGGATTAAAGGACGGAGACAGGCCTGTTTCAAGACGTTCGACATTGACAAAGTTCTGGACATTCGTGAGTGCACTTTAATTATAAGGCCACTATTCGTTGTTGCTGCCACTTCTTCATCTTCCCAAAGCAAGGGAGTTAACTGACTGTAAAAGTCCAGTTTCCACCCTTGCCGAACTAGGCTGGAATTACTGGGCTCGATCGTAGCGCCACCAGTGGCTATTACCAGTTATGTCCCTTCTTAGCCTCTCCTATGGACCAATCAGATTCCACCTCTCGTATCACTTGCGTTTGTTTTCACACAAAATGGTGGCGCCGAGTCAGGATGATCTGATCGATAATCAAGATCTATATTGCGATAAAACGGGTCTTACATCGCGAAATGCATCAAATCACGTGAGCAAGACTTGAAAACATGAAAAGACTTGGAAAATATCTGCTGACAATGAGTTGGCGGTGCACATGCTTTGCAAATCCTGCAATCGACCGAAATCTGCACGAACCGGATTTCGATTTCGGTGCGCGATTTTGATTGGACTATGCACAGACTCGTTAGTCCAGCCAAAATGTAACTCCATAATACCAGCCTAGTTCGGCAAGGGTGGAAACTGGGCTTTTATAGTCAGTTAACTCTCTTGCCTCGGGAAGATGCCACTTCTTTGACACATGGTATTACTCTTTGCCTTTACACCTTTCAACAGTATTCCAGTTATATCACGGCGTGTCAGCTTAATGTGGGAGGAAAGCCCGAAGTGATACAGGTCTCAGACGTTTACCAAATGATCGGGGCGACCCGGGATTCGAACCCACAATCATAGGTTTCTTGTATGGCCAAGGGACGCAACTCTGCACAGCGAATTGCGGCGCCTCAGACGACTTGGCCCCCGTTTTACCAACAAAAAGTATCGAATTCTAACAGACCGTTGCTTCCCCATGTATTACTTCCCCCTGCGATTAGTGTGTTTCGTCTAACACCGCTTGAACAGGACTTCGGTTATATCGTCGTGTCTGTTATATGTGGGAGGAAAGCCCGGAGTGGAGGTCAAAGGCGACAACCACGAGCAAGAGCCGTGGTTAACAAACCAAAATTCGTAATCAGGGCGAATCATCGGGTTCTGGTATGACCACTCTGCACTAGCTGGATGAGGTTCTGGGGTTGTATTCTGATGTTTACGTACCTGGGCGATCTTCTCGGGATGTTTGCGGACTGAGTTGGAGTATGTAAAATATGACTTGGCTGGTGTCTCACTCTCAGGAAAATCAACGTCGCCAAAATGATCCTGGGTATGTTGCTGTACCCTGAAACGTATTTCAGTGATGCAATATTATCAAATGATGATGATGATGGTTATGTTGATGATGATGATGATGATGATGATGGTGGTGTTGTTGATGATGATGATGATATTAATAATAATGATGGTTATGTTGATGATGATGATGATGATGATGATGATGACGACGATGACTGATGATGAGAAGACGAAAAGGAAAAACCAAATCCACACACTAGTGCATGCTCAAAGCGATACCATTATTACCCCCAACAATGGACAAATACGCTCTCGAATGACATTCTCACACCCGGGGAGTATACAACGCGAGTTGCCTATGAGGGTTCATGATGCCGTTCCACAAAGCGATCTGAGCGCTAGTACTTTCGTAAGTCTATGTTAAAGTCAGGGCTGTCGGGTAGCCTAGTGGTTAAAGCGTTCGCTCGACACGCTGAAGACCCGGGTTCGATTCCCGACATGGGTAAAATGTGTGAAGCCCACGGTGTCCCCCGCCGTGATATTACTGGAATATTGCTAAAAGCGGCGTAAAACCATACTAACTCACTCACTCGCTCACTATGTTAAAGTATGGGAGGTGCGATCGTCTTGGCGCTACTACTGTCGTAAGTCAATATTAAAGTTTGCGAGTTGCGATCGTCTTAGCGCTACTACTGTCGTAAGTCTATGTTAAAGTATGGGAGTTGCGATCGTCTTAGCGCTACTACTACTGTCGTACGTCTATGTTAAAGTATGAGAGTTGCGATCGTCTTAACGCTACTACAGTCGTAAGTCTATGTTAAAGTATGGGAGTTGCGATCGTCTTAGCGCTACTACTGTCGTAAGTCTATGTTAAAGTATGGGAGTTGCGATCGTCTTAGCGCTACTACAGTCGTAAGTGTATGTTAAAGTTTGAGAGGTGCGATCGTCTTAGCACTACTACTGTCGTAAGTCTTTGTTAAAAGTATGGGAGTTGCGATCGTCTTAGCGCTAAAATACGTTTGTGGAGCGGGACCCAGGACCCGAGTGACCCCAGTTCCGGGGCCGCCCGAAGAGTGGAGCAGCATTAACTCACGCTGCACTCTGTCCAACAGGACGAAAAGGATGAAATGTTGAACACATGGAAGTCTCGTCCTTCGTGAACGGTGCATTTGTCGTATACTTTCCACTTTAATAGCCAGCATTAACTATTTATCTATGCAAACTGCAAGTGCGAATATAGGAAACAAATAAAACTGATTTAGTGTCATGTTTCTTTCCCCGTGGATTGAAAACGGAGGTCATCACATCGAGACACACTTTCATTCATTCTTCATACAGGAAGCTTTCGGGAAGCAGTGATGAGAACGCTATTTACTGTCTCATTTAATACACTAAAGTCGGTATCACGCAATTCCTCTCCGATGGCATTTGTAAACCTATATACAGACCAGACTTGATATATCCTTGGAAGAGGCGACTTGTAGTAACAGGGTTTTATTATATCCCGTTATATGGCTTTTTAAAAACCGAAGCTTTCATAGCTCAACTCTGATAACGATTAAGCATCATGTTTGTTTGCACACATCTAGCGTTTCCCATCAGCTTAGGTATTAAACGTGAAAGCTATATTTCAAATACATGTTTACTGAAAATGAAAACAGTAAATCCTAACTGTAAAAGATAGAGTACTGTATGGAGTTTCCATTGTAGACATTAAGACCCTCGTAAGAATTTATGCTGTACACACTATTGTGTAAGTCTAGGAGCAATCATGTCGGGGGGGTCGTGTACAGCTGCAATAGCAGAGATGTTTTTATATAATACCACTGTGAGCCACAATTTTATTTATAAAAATACATGTTGCAACATTGTATTTTTGTGTGGCAGGCAACTACTTTTTTTCAACAGTTTGAAGCAGAATTCTTCTTTCTTCTTTTAAAGAATCACCAGGGACACACACACACACCCCTACCCCTACCCCACCCCCCAATATCCATAAAGCGATACCAGAAGGTGGATGATACAAAAAGTGACGATAAAATAATTTGTTCCTGAAAATACTGTGGGGAAAAAATAATTTTGCTTCATGTTTAACACGAAACAACTTTCCTTTTTGAAGCAGAAACCGAAATAAATAAAACACCTAGCTACTGATGTACAGAACTGAGAATACTGTTTTTCAAAAAGAGATAACGAAAACCATCGGATATATGAGCATACCTTATGATACAGTTATACGGCTTATACATACATTTCATCCTATGGATGTAATTTATCTTGCAATATACGAGACTCAGTACATCTCTGTACCACATGTTTACAAAGGTAATATCATTAAGTGCTTTTACTATATACATTTTGAAGGTAAGAAATATATACATCTGATGGAGTATTTGCTCTGACATGTTGAAATATTTGGCCATTCATGATATTGGTTTATATGGGTTTATATATGGGTTTATACAGTATGAATTTAAAGTTTATCAGCAGTTTATATAGTGATGATAATCGTATTTAAAAATGAATTACCGTTCGAGAAACTGCTGTTCCAGGGGTTTCCCGTCCTCAGCCTGGTTAGCAAACTGTACCCGACGTCTGTTGGCGTTGTCCCGGGGTGTGCCGGGTACCCCAGTCAGTCCACAGTCCTGGTAAACATCGCTCACCTCAAGTGTGGACGGGGGCAGATAACCCAGCTTCCTTACACCCATACATTCAGTTCTACATCTATTGATGGAAACACACACAGAGAAGATGATGTACGCGCTCCCTGCCTGCTCTGTGATGAGGTCAGATGTGATTATGACGTCATGAGGCAGTAAACGTCTGTGACGTCATGATTATTATCAAAGCGGGGCTTCACGGCTCGTTTCGCATTCGTCACCACTCGCCCCTTTCCGTAACCTGTAACACGAGTTAGTCCATTCGTCACCACTCGGCCCTTTCCGTAACCTGAAAGAAGACTCGTCCCCCTCTCGATGAATGTTATGTGCGAAAATACGACAAACCAATCAGAATGCGCGTATGGCTTCAAGTACATCGGTCAAAGAATCCCTCAGCTATAATTTTTGATTTTACATACGTCTTGTATCTAAAAATAAACCCAAGATACAGATACATTTGTTCAATCATATTTTATATTAATTTAAGTCCGATGTGTTTTAAATATTATCTGGAATATATAACATATAGGGGAAAAAATATGTGTGAATCATTACGCAAAATGGCCGCTGAATTTGAAACAGCGTTGGCGTATGCCAAAGACAATATTGACATCAGTTTTAAATTAAAGGACAAGCAAGAAGAAACTTTAAAAACAGTGTTCGCAGGACGTGACTGCATAGCTGTGTTGCCAACAGGATATGGGAAAAGTCTCATTTTTCAACTTTTGCCTTTTCTTCTCCAGAGAGATCGGCCAGCTCCAGGAATTGTCATCGTCGTCAGCCCCCTGAATTCACTCATGCAGGACCAAGTCATCTCACTATGTGAGAAAGGAGTCAAAGCTTGTCCCGGAATAACACGAGTTGGTCACGAATGGAGTTAGTCACGAATGCTCCTTTCAATCATATTCCATTCATGACCAGCTCGTCGGGTCAAGCCGAATAGCGACCCGTGCCCCTCTCGTAAACATTTTTGAGACTGGGTTCGTCTACGCGCAAACGGGCACAACTAAAAGAATTGTAAACTCGTTGCGTAATGACTGACGTATATTTCCCCCATATATCAAAATATATTCAAGATGCAGGTTACGGAAAGGGGCGAGTGGTGACGAATGGATCATGACCACTCGGGCCATTCCGGTCGAAGGCGAATGACTTCTTACAGGTTACGGAAAGGGGCGAGCGGTTACGAATATGTCCCATAGGTCATGCTATTGAGTAGGCATTAGGTAAGTGATGTGGAACTGTTATATTAACTTAGATTCGTCTTTTAAATAATCGGTGATCTCAAATTACCTGCCCTTGGTTTTCATAAACCAATTTGATTTGCTTCGCCACTCAGTCTAACGGACCAATCAGAATGCGAGTTACAAAACAGCTCTATAAAAAATACATCGGCCAGTCCCATTGGTTATGATAGAGTTTGCGAGAAATTCAGTATTGAAACACTGCCTGACACGCAAAAGAAAGCCTTCAAAATTCTTTTTGTTGGAAATGATGTCTTCATGTCCACTTCCATTACCCATTTCCTCACTCTCCTACCCAGAGTTCCATGCGGCCGGCAGCCAGCTAGCATAGTACCTCTGCCACAGGCCAGCGCCATGTGACGATTCGTCACATCTTTACAGTCCATTTAAGATATTGCATATGCTTTTCATCCGTTTCATGTTTGACAAGTCTACACATTTTCATAAACAAATGTCAAAGAATGGTTAACTTTCATTGAGAAAGTATGCAAATACGTAAAAATCTACTTGTTTTTGCGTAGTTATCCTATGTTTACATAGGTTGTACGGCTCCACGTGCTGTCATCGAAGCCCAACGGAGAGCTAGCGACACGGTCACTTTGATGCATAAATATATATTGTCATGCAACTCACTGTCGCAGTTGTAGTAGCATATCTATATATGCAAAGCGCCCCCAACTACTTGCATTAGTCCGTTCTATACTGATTTCTGAAAAAGCGCGTTTGTTTATAAACAAGAGAAAAGTCCGGTCACGTGATATGCAAATTAGCCTGTGGCAGTGGTGTTATGCTGAGTCACCACTGCGACGGAGTGTGCCATTTCCTGTGTCCTTATCTCGACGTTGATTGGTCGGTAAAATGTTAATGAAAATCAAGGGCAGGTAATTTGAGACTGCAAGGACCACGTGAATGGATCCAGGTGTTAGTGTAGGTTTGTCTTAATGCGAGCCCTGGGTGGGCTGAGAGGGGCATTACAGTTCTTTAAAAAATATGTCCGGGGGAACAAACGACGAAAGAAAGTTAGAAGTCTTGGGTTCGCCGTGTTTTATATGATGGCAGCTCTGCTATATCCTTATTTAAAAAATCACAAATCTGCTTTCGCCTGACAAGCCCCCAATTGTTAGTGAATGAATATGGTTTTACGCCGCTTTGAGCAATACTCCAGCAATATCACGGCGGGTGACACCAGAAATGGGCTTCACACATTGTACCCGTGTGGGGAATCGAACCCAGGTCTTCGGCGTGACGAGCGAACGCTTCAACCACTTGGCTATTCCACCGCCCTAGTCCTCATAGGGATGGTGGGGGTGGGCTATACGCGAAGCGGGTGGGTCGGTGGGGGTAGGGGCAAGAATATAAGGTCCAGTACCAGTACCAGTAGTAGGACCTCGGTAACTGAAAGTTCTCGAGTTATCCGTTGTTCCAGAATATCAACATATTTATATTTCGTATAAGCACCCCGTACATCGATGCATTGCACCGTGCCCTCATGTGAGTCAGTGGGTGAGTGAGTTGGGTTTAACGCCGCTTTTAACAGACTGGTATTCCAGTTATATCACGGCGTGTAAGCTTAATGTGGGAGGAAAGCGCCCCAAGTGATGCAGGTCTCAGACGTTTACCACTTCGGTGAAACCCACGAGCACTGGTATGGTGCTGACAAAACTAGAAACATAATCGGGGCGAACCGGGATTCGAACCCACAATCATGGTTTCTGGCTTGCCCAAGGGACGCAACTCTGCACAGCGGCGCCTTAGACGACTGGGCCACCCGTGCCCACATGTATGTATCACGATGTTAATACGCATCGATGAATGGTTTTACCCCTATAATCGCGTGTCATCGTAACCTGTAACATGAATAGAGCTTCGCGATATCAACTACTGGTTTGTTTGTCACAGAGTTAATTATTCACAGGGTGCGGTCGCCGTGATTCGCTGTGCAGAGTTGCGTTCCTTGGACACGCCAGAAACCGATCATTGTGGGTTCGAATCCCGGTTCGCCCCGATTATGTTTCTAGGTTTGTCAGCACCATACCCGAGCTCGTGGGTTTTACCAAAGTGGTAAACGTCTGAGACATGCATTACTTCGGGCTTTCCTCCCACATTAAGCTGACACGCCGTGATATAACTGTAATACTGTTAAAAGCGGCGTTAAACCCAACTCACTCACTCACTCACAGGGGGCGGTAATTTTATTGTAATAGTATTAAATTTTAAGTTTTTTTTAAATGTATGATACTCTGACCAGGAAGGGTGCATAACGATCAACCCACCCACCTTTCTATTAAGCATACTACGTGGTCGCACAGCACACAGGTCACAAAGAAGGGAAAGTTAAGCAACGTCGGCAGCTTGGCTCCTGAGAGTTTCTAGGGCTTCCTTCCCGCCCCACACTGAAGCACCTGTGGTGTCTCCTTGGGCAAGTAACTTTGTTTGAAATATCTGTTCGCCGAATGGTTAAAATGGTTAAAGCGAAGACCCGGGTTCGATTCCCGATATGGGTACACAGTGTGAAGCCCATTCCTAGTGTCACCCGCAGTGACATTGCTGGAATATTGCTAGAAGTGGCGTAAAACCATACTCACTCACTCGTGTATTTTTTAAGAATGACATCAAACGGAAGGAAAAATATCAAGCCGAGTGTGTTTCTGTACGGTTGATATCATTTATTAGGGACACAAAATATGTTTTTCATTCGCATAAAATAATTGTTCGTAGATCGTCAGATGTAAATAGGCGTAAACAGGTGTGCTGATGAAACCATTTACCATGTATGTGAGAAACAGTGAGTGTTTCTTAAGTATCGAACTCTTGTCGGTAGGTATAAAGAGTCAGTGAGTTGAGTTTAACGTTTAACGCCGCTTTGAACAGTATTTCAGACATATCACGGCGTATCAGTCGGATGTGGGGGGAATCCCGATGTGATGCAAGTCTTTGAGGTTTACCTCTTTAGATTGTGAGAACCACGAAACGAGACACTGGCTGACAGATTATAGACATTGTGCTGACGAATCATGACCCCTGACCAGTGTGAATCCGAGATTCGAACCAACAATCACCGGATTCTTGCACACCTAAGGGACGTAACTCTTGGTCAATTGTATTCTATAAGGTAACAAACGAAATTGAATACAAGTCCACTATACATAATTGTTCCATTTATTTATATTTTTCATATATTTATGGTTTTCGATGTGATATGAAATACTGATCATATATCATTCCCAAACATTTCTTAGGCATTTATAATAAGGGTTGAAGTCGATTCACAATCGTCCATTCATGATCAAAGAACATATTGAAGATCAGTTCGTCTTACGGGGCACAATAAGGGGAGGTCACTCTTGTCACCCTGTCAACACTCGCAACAAACCGCTGCTGTCCATGACAAATCTGGAGAGCGCTCCGACTTTAACAGGACACTCTTGCATTGTTCATGAACGTCTGTTTTGCTCTGTTTTGTGTGTGACGAGCTCTGTCTCTCGGAATGAACGTGAATACTTGAGTTGACACTCCCGTCGCTTCAACTGTTCGGTGTTGCATCATTGGCTCGACACAGCCAAGGGTGCCTCGAGACCTGGGCACTGGTGGGTCGGCTGAGCGGGTCGATGTTGAGAAGGGATTTCACGAGCTCAGCACAATCTGGGGAAAAAAACATCACCCGACGTTAGTGAGGTTTTGTGTTTTTTCTATGATCAGTATCAACAGATTTTAAAATTCAGTGCAGCTATGAGCAGATACATCCTGAAATGAAGTGAGAAAAAAGACATCAGGGGTTGTGCCCCTTTTTCACACACCTCACGTGTTAACTGCGCCCTCGACTCAAGCCTATATATTTAGAACAGTTATATACATCTAACAGAGCTACAGATAAGCAGCGTTACTTTCAATTAACTTGCGTACAGAACGCATGCATTAAATGAAAAACTCACTTGTATAAAAACAGCTCGCGTAAATACCCAATGAAGCTTTATCAGCATGCGTACAAAAGAGCTAACAGAATAACGAGCTAAGTTACCTTCCGAGGCAAGCCTATATTATTAGTTACATGGTCCTGTGGGTCAAGTCACTTCGTGACTTAGAGACTAGTGTTCAGATCCATTTTCCTAAATTCTTGATCCGCATCTGAACTACCGCTATCACAGTTGACATAAATCGCCTCCAGGTGGTGTACGTACCTTGCTGTAGGCTATGTGGGACGACGACAGTCTTGAGTATACACCCATACAGTTGTGTCATGCTCCTCGGCCGGTCCGACACAAACGGAGGCTTCCCAGTCAGCATTTCAAACAACATGACCCCTCTTAAACATAGAAACATTAATAGCTCAAACATATACGTTAATATAATTATATAATGAGTACACAGACATTAAGTGAGTGAGTGCTTGGGATTTGTGAGCAATATTCTAGCTATAAGACAGCGGTCTGTAAATTATCAAGTCTGGACCAGACAATCCAGAGATTGACATCATGAGCATCGATCTACGTAATTGGGATACGATGACATGCATCAACCAAGTCAGCGTACCTGACCACCCGATCCCGTTAGTCGCCCCTTACGACAAGCATGGGTTGCTGAAGACCAATTATAACCCGGAATCTACACGGGTCAAATGAAACCGATAACTGAAACACTGTTCAAAGCGGCGTCAAACCACATTCACTCACTCACTCCCAGTGCGGTATTAAACAACAAACAAAAACAATCTACCATGTGAAGCAAGTAGATGTGGTCTATGTCACCACCCATCATAGTTTTTGTTCTCTGGCATTTAAACTGATGCAATTTCGGTGCTGATGACAAAGCTTACATCTCAAGAAAGCACATGCGTCAAGTTATTCGAAATAAATCGAAATGAATATTTATAGGAAAACTCATCTAAATTTAAGTGCCTGATGTACAGTTAAAGTTAGCGACACCGCTTTTACTTACAAACTCCATACATCGACTGGCGGCCCATACCGTGCACCCGAGTACACTTCAGGCGCCGTGTAGACTGGCGTCCCACACTGGCGGGTTAGAGGGGACTCCACGCGGAACCGTGTACTCAAACCGAAGTCTGCAAATCCAATTACAAATGTGTACATGTATTAATATATATATATATATATATATATATATATATATATATATATATATATTAAAGGATGCCCCCCACCCCCTTGTATATTTTATGTATGTACTTTGTATAGAGTTAATAACGGCATGCAGTCTGGAAGACGTTGGAATGACTTGAGTACGGTGGGGTAATTTGATCAATAGCTCAGCTCTATCAAGCTGTGAGGTATACTGTATACAACACGCCCTGAACCAACAACACAGCCACAACGCTTACTGCGCTTCAGGGATCATAAGCTTTTTGTTGTTCGTTGTCTAACGCCGCACCCAGCAACTATTACAGCTATATGACGGCGGGCTGTAAGTATTGGAGTCTGGACCAGACAAGCCAGTGATCGACATAATGAGCATCGACCTAGGCAATTGGGTTACGATGACTTGCATCAACTAATTCAGCGAGCCTGACCACCCGATCCCGTTAGTCGCCTCTTACGACAAGCATAGGCCAAGGATGCTGAAGACCTATTCTACCCCGGATCTACGGGTTGAGATCACTAGCAATTTACAGGTATCAGGCATAGCATTAAATTGAACAACTGTAATAATAATAATAATGATGATGATGATGATGATGATGATGATGATGTAATAATAATAATAAAACAACTAAAAAACAAAACAATAGCGCCTACATTCCATCATAACGGACGGTACTCCTGTCCAAGTATTAACGCTGGTCAACAGCTTTTGCGGCCAACCGATCTCCATTTAAGTAATCTCGTACTCAAACAAGGTGTCAGTATCTATCCTCCAGATCAGGCGAGTATCAGTGCGAGGTGCTGTGGCTACGACTTACCTATGAGTGTGATGTGCATATTTTCTTTGCGGACTAATATGTTGGCCGGTTTGATGTCTCTGGAAACAAATATGCAACTGCACGAGTGATGTGTAAGATTATTATGTCAGCCTGATACAGTTGAATCTGTCATCCCCAGGAACCGGTACCAATTTACAGTCCCGAGGGGTGAGGGTGGGTGTCAGGGTAAAAATAGGATGAGGGTCAGGGTCAGGGTCAGGGTAAAGGTGAGTGTCAGGTTAAATATAGGATGAGGGTCAGGGTCAGGGTCAGGGTGAGGATGAGGGTCAGGGTCAGAGTGAGCGTCAGGCTAAGGGGTAAGGGTGAGGGTGAGTGTCAGGGTAAATATAGGGTCAGGGTCAGGGTCAGGGTGAGCGTAAGGGTAAGGGATGAGGGTGGGGGTGAGTGTCAGGGTAAATATAGGATGAGGGTCAGGGTCAGGGTGATTGTAAGGGTGAGGTGAGCGTGGGGGTGAGGTGAACTTTGAAATAACAGATACTTGTACATATGACATATTGCATTGTAGTAATCATTTGGAAGCTGACCAAGAGCACACATATACCAGCCATCTATATATATACATATATCATATGATATATATGATACCTACCGGTGAACGACGTCGTTGTGATGTAGGTGAGTGACAGCTGACGCCAGCTGCGTCATCGTCGTCCTCGCGTCGTCGTCACAGAGAGGGCCCCTGTAGCAATATCAAACGACAAAATAATACATCGTGTGCTACTGTAAATTTTAGACTGAGTGAGTTAGGTTTGTTTATCGAAATGCAGCCCTTAGGCGATTGTGCTACCTCTGCCCCCTAACTGTTATATACTCATATCTGTTTGATAATATTTATAATCCATCACAAAATAATTAGAAATACACTTTTATTACGCACATGCAAACGCACAAATAACGATACCTATATAGATTAGCTTACATAACATGTGCTTATTGTGCTCCACGTATGGACAAAATGCAATAAAGCACTGTAATCCTATTGTGCACATTCTATAAGTCATCGCATAGACAACGTTTTTAATTAAATAACTGTAATAAAAATGTATAACCTGCAGTCGTGAACTCGGTTCAATGAAACCGGTGACCTCAGCACGTGGGTTTCACAACGGTGCGAAATCTGCACGTGCGTCTCGCAATGGCACGAAATCTGCACGTGCGTCTCGTAGGCTGTTCGTCGTTTTTGTTCTATCAAGGGTTTACAATGATTGTAAGCCCTCCTGCGATGTGTTACCACAATTTCAAAAACTCCATATCGAGTTACACAAACAGCCAGTAGGTTTATAATACTAAGGTTTGTATATTAATCATCAGTGTTTAAATCGTTTGCAAGACCTTGGCAAATGTAGATGCCAAGAACAATTCGCTATGTCATTAGGGTCAATATTTTCATATTGTGTGAGAGGGGAGGGGGAGGGTGAGGGGGAGGGGGAGGGGTTGACTGTGTTGTTTGGCTACTTCTAAAACATGTGTAGTATAGTTTTGAAGCTGCGTAACATATACTCCAGGAGATGTTCCAGCAATTAACTTGCACGTTTCTAGTCTTAACATGTGTGTGGGGCGGTGGGGTAGAGCCTAGTGGTTAAAGCATTCGCTCGTCACGCTGAAGACCCGGGTTCGATTTTCCACATGGGTACAATGTGTGGAGCCCATTTCTGGTGTTCCCCGCCGTCATATTGCTGGAATATTGCTAAAAGCGGCGTAAAACCATACTCACTCACTCACTCACTCACTCGTGGCAAGTGTGAGGCAAGTACCTGTGTCTCAGCACCTTTGCCAGTGTTGGGCCATCCACCAGTTCCAGGACGAGATACATGTGCCTCGTTGTCTCCATCGTCTCATACAGCACCACGACGTTCGGGTGACGGAGACAGCGTAGGCTGTCCACCTCGCGGCGGAAACACTGTCTCTGGGTATCTCCTTTGCTGGAACGGTACTTGAGGAAGGATTTCACAGCCACCTGAAACAACGACAGCCATACACATCTACTTGGGTAATTTGTAACTTCAGTGCGTGTGGGGTGGGGGTGGAGGGGGAGGGGTGTTGAGTTGGGCTCACCCCAAAAAACAAATACTATCAACTATCATGTTGATCATGGTATTCGTCACTGGTGGGCCTTGTAAGATTCAAGCAGGAGAGCCTCCGTGGTCTAGTGGTAGAGCGTCCGCCCGAAGAGCGGAAGGTCCAGATTCGATCCCCGGCCGCGTCATACCAAAAGACGGTAAAATATGGTACTTGTTCTTACCCTGTCTGGCGCTCGGCATTAAGGGGCCTAAACAAAGACTGGTCGGCTTGGAGTCAGTATACTGTGTCTGACTGTATTCATCTTAAACTGAGGAGCTGAGAATGATTGTTGAGGGCACACTGATCCGTTAAACGGGGTAATAATAGCGCTTTGAGAAGCTTTGTGGGGTGTGGAAATATGCACAATAGAAATAGCCTATTATTGTTGTTGTTGTTATTATTATTATTATTTTATTAACATCTATTTATTGTGTTTAGATTGTCTTATTACGTTTGTTCGTCAGTTACTACAGGGAGTGACCTTACGTTTTATATATCGTTTATTTTAGGGGCGGTCGGGTAGCCTAGTTAAAGTGTTTAAAGCGTTCGCTCGTCACGCCGAAGACCCGGGTTCCATTCCCGACATGGGTACAATGTGTGAAGTCCATTTCTGGTGTCCCCCGCCGTGATATTGCTGGAATATTGCTAAAAGCGGCGTAAAACCACACTCACTCACTCACTCTCACTCATCTTAAACTGCGTCATGGTATCTCAGTGGGCTAGCGCTATAAATCGGCATCAGTCCGGACTAGTACAAGTAGCCACACACACACACACACACACACACAGACACACACGCACACGCACACGCACGCATGCACGTCGCTATATATAAGTGCAGTAATCTTGGACGCGACGTTCAACCCCATCTCACCTCACCTCACCTATTGCAGGGGGTACTGCATAAAACAACAAACGATGAAATATTCGAGAAAAAAAGCTCTTGTTAAAACAGGGGTTCGTTGACACAATTATAACGTTTCGCATTAATCTCTCACTAATCAGAAATCACCTTCCATTACCTCGTCACAGCAATGAACTACATCAATAGTGTATGAAAGGTATACCGTTACATGTCGAGCCTCTGTATATCACAGCGTGGACGGTTGCGTGATGTAATGCATCCCTTGACACCAGTGTGAATACCGGCCATTCATTGCACCGGTGATTAGTTGAGTCCAGTCCCGTCCCATCGCGTGACCAAGGTAATACGTCAGGCACAGTGACTATGTAATATTTATCTATGTAACAATGACCCTGTCTTGGTTCCTGAAAATTCCCGGGGGTATAAGTAATATAATACTGACCATCATATACCAGTGAGTGAGTTTGGTTTAACGCCGCTTTTAACAGTATTCCAGTTATATCACGGCGTGTCAGCTTAATGTGGGAGGAAAGCCCGAAGTGATGCAGGTCTCAGACGTTTACCACTTCGGTGAAACCCACGAGCACGGGTATGGTGCTGACAAACCTAGAACATAATCGGGGCGACCCGGGATTCGAACCCACAATCATAGGTTTCTAGCGTGCCCAAGGGACGCAACTCTGCACAGCGAATTGCGGCGCCTTAGACGACTGGGCCACCCGTGCCCCCTCATATACCAGTATTAACTGGGGGGAAAAAATCTGTACCTCTCAATTGACTTCATCTACGTGTGAATTTTTATTGAAACTATCTTCCGAGAGCATTTTTTTATCCACAAAAATGAACTTTACTGGAATTAAGACAGCACTTCTGCGTGGTTCTATTTAAAAAAATATAATTTGATTAAAACTTTAAAATTTAAAATCGCATAATGCATGCTGCTGACGGGTTTCTTAGCCATATTATCTTTGAAAATCAATAAATTTGCTTTCTTCGTCACAAATTTACGTTTCAAACATGGTAGGGGGCATGTGGTTTCAGATTCACTTCTTACCCCAGTCGTGATTTGAACAAGTTTACTTTCACACAAAATTACCAAGCAACAGTTGACATTTTACAAACTGTTGCAGGAGTGAGCGATAGACATAGGAATGGGAGTACAAATAATCAAATTTAACAACAGTTATTTCTGTTCGGATTGGAATCAATGACCAGCGGATCCCACCATGACTAAGGGAGGCAATTCTTAACTGCGAATTCTGCACGGCTGACGTCAACGTGTACATAATTTGCATGTCTGTTCATCATCAGGTAAACGTATACGTCATTATGTGGTTAACTGCCATTGAGAAAATATCATACAAAAAATAAAAAATGTTATGGGTTATGGGTTCGAATCTCAGTTTCACTTGCTTTGTCAGCGCCACACACATGCAATAGTGCTTTTTACTCTTTTACGTGCTTTGGAAAATGGACTAACGGCCCAAAACGCTCACTCACTCGATCATCAAGTCACGTTCACGTTGCTGTACGTTATGATAGCCTTATTTTACACATAAGGGCGAAAAGGGGCGGTCGGGTTGCCTAGTGGGTACAATGTGTGAAACCCGTTGCTGGTGTCCCCCGCCGTGATATTGATGGAATATTGCTTAAAGCGGCGTAAAACCATACTCACTCACTCACTCACTCATAAGTGCGAAAAGGATCGATTGTGATAACTTTGCGATATTTGCGCATATGCTAAGCTCTTTTTAGCAATTCACAATGCTAATTGGTCATTGGCAGCCTTTGGGTGCCACATTGGTTCATTGAACGGATAATAAGTCTTCGATGTTTGCGCACGTTCTAAGCCTTATTAGCGATTCTCAATTCTGATTGGTCATTTGAAGCGATGGGACGCCATATTGGGTCATTGTTTGGGAACAATGCGATATGACGTCATCCATTGTTTATGACGTCACAGAATGATTGCATTACGTCATCAAGAAGTTTCGCTATTGGGTGGACATTTCATACGTTTTCTTTATTTTCTCTCCTGAAGTGGCAGTGAGTAACATATAGAATGACCTACTCGAAACACGAAAATACGGTTTAACCGCCCAGCGCCAAGGCTCAGTACTTATAATCATAATATTCATTCACTTCAATAATCCGTAATATCCTCGTAAATCGGTGATTATTCAAGCATTCTTATTTATATTCCTACTCAAATGTAGAGTAAAATATCCATTCCGCCGGCTAGTCCAAGGATCAATTATTCATATTATATTTCGATAGTGGTAACATGATGACATCATTATTCATGACGTCATCACATTGTGACGTCATGTAACATTACCTTTTCATTCACATCCTGGTGGATAGCTTCTCTGACCGTAGACTGTCGGCCTTCTCCGAGAATCTTCCCCAAAATATATCTTCCCACCTTCTTAGGTGTGTCAGTCGGGACAAAGAGTTCCCCGCACAGAGCTTGTATAGTCGTCATGTCAGAACAAGATACACACTAGATACGGTCTCCTTGATGTACCCAACACCCTGGACTTCACGAACTTACCGTCAGTCTTGGGATAGGAATTTCCTTCTGAAATTCATATTGGTGATTTGGACGCTGAATGACATTTTTGCCCATATATTGGACAGTCTTCTTCAAACCACATCCGAACCATGGTTTCAAACTGATCAGCAGGATCTGCAGTGATGTCTACTGTGTATTGCATCAACCCTTCTCAAGACAGACATGATGTGTTTACCTTTCGTGAATACATTCATTTCTTGTAGTATCTGTTGTGTTTTGTCAACGTCTGTGTTCGTGGAACCTTGATTCACACATATTCTGCCGTCATCAACCGTCATCACCCGTGTTCAGAATATATCTCGCCGTCATCATCCGTGTTCAGAATATATCTCGCACTCGCTATCCGCGTTTAGACCATATTTCAAGTTCTCTATCTGTTTTTAGGATAAATCTCGCATTGACCATCCGTGTTCAGAATAAATCTCGCATTGACCATCCGTGTTCAGTATATATCTCGCATTGACCATCCATGTTCAGATTATATCTCGCATTGCCAATCCGTGTTCAGCATATATCTCGCATTGAAAATCCGTGTTCAGCATACAACTCGCATTGAAAATCCGTGTTCAGCATACATCTCGCATTGAAAATCCGTGTTCAACATATATCTCGCATTGACCATCCGTGTTCAGAATATATCTCGCATTGACCATCCGTGTACAGCATATATCTCGCACTGACCATCCGTGTACAGCATATATCTCGCACTGACCATCCGTGTACAGCATATATCTCGCATTGACCATCCGTGTTCAGAATATATCTCGCACTGACCATCCGTGTTCAGAATATGTCTCGCATTGACCATCCGTGTACAGCATATATCTCGCACTGACCATCCGTGTACAGCATATATCTCGCATTGACCATCCGTGTTCAGAATATATCTCGCATTGACCATCCGTGTACAGCATATATCTCGCATTGACCATCCGTGTACAGCATATATCTCGCATTGACCATCCGTGTTCAGAATATATCTCGTCTTGCATAAAGTGACTAGGCAAAATATAAAGCGTCAGTTTAAAAAGACGATCATTTGGAATGTTACACAGGCCATGTGTCCAAACTGATCACAACTTCAGAAAGAATCCTGATCCTGTCCTCAACCATTCACGGAATGACAGCGGCCTGCCTACACAAAAAACCCGCAGTCAGCCCTACACGCCGAAGCCCTCAACACACGTACCCACAAGCACACTGCGTGCCGTTCAAGCACTCGGTGTAAATCTAGCCATATGGTCCTGTCAGAAACCACATATCTTGATCCATAACCGTCTGATGTTCATATCTCCGCACTATATCACACAGCGATCTGGTCTCCAATATGTCACTACACTAGAGCTCTCAAGTATACAATAAAATGAATCAGGTGTGTTAACGAAGTCCCGATTGGTCGTAACGACAAGCACTCAACGTGAACGCTACTTCTGCGAGAAGGAGTTAAATTCCTGCTTGAAGACAGGTTTAATTTAATCTCCCATGAGTATAATATATACTCACATAGTAGCTACTTGGGATTCGAATCAATATTTAATATATCCCCTAGCCAATCAATCCATGCTTCCGATAAGTATTGCTGCCTTCGGTTAGATTAAATCAATAAAGCTAGGATTATCAAAGCATATTTGGTATGTGTTATATCGTAATACTCCTTTAGGTCCGGTCAGCTCTGGTCCGCATGGCCTGTTAGCCACAGTTATTGTATAGATATAAATGTCACCCCTGTCCCGCTAACACGGTATGGTCACACAAGGAGACCCCATACAAAAACCAATACAAAATCGACAAAGTCTTTATGCCACGGTTGCTTAAATATCCAACACCAATAGCGTACAATGTATACGTAGGCGTACTGGCATACAACGATGTATTAGCCCTACATTGGCGTTTGAAACGGGTATTGTTGCCAACGCCAGCAACAACACAACAACACCAGCACAACAGACACCACTTTGAAAAGACCCTTCCGTGTTGGGGCTTTAGATGTAGCGTTTGGGTTGCAGTATTTGTCGTTCAAGGAAGACAGTGCTTTGTTTATTTATGTATTTATTTATTAGTCCGCACGTGGCATTGTACCTGCTCTATTTTCAGCAGAACCTCTAGAGGCCTGGAGACTTTATGTTGGTGTCATAATGTAGACGCGAGGAAATGTTATATAATGTTATGAAGGCTAGCAAACAAACAAATATCCCGATTAACGAATTTAGGAATTTATAACAACAACAACAACAACACAAAATTGAAACAAGCAAGAAATTAGTATTAAATGGTTATTATTTTGATATGGGGTTTATAGTAACTGTTGTGTTTTTCACACCATCAAACAACCCAAGACACACGTGTCAGATATTGCCCTGCACACCCATCAAACAACCCTAGACACACGTGTCAGATATTGCCCTGCACACCCATCAAACAACCCTAGACACACGTGTCAGATATTCCCCCGCACATCCACCAAACAACCCAAGACACACGTGTCAGATATTCCCCGCACACCCATCAAACAACCCAAGACACACGTGTCAGACATTCCCCCGCACACCCATCAAACAACCCTAGACACACGTGTCAGATATTCCCCCGCACACCCATCAAACAACCCTAGACACACGTGTTAGATCTTCTCCCGCACACCCATCAAACAACCCAAGACACACGTGTCACATCTTCTCCCGCACACCCATCAAACAACCCTAGGCACACGTGTCAGATATTCTCCCGCACACCCATCAAACAACCCAAGACATACGTGTCAGATCTTCTCCTCATACACCCATCAAACAACCCAAGACACACGTGTCAGATATTTCCCCGCACACCATCAAACAACCCTAGACACACGTGTCAGATATTCCCAGCATACCATCAAACAACCCTAGACACACGTGTCACATCTTCTCCCGCACACCCTTGAAACAACCCAAGACACACGTGTCAGACATTCCCCCGCACACCCATCAAACAACCCTAGACACACGTGTCAGATATTCCCCCGCACACCCATCAAACAACCCTAGACACACGTGTTAGATCTTCTCCCGCACACCCATCAAACAACCCAAGACACACGTGTCACATCTTCTCCCGCACACCCATCAAACAACACGAGACATACGTGTCAGATCTTCTCCTCATACACCCATCAAACAACCCAAGGCACACGTGTCAGATATTTCCCCGCACACCCATCAAACAACCCTAGACACACGTGTCAGATATTCCCCGCACACCCATCAAACAACCCAAGACAAACGTGTCAGATATTCCCCCGCACATCATCAAACAACCCTAGACACACGTGTCAGATATTCCCCCGCACACCCATCACACATCCCTAGACATACGTGTCACATCTTCACCCGCACACCCATCAAACAACCCAAGACACACGTGTCAGACATTCCCCCGCACACCCATCAAACAACCCAAGACACACGTGTCACATCTTCTCCCGCACACCCATCAAACAACCCGAGACATACGTGGCACATCTTCTCCTCATACACCCATCAAACAACCCAAGACACACGTGTCACATCTTCTCCCGCATACCATCAAACAACCCTCGACACACGTGTCACATCTTCTCCCGCACACCCATCAAACAACCCAAGACACACGTGTCACATCTTCTCCCGCACAGCAACAACAACAACACTGCCGGTTTGATTGTGGCAAAAATTGAAACAAACAAGAAATTGTTATTAAATGGTTATGATTTTGAAATGGGGTTTATAGTAACTGTTGTGTTTTTCGACCTTACGTTTGCAGCGTTTCTGCGGCTGTTTTCAGCCTAATAACGTTTTGATAACGTTTGTAATGTTCTGGTAAAATCCAATTTTTATGTGGATACTTTCTTTTGCCCGGCAGGGTATATGCGTTATTCCACGCCCAAGGTTATGCTCAAGGCGTTACAGTCTGAACAAAGGTATATACTTTGATATTCTGGGAAAACCTAGACAACAGCAGTTGCTACTTGGGTAGGAGGGTACCAGACAGAATACTTGGCGTCGAGAGTGCCTTGAATATATACACGCTCCGAACTAGGTCGCACAGAAGGTAAGGATCTCTAAACGGTTCGTTCCACTGTTGTGGGGCAAATCTTCTGAACCAATTGATCTTTATATGTTTGTTACTGTTTATACATTGTTACCTGGTACATTAGTAATGTTGCACCTGAGTATTTCATAAAGACGGGAATGAGGTAACCTTTCGTTGGCGAAACGGTGCAACAACGTCTAAGCGTTATGAAAGTGCGTTTGAATACAAAGGTCAAGAGAATCAACTTCACATGGCAGATCATCATACATGGTATGTGTACCCTAGACACACGTGTCACATGTTCCACCGCACACCCATCAAACAACCCTAGACACACGTGTCACATGTTCCACCGCACACCCATCAAACAACCCTAGACACACGTGTCACATGTTCCACCGCACACCCATCAAACAACCCTAGACACACGTGTCACATGTTCCACCGCACACCCATCAAACAACCCTAGACACACGTGTCACATGTTCCACCGCACACCCATCAAACAACCCTAGACACACGTGTCAGATCTTCCCCCGTATACCAATTAAACAACCCTAGACATACGTGCCACATCGCCTCTCGCACACCATCAAACAACCCTTGACATACGTGTCACATCTTCTCCCGCACACCCATCAAACAACCCTTGACAGACGTGTCACATCATCTCCCGCACACCCATCAAACAACCCTAGACATACATGTCACATCTTGTCCTGCACACCCATCAAACAACCCTAGACACACGTGTCAGATATTCCCCCGCACACCAATAACAACCCTAGACATACATGTCAGATCATCTCCCGCACACCCATCAAACAACCCAAGACACACGTGTCACATATTCCCCCGCACACCCATCAAACAACCCAAGACACACGTGTCAGATATTCCCCCGCACACCATCAAACAACCCTAGACACACGTGCCAGATCTTCCCCCGTACACCCATTAAACAACCCTAGACACACGTGTCAGATATTCCCCCGCACACCATCAAACAACCCTTGACATACGTGTCACATCTTCTCCTGCACACCCATCAAACAACCCTAGACACACGTGTCAGGTCTTCCCCCGCACACCCATAAAACAACCCTAGACACACGTGCCACATCGCCTCTCGCACACCATCAAACAACCCTTGACATACGTGTCACATCTTCTCCCGCACACCATCAAACAATCTTTGACATACATGTCACATCTCCTCCCGCACCCCATCAAACAACCCTAGACACACGTGTCAGATATTCCCCCGCACACCAATAACAACCCTAGACATACATGTCAGATATTCCCCCGCACACCAATAACAACCCTAGACACACGTGTCAGATATTCCCCCGCACACCAATAACAACCCTAGACATACATGTCAGATCTTCTCCCGCACACCCATCAAACAACCCAAGACACACGTGTCACATATTCCCCCGCACACCAATACCAACCCTAGACATACATGTCAGATATTCCCCCGCACACCAATAACAACCCTAGACATACATGTCAGATATTCCCCCGCACACCAATAACAACCCTAGACACACGTGTCAGATATTCCCCCGCACACCAATAACAACCCTAGACATACATGTCAGATCTTCTCCCGCACACCCATCAAACAACCCAAGACACACGTGTCACATATTCCCCCGCACACCCATCAAACAACCCCAGACACACGTGTCAGATATTCCCCCGCACACCATCAAACAACCCTAGACACATGTGCCAGATCTTCCCCCGTACACCCATTAAACAACCCTAGACACACGTGTCAGATATTCCCCCGCACACCATCAAACAACCCAAGACACACGTGTGACATCTTCTCCTGCACACCATCAAACAACCCTTGACATACGTGCCACATCTTCTCCCGCACACCCATCAAACAACCCAAGACACACGTGTCACATCTTCTCCTGCACACCATCAGACAACCCTAGACACGCGTGTCAGATATTCCCCCGCACACCCATCAAACAACCCAAGACACACGTGTAGGATTTTCCCCGCACACCCATCAGACAACCCTAGACACGTGTCACATCGTCTCCCGCACACCATCAAACAACCCAAGACACACGTGTCAGATCTTCTCCCGCACACCTTCAAACAACCCTAGACATACATGTCACATCTTCTCCTGCCCGCCCATCAAACAACCAAAGACATTCGTGTCACATCTTCTCCTGCGCGCCCATCAAACAACCCTAGACATACATGTCACATCTTCTCCTGCACGCCCATCAAACAACGCAAGACATACGCGTCACATCTTCTCCTGCACACCATCAAACAACCCTAGACACACGTGTCAGATATTCCCCCGCACACCCATCAAACGACCAATGACACGCGTCACATCTTCTCCTGCACACCATCAAACAACCCTAGACACACGTGTCAGATATTCCCCCGCACACCCATCAAACGACCCAAGACACACGTGTCACATCTTCTCCTGCACACCATCAGACAACCCAAGACACACGTGTCACATCTTCTCCTGCACACCATCAGACAACCCAAGACATACGTGTCTGATCATCTCCCGCATATCAGACAAGCGGGTCAAATCATCTCCTCATACACCAGTCAAAGAAACCTCGACAAAGGTGGCAGATCTTCTGTAGCAGTAGTAGTGGTGGTCGTGGTAATGGCCGTAGTCGTAGTAGTAGTAGTGGTCGTAGTAGTAGTAGTGGTGGTAATGGTGGTGATGATGGTGGCGGTTGTACTGGCACATCTTTGAACCCTAGGTGGTTTAGGGGAAATCTTTAATGAACACCCCTCGTATACTATGAAATCACAAGATATAGGTGCGGTGGGTTAACCTAATGGTTAAAGCGCTCGCTCGTCACACTGAAAACCCGGGTTCGACTCCCGACATGGGTACAATGTGTGAAGCCCATTCCTGGTGTCCCCCGCAATGATATTGCAGGATTATCACCGACAACGGTATAAAGCCAAACTCAGGCGCTAAAATTAACCTTCATCAAAGACTAACAGTAAATGGTTTATGCACGACGTATACACCGCTGACTAAATCCCATTATCAACACAGTAATGTTGCCAAAGCTGATATCATATTGTTCGCGCGTCTGTCAACTGTGAGGTGAAATCATTTGTGTATTTGTATCGGCGAATGTAAGTCGGCGTGTCGAGCTCAGAAGGAATTACCAACAAAATCTGTATGCTAAATTAGACTCCCGCGGGCACCCTCACTTGTATCGAGCCTGCCACCAGAACAACAAACTATATATATATATATATATATACTTCAGGCCGTGATACCCTGCATAGAAAAGAACGTGTCGGCAGTGTCCGTGTGAGGCGGGTGTGATTCCTGGGTGATATTTTGTCACCTGGGCCTTTCAGGCGTTATCCAAATCTTGCCCGTGGTATAAGTAGGGATTAAGGGAGGGTTGTAAGGTGCATTGTAGTGTTGGGTAAATATATACACTTTTAATGGAACTGAGGTCATACAATTCGATCTCAGAATTACCACGGTCTTATGGGGGGTTTTCAGTGACATTTGGCCGTTATGTTGAGTGAGTTATCGTTGTTTTAGGCCGTTATGTGGAGTGAGTGTTGTTTGGCGTCGTTAGGTGGAGTAAGTTGTCATTGTTTTAGGCCGTTATGTTGAGTGAGATGTCGTTGTTTTAGGCCGTTATGTGGAGTGAGATGTCGTTGTTTTAGGCCGTTATGTGGAGTGAGTGTTGTTGTTTTAGGCAGTTATGTGGAGTGAGTTGTCGTTGTTTTAGGCCGTTATGTGGAGTGAGATGTTGTTGTTTTAGGCAGTTATGTGGAGTGAGTTGTCGTTGTTTTAGGCCGTTATGTGGAGTGAGATGTTGTTGTTTTAGGTCGTTATGTGGAGTGAGTTGTCGTTGTTTTAGGCCGTTATGTGGAGTGAGATGTTGTTGTTTTAGGCCGTTATGTTGAGTGAGTTGTCGTTGTTTTAGGCCGTTATGTGGAGTGAGATGTTGTTGTTTTAGGTCGTTATGTGGAGTGAGATGTCGTTGTTTTAGGTCGTTATGTGGAGTGAATTGTCATTGTTTTAGGCAGTTATGTGGAGTGAGATGTTGTTGTTTTAGGTCGTTATGTGGAGTGAATTGTCATTGTTTTAGGCCGTTATGTGGAGTGAGATGTTGTTGTTTTAGGTCGTTATGTGGAGTGAATTGTCATTGTTTTAGGCCGTTATGTTGAGTGAGATGTCGTTGTTTTAGGCCGTTATGTGGAGTGAGATGTTGTTGTTTTAGGTCGTTATGTGGAGTGAATTGTCATTGTTTTAGGCCGTTATGTGGAGTGAGATGTCGTTGTTTTAGGCCGTTATGTGGAGTGAATTGTCATTGTTTTAGGTCGTTATGTTGAGTGAGATGTCGTTGTTTTAGGCCGTTATGTTGAGTGAGATGTCGTTGTTTTAGGCCGTTATGTTGAGTGAGATGTCGTTGTTTTAGGCCGTTATGTTGAGTGAGATGTCGTTGTTTTAGGCCGTTATGTTGAGTGAGATGTCGTTGTTTTAGGCAGTTCTGTTGAGTGCGTTGTCCTTGTTTGGCGTCGTTTGGTGGAGTAAGTTGTCATTGTTTTAGGCCGTTATGTTGAGTGAGTTATCGTTGTTTTAGGCAGTTCTGTTGAGTGCGTTGTCCTTGTTTGGCGTCGTTAGGTGGAGTAAGTTGTCATTGTTTTAGGCCGTTATGTGGAGTGAGATATCGTTGTTTTAGGCCGTTATGTTGAGTGAGATGTCGTTGTTTTAGGCCGTTATGTTGAGTGAGATGTCGTTGTTTTAGGCAGTTCTGTTGAGTGCGTTGTCCTTGTTTGGCGTCGTTAGGTGGAGTAAGTTGTCATTGTTTTAGGCCGTTATGTGGAGTGAGATGTCGTTGTTTTAGGCCGTTATGTGGAGTGAGATGTCGTTGTTTTAGGCCGTTATGTGGAGTGAGTGTTGTTGTTTTAGGCAGTTATGTGGAGAGAGTTGTCGTTGTTTTAGGCCGTAATGTGGAGTGAGATGTCGTTGTTTTAGGCCGTTATGTGGAGTGAGTTATCGTTGTTTTAGGCCGTTATGTGGAGTGAGTGTTGTTGTTTTAGGCCGTTATGTGGAGTGAGTGTTGTTGTTTTAGGCCGTTATGTGGAGTGAGTGTTGTTTTAGGCCGTTATGTGGAGTGAGATGTCGTTGTTTTAGGCCGTTATGTGGAGTGAGATGTCGTTGTTTTAGGCCGTTATGTGGAGTGAGATGTCGTTGTTTTAGGCCGTTATGTGGAGTGAGTTATCGTTGTTTTAGGCCGTAATGTGGAGTGAGATGTCGTTGTTTTAGGCCGTTATGTGGAGTGAGTTATCGTTGTTTTAGGCCGTTATGTGGAGTGAGTTATCATTGTTTTAGGCCGTTATGTGGAGTGAGTTATCGTTGTTTTAGGCCGTTATGTGGAGTGAGTTATCGTTGTTTTAGGCCGTTATGTGGAGTGAGTTATCGTTGTTTTAGGCCGTTATGTGGAGTGATATGTCGTTGTTTTTGGCCGTTATTTGGAGTGAGTTGACGATGTGTTACGTCTTAATGTGGAGTGAGTTTTACATTGCGTTCAAGATTATTGCACTTAAATATCGACGAACAAATCGCGTGCGTTCGTGCGTGCGTGTGTTTGCTTGTACAAGTCCGGACAGTTTAATAGTGATAGCCCATTATGATATCATGCCGCAATTTAACATGAATACCAAACTCAGACACAGAACTAACCAGTCATTGTTTTATGACCGCCGTCATATAACTGAAATATTGCTGAGTGCGGCGTTAAACAACAAACACACAAGCAATACGTACATCTGTGGGCGACTTTTGACCGACAGAATAGTACACCTTTTACGGGTGCTTCAAGTCTTCATGCCTGCCCTACACAGCTGTACAGGGTATCATCACTATCTGATGGTGATATGAACACCATGTACAGTCATATGAACACCATGTACAGTCATATGAACACCATGTACAGTCACATGAACACCAGGTACAGTCACATGAACACCATGTACAGTCATATGAACACCATGTACAGTCACATTAACACCATGTCAAATGAACACCATGTACAGTCACATGAACACCATGTACAGTCACATGAACACCATGTACAGTCACATGAACACTATGTAGTCATATGAACACCATGTACAGTCATATGAACACCATGTACAGTCACATGAACACCAGGTACAGTCACATGAATACCATGTACAGTCATATGAACACCATGTACAGTCACATGAACACTATGTTCAGTCACATGAACACCATGTACAGTCACATGAACACCATGTACAGTCACATGAACACCTGGTACAGTCACATGAACACCATGTACAGCCACATGAACACCATGTACAGTCACATGAACACCATGTACAGTCACATGAACACCATGTACAGTCACATGAACACCTGGTACAGTCACATGAACACCATGTACAGTCACATGAACACCTGGTACAGTCACATGAACACTATGTACAGTCACATGAACACTATGTAGTCATATGAACACCATGTACAGTCATATGAACACCATGTACAGTCTTATGACCACCTGGTACAGTCATATGAACACCATGTACAGTCATATGAACACAATGTACAGTCGTATGAACACATGTACAGTCACATGAACACTATGTAGTCATATGAACACCATGTACAGTCTTATGACCACCTGGTCCAGTCATATGAACATCACGAGCCAGGTGGTCATGTGGCTGTACATGGTGTTCATGTACATGTGACTTTACATAGTGATCATGTGCCTGTTTATTGGTTGTTTAACTCTCAAGCACTTCTTCCAGCTTCATGACGGCTGTGTGTAAATAATCGAGTCTGGACCAGACAATCGAGTGATTTACATCATGATTATATTAAAAACATCATTTTTTGTGTACTAAATCATCACAAAACACATAGTTCCTTTTCCAAGGAAATTCCAGAACCCAAAATAACAATGTCATATAAATTTACCGCTATGACCCAAAGATGACCCAGTAAGCCATTTGGGTGTCAAGTACATGTAGGTCCACGCCTCATTAATCTTTGGACACAAGCCTGCACGTAATTTAGCTTCTTATGGGTATATTTTGGAGGAACTATATATACTATTAAGTATTGTGGTTGCAACCATTCTTATCACAAATTACAAAATACTTTCGCATGAGATCCCGTTATGTTTTGATAGCTCTATATGTACGAGTATATGTTACCCGAGACAGTATTTTATTTGTAAAGGAAATGTAACTAATATCGATCAGACATTGTATATGTTGATGCCGTTGCCCGTGTCGATTCAATGACAACAATGTGTGTGTTTTGGTGGTATGTTTACACGAAACTGAAAATATAACAATTACACAAAATGTTTTATTAAAAACAAAGGGAAAAATAGTTCCTTTTGGTTGAACGTTTGGGACCCACTCCAGGGTCTTGAATATCTCTGAACACACATGACAATAAGGAGATTAACAACGTAGTGAAAATAATTGGTAAAAACTAAAGACAAACATAATTTTCTCAGTTCTGTTCACCAAAGGGCTCAACATCGTTTGCATATGCAACACAAAACCCTTTTATGCAAAATGTGTGGGTGGCGGGTGTTGCCAGTAGAGCAGGACATGCTTACCCTTTTCGCGAACACTTGGTGTCATCACTGATTTTTTAGTGATCCATTCATTGACAGCACTATTTTGTCTTTTACGCCAGTGGACTTTTTTTCCAGATAATCGAGACAGGTTATTCTCTGGCATTGACTCTTTACATTTTCACTGCGTCAGCAATATTTCAGCCAGATGCATTATTTTAAAAGGCTGGTAGCTGTACGCTTTTTCCCAAATTATACGTAGCGCATTCACGTTGACGTTGAAAACACATTACGTCTATCTCTCGAGTGACTTTGTTTCTAAACATCCTAAATTAGGTAATTCATGTTTATAATATATATGTATTTCACGGTCAATATGAATTCCTCTGATGTAATAAACTAAACTGTCGGGCAAAAGAAAAGATACTCTTGAAATTTGAATGTGACCTCAAACTTAGAAACGTTATCAAAACGTTACAATGCTGAAACACTGCAAACACTGCAAACTTAAGCTCCAAAAGTCAACTATGATACCCGTATAAAATATATCTCGATCGAATAAACATTTCTTGTTTGTTTCATTTTTAGCCACAATCAAACATGGTGTTGCATTGTACTTTCATTTACCCGGCAGTTTACAAACACACAAATATACTGTCTACTTTGTAAGTTAACATACACACGAACACATTGTACACTTAGAAATCCACCCGTGAAGATCCGGGGTAGAACAGGTCTTCAGCAACCCATGCTTGCCGTAAAAGGTGACTATGCTTGTCATAAAATGCGACTAACGGGATCGGGTGGTCAGGCTCGCTGATTTGGTTGATGCATGTCATCGTATCGCAATTGCGTGGATCGATGCTCATGATGTCAGTCACTGGATTGTCTGGTCTGATTATTTACAGACCGCCGTCATATAGCTGAGTGCGGCGTTAAACAACAAACAAACAAACAAACAAACAAACAAACAAACTTAGAAATCCCTGCAATATATATTTACAATTTCTGTCATGCATGTTAATAACATGCCATCACCAGGACAGATTGCGCCCATTAACAACATTTGCTAAACTCGACACTGCATTTAAAGACATCGAGTGAATCTTCCTTGTGTCCAATATTGTCACGAAAATATTTAAAGGTTTTCAATTTTTTGCATTATGTACATCAGCAACCGTGATGAGTATCATGTTCAGGTGATGAGGGATTAGGCATTATAACGCGATCAGGCATTATAACGGGATCAGGCATTATAACGGGATCCAGCTGAATCCGGACCCTCTTCCTCATACTGGACGTGTCAGAGTTGTGATGGCTGCTACCGTTTTCTTTAATCACTTTGGATCCACTTGAAGAAGGGTGTCTAAATATTGGAGGCAGGCGCGCCCTTGTAAATTTCAACCCTGATGAAGCTGATGACGAATTGTCTATCTCTGGCTCGTGCTTGGGCGTGGGTGGGCGAGTCCATTCTTTACGTTTCGGGGGGATTGCAATGGAGGGCACCTTTCTCGAAGACATGGCCGGAGGAAGTAATGTCCGAATATGGTCACTTTGGACACGAGTGGACTGAACCTGTACCGATTTTTCTTTCAGTTTACCTCCGTCGCCAACCTGTCGGCGGCCATGTTGAATTTGACTCAAACTTTTTGGAATATTATATGGAGCTGGGAACACGGTCAAGCTTGCTTTAACAATGATCTTCTTCCGCCCTCTCCGGTCCGGTTTTCGAGCAAATCGCGAACCAATAGATGTGTGTATGTTAACCTCGGGGTGAGAAAAATGCCAAGCTGCAACATGGCGTTGGGCAGAATGACCGGGTTTGATGTCACGTCCTTTTTCGCCCGTGACAAAGCGGGTGCATTTATGTTGAGACGATTCATATCGCGAGATAGCTTGAGTGAGATCTGAAGTACTGATATCCAACTGCTGTCTGTCAATGTCATACCCGTTTGCCTTGTTCGTGATGGTCTGCTGACGGCTACACGCGAATTCTTCCGAATACAGCAACAGCGCCCCCTTCTTGGTGGAGTAGGTTTTGGGAAGAGTTGCCTCCCTTTTTAACCTTGGGAATCGTGGCTGGAAAAAACCCGGGGGTGGCATGTAGGGGGTTGTGGATGGGTCGGATTTTGAGATGGCTGGTTGGTAACGCTTGGGGGCGTTCTGGAAATCCTGGGGGTCAAGTTTGACGTCAATCTGGTGGGACGACTGTCGTTGAGTAAACTCCCCTGTCCCCCGACTAAGCAGGGAGAGGCGCTTCATGGTGACTCGTGATCGCTCCTTCACAAGCCATTACAATGTAACACACCATACCTAACTCACAGCGTATAGTCTCAACAAGAGAGTCCAATTGGATCACATATAGCCTCCAAACACATGTTTTACAAAAGCGCAGGGCACGTCCTAAACTAAACGTTAATTCATCATTTTACACTTTGAATACGTTTTCCAAAGCCATCTGTACAACACACACAAATCTCTTCCCATCAGCTGATGCGGTGTAATGTATCTTCAGCATATGAATATTTAATACCAATCAGCTTATGAATATTTAATACCTCTAACAAAACACGGATTACCATTACTTCATAACCAACGGCAACCACAAGTACGTCAATCTGAACAGATAAACAGATCAAATCAACGTATAAAAAACAGTCCAAGCACTAAGAATAATAATAATCCAAGCTTGGTCCTAGAACCACACCTCCTCAGAAGCTGAGGGCGCAATGATTCTTCAGTCCTGTTACAACAGTGGCCCGTGCATTATTATTCAATTCAACACCATTATTTTAATTCACCATCCGCATCTTAGAATCAAAAGACCTTGGAATCCAAGGACCAATTTGAACGTCAAACGTTTTCCCGCAGCGTCACTGTGTAAACATCCAATTTACCCATCAGAACATCCTCCTCCGCAGCCATGAACATCCCAACGTTTCCCAACAGGTGGCCATTTTAAACATCCAAGTAACGTTCATCATCCACAAAATCACTCTTCCGCAGACCCCAAGTGCTCACTGGTCCTGAAAACGTTTTCCAACAATGTCCCCGTGTAAATATCCAAATAACGTCCTCAAACAGCTTCATCCACAATATCACTCCTCAAAGGGCTCACTGATCCTTAAAACGTTTTCCAACAGTGTCCCCGTGTAAATATCCAAGTCTCGTTCTAGAAAAGCAGCAACCACAATATCACTCCTCCAAGGGCTCACTGAACCTTAAAACGTTTTCCAACAGTGTCCCCGTGTAAATATCCAAATAACGTTCTAAAACAGCATCATCCACAATATCACTCCTCAAAGGGCTCACTGAACCTTAGAACGTTTTCCAACAGTGTCCCCGTGTAAATACCCAAGTCACGTTCTAGAAAAGCAGCATCCACAATATCACACCTCCAAGGGCTCACTGATCCTTAAAACGTTTTCCAACAGTGTCCCCGTGTAAATACCCAAGTCACGTTCTAGAAAAGCAGCATCCACAATATCACACCTCCAAGGGCTCACTGATCCTTAAAACGTTTCCCAACAATGTCCCCGTGTAAATATCCAGGTCACGTTCTAAACCAGCATCATACACAAAATCACACCTCCTCAGACCCAAGGGTTCTCTGAACCTTAAAACGTTTTTCCACAGTGTGGCAGCGTAAACAGCCGCTCTAGTACCAGCCTCTAAGGCCTGTAGCGTCTCTCTCGCCGTAGCGTTGGTCTAAAGCTCTTGTTCGTCACAAACCGTCGCCCGATACCCCCTCTTGATAGTCGTCATAGAGCGTCCCCACGCCATGCAATGGCAACTCTTCTTTTTGCAGTATTTAACGAGAAACAAATCCCTTTGTTTTAAAGGATATCCTCACCCACTGGCAACCCTGTCTATGCTTATCTACCGGCGTCTTACCTGGTTGAATTCGTTACAAATAGTCGCTGATTCTCTGTGATAAGGGGGAACGCACTGGGTGCTCAGTCCTGTGACATATTCACACCAAGAGGGTGTTGAAACCCGATCGCCTCAACAATGAGCCGTTTGTGTTCTGAAGCAAGTATTCTACTCCGTCCACCACAGTACCGTGCGTACCTACTCCAATATATTCAAATTCAAAATATATTGAAATTTTAATAAATTTTCTTTTTGGCTTTGGCCCTGGGTCGTATATTGTATAGTGTTGTGTAGTATGACATACATGTCTGGCATAAATTTGTCTTAATTTACGACAGAGGTCATGGGGTATGCGCCTTTGAGTTATTCATACAGATCGCAATATGAGGGTATTGGGTTTATGAAGTATACCAAGCTTACTGATTGCTTCATTAAAGAAAATTGTGTCCGCTAATTTACTAAGATGCTAAGATATATATAAAATTCCAAAGATGAGCTGTATAATTTACTCAACCTTTTTCACGAATGTAATTTTCAAGAGTACAGTTATACCGTTAGTTACGCGGTTTTGACGTCAGATATTTGAGTGAGTGAGTGAGTATGGTTTAACGCCGCTTTTAGCAATATTCCAGCAATATCACGGCGGGGGACACCAGAAATGGGCTCACATATTTGAATTGAGGTATCAACATTATGCACAACCTTCAAGCTAAAATAATATTTACCCCTATTTAAATAATGATGACTCCCTCAATAGAATCCGGCAATGTCGGACAAGTCCATTTTTATGCACAGGTGGGGATATCCCGCATATTCTCACATATCCTCGCGTCGATTACATGTATCTTTCTCCCAATGACGATTGCCACATCTCTCCCGCTTTGGGATGCGATCGTTCGATCATCTTGTTTATCTGCGTTGCCCAGTTACAACTATGAGGAACAGCTGACAAGACACGCCCCTCTCAGAAATAAGGTCGTCCAACATTCGACGTGATCAAGTTGCGAGCGCATGTTCGAATCCCCAGAATTAACGTCATGGTGTTATGGGTCTTGGTATTAGGGCGAAACATTTAACAGACAATAAGCATTTAATTCGACGGCCATAATTTTTAAAATTAATCTTAATCATGTTTGTCTATTAGCTCCGTCCTGTCAAAAGGGTATTTGCATCGCAATGCAATTTGTAATAATCTGAATAAATATTAAATGTAAATTACATTGAATCTTTGATCAGATTAATAATTTACTCCAGATTAATTATCTACTAATTACAGTATATATATATATATATATATATATATATATATATATTGAACAATTTCAAGTATGAGACTAGTTGCATTACATATTACATATTGCACGGGAGCAGAACACTGTAACTATCTTATTACAAAAGAAACAGATCAAGCGAAGAATTATCCGTTTAGAATCTAACCCCAAAGCATTATGTATGTATTAGGCTGGACTATTGATCGATAGCGTTTACAATATGCGGTGTGTGTGTTTTAAAACACGCTTCATAATGGATGTTGTATAATCTACCGCTCAATCGGGGCTTTAAGTTAAATCATGTCAATCCGTCAACCCAAACCCGACACCAAACACATACACACCCCCCCCCCCCCCCCCCCCACCCTTTCCTCTCTGGAGTCTCCCCTCGGTGTGAAATACGCCAGGTAGAACAGAAAATCAATCTGCTTGAAGAGCATTCGCAAACACTCAATACGCTGACCGCGCGTAGGAGCTGTGATACGTTTGAGGTCGTGGCAATTAATTACTTGGTCGTAGGACTAGCTCCGTTACGCGACATTATAACTATGGGATTATATTTTGAAAACGGCGATTGTGTTCTGAGTGGCAGATAGGAGCCTGTCCAAGCTGTCAGCGACGTGTTGGATCTGTCTCAGCCTCTTGTACGAATCACACATGCGATATCAGTCACAAATTGAATTAGGTGCGGCTCTGCTATCCGAAGCCGCCTTGTCGTACCTTTCTCGCAATACACTACTACCACCATCAAGAAATAAACCTTATATACTTCTTGACACCATCTAGCATTTTGATATTAAAACGACAATGCATGTTAAACGCTAGAATGAAAACAAAAGATTAAACAAACCCCAATAAACATTGATATAAAAAACTAAAATGATAATGAATGAATGAATGAATGAATGAATGAATGAATGAATGAATGAATGAATTAATCATTAGAAAGAAAACGAAAGATTAAACGGATCCCAATAAACATTGATACACAAAACTAAAATGATTATGTATGAATGAATGAATGAATGAATGAATGTGAATCAATGGATCAACGAAAAGAATGAATGAATAAATGAATACGAATGAATGAACAAAAGAATGAATGCATAATAAGAAGGAATGAATCAATGATGAATGAATGAAGGGAGGAATGAATGAAGGGAGGAATGAACGAGCGAATGAATGAATGAATGAATGTCATCTGTTCTTATTATCATGGTCTCGTGTAATGGAAATAAACATACACGAAACGTTCAGATAAAAAAACAACACCTCAGAACAAATAATACCATTCAGAAACAGAACCACGCCCACAAAACATAAATATGTAACACATCTCCACTTTCACTTAATCCTGTCTACAAACACACAACACACAACCCTCTACCTACCCATGGCTCCTTGTCTCTTCCAGCGAGGGGACATGTAATATACACGGTCTTGTTTGCAAGCCGGGATTTATACGAAATAATATATATATTTTTTTTATAATTTTTTATTCAGTCATATACACAGAATACATATGCACTCGGAAAGCAATACAGCTTTATGAATACAGGTACTTCTCAAGAGGATATGGTACAGAGGAGGCCTAAGGCATAATCCACATCATGGTACAGATGAAGGCATAATCCACATCATGGAACAGATGAAGGCATATTTATGTATACAATTAAGAAGATGCAGTATTTATGGTACATCAAATTATGTTGCAAACATCAAGTGAATAAGTTATTTTACAGTTTGAGTAAACAAAGCCCATTTTCTATTAAAGGCAGAGAAGTCGTTATTTCTACGTGCAATATGATATTCAACGTCATAGATACTTCTTATTGTGTTCTTAAAAGCAACAAAGTCAACCTTTTCATTCTTAATACACTGGACGAAGATAAATCTTTTAGCAGCTACACTCAAATGGTTAATTAATACATCAGAGGTACCAAAGAGGAGCTCGTTGTCAGTTATAATTATACGAAATAATATTGCCCAGAAACAACAGTTTACTGTTGGTGTGTGGCTGTTTGAAATGAATCACTGCACAATGACGTTACTAAACAAATACGGCTTATATAGCGACCAGTCCAACTCTGTGGCGTACTGCGAGTGAATGAGTATTGTATTACGCCGCTTTTAGCAATATTCCAGCAATATCATGGCGGAGGACACCAGAAATGGGCTTCACACATTGTACCCATGTCGGGAATCGAACCCGGGTCTTCGGCGTGACGAGCGAACACTTTAACCAC
The DNA here is from genome assembly GCF_023055435.1 of Haliotis rufescens. Lineage (NCBI taxonomy): Eukaryota > Metazoa > Mollusca > Gastropoda > Lepetellida > Haliotidae > Haliotis > Haliotis rufescens. Next base: position 2,085,505 of record NW_025964212.1, on the reverse strand, counting down.
TAGGCTACCCGACCGCCCCGCCGTGCCGTACTGTGATATTTAAAGGAGACTTTGCTTGTCGTAAGAGGCGACTAACGGGATTGGGTGGTCAGGCTCGCTGACCGTGCTCAGCAATATTCCAGCTATATGACGGCGGTCTGTACATAATCGAGTCTGGACCAGAAAATCCAAATGATTAACATCATGAGCATCAATCCACACAGTTGGGATGCGATGACGGTTTTAGTGCTAATTGACTTAAACAAATTAAGACACATGTTCGCATAGTTCAACTGAAAAGGTTACGGTTGCTATGACAACACACGGCATAGGTTGTCCAGGTTTGCTTGACCCTTTAATCGATCAGAGTTGATGCCATTTTATTATCGTCTATCATTCATGATTTATTTCGATGAAACCACGTCTCACGTGTTGCCGAGCAACAGGAAGACGTGGGCTAATACGGGGGAGAACGATATTGACTGGTTGTCTGTTGCTGTGCATGTTCCGTTTCTACGCACTGCTGTGTAGTTAGCTGGGTGACTGTCTTTCCGCAACAGCCAATGAGGACCAGTTTAGAAATGCGCAACCAAAGTCATTCGCGATCACTCGTGTCATTCCGGGCCAAGCAAGTTGCAGAAAGAACCGATTATGTCAACAATCAGAAACCAAATTGCAGGTTAAGCGCCGGTCCGTTAAATGAACCTGACATTTTCATTCGTCGCTATTATACGTTGGGGGCCCAAAAGAAATTTACACATCAAGTTTAGCTTCGGTTTCATTGCCGCTTTACCTATCTGTAGAAAGAGGAGTGCACACAATGCAAAGGACCCGTGAAGATCCGGGGTAGAATAGGTCTTCAGAAACCCATGCTTGCCATAAAAGGTGACTATGCTTGTCGTAAAAGGTGACAAACGGGATCGGGTGGTCAGGCTCGCTGACTTGGTTGATGCAGGTCATCGATCCAAATTGCGTGGATCGATGCTCATGATGTCAATCACTGGATTGTCTGGTCCAGACTCGACATCGATCTAAACTATATTACAATGTATCCCTCAAACACTTACACTCAGCCTGATGCATAAACCAGTTATCGCTAAGTACAACAAAATAATTCGAATGAAACGCATTTTGCAAAGTTGGTTACCACGAATGAGTTTGGGTTTCGCGACCGCTGCACACGTACTAAAAAAGAATATGGTGTCTATTCAGATATGACTTTCTAAATTTTATCAATGGACATAGGAACAATGTAATTCAGGCTGTTAGTTACATGGTAGGCATATGTCTCTCACTAAATGCACACTGATCGCTGGAGTTGCCTTACAATATTTTAGAGACCGTCATTATGTGAAATCAAGTGCTTACCTCCCTTGACACAAAGGGAAGTAATTCTATTTAGTAAACAAACTTGACACCTGAGTCGGATACGTTTCGCAATATTTCATTACCCGCTGATTAATATTCCCAGTGCAATATCGCGGGTAAGATAGAGATACAAACACTTCAGTGCTTTATCGTGTGTAGTCTATTCTCTTCCTGACTTGCCTTTGAACTCAAGTTATCGTGAACACAATGCAAGGCGGAGAGATCCCAGGATAACCACCAGCGTCCATCATTGATCAGGATCGAGGTAGTTGTCAATGTTCGTTAACATATTCACTGTATGATAGATAACAGAATCTGCAGAATGAAGGGCCACCCACGAACCCCTACATAAAACCCAAAGCAGAGACCATCAAATACCGGTATTTCATGGTCTGTTCCCAAAGTAAGCAGGATCGTGAGATGTAACATGTAACATTCTACTTACCATGCTTACATTTACTTACCTTCGATCATCAACATTGTAATCATCATGTTCAAGGTCGGTTGTTAATCAGACAGCCCGAAAGTGGCCAATGATTCAGGATAGACCTCTGAGTCTGTTTGTCAAAAGAGATAATCATATCTTCTTGAAAACAAAACACGTTTCCTCGTTTCATATTCTTTTCATGTTCATGATCCATGATTACTGCACTTTAATGGGCGCTTTATCTGATTCCATGAAGCCCCTCATGGTTTGATGATTGACCTTGCATTGTCAGTTTGGCTGGACTGATATATATATTAATTGGCAAACAGTTTTTTACTGCTAGAGTGCATGCTCAGTAGAGAAACAGTTTTTTAAATAATATGAAACTTGATAAAAACGTCACGAAATAATTCATTGGAGTAATTTGTTAAACATGTTAAAAGTGGTGAAACTGGTGACTCTCACCTCAACTCTAAGGAGCTTGTAAAGGGGTTGTAAAGGGATATTTTATCAGAAAAAATGTGCCTGTGTAAAATTATGGTGAAGAGGTGATTGATTGGAACAGGGGTCCAACGGCTAAGGATAGTGAGTGAGTGAGTATGGTTTTACGCCGCTTTTAGCAATATTCCAGCAATATGATGGCAGGGGACACCAGAAATGGGCTTCACACATTGGGCTAAGGATGGAGTTGAGGGTAACCGACCTGAACACAAATAACTGTAAAGATCAAGAAGACATGCCAGATAAGAGAAGCACGGTGTGGGCCAGTGTGATCATGGTTAGTGCTATGTTAAGCAGTCTTGCCAATGATCCTACCTGAATTCGCTGAAGGGATACTGTGTGTTTTTTCTGAGCATAACACCCGATAATTCTTTTTTACACTATATAAATCATAAACAACTACTATAACCATGATAATCTAATCTTTTTTTTCAAACTCTGAAACATGCAGCGTAGGCAGAGCAAGCATGTGCTGTTGTGTTGGTCATCTACCCCCCTACGACTCCACCTCAGCTGAACTGAGGGGTGGTCAGGGCCTAGTGGTTAAAGCGTTCGATCGTCACACCGAAGACCCGGGTTCGATTCCCGACATGGGTACAATGTGTGAAGCCCAAACCTGGTGTCCCCCGTCGTGATACTGCTAGAATATTGCTAAAAGCGGCGTAAAACCATACTCACTCACTCACTTGATACAATTCCCTATTTTGACTTTTACCATATCTTCCCGTATTTTTTCCAGTATACAATTGACTTGCCTTTGCTGAACTGCTGATCGTCTATAGATAGCGCTCATCAATTATTTGGACCCCCAAGGTAGCATTGTAGCGAGGGATTGCTGCGCTATGAAATGCATTCACACACATGTATACATAAATACATAACATACATGAATTATGTATATCATCATAATCATGTATAGTTTCATGAATATACATTCTAATACATTCATCATGTTTATAGTTGATATTTCACACTGACAATATGTTACTTATTGGGTATATGCAAATGCAGGAAACAAGCAGTGTATGAATCAGATGGGGACAGTTCCTTGTACTTCTTCAAAGACAACCTTGAGCAACACAAACTGTACATCCATTTATTGCATTTGTCCCAGAACTAAACGTCTTGGTATTCTCAACTCCTGCTGCATAAGCTCACATCACCTGATCTCCATAATCATATGTAAGTAAGTGTATATCTTCCTGACTTTAAAAGTCCAGTTTCCACCCTTGCCGAACTAGGCTGGAATTCCTGGGCTCGATCGTAGCGCCCCCAGTGGTTATTATGAGTTATGTTCCTTCTGAGCCTCTCCTATGGACCAATGAGATTGCATCACTTGCATTTGTTTCAAACAAAATGGCGGTGCCCAGTCAAGATGATCTGATCGATAATCAAGATCTATATTGTGATAAAACGGGTCTTACATCGCGAAGTGCATCAAGTCACGCGAGCACCTTGATTAAAAACATGAAAAGATTTGGAAAATATGTGTTGACAATGAGTTGGCGGTGCACATGTTTTGTAAATCCTGCAATCGACCGAAATCTGCATGACACTTTACGAACCGGATTTCGATTTCGGTGCGCGATTTTGATTGGACTATGCATAGACTCGTTAGTCCAGCCAAAAAGTAACTCCATAATACCAGCCTAGTTCGGCAAGGGTAGAAACTGGACTTTTATAGTCAGTTAACTCACTTGCCTCGGGAAGATGACTAACAGACTGATTCCTGATTGGCTGATAAACATGTTAAAAGAACAGGCGGAGCATGTGTTGCATTGTTGCCCCGAACATTTGCTGAATGATGTCACTGATTTCCTGCTGATGTCTACAGTGTTTTTGTGTTAATGATTAAATAGGTAGTCTGTGAAGTTATAAAGCGTTATACAGTGTGCACCCTGAGTTTTACGTTTATACATGCATAAACACAAACAAATATTGAAGCGAGTTTTTAATTAGATGGAGTTCTTCTTTTGGTAAGCAAGTAAGATGTATGTATTTTGAATCATCATGTATTGTTCCATATGTATTGTGTATTGTATCGAAGGCCATGTAGAGTTTCCAAGACATGGGTGTTAACTGACTCCAAAAGTCCAGTATTGAACTACGCTTGAATGTCGTGACTCCATCGTAATGCCACCAATGGCTATTATGGGTTATGTCCCTTGACTCCCTTCTATTGACCAATCAGATTCCACCTGTCATATCCCTTGCAGTTGCTTCAAACAAAAGGCGGCGCCCAGTCAAGACGATCTGATCAATAATCAAGATCTATATTGTAATAAAACGGGCCTTACCTCGCAAAGAGCATCAAATAATTTGAGCACCTTGATTAAAAAATGAAAAGGTCTGGAAAATATCTGTTGACGCCCAGCTGACGGTACACATGTTTTGTAAATCCTGCAGTCGATCGAAATCTGCATGTTGAAATCCATATTGTTCAGATGCCTAGTTTGTTGTGCGATTTTGATCGGACTATGCAAAGACTCTTTAGTTCAGCCCAAATTTAACTCCAGAATACCAGATTAGTTCGACAAGGGTGGAAACTGGACGTTTACAGTCAGTTAACTCCCTTGCCTCAGGAAGATGGTATATCAGTGAGTGGTATACCAGTCTTGTCTATATGAGGTGAGGTGAGGTGAAATGGGGTTTAGCATCGCGTCCAAGATTATTGCACTTATATAGCGACGTGCATGTACGTGTGTGTGTTTGTGTGGCTGCTTGTACTAGTCCGGACTGATGCCGATTTATAGTGCTAGCTCACTGAGATACCATGCCGCAGTTTAACATGAATACGGGTCAGTCGGGTAGCCTAGTGGTAAAAGCGTTCGCTCGTCACGCCGAAGACCCGGGTTCGATTCCCGACATGGGTACAATGTGTGAGCCTATTTCTGGTGTCCCCCGCCATGATATTGCTGGAATATTGCTAAAAGCAGCGTAAAACCATACTCAGTTAGTCAGTCAGTTAACATGAATACCCCACTCAGACACAGTATACTGACTCCCAGCCGACCAGTCCTTGTTTTAGCCACTTAATGCCGAGCGCCAGACAGGGTAACAACAAGTACCATCTTTTAACGTCTTTTGGTATGATGCGGCCGGGGATCGAACCCTGGACCTTCCGCTCTCTGGGGGGACGCTCCACTTGTCTATATGAAACACCTCTGTATTTCAGAATCACTGAAACATCACGTTATCCAGACCAGGAAGTAGCCCGGCCTTGGCTGTTTGATCACTGAAGTCCACCATGAAAAGACAGTGGGGTCTGCTTGTCGGGGTTTATCGGGAGTCTTCTGAGGAATAAACGTGACATTGAAGATGTCTGTGAAGTACACACGCATCCCAATGACTGACTGGTCAGACCCCGAGGTAGGGGGGTCAGCTTTCAACTATGGGTCAGCGTTTACCTACGACCAAAATATGACCGCCAAGTACAAGTCTGCATTTACCTACTCCAACAAAGGCACATTGGAGGTGGCAAGTATCACTGATTTTGAAACAGGTAACTGTACTTTCATCACATGTTCATGATTAATATACTTGATTATAATTATCATTATCATAAGGAATTAATTATCATTAATTATGGTTATAGTTATTAGGAATTAACAGGGTTCGAAAGATTTGAAAAGTGCTTGAATTTAACCATGTCCCATAAGTGCTTGATTCTGCCATTTTAAAATCAATGTGCTGGAATTTTATTGAAAATTCGTGAAAAGTGCTGGAATGTAAATAAAATCAGCCTAGCTGTAACAAAGTCACTACTGAAAATAGTTATCTATTCTTTTAATGCACTGTTTACTTCCTGTTGCTTACAACATGAAAAAAAAACTGTCTTCTGTATATTATGGGTAACGTGCGTTACTTCCTTTGCGCATTGTATTATTGAATTGAGTTTAATTAACATTATCATGAGCGGCACTTGAGGTGAGGTGAAATTGGGTTTAACGTCGCGTCCAAGATTATTGCACTTATATAGCGACGTGCATGCACATGAATGTGTGTGTGTGGCTGCTTGTACTAGTCCGGACTGATACCGATTAGCTAGCTCACTGAGATACCATGTCGCAGTTTAACATGAATACCCCACTCAGACACAGTATACTGACTCCGAGCCGACCAGTCCTTGTTTTAGCCCCTTAATGCCGAGCGCCAGACAGGGTAACAACAAGTACCATCTTTTAACGTCTTTTTGTACGACGGGGCCAGGGATTGAACCCTGGACCTTCTGCACTCCGGGCGGACGCTCTACCACAAGACCACGGAGGCGGTGGAGCGGCACTTGAAGCTCTGGACTGTTCCCGTTCTTGCGACAGACCAAACAGAGGAACCGGTCAGATTGTGTTTAAATCATACGGAAGTGTGTTTTTAACCACGCTTGGGATCAAAGTACCAATGGGTGCAGGAAACATAAGACAGAAACAGGGCAATGTGTTACCATGGTTACTGCTGCAGGAAGGAAACTGATATTGGTATGATGTGATGTGGTGTGCTAAATTCTCACAGACAAAGCAGTTGTCACCAGAAAAACTGTCAAATTGTCATTATTGGGATTAAAAGTACAGGATTTGGGCGTTGTTAAACGGGAAAAGTGTGCTTGAAAACATATGTTTTTCCTTGAAAAGTGCTTAAACAGTGCTTGAATTTAGAGTCCGAAGATCTGTATGAACCCTGACTAAATGTTAACTTAAACAATGCTGACAGCCTCCGTGGTCTAGTGGTAGAGCGTCCGCCCGGAGAGCGGAAGGTCCAGGGTTTGATCCCCGGCTGCGTCATGCCAAATGACGTTAAAAGATGGTACTTGTTGTTACCCTGCCTGGCGCTCGGTTGAGGGGTAAGCCAAGGACTGGTTGGGTTGGAGTCAGTAAACTGTGTCTGAGTGGGGTATCCATGTTAAACTGCGGCATGGTATCTTTGTGTGCTAGCATTATAAAATCGGCATTAGTTACGGGCAGTCACACACACACGTGCATGCACATCGCTATATACGTGCAATAATCTTGAACACCATGTTAAACCCAATTTCACCTCACCTAATCTCGACAATGTTATTTTCTCATAACAATCTTAAAATTTGCAGATAATTATGAAATTCAAGGTTGTTAGGAATGTTTGTATTATTATATATTGGCAGCAACCATTTAATATAAAAGTCCCCCCTCTTACAAACTTGTGAGCATGTATTTAGTAAAACACTCTCATCCAACCCTTGTCCCCAAGTCAGCTCTTAGGCATCAGTTTGCCCTCGTCTCGTTCTTATATAGTCTTCAAGAAACTATTACCTAAAAAAAATCCTGATCTATCAAGTCTGGGCAGTGAGGTAGGGAGGTAACTCTAACTAACACTGTGCAGAGTTGCTTCCCTTGGGCAGGCCAGAAACCAGTGAATGTGGGTTCGAATCCCGGTTCGCCCCAATTAGGTTTCTAGGTTTGTCAGCACCATACCTGTGCTCGTTTCACTGAAGTGGTAAACTTCTGAGATCTGCACCACTTTGGGCTTTCCTCCCACATTAAGCTGACATGCCGTGATATAACTGGAATAAAGATGGGTTAAACCCAACTCAGTAACTTACACTTCCTCTGTAGGTACTGTATAAACACTTCAGCTAACGTTTGTTTGTTTGTTTGTTTGTTTAACGCCACACTCAGCAATATTCCAGCTGTATGACGGCGGTCTGTAAATAATCGAGTCTTGACCAGACAATCCAGTGATTGACATCATGGGCATCGATCTACCCAATAGGGATCCGATGACATGCATCAACCAAGTCAGCGAGCCTGACCACCCAATCCCGACAATCATAGTCGCCTTTTACGGCAAGCATGGGTTGCTGAAGACCTATTCTACCCCGGATCTTCACGGGTCCTTCAGCTAATGATATTTCATGATCATTTTATTTGCTGCACTAACAATGATCATAAAAAGACGTACAATAATATATAATGCCACACAACACCAGTGATATTCTGGATGTGATTTTTTCAGAAGAGAGCTTCGTTTCAAGACTGCTATACAGGGTTGTCGTAGTTCTCAGCTTCATCGTCTGGGTCATCACCTTCCCCATCAGTGTGTGGTTCAGCTTTAAGGTAACTATGACTGGGAGTATTGTTATTGATGACAACTTCTTCTTTATATATACTAGGGCTGGGACCATACACCAACTGTGCGGTCCAATACGCACTATCATGGGTTTCAGCAGTGTCTCGCATACAAGAGACTGTAGGCTATCTCGCACAAAGAGACTTTTGGCCATTTCGCATACAAGAGACTGTAGGCCATCTCGCATAATAGAGATTGCAGGCCGTCTCACATACCAGAGACGGTAAACTATCTCGCATACAAGACACTGTAGGCCATCTCCCATACAAGAGACTGTAGGCTATCTCGCATAAAGAGACTTTTGGCCATTTTGCATACAAGAGACTTTTGGCCATTTTGCATACAAGAGACTGTAGGCCGTCTCACATACCAGAGACGGTAAACTATCTCGCATACAAGACACTGTAGGCCATCTCCCATACAAGACACTGTAGGTCATCTCGCGTACAAGAGACGGTAGGCCATCTCGCATACAAGAGACGGTAGGCCATCTCGCATACAAGAGATGGCAGGCCGTCTCACATACCAGAGATGGTAAACTATCTCGCATACAAGACACTGTAGGCCATCTCCCATACAAGACACTGTAGGTCATCTCGCGTACAAGAGACGTATGCCATCTCACATACAAGAGACGGTAGGCCATCTCTCATACAAGACACTGTAGGCCATATCGCGTACAAGAGACGTATGCCATCTCACACACAAGAGACGGTAGGCCATCTCACATACAAGAGACGGTAGGCCATCTCTCATACAAGACACTGTAGGCCATCTCGCATACAAGAGACGGTAGGCCATCTTGTATACAAGAGACGGTAGGCCATCTCACATACAGGAGACGGTAGGCCATCTTGCATACAAGAGATGGTAGGCCATCTCCCATACAAGAGATGGTAGGCCATCTCGCATTCAAGAGACGGTAGGCCATCTCGCATACAGGAGACGGTAGGCCATCTCGCATACAAGAGATAGTAGGCCATCTCGCATTCAAGACACTGTAGGCCATCTCGCATTCAAGACACTGTAGGCCATCTGGCATACAAGAGACGGTAGGCCATCTCGCATACAAGAGACGGTAGGCCATCTCGCATATAAGACACTGTAGGCCATCTCGCATACAAGACACTGTAGGCCATCTCTCATACAAGAGACGGTAGGCCATCTTGCATACAAGAGACGGTAGGCCATCTCTCATACAAGAGACGGTAGGCCATCTTGCATACAAAAGACGGTAGGCCATCTCGCATACAGATTGTAGGCTGTCTCTCATACAAGAGACGGTAGGCCATCTTACATACGGGAGACGGTAGGCCATCTCGCATACAAGAGATTGTAGGCCGTCTCTCATACAAGGGACGGTAGGCCATCTCGCATACAAGAGATTGTAGGCCATCTCTCATACAAGAGACGGTAGGCCATCTCGCATACAAGAGATTGTAGGCCGTCTCTCATACAAGAGATGGGAGGCCATCCCGCATACATGAGAAGGTAGGCCATCTCACTTACAAGAGGCTATCTTGCATAAAAGAGACTGTAGGCTGTCTCGGGCACAAGAGACTGTAGGCCATCGAGTGTACATGTTACATCTTTGACTTGTTAAATATCTGATTTTAATTAAATTTGGATATTCAATAACTTAATCAAACACCAATCAACACACATGTTTCATGAATCATGTATCATGTATCGTCAGGTGTAAGTCGCAGTGCATCCTTACTTCGGGGAAACCTGACGTCCCTAGTTTCAGTGTGGATCTTATATAATTACTGTTTCAGTCGGTGCCCAACTTTGAGAGGATGGTTGTGTTTAGGCTTGGGCATCTGAAGGGAGTCAAGGGGCCTGGTATGTATACATGACCACAAGGGGTGCACGGATATCCCAGTCGTCTAAGGCGCCGCGATTCGCTGTGCAGGGTTGCGTCCCTTGGGCTCGCCAGAAACCTATGATTGTGAGATCGAATCCCGGTTTGCCCCCATTATGTTTCTAGGTTTGACAGCACCATACTCGTGCTCGTGGGTTTCATCGAAGTGGTAAACATCTGAGACCTGCATTTCTTTGGGCTTTCCTCCCACATTAAGCTGACACGCCGTGATATAACTGGAATAATGTTAAATGCGGCGTCAAACACAACTCACTCACTCATGACTATGATGAGTGAACCAGGATCTTCACAAATCATTTGGGGATTCAAAGCAATCTGTTCTTGTTTTGAGAGGTGACCAAGTGGATTCGGTGGTCAGACTCTGTGACTAGTTTGATAGCGTCTCATCGTAACCTGATGGGATGGATCATCGTCAACAATTTAAATCACTAGATTATCTGGTCGAGACTTGATTATTTACATTCCGCCATCATGTAGTGGGAAATTGATGATAGTGGCGTTAAACAACAAACATATTGCTATGTTTGCTGAAATGTGGATTCGTTGGCTGAAATGACTGCTAGTTATGATTTATACTTGAATGAGAGAGAGACCAATATCTCCAAGCGAGACTTGAGTGAGAAAGATGATTGTGCTCACACTTTCGACCTCTGGTTAGTTTGGCTTAGTTTGATTTGATTACCTCTTGGAAAATAGCTGTACCAGTAATATCATTCTCTTAGCCATCAAATGCAATTCTTCCTCTGCTAGAATATGGACTTACTGTGTATTGTGCTCTGTTTGCCAGGGATGGTGTTTATACTGCCAGTGATTGACAGATGGCATAAAGTGGATATACGCATCAGAGCCTTCAATGTCCCTCCCAAACAGGTAAGACTTGTTTAAGACTTCTATACAGTAATATTAACCCTCCTTTACAAGGTGAGGGGACATTGGTGGCCAGTCATCTGAGACGCCCCAATTTGCTTTGCAGAGTTGCATCCCTTAAGCAGCTCTCACACTTTGCTGAGGTGGTTACTGAGCTCATGATTTAACATGGAGGCTCATATAGCTCGTATTAGACTCTTGTCAACTCGGCAATAAATTTTGCAGACGATCCTCATATGAGTTCTGTACGAGCACCACGAGGTCACCACAAGGGTACTACAAGTAGGACGAGTGTGTTATGAGTTTGTTAGGAGTTGGCTGAGCAGTTCCAAAACTGTCATAGATCACTACGAGGTATCCCGAGTTACCCCGAGTTTAGTACGACTTCGCTACGAGCTCCATACGAGTCAGCTCGGCAAAGTGTGAGAGCTCCTTTAGGCCCAGGGAAGATAATCTGATCGATAATCAAGATCTATTTTGTAATAAAACCAGGTCTTACCTTGTGAAATGCATCAAATCATGTGAGCACCTTGATTATTAACATGAATAATTTGGAAAATATCTGTTGACGCTTAGTTGATAGTACACATGCTTTGCAAATCCTGCAATTGACAAAAATCTGCACGGCAGTTTATGAGCCGAGTGTCAAAATCATTATGCGATTTTGATTGGACTATGCATAAACTCATTGGTCCAGCCAAAATTTAGCTCGATAATTCCAGCCTAGTTCGGCAAGGGTGCCAACTGGAATTTAATAGTCAGTTAACTCCCTTGCCTTGGGAAGATGACATACTCTTGTCCATTGAATAAGCCTATTACAAGCACAACTAATCTCCAGTATCTGTTTTACATTCAGGTTTTGACAGCAGATGGCGCTGTGATCGAGCTTGGTGCTGATGTGTTCTATCGTATAGCTGATGTTGAAAAGTCCATCACCCACGTCCAGAATCTTGACCAGTCCACACGGATCCTGATGCAGACCGCCCTGCTCAATCTCCTGGTCCAGAGAAAACTGTCGGACATCGAGAGCCAGAGGATGGACATCTCCAACATTGTACAGGTCAGTTGTTATGTATAGGAGTGAGCTGGGTTTCTCACTGCTTTCAACAGTGTATGTATGTGTGGGGTGGTGAGTGAGTGAGTTGGGTTTAACGCCGCTTTTAACAGTATTCCAGATATTTCGCGGCGTGTCAGCTTAATGTGGGAGGAAAGCCTGAAGTGATGCAGTTCTCTGACGTTTACCACTTCAGTGAAACCCACAAGCATGGGTATGGTGCTGACAAACCTAGAAACATAATCGGGGTGAACCGGGATTTGAACCCACAATCATAGGTTTCTGGCGTGCCCAAGGGACGCAACTCTGCACAGCGAACCGCGGCACCTTAGACCACTGGGTACAGGTGAGCCCTATAGTCCAGGTGAGTCTATAGTCCAAGTGAGCTCAATAGTACTGGTGAGCCCTATAGTCCAGATGAGCTCTATAGTCCAGGTGAGTCTCTAGTACAGGTGAGTCCTATAGTACAGGTGAGTCTATAGTCCAAGTGAGCTCTATAGTACAGGTGAGCCCTATAGTCCAGATGAGCTCTATAGTCCAGGTGAGTCTCTAGTACAGGTGAGCCCAATAGTCCAGGTGGGTCTCTAGTACAGGTGAGTCCTATAGTACAGGTGAGCCCTATCGTCCAGGTGAGTCTATAGTCCAAGTGAGCCCCATAGTACAGGTGAGCCCTATAGTACAGGTGAGCCCTATATTCCAGGTGAGTCTCTAGTACAGGTGAGCCCAATAGTCCAGGTGAGTTTCTAGTACAGGTGAGTCCTATAGTACAGGTGAGCCCTATAGTCCAGGTGAGTCTATAGTCCAAGTGAGCTCTATAGTACAGGTGAGCCCTATAGTCCAGATGAGCTCTATAGTCCAGGTGAGTCTCTAGTACAGGTGAGCCCTATACTCCAGGTGAGTCTCTAGTACAGGTGAGCCCTATCGTCCAGGTGAGCTCTATAGTCCAGGTGAGTCTCTAGTACAGGTGAGCCCAATAGTCCAGGTGAGTCTCTAGTACAGGTGAGTCCTATAGTACAGGTGAGCCCTATCGTCCAGGTGAGTCTATAGTCCAAGTGAGCTCTATAGTACAGGTGAGCCCTATAGTTCAGATGAGCTCAATAGTCCAGGTGAGTCTCTAGTACAGGTGAGCCCTATAGTTCAGGTGAGTCTATAGTCCAGGTGAGTCTATAGTCCAAGTGAGCTCCATTGTACTCACTTGTATAGCCTGTACTCACCTGTACAGCCCTATAGTCCAGGTAAGCTCTATAGTACAGGTGAGCCGTATAGTTCAGATAAGCCCTATAGTCATAGCTCCAGATAAGCTTTTGGTGTTGTGAGTATTTTACCCATGCATTTTAAAATCATTGGGTATCAGTAATTCTATCCGGGTATTCAAATTTCTGTTACCCACTAGTTTTTACACATGTGGGTATTTAAGTTAAATATTTAAAAACACTATTCATCAAGTCCCTGCAAACTGCTGTCGTTTGGGTTCGAGAGATTTATAGGACTCAAAAATACCACGATACTTCCACAAGAAAGTGTGATGGCAAATGATCATGATGTAACTGTCATCGTGGAGTTTGGCAAGGTTGACGGAATGCCCGTTTATAATTTCAAAATAAGTTGCTGATTTGCTAATCAAATACGTAGGGTTACTTCACAATATTTTGATGATACACACTTTTATATTTGTAGCGTATCTGTAATGTTCGTTGCGTATTTGATACGCTTGAATTTAATATTTTACTGCTTATTTATGCATATCTGATGCGTATGTTACGCAGATACGCAGCTTATCTGGAGCTCTGCTATAGTCCAGGTAAGCTCTATAGTACAGGTGAGCCGTATAGTTAAGATGAGCCCTATAGCTCAGGTGAGTCTATAGTCCAGGTGAGTCTATAGTCCAAGTGAGCTCCATAGTCCAGGATGAGCCCTATAGTTGAGGGATGCAGGATGACAACTGTCCATGGCCAGGGAAAGAAGGAATAGTTCAGAGAACAAAAATAAATTCATTTTGCATAATATGTATGAATCTCAAGCCACAGGTCTGGATGTAAATAGTTGTGATGAGTGAGTGAGTGAGTATGGTTTTACGCCGCTTTTAATATTCCAGCAATATCACGGCGGGGAACACCAGAAATGGGCTTCACACATTGTACCCATGTCGGGAATCGAACCCAGGTCTTCATTGTGACAAGCGAACTGCACAACCACTAGGCTACCGACCGCCCCAATAGTTGTGATGAATCCATTTCATGCATGTGTGGCCGTATCTATGCCAGGGAGTCAGTGAAGTGGTAATAAAATCCACTGCACAAGACCATGAGTTCGTGCGATGCAAGTGACACAGTGTTCACAGTGTTTTGAAACGTGGGATTCTGTGTATTGATTTTTTCTGAGGAAAAAGTTATGTCCTTCATGTTATGAAAGCTTGTTAAATTCTAGAGAAGAACAACCACTTCTGATTGTCAAGTCACATCCATATGTAATTAGTTGACATGGATCAATATGAAGTAATATGAAATGTCAAGTATGAAATCTGCTCTGATTGTGATCGTCCTTGATTGTGGCTTTCACCAATGTGGGAAATTCCTTAGAACTGCAACACTTTGGGCTTTCCACAAACATGAATCAGACATGCTGTGAAATAACTCAAATATTGTTCAAGGCCGCCTTATAGCAATCTTACTCACTGTGCAGTTGTTGGTGATCAGTCTTTCTATCTTATATCAAACAGGTCAGACAATTGATCATGTCAAGTAATAAAAAATAATAATCAGAGTTTTATATAGCGCAAAATCCAAATCACTGAGGGACATGCTCGATGTGCAGATTCAGCACATGTACATAAAAAAATTATACTACTCAAAAGAAGTTAAGGATCACCCGATTCTTTCATAATGGTAAAGTTAATCTGTTATGGCATGAGAGATTAACTATAGTAATATGAAATAATCAGGTGATCCTTAACTTCTTTTGAGTAGTATATATACAACAGAGAGGGGACAGTAAGATAGTAAAAATATACACGTTCAGTTGTAGTGTTGCAAAAGGTATGGTTTGAGTCCAGACTTAAACACAGTGATACCAGGTGCACTTTTGAGGCTGCAGGGAAGGGAGATCCATAGAGAGGCACCAGCATGAAAGAAGGATCGAGCACCGAAGGACTTTAGTCTGTATTTTGGTACAGACAGGAGATGTTTGTCATTTGATCGGAGATTTCTGGTAGATTTGTATTTGAGAAACATTTCTTGACGATAGGCAGGGCCAGTGAAGAGACTGGTAGACAAGAGAGGATTTTAAGACCAATCCTCTCGTAGACTCGCAGCCAATGTAGTGACTTCAAGATGGGGGAGATATGTGACCGAAGCTTTGTTCTTGTCACAATTCGGGCAGCTCTATTCTGTATCTTCAGCAGTCAGTTCAGCTGATTCCCTGATATTACCACAAGCAATAGTCCAAACGAGACAGGATGAGTGATCTTGCCATGGGGGCTGTAGCTTCAGTAGTGAGAAGATGGTTGATTGATCCAATATTTCTCCAATGAAAATGACATGTCTTACAGAGACACTTTGTGTGTGCTTCCATAGTTAGGGAGGAGTCCATAAACACATCAAGGTTTTGGACAAGTGAATAAAAAGGAATCAAGGATTGTCCAATTGTGAGATGGGGTTGCTGAGATTATGTTGTCTTGAGGGCGGAGCGATTAGGATTGCCTCTGTTTTATCATAAGTGCTTTGCTGAAACATGTCCTGTATTGATGCTATACTGGTACAAGTCAAGAATTGATGCTATACTGGTACAAGTCAAGAATTGATGCTATACTGGTACAAGTCAAGTATTGATGCTATAGTGGTACAAGTCCAGTATTGATGCTATGCTGTATCATTAAATGGTGCTAGGGTAGCCTAGTGGTCACACTGAGGGCCTTGGTTCTATTCCCAACTTGGGTACAATGTGCGAACCCCATTTCAGGTATCCACCGCCGTGATATTGCTGGAATATTGCTAAAAGCAGTGTAACTCCCTAGTCAGTCAGTATCAGCATTGATCAGTACAAGTCAAATATTACTGCTATTCTTTGTTGCAGGAGGAGAGCAACAAGCAGTCCATGGACTGGGGAGTGGAGATTTGTCGCAT
The DNA here is from genome assembly GCF_023055435.1 of Haliotis rufescens. Classification (NCBI taxonomy): domain Eukaryota; kingdom Metazoa; phylum Mollusca; class Gastropoda; order Lepetellida; family Haliotidae; genus Haliotis; species Haliotis rufescens. Next base: position 2,069,204 of record NW_025964212.1, on the reverse strand, counting down.
AGAACTGTGAGTTCTCACATCCATGTTACATCCACATTACATCCATGTTACATCCATATCCCATCCATGTTACATCCATATCAAATCTATGTTACATCCATGTTACATCCATATCACATCCTTGTTACATCTATGTTACATCCATATTACATTCACATTACATCCGTGTTACATCCACATTACATCCATTTCACATCCATTTTACATCCATATCACATCCTTGTTACATCCATATCACATCCTTGTTACATCCATATCACATCCTTGTTACATCCATATCCCATCCATGTTACATCCATTTCACATCCTTGTTACATCCTTGTTACATCCATGTTTCATCCATATCACATCCTTGTTACATCCATGTTACACCCATATCACATCCATATTACATTCACATTACATCCATGTTACATCCACATAACATACATTTCACATCCATATTACATCCATTTCACATCCTTGTTACATCCATGTTACATTCATATCACATCCTTGTTACATCCATGTTACATCCATATCACATCCACATCACATCCACATTACATCCATATCACATCCACATCACATCCACATTACATCCATATCCCATCCACATTACATCCATATCACATCCACATCACATCCACATTACATCCACATTACATCCACATTACATCCATATCACATCCACATTACATCCATATCACATCCACCTCACATCCACATTACATCCATATCCCATCCACATTACATCCATATCACATCCACCTCACATCCACATTACATCCACATTACATCCATATCACATCCACATCACATCCACATTACATCCATATCCCATCCACATTACATCCATATCACATCCATATTACATCCATATCACACCCACCTCACATCCACATTACATCCACATTACATCCATATTACATCCACATTACATCCACATTACATCCATATTACATTAATATACATATTACCTCCTCATTTCATACACATTCTGAGTTCGATTTAAGGAACTTGATTTAAATTGCACCCGGTGCATGTTAATATGAAATCCTAGTTGCACCAGACTGAACCAGGTTGCACCAATGTCACATCAATTTATCAAAGTTGAAACATAGATGCATAAACTAGTTTTTATATATAAAATGACTTTTAATACAGATGATATAGGACATGTGCACGTAATCTTGAAGTACCCACAGTTTGATGATGTCAAACCCCAGAAAGCATGACAAAATACACGTAACAGGGAATAGTGATGTGGTATGGTAAATGTTAGTTAGTGTTAGTGTTAGTTTTGAGTGTATTCACAAGTTGTTGTGTGGACAAGTAAGCATTTGTTAGACACAAATTTGAATTCTCTTAACATGCACTTGGTGCATGTAGACATAATAGAAGGTTACATTTTTCAATAATAGTTTGCACTGGTGCATGATTTATATAGCTACATTGAGCCCTGCATATTACATCCGCATCACATCCATATTACATCTATATTACATCTATATTACATTCGGGGTGGTCGGGTAGCCTAGTGGTTAAGGCGTTTGCTCGTCACGCCGAGGACCCGGGTTCGATTGCCGACATGGGTACAATGTGTGAAGCCCATTTCTAGTGTCCCCTGCCGTGATATTGCTGGAATATTGCTAAAAGCGGCGTAAAACCATACCCACTCGCTCACTATATTACATTCATTTAACATCATTATTACACTTATTACTTATTTATTAATTATTACATTCAAGTCTCCGACATGCATTATTTCGGCCTTTCCTCCCACTTCACACTGACATGCTGTGATGAAACTGGAATACTGTTCAAAGCGGCTTAAAACACAACTCACTCACTTACTCACTCACTCGCTGTCCAGTATGCCATTCGGCAGATCACGTGTCACATCGATTGTGTTGCAGGTCTCAGGTGAAGGTCCTGCGGGGACCTCCCTCCAAGCCTCCCCCGCAGGTCTGCATGCCCCCAGGGTTGTTTGGCGGGCTGGGTGGGTCAGGAAGGGGGGCAGGGGAACAGGACAACCCAGCCTTACCCGAGGCCTTGCAACATCTAGCATCAGCTTTCCTTGCAGCTCAGGGTAAGGTACAGGCAACTCAAGGACTTTTGTGAACCATCAGGCCGGCTGCTGTCTTGTAGCTGTGATATTGCTGAGTCTGGTGTTAAAGTAGCAAATAAACATCATAATCTGATTCGCTGTGCAGAGTTGCGCCCTTGTGCACGCCAGAAACCTATAATTATGGGTTCGAATTCCGGTTCGCCCTGATTATGTTTCTAGGTTTGTCAGCACCATACCCGTGCTCGTGGGTTTCACCGAAATGGTAAACGTCTGAGACCTGCATCACTTTGGGCTTTCCTCCCACATTAAGCTGACATGTCGTGATATAACTGGAATACTGTTAAAAGCGGCGTTTAACCCAACTCACTAACGCACTCATGCATCTGTTCAGCAAGAGGTTAATATTTTATAATTTTGTTTATAGACCTATAATTTAGAGTTTCATAATTTTTATGCTTTGTAACAATATATGAAAACAAATGAAAGTTTTGTCTATTGATATGTATCATTTTATTGTTAGAGTCAGATATATGACAATACATTTTAGGTGTGAGATTTTAGGTGGATCAAAATTTTAAAATGAATTATTTGCAAACCCTATTGGACCTTTCTTTGAAATATATCCCAAGCACTCTATGTCTTAGTAGAGGCTAATAAGTAACTTCTTTGAGAGGCATTTAGAAGTTGGAGTACTAAGAAAGGATAAGATATATGGGTGAACAACTTCTTTATTACAATTGGGCGGTCGGGTAGCCTAGTGGTTAAAGCATTCGCTCTTCACGCCGAAGACCCGGGTTTGATTCCCGACATGGGTATAATGTGCGAAGCCCATTTCTGGTGTCCCCCGCCGTGATATTGCTGGAATATTGCTAAAAGCGGCGTAAAACCATACTCACTCACTCACTCACTTTATTACAATTAGGAGTGACGTTTTTTAAAACTATAACCATCAGGGGTATTTTCAATTAATGAGCTTCCACCATTCTTATTTTGTCTGTTTGTTTAGGTTGATGAAATGAATTAACATGCGCCCTTTGTAATATCGAAATCTTCATAGATCACGGGTAAACAATCAGTGTTCAGAAATGCGTATTATTGCCTTAAAGTTTATTTACGTTGTCCTTACAGACGGTAGCCCAGTCTCTTGTCACGCTCAGTTGCATTAAACAGCAAATTGCCTCACAGCAGCTAGTGAGTCCTTTCCGGCAGTGTTAGACAGCCGGGTAGAAGACAGAGATTAGTGTCCCTTTAAGTTACGGGGTAGAGTATTCACTACAAGTTGTAATTATCCCCTGCCATGAAGTGGAAGGGGGATATAGGAATGGGTACTCTTCTTCCGTCCTTACATGTATCCGACCTTCCGTCCGTTCGTCCATCATGTTTCCTTTCCTGAGCAGAACTCAAAAGCTCATCAAACTTGGCACATAGATAGGTGGTTATGGATTTTTACTAAAAATATTTGAGTTTTCATGACAACAACTTTGACTAAGACTGAAAATGGCAGTAGTGCTCCTTTCTGGGACAGATCTTGACAACTGTACAATATTTCTTCAGCAAACTTGGCACATAGATATGTCTTTGAGGACAACAACTTTGACTGGGTGGCAGTGTTCATTTCCGGAGGGCTAATGCCTTGCACACAACCGTTCATATTGGCAGGGGATATGAGTATTTCATGCATGTCACAGTTGAATCAATATTAACCTCAAATCCACTGATCTTAGGCCACAACCCGCCCGTACCAGTTGGGCAGCCCCTGCCACGCCCGGATCTACTGAAGGTAGCAGCCTTGCGTACAGAACAGGAAGTTGTGGAGGGATCCGGTCAAGGGCCGACCTTGACCCCTGAGGAGATTCTGATGGCTGCCCAGTCTGTGATCACTGAATCCCTGGTTCAGAAGGTGGCTGCGGTGTACCAGTTCCAGCTGACCGGGGACGGAGGGGGGATCTACTACCTAGACCTCAGAAATGGTTATTAACAAATTATTGCAATTAAGACCTTAATAACATCTCTTTACACAGTTGGTAGGGGTAGCCTTGTTTGTTGTTTAACTCCGCACTCAGCAATATTCCAGCTATATGATGTCGGTCTGTAAATAATGGTGTCTGGACCAGACAATCCAGTAACTGACATCATGAGCATCGATCCACGCAATTAGGATATGATATGATGACATGCATCAACCGAGTCAGCGAGCCTGACCACCCGATCCCGTTTGTGGCCTCTTTCGACATGCATGGTTGCCTTTATGGCAAGCATGGGTTGCTGAAGACCTATTCTACCCTGGATCTTCATGCATCGGGTGGTTGAGTTGTTGAGTCATCATGCCAAAAAGCCTGGTTTTGATTCTAATGTTGGTACAACATGTGAGGCCTTGTTATGGCTGGAATAGACCCGTGAAGATTCCGGGGTAGAATAGGTCTTCAGCAACCCATGCTTGCCGTAAAAGGCGACTATGCTTGTCGTAAAAGGCGACTAACGGGATCGGGTTGTCAGACTCACTGACTTGGTTGATGCATGTAATCGATCCCTATTGCGTGGATCGATGCTCATGATATTAATCACTGGATTGTCTTGTCCAGACTCGATTACTTACGGAACGCCGTCATATAGCTGAAATATTGCTGAGTGCGGGGTTAAACAACAAAGATAGATAGATATGGCTGGAATAATGCCACTACCACACTCAGTCATTCACCTTTATATAGTTTCCGTCATGTGGAAGGGTTCAATGGGAATTTTGGAAAATACTTTGTGAGTGAGTTGGGTTTAACGCCGCTTGTCAGTTTGTAGGAGGGAAGCCCCAAATGATGCAGGTCTTACCACTTTGGTGAAACCTGGCACAGGTATGGTGCAGACAAACCTAGAAACATAGTTGGGGCGAACTGGGATTTGAACCTATAGTCTGGAAGGTAATTTAAGGTACCGACGTTTAATACAATATCTGAAAAACTATCGCACCTACTCCAGTCAAAGTTGGTATGGGATTATTAAACAGTCATACATAACTGGATATTACATTTAAAGACAATCGGTGCATGAATAAAAAATCTGTCTATTTAGCTATCACTATATTTCATCAACAACCAGACCTGTTCGTCATGGGTGGAACAAGCATTCATTGTAACAGCCATCTGCATGATGCTACCCCTGAGTCACAGGGCCATATGACACAGTTGAACCAATCAACTCAACAGGGTGCACGGGAATCACGCACGCACGAATACGGTGTTAGCGTTGGGCATCTCAACATGCGTGATTCCCAAGGGACGCAACTCTGGACAGTGAATTGCGGCACTTTAGACGACTGGGCCATCTGTGCCCCCAACAGCACTGAAAACATTTCGGGGACAACCAGCATTTAATGACACGATTATGAAAACACTTACATTAACATGCCATTAGTAGCCGTATTGTTATGCGAATAAACATTCGATACAACCAATTAAAATAATGTCAGTAACTTGATCATTAAGAATTTAATGTCCCATTTGGGTTTAATTGAGCCATTAGTTAGTGAAGGTTTGATATAACCATGTCGAGGACTACAAGAGCATTGCCTAGTGTTTCTGTTCCCTCTAGGAACAAGGCAACTGAGTCATGTTATTTGCATCTTCCCGAGTCAAGAGAGTCTGGTTTCCACCCTTGCCGAACTAGGCTGGTATTATGGAGTTACATTTTGGCTGGACTAACGAGTCTATGCATAGTCCTATCAAAATCGCGCATCGAAATCGAAATCCGGTTCATAAACTGTCGTGCAGATTTCGGTCGATTGCAGGATTTGCAAAGCATATGCACCTCCAACTTGTTGTCAACAGATATTTTCCAAGTCTTTTCATGTTTTTAATCAAGGTGCTCACGTGATTTGATGCATTTCGCGATGTAAGACCCGTTTTATCACAATATAGATCTTGATTATCGATCAGATCGTCCTGACTGGGTGCCACCATTTTGTGTGAAGCAAACGCAAGTGATACGTGAGGTGGAATTTGAGGGACATAACTGGTAATAGCCACTGGTGGCGCTATGATCGAGCCCAGTAATTCCAGCCTAGTTCGGCAAGGGTGGAAACTGGACTTTTTAAGTCAGTTAACTCTCTTGCCTCGGGAAGATGTGTTATTTGGTGCTCTGTTATCCTTTCAGCCTGTAGATCTCATGTTATATAATGAGGCAGGGAGGTAGACTAATGGTTAAAGCGTTTGTCTCGCCAAAGACCCGGGTTTGATTCCCCACATTGGTACAATTTGTGAAGCCCATTTCTGGTGTCCCTCGCCGTGATATTGCTGGAATATTGCTAAAAGCGGCGTAAAAAACATACTGACTCACTCATGTATATAGTGCTCATCTTCCTGAGGCAAGGGAGTTACTTGACTAAAAGTCCAGTTTCCACTGGACTTATATTGTCAGTTAACTCCCTTGCCTCAGAAAGATGTTTAGTGCCAGACACCATGAAATAAATGAAATTGCTAAAAATGGCATAAAACTATACTCTCTCACTCATTCCTTTTCTGATATTTTATTTGTGCAATGGATTGTGAATTATGAATAGGAATAAAAACTGAAATTGATTTTATGGAAAACTTGACGATTCATAATTAAACAACTCCTCATTTTATGAACAGGGCGTGGCAGTGCCGGAAGTGGTGCCTGTCCAATTGGGGACAGTGACGCTTCTTTGATGATGACAGTCGGCGACTTGCAGGCCATGTTTGCGGGGCGCTTGAAACCATTCCAGGCCTACATGAACGGCCGACTCCGTGTAGCAGGGGACCTTGCTGCTGCCATGAAACTGGAAGAAGTTGTGAAGAAAATAGTTGGGGAATGAGAAGAGGCGAGGATGATTGTGACCAAGATATAGAATCCCCCGTAGGATTTGTTGTAAGAGCTGATATTTGTGTGTGTGTGTGTTGTTTAACATTGCAGGGTGTTGCTCATAACGTCTATCACTGGTTTGTCTCGTCTAGACTTGATTATTTACAGGCCATTGTCATTGTGGGGATTTCTGGTCCCCTACGCTGGTCACAAGAAATGACTTAATGGATCGGGTAGTCAGGAGTGGCAGTGTTGAATGTTCACAAAGAATCTAGCCAGATGACCAGACTGGCAACTCACAAAAGTTGCCTGGCAAGTTAGAAAGTTGCCAGTTCACATTTTGCAAATTGGACTACCCAACTCTTTGCAAATGATTATAACATCTCAGTCAGGTTAACAAAGCTCCACACATCATTTTGGCGTTCTCCATTGTCATGTCACACACATACTGCACACTGTTGCAGCGTTCTGAGTACACACCAAAGCTTCATGCAATGTTCTAAACCCTAGCATTAGCTGCAGTAAGATTTCGTGCAGTCATTAATGAGTCACTTGGCTGTATTCGTAGATCATCATGTCAGCAAGTATGTGTTTTATTCATATGTTTTACAAATATTGTTTAAAAAATCAACACAATCATTAGGCGTGCATTTTCTAAAAGTGAACTGCCCGAGACAAAAACGGCTTGTCACGGACGATCAGGCAGGCAAGTATTTCCAATGCAGGGATTGGTGACTTAGGTGATGCATGTCACCGAACCCCTGCTTCTTGGATCATTGCTCATAATATTAATCATTAGATTGTCTAGTCTGGACTTGATTATTTACAGGCTGTCGTCATATAGCTGGAATATTGCTGAATGCTGCATACAAACAAACAAACAAACAAACAAACAAACAACAAATCCAAAAGTGTGACATTTTTTGGAACACAACAAAGCCATAATATAAATTTCCTTCAATGTATGAAGCCTGAAAAAACAGGGCTATGCCAAAAAGTATCATTCTATTGTGTATACATATCTAGACCTTTGATACCATTGAATTGTCATTTTAATGTCCACCAATCAACGAAAGCTGGCATGACGTTGTTGGGTCAGTGTTATGGTGGAAACCCTACATGATGCTACTGTAAGAATGCAGGATGTTTTGTCTTTTTACAGTAACCATGGTAACATGTATGTTATTCATCTACTTCTGAGAAGGCCAGAGACCACATACAATGCGTTTGATGAATTATATAAAAAGTATGTAGTTACTTTCATATTATGTGATGTTTCTATTTGTATCTTTTAAATTTTGGTTTCAATCAAAAATGGAGTGAAAAAAATGTTATATTTTATTTTTTGTTTGTGCTTTTGGCTGCTGTCAGACACAAAAGATAAGATCTGTTAAATAAAACACTTTTATATAAAGGTTAGATTGTACCTCTGATGACCAGCTGTTATTTCCAAGGCCAAAAGTAAATGCATGCGATCATCCAGTAATATTATTTGAACATTTACAAACATAGGAGTGTGTGTGATCTATGGTGGGAGTAATGTGACCATTACATTAATAGCATTTTTTTCTTTCATGATTTCCCACTTAGTCTACACCGAATAACCTTTATAAAAAAGGATTGCCGGTGGGAGTTATAACTCGTCTTGTTAGAACTATTTCATATTTTGTATTGAGGCAAGAACAATGTTTTGTGTTTTTTCTTCTTCATGTTTTCTTGGTCATGCTAAGATGCTCAATACAAATTGAGAATAATGAACGTTATTCCTCATAAAACGAATGAAATAAAAGTTACAAAAAGTTACGGAAAGGTGTGAAGAATGTATACATGTTAAGTAAGGATAAGATATATATGGATGAACAACTTCTTTATTACAATTAGGAGTGACCTGTAGGTTCTAACACCATTTCACGTCACTCCTAATTGTAATAAAGTTGTTCATCCATATATTTATCCTTACTTTCTACACCAACTTTTCAATGCCTCTCAAAGAAGCATACATGTTAACTCAAACACAGCATTTAATTTTTGCAAAAGATATGGTACGTTTGTGGGATAAAAAGATACTAATTGGTCTGGTTAATTAATTGTTAAAATTAAAAAAAATAAATTAAATTTTAAAAAGTTTTGGTTGGCTTGTCTGTTAAAAAGATAATTTATTGGTCAGTTGTGGAATGGGCCTGGAAGTGCCAATGAATCGCCCTGTGCCGGTGTGAGTGTTAGGGATGTTTTAAGTCTTCATTTCTACAGGGGACACGGATGGCCCAGGCGCCGCGATTCGCTGTGCAGAGTTGCGTCCCTTGGGCACTCCAGAAACCTATGATTGTGGGTTCGAATCCCAGTTCGCCCTAATTATGTTTCTAGGTTTGTCAGCACCATACCCGTGCTCGTGGGTTTACTCACTCACTCACTCATTTTTACAATTCATAACCACATATGTCACATATGTGACGTCTTTCAACTCATGCTGAGTATATGTGAGTTCAAGGTGTATATGATTTCGCATAATCATGTTCTCACGTGATTAATATTGTGTGTGTGTGAAGTCCTGTATTTCTATGTATTGTGTATTTATTTTGAAATACTGTACTCTTCTGAAATCTAAAACAAATCTCACTCCAATGATATAACATCCTATCCCAGATCTACTTTCAGTCTGCTTAAATGAAATATGATTTTCCGACTAGGGTCATGATTGTCTTTAATTAAACATTGGTGTCCACAAATAACATATAAGTTTCCTAGCTAGGGCTGGGACGGGTAACTCGGGTACTCTGGTCGGGTGGATACTGAGTAGGACCTGGGTAAACACAAGACTATCCGGATCGTGGTAAGTCCCGTGATGTATTGTTTCATGACAAAAATTCACTATAATTACATGGTTACATAACAATTTTAAGTCTCTAATGTTCGCATTCCTTCAGACTTATAAATGTTTGAACAAAGATAAAACTTCAGCCAACTTCAGTCTATGCATGACCACATCGTTTCATACGTGTATCTAAATACAGTTTGCCAGGACTACTGTCATCCCAAATCGGACATTTTGTACCTATCTCTTGACACCAACAGCGGGCACCCGGGTAGGGTCGGGTAATAGGGGTGTGGGCAGCCGGTAGTAAATTTGGACTCGTCCCAGCCCTAATGTGCACTTCATGACCTGAAGAAATGGCGTTTTCGCTCAGGGCTGCACTGTTCGTGAAAGAGGCAGAAATGTTGTTCTCTGAAAAATGATTGGTTGTGTCCTTATGAATTTACGTCTGCACCAAGAGTACCCGGGGCTTCGGTCCTGTCCACACTGAAGCACATGCAGCACATGTGGTGTCTCCTTGGCCAAGTGACTTCGTTCGAAATGTACCTCTGTTAACCTCTAGCGCCTATCAGGCAGCTTGGGCTGTATACTCCCCAGGGAGCTGAGAATGATTCTTGAGTGCACACTGATCCAGTGACCGTGGTAATAATAGCGCTCTTAGCATGCCCCTGAGTGGTGTGGAAATATGCGGAATATAAGTGGCCTATAATTATATAAAACTTTTGATCCATCTTCAAAATCGGGGAATTAGGAGATAAACGTTTTCTTTGTTAAGTTTTGAGGTGGTTCATTGTTGATTGAACACCGCTAAATGTCATTTAAAACCAAACACGTAAACATGAGGTTTTATGTGTAACATTTAGCAAGGAAGAGAATTTGTGGATGTCAACTTCTTTATTATAGGGAACACCGCCTCCGTGGTCTTGTGGTAGAGCGTCCGCCCGGAGAGCGGAAGGTCCAGGGTTCGATCCCGGGCCGCGTCATACAAAAAGACGTTAAAAGATTGTACTTGTTGTTACCCTGTCTGGCGCTCGGCATTAAGGGGCTAAAACAAGGACTGGTCGGCTCGGAGTCAGTATACTGTGTCTGAGTGGGGTATTCATGTTAAACTGCGGCATGGTATCTCAGTGAGCTAGCACTATAAATCGGCATCAGTCCGGACTAGTACAAGCAGCCACACACACACATACGCGTGCATGCACGTCGCTATATAAGTGAAATAATCTTGGACGCGACGTTAAACCCAATTTCACCTCACCTATTATAGGGAACACAATTTTTCGGATGAAGGACTAAGTGTATAATCTGAAAATTGTGTTCCTCATAATAACGAAGTTAACATCCACAATTCTCTTTCTTATTTGTATCACTTCTAAATGCCTTTCAAAGACTAAACATTTAGCAGTTATTCAACAAGGAACCACCTCACAATTGATCCATTATACTTTGACTGAAATGTGTTTTATAAAACACACTATTTTTCCTGTGCACATATTCAGTGCAATGATGCAGTCAGAAGTGATTATCCCTCATTGACCTTGTTAACCACTTCAAATTTAGCCAAATTAACCAATCAATTAGATCCTCCTTCAATGTCATGGCAGTACATCATCTCACCTGACGTGTGAAGGTACGGGGTAGAATAGGTCTTCAGCAACCCATGCTCGTCATAAAAGGCGACTATGCTTGTCGTAAGAGGTGACTAACGGGATCGGGTGGTTAGGCTCGTTGACTTGGTTGATGCATGCCATCGTATCCCAATTGCGTGGATCGATGCTCATGATGTCAATCCATCGAGTGTCTGATCCAGACTTGATTATTTACAGACCGCCGTCATATAGCTGGAATATTGCTGAGTGTGGCGTAAAACAACAAACAACCAAACAACAAACCAACATCATCTCATCATCAGCCTGATAATAAGCAGCTGTAATTTGAAAGTTGCTCCTTCCTTTCATGGAGATGTATGATATCCTAAGATCCGCGAATCATTCTGTGTATTAAGCCTTTTGGTATGATCATTTTTACATGTATGTCCTCATTAAATTTGTGAAGTTTGCATAATATCCATCATTACAAAGTTTGTTTGAAAATTTGAAAGTTTGAATGTATTAACTGTGCCATTACAGTTACATTACTGGCACCCCAATACAAAACATTTCAAACTCTGGAGACAAATATTCTCTATTTATTGGCCGCACTGCAATTAATCTGTTGGATACAATATTAACCTTTTGCTTGAGATGCAAATACAAGTTTTTTGGTGCAGACCTGAATTGATAAGCACACAGTTAACATTTTTGGAAGGATTTACGCAACGTTGCTTCAAATAATTTCCTTGGCTTTAGTCCAAGTAACTGTTATGCACTTGTATTATGTCGTTTACACCCATCATGGGGCTGGTGTTTTGTTGCAAGTTAAGCAATACGTCCTATATACATGTACATGTTTGTGCAACTCTCAATGAACTTGTACGTGATGACCGTATGTTTAATACTCTTTCTGTGTGGGTTTCATTTTCATCATATTTTTTATTAATAAAACCGAATGAACATAGTGAAATACGTTTTTTTTGTTTTTACATATTACATATTTGTAGACATATGTATTGTGAAATACAATAATTATTTTTAACTCATATTCTTTTTCAGGACATATCCAGTGAACAATTATTTTGTGTATAAGACTTGAGGCAAAATGATTTTTTAAAGTATTCTGGAATGAATTGTTTTTGTAAAAGAAAATTCAGATTAGATCCATATAATTTGGTTTGCTCTTTACTGTTTTCATTCGGAGTACACAGAGTGTATTTCAACCATTGCCAGGACAAACCAAGTTAAAAATGTTCATTCATAATACATGTATACTACTCCAAAGGACCCGTGAAGATCCGGGGTAGAATAGGTCTTCAGCAACCCATGCTTGCCGTAAAAGGCGACTATGCCTGTCGTAGGGGGCGACTAACGGGATCGGGTGGTCAGGCTTGCTGACCCGTGAAGATCCGGGGTTGAAAAGGTCTTCAACAACCATGCTTGCTGTAAAAGGCGACTATGCTTGTCGTAAAAGGTGACTAACGGGATCGGGTGGTCAGGCTCGCTGACTTGGTTGATGCATGTCATCGATCCCAATTGCTCATGATATCTATCAGTCACTGGATTGTTTGGTCCAGACTCGATTATTTACAGACCGCCGGCATACAGCTGGAATATTGCTGAGTGCGGCGTTATATAACAAACCAACCAAAGAACCAAAGACCACCCGATTTTTTATATTAATAAAGTTAATCTGTGGGTGGGTATTGCAACATACAACCTTCAAATTGCGTGTATTCTTTGACTTGTATTGAGTAGTATATATTTCATAATTGCACACACTATGAAACAAAATAATAATATTCTCATACTTAAAATTCTTTCCTTGTTTGTTGTTTAAAATCCTGCCTTCTTTGTCTACCGGAGTCTGCCCATAGAACGACCGCCTCCGTGGTCTAATGGTAGAGCGTCCGCCCGGAGAGCGGAAGGTCCGGGGTTTGATCACCAGCCGCGTCATATCAAAAGACGTTAAAAGTTAGTACTTTTTGTTACCCTGTCTGGCGCTCGGCATTAAGGGGCTAAAACAAGGACTGGTCGGCTCGGAGTCAGTATACTGTGTCTGAGTGGGGTATTCATGTTAAACTGCGGCATGGTATCTTAGTGGGCTAGCACTATAAATCGGCATCAGTCCGGACTAGTACAAGCAGCCACACACACATACGCGTGCATGCACGTCGCTATATAAGTGCAATAATCTTGGACGCGACGTTAAACCCCGTTTCACCTCACCTCACCTGCCCATAGAACAGAAGGTTGCATGGTGATTCAACCCCTCAACTCATACAAACGCTGCCTGACGCTTGACATTAAGGAAATAAAACAAGGACTGGTTGGCGCAGAGTCAATTTCCTGTTCCGAGTGAGGTATCCATGTTAAACTGCGGTATGGTATCACCATGGGTTAGCCATTAGTCCAGACTAGTACAAGCTGCCACAAAAACCGTACCACACGTGTATGCTTAATGTTTGTTTGTTTGTTTGTTGTTTAAAGCCGCACTCAGCAATATTCCAGCTATATGACGGCGGTCTGTAAATAATCGAGTCTGGACCAGACAATCCAGTGATTAATATCATGAGCATTGATCCATGCAATTGGGACCGATGACATGTATCAACAAAGTCAGCGAGCCTGACCACCCGATCCCGTTAGTCGCCTCTTACGGCAAGCATGGGTTGCTGAAGATCTATTCTACCCCGTATCTTCACGGGTCACACGTGTATGCACCATACACGTCGCTATATCAGCGCAATAAACGACGTTAACCCCATTTTACCTCACCTCAACTATTTAAAGCAGTAGTCAGCAATATTCAAATTAAGGTACTTCACTGTGGCTGTGGTCAAGTCTGAACCAGACACACCAGTGATTGATATTGTGAGCCACATCCCATGCTATCTGATGCGACACACACTTACTGAGCCAATCTGTCCGAACTATGCAGACAATATGATCTTGTTTCCACAGAAAAAAGGCGGGCGGTGGTTGCAGTGTTCACATCAAAGACTAGGGATTATGTCCGTGGAATATTGCTTGAATCGAGTGCACACATACTACCCCCCTATAAGAAGGTATTCCCTGTCAAGATACGATTCTAATTCTTCATCGTATCGTGACTGTGAAAGGTCATAGCCCAGATACACGTACTGTTGTAGTGAGTGAGTATTGTTTTACGCCGCTTTTAGCAATCTTCCAGCAATATCACGGCGGGGGACACCGGAAATGGGCTTCACACATAGTACCCATGTCGGGAATCGAACCCGGGTCTTCGGCGTGACGAGCGAACGCTTTAACCACTAGGCTACCCGACCGCCCCCGTACTGTTGTAATAGAAATTATTACGGATGTATTTCAGTGGTACGGTAGTCTCGGTAATCTAAGACACTTCAATTTATTTTTTATTCGTCACCACTCACCCCTTTCCGTAACCAAGAAGACTCGTCCCCCTATCGATGAATGTTAAGTGCTAAAATGCGACATGACTTCAATAACTTAGGTCAAAGAATCCCTCAGGAATACTTTTTGTATTTTACATGTCTTGCATTTAAAAATATACCCAAGATACATTTAAATGTGTTCAACTATACTGTGTAATAATGTAAGTCCCAATGTGTTAAACTTTTCAATAGCATCGGGAATATCTATGATATGGGGGAAATATGCGTGAATCATTACGCAACGAGTTGACAATTCTTTTAGAGATGCCCGTTTGCGCTAAGACGGAACCCAGTCGCAAAGAATGGCCGCAAGAGAGGTACGAGTCGCTATTCGGCTTGTCCCGGAATAACACAAGATGATCACGAATGTCCCCTATCGATGAATGTTATGTGCGTAAATACGACAAACCAATCAGCAGGCGCGAATGACTTCAAGTACTTCGGTCAAAGAATCTATCAGGAATATTTTTATTTTATTTTACATATGTCTTGCATTTAAAAATATACCCAAGTTACAGTTAAATGTGTTCAATCATGCTGTATAATACAGTAAGTCCCGATGTGTTTTCAATAGCACCAGGAATATATATGATATATGGGGGAAGTATATATGAGTCATTGCGCAACGAGTTGACCATTCTTTTAGCTATGCCCGTTTGCGCTTAGACGAAACGCAGTCGCTAAATTGGCCACAAGAGGGACACGAGTCGCTAATCGGTTTGTCCCGGAAATACACGAGTTTGTCACGAATGTGCAATTTACAGTGCAGAGGTGCGTCACGATTATGCGGTAGAATCACAGCTACCCCATAGCGATATACTCTTCGCGGAGCTCTCTATACAATCGCTGCCACCAGTCAAAGCTCCCTGCTGTGCCATGCTTGGAGTTGAACTCGCAACCGACTGACCGTTATGTTTACAAACAAGTGATGACTGCCGTCACGCCGAATTCACTTACCAGCGCTAAATTATTTAAATGTTTGTCAATCTGAATTTCAGTTTCATTTTAACTATCATGTAATTAATATAGTAAGAATGTGAGGGGAAGTTGGGCGATTTTCCGTTCGTCTGCATTCTCTAACCAAATCTGGTCTGTCGGAAACGTTTTTAAAATTCACAATGATGGCATTCCTAAAGACATAAACAAAAGTGAAAACGTTACTACATTTGGGGTTAGAGGGCAAATTTCAAGATTCTTGTAATGGCCGCGCCAATACTGAAGACACATTCGTCACCACTCGCCCCTTTCCGTAACCTGCAAACAGACTCACCCCCCTATCGACGAATGTTATGTGCGAAAATACGACAAACCAATCAGAATGCGCGTACGACATCAGGTACTTCGATCAAAGAATCCCTCGGGAATAATTTTTGATTTTACAAATGTCTTGCATCTAAACATATACCCTTGATACAGTTAAATATGTTTAGTCATACTGTATTAATACCGTAAGTCGAGATGTGTTTTAAATAACATCTGGAATACGTATGACATTGGGGAAATATTAGTGAATCATTACGCAACGAGTTGACAATTCTTTTAACTATGCCCATTTGCGCTTAGAAGGAACCCAGTCTCAAAAATTGCCGCGAGAGTGGTACGAGTCACTCTTCGGCTTGTCCCGGAATAACACGAGTTGGTCACGCTATTCGGCTTGTCCCGGAATAACACGAGTTGGTCACTAATGACTGAAGGCAGCGATGTTACTGAGAGTGTATTGTAACGAAGAAGCTTGGGTAGAATCCTATGAATGTGGCTTTGAATCCCAGATACATGTGGTGGCACGTGGTCACAAATCAAGCGAAGTTGAGCAACATTGGTCGCGTCGAGTAGGAGGTTGCAATTGGATGACCATGTTTGACAGCTTGATTTCTGAGAATATCAAAGGCTTAGGCTCCGCCCCACACTAAAGCACTAGTTGTGTTACCTTAGTTTGGTTGGTTTGTTGTTTAACGCCGTCAAACCAGCTGTTTCAATCAGAGGTGGTTTTTGTGTTTGTTTGTTTTGTTTGTTTGTTGTTTAATGCCGCACTCAGCAATATTCCAGCTATATGGGGGCGGTCTAAATAATCGAGTCTGGACCAGACAATCCGGTGATTGATATCATGAGCATCGATCCATGCAATTGGGATCGATGACATGCATCAACCAAGACAGCGAGCCTGACCGCCCGATCCCGTTAGACGCCTCTTACGACAAGCATAGTCGCCTTTTACAGCAAGCATGGGTTGCTGAAGACCTATTCTACCCCGGATCTTCACGGGTCTGTTACCTTAGGCAAGCATGCTGTTTATCTCCGGCTTACCGAAATGTGAGCCCTGGAGATATAGATGATGATGGCAAGTGACGAGTGTCAGGTAGAATGAGATGGTAATGTGATGGTAACCTTCTAGCGTCTCACAGGCAGCTTGGTTGTATACTCCCCAGGAAGCTGAGAATGAAAATCGGGTGCTCACTGATCCATTGATAATGTAGCGCTTTGAGCCTGTTTTAAAGTTGGATTTGGCGCATTATAGATATGCACTTTACGTTACTATACATGTCGTGAGAGGCGACTAATGGGATCAGGTGGTCAGGCTCGCTGACTTGGTTGATCCATGTCATCGATCCCAATTGCGTGGATCGATGCTCATGATGCCACTCACTGGATTATCTGGTCCATTATTCATAGACCGCCGTCATATAGCTGGAATATTGCTGAGTGCGGCGTTAAAAAACAAAAACAACAACAAACAAAACCAAAGTGGCAAACCCCAAAGACCTGCATCATTTCGGGCTTCCCTCCCACATTAAGCTGACACGCCGTGACATAACTGACACAAAAACATAAAATCTGTAAAGGTTAGAGAGTAAAATCTTTATTTCCGAGTAAAACATTCAACAAAATAATTTCATACTTGAAATGTCATTATATTTATGTGAATGGTCGATGGTAGTTGCTAGTAAATACATTGATCTCATAATTTATGCCGTACCACGATTTGTACAAAGATCTACCCAACTGAAACCTGCCTTCTATAAAGACTGATCTCAGCACTACAGTCACCCAGCAGAACAGACCAGATATAAGACAAAAAACAAATATCAGATATTCAGCGCGAATGACCTGTCCTATTGGTAGGTTCGTTATGTGAATTCCTGCGTTGTCACATTTAATTAACTGCTTTGTACATGGCCCCGATAGGTTTAAGCATCTGTATTCCCACAGACTAATTCCTATTATAAAAAAACATCATATTAGTCAGAAAAGTAAGGTTCATCCCCTGCAGTAGAAATCTAGGCAACACCAATATGAAAAAGTTGCATATAGCGTCTTGGAGAACCTTCTTTAAGCGAAGTATGTTTTCATGTATAGTATGTGTGTGATAGCATATACCATGACAGCATATACATACTGTGATAGCATATACCATGATAGCATTTACCCTGATAGTGTATACCACGACAGCATATACATACTGTGGTAGCATATACCATCACAGCATTTACCCTGATAGTGTATACCACGACAGCATATACATACTGTGGTAGCATATACCATTACAGCATTTACCCTGATAACATATACCATAGCAGCATAAACACACTGTGGTAGCATATACCATGATATTGTTTACCATGACAGCATTTACCCTGATAGTGTATACCATGACAGCATATACATACTGTGGTGTCATATACCATGATAGTATAATATTATTTATATTTAACCTGATAGTGTATACCATGACAGCATATACATACTGTGGTAGAATACATCGTGATAGCATTTACCCTGAGAGCATAGACATACTTTGATGTCATATACAATGATAGCATATACCATCACAGCATTTAACCTGATAGTGTATACCATGACAGCATATACATACTGTGGTAGAATACATCGTGATAGCATTTACCCTGATAGCATATACCACGGCAGCATATACATACTATGGTAGCATATATCATGATATTATATACCATCACAGCATTTACCCTGATAGTGTATACCATGGCAGCATATACACACTGTGGTAGCATATACCATGATAGCATATACCATCACAGCATTTACCCTGATAGTGTATACCATGACAGCATATACCATCACAGCATTTACCCTGATAGTATATACCATGACAACATATACACACTGTGGTAGCATATATCATGATAGCATATACCATCACAGCATTTATCCCGATAGTGTATACCATGACAACATATACATACTGTGGTGCCATATACCATAATAGCATATACCATCACAGCATTTACCCTGGTAGTGTATACCGTGACAGCATATACCATCACAGCATTTACCCTGATAGTGTATACCATGGCAGCTTATACATACTGTGGTAGCATGAACCATGATAGCATATACCATCACAGCATTTACCCTGATAGTGTATACCATGACAACATATACATACTGTGGTAGAATATACCCTGATAACATATACCATGACAGCATATACATACTATGGTAGAATAAACAGTGATAACATATACCATGGCAGCATATCACCCATGGTATTATATATCTGATAACATATACCATGACAGCATATACATCGTAGTATATACCCTAATGGCATATACCATAACATGATGTACCATGTTAGCTGTGACAAGATATAAATGCTAGGATGTACCATGATATACCACGATAGCGTGTCCATTACTGCATGATATCTTGGTCCTTAAATGACAAAAACCGTGTAAGTATATACAATAATGGAATTGCAGTGACAGCAAATACCACGATTTCATGTGCATGCTAGTACTAGTATACCACCATACATATACCATGCCAGTATACGAGTATACCAAGATAACGTATACCGTACTGGCGTGATATTATAAAAAGCTCACACAGTCATTCCTGAGTACATGGGCGCGAGAATCGGATCGTTTATCTCGTGTTTACTTCAAGCCACGTGCTGATGTTGCTTGTCTGCATCCCCCGGGTATTTTTCATCCGTCTTATCTTTCCTGGCGCCCTCCTCTGGGTGGTTGTCCTGGTGATAGGCCGTCATTACCACTGACGGTGTGGGGTTAGGTGGTTTCCTAGGGAACCGAAATGTAGGGTGTGTGAATGAATGCTGTTTTACATCACAGAAATATTCCGTCAAAAGCAGTGAGTGAGTTGGGTTTTACGCCGCTTTTAACAGTATTCCAGTTATATCACGGCGTGTCAGCTTAATGTGGGAGGAAAGCCCGAAGTGATGCAGGTCTCAGACGTTTACCACTTCGATGAAACCCACGAGCACGGGTATGTTGCTGACAAACCTAGAAACATAATTGGGGCGAACCGGGATTCGAACCCACAATCTTAGGTTTCTGGCGTGCCCAAGGGACCCGTCAAAAGCAAAGAGGCATGCAGCTAATTGAGTCTGTACCATGAACGCTTAACGCCGTCGGGGACGACGACACACAGGAAACAGGCCCTCGTTCCACAAAACGATCTTAGTACAGTAAAGTACGGTTATAACGAACACGCTTATAACGAACTGACTGATATAACGAACTTATTTTTTAGTCTCGGCCATTTGTTGTATATATGCTGTATATATGCTTATAATGAACTACGGTTATAACGAACTAAAATAAGTGGTCCCTTTGAGTTCGTTATAACCGTAGTTTACTGTACTAGGACCATCGTAACCCTATGTCCAAGATGAGTGTTACGATCATCCTAGCGCTAAGATCGCTTTGTGAAACGGGGCCTAGATCGCATATTGTAACAACCAGAATGACATTATTCGGCTCATATGACAAGCATGGGGTATTTGGGACCTAATCCCAAATGTTGCGTAAACATGTTGACTGTAAAACAGCTGTAACATCAACTGAAACTCTTTGAAAACGTACATGTGAACTTTTGTAACATTTGGCAAATGTGGGAGGAAAGCCCGAAGTGATGCAGGTCTCAGACGTTTACCACTTCGGTGAAACCAACGAGCATGGGTATGGTGCTGACAGACCTAGAAACATAATCGGGGAGAACCAGGATTCGAACCCACAATCATAGGTTTCGCCACTCTTCACAGCGAATCGCGGCGCCTTAGACGACTGGGCCACCCGTGCCCCCATGGATAGCTATGGAATTGTGGACTATGCCATAATAAATTATAGGTGTGGCATTGCTGACCACACCGTCGAGACTCCACCTGTGTCCAGCCTTTATATAGACATGTACCTATGTTATTGCTGATATTGCAGATTATACGGTAATGTAGTTGTGATGTTGCTAGGTCCGCAGTAGTAAAGCCGTAATTGATCCACTGTTATACCCGTTGATTATGCCGTAAACTGACTAAACTATACTATTGATGCTGCGACCTTGTTGCAAGACTTGCATACCTGCCGAAGGCGATGCCATCTTCGATGGTCTCGGGGAGATCTCTGTTCAAGGTCTCCGGCAGGAGCAGCGCCAGAAGTCCCGCCACCACCGACGCCGCCCCAAACACCAACAACGGCAGAGCTCTCCCGAAATCTCCTCCCACTAATTTGCCCTGAAGAACAAACCACAACGATGGAAATATTTACTGACGTCTTTCAAATAATGGTGAAAGATTTAATTTTAGGCTTATAATTAGATGGCCCTGTCAAACTGACGAGGCGACAGTAAGCAGAGTGAGTGAGTGAGTGTGGTTTTACGCTGCTTGTAGTAATATTCTAGCAATGTCACGGCGGGGGACACCAGAAATGGGCTTCACACATTGTACCCATGTAGGGAATCGAACCCGGGTCTTCGTTGTGACGAGCGAAAGCTTTAACCACAATGCTACCCGTCCGCCCTGACAGTAAGCAAAGGTCTGTTCTGCAATAAAGGGAGAATTTTTTTATTTAAAACAAATTGTGAAATGAATGAATATTGTTTGATGTCGCAGTATCAAGCGCCTACTAATAAGCGCATCTTGGCGAGAGAAACAAGTGGCTGAAAACATACGCAACCATCCACGCCACCGGGACACTATGGTACATAGTCAGTCTGGTCACCATGTGACCAACCGATCCACATTTTTGTATGATCTTGCGACCGGGGACTATTCCTCTGTTCTCGGTTCTTAGTCGTGCCAGGATCCGCTGATTGTATATTTGCGACTTGAAACCGCAAGTATTCATAATCGCCCTCCGTGTACTTCACCAAAATAGTAATAGTAAAATCACTGCTGCCCTAACATCCAGCAGACCGCCTCCGTGGTCTAGTGGTAGAGCGTCCGCCCGGAGAGCGGAAGGTCCGGGGTTTGATCCCCGGCCGCGTCATACAAAAAGACGTTAAAAGATGGTACTTGTTGTTACCCTGTCTGGCGCTCGGCATTAAGGGGCTAAAACAAGGACTGGACTCGGAGTCAGTATATTGTGTCTGAGTGGGGTATTCATGTTAAACTGCGGCATGGTATCTCAGTGTGATAGCACTATAAATAGGCATGAGCCCGGACTAGTACAAGCTGCCACACACACACGTGCACGTCGCTATATAAGTGCAATACTCTTGGACGCGACGTTAAACCCAATTTGACCTCACCTCCCCCAACATCCAGCAGCTACGCCGTGATGTAAATGAAACACTTTCCAAAGCGGAGTTCACTGATATAGCTCTCCCCTGTCTAGCCTACAAAACCGTATATATTGTGACTAACCGCATCTGCAACATAGGGTGCAATCATCCCACCGACTCTTGCCCAGGAAGAGCTGGCGCCGACGGCGACGTTGCGCACAACGGTGGGGAAGAGTTCCGAAGAGAAGACGTAGACAACGGCGAAGCACATTGCAGTACCCATCTTTCCGATCATCGCCAGCGTGATTGTGATCCATTGGTACGCTATGGTGTGAAGAAATAATGGTTATGTAGAGGTGTACAGGTATAGATTGTTCTGGGTCGGTATTGTTCCAGAATTTTGGCCTCAAATTTTAACCCAGCTGATAAATTATTTACTGGACGTCTTTAAGAATACCATGGTATACTATGTATTTTTGTAAATCAGTTTGTTTCAAAATATACTTGAGATTTATTTTTGCTTCAAGTTTTACCCCAACAGAATACATGGTCACTGGACGTCTTTAATTATAAAATGGTACACTATGTATTTTTGTGTATCGTTTTTTTTCCAGAATGTACTGGAGAATTATTGTTGTCTTAGGCTTAAGCCTGATTGATAAATTGTTCACTGAATGACCTGCTATATAAAAATGAGTAAAGGGTCCAATAAAAGTTGTATGGCTCCTCTGTTTTTAAAACAAATGTTGCACTGTTTTGAAAGTGAAACTGTTTTTTCTAACCACTTCTCGTTGGATTCAAAGTTTAATTCAGAGCTGTTAATCTACAGGTTTCCTAGATCGACATTGAAAAGGTCATATTGGATAAAGTTTTCACTACGACATCGTATCCTTTGGAAGATTTGTGACAGGGTCTTTGGCAACGCTTAAACCACCAGTCTACTCCAGCGTCCACGGATCAATGGACACAATATTATAAGGATCCTTTTGTCTCCCTGGAAAACTTTGAATTATCTGGCATTTTTAACGTTGACAATTTGCAACTATCCATTTTTTCTTTCCCAAGTGTTTTCCTTCCAGGACGATTCGATAGTAACCACAGTCACATGACAATGGCCCACATTAGCTCCAAATGCTGCTTTCTCCAACGTGGAGCAGGCCCGTGACCCAGGTCAACCTTTTAGTGTATGTTTGTACTGTATATCTATCTAGCCTGGGTGAAATATTTTCTCCACTATTATAAACGCGATGCCCGTGACCCAGGTCGACCTTTTAGTGTATGTTTGTACTGTATATCTTTCTAGCCTGGGTGAAATATTTTCTCCACTATTATAAACGCGATGCCCGTGACCCAGGTCTACCTTTTAGTGTATGTTTGTACTGTATATCTATCTAGCCTGGGTGAAATATTTTCTCCACTATTATAAACGCGATGCCCGTGACCCAGGTCGACCTTTTAGTGTATGTTTGTACTGTATATCTATCTAGCCTGGGTGAAATATTTTCTCCACTATTATAAACGCGATGCCCGTGACCCAGGTCGACCTTTTAGTCAATGTTTGTACTGTATATCTATCTAGCCTGGGTGAAATATTTTCTCCACTATTATAAACGCGATGCCCGTGACCCAGGTCTACCTTTTAGTGTATGTTTGTACTGTATATCTATCTAGCTTGGGTGAAATATTTTCTCCACTATTTTAAACGCGATGCCCGTGACCCAGGTCGACCTTTTAGTCTATGTTTGTACTGTATATCTATCTAGCCTGGGTGAAATATTTTCTCCACTATTATAAACGCGATGCCCGTGACCCAGGTCGACCTTTTAGTCAATGTTTGTACTGTATATCTATCTAGCCTGGGTGAAATATTTTTTCCACTATTATAAACGCGATGCCCGTGACCCAGGTCTACCTTTTAGTCTATGTTTGTACAGTATATCTATCTAGCCTGGGTGAAATATTTTCTCCACTATTATAAACGCGATGCCCGTGACCCAGGTCAACCTTTTAGTGTATGTTTGTACTGTATATCTATCTAGCCTGGGTGAAATATTTTCTCCACTATTATAAACGCGATGCCCGTGACCCAGGTCGACCTTTTAGTCTATGTTTGTACTGTATATCTATCTAGCCTGGATGAAATATTTTCTCCACTACATGTATTATAAACGCGATGCCCGTGACCCAGGTCGACCTTTTAGTGTATGTTTGTACTGAATATCTATCTAGCCTGGGTGAAATATTTTCTCCATTATAATAAACGCGATGCCCGTGACCCAGGTCGACCTTTTAGTCTATGTTTGTACTGTATATCTATCTAGCTTGGGTGAAATATTTTCTCCACTATTAAAGACGGAAACATCCACTAAAATCACTAAACACGAACCTTATTATAAGTTGTCCTGAGAATATTTATACCTCATGCTAAACCGTATGTCCATCGACCAATCGTTGATCAGTGTAATCTCCTTCTGTGGGAGTGTGTGATAACGTAATGAAAACCCGGTACTTGCATTCCCCAAGGTAGAGTATGGAAAAGATGGTGAGGAGGCAGGCGACCCCGCCGATCAGCATGGACCCACACATCATGACCTTCCTGCCCACGCGGTCCAGCAGAAACAAACACAAGGTCACCCCGGGGAAGTCCATCAAGCTGGCCAGGAAGAAGGTCAGAAAGAAGTTGTCCGAACCAAGGTCTTGTGTGTTGAGGGACAGTCCATAGTACGCCATGCTGGTCACTAGCCTGGATGGACACGATGGACATTCATTACCAACCCCGGTGACCGTTGGTCATCTTACGTTCCAGATCTATTGGTCTAAAGGGTAATGTTGGCTAAATAAAAAGGTTTGATGTTGAGATAGATTTATGTTGTTTAACGCCGCACTCAGCAGTATTCCAGCTATATGACGGCCGCTTTTAAATAATCGCGTCCAGACGAACGGTGATTGATAACACGAGCAACGTCCCATGCCGTCAGGGAACGATGACACGCAATCAACCACGTCACGGAGTCTGACCATCTCATCCATTTGTTCACCTCATACGACCTGCGTAGGTTGCTGTGGACCAATGGCTTATGTCAAGGTGGGGGGGCATCTAGAATGTGAGACTCACATCATATAATTGCCAGGAATCGAAGTGCGTCTTCAGATTCACAAGCCAAGAACGCTTTTACCACTCGTCTTAATTTCCAAAAATGTATCATGTATTAATTTTCTGCCGAATTACATTTAATTTTGTCTCCTCGAAATATTTTCCATATGAATATTTGACTACCATTGTTTGGTCACTCGAACAAATTGAATTCGATATATGGTTTAGAACTATATAATTTAGTGGATCATCATACACTTTCGTCGTATATGTCGTCATTCTTGTGGTCTCTGACTATGGATATTTACGCGAGGAAGTGCACACTCACCAGTTAAAGAATATGATGAGAGTTCTAAACAACATCACTGAAGACGTGAACAGCTGCAGGAAAGAAGTGATGTTTCCTGCCTTTTCATCAGAAGTCTCTTCCGATTCTGCACAAAGCTTGTCAGGGAGAATCACCTTGTTGACCTCAGCTGCCTTTCGGATGATCGCTTCCGCTTCCGGTATTCTGCCCTGTGTGATGAGCCATCTTGGAGATTCGGGGATTATCCTAAGAGAGTGAGTGAGTCAATACCTTTAGTCGCCCCTGTTAGGTTAAGGCAGATCTATCTGACTGAGGACACCGTTTTTGTTTATTATTTACACCGACTGTAATATTCCAGCAACATTATGGCGGGCTTTGGACAGCAACTAAGGTCTGTACCCATGTTGGGAATCAAAGCCGAGCCATAGGCTCACCCGAAGTTTGTTTGTTGCTTAACGCAGTCAGCAATATTCCAGCTATATGACGGCGATCTGTAAATAATCGAGTCTAGACCAGACATTCCTATGATGGACATTCAGAGCATCCTCCTGCGCAATTTGGATACAAATGAGAGAGCCTGACCAAACATCTAGTCTCTGAAATGAACATATCGTACAGAAAAAAACAGTTGTTCAGTTATCTTAATAAAATATAATAAAAAGGGAGCCCAGTGATTCTCCTGATACTGCAGTAATCTAGACTTGCCAAACATTATAGACTTGCAAGGGCTGTATTTGATAATTATATATTTGTACCAGGGTCTGTAAGACAGACTAAGTCTGACCAACCGATCCCTTTAGTCGCCTCTTACAAGCAGTCGCCTTTTACGACAAGCATGGATTGCTGGAGACCTATTCTAACCCGGATCTTCACGGGCGGCTCACCTTAGGAGAAACATGATACCGGAAGTTGATGAACAAGACTATTGACCCGTGCTGACATTGGTTGTGTATGATACAGGAAGATATTTACCACCAATAAGGAAGGAAGACAGCGACGATGCACGTGACAGTAAGCTCCATGTGGTGCCAGTCTCTTATCACGAAACCCAGTCCGTCAATCAGGAGAAGGCCAATAGCGAAGAAGTATTTGATGACCATTCCTGCCCAGATGCGTTTGGATGGTCCAACGATCTCCAGACCTTTAACACCAGGAATGCATGATGCAAAGAATAACGACTGAAATCAATCGTGAACTCTTTGCGACGTGTATGTTTAAATAGTGTGGTTTTGTTTGAATATGAGAAGAAGGGAAAGAGGTGGATAGAGGTAGAGTAAATTAATGTAAATTTCAGGTAAACTGGCGGACAAAAGAAAGTATATGTTTGATAGTGGCCAAAAGTGAAACAAGCAATAAATGGTTATTTGTTGGTGATTTATTGAGTTACATGGCACAGTTGTGCCCTCGACCAGAGAGAGAGAGAGAGAGAGAGAGAGAGAGAGAGAGAGAGAGAGAGAGAGAGAGAGAGAGAGAGTGAGTGAGTGAGTGAGTATGGTTTTAAGCCGCTTTTGGCAATATTCCAGCAATATCACGGCAGGGGACACCAGAAATGGGCTTCACACAGAGAGAGAGAGAGAGTGAGAGAGAGAGAGAGAGAGAGAGAGAGAGAGAGAGAGAGAGAGAGAGAGAGAGAGAGAGAGAGAGAGAGAGAGAGAGAGAGAGTGAGTGAGTGAGTGAGTGAGTGAGTGAGTGAGTATGGTTTTAAGCCGCTTTTAGCAATATTCCAGCAATATCACGGCGGGGGACACCAGGAATGGGCTTCACACACAGAGAGAGAGAGAGAGAGAGAGAGAGAGAGAGAGAGAGAGAGAGGGAGAGAGGGTAAATACATGCATCTTACGATATTAAACACAACGCACGCCCTACCATTAAGGTCTTTCTTTAAAGCTAAGTTTCTTTTTCCGCTGTATACCATCTACTATGCACACTAAGGCAGCGATCAATGAAAGACGTGAAGGGGAATACCGAGCACATAGGCCGCCGTGAAGTAGCCAGAGGTGGAGGCCCCCAGCAGGAACCTCAGCACAACGTACACGTAGAAGTTGGGGGCAAAGGCCATGGCTATCCCAGACACCAGGTTGATGACCATTGAGACGTAGATGGCAAGCTTCCGTCCATACCTGGGGGAAATAAACAAAGGAGAGTTAGAAACACGCCATTAAGTTTCCCTTAAACCAAGTCTCATCTTATCAATCTATATTTCATACGATTCTGTCATGGGAATTGGGCACATCATTCCGTTGCCTTTGACTCGCCAGACGAGGTTGCTAATCAAATAACATTTTCAAAATTCCCTTTCAAGAAATAAGACCATGCAGTGTGGAATGCCTATCCTGGAGAACAGGAACGCAGCTTTCAGCAATATTTCAGCTATATGACGTCAGCCTGTGATAATCTGGAACAAGACGACATAGTGATTGGTATTGTGAGCAAAGATCCACAAAGGACACTGTGTCAACCAAGTCACGGGGTCTGACCTCCCGATTCATTTGTCGCCTCTTACGACCAGCATTGGTTGCTGGGGACCCCACGGGAGAGTCGATGTGTATTTCAACTATCACTACATATGATGAATACGTAGAAAGAATTTGTACTTATGAAATATTGTAGTTGATAAGACGTTAATGTGTCAGTATTTACGTCTGTGAACGATGATAAGAGGAAGGCCATATCGAAGCTGCTGGAGTTTTTAGATGCTAAGATGCAGATGTTTCAGTATTAAAGCCCCTTATTTGTTCTAAATGCTGAGGTACCTGTCAGCAAACGCCCCAAGGATGAAGACTCCCACCAGAAAGCCAGCCATGAACAACATCTGTGAGTGGGACGTTAGAAGCGCGTCTTCACACACCATGTTGTACTGTGAATCAATAGTTGTTATATACAGTATCTTTATACACCATGTTGTACTGTGAATCAATAGTTGTTATATACAGTATCTTTATACACCATGTTGTACTGTGAATCAATAGTTGTTATATACAGTATCTTTATACACCATGTTGTACTGTGAATCAATAGTTGTTATATACAGTATCTTTATACACCATGTTGTACTGTGAATCAATAGTTGTTATATACAGTATCTTTATACACCATGTTGTACTGTGAATCAATAGTTGTTATATACAGTATCTTTATACACCATGTTGTACTGTGAATCAATAGTTGTTATATACAGTATCTTTATACACCATGTTGTACTGTGGATCAATAGTTGTTATATACAGTATCTTTATACACCATGTTGTACTGTGGATCAATAGTTGTTATATACAGTATCTTTATACACCATGTTGTACTGTGAATCAATAGTTGTTATATACAGTGTCTTTATACACCATGTTGTACTGTGAATCAATAGTTGTTATATACAGTATCTTTCACACACCATGTTGTACTGTGAATCAATAGTTGTTATATAGAGTATCTTTATACACAATGTTGTACTGTGAATCAATAGTTGTTATATACAGTATCTTTATTCACCATGTTGTACTGTGAATCAATAGTTGTTATATACAGTATCTTTATACACCATGTTGTACTGTGAATCAATAGTTGTTATATACAGTATCTTTATACACCATGTTGTACTGTGAATCAATATTTGTTATATACAGTATCTTTATACACCATGTTGTACTGTGAATCAATAGTTGTTATATACAGTATCTTTATACACCATGTTGTACTGTGAATCAATAGTTGTTATATACAGTATCTTTATACACCATGTTGTACTGTGAATCAATAGTTGTTATATACAGTATCTTTATACACCATGTTGTACTGTGAATCAATAGTTGTTATATACAGTATCTTTATACACCATGTTGTACTGTGGAATCAATAGTTGTTATATACAGTATCTTTATACACCATGTTGTACTGTGAATCAATAGTTGTTATATACAGTATCTTTATACAGCACGTTGTACTGTGAATCAATAGTTGTTATATACAGTATCTTTATACACCATGTTGTACTGTGAATCAATAGTTGTTATATACAGTATCTTTATACACCATGTTGTACTGTGAATCAATAGTTGTTATATACAGTATCTTTATACACCATGTTGTACTGTGAATCAATAGTTGTTATATACAGTATCTTTATACACCATGTTGTACTGTGAATCAATAGTTGTTATATACAGTATCTTTATACACCACGTTGTACTGTGAATCAATAGTTGTTATATACAGTATCTTTATACACCATGTTGTACTGTGAATCAATAGTTGTTATATACAGTATCTTTATACACTATGTTGTACTGTGAATCAATAGTTGTTATATACAGTATCTTTATACACCATGTTGTACTGTGAATCAATAGTTGTTATATACATTATATTTATACTCCATGGTGTACTGTGAATCAATAGTTGTTATATACAGTATCTTTATACACCATGTTGTACTGTGAATCAATAGTTGTTATATACAGTATCTTTATACACCATGTTGTACTATGAATCAATAGTTGTTATATACAGTATCTTTATACACCATGCTATACTGTAAAAAATAGTTGTTATATACAGTATCTTTATACACCATGTTGTACTGTGGAATCAATAGTTGTTATATAAAGTAGCTTTATACACCATGTTGTACTGTGGAATCAATAGTTGTTATATAAAGTAGCTTTATACACCATGTTGTACTGTGAACACGCCTTGTGTTGTTATATAACATTCACACACCATGACGTATTGTAAAACACAATCCCAATCTCTTGTTGAATCGAGAGGGAACATCGATTAGTCACTGACCGGAGGTCCAGTCGTCTGAGGCGCCGCAATTGGCTGTGCATAGTTACGTCCCTTGGGCACCACGAAACTCAATGATTTCGATTCGAATCCCAGACCGCCCCGGCTTTCCTCCCACATTAAGCTGACACGCCGTGATACCACTGGAATTCTGTTTTAAAGCAGCGTTAACCCAACTGACTGACTCACTGACTCACTGACTCACTGACTGACTCACTCACTGACTGACTCACTCACTGACTCACTCACTGACTCACTCACTGACTCACTCACTGACTCACTCACTGACTCACTCACTGACTCACTCACTGACTGACTCACTGACTCACTCACTGACTGACTCACTGACTCACTCACTGACTGACTCACTGACTGACTCACTGACTGACTGACTCACTGACTGACTCACTGACTGACTCACTGACTCACTCACTGACTCACTCACTGACTCACTCACTGACTCACTCATTGACTCACTCACTCACTCACTGACTCACTGACTCACTGACTCACTCACTCACTCACTCTCTCACTGAATGTAACAACTGTTTGAACTGTTCCTATCCCTCCTCGTGCTCTCCCTTAATTTCTTCTAAAAGAGCCTATCATATTTCGTTTTAAGAATAACTATAATATTTTACGTTTGTTCATGTACCTACCTCTGACACTGCAGTTTGGTGGAACAAACTCTTGTCATACACCCAACGGTTGCACCGGACTCTGGTCATCGTACCTGAAGCGTTCGTGAACACATGGCACTTGTCATATATCACGTTACCATCTTGGAAGCTGTAGGGGATGGTGGAGTTGATGAGGTCGTTGTGGTACTCCGACTGAATAGCGTACGTGTCGTTGTCATAGCCTGGTAGCGCGCACCTGTAAGTACAGTAAACTACGTTTTTAACGAACACGCTTATAACGAACTGACGGATATAACGAACTGGCTTTTTTGGGATCCTGGCCATTTGCTGTATATATGCTATATATATGCTTATAACGAAGTACGGTTATAATGAACTAGAATTAGTGGTCCCTTTGAGTTCGTTATAGCATCCAGTGTGACATCCCTTCGGGTAGGGGAGTTCAAATCAGGGCGTTACACACACACACACGTACTCACGCACACTCTACCTCACACACATACATACACACTACTACTACTCAACAAATGCTACTGCTTCAACGACCTCTACTACTACTACTACTACTTCAACAACCTCTACTACAACTGCTTCAACAACATCTTCTACCACTACTAGTACTACGCCAACAACCTCTACTACTACTACTACTACTACTACTACTACTACTACCACTTCAACAACCTCAACTACAACTACTACTTCAACCTCTACTACTACTACTACTACTACTACTACTACTACTACTACTACTACTACTCCTGCTACCTCTACTTCAACAACCTCTACTACTACTAATACTTCAACAACCTCTACCACTACTACTACTGCTACTACTTCAACAACCTCTACTACTATTACGTCAACTACCCCTACTGCTAACATTACAAACAATGTATGCTCAAAGCGCAAAATATGTACAACAGACACCCCTTGTTTATTTTCCTGTCAGATTAATGGGTGTCAATTAGTATTTGATTCTTGGAAATGTTATTTAGAACCGATGGCGACAGGCGAAGGTTTCAAAGGATAATGACTGCGCACCAATACGTTATGACACCTACAAGTAATGTAAATAAACATTGTAAAATAAAAAAAATGATCGATCATTATTCTTTCTCCTTTCTTCATTTAAAATCATATTCAGACTGCAACTTGTGTTCCTATTGGTTTTACAATAAGGGCGGTGGGATAGCAAAGTTGGTTCGACCTGTGTTCGTTTCCTCACATGTATCATATGTGAAGCCCATTTTTTTTTTCCCCGTCAGTCAATCAATCGTCAAATCATCATCAATCATATAACAATGATCCTAGAACACCACATCATGCCAGATAATGAAATGTTTTGAAAAAGAATATCCTCTCCAGAAAATTAGCATTATTACATGCAATACTTTTTTTGTTTCAATCAGTCGTGTCATTCACTGTTTGTTTGTTTTTAACGTCGTACTCAGGAATATTCAATCTATATGACAGTCATGCACTGCATAATGCTTTAATGTTTAGGAAAGTCTGTAATATTGAAATAAACAAGAATGAAGAATACGATTCCAAATGACCGCACCTAGGTGGTTAAAACAGGATGGCTAACACTAGGACGTGCCACCTAATTGATAGCAAAACTATTAACATTTGAAATAACATCGAAGTAACGTACGAAACTAATTGTCATAGCAAGGTACCTCTTTAGTGGTTTTGGTGGCCTGCTCAATTAGATGTAATAACAATTAAACAGAGTTTAGGAAGGTCAGATATAATAGACGCAATTTATGTATATTTATGAATGAGTAATGCTGAAATTATTTGTTTTCACATTATATATAATTGTATGGGTGCAATTAACTCTGTTATGATCCGATAATTCAAACACGTCTACGTAAAGAACTAATCAGTCAATCAAATCGTTTGGTTAGTCATAAGCTTAATTATTGTATTTTCAAACGAATTGTCTCATTGCATGTATATCTTATAACAAACATCGTATTATGCACTTCACAATGTAAAATATTGTGTCAATCAACATTAAAACATAAATTAATTGCCGGGCAAAATAAAATTTACACAAAATTGGATTTACCCCCCAAATTACAAATATGTTATCAAAATGTTTCTACGCTGAAAGGGCGACAAAACACTGCAGACTGTAGGCACAGCTATGATACTAGTACCAATTACATCACCATCGAGGTTCACACACCATCAAACATAAGTATATACTTTCATTTCCCGGGAGTTTAGCTGCAACGTATCTCTCTCTCTATCCCTCCATCGTCTGCATCCCCATCTTCGCCCTACTTATATTAAACGAAACCAGGCACTCTTAACATGTACAAGCCGGGAAGCGTTCAGGATCGATGTCAGTCAGGTTTATTTTTAGCAACCATCAAACGTATTCCTCCTCATGCCCGGCATCGAGCCAGCCTGTTAACACAAGGCGAGAGATATATAGATAGAGACGTGCAAATACTTCAGCAGACAATATTGACTACACGCTTAGCAATCTTTTTTTCCGAAATACATAACGTACATGACCCGAAACGTATAATTATTATATTCACTCACAAAGGTCACAGGGTGGCGAAATTAGCGGTGGGTCGAGCCCTCATGGCCACGTGCTCCAGCCACAGATTCGCACCCCTGACTATATTTCTAGGCGTGTCAGCCCCGTGAGCCGGGGTCAGGGGCTTCACAAAAATGGTAAACGTCTGAGACATGAGTGATGTCCTGCTTGGTCACGATGCTTGTGTTTTACAAACGTGACGAGCGTCTTAGACCTTCCTAACGTCTGGCGCTCATCCCACGCTAGACTGACACGCCGTGCTATAACTGTTCAAAGTGGCGTTGAACCCCACTCACCTGTGTTTCTGAACGTACTGCAGGAAAGCGCTAACCATCATCCGGGCACCATGCGTAATTGCAGGAAGACATAGAAGAAAATAGATCCGTTTCTGGTACGACCCGAACTCGCCAACATGGCGGAGAACATCATCGAACTTCATCGTGTTTCAAGGGCCACATGCAAGACAGACTTTGGGTCAGCAAGTGCGAGGGAACTCTATTCAGTTGAAACAATTTGTAACCTTTTACAATCTACACGTCCAGATAGCAACGTGTATCAATCATTGCATAAATGCAAACCTTGTTCCTATAGGAGAATGGCCTCAACCCTCAATGTTGTTATCACGCGTGGTATAACGTTATCACTGATGTTCTATATGGGTCAAAGGTCATATAGTTGTAAAGCTTGTTAAGACAAACCTGACCTCATTATATTGTTATTATATATCGCATGTCAAGGTGTGAAATGATTGTATAACATGTCTTTAAAAAAGGACCTTAAATCTTAACAACGCCATCTGCTGTCGATAAGATAAACGTTTTTTCAATTAAAAGTCAATATGCTTGTTTAAGAATCTAAGTTGGGCTTACTTATTGTATCACGTAATTGACTCACAGGTAATGTATCACATTGATCTTTCAGGTTAATGTTGGTGAAACAATATGTAAAAAAACTTAATAAATAGTCATTTGATGTTAGTGAAGGCCGCGAGGTTCCTCTGAGATCACATTATCTCGCTGACATGGGGTCACCTAGCCACCATGTATACGTTTGTCATTACTAAGTAAATACTATAGAGGTTAGGTTCTTAAGGTCGCTGTGTCAAATTTATAATCATTCTCATAATGAAAACATGATCATAATTCAGTTACGACCGTCAATTTGATATTTGGGGAGAGGTTGGGGAGGGGGCGCTGGGATTTTATCGAAAAATATAAATTGTCGCATATGCTTCTGACTTTTGAAAAACGACGAAATTGCCTGCCACCAAAATTTCAATGTTGCAAGGTGTTTTTCTCAAAATATAATTCAGCACACCCCTACTCTACTCCCCCTGTCCCCCCCCCCCCCCCCCCCCCCCCCCCCCCTCCCACGTACACACCCCAAACACACTCACGCCAATGTGATATGGTCGGCCCCTAATGAACTAGATTACATTAATGCCGGAGGTACTACATCACTCAGCAGAGTGCAACCAATAGAGCAATAGAGGTGTCTTCATTAGTGTCATCGCTGGTTTTTCGTGATCCGTTCATATAATTTTCTTAACTATTTTGCCTTTTGGCTTTTTGAAGATACTCGAGGCTGATTAGTCTCTGATGGTTTAAATTTACAGTAACACCACATATAAATTGCTAGATATGATAGTGCAATGCTGAGAGGTGAGTCGTAAATGGAGACGAAAGGAGTGAGTTTCAGGTATTGAGGTAGTTTGTAAAATGAAGTGAAACTTGTTGTCGACTTTAGCCATCTTGGTGAAACCAACGAGCATAGTGCTGAGGGACCAAGAAGTAAAACTTGTTGATGACGTTAGCCATCTTGGTGAAACCAACGAGCATGGTGCTAAGAGACCAAGAAGTGAAACTTGTTGTCGACGTTAGCCATCTTGGTGAAACCAACGAGCATGGTGCTGAGGGACCAAGAAGTGAAACTTGTTGTTGACGTTAGCCACCGTTAAACAATGAAAACCAAATTAGGTGTACCATCAAATACGTAGAATGTAATATACATACACTTTATGATTAAGTGAGATAAAAATTCTCGATCTAACTATTCTGTGTCGATATATCAAATTCAACATTTAGGGTATGGATGACCAATCCTCTAAAGCCTACCAGACAGGTTTTCAATCACACGATCCGGTGGCCATGGGTTCGAATTCATTGTCAGCCGTGATTATGACACTTGATGTTTAACCACCATACCCATATGGCCAGTAGGAAACGTCATCGTCCTGCTTTGCTTCGGGCCTTCCTCCCACGGGAGGTGATATCCTACTTGTCCGACAGCAAGCAATCCCCTCCATGTGTGTTTAAGACGAGGGGTCACCTCAAATATAAGTCTGTCAGTGATGGTCCCCAGTAGTCCGGCCTCAGTCATAGAAACAAAGAATGTGTTTTTGCTCAACATTTTATTTCCATTGATATTGTTTTAAAAATAAATATTAAAGTATATCCATATACAAATTGTGGAATATCACATACATACACATTTACAAACTCCATTTGTATATATTTCAAATTATACTTTTATTAGATAAAAATACACAAAAAATACAATACAATAGTATCAGCAGTAATGCTTTTCCCATTGTATTACAAAACGATTCTTTATTTATTCGATATATAATATGATTTCTGTACATACATGTACATTCACAATTCACAAACCAACAAGATGCGACACTGCGTCATGGTACTGGTATTTGGATTTCTGATTTGTAGTCAGAAGTCGCTTCTCTCTTTCAAGAGCGTGTTCCAAATTCCGATACCGCCTTTTTTTGTGCGGCATCAAACTACCAGACTGCAGCTGCATGATTACAATCTCATTACTGTGCTGCTCAAATTGGATAATTTCAATGAATTTATACAGGTTTGGGTGACTGCGTCCAAGCCTCTTTAGGTTGGAGTGCCAACCTTCAAGATGGTTGGTTGCACGTGGACCAGTGGTATGGAAGTGATTCTACATAGCACGGTTGTTTTTGTCCACCCATCGCTCGGTCACATAGTCTGCAAAGTTCACAATTTTTTAATTGTCCAGATCTGATTCATCAAGGGTCTTCGCCCACACGTCGTCGATGTCACACATCTGCACCAGGGGTAATGCTGCAGCACGTCTTATGAGCATGTTCACGTTGTTGTCGTTCTGGAAGGCTTGTTTGAGACCGCAGTGCTGCGCCTTTCTCCAGATACGCTGTCGGAAATGAAAAAAACATCCTTTCAATTGTTCACCCCTAGCATAAAAGGTGCCGGACAAGTAGGATGCCCCCCGACGGGATATTCCTGAAAATAAAACGCAGAATTATACCAAAGTAGCTGCATCATCAACATGCATCACTGCACCATTACATAATTATGACCTCAGACTACAATTTGAAAGCGCGCTACACGAACCTAGGGAGCCTGGAAAACACTTGTAACATAGTCCCACTTGGAAACTAATTGTTATGGTAAATGTATGCACATATAACAAACACATGTTTAATTACACCTTGATCATTTGGCTGAGTTTGTTCACAGCGACGTACCTAATTATCACCATCTGCGGCAGCAACTACATCCACACGTCACCGCGGAAGACGCAGCTAGCGTCAAAATGTCCTGACTTATGCCAATATTTGAAAATATCATCGAGGGTTCAACCTCCACGTTACAGTACTCTCAGAGCTAGTTACATAGCAATTCTTGTTGTTAAGGTTATTGTTGCTGGTATGTGTATACTTGATACGGAAAATGAGGATTTAAGGGAATGTTTCTCAATATCTGATCAATCAAATCCGTTTTCACTCCTAATCTCTCTTCTTCGTAGTGTGTATAACACATAAAAGCAACAAACCCTTTTCATAATCTTAAGAAATCTCTTAAAAGCGGATTTTGTTTTACGATTCCGATACTATCATTATCATATGATTATGAACCACTAATGTATATAAATTTGAACATTATTTAGGGGCTGGTCATATATAATATCGAGGGGGTGGTCATTAAAAAGTGTTATATGTATTTACTATTATTTCCTTTGAAGGGGGTGGGGGGTATGTTATACAAAATGGGGGATCGGCAAAATATGATAGAGTCCTAAGACAATCCCCCCGCCCTACACTAATAAATTACCTGGCCCCGTAATGATACCCCGTATTCGCAAAAGGTGATCGTATCCTGCTCAACTGATAGTACCCCTCCATTCTCACAAACATGTAACACTTTGTTACGATTTTTGCACACAACAGATGCGGATGCAGTGTCAGGGAAATGAACAGGGGATGTGATCTACATGCCAGATGAATGCAGATAGTTCGCGAAATCAAATATTTCCGATAGTCGGGTTACCTATGTTCTTGGTTGAACACATATCACCAGATGGTTGGAGTACCTGTTCGGTACGCCCCCAAACCGTGTTTGGGTCTGCATATGCTTCACGAACTTGGATCACTCCAGCATCTACAACCCTGAACAGTGTTTGAAATACTGACACAGTTAACTTTTTAGTTATTTTTTTATTGTTCCCAGAGTTGAAGATTCGTGCAGTGTTCCGTTAAAACATATTTCGGATCGCATATAATGACACAATTTAGAATAAAGGTTTTAAAGCAAATATTGTCACTAAAAAGTTTGCAACACACGTATAAACCAAGAGCTAAGAATCAAATGCAAAGAATAAATTTGACCATTTTTTGTTAAATGACACAATTTTTGTCATCCTTTTTTTAAAGCAATAAAGTTCTCGATTGAATATATGTTTTTGAGTAGTATAGTATAGTATAGTATAGTATAGTATAGTATAGTATAGTATAGCATAGTATAGTATAGTATATCTATTTTCGGTTTGACACAATATAACTTAGTTGTTGTGTTCCCTGCTTGGGAAAGACTGAAAAACACTGAGAAGGTCAAACGCGTTTCAGACCAATTAACTGTGTTTCAGAAGCCAAACAGTTATGCGACATTACATTAAGCTTCAACACTTTAGTCTTCTTGCTGTGTGTTTATATATCACAATTAAACACACACACACACACACACACACACACACACACACACACACACACACACACACACACACACACACACACACACACACACACACACACACACACACACACACACACACACTGACACACCAGACACACACTGACACACCAGACACACTCACACACACACACACACACACACACATTACCGACGTGGTGAAGATACAGGTTAAATACTGTCACATAACCTCTGTCACATCGGAACTACTTATTTCATAAATAAATTCGCGAGAAGTCATTCGCTTTAACAACTACAAGGCGGAACTAAAGGAATCTAATGAAAGCGAGACATTTACACACACTTTGTTAAACCAAACAGGATCGTCACACGCGTCCAATTCGCCCTGCATTCTATGTTAGTTAAGCTACTTTTGACCTTATATAATCGAGCTATATCCATATGCAATGCACGACGACCGATAGATCGAGGGTCCCTATGAAAATGACGCACCCGAACACTGTCACGACTTTCAATTTGATTTAACGTAAAAGGATAACTGGGTGAAATGAAGTCAGTTTAAACTATGTGGACAGATATCTAGACTTACCATGGGTGCTCCGGTTGTGCCATCAGTGACCCCATTGGAAGCGTATTTTATGGCATTGCTTCCTGAATGAACATACACGATTGCACGACCAGATCATTCAAAGTGAACAGTGCCTGACTTCTGTTTTTAGGCCCAGACATTCCAAATGTGAAAATAACATTTTTTATTGATCTCAAGCGTAAAACGCTGTGAGTAGATCACGGTTGTCTGTTCTTATGCGTACCCTGTATGCCCGAATGTCCGTGTTCACATACCTACATGTCTGTGTCTACATGCCACTATGTCCGTGTTTACATGCCTGTATGTCTGTGTCTACATGGCTGTATGTCCGTGTGTCTGCATGCCTTTGTGCCTGATGTCCTTGTTCACATGCCTACATGTCTGTGTTTACATGCCACTATGTCCGTGTTTACCTGCCTTTATCATTTAACTAAAGCATTTATCCATGACATAAGCTTATGACATAAAAACATGTATGTCATACCCCAATGACATAAGTATGCAAATTAGATATGCAAATTAGATAACCGGAAGTGGGACTTTTTTCGCCGGTGCAACATGGATACCTTTGATGTTGGACACATTATTTCAATTATTCTGCAAAAGTCTGTTCAAGTATTTTGTTTAAAATAATCCGAGGAACTTTTTTTCTCATCGAAGGAATATGCCATAAAGGAGTTAGGAGGTTGTTTATTTTGATTTACACGGCTATGGAAAACATGTATCACTACGCACGATCTATTCGTAAGATTTCGACAAGTTGCTGATGTTAATGTTTAATGCATTTATTCCTTAATTGGGAAGCAAAAATGTGAAAATGATAAATAGAATTCATCACTCGTGTTTTTTAATATGGGAAATATCAACCTCGTCCCGTTAATCAGTATTTGCCTCGCCAAAGGCTCGGCAAATACCGATTAACTAAGACTCGGTTGATATTACCCATATTAAAAAACACTCGTGATGAATCCTCTATGTATGTCTGTGTCTACATGGCTGTATGTCTGTGTCTACATGGCTGTATGTCCGTGTGTCTGCATGCCTTTGTGCCTGAATATTAATGTCCGTGCTTACATGCTACCATGTCTATATGTCCGTGTTTACATGCCTTAAAGTCCGTCTTTACATGCATGTATGTCCGTAAGTGTGCATGTCTGTATGCCTGAATGTGCGTACTTCCATGCCACTATGTCCGTGTTTACATGCCTGTATGTCCGTGTGCCTGTGTGTCCGTGTGTCTGTATGTCCGTGTGTCTGTATGTCCGTGTATCTGCATGTCCGTGTGTCTGTATGTCCGTGTGCCTGTATGTCCGTGTGGCAGAGTGTCCGTGTGTCTGTATGTCCATGTGTCTGTATGCCCGTGTGTCTGTATGTCCGTGTGTCTGTATGTCCGTGTGTCTGTATGTCTATGTGCCTGTATGTCCGTGTGCCTGTATGTCGTGTATCTGTATGTCCGTGCGCCTGTGTGTCCGTGTGGCAGAGTGTCCGTGTGTCTGTATGTCCATGTGTCTGTATGTCCATGTGCCTGTATGTCCGTGTGCCTGTGTATCCGTGTGTCTGTATGTCCGTGTATCTGTATGTCCGTGTGCCTGTGTGTCCGTGTGTCTGTATGTCCGTGTGTCTGTATGTCCGTGTGTCTGTATGTCCGTGTGTCTGTATGTCCGTGTGCCTGTATGTCCGTGTGTCTGTATGTCGTGTGTCTGTATGTCCGTGTGTCTGTGTGTCCGTGTGTCTGTTTGTCCGTGTGTCTGTATGTCCGTATGCCTGTGTGTCCGTGTGCCTGTGTGTCCGTGTGCCTGTATGTCCGTGTGCCTGTGTGTCCGTGTGTCTGTATGTCCGTGTGCCTGTGTGTCCGTGTGCCTGTGTGTCCGTGTGTCTGTATGTCCGTGTGCCTGTGTGTCCGTGTGTCTGTATGTCCGTATGCCTGTATGTCCGTGTCTGTATGTCCGTGTGTTTGTATGTCCGTATGCCTGTATGTCCGTGTCTGTATGTCCGTGTGTATGTATGTCCGTGTATCTGCATGTCTGTGTGTATGCATGTGGGACTGCATGACCGCATGTTGGTGTTTTGTTGTCGTTTAACGCCACACTCCAGCTAAATGACGGCGGCCGGTAAACAACTGAGCCTCGGCCAGACAAACCAATGGTGGATATTATGAGCAGCGATCCACTCCGTCGGGGCATGATGACACGCAGCCAAATAAGTCACCGAGCCTGACCACCCGATCTCATTGGTCACCTATAACGGCAGCATCGGTTACTGTTCCCAGGGAGTCCCAGGCTCGGCATGTCTGCAGTCTGCATGTCTGCGTGTTTACATGTCTTCAGACTGCATGTCGGCACGTCTGCAGTCTGCATGTCTGCGTGTCTGCCTGTCTTCAGACTGC
The DNA here is from genome assembly GCF_023055435.1 of Haliotis rufescens. Lineage (NCBI taxonomy): Eukaryota > Metazoa > Mollusca > Gastropoda > Lepetellida > Haliotidae > Haliotis > Haliotis rufescens. The sequence continues at coordinate 2,027,666 of NW_025964212.1, read as the reverse complement.
ATGTCGGCATGTCTGCAGTCTGCATGTCTGCGTGTCTGCATGTCTTCAGACTGCATGTCGGCATGTCTGCAGTCTGCATGTCTGCGTGTCTGCATGTCTTCAGACTGCATGTCGGCATGTCTGCAGTCTGCATGTCTGCGTGTCTGCCTGTCTTCAGACTGCATGTCGGCATGTCTGCAGTCTACATACCTAGGGATTATGGTCTGCCCAAGTGCAAAGTCTGAAGGATTTCTAACCGTCATAATTGTTCAGGGTATTTAAGTAACATGTAAAAAGTAGTTGTAATCATCACTGTTATTTTTTTACTCTTACAGATAATAAAAAACGGGTTGAGTGAAAATACTATTCCACTTGCAACATGTGAAATGTGAACATCATTGCTATGCAGCATTCGCTTGAGATTCGTCGTCATCCTTGTTTTGGTATGTCTCAAAACTCATAGCATTTATTGCTCTATCTTACATTGACGTTTTGAACTGTTTCCTCACTTGTTTTGGTTGGTTGGTTTGTTGTTTTACGCCGCACTCAGCAATATTCCAGCTATATGACGGCGGTCTGTAAATAATCGAGTCTGGACCAGACAATCCAGTGATTGACGCAGTTGGGATCGATGACATGTATCAACCAAGTCAGCGAGCCTGACCACCCGATCCTGTTAGCCGCCTTTTACGACAAGCATAGTCGTCTTTTACGGCAAGCATGGGTTGCTGAAGACCTGTCCTACCCCGGATCTTTACGGGTCCACACTTGTTTAACGGTTTATCTTTTATCATACTGCAAATAGGCATAACTTCACATGGATCAGATACTAGCAGCGTCCATTCATGATAGCAGATTCTGGTGGGCACTGGCCAAGCCAAATATCCCTCATTCAATTTTGATTTGCATGTATTGACATTACTATCTCTTAGATGTAAATAAGTAACTGACAGAACACTATTCCAATAATGCTGATTATATTTTGTAAAACAAATTGACTTCAAATGAAGTAACTATATAACTGTATGGTCTAGTGGGTACAGCGTCTGCCCGGACAGGTCGGTGGTTCGATCCCCGGGTATGACGAAATACGTTAAATGATGGTAACTGTTGTTACTCTGCCTGGTGCTTGGTGAGTGAGTGAGTGAGTTGGGATTATCGACGCTTTTAACAGTATGCCAGTTATATCACGGCGTGTCAGCTTAATGTGGGAGGAAAGCCCGAAGTGATGCAGGTCTCAGACGTTTACCACTTCGGAGAAACCCACGAGCACGGGTATGGTGCTGACAAACATAGAAACATAATCGGGGCGACCCGGGATTCGAACCCACAATTATAGGTTTCTGGCGTGTCCAAGGGACGCAACTCTGCACAGCGAATCGCGGCGACTTAGACGACTGGGCCACCCGTGCCCCCCTATATATTAGATGTTTGTTGTGAACTTAAATGCATGCACATATATATTTTATACCATGCAAGTGTCTTCTTTACGTCCATTATTTCGCCACTATTGCGCCTCCATTGGGCCACTATTGTGACAGTATCGCGCATTTTCGCGCCACTTTTCCCACTTTCAAGGCACTTCCAGACTCAGTGGACGAAATATATAAAATGTAGTGTAAACCGTTGCTCTTGTTTCTTTCGAATGCAGATTAACATAAGTTTATAATAGTATGGTTCTAAATAGTATGAGTACAAGCTATCCGGCTACCACCCAAAATTTGCCACGGATGTAACGATACAAAACATATATGATAAACATGAGCTATTGATTGCCAGCCACTGAAGGTAGATCACTCTACAAGGGACCATGGGAGCTTACAGTACCTTTGCTACGTGCATGGACCCCGGCAGGATTCATACCATGCTCTCAGTCGATTGTGCGCATTTTTAGCCAAAATTAAAACGACAAATATTCTACGTCCAAAAGACTAGGAGATATAATCATTGAGGTGAGGTGAGGTGAAATGGGGTTAAACGTCGCGTCCAAGATTATTTGACATATAGCGACGTGCATGCGTGTGTGTGTGCGGCTGCTTGTACTAGTACGGACTGATGCCGATTTATGGTGCTAGCACACTGAGATACCATGCCGCAGTTTAACATGAATACCCCACTCAGACACAGTATACTGACTCCGAGCCGACCAGTCCTTGTTTTAGCCCCTTAATGCCGAGCGCCAGGGAGGTTTACAGCAAGTACCATCCTTAACGTCTTTTGTTATGACGCGGCCGGGGACCGAACCCCGGACCTTCCGCTCTCCGGGCGGAAGCTCTACCACTAGACCACGGAGGAAGTCTTTTAATCAATGAATGAAATGTGACTGACAATATCCGCTCAGGGGGACCAATATTTTACACACCATAACAAGAAACATTCACAACAGCAACAACTCTGCTTGTAACAGTTGACACTAACAATGTCATCATCTCGCTCATAAATGATAAGGTTCAAAGTAAATGAAAAATATATAATACCATTCGAAAAAACAACTATACTATAGCATTAATATTCTCAAGTCGTCATTACATTAGAGTAGAACGTCTGAGACCTGCATCACTTCGGGCTTTCCTCCACAATAAGCTGACATGCCGCGATATAGCTGGAATACTGTTAAAAGCGGCGTTAAACCCAACTAACTCACTCACTATTAGAGTAGAAGCATCGTTTCTGATATTAAATTAGATTAATGATTATAATTCGTATCATTTTCCATCGCCGTCCTTTCAAGGAACCAGCCCTCATGACGTTCTGAAAGTGTTCATGGGCATGAGGTTTTGCTTCGCGTCGCTTTCGATACGATATAACGCACAAGCAGAAAACACGTACTAGTATATCAAATCTGAAAAATAAAAAGCGACAAAACATTTCCATAATCATAACAAATAACACCTAAAATTTATTAAGAGTCGATTGTACGATTCCGATTGTATGATAGGCATGTGTTACTGAATCACTACGAAATACTAATGATACCAGGTGTTCGCGAAAAGGTGAGCGTATCCAGACCTACTGGTTCCTTTTCCAAATGTGCCTTTTATTTAGTTTCGGACATTTCGACACCGATATTAAGTTATTTTTTGTGATAATTGCAGATTAATTTCATTTTAAAAATATTGTTTTATAGAAGAGAAAATTGTTTATGTGGAAGGTGACAAGAAAGTCTTAAAACAGCTTCATGGGAAGTCGTTGCAAGATAGTTTATTAGAAACCATTATCATTTAACAAGAAATGTTACTCATACATATGAGTTCCAAATAAAGACCAATCCCAAACTATGAATTTATATATTTATAATTTTCATTTATACACATAACAATGTAACATGAGATCGATTATAACGGCCAAAAAGAACATATTTGTATCTTGTAACTTTTCATAATACAATATATTGCCATATGTTCAGAGGACAAAGGGACCTTTTTAGTAAGAGCCTCGTTAGTCCAGAAACCTCGCATTCCGAACGATCGTATTGTGAATTTTTATACATATTTCCAACATACATATTTCCGCAACCATGATTAGTTAACCCTGATTAACGATGTTTCAATGAATATCATAAGATGCTATCAAAAGAAGACATGGAGATTTACGTATCTAAACATGAATTACAATTATTAGTGAGGTTTAGTATGCTATCGTATATGAAACCTACATGTACACCATTTTCGGCACCAAAGTCTTAGAGCTCGTGACTGGTGTTTTTCTGTTTTCTACCCTTCAAAGGAACATAACAAGTATCTAGTTTCTGGTAAAAGCAGTCCACTAAACTTACTTTCGAACAGCCTTGTGACACTCTGTTCGAGCAGCATTTGTCATTTGTAAAATTTTTTCTCAACTTTCAATGGAAACGGATTATATCATTAAAAACCAGAAGTTTCTGTGCATGTTCAAGTCCCTATTTTGACTTGTACCATATGTCCCCGTAATATTTCAGGTGAGCAATTGTCTTGTCTCTTGCATGTGTTTGTGACAGACTTCCCCGGCGGAGCAGGATACACTGACCATTTCGCGAACAATTGGTATCATCGCCGTTTGATCGTGATTCATAAATACATTTTATGGTCGACCAATTCAGCTGACTCTGCTTTTGCAGAGATTTCTTATGATTAATAAAGGGTTTTGTCCCTGTTTATTGCCTCCGCGGTGAAAAATGATATAAATCTTGTTTTAAACCAATTATGGACATTATTGCAAACAAACAAAAAAAACAAAAAAACTTTATATCTCATAGCCGCACAAGGACATCGTTTGGCTAGGCCAGATAGTTGTGTAAGTTATTGTACTGTCCTCGTCACAGAGAAGGATCTTATCTAGAATATACGTTTCGTATATGTACCATAATTTAAATGATTGCCCCCAGTTAATATAGTTTGTAAAATCGAGTCGCATAGAAAAATGTGCATAGAAAAATATGCCACATAGTTCTGAAACATTCAATCACTACTTATCTAGTTTCATGAAAGTCGATTTAGTCTCTTCAAGCGAACCTTCAGTTATCCACAGAGATCTTCAATATTTTTGTTAAAACACATTTTTCGTATATACTGCACTGTTGATGATGACAATATTGTCCTGAAGTATAAAAAGCTTCAAACGAACATTTTTCAGTTGATCTGATAACAAAAATGTATTTTTAACTGCAATATGCCTTCTTGCATATGTTGAATATAACTTTCCCTATCCTTTCAAAACAACTAAAAACTAAAGATTTACTAAAGTTTTACTCATCTTTATAATAACGTATTCTTAAATTGAAAAAAATAGATGCAAATATTGTTTTTTCGAATAAATACCAATACCGATCACTTAAAATCTGATAAGACAAAGTACTTACCAAACTCTAAAAGTTCACTGCCAAACTCTGCTTCAATGAAAGCTCTACTTCAAATTTCTTTTTACACATTAAAGATTTGGCAATGCTTCAATTTGTAACAATTCATAACAAGTGTGTGGGTGTAGTGGACTAGGTAGCAGCTGTGGCGGGCGTCCGTGAGTGGGGAATCAAATGGGTGAGTTTGTGTCAAATTATCATGTCAATTGGTCGCCCGGAATGCAACCTCACACTGTGATTTGAATACCTGATATAAATAATTGTTTTTATTAACCTATTAAGGGATAATTGCTCACATACTAATTAGTACAATGCGTATAAAAGACCCTCACGTTTTCGTTTTCAGTACATTCAACTGACTCGAACTTATACACCAGTGCAAGCTTCGCCATCAGCAACTACACTATCATCATGAAGCTCCTCGTCCTCCTCGTTCTCGTTGGATTCGGTAAGAGCACTTTTTTTTAGGATTGTTCAGAATGTTTTTTGGAAAGAAAACTATTTTAAATCTTGTTTTAAACCAGTTATGGACATTATTGAAAAAAAATAATTAAAAAAATGATTGCTTCATAAACAGGGCCAGCATACCAGCGTTCGAGTCCTCAGTAAAGCTTTCAAAAGATTTGATGGTCAGACATGTGGAGCACATTTCCACATTTGTACGATGCAGTTCTCTTGTAGCACTTGATGTGTCTCTGCATGTGTTTGTGACAGTTGCAGTGTCTGAAACTCAGAAGAGTAAACTGAGAGCCTTTATGGTCAGCACATTTCAAAACCTGTAGGCATAGCAGAAAAAAATGTAGGCCTAACAGTTTTAGCTTAAGCAGGGACACATACTCCAGGAGACATAAATTACAGAACACAACCAGTCAAACAGAAGCTTTTACTGCTATTACCGAGTTCCCAGAGACAGTGGTGATAGATGGAGCCTACATTTAGCAAGGAAATTATCAGCTTGTAAAACTACGTGTCATACGCCATTTGAAATGTCTAATCCTACTGTTTGTAAATATAATAGTGAGTGAGTTATGGTTTATAGTCACATCGGCAATATTTCAGCCATATCGTTGTAAATATAAAAGTAATGTTTGTCACATTATATAAATAATGAATTTATAACTAAATTAATTTCTTTTTAAATACAAAATTAAATATGACACATTAATAAAGTCCAGGTTGGCACTAAGGAAACGAAAATTATGGCGATTTTCGGCAATTATAAGATGTCATGATAGAGCTATCCTCTTACTTAGTTCTTTTTTATTTTCATTGTTAAAGTCATCGGAAAATGAGGGTTAAAAGAATTTTCAGTACGATCTATGAAAACATATGTATTCCCCGATAATAGTAGCTTACCGCTCAGTGACATGAGAAAATACTAGGAAATATCTCCGTTTTCGTGAAGATCCGGGTAAAAATAGGTCTTCACCAACCCATGTTTGCCCTAAACGCGATGATGCTTGTCGCATGAGACGACTAACAGGATCGGGTGGTCAAGTTCGCTGACTTGGTTGATGCATGTCATCGTATCCCAAGAGCGTAGAAAACCAACCAACCAACAAACCAACAAACAGACACAACCTCTGTTTTCGAAGCTTTATATTAATAACACGTGCGTAAATTCGTTCGATGTTTGGTATCGGGAGATAGATCTGAACATCAATAATATTACAGTAACCTCGCCAGTAGTGTTTTCGTAGTTGTAACATGCGATTATAACTGATAGACATTACGCTTTTGCTGTAATCTAATATAAGGATCGTGTTTGGTCAAAATCAAGCACATGACCCAAGGCAGCCAATCAAATTACAGCAATGGATACCGTCTTGTATGATTATTTCAGATTTAGACGAAAGTTTTTGGTTAAATCGTGTTCTTTTTGAAAGTTTTGAGCAGGAAATTCGCGACCTATGTTTAAAATATGGAACATGGTGGACACATCGTCCCGTTACAAAGATATTTCATGCATACTATCGTGTCCAAGCCTAAAAATCGAGGCGATAAATGTCGAGAAGTTAAGAGACTTTAATGACACGATCGCACGAAAAGATGGAAAGAGAAGCTTCGATGCAGGGTTGCCAATTTTTAGACGTATGTTTGTTGAGTTTATTTATTACTTTGTATAATTTATTTACCGTTTGCTTGAAACGTCTTTGTATTGCTCTTTGACATATTCGATGTGGACCCGTTGTCGAAGCATATGTCCAAGATGTTTTTCAGAACATTGCGGGAAATAATTCCTTATTTTAAATCTATTGATAAAATATGATAAATTAAAATGAAATAGTATTTTCTAGCTTTGTGAAAATTGATAAATTCAATAAATGAATGAATTGACAGGTAGGTTCATTTATACTATCAGCCCGAGAACAAAGTTGTCGTCCTCGGGCCTACGGGCCGATGTTCGAAAACTCATACTCATTCCCACTGTAAAGACGTAAGTCTGATTCTGTGTTGGTCTTACTCCCTCACAAACACTTTTTTTTCATTTCCCTAGCTGCCTATCAGGTAACAGAAGCTCGTATGAACGCCTTCTCCTGCTCAAGCGACTGCTTCCCCTACCTTGACGGCCCATTCTGCATCTCTAACGGCTCCGTCGTCTGTGACAACTGCGTCAGGGACAAGATGCTTTGCACGTAAGATATATAATTTCAAACTCCTGCGGTCTGTTCACCAACTAGTATAATAAGTCGGCCCGTGCCTGTAGAATTCAAGTAGGATACACAGGAACTAAGTAGCAGGAATAGGGTCTGATGAGATACACTAAATCCCACATTACTACCATTTTGTCCGCTCAATCCCCATTTAGTCACAGTTCGTGAATCCAACTGTGGTAGTCTCAACCTGGGTTTCATCGACACAAATGTCTACCCGATAACATGCCATACATGTAGCTGAGCCGGGTCTGTTATTCGTCCTTGGGGCACGGGTGGCCCTGTCGTCTAAGGCGCCGCGATTCGCTGTGTTCGAATTCCGGTTCGCCCCGATTGGGTTTGTTGGTTTGTCAGCATCATGCTCGTGGGTTTCATCAAATTCGTAAATGTCTGAGACCTGCATCACTTCGGGTTTTCCTCCCACATTAAGCTGACACGCCGCGACATAACTGGAAAACTGTTAAAAGCGGCGTTAAAACCCAACTCAATCACTCACTTTTCGTCCTAGATTCCGCGTAATTCAATGATGGTGGGAACACAGTTCCACTGCATAAAGATGAAGACTGTAATATACACCCCAATGGTATTGCTCGAATATTTCCCCAAAGCGGCGTCAATCAAACTCGCTCACTCCAAAATTATACGCATGATGATGTATTGTCATAAATGAGTAAACGATATTTACGTAAGAGGGTTAAAATTGTTCAAATGACCAAAATGTTATTATTCAATATTGAAATACAAACTTGAGTTTCGTGGTGAACCTTTATTTCTCGATTTCCCGTTTCAGTGACACCAGCCTCACCTCCGTCGACTGCAACGATCCCTGCGATAAATAGGACTGACCGATTATATGACGATATAGATAGTTGATGAATGTAAACTTGATGGCCTATTCACATCAATAAATATTGTGCAGCAACTTGGATTTTGTTCTCTTTCAATTAATTTCTGCATTCTCTGCAATAGTCGTGATTGATTACTTTTGATCGTGTTCCCAATATTCAAAACCTAAGTGAAGATTATTAAAACGGTTTATGTGGACATGCTGGACCTTTTCAAATTTGATGCATATGTGACGAATATTTATGAAGTCTGATGCGATTCACTTTCATGCAATACTTCATTGTGACTTGTCCCATTTGTTCCCGTTTTTGTTCAGGTGAACATGACTTACCTTTGCCTGTGGTTGTGACGGGTACCACAGGTGGGAGCACAAACGCATACTTACGATATAGCCTGATAGGGTGAGTGGGTGAAATGGGGTTTAACGTCGCGTCCAAGATTATTGCACTTATAAAGCGACGTGCATCTACGTGTGTGTGTTTGTGTGGCTGCTTGTTCAAGTCCGGACTGATGCCGATTTATAGTGCTAACTCACTGAGATACCATGCCACAGTTTAACATGAATACCCCACTCAGACACAGTATACTGACTCCGAGCCGACCAGTCCTTGTTTTAGCCCTTTAATGCCGTCGCCAGACAGGGTAACAACAAGTACCATCTTTTAACGTCTTTTGGTATGGCGCGGCCGGGGATCGAACCCCGGACCTTCCGCTCTCCGGGCGGAAGCTCTACCACTAGACCACGGAGGCGGTCTCGATATAGCCTGAAGTGTACAGTGGACTTAGTGAAGTTTTCATGATTATCGAAAGGATTTTGTTGCTTTAAATGATTTGAGAGTAATAGCAGTTGACATTTAAATATAATAATAATAATATTGAAAAGCACTCAAATAGTGACTCTCATGATATGCCCTTTCTTCGAGTCGACCCTGGACCTCTTTGGCAACACGACTAGCGCAAGGTGATAAGGTGTACCATGCTGGTTCCCATCGTACAAGCAAACCTTTATTGGTGTATGCCTTCAGTTTGAAATCTTGCTCGGTTTTGATTACATCATGATATGCTGGAAGCCATGTAGTGTTCTTTGTTTATGTTGCTAACTAATATATTGTTTGAAAAGTGTAGTGCAAGGCGCTATTGGAGTATGCCTCAATCTTATTAAGACGCATACACTGTAGTAGACATCAAGATTGTATATCCTATAATTATGAGTAAGTGAGATGGGACATAATATTTTGTTTGTTTGTTGTTAAACGCTGCACTCAGCAATATTCCAGCTATATGACGGCGGTCTGTAAAATAATCGAGTCTGGACCAGACAATCCAGTGATTGACATCAAGAGCATCGATCCACGCAATTGGGATCGATGACATGTATCAACCAAGTCAGCGAACCTGACCTCCCGTTAGTCGCCTTTTACGACAAGCATAGTCGCCTTTTACGGCAAGTATGGGTTGCTGAAGACCTATTCTTCCCCGGAATCTTTTAGGGTCGATGGGACATAACAATTGGCTTCAAACCCAGGTCTGCGATGGGAGGAGAAGCCCCTCAACAACTAAACTACCCCACCGTGCCTTTATCTTTACATACATGTAACAACAAGCCAAGGTTACGACATTGGATATGGATCTAGTAGCGGCAATATAGCTGGGGTATGTTTGGTATCTTGTCATGGAATGCAACATCCCAGGATGTGCTGGACGCTTCTGCAGCATACACCACTACTCTTTATCTGATGTGTTGTTGTTAACGCCACATTCAGCAATATTCGGGTTACATGATGGTGGCCTGTTAATAATCAGGTCTGGATCAGAAAAACCAGTGATTGATACTTTGAGCAACGTCCCTTACCGTTAGGATATGATGACACACAGTAAACCAAGTAAGCGCGCCTGACCACCATGTCTTTGTAACCAATTGCAACCTGTAAGCCCAAAGAGGACTGATCATGATGGGATAGACGGCAGAGTTTAAAACAATATTCCCTTATTTCTATGGAAGACGTTAACGATGCTATCCTTAGCTATCATTGGTATCTTCAACAAAAAATGCTGATCAGTAAATGTGAGAATATCTTCTGATACAACCTGCTAATAACTAATTGCATTCATGAAAAAGAGAGTGGCTCAAATTACCCACGAAACGCCAATCAGGATGTCTACATGTAGAACTAGACGTGAAATGATCACAAGAGTGAAACCTACCTTCTCGTAGGATGGAAGCCACCATAAAAATTTATTGCGGACACTGGTCAAGAGGTCTCAGAAACTACTAAAACATTTAACTGCACTGACCAAACAAAAGACAAAGTCTCATGCTTTTAGTTCATGTCGAATTCCTGTGAAAATGTTCTAGATATTTTTACCAAGATTAATTAGTGATGCGGATAAAGTAAGTTTTATCATCACTGATCTCCCAAATTTGTGCTATGATGCTGCCCAAATATTCCACTATACTCTCAAAGTTAGGAAAAATATTTCATATGTCAACCAGTCATCATTCGTTCTTTAAAAATGGTGATACTTTTATATTGTTCATATTTGTATCTGTATTTATTTCGAAAATTTCTACACACACATACACACCTAGACATACACCCACACCTACACCCCCCCCCCCCCCCCCCACACACACACATACCACACACACCTACAAACCTAGACACACCTACACACCTACACACACACACACACACCTACACACCTAGACACACACGCACACCTACACACCTAAACACACACACTTACAAACAGATACCTAGACACACACACACACCCCTACACACACACACACACCTAGACACACACACACCCCTAGACACACACACACACACACACACACACACACACACACACACACACACACACACACACACACACACACACACACACACACACACACACACACACACACACACACACACTGATAATTAGTGATCCATTCATATAATTTCCACAGCTTTTTGGCCTTAACGCTCTTGGAATTTGTTTCGGCAGAAAACCTAGGCTGGTTATTCTCTTGCATTGATACTTCATATAATTATGTGTATACTATTTCAAAAGAAATTTTCCAAATCCTTTTTGGCAATGAGATATTATTACAGTGACGTTTAATCCGTGAGACGGGTCGAATTTGGGACTCTGATATTGGCAGGTTTGTTGTGAAGATAATCCCCAAATACATGTGACGATAAACATGATTACCTTGTTGCCATAATGTCTCGTTGGACCACCATCACCAAACACCACTATCTTGTATTTTCTAGATGAGTTGTAATGTACCAACTGTGACTGAGACATAATGTGCATGTACGAAGCAAACAGAGTTGAGAGATCTGTTGAAACAAATACTTAAAGAAGTAGTAATCAACACGTGTCTACACAAGGCTTCACATATGCCCTGAAATATTTAGCTTTGATAAGAGCTTTCAGAGTAGCGAAATGGCAAATTAGCATCATTTGGTTTGCAATAAAAACTGTACACAAGCGGCAAAATAGTTCTGTTGCTGCTGCTGCTGCTGCTGCTGCTGCTACTACTACTTCTAACACGATTACTACTGTTTTTTAGAGGTAACGCAATACAGCAAATATAACATCACAGGATATGATTGCAGACGCTGACCTACATGTATGTGACAATATTACCCATATGGTTCATTTAAAGTTCGAAAACGCTATTTACATGTACGCTTGTTTTACATGTCATGAACGCATCATCAATAAATTACTTTCGCACAACTGAAAGTTTTAAAAACATATTTCCGAAAATGCTGGAAAAAAATCATTCTGCCTGAAGTTTGAAATCGATTACATGCACATGCTGCATGTTTTAGCAGAGATTTCGTATGAATATAGAAAGTTTTTTGTGACTTTTATTCACAATACACCTCTTGAAACAAAATCAAAATCACCACTTTCACATATGGCTGCAGATTTGGGACGGTCATCGTAAGTATACCAATAAGTTCATGGTACATTCAAATAAATCATGTAGCAATGCAGCTACAAATAGCTCTATGGTATGGAGTCGGGTCTAAGTGGGGTTCACAGTTCAAGTCCGCATGGTTTAATTAACGGTGTGCAATTAGCCAATTGGGCGTCGTGGGTAGGCGCCACAACAGGTTTCTGACTGGGTATATGGTGTAGGTATGTTCCGAAATTATTTGAAATTACTACATGCTGTGACGCAAGAGAAAATGGATTGTTCCCACCGATCAGACTTGCCTATAAAAGACGAGAGTTCGCCTTCCACTCCAGCCACTTCCATTTTCTACAGACAAGCAAAACAACGTCCTCAGCAACACAGACATCATGAAGGTCCTCGTCATCCTCGCTCTTATGGCATTCGGTAAGCAGACTTTGGATTTTGTTGTTTGTTTTAAATATTATTTCATTTGCGTACCCTATTAATAGTGGTTAAATTTGGAAATATTAAGGTTGAAATTTCTGTACTTTGCAAGTAACAACGATACCAAAAGGTGCTTTGAGCCTCTATGGAGGATTTGAAAACGTTTTGAAATTGTGGTCAAATCCTGCTTCTTCTAAGAATTAACCTAAGATGGACTGTTCGTACAGTTCTCCCTGTAATCCGATGAACTGTACCAACGTCCCGCAATTCATGTTTATGAAGTATATTTCCAAGCGCAATTCGTTCATAGTGACCAGGAGTTTCATACAAAGAATTCTTCGGGACAGTGTGTCTGAAAGCTGTTCATTCTTTTAAACTTTGGATTTAATGCTCACATAAAACTGCATTATTTTGAACCAACATTGAAATAAATGTACGCTTGGACGGGCATTGTAGTGAATAATTTTCTTTTCGAAAAGCATGTGTCCGAGATTCCATAATACCAAAAGACGTTAAAAGATTGTACTTGTTGTTACCCTGTCTGGCGCTCGGCATTAAAGGGCTAAAACAAGGACTGGTCGGCTCGGCGTCAGTATACTGTGTCCGAGTGGGGCATTCATGTTAAACTGCGGCATGGTATCCCAGTGGGCTAGCACAATAAATCGGCATCAGTCCGGACTAGTACAAGCAGCCACACAGACACACACACACACACACACACACACACACACACACACACACACACACACACACACACACACACACACACACACACACACACACACACACACACACACACACACACACACACACACACACACACACGCATGCAGGTCGCTATATAAGTGCAATAATCTTGGACGCGACGTTAAACCCCATATCACCTCACCTCACCTCATGATTCAAGATTTCCTGTGATCAACGTCAGCCTATTTTCCAAACGTGCAAGCGATTGTAAATTGTTAGGAACCTTGTGTCATGCATTGTGAAGATCAACTAGCAACTGTTCCTGGTGCATGTGCAACAGCCGCAGACAACACATTCCACGTGCATCACTCACATAGTATAAAAGTACAAAAGAATGTCCAGTCAAAGTTTAAATTTATTTCACAACGTTACCTCATTACAAGAGTGCATAGGAAAGAAGAACTTTCAAACATTTTAGGGCTGATACAATCGTCTTCAAACGTAATGGTCTAACGTATATTCCTTACCGCCAACGACCAATCAGAATGCAGGATTCAAACATGCCATCGAAAAATAATATAATAAGACTTTATCATCGTTGTAAGTGCAGTCCAATAGCAGCCTTTTTTTCAACCTCCAGCTGCCTACCAGGTAACAGATGCTCGTATGAACGCCTTCACCTGTTCCACCACAGACTGCTTCAGCTACCTTGACGGTCCATTCTGCATCTCCAACGGCTCCGTCGTCTGTGACAACTGCATCCGGGACAAGATGCTTTGCGCGTAAGATATATAACTTCAAATTTCAGTGTGACTTAGTGACTGGTTTGATCACCAACTAATATAACTGTAACATTATAATATACACTAAATCCAACATTTCTCCTAATTTGTTTGTCTAAATTAATTAGAATGTGGTATTCTCTACTAGTGATATACCAGTAGTTCTGTAACTGAAGAATTCATATTCTGTAAAGTTGTTCTGTTCTGTAACTGTTGAAGTCAAGTAGTAAAACTTAATGAATTAGCTGTAAAAGTATGGGGTACCTTTCCCCATTCATCCTATCCAAATTTGTCTTAGTCCATGAATCGAACAATGGCGGTCTCTCCCGTGGGTCCTGCGGTCTGTTCATCAACTGAAATAACAAGTCGGCCTGTGCCTGCAGAATTCATGAAAACTAAGGAGCAGAAATAGAACGGGATAAGATACACTAAATCCCACATTTCTACCATTTTGTCCGCCCAATCCCCAATAGTCACCGTTCGTGAATCCATCTGTGGCAGTCTCTAACGGGGTTTGAGTAATGATTCGACACAAATGTCTACCCGATTACATGCCATACATTATTCGTCCTAGATTCCGCGTAATTCAATGATGGTGGGAACACGGTTCCACTGCAAATAGATGTAGACTGCAATATACACCCCAATGGTATTGCTGGAATATTTCCAAAAGCGGCGTCAATCAAACTCACTCACTCCAAACTTATACGCCTGATGATGTATCTTAATAATGACGAAACAATTTTTATGAAAAAGGGTTAAAATTGTTCAAATGGCCAAAATGCCAGAGTTATATTCAATATTGAAATACAAACTTGAGTATCGTGGTGAACCTTTATTTCTCGATTTCCCGTTTCAGTGACACCAGCCTCAGCTCCTCCGACTGCAACCAGCCCTGCGATAAATAGGACTGATTATATGACGATATAGATAGTTGATGAATGTAAACTTGATGGCCTATTCACATCAATAAATATTGTGCAGCAACTTGGATTTTGTTCTCTTTCAATTAATTTCTGCATTCTCTGCAATAGTCGCGATTGGTTACTTTTGATGATGTTCCCAATATTTAAAACCTAAGTGAAGGTTATTAAAACGGTTTATGTGGACATGCTGGACCTTTTCAAATTTGACGCATCAGTGACAAATATTTATGAAGTCTGATGCGATTCACTTTCATGCGATTCTTCACTGTGACTTGTCCCATTTGTTCCCGTTTTTGTTCAGGTGAACATGACTTACCTTTGCCTGTGGCTGTGACGGGTGCCACAGGTTGGGCCACAAACGCATACTTACGATATAGCCTGAAGTGTACAGTGGACTAAGTTAAGTTCTCATGATTATGGAAAGGGTTTTGTTGCTTTTACTTATATGAGAGTAATTATAGTTGACATTTAAATATAAAAATAGGGACTCTCGTGATATGCCCTTTCTTCGAGTCGACCCTGGACCTCTTTGGCAAACTCGTAACACGACCAGCGCAAGGTGATAAGATGTGCCATGCTGGTTCCCATCGTACAAGCAAACCTTTATTGGTGTATGCCTTCAGTTTGAAATCCTGCTCGGTTTTGATTACACCATGAAATGCTGTCAACCATGTAGTGTTCTTTGTTTATGTTGCTTACTAATATATATTTTGAAAAGTGTAGTGGAAGGCACTATTGGAGTATGCCTCAATCTTATTAAGACGCATAGTAGACATCAAGATTGTATATCCTATAATTATGAGTAAGTGAGATGGGACATAATATTTTGTTTGTTTGTTGTTTAACGCCGCACTCAGCAATATTCCAGCTATATGACGGCGGTCTGTAAAATAATCGAGACTGGACCAGACAATCCAGTGATTGACATCATGAGCATCGATCCACGCAGTTGGGATCGATGACATGTATCAACCAAGTCAGCGAGCCTGACCACCCGATCCCGTTGGTCGCCTTTTACCACAAGCATAGTCGCCTATTATGGCAAGTATGGGTTGCTGAAGACCTATTCTACCCCGGAATCTTCACGGGTCGATGGGACATATCAATTGGCTTCAAACCCAGGTCTGTGAAGGGAGGAGAAGCCCCTCAACAACTAAACTACCCCACCGTGCCTTTATCTTTACATACATGTAACAACAAGCCAAGGTTACGACATTGGATATGGATCTAGTAGCGGCAATATAGCTGGGGTATGTTTGGTATCTTGTCATGGAATGCAACATCCCAGGATGTGCTGGACGCTGCTACAGCATACACCACTACTCTTATCTGATGTTTTGTTGTTTAACGCCACATTCAGCAATAGTCCAGCTACATGATGGTGGCCTGTTAATAATCAGGTCTGGACCCGAAAAACCAGTGATTGATACTTTGAGCAACGTCCCTTACCGTTAGGATATGACGACACACAGTAAACCAAGTCAGCGAGCCTGACCACCATGTCTTTGTAACCAATTGTAACCTGTAAGCCCAAAGAGGACTGATCATGATGGGATAGACGGCAGAGTTTAAAAAAATATTCCCTTATTTCTATGGAACACGTTAACGATGCTATCCTTAGCTATCATTGGTATCTTCAACAAAAAATGCTGATCACTAAATGTGAGAATATCTTCTGATACAACCTGCCAATAACTAATTGCATTCATGAAAAAGAGAGTGGCTCATATTATCCACGAAAGGCCAATCAGGATGTCTACATGTAGAACTAGACGTGAAATGATCACAAGAGTGAAACCTACCTTCTCGTAGGATGGAAGCCACCATAAAAATCTATCGCGGACACTGGTCAAGAGGTCTCAGAAACTACTAAAATATTTAACTGCCCTGACCAAATAAAAGACAAAGTCTCATGCTTTTAGTTCATTGTCGAATTCCTGTGAAAATGTTCTAGATATTTTTACCAATATTAATTAGTGATGCGGATAACGTAAGTTTGATCATCACTGATCTCCCAAATTTGTTCTATGATGCTGCCCAAATATTCTGCTATACTCTCAAAGTTAGGAAAAATATTTCATATGTCAACCAGTCATCATTCGTTCTTTTAAAATGGTGATACTTTTATATTGTTCATATTTGTATCTGTATTTATTTCGAAAATTTCTACACACACATACACACGCATGCAGGTCGCTATATAAGTGCAATAATCTTGGACGCGACGTTAAACCCCATATCACCTCACCTCACCTCATGACTCAAGATTTCCTGTGATCAACGTCAGCCTATTTTACAAACGTGCAAGCGATTGTAAATTGTTAGGAACCTTGTGTCATGCATTGTGAAGATCAACTAGCAACTGTTCCTGGTGCATGTGCAACAGCCGCAGACAACACATTCCACGTGCATCACTCACATAGTATAAAAGTACAAAAGAATGTCCAGTCAAAGTTTATTTCACAACGTTACCTCAGTAAAAGAGTGCATAGGAAAGAAGAACTTTCAAACATTTTAGGGCTGATACAATCGTCTTCAAACGTCATGGTCTAACGTACATTCCTTACCGCCAACGACCAATCAGAATGCAGGATTCAAACATGCCATCGAAAAATAATATAATAAGACTTTATTATCGTTGTAAGTGCAGTCCAATAGCAGCCTTTTTTTCAACCTCCAGCTGCCTACCAGGTTACAGATGCTCGTATGAACGCCTTCACCTGTTCCACCACAGACTGCTTCAGCTACCTTGACGGTCCATTCTGCATCTCCAACGGCTCCGTCGTCTGTGACAACTGCATCCGGGACGGCATGCTTTGCGCGTAAGATACATAACTTCAAATTTCAGTGTGACTTAGTGACTGGTTTGATCACCAACTAATATAACTGTAACATTATAATATACACTAAATCCAACATTTCTCCTAATTTGTTTGTCTAAATTAATTAGAATGTGGTATTCTCTACTAGTGATATACCAGTAGTTCTGTAACTGAAGAATTCATATTCTGTAAAGTTGTTCTGTTCTGTAACTGTTGAAGTCAAGTAGTAGAACTTAATGAATTAGCTGTAATAGTATGGGGAACCTTTCTCCATTCATCCTATCCAAATTTGTCTTAGTCCATGAATCGAACAATGGCGGTCTCTCCCGTGGGTCCTGCGGTCTGTTCATCAACTGATATAACAAGTCGGCCTGTGCCTGCAGAATTCATGAAAACTAAGGAGCAGAAATAGTACGGGATAAGATACACTAGATACCACATTTCTACCATTTTGTCCGCCCAATCTCCAATAGTCACAGTTCGTGAATCCATCTGTGGCAGTCTCTACCAGGGTTTGAGTAATGATTCGACACACATGTCTACCCGATTACATGCCATACATTATTCGTCCTA
This sequence comes from Haliotis rufescens, assembly GCF_023055435.1. Classification (NCBI taxonomy): domain Eukaryota; kingdom Metazoa; phylum Mollusca; class Gastropoda; order Lepetellida; family Haliotidae; genus Haliotis; species Haliotis rufescens. The sequence goes on along the minus strand of NW_025964212.1, from coordinate 2,009,215 downwards.
GATTCCGCGTAATTCAATGATGGTGGGAACACGGTTCCACTGCAAATAGATGTAGACTGCAATATACACCCCAATGGTATTGCTGGAATATTTCCAAAAGCGGCGTCAATCAAACTCACTCACTCCAAAATTATACGCCTGATGATGTATCGTAATAATGACGAAACAATTTTTATGAAAAAGGGTTAAAATTGTTCAAATGGCCAAAATGCCAGAGTTATATTCAATATTGAAATACAAACTTGAGCATCGTGGTGAACCTTTATTTCTCGATTTCCCGTTTCAGTGACACCAGCCTCAGCTCCTCCGACTGCAACCAGCCCTGCGATAAATAGGACTGATTATATGACGATATAGATAGTTGATGAATGTAAACTTGATGGCCTATTCACATCAATAAACAATGTGCAGCAACTTGGATTTTGTTCTCTTTCAATTAATTTCTGCATTCTCTGCAATAGTCGCGATTGGTTACTTTTGATCATGGTCACAATATGCAAAACCTAAATGAAGGTTATTAAAACGGTTTATGTGGACATGCTGGACCTTTTCAAATTTGACGCATCAGTGACGAATATTTATGAAGTCTGATGCGATTCACTTTCATGCGATTCTTCACTGTGACTTGTCCCATTTGTTCCCGTTTTTGTTCAGGTGAACATGACTTACCTTTGCCTGTGGCTGTGACGGGTGCCACAGGTGGGGCCACAAACGCATACTTACGATATAGCCTGAAGTGTACAGTGGACTAAGTTAAGTTCTCATGATTATGGAAAGGGTTTTGTTGCTTTTACTTATATGAGAGTAATTATAGTTGACATTTAAATATAAAAATAGGGACTCTCGTGATATGCCCTTTCTTCGAGTCGACCCTGGACCTCTTTGGCAAACTCGTAACACGACTAGCGCAAGGTGATAAGATGTGCCATGCTGGTTCCCATCGTACAAGCAAACCTTTATTGGTGTATGCCTTCAGTTTGAAATCCTGATCGGTTTTGATAAGATCATGAAATGCTGTCAACCATGTAGTGTTCTTTGTTTATGTTGCTTACTAATATATATTTTGAAAAGTGTAGTGGAAGGCACTATTGGAGTATGCCTCAATCTTATTAAGACGCATAGTAGACATCAAGATTGTATATCCTATAATTATGAGTAAGTGAGATGGGACATAATATTTTGTTTGTTTGTTGTTTAACGCCGCACTCAGCAATATTCCAGCTATATGACGGCGGTCTGTAAAATAATCGAGACTGGACCAGACAATCCAGTGATTGACATCATGAGCATCGATCCACGCAGTTGGGATCGATGACATGTATCAACCAAGTCAGCGAGCCTGACCACCCGATCCCGTTGGTCGCCTTTTACCACAAGCATAGTCGCCTATTATGGCAAGTATGGGTTGCTGAAGACCTATTCTACCCCGGAATCTTCACGGGTCGATGGGACATATCAATTGGCTTCAAACCCAGGTCTGTGAAGGGAGGAGAAGCCCCTCAACAACTAAACCACCCCACCGTGCCTTTATCTTTACATACATGTAACAACAAGCCAAGGTTACGACATTGGATATGGATCTAGTAGCGGCAATATAGCTGGGGTATGTTTGGTATCTTGTCATGGAATGCAACATCCCAGGATGTGCTGGACGCTGCTACAGCATACACCACTACTCTTATCTGATGTTTTGTTGTTTAACGCCACATTCAGCAATAGTCCAGCTACATGATGGTGGCCTGTTAATAATCAGGTCTGGACCCGAAAAACCAGTGATTGATACTTTGAGCAACGTCCCTTACCGTTAGGATATGACGACACACAGTAAACCAAGTCAGCGAGCCTGACCACCATGTCTTTGTAACCAATTGTAACCTGTAAGCCCAAAGAGGACTGATCATGATGGGATAGACGGCAGAGTTTAAAAAAATATTCCCTTATTTCTATGGAACACGTTAACGATGCTATCCTTAGCTATCATTGGTATCTTCAACAAAAAATGCTGATCACTAAATGTGAGAATATCTTCTGATACAACCTGCTAATAAATAATTGCATTCATGAAAAAGAGAGTGGCTCATATTACCCACGAAAGGCCAATCAGGATGTCTACATGTAGAACTAGACGTGAAATGATCACAAGAGTGAAACCTACCTTCTCGTAGGATGGAAGCCACCATAAAAATCTATCGCGGACACTGGTCAAGAGGTCTCAGAAACTACTAAAACATTTAACTGCCCTGACCAAATAAAAGACAAAGTCTCATGCTTTTAGTTCATTGTCGAATTCCTGTGAAAATGTTCTAGATATTTTTACCAATATTAATTAGTGATGCGGATAAAGTAAGTTTTATCATCACTGAACTCCCAAATTTGTTCTATGATGCTGCCAAAATATTCCACTATACTATCGAAGTTATGAAATATATTTCATATATCAACCAGTCATTATTCGTTCTTTTAAAAATGGTATACTTTATATTGTTCATATTTTTATCTGTATTTATTTCGAAAATTTCTACACACACATACACACCTAGACATACATCCCCCCCCCCCCCAAGCCACCCCCCCCCCAGCCCACACCTACACACACACACACCTACACACACCTACACACACACCTACACACACACCTACACACACACACACACACACACACACACACACACACACACACACACACACACACACACACACACACACACACACACACACACACACACACACACACCTAAATTCACACACACACACACCTAAACACACACACACACACACAAACACCTAGACACACACACACACACACACCTAAACACCTTAAAACCTAAACACACACACACACACACACACACACACACACACACACACACACACACACACACACACACACACACACACACACACACACACACACACATACACACACACACACACTGATAATTAGTGATCCATTCATATAATTTCCACAGCTATTTGCCCTTAACGCTCTTGGAATTTGTATCGGAAGAAAACCTAGGCCGGTTATTCTCTTGCATTGATACTTCATTTAATTATGTGTATACTATTTCAAAAGAAATTTTCCAAATCCTTTTTGGCAATGAAATATAATTACAGTGACGTTTAATCCGTGAGACGGGTCGAATTTGGGACTCTGATATTGGCAGGTTTGTTGTGAAGATAATCCCCAAATACATGTGACGATAAACATGATTACCTTGTTGCCATAATGTCTCGTTGGACCACCATCACCAAACACCACTTTCTTGTATTTTCTAGATGAGTTGTAATGTACCAACTGTGACTGAGACATAATGTGCATGTACGAAGCAAACAGAGTTGAGAGATCTGTTGAAACAAATACTTAAAGAAGTATTAATCAACACGTGTCTACACAAGGCTTCACATATGCCCTGAAATATTTAGCTTTGATAAGAGCTTTCAGAGTAGCGAAATGGCAAATTAGCATCATTTGGTTTGCAATAAAAACTGTACACAAGCGGCAAAATAGTTCTGTTGCTGCTAATGCTACTACTACCACCACTACTTCTAACACGATTACTACTGTTTTTTAGGGGTAACACAATACAGCAAATATAACATCACAGGATATAATTGCAGACGCTGACCTACATGTATGTGACAATATTACCCATATGGTTCATTAAAAGTTCGAAAACGCTATTTACATGTACGCTTGTTTTACATGTCATGAACGCATCATCAATAATTACTTTCGCACAACTGAAAGTTTCAAAAACATATTCCCGAAAATGCTGGAAAAAAATCATTCTTCCTGAAGTTTGAAATCGATTACGTGCACATGCTGCATTTTTTTAGCAGAGATTTTTTATGAATATAGAAAGTTTTTTGTGACTTTTATTCACAATACACCTCTTGAAACAAAATCAAAATCATAACTTTCACATATGGCTGCAGATTTGAGACGGTCATCGTAAGTATACCAATAAGTTCATGGTACATTCAAATAAATCATGTAGCAATGCAGCTACAAATAGCTCCATGGTATTGAGTGGGATCAAAGTGGGGTTCACAGTTCAAGTCCGCATGGTTTAATTAACGGTGTGCAATTAGCCAATTGGGCGTCGTGCGTAGGCGCCACAGCAGCTTTCTGACTGGGGATATGGTGTAGGTATGTTCTGAAATTGTTTGAAATGACCACATGCTGTGACGCAAGAGAAAATGGATTGTTCCCACCGATCAGACTTGCCTATAAAAGACGAGAGTTCGCCTTTCACTCCAGCCACTTCTATTTTCTAAAGACAAGCAAAACAACGTCCTCAGCAACACAGACATCATGAAGGTCCTCGTCATCCTCGCTCTTATGGCATTCGGTAAGCAGACTTTGGATTCTGTTGTTTGTTTTAAATACTATTTCATTTGCGTACCCTATTAATAGTGGTTAATATTTGGAAATATTTAGGTTCAAATGACTGTACTTTGCAAGTAACAACGATACCAAAAGGTGCATTGAGGCTTTATGGAGGATTTGAAAACGTTTTGAAATCATGGTCAAATCCTGCTTCTTCTCAGAATTAACCTAAGATTGACTGTTCGTGCAGTTCTCCCTGTAATCCGATGAACTGTACCAACGTCCCGCAATTCATGTTTATGAAGTATATTTCCAAGCGCAATTCGTTCATAGTGACTAGGAGTTTCATACAAATAATTCTTCAGGACAGTGTGTCTGAAAGCTGTTCATTCTTTTAAACTTTGGATTAAATGCTCACATGCAAACTGATCATACCAAAAGACGTTAAAAGATGGTACTTGTTGTTACCCTGTCTGGCGCTCGGCATTAAGGGGCTAAAACAAGGACTGGTCGGCTCGGAGTCAGTATACTGTGTCCGAGTGGGGCATTCATGTTAAACTGCGGCATGGTATCTCAGTGGGCTAGCACCATAAATCGGCATCAGTCCGGACTAGTACAAGCAGCCACACAGCCACACACAGACGCACAGACACAGACACACACACACACAGACACAGACACACACACACACACAGACACACACAGACACACACACACACACACACACACACACACACACACACACACACACACACACACACACACATGCATGCAGGTCGCTATATAAGTGCAATAATCTTGAACGCGATGTTAAACCCCATATCACCTCACCTCATCTCATGATTCAAGATTTCCTGTGATCAACGTCAGCCTATTTTCCAAACGTGCACGCGATTGTAAATTGTTAGGAACCTTGTGTCATGCATTGTGAAGATCAACTAGCAACTGTTCCTGGTGCGTGCGCAACAGCCGCAGACAACACATTCCACGTGCATCACTCACATAGTATAAAAGTACAAAAGAATGTCCAGTCAAAGTTTGAATTTATTTCACAACGTTACCTCAGTAAAAGAGTGCATAGGAAAGAAGACCTTTCAAACATTTTAGGGCTGATGCAATCGTCTTCAAACGTCATGGTCTAACGTACATTCCTTACCGCCAACGACCAATCAGAATGCAGGATTCAAACATGCCATCGAAAAATAATATGCAGTCCAATAGCAGCCTTTTTTTCAACCTCCAGCTGCCTACCAGGTAACAGATGCTCGTATGAACGCCTTCGCCTGTTCCGGCACAGACTGCTTCAGCTACCTTGACGGTCCATTCTGCATCTCCAACGGCTCCGTCGTCTGTGACAACTGCATCCGGGACCGCATGCTTTGCGCGTAAGATACATAACTTCAAATTTCAGTGTGACTTAGTGACTGGTTTGATCACCAACTAATATAACTGTAACATTATAATATACACTAAATCCAACATTTCTCCTAATTTGTTTGTCTAAATTAATTAGAATGTGGTATTCTCTACTAGTGATATACCAGTAGTTCTGTAACTGAAGAATTCATATTCTGTAAAGTTGTTCTGTTCTGTAACTGTTGAAGTCAAGTAGTAGAACTTAATGAATTAGCTGTAATAGTATGGGGAACCTTTCTCCATTCATCCTATCCAAATTTGTCTTAGTCCATGAATCGAACAATGGCGGTCTCTCCCGTGGGTCCTGCGGTCTGTTCATCAACTGATATAACAAGTCGGCCTGTGCCTGCAGAATTCATGAAAACTAATTAGGAGCAGAAATAGTACGGGATAAGATACACTAGATACCACATTTCTACCATTTTGTCCGCCCAATCTCCAATAGTCACAGTTCGTGAATCCATCTGTGGCAGTCTCTACCAGGGTTTGAGTAATGATTCGACACACATGTCTACCCGATTACATGCCATACATTATTCGTCCTAGATTCCGCGTAATTCAATGATGGTGGGAACACGGTTCCACTGCAAATAGATGTAGACTGCAATATACACCCCAATGGTATTGCTGGAATATTTCCAAAAGCGGCGTCAATCAAACTCACTCACTCCAAAATTATACGCCTGATGATGTATCTTAATAATGACGAAACAATTTTTATGAAAAAGGGTTAAAATTGTTCAAATGGCCAAAATGCCAGAGTTATATTCAATATTGAAATACAAACTTGAGTATCGTGGTGAACCTTTATTTCTCGATTTCCCGTTTCAGTGACACCAGCCTCAGCTCCTCCGACTGCAACCAGCCCTGCGATAAATAGGACTGATTATATGACGATATAGATAGTTGATGAATGTAAACTTGATGGCCTATTCACATCAATAAATAATGTGCAGCAACTTGGATTTTGTTCTCTTTCAATTAATTTCTGCATTCTCTGCAATAGTCGCGATTGGTTACTTTGGATCATGGTCACAATATGCAAAACCTAAATGAAGGTTATTAAAACGGTTTATGTGGACATGCTGGACCTGTTCAAATTTGACGCATCAGTGACGAATATTTATGAAGTCTGATGCGATTCACTTTCATGCGATTCTTCACTGTGACTTGTCCCATTTGTTCCCGTTTTTGTTCAGGTGAACATGACTTACCTTTGCCTGTGGCTGTGACGGGTGCCACAGGTGGGGCCACAAACGCATACTTACGATATAGCCTGAAGTGTACAGTGGACTAAGTTAAGTTCTCATGATTATGGAAAGGGTTTTGTTGCTTTTACTTATATGAGAGTAATTATAGTTGACATTTAAATATAAAAATAGGGACTCTCGTGATATGCCCTTTCTTCGAGTCGACCCTGGACCTCTTTGGCAAACTCGTAACACGACTAGCGCAAGGTGATAAGATGTGCCATGCTGGTTCCCATCGTACAAGCAAACCTTTATTGGTGTATGCATTCAGTTTGAAATCCTGCTCGGTTTTGATAAGATCATGAAATGCTGTCAACCATGTAGTGTTCTTTGTTTATGTTGCTTACTAATATATATTTTGAAAAGTGTAGTGGAAGGCACTATTGGAGTATGCCTCAATCTTATTAAGACGCATAGTAGACATCAAGATTGTGTATCCTATAATTATGAGTAAGTGAGATGGGACATAATATTTTGTTTGTTTGTTGGTTAACGCTGCACTCAGCAATATTCCAGCTATATGACGGCGGTCTGTAAAATAATCGAGACTGGACCAGACAATCCAGTGATTGACATCATGAGCATCGATCCACGCAGTTGGGATCGATGACATGTATCAACCAAGTCAGCGAGCCTGACCACCCGATCCCGTTGGTCGCCTTTTACGACAAGCATAGTCGCCTATTATGGCAAGTATGGGTTGCTGAAGACCTATTCTACCCCGGAATCTTCACGGGTCGATGGGACATATCAATTGGCTTCAAACCCAGGTCTGTGAAGGGAGGAGAAGCCCCTCAACAACTAAACTACCCCAGTAGTATAGGTAATGATGGTTCTGGCTCACTTCCACTGGAGCTGGATTTATATACCTATACCATCACTACAGATGGAATTTTTTATGCCAAAATGACTATGCAATTCAATGATAGTCATAAGATTCAGCTAAATTGGCTCCAGCTCACCACCACCTGGAGCCAATGATATAAATTTTTATAGGTAATGATGGTTCTGGCTCACTTCCACTGGAGCCGGATTCGTATACCTATACTGCTACTACAGATGGAATTTTTTATGCCAAAATGATGATGCGATTTAACGATAGTCATGAGATTAAGTTAAATTGGCTCTAGGTGGAGTCAATGATATAAATTTTTATAGGTAATGATGGTTCTGGACCACTACCAATACCTGGGGCCAATCATTGCTTTAGATGAGTCTAAATGGTAATAAAAATATTCTTTATTATTTTTATCGATAAAGCGATATTCAACATTTTTATTAAGTTCTTCGTTCATTTTACTAGGAGACCAGACTATATAACTACACTCTTTTTGTAAATTGATAAGAAACAATTGATAACCGTATTTGGTTGGTTTGACATCACTGATATAATAAAAACCTTGTGGTAATTCTTTCCATTGAATAGCTTTCTCCATTATTATATATTTATGTTAGCATTTGTCTAAATGTAATCACACGATAGTAAACAATCTATTTTTAATCTCCAACCAGTTCTTTGGTTTTGGCACGGAATAATTGACGCGCTTGTTGCCTCCCCTCTTCTATGAACTTTTTTTTCTCGTCTTCGCTAATACCACTGGTCTTACGAGATTTTGATCGAATCTCCTGCTTCATTTTATTGTATTTGGTGAGTTCCAACAGCACTTAACGAAACTCATCCTCGGATATCTTACAATCGGCCATTGCTGTCGAAATATGATCCTCAATGCTGTTCAACTTTGCTTCGGCGAATATCCGAATACTATCGTGTTTTAATGCTTTCTTTTGTAACCTACGAGAAATGAATTTTATCGCTATTCCTGCCAGTCCCGAGACTCCAGCTGTTATTTCCATGCTGAGCACGATAGGCACGGCGATTATAGTTGATAGTAAACCGATACCCGCTACACCGAGTCCCATGCCAGATACTACAAGAGCGGTGTCAACTCCGTCAAGAGCATTCACGGCTCTGCGATACTTTTTATACAATCCAAGTCTCAACTCCCTATCCTTCTCTATTCGACGTTTTATGTCGCATATTTGATGTAATCGAAATCCATCAACAGTTTCCATCTTTTCAAATGCTTCACCGAGCGCCGGATATAAACTCATAGTGTATATTACGATCATATAATAGTCTTTAATTGGTCTTGCTTAAATGTTTTGAGACTATACATCAATCTTATCAAATGTATATTATACGGCAAGAATATCTTAGAAAGAGAAATGCTGTCACTTTTAATAATTTGGACCCCCTCGAGGGTTGCAACGGGCGATGCTCCGATATGAATAATACTGCAACGTTGACGCTCGTGTTTCTTGAGCCATTTAATCGATAGACCTGGTAATATGTCGAAGGCATCTACCGGTGCATCTCCGAACAAGACTTCAATAATAAGCGTAGAAAGATTAGGTATTGCACTCAGGTTAACTTTAATATCTTCGAATTCAGTAACCAAATTTAAACTAATGTTTTTTAAGGCCGGACGACTATATATCATATGACCTGGGTCATCTGGCAGGGGAGTGACCAACACACTTTTTCGTTTTGACGGGATATAAGCCGCGAGTACGATGCCACTATTTATTATCTTAGTTAAATTATGTCCCTTACCCATCATCACATAAGGTGGGATAATGACGATATTCAGTAGCCACTCGATGTTTGCTTCAACCATAGTCCATTTATTATCGTCGTTGCGAGTAATATTGTACGAAGTGTTTTTAATGAGTCTACTAACATCGACATCGACATCTAAATCTCCTAGATTACCCATGAATGTGACTTCTTTCCGCTTGTATACATTATCGTGTAAGTGTAAAGCGTATAACTTACCATTGTAACCGGGTTTATCAAATCCTTCTTTGTCTCCGAGATCGGAAAGCGCAATTGTATTACATTGTCTTACTGTTCCAGGGCCTGATGCATCAACCATTATTTTTAATATGGAGTGTTACGCTTAAGTATCCTATATGTACAGGTTGATGTTTTACATCTAATACAGAAATTTTGAGGTCTGAAATAATACCACGCTTCAATTTTTTATATTGTAATAACGAGAATGATTCCGTTCTACCGCTATTATATTTTTCATTTTTCACTGGAACACTTCTGAGTAGAGTTGAAGGACTTTCTAGTTGAATATTATCCGTCGTGCTTATTTGATCAAGATGGATGAACAACTCTTTATAGGGAACTAAATCGGGTAATTTAATTCCCTGTCGTGGTTTGTTAGAATTTATAATTCCTATTCTATGATGAAATCCAAGTGTAACTTCTAAGTATGGTCTAAGAACTACAACGTTTTCTCCAGAGTCGACTTTCGCTATCCCATTCGACTCATTTTGTGTTAGACTAGCTCCATTAGGCTTAAAAATTTCATCATTGAGTGAGCATACGCTGTAATACCCATCAGGTATAGTAATGAATTTTTCAAATCCATTGTTTTCACCTATTATATCTATACTATTATTTCTTCTCGCAGCACTTATATTGGTCCACAGCAGGTAATACGTTACATCGCATAGAGCTACTTCGAGTTGTCCATCCGAGTTATCGATAGTATGAAGCAGTTCAATAGACTGACCATTTGTTATTCCCGGGAGTGTAACATACATATTAAATATACAATGATACTATATCATAACTTAAATATGAAATCGACTCACATTACTAATCAATCGATTATAGTAACTGCCTCCGGTGCTGAGTTTACCGTTAAATTCCACGATATCTTTGAAAAATACAGTTTCACGGCAACTAACGATACAATGGTGGACGATTGGTTTAACCGTCCGATGCAATTTTGGCAGAATCAGTTAAACTTTGCCGTATGGTGTGCCACAACGGGATGTGGCGTATCTGTTAATGCCCCGGGATTTAAACTATATAAGTCTGTTATATTATTTCACGTGTACTATCAGATTAGACGTATACTTAAAGAAATTAGTGCTCCATTACCGATGGATCCAGCATGGAATCATGCAAATAATCATTATAATAAAAGGCCTTCGAACGTATTTGTAATGAATTTAATGTTTCTACCAGTAAAGATTGGCGCATTAGTGGACCTAGCCATGGTCTAGGTATTCCGTACAATGGACAAAGAACTATTAAAGATAAAAGCGATTATTTAATTAAAGCGGGTGTGATCCCTTCAGGCTTTGCTCTCTCAGATAAACAGTTTAGAGCAGATCGTATGAACTTTGAGAGTGGCATTCCTTTTCTTATAATAAAGTTTGTGCATCCAAACGATACAACAGATGCTTGGAATGAATTTCTTAATGATAAAACGGAAAATAATTTTACTAACCCAGGATTTGAAAGAGTTAATGAATCGATAAGAACTTATGTATGGGCAATTCTCGGAGCACAATCGCAAACACGAACGTCCATTTTCGGTACTGGGACGGCGTTTGATGCGCAAAAACAGTTTGTCTCAAACGTGGAGGACGCCATTAATTCACCAGTTGACATACCATCGTCTATAAAGCGTTTTCAAGATGCATTACAGTACGCTCAATCCAAAGTGGACTTCGTTTATGCGCCGGGACTATACATGTCTCCGAGTAATATGGAACTTAAGATCGGTCAAGTGATAGGCTATAATAATAAAATTGTTATTGCTACCGATCAACAAAAACCAGGTATAAATTCAGATATTAACGTTGAATTAATAACGCAAACGATCACGGGCGAAAAGGGAATAGTCAAGCCGCAAACACCACAACCATCTACTAATGCTCAAACATCTACTAATGCACACGCACAAGTACCACCGCATATTGAGGCTAAAAATCAACAACATATCGATGAAAAAAACAGCGCTCGTAGTGGGTGGAGTCTCGGTTGGCTTACTCATGATTTGGTGGTTAAATAGTTCTTAGCGAACACGTACAACAGCCCTGCAATTGCTACGATCAACCCCCACAAGTTTTGACTAAGCCAAGTGGTGGTCTTAGCTAATAAATTCAATAGCCAGGAAACAACACTCCCTATTATACCGGGAAGTGCGGCCGCGGCTTTCTCAGCGAGCCTTCCCAGTGCTGAACCTAATGCTTTTAAATGCTTTTTTATCCACTCTTTTATACCGTTTTTATCGCTAGGAGGTGATCCGCCACCACCTGTACTGCCACCTGTTAACGAGAGAGTCAAAGTCGATATAATAAATCCCAACGCGGTTAAAATACTGGCAATGGTTATTCCCTGTTCTCTGAACAATGTTTTAATTTTATCGGCCAGTGTAGTGTCATCGTTGAGGACTTGATCGATAGTTTCTCGAATACGACTGATTTGCGAACGAAGTGCCTTTCTATTACTGGAAGCAGCTTCGATGCGGGCCGATCTTTCGTCTTCTAAGTTACGTAATCTTTCTGCTACGCGGCGTCTACTGAACTCATCGCCCGCCTGTTCGAGTTTTGTTTTCTCTTGAGCTATATGCTTGTCGATTTCGGATATCTTGGCTGTATTATTGATGAGTTCTCCCCGCATTGTTCGCATTGCCTTGTCAAGACCTCGTAATTCCCTAATACTAAACTCCGAATATGGTGATACACTGACCGTGGAATTATCGTAATAGGTATCTAAGATTTCTCCGAGTCCGTTCGTGGCCACATTAGAGGCTTCTTCCAAATCATCTGTATTACCGAGTTCAGTACGCACGGTTCGAAGAACTTTAGTAGTCTTCGCGGGAAGTTTTGCTCGTCCGTATTCTACAAAACCTAATTTATCACGAACAAACTCGCGACTATGTTTACCAGCTATAGTAGACAAGGCTAGGGGCTTACGAGTACTATAATGCATAAGATCAATATGCGGAGAGTCACGCAGTCGTAATATTCCTTTACTATCTAGCATAAACTTTGAATACTCACGACCTATTGGGATAACATAATTTTTATCATCTTTTAAGGCATCGTAATAATCATTGACGGTTGATTGTAAAATTTCATCGTTAAGATTCGTGCCACCAAAGTTGGTTTCATCAGTACCCTCTTCGTTTTGGTTATCAAAGTCATCAAATGTACTTAGATCTAAGTTATTATGTTCAAAATTAGCCATTTTTATATTAAACATAGGGTACATAATTTCAATATAAACAATGTCTTCGCAATACGGACGCAAGTTAAACCCACAACGTAGACTTCGAGATCCATTAGGGGTCAAAGCAATTCGTCAGTCTGTAACTATAACTAATAACCCTAGTACCATAGATCAGAATCAAACGCTTCTGGTTCGCTTTCCTAATCTCGGCGCACACGATGTGTTAGTTCCGGGAACTGTCAGACTAGCGTTTACGATTAGTTTGACTTCTACAGACGTTAACAGGGAGCCCGTTCAGAACATAGGTCGTGCTATCGTTAAGAAAATCGCGATTAAAATTAGTGGTAATGAGGTTTTGAGTATCGACGATAGCGATGTATACTATTGTTACATGGATCTCTGGAGAACGGATAAAGAGCGGGAAAACTTACAGTACCAAGGTATTTGTAATAAGAACACATTGAGACTGCGCGTGGGTGCTGATAATGGTGTTGATACCAACGAAAAAGATAAGGCCGTTGCCGACGCATTAGGTAACAGATTCTATGTTCCCCTAGACTTTGAATTACTAGATTCCCACATGCCCTTTTATCAAGCATCCCTAGGTGATAGGTTAGAATACGAACTCACTTTTAATGACTACGGTAGAGTAATCAGATCTGCTAATGATGATGCTAGCTATTCCATTGACAATATCTCTCTGGAGTACGATATGATAACGGATCCCGAATTAGCCAGACAAATTCGTAACCAGTATACGGGAAGTTTAGCCATTTTGTACGATCGCGTGCTGCGACACCGGAAGATCACGAGGGACAAAAAAGATACGATGTGGAATATCAATCTAAACGTCCCCACGAGGTCGCTGAAGGGTATTTTAATGTTGTTCGAGGACCCCTCCGATGCGTTTAAAAGAAATACCGAGAAGTTCTACAATCCCAAGATTACAAAAGTAGAATTGACTATCGAGGGCGTTCCTAATCAACTATATAGCCAAGGAATGCTAGCGTATCACCAGTGGGATGAGATTAAAAAACTTCCTTCTATAAAACGTTCCCCGGAAGTTAACGCGGTCGTGAAAGATCTGTCTCTCGGGAGTGTATCGATGGGTGAATACCTCACCACGAAGTACGCGCTATGGCTCGACATGCGAACAACGGACGATGACCAATTACACGGCAGTGGGAGGAGAATAGAAAATGCTAGCGAGGGTGCCACCATACAGATAACGAAGCTTCAGGAAGCGGCTGGTAAATTAAACATATATTTGTACGTGATTATGGATGCGCAACTTAATATACAGAATGGGAGATTCGTGCAAGCAATCTATTGATAATCTTTTACCTAAAGATCCGCACTGCGCTATCATATGCGGGCAAACGGGCTGCGGAAAAACAGCCTTTATTCTAGATATTTTAGAAAGTCATTATCGGGACGTTTTCGATCATATCATTATTCTGTGCCCGACTATAAGCGTTAATAAAACCTACCTATCGAGAGATTGGGTAATGAATGACAATGGGGTACACAGAGTCGATCCGGGCGATCGTTTACAAGACTGCCTCCGAGTATGTCACGAAAAATACAAAGGAGAATCGACCCTTTTCGTAATAGACGACTGCAGCGCGAGTAAAGAACTCACAAAAAAGAAAGATATGCTTTCGTATTTAGCATTCTCCGGTCGGCATACTCAACATAGCGTTTGGGTACTTACACAAAAATACAACTCTGTCCTGAAAGATCTCAGAGAGCAGACCAAATGGGTAGCGCTGTTTCATTGCAAAGACCGAGATTCATTCGAGGAATGTTTACGCGAAAATGATGTCATTTATACCAAGGGGGAACGAGATAAAGTCAGAAAAGTGTTAGCGGCAACGAAGCACTGTAAACTCGTATTAAAAACCGATCAACCAGCTGCTTATGCAATTGCTTAGCAAATTATAGCAAATTGTAGCAAAATTATAGCAAAATTGTAGCAAAATTATAGCAAAATGTAGCAAAATGTAGCAAATTGAACATTAGCGGTTAATATTACATAAAATGTGGTTCGAAATCCTCATTCTTTCACAACAGTTCATTATTACGGGATGTATTGGATATGTCATATTATATTATGTTAGACTTAAATATCTCCTTAGGTATTACATTATGGAATGCGACGAACTCATCGAACAAATGCTCAAAGAATCTGATGCAGATCAACATGCTGATAAATCTTTAGATAAACATAGAGAAAGACTTGCCGCTTTGGTAGCCGGTGGAAAATGTTCCCAATATTTGGGAGAAAATTATACCATCGAAAAAATTGATAACATGACCGACGAAGAAATTAAAAAACTGTACGCTCGTTACGAGTCTAGACTGGGAGCT
Source organism: Haliotis rufescens (assembly GCF_023055435.1). Lineage (NCBI taxonomy): Eukaryota > Metazoa > Mollusca > Gastropoda > Lepetellida > Haliotidae > Haliotis > Haliotis rufescens. The sequence goes on along the minus strand of NW_025964212.1, from coordinate 1,993,806 downwards.
ACCATGACTAAAACGATAGGGTCTTCTATATTACAACTATACACAGCCGTAGCTAGTACGTTTCTCCCCATCCCGGCAGAACATCGCCTGTATTTATGCGAATCTCTCGAGAAAGACCCATTCATCGAACATGCTATAAGCGCAGTGAGCTGTGAGTTATATCATAGATACGGAATGTTCTTAGCTCCGTTCACCACAGCTTTAATAATGGCTAGGTATTGTCAATTTAAACATACGTGCCCACTTAATAATATAAATGGAGACACAGGTGACACCACAGATTGTGAACGAGGAACCACAGATTGTGGAAACGCAACAACAGATTGCGGAACAACAAGTGAATGAGGATGTGAATGAGAAAACAAAAAAACAACCCAGAGTTACTAAGAACCCCCAAAAAATAGCCGCAGGAAGAAAGGGTGGGCTGGCGCGCAAAGCGAAATTAATAAATAATTCAAATATTAATCCGATTAAAACATGGGCACTAGTAGGAGTTGCTGGTATAGCGGCTGTATGGTTCTTTTATAAGTCCGGAGAAGAGAAAATGTCACCCCCGCCACAACAACAAGTTCAATTAGAGGTTAGTCCTCATATAATGCTATAAGAAGCATGACTACTCCAGCTACAGACGGTAAAATGTTGGTAAACGCGACGTATCATTCAGCGGTGGTCACCGGCTTGGCAATTGGCTATGCCCGTATGGCTAAAATGATTACTAAAGCCACACCTCCCAAGCTAGATTTTAATGGATATGACATACCAATGATGGTTCTGGATATTGGATTAGCTATGACAACGAAGGATATGCTCATCAAACAAGGACTTATCCCGGAAGACATAATGAAGTAATTAAACATTTGAATATTTATATTCATATAAATATGGCAACAATTGCGATGATGGTCGTTGGAGCTGTTGTTAATGCTCTAGCTTTTTCGGGGAGTAATTATTTATTTTCCAGTATGAGGGGATCAAACGCTAAAGAAGTTGAAGAGGAGCGTAAACGACATAACGAAGCTTTAGAACAATACCAAGCAGCCCAGTTACAATATACACAGCAGAGAATGAAGAGATTAGACTTTATTCATGAACAACTGATTAAGGAAGGACATTCAATTCAAACGTTTAAGGATGTCGAATCTGCCATGCACGAATACTTCCTCGTTTATGGGAAAAAACTAGACCCAATACCGAGACCAACAATGAGTCAGTTTTATACACCGTCAGAGGAACAAAAGAACCGAGAGGTCACATTTATTATTATTGGATTGAGTTCTCTATTGATTTTCAGCTATACCATGCATAAGTCAGAGTGACAGCTGTGGCTATGCATAATCAATATCTCACAGTGTAGCTGTGATTTGCATTTAGACAAATGATATGATAGATGTATATACCATGAATAACTGCAAGTTTACACTCATGGGAAAGACTACCCTTTGTAACCGGCGCTGTGTTGATTTTTTTTACTGCGGGATACACAACTATTACATCAGGCGCGGAAACATTAACTATAAGTGTTCTGTATGCGGGATAGGGGTCAAAGGTCGTTATTGTTTATGCAAGGAACACGGTGCTGATAGGGTCAGGAACCAGATTATTTATGCTAGGAAGAGAGATTACATCAATGAGAGGAATAGGTTGGGGAGAATATGTATTTAGATATATGAAAACAACCAATTAGACATTTGTCTCATTTTGCATATACCATTCAACCACAATGGTTTTTGTCAGAGAATTAAAAGCTATGGCAAAGCAAAGTGGACTGCGTGGATATTCTCGTATGAGAAAAGCTGAATTGATGGATTTACTCGGTTTGGAATACAACAGACCCCAGACTGTTAGAGAACTCAAAGTTCGAGCGAGAAACAGTGGGCTGAGAGGTTATTCTCGAATGAGAAGAGCTGAATTGATCGCTTTACTAGATAATAATCAACCTATTGATAATGTTGATAATGATAATGATGTTGAGAATCAACCTAATAATGATAATGATAATCAACAACAAGAATTAATATTTGTACCCACATCCGCCGGCGTTGGTAAATATCTAAGAGGTTGGAAGATGGATATTAATTCCAACATGGATGTTAACGATATTAAGCCCATCATATCGAGTAAAATTAACGAGGAATTAGATGATTTACATAGTATAAAATACCAGCTGACGATTAAAATGACATTGAGTAAAAGTAGCACCGAATATACCGAACCATATTTCCGTAGCAATCAAGAAGTTATAACCGAATCCGATACTATAAACTCATCATTAGATACATCAATTCAGAGGATACAGGAAACTTTAGAACGCTGGACTAATAGAGGTTCTGGTTGGGGTGTGGATAAAATCGATAGTTTATATTTAGATATAGCAAATTATATGCCCTTCAAAGGTGGATCTTATATAGATTTACCCCCGTATTATAAGAAGAAAAAAGCCATAATTAACGTAAAAAATAAATCCGATGACTGTTTAAGAATGATGATAAGATCTGCATTGTTCCCCGTAGACAAAAATCCGGATAGACCTTCTAGCTATCCCCAAAACGATGGACTCAACTTCGATGGTATAGACGAACCTACACCAATATCACAAATTGATAAGGTGGAAAAGCAAAATAATTTAGCTATAAATGTTTTCGGACATTCTAAAGGAATTGTTGTACACAGGATAAGCTCCGCTCCGGAAAATATCCCCAGAATCAATTCATTTCTGATCGAAAAAGATGGTAAATATCATTATACGTGGATAAAGAGTTTAAACAGGCTATTATACGATCAAACAAAACATGCTAGAAAGAAATATTTCTGCGAAAGATGCCTGCATGGGTACAGCAGACAAGATCTATTAGAAGCGCATAAAGAAGACTGTAGAGGTGTTGGACAGAATGCTATCAGGATCGATATGCCTAAAGAAGGAAAAAATATATTAAAATTTGAACATTATTGTAATCAAATGCCAGTACCGTACGTAATTTACGCCGACTTCGAAGCGCTTATCAAACCCATAGAAAATACCGAACGCAATAATACTGATAATAGTTTTACGTACAAAACTCAAGAACATATTCCTTGTGGGTTTGGATATATAGTTGTAAGGTATGATGGGAAAACAAACCCGCCCGTGATTTACAGAGGTCCCGATGCAGCGGGAAAGTTCCTAGAATATCTACAAAATGAAGAGAGAATAATCAGGGAAAAATTATCGTGTAAGATACCCATGCGTATGACGAGGGATGATTGGAGTGCTCATAAGAAGTCAACGAGTTGTCACGTTTGTAATAAACCCCTGGATGGGGATTCCGTAAGAGATCATTGTCACGTCACGGGTAATTATCGGGGAGCCGCGCATAACGAGTGTAACTTGAAACTAAAAATGAATGCTCAAACAATACCCATCCCCGTTGTGTTTCACAACCTTAGGGGATACGATTCACATCTCATTATGCAAGCTATCTCGAAGACCGACGGCGGTTTAACGTGCATTCCTAATAATATGGAAAAATACATATCGTTCTCGTTGACTAAACCTATACATTATAGGGACAAGGATGGGAAATCTAGAACAAAGCAAAGTAATGGGCTTAGATTCATAGACTCCGTACAGTTTCTGTTATCCTCCCTGGACAATTTAGCTAATGCGAACAATCCCGATGACTTCGCGATAACAAATAAATATACCGATAAGATTACTCGTCATTTGTTGCTGAGAAAAGGTGTATATCCTTACGAATATATGGATGATTGGTCTAGATTCGAAGAAACTGAATTACCAACCCTCGAATCATTCTATAGTAACTTAACAGAATCTAGAATAACAGATGCCGATTATGAACACGCTCTGACGGTCTGGGATAAATTAGGTTGTAAGAATTTAGGTGATTATCACGATCTGTACTTAAAAACCGATGTACTGTTACTCACCGATATATTTGAGATATTTAGAAAGACGTGTTTCAAACAATATGGCTTGGACCCGGCATGGTACTATTCCAGTCCCGGACTATCGTGGGATGCATTGTTGAAGAAGACCGGCGTAGAACTAAAACTACTCACAGATTACGATATGCACTTGTTTATTGAGAAAGGATTAAGAGGTGGTATATCGATGGCAGCTAAAAGGTATTCTAAGGCTAATAATAAATTAGTGGAAGGATACGATCCCAGTAAACCCGACACGCATATATTATATCTCGACGCTAACAATTTGTACGGATGGGCTATGAGTCAACCTTTACCCACGGGTGGTTTTGAATGGGTCGATGATATCGATAATATCAATGTTATTAATATTCATAATAATGATGCGAATAAAGGGTACATACTAGAAGTTGACTTGGAATATCCAAGTTCGTTACATAAAGATCATAACAGTTATCCGCTAGCTCCCGAAAGATTAATGGTTAATAAAGATTGGATGTCGGAATATCAACGCTCATTGATGGGAAATAGTAGGTTAGCTAACGTAGAAAAACTCGTACCAAATTTGATGGATAAGACAAAATATATAGTTCACTACAGAAATCTCCAGTTGTATCTATCGTTAGGTATGAAACTTAAGAAAATACACAGAGTTCTAAAGTTCGATCAAAGCCCTTGGATGGAGCCCTATATAAGGTTGAACACAGATTTAAGAAAGATAGCTACCAGCGATTTCGAAAAGAATCTGTATAAGCTCATGAATAACTCGGTATTTGGTAAAACTATGGAGAATCTAAGGAAGCGTGTTGATGTTAAATTAGTCAGATCTAATGAGGAAGAAAGACTCAGGAAACTTATAGCCAGTCCGGCTTTTAACAGAAGCAAGATATTTGATAACGACTTAGCCGCGTTGCATATGCAGAAGAGTAATATAAAATTCAACAGACCGGTGTACGTCGGTATGAGTATTCTCGACTTGTAAAAACACTTAATGTATGACTTTTATTACAATGAACTTAAGAAGCAATACGGCGATAGATGCGAGGTGTTATATACCGACACAGATTCTTTGTTGATGGAAATACAAACCGAGGATGTGTATAAAGATATGGCAGAAAAAATAGATATGTACGACACGAGCGATTACCCAAAAGATAATCCACTGCACAGCGTTGTAAATAAAAAGGTGTTAGGTAAGATGAAGGATGAATGTGCTGGGACCCCTATAGCGGAGTATGTGGGATTAAGACCTAAGATGTATTCTATAAAGAAGTCCGATAATGGAGAGATAAGAAAAGCTAAGGGCGTTAAGAAGTATGTTGTAAAAAAGCATATCAAACACGAACAGTATAAAGAATCATTATTTAATGGTAGAACGTTCAAACACGAGATGAACTCTTTAAGAAGTTACGATCATAGGATATATGGATTAAGAATGAACAAGACATCATTATCCCCCTTAGATACAAAGAGATGGATTGATAATGATGGTGTAAATACCTATGCTTATGGTTATGGTGGTAATACCGTACCGTCGGGAACTATGAACAACTCTTCTCGTACAAATGCCCTACCCGGTCCATCTTGAAGATAATAAAGAATAGGCTCTCCTTCTTTCGTAACCAATCGACTAATGTTATACGTCTTAAGGGACCATATGGGATCGGTTGCGCGACGTAGGCCTCCTTCGAGTTCACCGGCCTGGTATAAATATCTTACCCTTACTCTATCCGGAAGTTTTCGTTCTTTGCCTCTCCTCGGTGCTGAAGATTCGGAAGTCAAGGATTTCATTTTAATAGCATCGGATGGTTTCTTCCCTATTAATCTCGTTACTTCATTATTCAGCGCTGATACAACGGCTGATAATCGTGTCACCCATTCGGTTGATCTCAATCGCTCCGATTTCATTTCGATCCCATACTGATAGCCAAACAAACGTTCCGCTAATGTCCTGTTAAATCTTTCGACGATAGCTTGACTGCGGTGGGCCTCTCTTTCACCACGGACGATTTTGACATCGTTCTTTGTTAACAGTTTAGTTACCGATCCCATAAACTCGCGACCGGGATCTACTTGAAATAGCTTAGGCCATTTTAGCGGTCCACGTTTATATATGTGACTCAGTGCATTAGCTACCTCTGTTGATTCTTTCGATGTTAATGGCTCAGCCTCTTTGTATCGACTAGCCACATCCACTACCGTTAAAGCGTATTTGTACGTTTTGCGTTTTACCTTATCGTGGGGAAAAAACAAGAGGTCAGCCTGATGAACTTCATTCGTCGTAAAAATATCAAACTTCTTCCTCGGTATATAACGCGGTGCCGGTAAATATATCTGCCACATCGCTTGTTTCTTTAACCAATCCTTGGCCACATCTTGAGATACCTTAGCCGCGGTGGCTAATTTTTTTATTGCTCCTACACCTTTCCAATAGGGCTTTCCTCTTGGGCTATAGTAAATTTTATCCATTATTAATTAATATTGATATTTCTTTTAAAACGACTTTCGTTGAATCGCATCATCATTTTTATACTAATAGAAACAATGATTGGCCCCAGATATTGGTGAGCTAGAGCCAATCTCATGACTATCGTTAAATCGCATCATCATTTTGGCATAAAAAATTCCATCTGTAGTAGCAGTATAGGTATACGAATCCGGCTCCAGTGGAAGTGAGCCAGAACCATCATTACCTATAAAAATTTATATCATTGGCTCCAGGTGGTGGTGAGCTGGAGCCAATTTAGCTGAATCTTATGACTATCATTGAATTGCATAGTCATTTTGGCATAAAAAATTCCATCTGTAGTGATGGTATAGGTATATAAATCCAGCTCCAGTGGAAGTGAGCCAGAACCATCATTACCTATACTACTACCCCACCGTGCCTTTATCTTTACATACATGTAACAACAAGCCAAGGTTACGACATTGGATATGGATCTAGTAGCGGCAATATAGCTGGGGTATGTTTGGTATCTTGTCATGGAATGCAACATCCCAGGATGTGCTGGACACTGCTACAGCATACACCACTACTCTTTATCTGATGTTTTGTTGTTTAACGCCACATTCAGCAATAGTCCAGCTACATGATGGTGGCCTGTTAATAATCAGGTCTGGACCAGAAAAACCAGTAATTGATACTTTGAGCAACGTACCTTACCGTTAGGATATGACGACACACAGTAAACCAAGTAAGCGAGCCTGACCACCATGTCTTTGTAACCAATTGTAACCTGTAAGCCCAAAGAGGACTGATCATGATGGGATAGACGGCAGAGTTTAAAACAATATTCCCTTATTTCTATGGAAGACGTTAACGATGCTATCCTTAGCTATCATTGGTATCTTCAACAAAAAATGCTGATCACTAAATGTGAGAATATCTTCTGCTACAACCTGCCAATAACTAAAGCATTCATGAAATAGAGAGTGGCTCATATTACCCACGAAACGCCAATCAGGATGTCTACATGTAGAACTAGACGTGAAATGATCACAAGAGTGAAACTTCACTTCTCGTAGGATGGAAGCCACCATAAAAATCTATCGCGGACACTGGTCAAGAGGTCTCAGAAACTACTAAAACATTTAACTGCCCTGACCAAATAAAAGACAAAGTCTCATGCTTTTAGTTCATTGTCGGATTCTTGTGAAAATGTTCTAGATATTTTTACCAATATTAATTAGTGATGCGGATAAAGTAAGTTTTATCATCACTGAACTCCCAAATTTGTTCTATGATGCTGCCAAAATATTCCACTATACTCTCGAAGTTAGGAAATATATTTCATATGTAAACCAGTCATTATTCGTTCTTTTAAAAATGGTATACTTTTATACTGTTCATATTTTTTGGTGTATTTATTTCGAAAATTTCTACACACACATACACACCTAGACATACATCCCCACCCCACCCCCCCAGCCACCCCCCCCCCACCCCACCCCTACACACACACACCTACACACACACCCACACACACACCTACACACACACCTACACACACACCTACACACACACACACCTACACACACACCTACACACACACACACACACACACACACACACACACACACACACACACACACACACACACACACACACACACACACACACACACACACACACACACACACCTACACACACACACACACACACCTACACACACACACACACACACACACACACACACACACACACACACACACACACACGTGTGTACATTGCTTCCGGGAAGAGATCCTTTCTCATTTCGCGAACACCTGGTGTCATTACTGATAATTAGTGATCCATTTCTATAATTTCCACAGCTATTTGCCCTTAACGCTCTTGGAATTTGTATCGGCAGAAAACCTAGTCTGGTTATTCTCTTGCATTGATACTTCATATAATTATGTGTATACTAAAAGTTTATTTAAAAAGAAATTATCCAAATCCTTTTTGGCAATGAAATATAATTACGGTGACGTTTAATCCGTGAGACGGGTCGAATTTGGGACTCTGATATTGGCAGGTTTGTTGTGAAGATAATCCCCAAATACATGTGAAGATAAACATGATTACCTTGTTGCCATAATGTCTCGTTGGACCACCATCACCAAATACCACTATCTTGTATTTTCTAGATGAGTTAAAATGTTCTTTCGTTGCTGTAATGTTGCAACTGTGAGTGAGACATAATGTGCATTTACGAAGCAAACAGAGTTGAGAGATCTGTTGAAACAAATACTTAAAGAAGTATTAATCAACACGTGTCTACACAAGGCTTCACATATGCCCTGAAATATTTAGCTTTGATAAGAGCTTTCAGAGTAGCGAAATGGCAAATTAGCATCATTTGTTTTGCAGTAACAACTGTACACAAGCGGCAAAATAGTTCTGTTGCTGCTAATGCTACTACTACCACCACTACTACTAATACGATTACTACTGTTTTTTAGGGGTAACACAATACAGCAAATATAACATCACAGGATATAATTGCAGACGCTGACCTACATGTATGTGACAATATTACCCATATGGTTCATTTAAAGTTCGAAAACGCTATTTACATGTACGCTTGTTTTACATGTCATGAACGCATCATCAATAATTAATTTCGCACAACTGAAAGTTTCAAAAACATATTCCCGAAAATACTGGAAAAAAATCATTCTTCCTGAAGTTTGAAATCGATTACATGCACATGCTGCATTTTTTTAGCAGAGATTTCGTATGAATATAGAAAGTTTTTTGTGACTTTTATTCACAATACACCTCTTGAAACAAAATCAAAATCACCACTTTCACATATGGCTGCAGATTTGGAACGGTCATCGTAAGTATACCAATAAGTTCATGGTACATTCAAATAAATCATGTAGCAATGCAGCTACAAATAGCTCTATGGTATGGAGTCGGATCAAAGTGGGGTTCACAGTTCAAGTCCGCATGGTTTAATTAACGGTGTGCAATTAGCCAATTGGGCGTCGTGCGTAGGCGCCACAGCAGCTTTCTGACTGGGTATATGGTGTAGGTATGTTCTGAAATTGTTTGAAATGACCACATGCTGTGACGCAAGAGAAAATGGATTGTTCCCACCGATCAGACTTGCCTATAAAAGACGAGAGTTCGCCTTTCACTCCAGCCACTTCTATTTTCTACAGACAAGCAAAACAACGTCCTCAGCAACACAGACATCATGAAGGTCCTCGTCATCCTCGCTCTTATGGCATTCGGTAAGCAGACTTTGGATTCTGTTGTTTGTTTTAAATACTATTTCATTTGCGTACCCTATTAATAGTGGTTAATATTTGGAAATATTTAGGTTGAAATGACTGTACTTTGCAAGTACCAACGATACCAAAAGGTGCATTGAGGCTTTATGGAGGATTTGAAAACGTTTTGAAATTGTTGTCAAATCCTGCTTCTTCTGAGAATTAACCTAAGATTGACTGTTCGTGCAGTTCTCCCTGTAATCCGATGAACTGTACCAACGTCCCGCAATTCATGTTTATGAAGTATATTTCCAAGCGCAATTCGTTCATAGTGACTAGGAGTTTCATACAAATAATTCTTCGGGACAGTGTGTCTGAAAGCTGTTCATTCTTTTAAACTTTGGATTAAATGCTCACATGCAAACTGCATTATTTTGAACCAACATTGAAATTAGTGTACGCTTGGGCGGGCATTGTAGTGAATAATTTTCTTTTCGAAAAGCATGTGTCGGGGTTCGATCATACCAAAAGACGTTAAAAGATGGTACTTGTTGTTACCCTGTCTGGCGCTCGGCATTAAGGGGCTAAAACAAGGACTGGTCGGCTCGGCGTCAGTATACTGTGTCCGAGTGGGGCATTCATGTTAAACTGTGGCATGGTATCTCAGTGTGCTAGCACCATAAATCGGCATCAGTCCGGACTAGTACAAGCAGCCACACAGACACACACAGACACACAGACACACACACACACACACACACACAGACACACACACAAAGACACACAGAAACACACACACACACAAACACACACACACACACACATGCATGCAGGTCGCTATATAAGTGCAATAATCTTGGACGCGACGTTAAACCCCATATCACCTCACCTCATCTCATGATTCAGGATTTCCTGTGATCAACGTCAGCCTATTTTACAAACGTGCAAGCGATTGTAAATTGTTAGGAACCTTGTGTCATGCATTGTGAAGATCAACTAGCAACTGTTCCTGGTGCGTGCGCAACAGCCGCAGACAACACATTCCACGTGCATCACTCACATAGTATAAAAGTACAAAAGAATGTCCAGTCAAAGTTTGAATTTATTTCACAACGTTACCTCAGTAAAAGAGTGCATAGGAAAGAAGAACTTTCAAACATTTTAGGGCTGATACAATCGTCTTCAAACGTCATGGTCTAACGTACATTCCTTACCGCCAACGACCAATCAGAATGCAGGATTCAAACATGCCATCGAAAAATAATATGCAGTCCAATAGCAGCCTTTTTTTCAACCTCCAGCTGCCTACCAGGTAACAGATGCTCGTATGAACGCCTTCGCCTGTTCCGGCACAGACTGCTTCAGCTACCTTGACGGTCCATTCTGCATCTCCAACGGCTCCGTCGTCTGTGACAACTGCATCCGGGACCGCATGCTTTGCGCGTAAGATATATAACTTCAAATTTCAGTGTGACTTAGTGACTGGTTTGATCACCAACTAATATAACTGTACCATCATAATATACACTAAATCCAACATTTCTCCTAATTTGTTTGTCTAAATTAATGAGAATGTGGTATTCTCTACTAGTGATATACCAGTAGTTCTGTAACTGAAGAATTCATATTCTGTAAAGTTGTTCTGTTCTGTAACTGTTGAAGTCAAGTAGTAGAACTTAATGAATTAGCTGTAATAGTATGGGGTATCTTTCCCCATTCATCCTATCCAAATTTGTCTTAGTCCATGAATCGAACAATGGCGGTCTCTCCCGTGGGTCCTGCGGTCTGTTCATCAACTGATATAACAAGTCGGCCTGTGCCTGCAGAATTCATGAAAACTAAGGTGCAGAAATAGAACGGGATAAGATATACTAAATCCCACATTTCTACAATTTTGTCCGCCCAATCCCCAATAGTCACAGTTCGTGAATCCATCTGTGGCAGTCTCTACCGGGGTTTGAGTAATGATTCGACACACATGTCTACCCGATTACATGCCATACATTATTCGTCTTAGATTCCGCGTAATTCAATAATGGTGGGAACACGGTTCCACTGCAAATAGATGTAGACTGCAATATACACACCAATGGTATTGCTGGAATATTTCCAAAAGCGGCGTCAATCAAACTCACTCACTCCAAAATTATACGCCCGATGATGTATCGTAATAATGACGAAACAATTTTTATGAAAGAGGGTTAAAATTGTTCAAATGGCCAAAATGCCAGAGTTATATTCAATATTGAAATACAAACTTGAGTATCGTGGTGAACCTTTATTTCTCGATTTCCCGTTTCAGTGACACCAGCCTCACCTCCTCCGACTGCAACCAGCCCTGCGATAAATAGGACTGATTATATGACGATATAGATAGTTGATGAATGTAAACTTGATGGCCTATTCACATCAATAAATATTGTGCAGCAACTTGGATTTTGTTCTCTTTCAATTAATTTCTGCATTCTCTGCAATAGTCGCGATTGGTTACTTTTGATCATGGTCACAATATGCAAAACCTAAGTGAAGGTTATTAAAACGGTTTATGTGGACATGCTGGACCTTTTCACATTTGACGCATCAGTGACGAATATATATGAAGTCTGATGCGATTCACTTTCATGCGATTCTTCACTGTGACTTGTCCCATTTGTTCCCGTTTTTGTTCAGGTGAACATGACTTACCTTTGCCTGTGGTTATGACGGGTACCACAGGTGGGAGCACAAACGCATACTTACGATATAGCCTGAAGTGTACAGTGGACTAAGTTAAGTTCTCATGATTATGGAAAGGGTTTTATGCTTTTACTTATATGAGAGTAATTGTAGTTGACATTTAAATATAAAAATAGCCGCCTTTTACGGCAAGTATGGGTTGCTGACGACCTATTCTACCCCGGAATCTTCACGGGTCGATGGGACATATCAATTGGCTTCAAACCCAGGTCTGTGATGGTAGGAGAAGCCCCTCAACAACTAAACTACCCCACCGTGCCTTTATCTTCACATACATGTCAAAATAAGCCAAGGTTACGACATTGGATATGGATCTAGTAGCGGCAATATTTATAGCTGGGGTATGTTTGGTATCTTGTCATGGAATGCAACATCCCAGGATGTGCTGGACGCTGCTACAGCATACACCACTACTCTTTAACTGATGTTTTGTTGTTTAACGCCACATTCAGCAATAGTCCAGCTACATGATGGTGGCCTGTTAATCATCAGGTCTGGACCCGAAAAACCAGTGATTGATACTTTGAGCAACGTCCCTTACCGTTAGGACATGATGACACACAGTAAACAAAGTAAGCGAGCCTGACCACCATGTCTTTGTAACCAATTGTAACCTGTAAGCCCAAAGAGGACTGATCATGATGGGATATACGGCAGAGTTTTAAAAAAATATTCCCTTATTTCTATGGAACACGTTAACGATGCTATCCTTAGCTATCATTGGTATCTTCAACAAAAAATGCTGATCACTAAATGTGAGAATATCTTCTGATACAACCTGTCAATAACTAATTGCATTCATGAAAAAGAGAGTGGCTCATATTACCCACGAAACGCCAATCAGGATGTCTACATGTAGAACTAGACGTGAAATGATCACAAGAGTGAAACTTCACTTCTCGTAGGATGGAAGCCACCATAAAAATCTATTGCGGACACTGGTCAAGAGTTCTCAGAAACTACTAAAACATTTAACTGCCCTGACCAAATAAAAAGACAAAGTCTCATGCTCTTAGTTCATTGTCGAATTCCTGTGAAAATGTTCTAGATATTTTTACCAATATTAATTAGTGATGCGGATAAAGTAAGTTTTATCATCACTGATTTCCCAAATTTGTGCTATGATGCTGCCAAAATATTCCACTATACTCTCAAAGTTAGGAAAAATATTTCATATGTCAACCAGTCATCATTCGTTCTTTTAAAATGGTGATACTTTTATACTGTTCATATTTTTATCTGTATTTATTTCGAAAATTTCTACACACACCTACACACCTAGACATACACACACCTACACACCTAGACACACACACACCTAGACACACACACCTACACACCTAGACATACACACACACACCTAGACACACACACACCTACACACCTAGAAACACACACACACACACACGTACACACCTAGACACACAACACACACCTACACAGCTAGACACACACACACCTACACACACAACACACACCTAGACACACACATACACACACCTACACACCTAGACACACACACACACACACACACACACACACACACCTACACACCTAGAAACACACACACACACACACGTACACACCTAGACACACAACACACACCTACACAGCTAGACACACACACACCTACACACACAACACACACCTAGACACACACACACACACACACACACACCCACACACTTACGAACGCACGCAAACACACACACATACACACACACACACACTTACGAACGCACGCACGCACGCACGCACGCACGCACACACACACACACACACACACACACACACACACACACACACACACACACGTGTGTACATTGCTTCCGGGAGGGAAGGCATGCTTTCCCATTTCGCGAACACCTGGTGTCATTACTGATAATTAGTGATCCATTTATATAATTTCCACAGCTTTTTGCCCTTAACGCTCAGTGGAATTTGTTTCGGCAGAAAACCTAGGCTGGTTTTTCTCTTGCATTGATACTTCATATAATTATGTGTATACTAAAAGTTTATTTAAAAAGAAATTATCCAAATCCTTTTTGGCAATGAAATGAAATTACGGTGACGTTTAATCCGTGAGATGGGTCGAATTTGGGACTCTGATATTGGCAGGTTTGTTGTAAAGATAATCCCCAAATACACGTGAAGATAAACATGATTACCTTGTTGCCATAATGTCTCGTTGGACCACCATATAACCAAATACCACTATCTTGTATTTTCTAAATGAGTTAAAATGTTCTTTCTCTGCTGTAATGTACCAACTGTGACTGAGACATAATGTGCATTTACGAAGCAAACAGAGTTGAGAGATCTGTTGAAACAATTACTTAAAGAAGTATTAATCAACACGTGTCTACACAAGGCTTCACATATGCCCTGAAATATTTAGCTTTGATAATAGCTTTCAGAGTAGCGAAATGGCAAATTAGCATCATTTGGTTTGCAATAAAAACTGTACACAAGCGGCAAAATAGTTCTGTTGCTGCTAATGCTACTACTACCACCACTACTTCTAACACGATTACTACTGTTTTTTAGAGGTAACACAATACAGCAAATATAACATCACAGGATATAATTGCAGACGCTGACCTACATGTATGTGACAATATTACCCATATGGTTCATTAAAAGTTCGAAAACGCTATTTACATGTACGCTTGTTTTACATGTCATGAACGCATCATCAATAAATTACTTTCGCACAACTGAAAGTTTCAAAAACATATTCCCGAAAATGCTGGAAAAAAATCATTCTTCCTGAAGTTTGAAATCGATTATATGCACATGCAGAGATTTCGTATGAATATAGAAAGTTTTTTGTGACTTTTATTCACAATACACCTCTTGAAACAAAATCAAAATCACCACTTTCACATATGGCTGCAGATTTGAGACGGTCATCGTAAGTATACCAATAAGTTCATGGTACATTCAAATAAATCATGTAGCAATGCAGCTACAAATAGCTCCATGGTATGGAGTCGGATCAAAGTGGGGTTCACAGTTCAAGTCCGCATGGTTTAATTAACGGTGTGCAATTAGCCAATTGGGCGTCGTGCGTAGGCGCCACAGAAGCTTTCTGACTGGGTATATGGTGTAGGTATGTTCCGAAATTGTTTGAAATGACCACATGCTGTGACGCAAGAGAAAATGGATTGTTCCCACCGATCAGACTTGCCTATAAAAGACGAGAGTTCGCCTTCCACTCCAGCCACTTCCATTTTCTACAGACAAGCAAAACAACGTCCTCAGCAACACAGACATCATGAAGGTCCTCGTCATCCTCGCTCTTATGGCATTCGGTAAGCAGACTTTGGATTCTGTTGTTTGTTTTAAATACTATTTCATTTGCGTACCCTATTAATAGTGGTTAATATTTGGAAATATTTAGGTTGAAATGACTGTACTTTGCAAGTACCAACGATACCAAAAGGTGCATTGAGGCTTTATGGAGGATTTGAAAACGTTTTGAAATTGTGGTCAAATCCTGCTTCTTCTGAGAATTAACCTAAGATTGACTGTTCGTGCAGTTCTCCCTGTAATCCGATGAACTGTACCAACGTCCCGCAATTCATGTTTATGAAGTATATTTCCAAGCGCAATTCGTTCATAGTGACTAGGAGTTTCATACAAATAATTCTTCGGGACAGTGTGTCTGAAAGCTGTTCATTCTTTTAAACTTTGGATTAAATGCTCACATGCAAACTGCATTATTTTGAACCAACATTGAAATTAGTGTACGCTTGGGCGGGCATTGTAGTGAATAATTTTCTTTTCGAAAAGCATGTCTCCGGGGTTCGATCATACCAAAAGACGTTAAAAGATTGTACTTGTTGTTACCCTGTCTGGCGCTCGGCATTAAGGGGCTAAAACAAGGACTGGTCGGCTCGGAGTCAGTATACTGTGTCTGAGTTGGGCATTCATGTTAAACTGTGGCATGGTATCTCAGTGTGCTAGCACCATAAATCGGCACCAGTCCGGACTAGTACAAGCAGCCACACACACACACACACACACACGCACACACGCACACACGCGCACACACACACACACACACACACACACACACACACACACACACACACACACACACACACACACACGCACACGCACACGCACACGCACACACACACACGCATGCAGGTCGCTATATAAGTGCAATAATCTTGGACGCGACGTTAAACCCCATATCACCTCACCTCACCTCATGATTCAAGATTTCCTGTGATCAACGTCAGCCTATTTTCCAAACGTGCAAGCGATTGTAAATTGTTAGGAACCTTGTGTCATGCATTGTGAAGATCAACTAGCAACTGTTCCTGGTGCGTGCGCAACAGCCGCAGACAACACATTCCACGTGCATCACTCACATAGTATAAAAGTACAAAAGAATGTCCAGTCAAAGTTTGAATTTATTTCACAACGTTACCTCAGTAAAAGAGTGCATAGGAAAGAAGAACTTTCAAACATTTTAGGGCTGATGCAATCGTCTTCAAACGTCATGGTCTAACGTACATTCCTTACCGCCAACGACCAATCAGAATGCAGCATCCAAACATGCCATCGAAAAATAATATAATAAGACTTTATCATCGTTGTCCAGTCCAATAGCAGCCTTTTTTCAACCTCCAGCTGCCTACCAGGTAACAGATGCTCGTATGAAAGACTTCGTCTGTTCCGGCAAAGCCTGCTTCAGCTACCTTGACGGTCCATTCTGCATCTCCAACGGCTCCGTCGTCTGTGACAACTGCATCCGGGACGGCATGCTTTGCGCGTAAGATATATAACTTCAAATTTCAGTGTGACTTAGTGACTGGTTTGATCACCAACTAATATAACTGTACCATCATAATATACACTAAATCCAACATTTCTCCTAATTCGTTTGTCTAAATTAATGAGAATGTGGTATTCTCTACTAGTAATATACCAGTAGTTCTGTAACTGAAGAATTCATATTCTGTAAAGTTGTTCTGTTCTGTAACTGTTGAAGTCAAGTAGTAGAACTTAATGAATTAGCTGTAATAGTATGGGGTATCTTTCCCAATTCATCCTATCCAAATTTGTCTTAGTCCATGAATCGAACAATGGCGGTCTCTCCCGTGGGTCCTGCGGTCTGTTCATCAACTGATATAACAAGTCGGCCTGTGCCTGCAGAATTCATGAAAACTTAGGAGCAGAAATAGTACGGGATAAGATATACTAAATCCCACATTTCTACCATTTTGTCCGCCCAATCCCCAATAGTCACAGTTCGTGAATCCATCTGTGGCAGTCTCTACCGGGGTTTGAGTAATGATTCGACACACATGTCTACCCGATTACATGCCATACATTATTCGTCCTAGATTCCGCGTAATTCAATGATGGTGGGAACACGGTTCCACTGCAAATAGATGTAGACTGCAATATACACCCCAATGGTATTGCTGGAATATTTCCAAAAGCGGCGTCAATCAAACTCACTCACTCCAAACTTATACGCCTGATGATGTATCGTAATAATGACTAAACAATTTTTATGAAAGAGGGTTAAAATTGTTCAAATGGCCAAAATGCCAGAGTTATATTCAATATTGAAATACAAACTTGAGTATCGTGGTGAACCTTTATTTCTCGATTTCCCGTTTCAGTGACAGCAGCCTCACCTCCTCCTACTGCATCCAGCCCTGCGATAAATAGGACTGACTGATTATATGACGATATAGATAGTTGATGAATGTAAACTTGATGGCCTATTCACATCAATAAATATTGTGCAGCAACTTGGATTTTGTTCTCTTTCAATTAATTTCTGCATTCTCTGCAATAGTCGCGATTGGTTACTTTGGATCATGGTCACAATATGCAAAACCTAAGTGAAGGTTTTTAAAACGGTTTATGTGGACATGCTGGACCTTTTCACATTTGACGCATCAGTGACGAATATTTATGAAGTCTGATGCGATTCACTTTCATGCGATTCTTCACTGTGACTTGTCCCATTTGTTCCCGTTTTTGTTCAGGTGAACATGACTTACCTTTGCCTGTGGCTGTGACGGGTGCCACAGGTGGGGCCACAAACGCATACTTACGATATAGCCTGAAGTGTACAGTGGACTAAGTTAAGTTCTCATGATTATGGAAAGGGTTTTGTTGCTTTTAATTATTTGAGAGTAATTGTAGTTGACATTTAAATATAAAAATAGGGACTCTCATGATATGCCCTTTCTTCGAGTCGACCCTGGACCTCTTTGGCAAACTCTTAACACGACCAGCGCAAGGTGATAAGATGTGCCATGCTGGTTCCCATCGTACAAGCAAACCTTTATTGGTGTATGCCTTCAGTTTGAAATCCTGCTCGGTTTTGATTACATCATGAAATGCTGTCAACCATGTAGTGTTCTTTGTTTATGTTGCTTACTAATATATATTTTGAAAAGTGTAGTGGAAGGCACTATTGGAGTATGCCTCAATCTTATTGAGACGCATAGTAGACATCAAGATTGTATATCCTATAATTATAAAAGTGAGATGGGACATAATATTTTGTTTGTGTGTTGTTTAACGCCGCACTCAGCAATATTCCAGCTATATGACGGCGGTCTGTTAAATAATCGAGACTGGACCAGACAATCCAGTGATTGACATCATGAGCATCGATCCACGCTGTTGGGATCGATGACATGTATCAACCAAGTCAGCGAGCCTGACCACCCGATCCCGTTAGTCGCCTTTTACGACAAGCATAGTCGCCTTTTACGGCAAGTATGGGTTGCTGAAGACCTATTCTACCCCGGAATCTTCACGGGTCGATGGGACATATTAATTGGCTTCAAACCCAGGTCTGTGAAGGGAGGAGAAGCCCCTCAACAACTAAACTACCCCACCGTGCCTTTACCTTTTCATACATGTAACAACAAGCCAAGGTTACGACATTGGATATGGATCTAGTAGCGGCAATATAGCTGGGGTATGTTTGGTATCTTGTCATGGAATGCAACATCCCAGGATGTGCTGGACGCTGCTACAGCATACACCACTACTCTTTATCTGATGTTTTGTTGTTCAACGCCACATTCAGCAATAGTCCAGCTACATGATGGTGGCCTGTTAATAATCAGGTCTGGACCAGAAAAACCAGTGATTGATACTTTGAGCAACGTCCCTTACCGTTAGGATATGACGACACACAGTAAACCAAGTCAGCGAGCCTGACCACCATGTCTTTGTAACCAATTGTAACCTGTAAGCCCAAAGAGGACTGATCATGATGGGATAGACGGCAGAGTTTAAAAAAATATTCCCTTATTTCTATGGAACACGTTAACGATGCTATCCTTAGCTATCATTGGTATCTTCAACAAAAAATGCTGATCACTAAATGTGAGAATATCTTCTGATACAACCTGCCAATAACTAATTGCATTCATGAAATAGAGAGTGGCTCATATTACCCACGAAAGGCCAATCAGGATGTCTACATGTAGAACTAGACGTGAAATGATCAGAAGAGTGAAACTTCACTTCTCGTAGGATGGAAGCCACCATAAAAATCTATCGCGGACACTGGTCAAGAGTTCTCAGAAACTACTAAAACAACTAACTGCCCTGACCAAATAAAAAGACAAAGTCTCATGCTTTTAGTTCATTGTCGAATTCCTGTGAAAATGTTCTAGATATTTTTACCAATATTAATTAGTGATGCGGATAAAGTAAGTTTTATCATCACTGATCTCCCAAATTTGTGCTATGATGCTGCCAAAATATTCCACTATACTCTCAAGGTTAGGAAAAATATTTCATATGTCAACCAGTCATCATTCGTTCTTTTAAAATGGTGATACTTTTATATTGTTCATATTATATTTCTACACACACATACACGCCTAGACATACACCCACACCAACACACACATCCACACCCACACCCACTCACACACGCACACACCACACACACACCTACAAACCTAGAGACACCTACCCTCCTAGACACACATACTCCTACACACCTAGACACACACACACACCTAGACACACACACACCTACACACCTAAACACACACTAACAGATACCTAGACACACACACACACACACCTACACACACACACACACACCTAGACACACACACACAGAACATACACACCTAGACACACACACCTACACACACACCTAGACACACCCACACCCACCCCTAGACACACACACACACCTAGACACATACACACCTACACACCTAGACACACACACACCTACACACCTAAACACACACTAACAGATACCTAGACACACACACACACACACACACCTACACACACACACACACCTAGACACACACACACAGAACATACACACCTAGACACACACACCTACACACACACACACACACACACACACCTAGACACACCCACACCCACCCCTAGACACACACACACACCTAGACACATACACACCTACACACCTAGATACGCACACACCTAAACACACCTAAACACACGTAAACACACACACACACACACACACACACACACACACACACACACACACACACACACACACACACACACACACACACACACACACACACACACACACACACACACGTGTGTACATTGCTTCCGGGAGGAGATGTTTTCCCATTTCGCGAACACCTGGTGTCATTACTGATAATTAGTGATCCATTTATATAATTTCCACAGCTATTTGCCCTTAACGCTCTTGGAATTTGTTTCGGCAGAAAACCTAGGCTGGTTATTCTCTTGCATTGATTCTTCATATAATTATGTGTATACTATTTCAAAAGAAATTTTCCAAATCCTTTTTGGCAATGAGATATTATTACAGTGACGTTTAATCCGTGAGACGGGTCGAATTTGGGACTCTGATATTGGCAGGTTTGTTGTGAAGATAATCCCCAAATACATGTGAAGATAAACATGATTACCTTGTTGCCATAATGTCTCGTTGGACCATCATCACCAAATACCACTATCTTGTATTTTCTAGATGAGTTGTAATGTACCAACTGTGACTGAGACATAATGTGCATGTACGAAGCAAACAGAGTTGAGAGATCTGTTGAAACAAATACTTAAAGAAGTAGTAATCAACACGTGTCTACACAAGGCTTCACATATGCCCTGAAATATTTAGCTTTGATAAGAGCTTTCAGAGTAGCGAAATGGCAAATTAGCATCATTTGGTTTGCAGTAAAAACTGTACACAAGCGGCAAAATAGTTCTGTTGCTGCTGCTGCTGCTGCTGCTGCTGCTGCTGCTGCTGCTGCTACTACTACTACCACTACTTCTAACACGATTACTACTGTTTTTTAGAGGTAACGCAATACAGCAAATATAACATCACAGGATATGATTGCAGACGCTGACCTACATGTATGTGACAATATTACCCATATGGTTCATTAAAAGTTCGAAAACGCTATTTACATGTACGCTTGTTTTACATGTCATGAACGCATCATCAATAAATTACTTTCGCACAACTAAAAGGTTTAAAAACATATTCCCGAAAATGCTGGAAAAAATCATTCTTCCTGAAGTTTGAAATCGATTACATGCACATGCTGCATGTTTTAACAGAGATTTCGTATGAATATAGAAAGTTTTTTGTGACTTTTATTCACAATACACCTCTTGAAACAAAATCAAAATCACCACTTTCACATATGGCTGCAGATTTGGGACGGTCATCGTAAGTATACCAATAAGTTCATGGTATATTGAAACAAATCATGTAGCAATGCAGCTACAAATAGCTCCATGGTATGGAGTCGGGTCTAAGTGGGGTTCACAGTTCAAGTCCGCATGGTTTAATTAACGGTGTGCAATTAGCCAATAGGTTGTTGTGCGCAGGCGCCACAGCAGCTTTCTGACTGGGTATATGGTGTAGGTATGTTCTGAAATTATTTGAAATTACTACATGCTGTGACGCAAGAGAAAATGGATTGTTCCCACCGATCAGACTTGCCTATAAAAGACGAGAGTTCGCCTTCCACTCCAGCCACTTCCATTTTCTACAGACAAGCAAAACAACGTCCTCAGCAACACAGACATCATGAAGGTCCTCGTCATCTTCGCTCTTATGGCATTCGGTAAGCAGTCTTTGGATTCTGTTGTTTGTTTTAAATACTATTTCATATGCGTTCCCCTTTTAATATTGGTTAATATTTGGAAATATTTAGGTTGAAATTACTGTACTTTGCAAGTAACAACGATACCAAAAGGTGCATTGAGCCTTTATGGAGGATTTGAAAACGTTTTGAAATTGTGGTCAAATCCTGCTTCTTCTAAGAATTAACCAAAGATTGGCTGTTCGTGCAGTTCTCCCTGTAATCCGATGAACTGTACCAACGTCCCGCAATTCATGTTTATGAAGTATATTTCCAAGCGCAATTCGTTCACAGTGACTAGGAGTTTCATACAAATAATTCTTCGGGACAGTGTGTCTGAAAGCTGTTCATTCTTTTAAACTTTGGATTAAATGCTCACATGCAAACTGCATTATTTTGAACCAACATTGAAATTAGTGTACGCTTGGACGGGCATTGTAGTGAATAATTTTCTTTTCGAAAAGCATGTGTCCGAGATTCCATCATACCAAAAGACGTTAAAAGATGGTACTTGTTGTTTCCCTGTCTTGCGCTCGGCATTAAAGGGCTAAAACAAGGACTGGTCGGCTCGGAGTCAGTATACTGTGTCCGAGTGGGGCATTCATGTTAAACTGTGGCATGGTATCTCAGTGTGCTAGCACCATAAATCGGCATCAGTCCGGACTAGTACAAGCAGCCACACACACACATGCATGCAGGTCGCTATTTAAGTGCAATAATCTTGGACGCGACGTTAAACCCCATATCACCTCACCTCACCTCATGATTCAAGATTTCCTGTGATCACCGTCAGCCTATTTTCCAAACGTGCAAGCGATTGTAAATTGTAAGGAACCTTGTGTCATGCATTGTGAAGATCAACTAGCAACTGTTCCTGATGCATGTGCAACAGCCGCAGACAACACATTCCACGTGCGTCACTCACATAGTATAAAAGTACAAAAGAATGTCCAGTCAAAGTTTGAATTTATTTCACAACGTTACCTCAGTAAAAGAGTGTTTAGGAAAGAAGAACTTTCAAACATTGTAGGGCTGATGCAATCGTCTTCAAACGTCATGGTCTAACGTACATTCCTTACCGCCAACGACCTATCAGAATGCAGGATTCAAACATGCCATCGAAAAATAATATATACTTTGCACACAGTTAGTTGATGGGCAAAACCCTTTTCTCGCCCATGGGCGAAATATTTCAATATCGCTATAAAATAGTTTAATTAATTTAAAATGAGTTAAATTTTGTGTCATGATACTAGAATAAATACATTTAATGTATTTGCGAAATATAAACATGAGATTTAAGTAAAGGAACATATTTTCGCCCATGGGCCAAGCCTTTTTCTCGCCCATGGGCGAAATATTTCAATATCGCTATAAAATCGTTGAATTAAGTTAAAATGAGTTCAAATTTTGTGTCATGATACTTGAATAAATACATTTAAATGTATTTGCGAAACAAAAACATGAGTTTTGAGTAAAGGAACGTATTCTCGCCCATGGGCCAAACCTTTTTCTCGCCCATGGGCGAAATATTTCAATATCGCTATAAAATCGTTGAATTAAGTTAAAATGAGTTAAATTTTGTGTCATGATACTTGAATAAATACATTTAAATGTATTTGCGAAACAAAAACATGAGTTTTGAGTAAAGGAACGTATTCTCGCCCATGGGCCAAACCTTTTTCTCGCCCATGGGCGAAATATTTCAATATCGCTATAAAATCGTTGAATTAAGTTATATAGAATGGGCCTACCCATGGGCCAGACTTCGCCCATGGGCCTGCCCATGGGCGACATAGTCTAAATATTGAGTTTTGAACAAAAAAATTTTCATTTTTTCTTCCTTGGTATGTTCCCATGAAAACAGCATCTTTAATTTTGTAAATACCTTTAACCGAGACTGGGCAAAGACCGTAGAGTTTCTGGACTTTTGGGTTTCCAGAATTAAAATGGGACGTGTTATAATAAGACTTTATCATCGTTGTAAGTGCAGTCCAATAGCAGACTTTTTTTCAACCTCCAGCTGCCTACCAGGTAACAGATGCTCGTGTGAGCGCCTTCTTCTGTTCCACCACAGACTGCTTCAGCTACCTTGACGGTCCATTCTGCATCTCCAACGGCTCCGTCGTCTGTGACAACTGCATCCGGGACCGCATGCTTTGCGCGTAAGATATATAACTTCAAACTTCAGTGTGACTTAGTGACTGGTTTGATCACCAACTCATATAACTGTAACATTATAATATACACTAAATCCAACATTTCTCCTAATTCGTTTGTCTCAATTAATGAGAATGTGGTATTCTCTACTAGTGATATACCAGTAGTTCTGTAACTGAAGAATTCATGTTCTGTAAAGTTGTTCTGTTCTGTAACTGTTGAATTCAAATAGTAGAACATAATGGATTAGCAGTAATAGTATGGGGTACCTTTCCCAATTCACCATATCCAAATTTGTCTCAGTCCATGAATCGAACTATGGCAGTCTCTCCCGCCGTGGGTCCTGCGGTCTGTTCATCAACTGATATAACAAGTCGGCCTGTGCCTGCAGAATTCATGAAAACTAAGGAGCAGAAATAGTACGGGATAAGATACACTAAATCCCACATTTCTACCATTTTGTCCGCCCAATCCCCAATAGTCACAGTTCGTGAATCCATCTGTGGCAGTCTCTACCGGGATTTGAGTAATGATTCGACACAAATGTCTGCCCGATTACATGCCATACATTATTCGTCCTAGATTCCGCGTAATTCAATGATGGTGGGAACACGGTTCCACTGCAAATAGATGTAGACTGCAATATACACCCCAATGGTATTGCTGGAATATTTCCAAAAGCGGCGTCAATCAAACTCACTCACTCCAAACTTACAATGTATACGCCTGATGATATATTGTAATAATGACGAAAGAATATTTACGAAAGAGGGGTTAAATTGTTCAAATGACCAAAATGCCAGAGCTAATTCAATATTGAAATACAAACTTGAGTATCGTGGTGAACCTTTATTTCTCGATTTCCCGTTTCAGTGACAGCAGCCTCACCTCCGACGACTGCAGCCAGCCCTGCGATAAATAGGACTGACTGATTATATGACGATATAGATAGTTGATGAATGTAAACTTGATGGCCTATTCACATCAATAAATATTGTGCAGCAACTTGGATTTTGTTCTCTTTTAATTAATTTCTGCATTCTCTGCAATAGTCGCGATTGGTTACTTTTGATCATGTTCCCAATATTCAAAACCTAAGTGAAAGTTATTAAAACGGTTTATGTGGACATGCTGGACCTTTTCAAATTTGACGCATCAGTGACGAATATTTATGAAGTCTGATGCGATTCACTTTCATGCGATTCTTCACTGTGACTTGTCCCATTTGTTCCCGTTTTTGTTCAGGTGAACATGACTTACCTTTGCCTGTGGTTGTGACGGGTGCCACAGGTGGGGCCACAAACGCATACTTACGATATAGCCTGAAGTGTACAGTGGACTAAGTTAAGTTCTCCTGATTAGGGAAAGGGTTTTGTTGCTTTTAATTATTTGAGAGTAATATTGTGCATGTAGTGTACATCCCAGTATTCTTGGAGCTGGCAGTTGGAAATCCAATATCATGGCCATGGGGAGGTGTTGACATTCATACAAGATTTCATTTCCGCTAACAACTTATGCATTTTCAATGATGGATCAAGTACATATCCACATCCTGCTACTAACACCTATTCCGCTGTTGATTTTTCACCAATCTATTTAATGAATTTACATGGTCGGTTCACAAAGACTTGTCTGGAGGCGATCATTTTCAATCCTAACAGCAAATAATCCATCTGATGTTCCACCCAAATCATTAGATGGCGCAAGTACCTTAAAATTATGAATAAAAAAGAATATTCCAAGTTATATCAGAAACCAATATATATATATATATATATATATATATATATATATATATATATATATATATATATATATATATATATATATATATATATATTCTCTGGAAATGTATACCAAGGCAACCTTCTAAAAAGATGAGTTGTGAAAGCCAGCAAATTATTCAGTTTCAGTTTGATATAAGTTTCCTAATTTTTTTATTGTGTGACTGCAAAAGTAATAATCCATTTATATACTTTAGCAGTACCTCAGCGGTGCACTTTTCTTATTATTTTGACTCAAATTCCCACCGTTATCATTGTGTGAGTTAGTTGAAAATGCGCTTGAAAGGTTACAGCAGCGTCCGATCATGTACGTGCTGTAAACAAAAGCGACAAAACCCTTTCCAAAAGCTTAGTCGACCGTACGATTCCGACCACATCAAGAGCATGTGCTTATAAATTACTATCAAATAGTGACGCTAATAAATCTAGTAAACGATCCGCGAAATCGCGCATGCATAGAACGAAAAAAAATGGACAAGGCATTTAAACAATCCGCATGCAAAGAACGGTTGAATTCAGCACTTCAGTCAAACTCAGGTCTGTAACCAAATACGCGAAAGCTGACCAATCATATCTGAGAAATAGAGCAGCCGGTAGACACTATTGCTTGATTGACAATGTCAATCAAGAAAAGGGAGGAGATTGATCGCATCGTTCTCTCGCCGTACATTCTGATGTCAAATAACGACGTTAGAAAGCGTACAAAAGAGTCATTGTTTCGTCCAATGACCATGTTTGCATGGTATTCATCATGTTATGGGGAATGGTGTTAGAACATTTGTCATAAGTGTAACATTACACCACTAACCGATAAACCATTGACATATTTTGAATATTGATGGATTAATATGGTAACAGCTCCCTCTGCAGAGAAGCTAGTCCTGCACCATGACCGTGGAATATATTTATTTTATGAAAAAATAATAATCTAGAAAAAGCAAAAAGCAAGTCTAGCCATCTCAAGCTAGCTCTATTCCACAGCATAGGGAATTTTTTTTATTTGTAGAGTCAAGAAGGATATTGTGTAATATAAGATTTCAGAGACTAAATGTTAGTCTACACGTGCCCAAGAAAACAAATTAACAATCTTTATGCATCTAACAAACAAAATCTGTTGAATCGGTGCACATGTGATAGACAACAATGTTACACTAATGACAACAAAAACAAATGTGATGCAAGTCAAGTTTACAAATTCCTTTCAACTGATCTGTGCTTGGACATGCATATAATTTGAAAATGCATGCCTTAAATAGACTTTAACACAAGGTGATTCGCGAGGTACAATGAAAACATCATTAATGAGCCAAATGAATTATATAATTATTAAATTGTTCGAAACATTACATTTATCAGAATGAAATGCCACATCAAAGTGATGCCACAGTCCCCCGACAACACAAATTACTGTATTTGGAATTATTTGAACAATTTTAATATGATTAAATTACTTGAAAGGTGATTCAGTCTTCTTTCATCTTCCCGAGGCAAGAGAGTTAACTGACTTTGAAAGTCCAGTTTCCACCCTTGCCGAACTAGGCTGGAATTCCTGGGCTCGATCGTAGCGCCACCAGTGGCTATAACGAGTTATGTCCTTTCTATGCCTCTCCTATTGACCAATCAGATTCAACCTCTCGTATCACTTGCATTTGTTTCAAACAAAACGGTGGCGCCCAGTCAAGACGATCTGATCGATAATCAAGATCTATTTTGTGTTAAACGAGTCTTACATCGCGAAGTGCATCAAATCACGTGAGCACCTTGATTAAAAACATGAAAAGATTTAGAAAATATCTGTTGACAACGAGTTAGCGGTGCACATGCTTTGCAAATCCTGCAGTCGACCGAAATCTGCATGACACTCTACGAACCGGATTTCGATTTCGGTGCGCGATTTTGATTGGACTATGCATAGACTCGTTAGTCCAGCCAAAATATAACTCCATAATACCAGCCTAGTTCGGCAAGGGTGGAAACTGGACTTTTATAGTCAGTTAACTCACTTGCCTCGGGAAAACTCTGAGGGTGAGCATTTCCAACACAAAAACAAGAAACCATCATGACACTCGTCTCTTACACTGGATCCCCGCTGTTCAGGGACGAAGTGGTGGTAATCAAATTTAATGGAAGGCTATTCAGCAGTGTGAGGAGGGTGAAAAACTACCTGAGATCAACAATGGGTCAACGCCGCCTGAACAATTCGATGGCACTGCACTTCTACCGAGACCAAACAGACAGGTTGAACTTGATCTTTGTGGCAAACATATTTACCACCGGACAGGAACACAGGATGTCTGTGTTTGGAAGATTCCGAGACAATGGAACATACGCTACTGAATTATTTTTCTGCCGGTATTAAATTAGTGAAATCTAGTTAATTTTCTAGAATACTGATAATGCCAAATGAGCACAGCACCTGGATCGTCAGAAGAAAAGAGCACAACAAGCATCTGAGTGGTATATCCGATCCTGATGTGTACGGTGAGTAAGTGGCATTGTTGAGCTTGATTTGGCGGGTGCCCTCGGGTGGGAGGACGACCCGATCCTGGCCCTGTACACCTCGATTGATACCATGCTTCGTTACTTCACAATGACTACGTCACCAGGTTTCAAAATGAGTAGGTTTCAGTCTCAAATTCGCATATAAATTACACAAATACGAAGTATTATTGAGCTGTTCGCAAACTCACGTCCATGTGGATAAAGGGCACGTCACTCTGTATCTTTTATTCCGCTTATTCAGCGAAGGTAGAAAAACAAAATAAATCAAGGATACGTGGCAGCGTGTTTCGTATATAGGTCACATAAAACAAACAAGAATGACGAGCTTCCTCGCTTTTTTGTGCTGACACTGTGATGCGACCTGCATGTGTGTGTGTGTATGTGTGCGTGCGTGTGCGTGTGTGTGTGCATGCGTGCGTGTGCGTGCGTGCGTGCGTGTGACTGCATGTACTGGTCTGGACTGATGCCGATTTATAGTGCTTGTCCACTGAGATACCAGGCCGCAGTTTAACATGAATACCCCACTCAGACACAGTATACTGACTCAAAGCCGACCTGTCCTTGTTTTTTCCCCTTAATGCCGAGCGCCTGACAGGGTAATAACAAGTACCATCTTTTGGTTTGACGCGGTCGGGGAGCGAACCCCGGACCTTCCGCTCTCCGGGTGGACGCTCTACCACTTGACCACGGAAACGGTCTAATACTAGGAGCAGTGACGGCATTAAACACACTTCTACTTCAAAATCACTTTTGAAAAACCAAAAATTCAATTAAACTCCAATTATCCAGATACATATTTCGTAATTGTCATCTACCACTTTATGAACGTATGATTTTTCTTTTCACAGATGTCTCTATGACCTTAAGTGACTGCTCCGAAACATGCAATTACATGGTTTGACAGACCGCAGACCGCTCATGAATGTAAAAGTACAAGCTGGACGTTTCATTCTCCTGAGACCCGTGAAGATCCGGGGTATAACACCCCACGGAGATGTAGGATGTAGGATGTAGGATGTATACCAATAGTAGTCATTTTATGTCATTATTCCCGGTAGAATAGGTCCCGTGAAGATCCGGGGTATAACACCCCACGGAGATGTAGGATGTAGGATGAAGGATGTAGGAAGTAGGATGTAGGATGTAGGATGTATACCAATAGTAGTCATTTTATGTCATTATTCCCGGTAGAATAGGTCTTCTCCTGAGACCCGTGAAGATCCGGGGTATAACACCCCACGGAGATGTAGGATGTAGGATGTAGGATGTAGGATGTATACCAATAGTTGTCATTTTATGTCACTATTCCCGGTAGAATAGGACTTCGGCAACCCTTACTTGCCGTAAAAGGCGACTATGCTTGTCGTAAGAGGCGACTAACGGCATGGGGTGGTCGGGCTCGATGACTTGGTTGGTGCATGTCACCGTATCCCAATTGCGTGGATCGATGCTCATGATGTACATCACTGGATTATCTGGTCCAGACTCTATTATTT
Source organism: Haliotis rufescens (assembly GCF_023055435.1). NCBI lineage: Eukaryota > Metazoa > Mollusca > Gastropoda > Lepetellida > Haliotidae > Haliotis > Haliotis rufescens. The sequence goes on along the minus strand of NW_025964212.1, from coordinate 1,963,380 downwards.
ACAGACCGCCGTCATATAGATGAAATATTGCCGTGTTAAGTGCGGCGTTAAACCAATAAATAAACAAACATCATGCACCTGAATAAATCATGTTCATGTTTGTGTTGTTTTTATTCCTGTAACGTATAGCGTTTTGATATTACAAGCACGTAATGTCAATCACATTTGTCAGATTTTATTTTCATGAATTACGTGTATCGATACCACAGATTGTCTACCTTGTGTAGTTCTTTATTTAAAGCATTAATTGTTTATTGCTAAGCAAGTTTATCTCTGCAGCCGTTGTAATATGCAGCTACCAGCCGACTCGTCTTGCATCAAAACACTGGCTGTGTACTCGCGGGCAGATGACCACGGAGTACGCTGATCACTGTGTCGGATTAACGAGACTGATTAATGAGTGATTTCGATAATTCGTTGCAAATTAGGTGTGTCGGAGTCGGAGTGCGAGACTGTCGGATTAACGGGTCTAAATAGCACGGATTTAATCGGTTCCCATCCTTAGTGTCGGATAAAGCCGATTGTCGGATTAACGAGTGTCGGAGTAACGAGACTTGACTGTCAGCTACTGGAATTTGAGTGAATGGAACACAAGGAATGGCTTCACACAGTGTGTCATTTGGGGATTCGAACCTGAGTCTTCAGTGTGGCAGGAGAATGTTATTACCCCTTGGCTGTCCGACCATTGTTTACAATAGAGCAGTATATCCAATCATATTTGCATGTTTTAATTTGGGAACCAGGAGGGTTGGATTGTAACTTAATTAATTCACGATCCAATAATTCAACATAATCACTCTTGGAATTTTGATTACAATGCTACCTAAAATTTGAAGTGCAAACTCAGTATCATAGAATTTCCCACAACGCAATTACTCAACAAATAAATAAAAAAAACTGTTAAACTCTTTTCTATACACTTTTTATCTTTTCAGATACCGTCACTGTTCGCTGGTTTGATATGTGTAAGCGCTGCTTACAATACATAAACTGAGGGCCAAACTTATACCATATAGTTATTAAACACACTAGTTTAAAAACCACAGTAGACAGACAGACAGACAGATGAAGTAAAATGTAATGAAAATCTCAACGAAATCAACATTTAAAATGACAGTCATACAGCATCCGATATTGGCATGACAGTTGCCCGAATTGAGGTGGGGTATCACAAACAATCTTTCAACGTAATGGACACGACGATCCATGACATCCTAGAGCTGTTCTGTTCTATGGGGGGATATGTCGGGGGGGGGGGGGGGGGGGGGGGGGGGTAACAGGCCACGGCAACACGTTGACGTTCTGTACGATTCGAGGTCTGGCTTGTCATGCTGATAAAAGATACCACGTGGAAGCCGTTGTAGAAATGGCAGGACAATCGGACGAAGAATGTCATCCATGTAATTCGGAGCTGTCAAATTCTCAGTAACGATGACCAGTGGTGTTCTCTCCTGCCCACAAATTCTTTCCCACACCATAACACCCCCTCCACCATACGACACGACCTCCTGAACGCAACACACCGCCTTTCGTTCTCCCTTTCGGCGGTAAACACGCTCTGAGCAGACAGAAACCGGCTTTCATCAGTCAGTCATCTCTCCAGGCCCATCTCAATCTCTGACGACGATGTTCCCGTGTCAATAACCGTCATATGTAAGGTATGTGAGCCACAATTCCTTGAGCCCTGAATCGAAGGCATTCGTTGCTGATGACGTTGATGTCAGGAATCGATTCCAGACATGCAAAGTACTTAAGTACGGGTCTTCATTGGGCGTAGTTACCCTGGGTGTGTATGTGGGCATTGCAAGCTCCAATCTGTATCATTCCCAGGGCCCGCTCGCGTTGTTCGGGCATCAGTTGTGCCAATTCTGTGGTGAGTTTTTCATCAGTGAGTCTCTGACATGCCGTTCCTTTATATACCCATATTGCACGTGTAGTTTCTACTGACCAAGCGACACGTGTTGTTCACAATTTCGCATTTTCTACACACGAAAAAAACGTGCCGTGGATGTATATCACTTTCTGCATAGAGCATTATTGTGTTTGGATGATGTGTTTTGCATTGATTTAGTTTGAATTTATGTTTTTAAGTTTTTGCAATTTCATTTTAAATTTGTAAAATTTCTTTTGGCAGCGAGTTTGATATTCATGTTCTTAAATCATGTTTGTTGTAAAACCAACCGTTTTCAATTGATTCTTGTATTTATTTGCTTTTACACACATAAATCTTTTGTCAGTGGTCAATATATTTGACACTCTGCTCGTCTCGACACGAAAAGCGTTTTCGGATAGTTGACGTTCATACAAATGTAGAGTGTAGAGTCAAACACCAAAAGCTGTAATTGGAATGATGGCATCCGCTCAATCGTTCTAAATTAGACGGTGCATTGGGTGTTCACATACGGAACAGATACATTTCAGACAATTTAAGTCTATTTAGGCTGAGCTTCCCCTTCGTAATCTGTAAGTTATAGGTCAAAAGTTGACGGGATCGGAGTGATGGTTGTACCGTCGCGCAATGCCTTCCGAGGTACTAACACTGTCACTATCCAGGTCATCAGCTGGGTGCGAGGATATATATGCTGCAGTCACTTTAACACGCCCTGATATACTTCACTGGGGTGCTTGTGACCTGGAAATAGAATCTCGGATTATTTACAAGTGTTTCTTGTTCAGAAAAATGGAATGTAATACCTTGAAAGATGTGCTTTGGTGTGGATACCTGTGTTTGAGCTTCGCAGTTCTTTTCCAGAGTGAGTATATGCTCAGATAGGCAGCTGCGATAAAGAATCGCTCTATGTTTGCCGTCAATATTCAAGTTCATTTAAGCATCTAGGTCGCACAATGAGATGTTACTTTAGCCAATGTCTTTCGTTCACCATATTCAAGTTTCGTTTCAGAAATATGAAACTATATCTTTTCAAACAAGTTCCTGAGAACTATAACATCTGTGATGTGATTAGTTAGGCAACAAACAAACAGTTATTTTATGAAAATTGTGCGAGTGACGGGTTCCACCGATAGAGCTCGAGCAGGACCCTTTTCGCGAACACCTGGTGTCATCACTGATTTTCAGTGATCCATCCGTATGATTTTAATCGTTATTTTGCCTTTTAGGCCCAGTGAAATTTGATAATCGAGACTGATTATTCTCAGGTCTTGACGTTCTGAACCTTCAGGTTGAGAGCCTTTGGTGCTTTTGACTTGTCCCAGATGGATCAGTGTAGGTCCCCACCTTTATATGGTATAATATAATGTTACTGATTATAACGACATAAAAACGGCAATTCTTACACAATGCCCCATGGGGGAACAGGCGGCCTACTGGTCAATGGAATGGCTATTCGCTGTGTGGAGTTATTTCTTAAACCATGACAGAATCTACTGGGCATGAGTTCTACAAGGTGCATAGACCTACAACTCCAACGCCGTCAGAGGGGAACGAGTCATGAGTTCGAAATCCAGATTCACATCGATTCCTCTATTTGGTCAGTCATCATGTTCTTGTTGGTTTCCACGTCGTCTACTCGCAATCTGCAAACCTTTGTTCTTACCCCCGACAGCACGCTAACACGCCGTGATGAGTGTGAGTGTTATATCAGGGCGTGTCAGCTTAATGTGGGAGGAAAGCCCGAAGTGATGCAGGTCTAACTGAAATGCTTTTCAAAGAGGTGTTTAACCAAACTCACTCTGTCACAGCCAAACGGCGATCGTGATCCACATTTCATTATGATATTATGATGTGATATATAATACACTATATAAAAAAATGTCTGCTTGAACGCTTTTTCAACCACACATATATAACACCCTTTAGAAATATGTTTGCCTTTTGAAGCATGTTAAGTTTGTGTTGCAGTATCCCACGGCAAGGACACAGAAACAAGCGCGTGTTACAGCAATGTCAATAGATGTGGTCAACACACTATGTCCTGTCCAGTAGGTCACACTGTGGTAGTGACCGATGCCCTCTACGCTCATCAGTCCAGAACCACGACCTGCACCAGAGGCAAGCTGTCCTCTTGTAGTGACCGCTACATCAATGCCTGCTGCAAGCGCACTGGACGCCAGTGTTACAAGCCTTACACCGGGGTTGATGCAGACAGGCTTCTTCGTTCGTGTTTAGGGTCTCGCTCCTGTGACCATATGACGCCACAAAAGAACCAGAACTGTGGTCAACTGAAACTTCCTGTGTCAACATTCTCTGTGGTGTCTCATCGTTGTGTGTTAGGTAAGATTTTTAGTTAAGATTTTTAGTTAAGATTTTTAGTTAAGATTTTTAGTTAAGGTTTTTAGGTAAGATCAAAAGCATTTTGATGACATGACACAACCAAGTCAGCGAGCCTGACCATCGATCCCGTTAGTCGCCTCTTACGACAAACATGGGTTGCTGAAGACTAATTCTGATACAAAATAATTATTATTGGTTTTGGCATCGACCATCATTCGATATTTAAACGGCAAGCGTCAACAACGATAACAAACACTGCACTTCCTGAACTAATTGTTGCAGAATCCAGAATATCCTTCTGTGTGACTTCGACTATTATTGAGCACAAAATGTATTCATAATGGCATAATTACTTTGTCACAGTTTCTGAATAATTGTTCTCTGGCCATGTTTGATGTCCTGGAAAAAAACAAACAAAAAACATGTAATTGTTCGACCATACATTAGGAGAAAACGTTTTGTATGCCTGGAAACAATTACATGTACCAAGAAACATTGTCTCCACAAACAATGACCCAGGCCCCATTATCCCAACAGAATATTAAATGATCGACACCGTTTACTTTAGATCGCCTTAAAATCAATACTATTTTAATTCTTGTCGTTTTGTGGATCGAGTATCTGAAACAAGATATCATTTCCCTGCATCCAAATGAACCTGTTCAACGTCTGTATGCTTCGTCGTACAGAGATGTATTAAGATACATTTCCACAAAATGTTCGAACTACTGTTAATGTATAAACACCATTAATATTTGAACGTGTATTCCCCGAGGCAATTCTCTGAAGACCGAATCTCAGCACAACATATTTTGTCTATTTATCCAGATACTCTCATCATCGGTTATGATGTCGAGACACAGATCACCAACAACTTAGTGTATCTACTCTATCGGATTCCCATCACCAAGACGAAACAAGGAACAGCAAATGTATACGGATGTGACGTCACTGGACCGGAAGGCGCAAATGTCAAGGTCAGGGCGCTGGACGTGTCAATGGTGTCCGTGAATGGAGGACCTTGTTCAGGATTGGAAATAGACAAAGAGGGAGATGTGACTATATTTTCCTGCGAGAGGACAGACCTGAGATTCTTAGCAACGCTGTATGATGGTGCTGTTCCTATTGCTGTTAATATAGTTGACGTAGGAGGGACTCCGCCTCAGGCTGCTTGGGTCCTTTTGGAAGGTAGGCACCGTGAGTCTGCGTTGTGTCGTGAGTTACCGACGGTATGTTTGCTTTGAAATATAACCAGTGGAGCTTAATGTAATTAAGAGCCCGACCACACGCCCAATTGGTTTTTCGGATTTGAATACGTCCTGGACATATAATTATGCTGGTCGTAAGAGATGACATAAGCGTTATGGCAGAAATGTTCCAAATTTGATGCAAATTCTCAATTTTGACTTGTACCATATTTTTCGGTGACCGCTTGACATGCCTTTGCATGTGTTTGTGACGGGTGTGGCTCATGGGTTTGTTTGTTGTTTAACGCCGAACTCAGCAATATTCAAGCTTTATGACGGCTGTGGCTCATGGGGCAGGATGAGTGAACCATTTCGCGAACACCTGGGATCATCACTATTTGATAGTGATATATTTCGATTATGCATATAGAGCTTCGATTTTATTTGCTCCAACACAATATCCGAATCCATGTCCATATTGTGTTACCAAATGTCTAACTATTTGTACTACCATATATGTTCTCAGGTGGTTTGTCTCTTGCTATTCGTTATGGGTATTATCGACTTTTTTTGAGACAAGTTGAAACTTTCATGAATATTGTCGTGCATTTACTGGCATAAGGAATGTCATTAATCACAACAAACACTGTTCTTCTTGGGGAAAACACTCAAGTAGAATCCGGCACATCCTTTGGTATGACCTATTCTATTATTGTGTACAAAATGTATAAAATTTTATATACAGGGTCACTTACTTTTAATGTGCATTACTTAATGTCCCGAATATTTATTACACATACTGGATTTGGGGTAGAATAGGTCTTCTTGCTTGCCGTAAAAGGCGACTATGCTTGTCGTAAGAGGCAACTAACGGGATCGGGTGGTCAGGCTCGCTGACTTGGTTGAAGTGCACCTAAAGCGGTAAAATGTACAGGAACTCTTCTGCATTTCATTTTGGGCAGTTAGAGTTTATTATTTTGAAAGGAAAATACTTATCCTTCAAAATTAATTGATTTCGATGCAGACATCCTTAATAAGCGCGTCCTCGAAAGATTTCATGTTGGTGTTTTTAAGGTTTTGCGCAATTACCTAATTCAGCTAATTTAATACCTTATATATTTTTTGACCATGTGAACACCATCTGTATTATGATGGAGCCTGAAATTTTGTTCTTTTCTACAGACCACTGTGACTCATATATTTTGCGTCACAACAATCTTCGATGTGACGTCATAATAGTGACGTGGGGTGTAGAACCTAACACGATTTGCTAATGTTTCTTTTGTATAGGGTGCCAACTTCATGTGTTCTTTCGAAGTACATGTAGCTGTGCTCCACAAATTCAATGCCCGTATTATATGCAAGTAAAGTATAATTGTGGAAAGAAAATAATGTTTGAGCATATACAGCGGCATGCTTTGTTTAAAGGCTGTTCTCGGTGTTTAATTAATTCGGATATACAACAAAAACACTGACATCAACCCACACCTCTTCACTCAATACGTCCCAGACCGATCCGGGTAGAGATACACATACTGGATTTGGGGTAGAATAGGTCTTCAGCAACCCATGATTGCCGTAAAAGGCGACTATGCTTGTTGTAAGAGGCGACTAACAGGACCGGGTGGTCAGGTTCACTGACTTGGTTGATGCATGTCATCGTATCCCAATTGCGTTGATCGATGCTCGTGATGTCAAACACTGGATTTTGTGGTCCAGAATCTATTATTTACGGACCGCCGTCATTTAGCTGGAATTTTACTGAGTGCGGCGTCAAACAACAAACAAACAAACAAACAAAATCACTCTATACCTTAGGTGACACCAAAGAGTTCGCTGCGCGTTCGTTTGTCAATATAAGTTAGCTCTAACTCTATGGAAAGCAAAGTGTATGCATCTCCTAAGCAACACAATCGTATTAAACATTTTAATGGTTTTTAGGTAGAGGGAATATTACCGTTGATTGCGGTAAAATACGTGAGACCCGCAAAGTACCACTTTCTACGTCTACGACAACTGGATCGTCTACCTTGACGTCGACACAAACAACATCAGCATCCTCTACAACTCAGTCTACCCAATCAACAACACCAACCTCGGGGTCGAGCGCCACGTCAACAACAGGTAAGGTAGAACTGATTACAGTGAATATTTCCGTTTTAGGACATGACACCTTCAGAGAACACAGGGGCGGTCAGGTAGCTTAGAGGTTAAAGCGTTAGCTCGTCACGCCGAAGACCCGGGTTCGATTCCCGACATGGGTACAATCTGTGAAGCCCATTTGTGGTGTCCCCCGCCTTGATATTGCTGGAATATTGCTAAAAGCGGCGTAAAACCATAGTCACTCACTCACTCACTCACTCAGACCCCCGAATACAGCGGCCACTCACTCACTCACTCACTCAGAGAACACGACCCCCGAATACAGTGGCACAAGGCAGAATAGGAAGTAAAGGTGCATTGTCTCCATTGATATTGTGTAGAATAAAGAACAATGATATTCACTTTCATCAAACAATGGACAGTGTTATCGATGCGATTAACACATGTGAAAACGAAGTGATCAAGGAGGAGACCCGTGAAGATTCCGGGGTAGAATAGGTCTTTGAACAGCAACCCATGCTTGCCGTAAAAGGCGACTATGCTTGTCGTAAAAGGCGACTAACGGGATCGGGTGGTCAGGCTCGATGACTTGGTTGATGCATGTCATTGATCCCAATTGCGTGGATCGATGCTCATGATATCAATCACTGGATTGTCTGGTCCAGACTCGATTATTTACAGACCGCCGTCATATAGCTGGAATATTGCTGAGTGCGGCGTCAAACAACAAACCAACCAACCAATCAAGGAGGAACTACTTTCATGTTCTATACATGGATACAGTGCATTCTTGCTCACTAAAGTATTGACCATTATTTTCTCCTTAGGTGTAAACTGGGGTTTACATTCTGGCACTATATGATAAATGGGGAGGGTCACTCAAAGATTCTATTCATATGTGCTTTCTAAAGTTACCCAATTGATTGAAGTTACACCTTGAAGAACGAATATTTTAAGAAAGATATCAATCAAACAACTTGGTACATTCAATATTGAATGCCATAGGCCCATGATACAAAGGTAATACAGGTAGTCGGGGACTCATTTCTTTACAGATGTACATTGATAGGTCTTTGATCGGGTATTCGTCAGTGGACGACATTAATACATTAAACGTGTGCCTAGTAGCATAGGTATAATATGATCTGCTATTAGTTCTGCTCTAAGATCATCATAATTATGTTTAACACATCAAACAAAATGATATTCTGTACAGATGTACATTGATAGGTCTTTGATGGGGTATTCGTCAGTGGACGACATTAATACATTAAACGTGTGTCTAGTAGCATAGGTATAATATGTTGCGCTATTAGTTTTACTCTAAGATCATCATAATTATGTTTAACACATCAAAATAAAATGATATTCTTTATAAATGTACATTGATAGGTATTTGATGGGGTATTCGTCAGTGGACGACATTAATACATTAAACGTGTGTCTAGTAGCATAGGTATTATATGATCTGCTATTAGTTTTGCTCTAAGATCATCATAATTATGTTTAACACATCAAACAAAATGATATTCTGTACAGATGTACATTGATAGGTCTTTGATGGGGTATTCGTCAGTGGACGACATTAATACTTTAAACGTGTGTCTAATAGCATAGGTATAATATGTTGTGCTATTAGTTCTGCTCTAAGATCATCATAATTCTATTTAACACATCAAACAAAATGATATTCTGTACAGATGTACATTGATAGGTCTTTGATGGGGTATTCGTCAGTGGACGACATTAATACTTTAAACGTGTGTCTAATAGCATAGGTATAATATGTTGTGCTATTAGTTCTGCTCTAAGATCATCATAATTCTGTTTAACACATCAAACAAAATGATATTCTGTACAGATGTACATTGATAGGTCTTTGATGGGGTATTCGTCAGTGGACGACATTAATACTTTAAACGTGTGTCTAATAGCATAGGTATAATATGTTGTGCTATTAGTTCTGCTCTAAGATCATCATAATTCTGTTTAACACATCAAACAAAATGATATTCTGTACAGATGTACATTGATAGGTCTTTGATCGGGTATTCGTCAGTGGACGACATTAATACATTAAACGTGTGTCTAGTAGCATAGGTATAATATGTTGCGCTATTAGTTTTGCTCTTAGATCATCATAATTATGTTTAACAAAACAAAATAAAATGATATTCTGTACAGATGTACATTGATAGGTCTTTGATGGGGTATTCGTCAGTGGACGACATTAATACATTAAACGTGTGTCTAGTAGCATAGGTATAATATGTTGTGCTATTAGTTTTGCTCTAAGATCATCATAATTATGTTTAACACATCAAAATAAAATGATATTCTTTACAGATGTACATTGATAGGTCTTTGATTGGGTATTCGTCAGTGGACGACATTAATACATTAAACGTGTGTCTAGTAGCATAGGTATAATATGTTGTGCTATGAGTCTTGCTCTAAGATCATCATAATTATGTTTAACACATCAAAATAAAATGATATTCTTTACAGGTGTACATTGATAGGTCTTTGATGGTATATTCGTCAGTGGACGACATTAATACTTTAAACGTGTGTCTAATAGCATAGGTATAATATGTTGTGCTATTAGTTTTGCTCTAAGATCATCATAATTATGTTTAACACATCAAAATAAAATGATATTCTTTACAGATGTACATTGATAGGTCTTTGATGGGGTATTCGTCAGTGGACGACATTAATACATTAAACGTGTGTCTAGTAGCATAGGTATAATATGTTGTGCTATTAGTTTTGCTCTAAGATCATCATAATTATGTTTAACACATCAAAATAAAATGATATTCTTTACAGGTGTACATTGATAGGTCTTTGATGGGGTATTCGTCAGTGGACGACATTAATACATTAAACGTGTGTCTAGTAGCATAGGTATAATATGTTGTGCTATGAGTCTTGCTCTAAGATCATCATAATTATGTTTAACACATCAAAATAAAATGATATTCTTTACAGGTGTACATTGATAGGTCTTTGATGGTATATTCGTCAGTGGACGACATTAATACTTTAAACGTGTGTCTAATAGCATAGGTATAATATGTTGTGCTATTAGTTTTGCTCTAAGATCATCATAATTATGTTTAACACATCAAAATAAAATGATATTCTTTACAGATGTACATTGATAGGTCTTTGATGGGGTATTCGTCAGTGGACGACATTAATACATTAAACGTGTGTCTAGTAGCATAGGTATAATATGTTGTGCTATTAGGTTTGCTCTAAGATCATCATATGTTTAACACATCAAAATAAAATGATATTCGCCTTCTATATAGTTCGGTTTACAAATAACACAAATTCTATCTTCTCTCTTTTCTTTGGAACATTTTCCTGATTCAATTCTTAGGTGATGGAAACTGCAACTAACGTGTGCCATCGCGTTTCTAAATTTATGACATGTAAGGGCTGAGATAAAGTATTTGGTATTGAAGTTAAATTTATATGACTTCTGCTATCAGTTAACGCCCCATGCCAATCCTGATTGTATGATAGTTTCAATCTTTAGAGGCCCAGTTTGATTTGACCCACGAAGATCCAGGGTAGAATAGGTCTTCAGCAACCCATGCTTGCCGTAAAAGGCGACTTCGCTGTGTCGTAAAAGGCGACTAACGGGATCAGGTGGTCAGACTCGATGACTTGGTTGATGCATGTCATCGATCCCAACTGCGTAGATCAATGTTCATGATGTCAATCACTGGATTGTCTGGTCCAGACTCGATTATTTACAGACCGCCGTCATATAGCTGGAATATTGCTGAGTGCGGCGTCAAACAACAAACCAACCAACCAATCAAGGAGGAACTACTTTCATGTTCTATACATGGATACAGTGCATTCTTGCTCACTAAAGTATTGACCATTATTTTCTCCTTAGGTGTAAACTGGGGTTTACATTCTGGCACTATATGATAAATGGGGAGGGTCACTCAAAGATTCTATTCATATGTGCTTTCTAAAGTTACCCAATTGATTGAAGTTACACCTTGAAGAACGAATATTTTAAGAAAGATATCAATCAAACAACTTGGTACATTCAATATTGAATGCCATAGGCCCATGATACAAAGGTAATACAGGTAGTCGGGGACTCATTTCTTTACAGATGTACATTGATAGGTCTTTGATCGGGTATTCGTCAGTGGACGACATTAATACATTAATGCCGTCAAACAGCTGGAATATTGCTGAGTGCGGTGTAAAACAACCAACCAACCCAGATTGTTTAACCATTGTGAACAGCATTTTGTATGGATTTTCTCAAAAACCTTGAGACAGGCATATATAAAATTTTACACCAATATTTTACAACGCGTTTACAGGCATAAATATATAGTGGGTATCTTTCACATTCACCACTAGCAACATGATTTGAAGTTGTAGATTGTACAGTCAGGAAGCGGATACAGGCCAACATATGTACAGAATATTCAAATCAAATCCCCAATCTGCAATTAGCATAAACCAAGATAGACTACGTTTGCATATGTGTACCAAAACGTAAAATTGGGCTCATATTGGTGTCAAATATTTTGCAAAATAAATGAAATGGTAATGGTTTAAGTATTGATAAACTTTTAACACACCATGAAGAATCTTCTTAGCTTGCAAGGAAGTGTGTTTTACGTGTTTTGGCCATGATAGAGATTTAGTAAACGTTAATCCTTGTGAGTGAATATGGTTTTACGCCGCTTTTAGCAATATTCCATCAATATCACGGCGGGGGACACCAGAAATGGGCTTCACACATTGTACCCATGTCGGGAATCGAACCCGGGTCTTCGGCGTGACGAGCTAACGCTTTAACCACTAGGCTACCCGACAGCCCCTAAACGTTAATCCTAAGCATTTCTATAAAGGTACACACACAAGCGGTTGTCCATCATACTTCCATTTCTCACGCTTAGATATAATTCCTCCAAGAATGACATTATAATGAAACGATTATTTACCTCCTGTATTTACGTCTCGTAAATATTACACTTAGGAATATCAATTTTTTTTATAATGCTCTGACAAGGCTTCGTGATTCATTTTTTTAAACATAGAATTGACAGACTTAATATCGGCAGAGCCTCACTTTTGAAGTATATAACTCTAAAAAATCACGATGGCAATATGCCATGTTGACCCCTTTTGAGGCTTGTGATCATGACAAATATTCAAATGCTTTCACCAGTGGCAAGCATACCGTCAAGCACACCTTCTCCGTCAACGTCACAAACATCAGAGCCGTTGCCAGAGACGAAACCAGAACCGGATTCAACTCCCGAGCCGAGTAGAACGAACAGCGACACGTCACCCAGCTCCCAAGCCGTGACTTCAGCAGCTGTATCAAACTCAGTGCCGGAAACAGAAGAAGGTGCCACAGTCGTAAAATGTATGTAAAACACCTCATAAGACATTTTGTGTCCCGATTGAGTGCGTAAAATCTTACTTGTTGCTTGTTGTCTTTAAAAACATGCAAATCACTTCATTATTTTACTTAATGCGTCAGGACATCAACTATTATGTGTGATGCCAAAGAAGATTGATGATACAATAAAACCATTGTCTGACCCCTGTCTGACCCTTGTCTGACCCTATTCTCTCGCTTTCACTAAATTCAGATTTGGAAATGGTCTTAACGTGTCTACACTGTTGAACCTTTTAAAAGGCTTTACCAAAGCCTTGAGTAATCAAACACATTAATAGCAAGAGTCATAATTCAAGTGTTTGAATCCGATTCACTCTCAGTTACAGAACGAACAAAAAACAAAATAAATACAAGAAAGTTATTCTGTACTTAGTGTTCATGTCTATAGAGAATGCCATCAAAATCATACTCAAATGCAGGTTCATATTGTGTCCTTCCGCTGTCTCTTTCAAGATACACCAAGATACCCAGTTTTTATCGTGTGATGCTACTTGATATTTCATAAACCGGCCGAGGCAAAAACAATTTCAATACAGCAGAGATTTCTTCGTACATTTTTCCACTTTTAACCACAACGAACCTGCTGGACTGATGCATATATGACCTTTGATATGGAAAAAGAGAAGTCGTTCATTGTCTTGTACAACCATTGCCCACGTCACAAATGTGTCGGAACGGGTAAAAAGTATTCATACTCATGGTGGCACTGTAACGAAAATTTCATCACTTCCTGTTAGAGGATGTGTTTAAAAGACGTAAACTACCGGGCAAAATGTCTCCACCCATATTTGGTGATCGCTAATAATGCAACAAGGAGGAAATGGTTATTAGAACGGTGATGTAATTGATACGGATATTATAGTTGTGTTTCGGGCCATGTTTGCAATGTTTTCAGTCAATTAACGTTTGGATAGCGTGTGTAAATTGTTGGTCAGAAAAAGTTTTCAATGTATACTTTCTTTTTACCCGTCAGTTTATATAATTTTTCTTTCTTTCTTTTAATATTTGGTCTTCCAGCCTCGGGATCCAACTCCGCTGCAACTTACGGCGGGGTTGCCACCGGCCTCCTGCTGTTGATTCTCATCATCATCGTCATCGTCGCCGTCCTGTGCTACCGCAGGAGAAGGTCAGATACACCAACCATGTCTCATTATTACTTAATGCCCGAGTGTGCATTGCAGTCCATTTAGAGATTACAAGATACATACTTTCCAGTTGTCTCTGGGTGAGTTAGTTTGGTTTAACGCCGCTTTGAACAATAATATTTCAAGATAGCACGGGGGTGTTTGGGGAAGCCGGAAGTGAGGTCTTAGACGTATATCACTTAGACAAATCAAAGAGCACGGGCATGGTGCCTACACACCTCGAAACAAACCAGGGCGAACGGGATTCGAACCCAGTATCATAGCTATGTCACGCTAACGGGAAGCAAAATTCTAGACAACAAATTGCGGCGGACAGAAGACTCGGGAAATCGTTCCTTCTAACAAGTTATTATCATAATGATAATTGAAAAATTGTGATATGATTTCTGATATGTTTTGAATATGTCTCTTCATTGACACTAGGAGCTCAATGTTTCACTCAGTATTCGTTATTCTAAACGGAAAATAACTACTTAATGGGTCGCGTTTTCAAATGAAGTCTATTCTTCCCATGGAAATTGAAACGCTTATTTAGTCGGTCAAATGATGGCACAATTATTGTCATTTGATGTAGAGTATTCACTTTGGCGAGCCGCGGTTTGCTAACAGAGGGTAAGGGCATCCACAAATGTCACGATTCATGACACCAAAGGCATGACCTTTGATTGCTGGAATGGAAAATAGATAAGAATTGTCATGTGTTATAACAGGTTAATATATGCGTTGAACTTATTTGGATTACTTTTAATGTCCACATGTGTCTGCAATACATATTGCTGAGACCCATGAAGATCCGGGGTAGAATGGGTCTTCAGCAACCCATACTTGCCGTAAAAGACGACTATGCTTGTTGTAAGAGGCGACTAACGGGATCGGGTGGTCAGACTCGCTGACTTGGTTGATGCATGTCATCGTATCCCAGTTGCGCAGATTGACACAAATGATGTCGATTATTTACTGACTGAGGTCATATGGTTAGAAGATTTCCGAGTGCGGCGTTAAACAATACAAACAAACATGATAGTCAGTACGAAACACAATTATAGCTGTTATGTAATTATTAATCTTTTGTTTTGCCTGTTTTGCCTGAATATACACATATGCAAACGTAGTCTATCTTGGTTTATGCTAATTGCAGATTGGGGATTTGATTTGAATATTCTCTTTACGCTCTCCCAGACCTGAAGCTGTGACCATGTTTTCCTTCAAGATACAGGCGTTACCAAAGTAGAAAAGTTGAGGAAGAACGCAACATCCCCGATGGAGAAGAACGTTCGTGGGACAAGACGGATGGAGACAGGGAAAGAGACGACACGTCCAGAGGAGGACCATCTCCAGGTCAAGGTCACAAGGGAAACAACTCCAGCAATAACAGCCCGCTAAAGACGCCAACCAGCCGGAGTGGAGGCAGGCAGATGGGGAGAAAGGAAAGGGCACTGCTTGCGTCCTCTGATGGCGGTCCTAATACGTCCCCGCCCCGAGTAAGCCAACCGAGAGACTCAGACGGGTACACAAATGCTGGAAAGCCATATAGCAGTTCGGACAATCCTTCGGGAGATTTTTACGACAACCCAGGGTTTAAGACAACAGTTGAAAGCTTAAAAATATTTTGATAGGAAACACAAATTGTGATAAATGGTTGTGTGCGTTAGGGATTTGTCTTTTTTTGTATTGTGTTACAATATTTGTAATATTTGAATGACTTAATGTATAATAGGGATATACATGAACTAAAAGTTCAAGTGATTTTAGAAAAACAATTGTCAGAGAAAATTCTGTGAACAAAATACTTATGATTCAGACTGAAAAAAGAAATTGCCTGCCACAAAAAAATTACATTGTTGCAAGGTGTATTTCTTTTAAAATAAAACGTCGTTTTACATATGAATTATATCTGCTTTTGTTAGCTGAAGCTGAAAAATATCTAACCTCGATACAAAATCACAGGTCCCCATTCACAACAAGGTATCCAAGTGTGATTGCCAGCGGTATTTCAAGAGTATTTCGGAGTTAATGGGTAGCCTAGGGACGAAAGCGACCTCTCATCACGCCGAAGGCACTGGTTTCAGTTCCCCGCATGGGTACAATGCGTGAAAAATATTTCTGCTCTCTTCATGTTGGCGAATAGCAAGAGTGGAAAGTGAAATTTGCTGAATGTCTAAGTTCGAATCCCTGATTATGTTTCTTTTAATGGTTTGTCTGCATCATACCCGTACTCGTCCAAAACATGCATTATTAACTGGAGTCCCTCTGCCTGCAGAGGCAAACATGCAACAATAGCATTCACATATGTACTCAGATTATATCCTCTTTACCTCATGAGTCGGTAGCCGAGTGGTTTAGTCGTTCGCTCGTCTCGCTGAAGGCTCGGGTTCGATTCCCAACATGAGTACTTTGTGTGAAACTCATTTCTGGTGTCCCCCGCCGTGATATTGCTGGAATATTGCAAAAAGCGGCGTAAAACCATACTCACTCACTCACCTATGCGAGACGTAAGAACTTACTACAGTGGGGATCAGGTGGTCGGCGTGTTTGTCAGCTGACTGCGTGATACCAACCCCTGGATAATTGTCTGTGATTCCAGTCACTAGTTCGGCAAGCCCAGTCTGTATTACAAGACTCCGTGTGATACAGCTGGAGTAGAGCTGACTGCGGCGTCAAACAATATTCACACGTAACAAAACCATGAACTCAGTGCCGTAGATAGGGGGACGGATTGCTTGGGGGTTAAGGGAATCGCGTTTTCACTGTAAGTGAGTGAGTGAGTATGGTTTTACGCAGCTTTTAGCAATATTCCAGCAATATCACGGCGGGGGACACCAGCAATGGGCTTCACACATTGTACCCATGTCGGGAATCGAACCCGGGTCATCGGCGTGACGAGCGAACGCTTTAACCACTAGGCTACCCGACCCCCCCTTCACTGTAAGACTTTGCGTTCTAAACCATGACAGAATCCACTAGGAATGAGTCCAGTTCCAGATTCAAAGCGATTCATGTCCTTGCCTGTCGTCACTTAATCAGTTCTTGTTGGTGTCATCTAAGTCTACTTGCTATATACAAAATTTGTGCTTACTCCCAACAGTAAAATGACAGACAGTAAACTACGGTTATAACGAACTGAATGGGACCACTAATTTTAATTCGTTATAACCGTAGTTCGTTATAGGCAAATGTACGGAATATATATATATAGCAAATAGACAGAACCCAAAAAATAGTTCGTTATATCCGTCAGTTCGTTATAAGCATGTTCGTTATAACCGTAGTTTACTGTACCGCGATATTACTGAAATATTCACTCATTCATCTATGATGGTGTGATTAAAGAATTAAATGTTTTAATTATACTATCTTACTTGTTCACGTAAGTTACCTTTTTAGTTTATTTTGAAAGAATTGCATAACTTAATGTTGATATATTTGAGGTTGCTCAAAGATTGAAATGTAGCTAAAACCGACATCGTGGTGGTTTGATGGCTGTGGTTAATATCCCGATGACAAAGCCACAAAGATGCACATGCTATACCTCATAATAATGTACATAGCGCAAAAATGTGTTTCATCCAATACCATTAGCGAGTGAATTATATTGCTTTGAACATGATGCAGTGTATATAATAAATCCCTATAGACTCAAGTCACATGTCAATCATCAAAAAGGCATTTTGAGATGTCACACATGTACATATGAATGCAAAGAAATGCAAAAAATTTTAAATAGACATTTATCTTGTAGATAGTCAATTGTTAATAAATTTGTGTCATACACATTGTTCTATCGTTTTATCATTCGTCAGGCAGCAAACGCATATGACAATTGTGTGAGTGAGTGAGTGAGTTGGATTTAACGCCGCTTTTAACAGTATTCCAGTTATATCACGGCGTGTCAGCTTAATGTGGGAGGAAAGCCCGAAGTGATGCAGGTCTCAGACGTTTACCACTTCGGTGAAACGGGTATGGTGTTGACAAACCAAGAAACATAATCGGGGCGAACCGGGATTCGAACCCACAATCATAGGTTTCTGGCGTGCCCAAGGGACGCAACTCTGCACAGCGAAACAAAATTGTGTGAGCGGTGATGGCAGTGTATGCTTACCCTTCTCGCGAGCAACTGGTGTCATCTCTGATTTTCGGTGATCCATTCATATAGTTCTCACCTCTGTGTTACCTTTTACCCCCAATGGAATCTGTTTCGGCGGATAATCGAGACGGTAATTCTCTGACGTTGACGTTTCATTCTGTGACGTTGACGTTTTATGTTTATGTGTGCAGGTCGTCATGCTGTACGCAACCAGACACACGTAACGTGGGACCATAAATAATAACACTGGTCACAACTACAAAGAGATACTATTTATACTGTTTATTATAAAGGTATATGGCTCCTGAGATTGTTTAGTCTGCCAACAGTGCTGCCAACAAGTGCTTGTCAAGACAGGCAGTGTTTGTTATACAGAACGTTGAAGACGTTTTTGTATACGTTCATTTGGGTCAAAACGATAGAACCTCTTTAAACTTAAACATCGATGTCCTTGAAACGGCAGTTCCTGAGTAATGGGAATTAAGAATAAACAGATTGTGTACAGAGATTTTACAAGCGCATTTGTACAATTGACTTTTGTGGAGATTTCTTATGATCATGGAAATGATTTTGTCGCTTTCACTGACAAAATAGCACAGACTTGCAGCATTTAAATGAACTCTGTTTGATTTTAAACCTTACAAACACATGAACGGGCCAAAGCTAACGCAAACTGGCGTTTAAATATTAAAAACAAAAGTACGTAGTGGCGAAATTGTATATGAATCATAAGTATATATCCACAGTTTCGTTTCCCTTGTAAATAATATTCCGCATATACTGTCAAGTGGGAATTATTTCTTAAATGGTGGGCACGGGTGGCCCAGTCGTCTAAGGCGCCGCGATTCGATGTGTAGAGTTGCGTCCCTTGGGCTCGCCAGAAACCTATGATTGTGGGTTCGAATCCAGATTATGTTTCTAGGTTTGTCAGCACCATATCCGTGCTCGTGGGTTTCACCGAATTGGTAAACGCCTGAGACCTGCATCGCTTGGGGCTTTCCTCCCACATTAAGCTGAAACGCCGTGATATAACTGGAATACTGTTAAAAGCGGCGTTAAACCCAACTCACTCACTCACTCACTCACTCACTCATTATTTCTTAAATGGGATTTTCAAATATCATATTGTTGTTTTCTTTAATGTTTATTTATTCGTAAAAAAACAAAACAAACCACGTCACGTCATTCCTCACGTGCATTCGTCCTCCCAGACGAAGTCATTTCTATAAATACAGCACTGACTCAGAGTCAAGCACTTGGTGCTCACGGGGACTAATTAGGAGGAAAGTTGAACGCATGCCACAGTAGCCCCAGGGTCATGCTTCCGTCTTCAGCTTGGGATCAGAGGTCTGTCCATAAAACATAAACACCCACCGCAACTCATAACAATGGACACTTGTGTTATTGTGATACTTTTTGCAGTATTTTGGCAAAGTTCAGGTAAGCATTGTTAAATAAGTTTCATACGTTTACTCAATGTGTCTCACGAAATTAATATCAATAATTTGTAGCGATACGACAACGTTAGCTCATGTGTGTATGCCTCGATGGATCTCACACTTGTATGTCATTCCTTCGATCTGTCAGTACCTTTCGATGTGTAATTCTACCCGTTGATTTATCCTTCTACAATCCACACATCTATTCGTCAAGCTCTCCTTTGTATTAGAATACTCTTCCATATTTCCTTCTACCAATCATATTTCTATCCGTCTATTATCTTATCTGTCGTTCTACCATTCTGTATTTTCTTCTACAAGTCTGTCAATCTTCTATATGCCATTATACATCGTTCTATATTGACCTCTACCAATCCTTATGTGTATCCGTCTATCAATCGTCGATATGTCATGCATATCCTTCAATACTTTCTTCTACCAATCCTTCTATCTATCTTATCTATCATTCTAGCATTCGTTAGATCCTTTTCCATTCCGAATATGTGCGTCTGTCGTTCCAGTTGTTAATTGGTATATTAAAGTGAGCAGCTGGTTAGCATGTATATCTTAAGAAACCTTAAACCTATTTGCAAAATGTATATCTGAACATGTCTACATTGTAAGTCAAGTCATATCTGAACATGTCTACAGTGTACAGTCAAGTACATATCTGAACATGTCTACATTGTAAGTCAAGTACATATCTGAACATGTCTACAGTGTACAGTCAAGTACATGTCTAAACATGTCTATATTGTACAGTCAAGTACATATCTGAACATGTCTACATTGTACAGTCAAGTACATATCTGAACATGTCTACAGTGTACAGTCAAGTACATATCTGAACATGTCTACATTGTAAGTCAAGTATATATCTGAACATGTCTACATTGTAAGTCAAATGCATATATGAACATGTCTACAGTGTACAGTCAAGTACATATCTGAACATGTCTACAGTGTACAGTCAAGTACATATCTGAACATGTCTACAGTGTAAGTCAAGTACATATCTGAACATGTCTACATTGTAAGTCAAGTACATATCTGAACATGTCGACATTGTTAGTCAAGTACATATCTGAACATGTCTACAGTGTACAGTCAAGTACATATCTGAACATGTCTACAGTGTAAGTCAAGTACATATCTGAACATGTCTACATTGTAAGTCAAGTACATATCTGAACATGTCGACATTGCTAGTCAAGTATATATCTGAACATGTCTACAGTGTACAGTCAAGTACATATCTGAACATGTCTACAGTGTACAGTCAAGTATATATCTGAACATGTCTACATTGTAAGTCAAGTACATATCTGAACATGTCTACATTGTACAGTCAAGTACATATCAGACCATGTCTACATTGTACAGTCAAGTACATATCCAAACATGTCTACATTGTAAATCAAGTACATATCAGAACATGTCTACAGTATACAGTCAAGTACATATCTGAACATGTCTACAGTGAAAATCAAATATACCACCCTCGCTTATTTCATCAATTATAACGGGAGAGCGTGCTTCGATTAACGTGGAAGCTCTTTATCATAGAATTGTATCGTGCAGCTTTGCACACATTTATTGGTCTGAGAATTCTCTCGTGAAGCATGTCATGACTCATGAATCATGGTGAAAACAAGGCATTCCTCAGTTTACTTAAACGAGCCAAGGATGTGGGACATAACCTCAATGTCAATGAAGATTTTGTTGATGGTTCTGTACTGCTGGACGTTACAGAAATGAGCGTCAACCAAGTGAAGTGCGATATCAAATCGGTCCAATACTCAGTTTTTCAAGGAGAGGCGCACTGAACAACCACTGCATCGAGTTTATTTGCTGTGTGTTGAGAAACAGAGCAATCATGCAGAGGCCTTCGCATGGATGAAGTCGGCTGGCCTGAAAAGTGAAACAAAAATTGCTCATGTTTGCAGCTCCGGACCAGTCACTTCCCGCTCGAAACCGTCAATGTGTGATTTTGCATCAAAATGCCAATATGAAATAGATTATGCAATGAATTTAATGAGACTGTCCAACACATTGTCAGTGGATGCCCAGCTTTGGCACAAACACAGCCTGAGCGACATGATGGAGTGTCTCGATCCTTTTTTTTATGTCTTCGCCATGCTTGTGGTTTTGACACAAATGTCCATCCATTGTACGACCCAGAATATGTAGAAGGCGTCATGGAAAATAGTAAATATAAACGTATTTGGAATAGGCCCGTATACAGTCTCAGACCTATTCAGGCCAACAGATTGATCTTGTCCTTTTTGATAAATCCAGTGAAATCAGTTTTATCACTGAATTTCAGTCCCTTTTGGCACAAATGTCATTGACAAGATTCGGGAAAACATGAGAAATATGCGGACTTTGCTTTCGAATTGTCACGCTTGCATCCCTTCTGACAATCTTGGTAATTGACAAAGATTCAGTGTTGGGGAATGGTCATCATTGTTAATTATTGTCGTCTAATATAAAACTAGGTCTAATCTGAACAAAGAACCAGCCCATACATGGGATATTTCATGTGAATCTCATAACCAACAAAGTGTATGTTTTTGTATGTGCCACACTGCTTTAACGATTTTGAACAGTTAGCTATCTGGTAGTTGTTTCTTCACATTTTAATGCACAACATTGTCCGGTTTTAACATGTTTGGCCTGACAATCTCACATAACTATCAGTTTGTTTCTTGTTTAAAGCCGCACTCAATATTTCAGCTATATGACGGCTAGCTATTAATAAATGTCTGAACCAGACACGGCACTGACTGACACCATTATTTTTTGTTTGTTTGTTGTTTAACGACGCACTAAGCATATATGACGAGCTATATGACGGCGGTCTGAAAGATCAGACAGTCCAGTATATGACATCATGAGCATCGATCCACGCAATTGGGATACGATGACATGCTTCAACCAAGTCAGCGAGCCTGACCACCCGATCCCGTTAGTCGCCCCTTACGACAAGCATACTCGCCTTGTACGGCAAGCATGGGTTGCTGAAGACTAATTCTACCCCGGATCTTCACGGGTCTTCTGAGAACTGAAATACAAATACAGAAGACATGTGAAGATCCGGGTCAGATTTGGTAAGCAACCCATGCTTGTCTTAGAGGCGACTGAAGGGATCAGGTGTTTAGGCTCGCTGCCCTGGTTGATGCATTTAATCGATCACATGCGGTGCTCATGATGTCAATCACTTGATTGTCTGGTCCAGACTCGATTAATTACAGATCGCTGGGATGTTGCTGAGTGCAGCGTTAAACACCAAACAAACACACAGTCCTCAGAATGCGTACAGTGTGTAGTCAGACCTGTCACATGTGGGTCAGGCGTCATAATCACAGTCACACGCTGTGCACCGCCAGTGTCACATGGGTCTGTGCAGCACGGTGTGAGGCGACCCGGGGGCATCCGGCCAGGAAATAACTCGTTCTCATATAACCGCAGGAAGTCACCTCGAACGTGGATGATCATTGAATGCGTTACAGAAGCTCGAGGCCTTCAGCCCATCTAGATATATATCCAATACACGTTAGCAGTCCTTTGTTCCAACAGTGGCACCAGGAATAGGTTTAAGTTGTTATTATTAAAGAAAATGTGATGTCAAAGTTGGTATTACAACGTAGTAGTAGTAGTAGTAGTAGTAGTAGTAGTAGTAGTAGTAGTAGTAGCAGGGTTAATAACTGTAATAAAGTATTATAAGAAGTAGAAGTAGTAGTAGCAGTAGTATGAGGTACAGTTGTAGTAGCAGCAGTAGTAGAAACAGTAGTAATAGTAGAAGTGGTAGTCGTAGATATAGTAGTGGTAGCAATAGTAGAAGCAGTAGTTGAAGTGGTAGTAGTAGAAGCAGTAGTAGCTGTGATAGTTGTAGTTGCAGTTGTAGTAGTTAGTAATTCGTAGTAATAGTAGTTGTAGGAGTAGCAGTTGTAGTGGAACTACTAGTACTCTAGTAATAGTAGTAGTTGTTTCTAGTAGTAGTAGTTAAAATTGTAGTGGTGGAAGCAGAAGTAGTAGTAGTAGCAGTAGTAGTAGTACTGTAGTAGTAGTAGTAGTAGTAGTAGTAGTAGTAGTAAGAGGAGGAGAAGTAGTAACGGTAGTGGCAGTAGTAGTAGTAGTAGTAGTAGTAGTAGTAGTTGTATAAGTAGCAGTAGTAATAACAGTATTTGTATGAGTACAAGACGACGTGGTAGTGAAAGTGGTAGCAGTAATAGTAGTAGTAATAGTAGCAGTGGTAGTAGTAGCAGCAGCAGTAGTAGTAGTAGAAGTAGTAGTTGTAGTAGTAGCAGTAGTAGTTGTAGTAGTATTCATTGGAGCCGTGCTGCTGACAATATCGAGCTCACAACCCCAACAACATGACCACTTTCTCCTGCTGTCAGCAATTGGCTTGTGTGGACCAGATTCGACATTGTCAAAGGCCTCAAAGGGCAAGTTCACACGGAAATGAACCTATTTTTCTTGTACTTTTTCCACATTAAAAATGTTAACCTAGAAATGTCATAGACAAAAATATAAAAATATCACAATTAATTAACATATTTTTCGCATTAAAACTATTTATATTTTTCACATTTATCAAGTGTTCTATTTCTATAACAAAAACACCATGGCTTATGCCCCTTTCAATATGACGTCATTGGTGCCAATTGATAAACATTATGACGTCATCATGCTTTGTTAGAGCCGCTTCACGTGGTGTAGGTACAGGCGTGTGATTCTTGCGTCTCAGATGCCAGCCAGCATAGTGTTATGCTGAGTCACCACTGCGCCGGAGTGTGTCGTAGGCCATGTTGTTTTACCGCAAACTGGTACTTGATATCTTTTGCGTTGAGAATAGACAGGGACCCAGTTGAAATGGCACCAATTACGTCATAATCTAAGGGAGATAACTCAGGCCTGTTTAGCTTGAAAAAACGAAGGCCTCATAACGCCATATCATTTTCACACGATTGTGAGCTCCCTACTTTCACTGTGAAAAAAATGAGTGTATATTTTCAAACACAGATACTAACTAATTCTAAAATTGCGTTTTGTTTAGAAAAAGAAAGAAAGTGATTTTTGCGTGTACACTTCCCCTTTAAAGGTGTACGTCGACTACTGTCATAATACAGCCGTCGCCAACTCATGTCTTACTCGGTCAGAATGCCCATTGCTTGTCGCGAGTGCCTGATGGTGAGGATAGGGAGGTTACAGTGTGTGACTTGGCAGATTGTATATCATGGTGCCCCGAAAACATGTCCACTTCCTCCTTAGGTCAAATTTGTCTGGGCCAGATTTGACCGCTTTACAGGATGTTGTAGCATGGTTGCAATAATTTTATCAATGACGTAGCCTGGGGTAGCCTAGTAGTGCATGTGTTCTTTCGTCACGCCGAAATCCCGGACTCGATTCACCACGATGTGTGAAGCCCATTTCTGATGTCGCCCGCCAGGATATTACTGGAATATTGCTAAAAGCGGCTTAAAACCATACTCACTCACTCATAATGTGAACCAACATTTACTAACCCATGTCTTAATGTAAACCAGGTTTTCATTTTGGCATGTCTAACGCCTGCTACGGCCAGGGACCCTGTTCTCGTCATGAACTGACCTGTGGAACGACTGACCGACTGGCCATCATATCGGCTGTCCACGGTTTCAAGAGGAAGGAGTCTCTCTGTCCAAGCATTGCCGTCAACACCTGCAAGTTCAACACCAAGTTCTGCTGCAAAGAAGATGACGTGTATGACTGCACCTTTCCCTTCAAGAACATATACATGAGGTCCCTGTATGAACGCTGTTCTGGCAAATACAACTGTTCCTATTACACAGACAGAGTCCAGGAGGCGTGCACGTTATCGACGCGTACACTGTCATCCTTCTCGTCGATCAGGTTCAGCTGCATATCAGGTATGTTTGGTTTGGGTATGATAGATCATGACTGTTTTTTCTGTGTTTGTTTGTTGTTAAGTGCCGCACACAGCACTATTACAGCTGTATGACGGCGGTCTGTAAATAATCGAGTCTGGACCAGACAATCCAGTGATTAACATCATGAGCATCGATCCACGCAATTGGGATACGATGATTGCATCAACCAAGTCAGCGAGCCTGACCACCCGATCCCGTTAGTCGCCTATTACGACAAGAATAGTCGCCTTTTACGGCAAGCAGGTCATCAGGTCATCAGGTATGTCAACAGGTGTAGAGGCGGGATTTTATTGTACGTGCGTGCATGCGTGCGCTGGAGTGTGTGTGTGTCCTTGTTCTTGTCTCGACTAATTATGAAGCCGTTTCTACACATCCCTGCCCCCGATATACCATGCCACTGTTTTAACATGAATACACTCTGACACAGTATACTGACAACGAGCCGACAAGTCCGAGTTTTATTTCCTTAATACCGAGCGTCAGGCAAGGTAACAACAAGTGCCAACTTTTAACGTCTTACGGTATGAAGCGGCCGGGCATCGAACCACTGATATTCCACTCACCGGGAAGACGTTCTGTTTCACTAGACCACGAAGGCCGTATGTTACTAGGGCGCGGCTTCGAGGAAGCCATCGATCGATACCCTAAGGTTGGGAGACCTAAAGGAACACGTGACCTTGATACGTCACAGTGATATCCTTGAGTTGTAACTTTCGTGAATAGTGTGGTGTGGTGTGGAGAAAATAGTCAACGTAAAATGTAGGCCTTGGTTGGAAATTAACCAACGCTTTAAATTAGCGTTCGAAGACTATCTGTAATTACCATGTTGACGGGTAATGTCAAAAGTGTACGTTTAACCATTCAGCATATTTTGTCCCCCCCCCCCCCCCCCCCCCCCATTTTATTCATGCAACGCCGTGAAATATTTGAAATGGTAGAAAAAGAGCCCTTAACCTAACTCACTCACGCTTTTTCATGTAGTTTTGATACTGATGTTTAAAATATTAGTATTTAACAGTAACGTGACAATGACATCATGTCAATTTAGCAAGACGGGATATAAGTTTTGTTTTGGAATATCCTTTTTGAAACGGCTTTCTTGAAAGCTCTTTGGTTATATATTTGAACAAAAATTTATTCAGTTTATTTCAAATGTCAATCGGGTCACAATCATGACTTGAGCTTTATTTAACAAATGTGCCAACGGAATATTCTTATTAATGAAGACTCACATGCTGAAGTGAATCCTCTTTTAGTCCACACCCCGATATTCCAGACTCTCCGCTTTCCGGACGACTTTTCCCACCTATACAAGGTGTATTAACAATGCTTCGTTCAGTGGGAGCGTTAACGTCCACCTTACGGGGTTTCTGTGATTTATACTACTCAAAAGATGTTGAAGAACACCCGATGTTTTCATATGACAGTTAAACTATTGTCATATGAGAAAATCGGGTGTTCTTTAACTTATTTTGAGTAGTATAACATAATATAAATTGTAACCCATTTTTTGCGAATTTTCGAGTTTAAACGTTATTGTTATTAATTAAGTACATTGTGTTCATATTTTTTTATAATAGAGTACAGGTAAAATCGTTGACACTTTCAAAATGATTATGATGATTTCTTGACCACAATTTCTTTCCACACAGAAACGGAAATGGTTGATTTTGACACTGTTGGCTCAACCCGAGGAAAGTCTGTGTTTCTTGCCTTTGACCCTGACCTCTACATACGTAGCTCTGACAAAGTTAAACAGTTCTCATGTAGAGTGGAACCAGTAACGTCATCCACCCCCGTCAACGTCACCATCAACGCTCTCGATGTTCGCTTCGACAAAATTGGAGGGATATGCTCAAGTGTCCTCATACGGCAGAGTGGAGGTCACGTCACCAATATCACCTGTGGTCCGTATGGAAGACGAACATTCCTCTCCTCGGTAACAAATATAGGAATGTCCTTGACCCCTATTGACCTACTTCTGAACATAGTTCCAGAAAATCTTCCTGGATATGTGTGGATTCATGTAGAAGCTGGTGTGTAAAAGTTTACAGCTTTTCATCTTTATAACTTTGTGACCTTTAAATATTGAACTCGTACCGTATCAAGTATCGATGATCCAAAGCAGCGTAGCTAGTCGCTTACATGCATATGTCTTATTATACATTTATTATACATTAAAGTAACGCCAATTGATTTATTGTACAAGAGCGACATTCGTTATAGTGTTGTATTTACAATGTTATACAAATGGGTCAATTGTGTTATATCTATCTTATGTATGTTAGAAACAGCACACATTTGGCGCATATTAATACATATTAATAATAATCTTTTTCAGAGGACACGGAACTTGAACTTCGTTGTGGATCTCTAGAAAATGGTATGTATAGCACATGTATTATACACCATACTGTTAACCATAAAACAATACTGTTGATACATTCTTACTCTAATGATATCAATGATTGATTCATTTGTAAGACACTGTCATTCCTATCATTGACATATAGAGTATAAATAAACAATTTTGTTAATTAATAATTATTATTACAGTTACAATTAAAAAAGTTAAAATTTGTTTTTTTTCAAAGCATGGTGGGGAGATGATTGGCCCTCTGGTGATAGAAAGGTTATCAACACTACAGGTAAATATATGAACATATCTTTAACTCCTACTGTAAATGTTTGAGTACACCACATACACGCGGATGGAGGTTCATAAAAAAACACACACTTGGCTTTACTCATACCATTGAATATGTACTTGATGAATTTTGAGATAATTTCCTAATTCATTTTTGCTATAACCAGTAATTTAATAACACAATTAACATGATTGGGCATTTGGTATATTTGTCATGGTATATATATCAAATTTAGCTAGTTGTGAAGAAAGTCATACCAAATTACCAAAAGATAATTAAAATATCCACTAACAGTGAAAATACATAACTAACACGGTTTTTGGGGTGTTTCGTCACTGAACGATGTCAGTTGATAGATCATGACTGGTTTTTTGTTTTTTTGTTTGCTGTTTAACGCCGCACTAAGCAATATTCAAGCTATATGGCGGCGGTACATAAATACTAGTAATCGAGTCTGGACCTGATCATGACCATCCAGTGATTGATACCATCATTAACGATCTACGCAATTGGGGTAGGATGACATGCATCAACCCAGTCAGCGAGCCTGACCACCCGATCCCGGGCGCCTCTCACGACAAGCATAGTCGCCTCTTACGGCAAGCATGGGTTGCTGAAGACCTATTCTACCCCGGATGTTCACGGGTGTGGTTGTTTTTGATCGAAGTATGTCAAAATAAATTGATATTCAGCCGTAAACTATTACGTGCTTTATCAACATGCTGTGCGTGACTTTACTTAAATTTTCAGTGAGTAGTTCTACCTCATGGCGACCTAATGAATCAGGGGGAAAATGATCCCTGATACAACGCCCTTGTCAGAATCTGTGGATCAGGTGGTTAAAGTGTGGGATCGAACTCACATGTCCCGACTGCGTGATCGTTGCTCATGCTATCAACCACTAACTTGCAGATTGCTGCATGCGGCGTAAAACATAATTCACCCACTGATCCATTTTGTGACGTTTCAGATAATGCCTCTGTGACGGCGGTGATAGGGGGCGTGGGTGTGCTGTTGGTCCTAGCTGCAGTTTTGGCTGGTGTCATAATTTGGAAGAGGCGGTAAGTTTTCAACATAATTTCCATCTACAACCATCCAGTCTGTCAACACCTACCCGAGCTGGTAGCGCTGTTGGGGCGGTCGGGTAGCCTAGTGGTTAAAGCGTTCGCTCGTCACGCCGAAGACCCGGGTTCGATTCCCGACATGGGTACAATGTGTGAAACCCATTTCCGGTGTCTCCCCCCCGCCCGCCCGCCCGCCGTGATATTGCTGGAATATTGCTAAAAGCGGCGTAAAACCATACTCACTCACTCACTAGTAGCGCTGTTACGTCTGTATGGAGCGTTAACACTTTAAACGTAATACTGTTTGTACAAGTCATTTGGCCATTTTAAATCACCATGGGGCAGTATGTCATCAAATTACATATTGGTGTTCAAGTTTGTATTGTTGATTTACTCTTTCTGAATACAACTCACTTTCTTATACTTTTGTGTAATTAAGTAAAAAAATAGTTCAGAAAGACTGACGGTACCCGAGATGATATCGGACAGGGGTTTTGCACACAGGCCGATAACAACCTTTCACCCATCACCAAGCTCAAGCATTCGTGACCAACTCGTGTTATTCCGGGACAAGCCGAACAGCGACTCGTGCCCCTCTCGTGGCCATTTTTGTGACCGGGTTCCGTCTTAGCGTAAACGGGCATACCTAAAACAATTGTCAAATCTTTGCGTAAGGGTTCATATATATTTCCCCGTATATTATGTATATTTCAGATGCAATTTAAAGCACATCGGGACATGCGGAATTATACAGTATGCTTGAACATATTTAACTGTGTCTTGGGTATATTTTTAGATGCAAGCCATATGTAAATTCAAAAATTATTTCTCAGGGATTCTTTGACGAAGATCTTGAAATCATACGCGCATTCTGATTGGTTTGTCGTATTTTCGCACATAACATTTATCGATAGGGTTACGAGTCTTCTTTCAGGTTACGGAAAGGAGCGAGTGGTGACGAATGCAAGCTTTGCTGTTAGGAACCGAGTCACATCAACACTAGCTGAGCAATGGCGTAACTCGGGGTAGGTTCTAACACCGTTATCAAGCAAGCACTTGCTGGATAACGGTGTTAGAACCTACACCGAAACGTCGCTCTTACTTGTAATAAAGAAGTTGTTCATCCATAAATTCTTATCCTTTGTACCCCAACTTCAAAATTTTAAATGCCTTTCAAAGAAATTGCCTTTCTGGAACAATCAGGATGCACGTATTATTTGTGACAAGTCTTCGGATGAGATGTAACCTCAGCAAATAAATGAATTGTGTTTTCACCAAGCCAAAGTTGTTTGTGGAATGCTGCTAAAACAGTTAGGGAACGCTCGAGTTTTTCATATTACTTGGGGGCACGGGTGGCCCAGTCGTCTAAGGCGCCGCGATTCGCTGTGCAGAGTTGCGTCCCTTGGGCACGCCAGAAACCTATGATTGTGGGTTCGAATCCCGGTTCGCCCCGATTATGTTTCTAGGTTTGTCAGCACCATACCCGTGCTCGTGGGTTTCACCGAAGTGGTAAACGTCTGAGACCTGCATCACTTTCCTCACTGACACGCCGCGATATAACTGGAATACTGTTAAAAGTGGCGTTAAATCCAACTCACTCACTCACTCATATAACTGAGTGTACTTAATCTGCCATGCCATGACACATTAACTAGTATGGTAATTTAAAATAATCGAGTGGTCCTTAACCATAGATTTAGTAGTATATATCAGTGACTCCTGATTTATATATTTAACCCCTTATATTCCAGGGCGAATGTCACAAAATACCTTCAGACAATTCCCTTGAACGCCTCTTGTTCCAAGGAAGCTGTCGAGCGGAGGCTCCGCGCCCAGAGCGGTTGCAGTGAAACACTTAACGTGACAATCCAACAGCCTGACACAACCTCTGAGAAGTCTGTGACCCTCCAGGTCCGCCCTCCACCTAAATCAACCGACGAACCCATATACGACCGCATCAAGTTCGCCGACGAGCCACCATCCGTGTCTGCTGTCGGCGTCTATGATCACCTTCGCCACGTGATAGTTGACCAGGACAAGGGTGATGGTTATGACAAATGTTTGGTCGGTATGGTCAAAATCGGCACGGACAACTCGGCGTACGACACCACGGAGTCGGCTTCACGGGACACTGATGAGGACAAGCGTGACGTCGCCTACGACCACCTGAACGGCAACACGGAAGACAAGTCATTGGTTGACAACATCTACGAGAACACGACTCCTAAACCTGTCGAAGAGAACCCTTACAATGTTGTTGCTGAGAAGGAGGATGACAATGAACAAACATCAGACTAATTTACAGTAAACTACGGTTATAACGAACTCAAAGGGGTCACTAAATTTAGTTCGTTATAACCGTAGTTCGTTATAAGCACATTTACAGTATATATACAGCAAATGGACGGGGCCAAAAAACAGTTCGTTATATCCGTCAGTTCGTTTTAAGCGTGTTCGTTATATGCGTAGTTTACTGTATGTGACAATTTTCAACTGAACATTTATCAACAGCCAAATCTTCGAAAGGGTGTCTGCTAGTATGACTTTGATTACTGCGCAATTCGAACTGTCGTGTAAGTCAATCCACAGTGTAACGCCAATGCGTCGAAAATTCTAGACTAAAGGTCAAATCGTCGAAAATTAGGGGCTAATATCAATTGGACCTTGAATTGGGAATATACTCGATTTTGATTGGTCAATCAGAGGTTTCAATGAAATTTAGGGAATTTGTTTTGGGTTCAAACTCAGTGAACATACTCGCTGTATGTTAATGTGCCGTGTCTCTATAGTAAAATCGACGGTGGCACGTGGTCAAGGGCACAGCGCACAGGTCCAAAATCAGAAGAAGTTGACCAACATAGGTGGCGAAGAGTCGTTGGATGGGTGACCGTGTTGAGTTTCTAGGGTGCCGGCACTGCCCCACACTGAACCACATACAGTCACTGAAGTCTCCTAAGGCAAGTGAATTTGTTCGTCGCATGGCTCTGTTCACCCACCATCGGCAGCTTGGGTTGTATACTCCCAAGGAAGCTGAGAATGAAAACCGAGCGCACACTAAACCACTGACCTGGGTAATAGTCAAGTTGCGCCATGAAAATTCACTTGGTGAAAGGCATTCGGAGTAGGAAAAATGCACTTGATACAGTTATAATATGTGAATTGTGAGTGAGTGAGTATGGTTTTACGCCGTTTTGAGCAATATTTCAGCAATAACACAGGGGATACCAGGAATGGGCTTCACATTGTACCCATGTCGTGAATTGAACCCGGGTCTTCGGCGTGACGAGCGAACGCTTTAGTCACTAGGCTACACGCCCGCCCCTACAAATAAAATGCGAACTAACCCATTTTGTTCTATTTTTCTATTAACTTATGAATAAGGTGTTCGATCTGTCATCCTAAAATAAGTTAAATGTTTTTAAACAAGACCAGCGGACATCCGGACGTTTTTGTTTTCTTTCGCACGAGGGCTGGTTTCCTCACTTATGTGCTGCGTATGCAGACAGATACGTGTACATTACTTGTTTATTGAAGTCAGTAGATTGTTTCTGGTTTTCTTGTATCACGATGCATCCGTTATTCCCGTGGATGATATATATTCAATATTATTCTACTCAAAAGAATTTAAAGAACACCCGATTCTTTCATAGTACCACAATTAATCTGTCATGTCATGTTTTGTTATTTTTACTGCTGGGCAAAATGAAGTATACACCCATGTTTGATGGTGGCTAAAAAATGAAACAAAAACAAGAAACGGTTAATCGATGGTGATGTGTCTGGTGTTGATGTCACAGTGTTTTAGGCCTAATGTGTTTAATGTTTTTTAGGCTGTTTTCAGCCCAGTAGCGTATTGATAACGGTTGTATTTATTATTTGTGGTCAAATTCAAATTTGAAGAGTATACTTTCTTTTCAAGGGACGTAATTAAACCACCCAATCCTGGTAACGGATCATGTATTTACATGACGTATCACAAGTTTAACAAAACACCCGAAGTTTATTTTCACATTTTTTATTTTGCAACATCACAATAAACTGTAAACATTGATGTATACAAATGTCACAGTAAAGATAGTTATGCAACATATTACAAACCATAACCTGCTGGCCGGGTTCATCCTTTGAACCATGTATTGTATGTTCTAATTCTATATATGTGCGTCATATGTTTATTCCCATTGGTAAATTAACATGACATTTACTCACAAATATTCGTACACTTGAAAGTAACCAGGCATCGAAAGAAATAAAGATCATTCATTATTTCCGTTTGTTCTTTGTTTGTTATTCAATATAGATGAATGTTGTGAGACTGAAAGGCTACCTTGTCACTGGATACATCACCGTTCAAATAAAGGATGCGGCCGCTAAACTTCTAGGCGTGGTGTAAGGGTGTGTGACTTAGCCGTGGAAGGGCTGTGATGCTGGAACATCGTAAATGTCCCTAGGGACACCTCCATGGGAAGAGGAGTCGAGGGATGATTCGACAGGAGCGTATGCCTGACTCGGGACATCAACGTCTTGAGAGATGTCAGGGTGAGCTTCATCGTAGGCATTTCTATCATGACCAAACGATGAGGGATGGTCAAAGTGGTTACTGTGAAAGTCTGACTTGCTTCCAAATGCATTTGGGGGTGCAGTTGCTTGTGGCTGAGGACCAGTGTAGGATGAATCAGATCCTTTTGGGACGGGACTGGCATCGGCGTGTCCTCTGTGAGAGAAGCTGTCGGATGAGTAGTCATTGGTGGGTTGATCCCTGTGGACTGTGGATGGAGAAGCTTCGTAGGATCCAGTCTGAGATTGGGAGCTTCCAACAGGGTTTAGATAACCGGTTGATTGTACAGGGGCTTTTGTAATGATAGACGGGGTAACAGGATTAATGTCTGCCGTGATGACACGTGCATTAGGAGTTGGGATTGTTGGGTTTGGCAACGGAACCGGATCTGATACAACGGGGGCGTTCTTAGGAACAGATTCAGTTGCATCTGTTACATCGGTAGTTTGAGGAACAGGCGGAGAGACAGCATTTGTAACGACAGCCTTAGCAATTGCTGCATACACTGGGCCTGGGTTATTGTTGGGAGATCGAGGAAGCACTGGTGTGTTTTCAAGATGTGTCGGTTCGTGAACGACATTGGCATTAGCTTCTTCATATGGTTGGTCAGCATGATGAGCTGGTGTGGCTCTAGCATAGCTAGCTTCATTTGGTTGTTGTGGAACCTGTTGAGTGCTAGGCTGTGGGTCATTAACACTGCTACCAGCGGATTCAGTCGAAGCTCTAGTGATAAGATCGTCTAAAGGAGCAGCTGTTTGTTTCTCAGGTTGATAGCTTCCAGCTTGAGGTGAAACAGGACCATTAGTGTATTCTTCATCTTGTCCGCGATCGCTCCTAGCATCTGAACCAGGACTCCCTTGTGATATACCCTGGTTGTCGCCTTGATGAAGAGCAGCACGTGGTCTTTCCTCAGCGTAACGATCTTGGTTACGTGCAGGATTATATCTTTGAGCATCCCTTGCATCATCATAATCGCTCTGCCTCTCACCACCTTCATCATAATTTCCACGAGCTCCGTTACCTTGACCAGCATCTCTACCATCATATCCCTGACCACGATCAGCATCTCCTCCATCAGACCCAGGGCCTTCTGTTTCCTCACCATCGCGAGGGATAAATTTATCAGAATCGGATAGTGACGTGAAGTCATGGAGATCAAAACCAAAGGTATTTTTAACTCTATTTGCATCTTCCCCAATAGGTCCGAACAGGGGGGAACCGGTATCCGTGTCATGGATTCCCCCAGGGAAGGCTG
This sequence comes from Haliotis rufescens, assembly GCF_023055435.1. Taxonomy (NCBI): domain Eukaryota; kingdom Metazoa; phylum Mollusca; class Gastropoda; order Lepetellida; family Haliotidae; genus Haliotis; species Haliotis rufescens. Next base: position 1,928,275 of record NW_025964212.1, on the reverse strand, counting down.
GCGGTGTTGGGGGCTTCTTAAGGTTGGAAATTGAGGGAGACAACCCGGTCGGTCCAGCAATGCTCGACCCAAAACCACCACCAAACTGGTGATCTCCAAATGGTTGGGAATGGATGTTTCCTAGAGAGGAAATGTCAAACCCGAAGGAAGGACTCGCAGGTTTAGGGTCATCATGAGAACTGAAGGGCAAACTTTGAGCGGCATGAGTTTGGAATGGATGGCGCGTTTCAAAGAAACTGTTGCTCTTCACTGGCTGTGAAGAAGTTGACCCGAAGCCGAAAGGAGCTTCTCGAACGGGCTGTGATTTGGGCGTGCCAGCAAATCGTAACCCATCAGAGATGCCAATCACGCAGCATCCAAGTACGTCGTTGCTAGGACCCCTAGTTACCTGTAGGTTAAGACAAAGAGCAAGATAAAATCAAGTATGCTGAACAAAAAAAGTTAGGGGTCATGAATATCTATTGGGATGTTACTTTTTCAGTGAGGACAAAATACCCCCCAAAAATATTCACTGTATTCAGTACATATAAAACAGATAGTAAAGATGACATATGATCTAAGTATTCATTGTTAAACGAACCCGCGAAGATCCTGATAAGAATAGGTTTTCAGCAAACCAAGAGGTCACTCTTGTCATGAGGGGACTAACGGGATCGGGTTGCCAGACTCCCTGACTTGGTTGATGCATGTCATCGTATTCCAATTGCGTGGATCGATGTTAATGGGATTGTCTGGTCCAGCCTCGATTATTTACAGACCGCCTTAATATAGCTGGAATATTGCTGAGTGCGGCGCTGAACAACAACCAAACAACCAAACAAACATTGTTTGTGATGAACTGTGTTCGATATGTTTACGCGAGTGAGTTGGGTTTAACGCCGCTTTTAACAGTATTCCAGTTCTATCGTGGCGTGTCAGCTTAATGTGGGAGGAAAGCCCCAAGTGATGCAGGTCTCAGACGTTTACCACTTCGGTGAAACCCACGAGCACGGGTATGGTGCTGACAAACCAAGAAACACAATCTGGGCGAACCGGGATTCGGACCCACAATCATAGGTTTCTGGCGTGCCCAAGGGACGCAACTCTGCACAGTGAATCGCGGCGCCTTAGACGACTGGGCCACCCGTGCCCCCGATATGTTTACGATTTTTATAGATATATAGAAGGAAAGTGTAATTTTGTAGTTTTTTCGACAGTCATATGAACCATTATCATTGAACTCAATTTCATTATTATTATAAAAATATTAAACGGTTTTTAGTACCCAAAATTAAATTCAAACAAAAATCAAATCATAGGACAGTAGTCATGAAGAAAATTATTAAAGTAAAATATGTACCCACCACAAGTGTGTGTCCAATGATTGAACTTTGGCCGTCAAGCGTGGCAGCACTAATGGCCCTTATTGCCTGGTTGGTTGGATTCTTGTAGGTAGCCAGGAAACCCGTAGGACTAGAAAGAAAATGATATAATGGTGATTAAACTGATCGCAGACATGTTTGTTTGTTCGCGTGTTGTTTAACGCCTCATAATCCACAATTCCAGCTATTTGAGAATACCCGAGTCAGACACCATATATTAAATATGCCATTGGAATACGATGACACGCAAGCTGCTGTAGCGCTACGACTGTCGTGAGTCTATTTTAATGTATGGGAAGCACGATTCCCTCAGCGCTAAGATCGCTTTGTACAACGGCATCCAGGTTGCCGAAACAGACCACGGATCCATTTACGGGTCGTACGCCATTCACAGGATGCTGGGGATCTGTTCTACTCCGGAATCCCATGGATACGCATCTTCATGGCAGTAATGATGCTGATGCTTATTTCAGCGGTTTGCAATCATGAAGTGAAAAAAACCACCGTCAAAAACTAATACGTGAGTGTAGACGTGGCCATGGTATGTAGGTTCAGAGGCATCTGGTTCATCACGTCTGATGCCATTAACCTAGTCTATTGTTTGTAGTTTAACGCACTCAAGCTATATGGCGGCGGTCTGTAAATATTGATTCTCGACCAGACAATCAAGTGATTGACATCATGAGCCTCGAGCTGGGTAACGATGACATCCATCAACCAAGTCAACGAGCCTGACCACCCAATCCCGCTAGTCGCCTCTTACGACAAGAGGGTTGCTGAGGAACGATTCCAACTCGGATCTTCATGGGTGTTATCCTGACCTAGGACACCCCTGAGGCATTTGGTTTATCACTACTTAAATACCGGATCTGACCCGATTTAACATATGACCAATTGTTCAACTGGAAATATAGAACTTTAAAGTTACAGAACTTTAGCCATGGAACTCATTTAAGGAAACACTAAACAACTATATGTAGGGGTGATTTATACAAAACAAAATCAGCCATTTTATACAGTTACTTGGGAATAAAGATAATTCATTTACCTTCATAATGTCCTTGTCTTAATTGACATCATTAATGTCATATTTAGGATAATACTTTCTTAGTGAAGTACAGATTATAGTATTTTTTTAGCTTAGTCCCATTCGGGATTCGAACACACACTGTCAGGGTGAGGCACCTAATCGCCAGCTCATATAGTCAGCCATCTTACCATCAAAATGAAATTCCGACAACTGGTAGTCTAGATCACATACTTTGTGTATCCCTCCGACAAGTGTACATTGTCAGAGGGGTACAAACTTTACGAAGAAAGTGTTATTCCAAATATACATTTGCTACATTTGACCACTTTCTAAATGACCTTGTGTGTTCATAACTTTTGGCCATGGGAGCCGTGCCAATTTACGCTTGTCCGATTGGTACACAAAGTACATTATCTGGACTTCATTTTGTGGAAGCCTCGGTGGCTGAGTGGATTAGATGGCTGACTCTGTGTGCCTGTGGGTTCGAATCCCGGGATTCAATGACATTGAGTGTTCATCATTAATAGTAGTTACAGGGATTGAAACTGAATTAACCCATTTGTATAGACAATATGTACAGTAAATTACTTTTATAACGAACACGCTTATAACGAACCGACCGATATAACTTATTTCTTAGTCCAGGCCATTTGCTGTATATATGCTGTATATATGCTCAACATGAACTACGTTTATAACGAACTACAATTAGTGGTCCCTTTGAGTTCGTTATAACCGTATTTTACTGTATATGGTAGGGAAATACGGGGCATGCAATACACTGTCACTATTATATCAAGATAGTCCGTAGGAATTAAGGCTATATGATACCGTCATCATGACGATGCTCATTTAAAATATATACTTGTTTTGTAACTGCTGTAAATTTCAGAAAGATACCCATATACTGTTGGTTAAATTCATCGACGTCACTTTTACAGCAGGACAACGTCACGAGTTCTACTGAATGACAATAACAACATAATAATGATAATTTATAATATAAATTTTGAACGAAACTGTTACACCACAGAGTATAAATGTCTTGTTGAAAATTCATGAAGGAATGACTTTAAATACTCGGTATGATAAGCATGATATTTCGTTATTCCTTTGCATGAAGCATATGCATTGCGAGAGAGGTCGCCAGCAGCGGCAAGCAGCGATAAAGAGCGTCAACATCAGCAGCCACCGGTATAAAGCGTAAAGCATAAAGAAACACTGGTAAAAAGCGGCAAGCATCAACGAGCACCATTAACGGCGGCAAGCATCAACAAGCCCCGGTAAACTATGGTAAGCATCAACAAGCACCGGTAAACGACAGCTAGCATCAACAAGCACCGGTAAACGACGGCAAGCATCAGCAAGCACCGGTAAACGACGGCAAGCATCAGCAAGCACCTGTATACAGCGACAAGCACCAGCAAGCTTCGGTATGCATCGGCAAGGATCAACAAGCACCGGTGAACAGCGGCAAGCATCAGCAAGCTACGGTATGCATCGACAAGCATCAAGAAGCACTGGTAAACAGCAGCAAGTATCAACAAGCTTCCGGCAAACAGCGACGAGCATTAGCAAGCTACGGTATGCATATGTAGTAAGCAACGTTTTAAATCAAAAAGCATCAGCAAGCATCGTGCAAACAAGCACCAGCAAGCATCGGTAAGTACCGTTATATAGCTGCAAGTATCAGCAAGCACCGGTAAACAGCGGCAAGCATAAGCAAGCATCGGTTAAAAGCGCCAAGCATCACCTTACAAACAGCGTAACAAAACGACATTAAGAAGGGCATTCTTAAGCGAGCTACAAAATCCATACACATTCTTTGCCATTCTCCGCCTCCTACGCCGCGCATGCACAGGTTTACCATCTTTCCTGAAAATAGAGACGTGTAGAAATTCTTATATAGACAGTATAACTGGTAACGCTGCTACGTTTGATTGTAATCGCCTAAGTAATCAGTAACTATATCTAACTGTTTGATTGGCATTCTAGAAGTTGGCTAAAAAGTAAGAAAAAACTGTAACTATATCAGTAATCAACAACAATATTTTTTAACATGATGATGATTTCACTGATTTACTCAAATACAATGAAGAATGCCAGTTATTGATAATTCAATTTGGTTAAACTGGCAGTGCATTGTAAGCCATGTTGCTGAGCCAAATATCCGCGTACAGAGCCTTTCATGCTGTGATAAGTTACTAGTTTTACTGAGTATGTTCAGCAAATAGTTCAAATTGATACCCCAGATGTACACATATACGTCGCATCCAAGATTATTGCACTTATATAGCGACGTGCATGTACGTGTGTGTGTGTGTGTGTGTGTGTGTGTGTGTGTGTGTGTGTGTGTGTGTGTGTGTGTGTGTGTGTGTGTGTGTGTGTGTGTGTGTGTGTGTGCATGCTGCTTGTACTAGTCCGGACTGATGCCGATTTATAGTGCTAGCACACTGAGATACCATGCCGCAGTTTAACAAGAATACCCTACTCAGACACAGTATACTGACCTCGAGCCCGCGTCACTAGACCACGTGCACGAAGGCGGTCCCGTACACATATTAACTCCCCAAAACAAGTTATAGAACACTCACAATTAGAAGGCTGCTACCAGCCATGACAGATTAACTATAGTCATATGAACAATCGGGTTTTATCCAACTTCGTTTGAGTTTTATACATCAACAGCAACACAGATGATGCTTGATTAATGTGAAGACTCAAGGTTCACAAACCGTCCCTGTCAGTCTGTTCAATAGACCCGTGAAGATCCGGGGTAGAATAGGTCTTCAGCAACCCATGCTTGTCGTAAAAGGCGACCATGCTTGTAAGGGACGACTAACGGATCAGGTGGTCAAGCCGCTGACTTGGTTGATGCATGTCATTTTATCCCAATTGCGTGGATAGATGCTCATGATGTCAATCATTGGACTGTCTGGTCCAGACGCGATTATTTATCGCCTTCATATAGCTGAAATATTGCTGAGTGGGGCGTCAAACAACAGGCAAACAAAGACACAACCAACAAACAACCAACAACAAGAACAACTACAAACAACAAACAAACAATCTATTCATCAAGACATCAACACACTTTCGACACATGCGTCAATACAACACTGGCACATGGTGGGCATTGTAAGCTGAAGGGGCGGTCGGGTAGCTTAGTGGTTAAAGCGTTCTCTCGTCGCAGACCTGGGTTCGATTCCCGACATGGGTACAATGTGTGAAGCCCATTTCCGGTGTCCCCCGCCGTGATATTGCCGGAATATTGCTAAAAGCGGCGTTAAGCCATACTCACTCACAGTAAGCTGAACACAACGCAATGCTTATGTCAATCCTACGCCATAGAATATATTAGGAGCATCAATAGCGTGTTGCTATCTTAAATTGCCTTCCTTCATGTTTGTTGTTAATATAAGCTTTACATTTGCTGAAAAAATATCATTAGATGGAATTGCTCGATCGCGCTGGACTGGTAATAGAGCACTGTGTCGTAGAATAAGACTGACCTTGGATTATCTCTAGCCCTGAAGACTCGTCCTGTCGACTGACAACCATTCCCTACATCGCCGTATTCCTTGACGAGGATTGTGTAGACGGTGTTGGGGGGTTCTGTTCTGTAGCCGCCTAGCGATACAAGGACCTCTAGGGGATCCCGTGCACCAAAACAATCTGACGGCTGAAACACACAGAGGATACATATATGTACCTGTTCGTGGCTGTAGTACTGTAATCTGTGGTCGCGAAAGATGACCAGGAGTTGAGTTGGCTTTGTTATTATTGTTGGTATTATGTTATTTTGACCCGTGAAGGTCCGGGGTAGAATATGTCTTCAGCAGCCCATGCTTGCCGCAAATGTCGACTATGCTTGTTTGTTGTTTAACGCCGCACTCAGCAATATTCCAGCTATGTGAGGGCGGTCTTTACATAATCGAGTCTGGACCAGACAATCCCATGACTCACATCATGAGCATCAATCAATCATTTGGACTTGATGACATGCATCAACCAAGTCAGCGAACCTGACCTCCCGATCCCGTTAGTCGCCTCTTATGAAAAGCATGGGTTGCTGAAGACCTATTCTAACCGGGATGTTTACCGGTCGCCCCTGTTTGCAATACCTGTGAGGTGTCATTTGACAGACTATAGTTTGTGTACGTACAGGTGCACAATACCAAATACCACAAAGAGACACTGAACACTACCAAAAGGCTTTTATAATATGTGTCGTAAATAAAAGCGACACAAATATTTGCGTAATCATAAGAACCCTCTAATAAACTGCTAAAGAACACCTTCTCGTTTAATATGGTACACATGTGAAGGATAAAGCAGGTTCATATTATTTAAAACATCTTAATTTTCGCTACCGCTAAACAAAGATCTCAGGACATCCCATTAGAAGGTTGCTCTGACGTGACCCGTAATGGGATGTCCTCAATTCTTTGTTAAGCAAGTATTAACGGCTGATTTTAAGGAGTGAGTGAGTATGGTTTTACGCCGCTTTAAGCAATATTCCAGCAATATTACGGCGGAGGACACCAGAAATAGACTTCTCCCATTGTACCCATTTCGGGAATCGAACCCGGGTCTTCGGCGTGGCGAGCGAACGCTTTAACAACTAGGCTACCCGACCGCCCCTGATTTTAAAAAGATTAGAATGGCACTTGTCCAGCGTTGAGTTCGTCATGGGCGTAAATGGATACAAACGGCGCCATGTCCACATCGTACAAGTGCAATACAGCTTTCTCGTGGCACCCTTTCATTTATTGCTTTAAAATGATGGACGGCAATGTATCGGAATCATTCAGATGCTATCGTACATTTCAATTTAAGATAATTTAGAAAAAGCTTTTTGTCACACATTGCTAATAAGACTTCAAAGTAATTCCAAAGTATGACTTCAAAATATGTTCTCTCTGTTTATTAGGCCCCATTGACCTAAGAGGTAGATACAGTAAACTACGGTTATAACGAACTCAAAGGGACCACTTATTTTAGTTCGTTATAACCGTACTTCGATATAAGCATATATACAGCATATATACAACAAATGGCCGGGACTAAGAAATAAGTTCGTTATATCGGTCAGTTCGTTATCAGCGTGTTCGTTATAACCGTAGTTTACTGTAGTTGACAATCATCAGCGCAATGTCATGTATTATGTTAGGGTTTGAATCGCATCAGTGAACAGTAAAAAAGAAGATATGATCACTGGTATATTGTAACAATCCCGATTATGAGATTAATCCTGCTTGGAGTGAGTGAGTTGAGTTTAATGCCGCTTTTAACAGTATTCCAGTTATATCACGGCGTGTCAGCTTAATGTGGGAGGAAAGCCCGAAGAGATGCAGGTCTCAGACGTTTACCACTTCGGTGAAACCCACGAGCACGGGTATGGTGCTGACATACCTAGAAACATAATCGGGGCGAACCGGGATTCGAACCCACAATCATAGGTTTCCGGCGTGCCCAAGGGACGCAACTCTGCACAGCGAATCGCGGCACCTTAGACGACTGGGCCACCCGTGCCCCCCTACCCTGCTTGGAGAACAATGGGATGACATGGCAGGATGTTAAAACTGAACGGGTAAGATACGGTCTTGGTAAGTGATGCAACTGTTGTGGAGCCCGCAAGTATTCCAGATTTGGGGGCACGGTAGTCGAGTCGTCCATGGCGCTACAGTTTGCTTTGCAGAGTTGCGTCCCTTGGACACGCAGGAAACATATGGTCATGGGTTCGAATCCCGGTTCGCTCCGTTCATGTTTCTAGGTTCGTCCGTTACATACCTGTGCTCGTGTGTTTCATCAAAGTGCATCACTTCGGGCTCTCGTCCCACATTAAGCTGACACACCGTGGTATAACTGGAACACTGTTCTAAGCGGCGTTAAACCAAATTAACTTACTCATTGACTCACTGCCTTCCATATTTTTCACGGGGTATTATACTAGGTCATGAGCAACGAACAACGATGACGCAAAATCAGCCAGATTCAAGGTTTAACAACCCTAATCTTGTTTTATCCCACTCTAAAAGCGACAGAACCTTCCCATAATGATCAGCAATCCTGCTTAAGGCAGCATCCTTTGTACGATGAGGGGTCTAACCCTCCGACTCCCCTGAATCCCGAATACTAACTTATTTTTCAGAATCAAGGATACCACTTAACACAAATCTCAAAAGCATTAAGAAAAAGCGAGATCTGAATTTAAATTACTGACAAAAATAAAATCTATAAAGGATTTTTTCACGTTGACCACTGTAGTTCTTCAATTTTTATTCTGCGTACCAAATTCGATTTTATTTGCGACCCGCGTACCACGTTGCACATTCTTAATACCTCCTAAATAGCCCCTGAATTCCGAGAACCAAAAGGAGGTTGGCAGCTTCAGGTGTTCGCGAAAAGTAATGGTACTGGGCAGCTATTCCTGCTTCTTGTAGGGAATATTATTTATAAACCGATTAATTAAAAAAAGATATCCTGGAGTGTCACGGACTTTGAAGACACCATTACCCGAGAAAGATATGTAGGTGAGATTATTTCCCAGTTAATTCCCAACCGAAAATCGATTAATCAATGACAACTCGCCTCGGTGTCTCCTATCAAACAGTTTTCGCATAACTTCACAACATTCGCCATTGGGAGTTGCAGTTTAATCACACGGGGCGTGGCCAGAATAACTGTGATGTAGTGTTATTTAATACGATCGGCCGTGGGGGACATAACATCCTTTTCGCGTTTTTTTAAATTTTTGTTTCATTATCAATTTGACAACTTCACGTTTCATGTCGAAATACCTAAAAATTAAATTAAAAATCTAAAATTAGTACACCTGTTATTGAGAAAAAAACGAAACAAGGTGCAAGTACAAGAAAATGGGAATCACAGAAAAAGAGGGGTAATAGAATTACACGTAAGATCTCGTGGACCAGAGGTACAGTAGCTCACCTGTATTCCAAATAAAAATAATATATGAATTTGTGGTGTGGATGTTGAGGTGAGAAACAATTACAGAAATTTATATAAACCCTGATTGGAATATTTCTACCGCTCTGTGAAGTTTTCTCATCATGAGAGAAAAATTCTCACCAAGGTTGAAATAGTTGTCCGTGGTTTAATTGTTTTTTTAATTATAATGTTTCTGTATTTTCCATTTTCGGCTTTTCAAATCATTATGATTTCATCCATGATACCAGACGTATTATCGTGTCATGACCATTCCTAACAAAATTTCAAGAGATTTGATTAATATTCAGGATTTTTTGCTTATATCTTTGTTTTCATTACATATCCGTGATTTGATTAACACATTTCCTGGTTAAGCATTTTGTTTTTGAAGCTTTCAATATTAAGCATGCTGTAGCTTGTGAGTTGCTGAAAGTCTACAAAATCTCTATAATCAGGTGTAAGTTTATCAAAGCTAAAGAAAAACTAAAAAACGTAAAATGATAATATGTCCCTAAGAGTTAACCGTACTTTAAGCCTTACCGTGAGCTGCCAAAAGTATTTTTTTGTTGCTTGAAAGTAAGGTTGTGATGCTCGATTGTGTGTTTAGCGTTCTAAGTGAGATAAATACGCCATCTGACGGGTTAATGCGTTTTCGAGCAGTGTGAACCTCGGCTTCAAAAGCACAGCGGCAGTCTGGGAATGTGAGCGCGATGTTCAGCTGCAGAAGCAGGTCGACATAATGATAATTTTTTCGACATCCTGTGTATAATTTTCTCAGAGGACATCCTGTCATTCTTAAATTACGGAACACATGTTGCCTGCATTCATAATATTTTGCGGTTTTCAAATTTATATGGGATGTGACAATATAATTAAAGAGTGGTAGCATGCTTGTGGAAGTAATGGAGGCTTTGTACAATGTTTGTTATTTGTAGAGGTTATATTCTTTTATAAACCTACTGGCTGTTTGTGTAACTCGATATGGAGTTTTTGAAATTGTGGTAACACCTCGCAGGAGGGCTTACAATCATTGTAAACCCTTGATAGAACAAAAACTACGAACAGCCTACGAGACGCACGTGCGGATTTCGTGCCATTGCGAGTCGTTGCGAAACCCACGTGCTGAGGTCACCGGTTTCATTGAACCGAGTTCACGACTGCAGGCGATATTTCATCTCCGATACAGGTTAAGCATTTGAGAGTTTTTATTACAGTTATTTAATTAAAAACGTTGTCTATGCGATGAGTCGGTTTATAAGTTAAACAAACAATTTCTCCTCGGGATTACCAGCGATTGTAAACCCTGACATTCGGTGACATACCGAGAGGGCCGTACATTAATCCCGAAGCGATAGTAGTACTAGTAGTGGTAGTAGTAGTATTGGTTGTAGTGGTCTTGGCAGTGACAATTGTGGTAGCGGTTGTGGTTGTGTTTGTTGTGTTTTGTTGTTGTTTATTGCTGCACTCTCACGCTGCAATATTCCAGCTATATGACAGCGGTCTATAAATAATAAAGCCTGGGCCAGATTATCTAGTGATTGACATCATGAGCCTCGATCTACGGGTTGCCAAGTCATCTGAGGCGCCGCAATTCGCTGTGCAGAGTTGCGTCCCTTGGACACGCAAGAAATCTATGATCGCCCCGATTATGTTTCTAGGTTTGTCGGCACCATACCGTGCCCGTGGGGTTAAGGTAGTATCAGGCAGTCCCTTCTGTATTCCCAGGACAAATTTTGCGGTAAAAATGTGTAAATTCTGCAACCAAGTTAATAAAAATGATGACCGCCTCCGTGGTCTTGTGGTAGAGCGTCCGCCCGGAGAGCGGAAGGTCCGGGGTTCGATCCCGGGCCGCGTCATACAAAAAGACGTTAAAAGATTGTACTTGTTGTTACCCTGTCTGGCGCTCGGCATTAAGGGGCTAAAACAAGGACTGGTCGGCTCGGAGTCAGTATACTGTGTCTGAGTGGGGTATTCATGTTAAACTGCGGCATGGTATCTCAGTGAGCTAGCACTATAAATCGGCATCAGTCCGGACTAGTACAAGCAGCCACACACACACATACACGTGCATGCAAGTCGCTATATAAGTGCAATAATCTTGGAAGCGACGTTAAACCCAATTTCACCTCACCTAATAGAAATGATACCAGTATCCTGACCTACCGGTCGCACCCGTCACAACCACATGCAAAGGAAAGTCAATTGTTCAGTGATTTCATTATTAAGTCTCATGGTATACCTTCTGGAATGTTCAATAAGGAAAGTTTATACTCGTAGGTATGCACAATACACATAATACATATCACTTATTGAGATCCAGTACTCACAGCTTGTGCGAATTCTACTGTGCCCTCTATCCCGGTTTCCGAGTTGATCCTACAGGTTGCGTAGCGGGCTGCAAGGAGATATAAAGAAAAAAATATGAATTGTTAAATTACATGCTGGATACATATGATAAAACAAGAACTGAATGTGAGTGAGTGAGCATTGTTTTACGCCGCTTTCAGCAATATTCCAGTAATATCACGGCGGGGGACACCAGAAACGGGCTTCACATATTGTACCCCTTTGGGGAATCGAACCCGGGTCTTCGGCGTGTCGAGTAAACGTTTTCACCACCAAGATACCCCACCTGAGTGAGTGAGTGAGTGAGTGAGTGAGTGAGTGAGTGAGTGAGTGACAACTAAGATAACATTTTGAGAAATTGGTTACCCCGTTCGTGGCGAGGGTTATGTCAGTCCACAGATTTAAATCTGCGATCAGGGGTTCATCCACAGAGGACGCCTCCGTGGTCTAGACGATAGAGCGTTTGATCGGAGAGCGGAAGGTCGGTGGTTCGATGCCCTAGCCGCGTAACACCAAAAAACGTTACAAGATAAAAGGTATTGTTACCCTGCCTGGAATTCGCCAGAAGGGATAAAAGAAGGACCGGACTTAGTGGGGTGTTCATGTTACACTGCGGCATGGTTTCTCAAGGGTCTAATACAATAAGTCCGGACTAGTACAAGCAGCTCACGCTCCCAGTATGTTAAAGTATGGGCGATAAGATATATATTCTGAGGTCGTGGACCTGATACGTCATTATAATAATCAACATTCGTGCATTGTATATAATTAATATGCATTATTAATTGGTTGCTTCATAATGGGTTTGATCTTTTCTCGCGTACATCTAACATTTAGTATGTGCGGTAGGTTCTACACATGTATATTTTAACTACATCACGGCGTGTGGGCCAAAGCCCAAAATGATGCAGACTAATGGCGTTTACGACTTTGGGGGAATACACGAGTAGGGGTACATGGTTTGGAGGAAACAGGATCATACTCAAGGCGAAATCCCTGGTAAGCGAATCATAGTACAAGGGACACAACTTCGCACGCCTTGACCAGTGTTGACTGTGAAATACAATTTGATCGTAAACTTATTGATTAAAATGAGTGAGTATGGTTTTGCGCCGCTTTTAGCAATATTAAAGTAATGTCACGGCGGGGGACACCAGAAATTGGCTTCACACATTGTACCCATGTGGGGAATCGAACCCAGGTCTTCGACGTGACGAGCGAACGCTTCAACCACAAGGCTACCACACCGCCCCTACTGGTTAAAACATGTCGTCAGTGCTTCAATATTTATACATATCTTCCATCAGACATTGCAGCTAAGCATATCAGTAACCTAGCCCACATTACCATCCGTATAAAGACAACGGGATTAAACTTTTATAATAACTTTTCAAAGGAAAATCTCAAATGAGCGAAAGTGTATGTTCTTGGAAGCATATGCCATTTCGTAAATGATGCATAGGCGTATATGTGATCGGCCTCGACCAGTGCGATTGAACGTACTAATTAAAGGGATGTCCCCCGGTTGTTTAACAACATTACGTGAGAAACTACACCCAAATCGTGTTGTCATTGCCCGGTCTTCTAAGGTTCCGTAATTTAATGTGCAGAGTTGACATCCGTGATACAACAGGATTACTGTTTAAAACTCAAAACTTATGTGTGGATTCCAGGGGCCACTTGCACAAAGCCATCTTAGCGCTAAGATTATCTTAAGCCTATGTTAAAGTATGGGAGATACAATCATCTTAGCGCTAACATCGCTTTGTGCAAGTGGGACCAGATCCCCAACCTATTGTTGTATTAATCATGACAACTGTAACTATAAACAAAATATTAAAATAAAGCCTTATGGCTAGTTTCCTTTTACATATGAAAACAACAATTTAATTTTTTATTGCATTTGCCAATGAGCCTCATATGACAAAATTATAAAACTAGAAATATAACTAAAACTAAAGCTCCCCTTACCGTTCTGAGCGCCACAATCCATACAAAAACATCCTGAAGCCAAAGAAAGAATAAGAAGGGACCGTTGAAACATCATTGCCGCAGACCCCTCGCAATTATTCCTGTAGCACCTTCAACACACGCTACCTTCACTGGACTTGGCAGGTGGAGATACAGGTACTTTTATGCATCCATGTGCATCGTACACTGCCAATCATATCCCCTCCCCTGTGGTTTTATGTCCTCATAAACTTAAATATTGAAATACTTGACATCAGTGTTATAGAATATGGAAATGACGTATTATGATAGAGAGTATTGAAATGTGGAGGGTTGTTTCACGGCTACTTTATAGTAACGTCAATCTTTCATCAACTTTTTTCTTATTTCTGCATACTGTTGATACATCTGTAATTATCATCCAAAACTGGCTCCCACAGGAGATATCGCTTGGGTGAGATCAAGTGATATCTACACTGTAACATGGTAACCAATGACGTCACAATCAAATGACAGCACTAATGGCTCTACTACTGAAGCTGTTAGCAGTACTTTTTACACTTCAGACACTGCTTATTACTGTCTACAAACTGAAAAATGGAAGAATGGAATTGGAAGAATGATGTTGGATGATAAATAAAATCTCACCCCGTGCTCGTGGGTTTCACCGAAGTGGTAAACGTCTAAGACCTGCATCACTTTGGGCTTTCCTCCCACATTAAGCTGACACGCCGCGATATAACTGGAATACTGTTAAAAGCGGCGTTAACCAAACTCACTCACTCACTCACTCACGGAGGTTTGGAACGTTTACGTAATACGCGTCGTAAGGCGTGCTTTAGCATGTCAACACAGGATTGAATTACAGGGTAAAGTGCAATTAACGTTAAATCCCCTGGAGCTAGTTGGACAACAACAGTCGCTAATATGTATTCGGGACATAAAAGTCCCTTACAGTCGTATCGGATATATATGGAAACGTATTTTCAAGGACAATTACCTTATTTTAAATGAATACATATTCTATATAAACATTATGATGTTCATATTGATGTCAGTTAAAAGCATTGAAACTGAACGGCTCCAAATGTCATTACAAACTTGCACACGTGTAGCTTAAACGCTTAATAACACAAAGCCGAAAAACTGTTTGTTTGTTTGTTTGTTTGTTTGTTTGTTTGTCTGTTTGTTGTTTAACACCGCACTCAGTAATATTCCAGCTATATGACAGCGGTCTATAAATAATCGAGTCTGGACCAGACAATCCAGTGATTGATGTCATAAGCATCGATCTACGCAATTGATATACGATGAAATGCATCAATCAAGTCAGCTAAATGACACTAGCAATTGCAAGATCGTGAGGTGTACAGAGAAATGAGTTGTGCTAGCCTTTTTATGTATCTAAAGTTATTAGTAATGCATCATCAATAAGAATAATAAGCGAACATATTTACTCCTGTTATATTAATTAAAATACTGTGTATTTCTAAATAAATGGACTTTAATAACTTTCATTTGAACGTTTATTCTGATAAAGCGTTTAATTGGCATGGAGAAATAATCAATTATTTTATCTCAACCCAGTTTAGATTACTGTCAGTGGAATTCTTGTTTCTTATTTAAGTCGCTTTTCGACAATAGAAAACTTTTGAATTCCATGTACAGTAACGATACTTGAATTATACACCTGCTTGAAACGCGTGTATCGTATTTCAAGGGAATTAACTGCTATGGGATTAAAATGTCCGCATCTCGCGTGACAAACACGGAATCAGTCATACACTTAAACTATCAATTACTGTCAGTAAGAGCATTAAACACTCATAAATTCACCATAAATGGTTACTTTCGACTTAAACTGTTTGCCTACGTGTTGATTATAGCCACATTTGAATATCCGTTCAAAGATGTGTCTAAATTGACGGCATTATAATGACATAAAACATCGATAAGTAGTAGAATAGTGTAAATCACAAGATTAACAAGCGGGACCTACCCGAGATCCAACGTTAATAACAACGTACAGAAACACGGTGGGGTCCAGACTGTTGAAGTACATTCATATATTCCCGTTTGTCCTTCAAAGTCCTGTTGTTAAATTGTTTCCTGGCTTGTCGGAGATTTTATTGCAGCAATAAAATCATCAAGTTATCGTACTGCACAGTGGGCAGGTGTCATTGTTCTGACAAATCTGACAAATCTGACAAATAGTATTGTTTTCCTGCAAG
The DNA here is from genome assembly GCF_023055435.1 of Haliotis rufescens. Classification (NCBI taxonomy): domain Eukaryota; kingdom Metazoa; phylum Mollusca; class Gastropoda; order Lepetellida; family Haliotidae; genus Haliotis; species Haliotis rufescens. The sequence goes on along the minus strand of NW_025964212.1, from coordinate 1,912,403 downwards.
TGATAATATTTTCGCCAAAAGTCCTGTTTTCTACAAATAATGTTGTCAACGTTTTTCTGATATTTATTTACTTTACACAGTGGTTGAGTAGCCCTTTGTGATTAAAGCGTTCGCTTGCTCGTCACTCTAAAGCCTCGCTCACTCACTCACTCACTCGACCCGTGAAGATCCGGGGTAGAATAGGTCTTCAGCAACCCATGCTTGCCGTAAAAGGCGACTAACGTGATCGGGTGGTTAGGCTCGCTGACTTGGTTGATGCATGTCATCAATCCCAAGTGCGTGGATTGATGCTCATGATATAAATCACTGGATTGTCTGGTCCAGATTCGCTTATTTACACACCGCCGTCATATAGCTGGAATATTGCTGAGTGCGACGTTAAACAACAACAACAACAACAACAACAACAACAACAAGAATAAATAAGACAATCTGAAATACGGTGTATCACTTCGCAAACAATGGAAACAATGGAACGAAAATGGAATGAAAGCCAAGCAAGGTGAGTGAGTGAGTTGGGCTTAACGCCGCTTTTAACAGTATTCCAGTTATATCACGGCGTGTCAGCTTAATGTGGGAGGAAAGCCCAAAGTGATGCAGGTCTCAGACGTTTACCACTTTGATGAAACCCACGAGCACGGGTATGGTGCTGACAAACCTAGAAACATAATCGAGAAGAACCGGGATTCGAACCCACAATTATAGGTTTCCGGCGTGCCAAGCAAAGGTTATGATACTTCGCGAGAAATGCTGAAAATAACTGCACAGATATCTTTGCCCCTATGTGTAAAATAAGTACGAAGGGGCAAAGGACCCGACGCCGAATATTTATTTTCTTGTGGCTCAAAAAATATCGTCGTAGTATGCGAAGAGGCAAAATACTAAAGCGGCGTAAAAAGATCCAACTCACTCACTCACTCATTATACAACCACACCGTGGGGATTGCGGGTTGGTAAAGACCCAAGGGACATACTTTTCAGGTCGTAAGGGGCACGGGCAAGCTCGGTGACTTGTTTCATTGCGTGTCAGAGTACCCGAACGGTGTGAATCGCTGCTCAAAATATCAATCACTGGATTGCCTGGTCCAGACACGTATATTTACAAGCCGCGTCCATACAGCTGAATTATTGAAATCAAACAACAAACACCCCAAACTACAAAACCATGCGACCATTGAATGTCTTTGGTCTTCGTTTAGTGTAATTGAAGGAAGCCCTCATACAATACGCGAATTTGCCATCGCATATCTGATCAGTATTTTCTAATCACACAGTCTCCCCGCGAAGATCATCAATATCTGAATATGAGTACTAGTAATTCAAGGCTAATGCTGTGGTCATTACACTTCAGAACCAGTAATAAATTAACTAGACACTTTGATCGTATGTCAACTATGTATGTAGTTCCCAACTTATGTAGGCCGAATTTCACTCCATTATGAAATGTTGATTTTTTCACATATAAGAAAAAAGATTTCAAAATGCTTACTACTGCACATGGCCTAATTTACAATGTCAAGATTCAACCCTTAGCAATGTAGCAAAGGTCCAACAATACATTCGAACCGTGATTCGAACCCTCAATCATAGGTTTCTGGTGTGCCCAAGGGACGCAACTCTGCACAGCGAATCGCGGCGCCTTAGACGACTGGGCCAGCCGTTCCCCCTACATTTATATGAACTTAATTTTATACTCATTATATCACCGATGGTGTTTTTGTGTGTAATTAGGAGAGAGTTGCACTTGATGATCTCCCTGGGTGGTGCTGTGCACATCCTTAAACAACGGGAGTCACCGATTTAGGACTTGGGAGTAATTAACTAATTATTGGCAATTATCAATGACCTAGGCTGCATGTCAGTCAGTCCTGTGTCGCCGTGACCATGAGCCCATGGGCCACCGATATCGTTAAAAATATATTTTTTTTATCAACTGACGGGACAATTGAGGTTTGCGGAGCAGGAATCTTTATCCACACATACAGCGAGAATCTCCGTACAAAAATCCCTGTGTAATGCACTGCATTGACGATTGTTTCTTGAATTGAATATGTTCATACAACGCACATTATCAAACATTAGCATAGAGGGTGTGTCCTCATTATATCAGATACATCATCTGGGGGGTTGTGTGTGTGTGTGTGTGTGTGTGTGTGTGTGTTGAACCCCCTATATATCATACCTAATAAATATTTATAGATGGGGGTTGGGTTGGTTTTTTTTACCTATTGTTCATTTATCACAATCTCGAAGTCTAGGAGGCTGACAATTTGATCCCCGTTGTATTTGGCTCTTGCGTCAAGTATAGAACAATCAGGTGGCTAAAATGTATGACCTTGTGGACTTTGTGTCAGCGTACCACTTTGCTCATGATGTCAACCTCTCGTTTGCCAGGCTTGTTGGCATTCCGGGATCGAATTGGTTCTCATGTACCAATGTCGTCACTGCCGTAAAGCTGGAATAATGATGACTGCGTCTTTAAACATCATTCATTCACCAACATGATCTGATATTTTCACGATGGCCATGCTTTAGTCCTCAGTCCAATCTATTCAAGTTTAGAGATCGATGACCTCCACAATAACCAAATACAATTAAAACTTCCTTATTTGTTTAAGTCAAAGTGATTTTTTCTGATTAATAACATGCTGGTGCCTTTAACAACCTTATAGACATTGGTGCGGTGCCGCGGTTTTGAGATTTGATAACGTAATGATGGTAATCACATGGAATTGGTATAAAACCTTTAAGCTCAATTAAAAAGAATACCATATCGATCGCGCTTACAACCAAACACATTAATCAAATGTTAGTGTGCCTCGGTATTCTTTTATACGCTAGAGGACACGTAATAATAATCTCGTTCAAGATTATTGCACTCATATAGCGACGTGCATGTGTGTGTGTGTGTGTGTGTGTGTGTGTGTGTGTGTGTGTGTGTGTGTGTGTGTGTGTGTGTGTGTGTGTGTGTGTGTGTGTGTGTGTGTGCCTGCCTGTGTGCCCGCCTGCTTGTCCTTGTCCGGATAAATGCCAGCCCACTGAGATAAAACCTCCGAAACCTATGATTGTGGGTTCGAATCCCGGTTCGCCCCGACTATGTTTCTAGGTTTGTCAGCACCATACCCGTGCTCGTGGGATTCACCGAAATGGTAAACGTCTGAGACCTGCATCACTTCGGGCTTTCCTCCCACAGTAAGCTCACATGCTGCTATATAACTGGAATAATGTTAAAAGCGGCGTTACACCCAACTCACTCACTCAGCGCGGACGCTCTACTACTAGACCACGGAAGCTGTCAATAGTGGTAGTGGTAGTAATAGTAGGCGGTAGTGCTAGTAGGAATGGTAGTTGTAGTGGTAGAAGTGGTGGTAGTAGTGGCGGTGGTAGTAGTAGTAATAGAAGTGGGAGTGGTTGTAGTAGTAGTAGTTTATTTGTTTGTTGTTTGACGCCGCACTCAGCAATATTCCAGCTACAGTAAAGTACGTTTATAAGGAACACGCTTATAACGAACTGACTGATATAACGAACTTATTTTTTAGTCGCGACCATTTGTTGTATAAATTCGGTATATATGCCTATAACGAACTATGGTTATTACGAACTAAAAGTAGTGGTCCCTTTGAGTTCGTTATAACCGTGGTTTACTGTATATGACGTCGGTCTGTAAATAATCGAATCTGGACCAGACAATCCAGTGATAGACATCATGAGCATCGATCTACGCAACTGGAACACGATGACATGTATCAACCAAGTCAGCGAGCCTGGGCACCCGACCCCGTTAGTCGTCTCTTTCGACAAGCATAGTCGCCTTTTACGGCAGGCATGGATTGCTGAAGACCTATTCTACCCCGGATGGTCATGGGTCAGAAGTAGTAGTAGTGGTAGTAGTAGTAGTAGTAGCAGTAGTAGTAGCAGTAGTAGTAGTAGTGGTAGTAGTGGTGGTATTAGTAGTTATAGTGGTTGTGGTGGTGGTAGTAGGTTTTTGTTTTGTTTTACGCCGCACTCAGCAATATTCCAGCTATATGACGGCGGTCTGTAAATAATCGAGTCTGGACCAGACAATCCAGTGATTGTAGTAGTAGTAGTAGTAGTAGTAGTAGTAGTAGTAGTGGTAGTAAAAGGTGGTACAAGTAGTAGTAGTAGTGGTGGTGTTAGTAGTGGTGGTGTTAGTAGTGATACACGTGGTAGTAGTAGTAGTAGCAGCAGTAGTGGTAGTAAAAGGTGGTACAAGTAGTAGTAGTAGTGGTGGTGTTAGTAGTGGTGGTGTTAGTAGTAGTAGTAGTAGTAGTAGTAGTAGTAGTAGTAGTAGTAGTAGTAGTAGTAGTAGTAGTACAATACAAGGACAATACATCACAGATAAATTACAAAAGTTTTATTGCGTGTGAACATACACCAATCTCAGGCATGTGGACTCCCTGGAACAACGGATGCTAATCACATGACTTGCTGCATTCCTCAGAGGTCAGGCTGAGATCACTGAAAGTAAAACCGTAGTATGACAATTGAGCTACATGTTGTAATCAGGGAATCCCCATTAACTTGGACGTTCCAGTGAAATTTTTCCGGATTAACAAATGTCCACATTAACAAATTAGTGCCTCTGAGTAAAGAACTGTACATAGACTGCAGCCGTTCCTTACCGTGCTCTTTCGAAAAACAAGGTTTCCGATTCCGAAAGTCACCTTATCCTTTTCTGTCCTCGTCATTTACAGGAAGAAAATTTAAAAAAAATAAAAACATTTATAAAATGTCAGCCCTACAGGAAAACGTGATTGAAGTCAACCTATTGTTGGTGGCATTATGTTATGAATGTAAAACGTCAACCCCAGGGAATGACCAGTCTCGATTATCCGCCGAAACAGATTCTATTTTGCGTAAACGGCAAAATAGCTGTGGAAATTATATGAATGGATCACAAAAAGTCATTTATGACACCAGGTTGTTCGCGAAAAGATATGAACATTGGAATGTCAGCTTCGGCCACATATTGTACTCATGATACCGAACATGAATGAATGAATGAATGAATGAATGAATGAATGAATGAATGAATGAAGAACTTACGCGCAGAGCATGGCATCTCTCACACAGTTGTCACAGACGACGGAGCCGTTGGAGATGCAGAATGGGCCGTCGAGATAACTGAAGCAGTCGCCGGAGCAGGAGAAGACGTTCATGCGAGCGTCAGATACCTGGTAGGCGGCTGTGGGTACAACACAGATGCTGTAATAAGTTTCAGCTAAATGTTACACAGGGCACAGAAAGACACAAACAGGGCACAAAAGCTAATGGACATTTGTTGGAATCCAAGATTCGGATTGATTATGATTCTTTGTTCGTTAGCACCATGCCAATATTTGTGGGTTTACCACCTCTATCACTTTGGATTTTCTTCCCACATTAAGCTGACTGAAAATACAGTATTGTTCGATGCGGCGTTAAACTCAACCCACTCTCTGGTTTAAGCTCGAATGTGTGACCACTGACACACAAATATATTAATGTGACAGATTGTCAGATAACAATCGGTGTCCTGACAAATATCATCAATACTATTAAATGAAAATAACAACTACAACAAGAAGAAGGAGAAAAAGAAGAAGAATAAGGATGAGAAGGAGAAGAAGAAGGGGAGAAGGAGGAGGGGAAGAAGAAGAGGGAGGAGAAGAAGAAGGAGGAGGAGAGAAGTAGAAGAGGAGAAGGAGGAGAGGGGAGAGAGAAGAAGTAGAAGGAGGAGGAGTAGAAGAAGTAGAAGAAGGAGCAGCAGAATAGGAAGAAGAAAGCGGCGTAAAATCCAACAATAATAACATTACAACGCGCCAGTTTCCTTTCGCTCGGCTGATGTAAATCTTAGCAAGGTAGAAGGAGAGCGAACTGTTCCATGGTGATAATGTATAGTACAGGAAACGTCTACGACCGATCAAAATCCAGTATATGTAGCAGATCGTGGAGGCCTGTACGATGGTTAAGGTTCTCTGATATAATGTGGAGCTGATTCGTGCCATCATGTTGTTGGCCAGTTTTTGGAATTAATTATTTTGAATTTAGATATATATTCTGGATTTTACACCCAATCAGTGTAGGTAAACCAGGGTAGTTGGTTGTCCTTACAAATTTTAGCTGGCTTCGGACTATCGGGTAACGTACATTTTTGTGGTACGCTTCATTAATTATTCATTAATTACTTGATTTAGTTAAGGTTACATGTATCTATCATTCCACTGGGGGTTGGTTGGGGTGGGTCGGGGGGAAGTCGCATTGATTTTGAGTCGCATTTTTGGCTAGGGGTCAGCAGTCGTGTTAATTTGGAGATTTACAGTACATCTTTCCCACCATTACCAAACCTTATGTACCAGTAAACTAATAAGAATCAACAGCAAGAATAATATAAAATATTGAGTTTTGAAATGAATTAGATATACTTCCAAATATACACTGACAAACAACTCGAAAACTTAACACGACCAGGTTCAACTCCCTCGCACAGACAGATCGAGACAATTCAGCTCCAGTGATCATACAGCGGTCTTCCAAAGTATCTTCAATGTAACCGGGATTATTTTCTTATTGGCATATTGTCATTCATTTTTTAATTCGGACTGATTTTTGTCAATGTAGATTTTAAGTGTACTGGTGTTTAAGTAAAATCATGTATTCCACGTGCGCAGTCGTTTAAACAAATAAAAAATGCATTTTACTACCCAGCAATTAGACTGTACTGTAAATTCTTCATTCCTTTTTTAAACCTGTTTTATGGATAGACCAGCTGCTGTACCTACAGCTACAAGTAATTCTAACTATGAGCCTGAATATGTTTTACGGAAAAAACACCTCTCTATTCTCAACAGCCTGAAGCATAATTGGTTCTTACAGATGTTTTTTTGGACAATGAACATATCATCAGTCCCCCCCCCCCCCCCGTCATTCAGTACAAATCATCATTTATCAATATTATCAACCTATCAATTACAAAAACATGGTCCATCTTCCCCATCAGTTTTATTTATTTCCAGTTATGAATCACGCAATCATCATCCAGTATCTTTGCAAGTCTGGGATAAAGCCATATAACAAAATCTTCGCTAATAGTCTTTATTGCCAGTTATGGATAAGGTGATGCAACTAATACCTTCATCAATAATATTTTTTGCCAGTTATGAATAAAGCCATAAACGTAATATGTTAATCAATAGTATAATATTAATTGCAATTTTCGGATAAAGCCATATTAGTAATACACTGATTAAAGGAATTTATTGCCAGTTATGAATAACGTCACATAAGTAATATCTTCACGATTCTTGTTTCCAGGTATCAATAGATTTACTTTTGACTTATATTTATATTATATTATATTTAACTTTTTTGTTCAATAATTTGTTAAAACGCAACTCACCAAATGCGAGGACGACGAGGAGTACGAGGACCTTCATGGCGCTGTTGGCGTTGATGGTGGAGTTGCTTGAATGTGCATAAAACTCAACTTTATTGCCATTTTATGAAATGTCCAAAGTCCTCATTAACACCTCAACGCTGTAATCATCCTGACGTGGCCCTTACTTAAATCAGCTACATTATCACGAACCGCCCTATTTCGACTGACAACATGACACGATGATTCGAAAATTGAACAGAATTTACACGACTTGTTCACAGGACATGCTGATAGAAATAAAACGGAGGATGGCAGTTAATTTGTCCATAATTATACATTTCACATACATTTCATATACACGTATAAAGCACAAATAACAATTAAGTAGATAAAATGCTAGATACGCCCCTTGACAGTTATGTAATCAACATATTTGTTTCCTGCACAATCTATTCATCTCTAGTTTTTTATGTGTGATACAGATTGTTAAGAATGTGATTGTTTTATATGAGATAACATAATTTGCAAAATATGAACTAATTATAGTCTCGGGTTCCGATTTGGCAATGTGCCAAAGAACAAACTATGTACGAACTGAAATGCATTTAAATGAAAATGTAAATATGAAGTGTTCAAAAGATATGGTAATGTGAATACATAGAGGTTATCACGCGAGTGTGTTTGGGGATGGTAAATATCCTGCATTAGGAATAAACATTGTATTTAGCGAGCCTTGTCATTCTTTAATTCAGTGCTTCAAAATCGCTTTCCCTCTGTCAAAAACATTACCGAAACATTGCGAGTTTTCCTGGAATGCGCGCATTGATATTTATTACGTCACAGGGTAAGTGATGTGTCAGTCGGACAATGACAGTAGCCAATAAAGTTCCAACTGAAATCTGTTTCTTATACAATGACGAAGCAACATAAACGCAAAACACCACTTGTTTTTAATTGCCTTTCACGGCAATCCATCGGTCTGTCCGCTAGAGTAACTGCCCTTTGTCAAAGGGAAGCTACTCTAAACCTAGTCTACGAGACGTCACGGCCACGGTCAGACGTTGTTGACAGTCGGTCTGTCCTATCATAACGTTAAGAAGTGTAGTCAGATGTACACACAGCGAGAAAACGAATCAAGGTAACAATTCAAACATATTTCGGCCAAATCCAACTATTTTAATTTGTGGAGAAGGTTTCAAGCCTCAGAGGTCTACAAGCACAGATATGGCTACTGATCCCGCTTGGCTAGGCCTCGTGCCCTCGCAAAATTGTTTCTCCAAAGTTGCCAAAAGTTATAAAATGCCTTCGCGACGTCACAGTTAGACACTGATTTTCAGTATATTAGACCGTTCTTTTGATAATGATAGCAATTATCTCTGTAGTTTTTCAGATTCCCGATGGTTAGTTCTGACTCGATCGCCGAATGACGAGGGCGACGCCATGTTTGTTTATAAACAGTAAAAGTAGTCCCTACTTGACCTTTGATATTTGCATCTCTATCCGCATATGACCCCAACGGATATCGTTTTTATCCGTTGGCTTTATCCTGCCGAGAAACCTACCCATTATATGATAATATCTTTTATTAACAATCGGTAATCGTTTCAATACTTGATCATTAATTTCCTATAAGAATTCAATAGTGGTCAAGGCATCATAGTTCGTTGTGTAGAGTTACGTCCCTTAGTCGTACAGTGATTATGATCCTTGGTTTGTAAGCACCATATATGTGCATAATTATACTCGTGGGTTGCACAACATTGGTAAACCTGAACGACTTGCGTCACTTTAAGTTGAGCTTCTCGCCTTAATTTTGTAGCATGGGAAATTCGGGTCACAATAGTTCCCAAGTCACCAATGGTTCGGGAAACAGGAAAAAAATAACTCTACTTATGTTTCATTAATATAATTAATAATAAATGGAGGATATTTGTGTTTCTGAACAACATGTTTATCTCATTGTTTGGTTGCCTTCTACCACCATAACATAGTAATAAAACATAATTATCATAATTTACTCACTATATATATATCTCATAGTCATTATTACCGCGGTAATATGTACGATCATAAGGTCTGGTGTCATTTCCAATATATAGTATGTCTAGACGTTGTAAAGTGTGCCATTTGTGAAGGTGAGACATTGTCGTTGTTCATTTAGGACCCCCCAGAAATGTTGGACCCGTCATAAAGTTGAGTTAGCAGACAAAGTGGATCTTTACAGGTTTGAGTAGAGCTTGCTTGAATTGCCCATTGGATCGACCCGAGGAACCCCATATATCTATACACTGACAACCAATCACAATACAGTAATTTCGATCAAGAAAATTATTTACGATCCAGACAATTATTTACGACGGCAGTGAATTGTGAAATGAGCGTCGGATTGTGATAAGATATCTCAGAAAAAATAATTTATTGCTTTCAGATTCTAAATGACGCACCTGTTCTTAATGTTGCCACTTAAAACCCACTATATTGTCCAAGATAAATATGACTTGAATCATATCAAACGGAATGCCAATGCCATCCCAATTAGGCTGCAAGTAAGATGTAAAGGTAATGGAATTATACGACCTCTTGAGACTGAAAAATAGAATTATGAGGAACAGGTGCGCATTAAACGTGGTGATGTATGTCGTTCGGTAACGGAATCCATATAATTAAAAATCCACTTCCTTCCCTGATTACGTTTGATCGTTCTCAAAACGAGAAGTGCAAAATTTTATCATAATATTGAAATATGAAGCTTTTTATGTATCGGTAATTCATCACGATGCAGTATTCTTTGATGGAATAATGTCACAATTCGTTTCATGCACCAGCTGCATTTCGACTGTTTTACAAACGTGTGTAATGCGCCATGTTGCAGATAATGCCTGCTAAACATGCCCACAGATCAAAATTATTTTGTGATCGAATGTAATTGTTATTGTGGATATCCAGAGGCGTCAAAGGCGTTTTTTGCTCAACCAAGTTGATTGCTTTGAAAGGATAGTTTGAATCAAGGAATACATAGTCGGCTCAGTGAGAAAAAGTAAAACTCAATTCAAAATATGACTTCCTAATGTAATTGAAAATGCTATTTCAGGAATTTATGTTCCTGTGAAAAAGTCTACTTCAAACATTGTATTGCTGTATTATTATCAAAAATCCCCCATACAATTATTCGATTTTTTATTTGTTGGCGAAACATGATTTTTATGATTAACTGGGGTTGTTAAAATGGCACTATCAATCATCTGATTGTTTGACGTTCATGTCACGGTTATGACATTTACACAATGACAAAACATGTTTCATGTTAGTTTAATGATATTTTGCCAAACTTATTTCAGGAACAAAAATAAAAATAACGGCATGGAGATGCTGGAGCTATGGAGACGAATGTGTATTCATTTTCTGAATGTAGCTTGATTAGGTTTGGTTTAACGCCGCTTGAACACTGTTAGCATTTCAATTGTGTCATAGTGCATCACCTTGATGTGGGGAGCAACCCGAAGTGATGCCGGTCTTAGACGTTTACTACTTCGGTGAAACCAACAAGCACGGCCTTTCTACCCACCTTCAGCCGACACGCCGTCATATAATTGTAATACTGTTTAAATGTGGCGTTAAATTAACCTCACTCACTCCATGACAGATGTGCTTACTCTTGTTGTGACCTTGTAGGTGTGGCCAGCACCAAGTGAATTTGGTACAGGATTTCCGTAAGTTTGTTTGTTTGTTTGTTTGTTGTTTAACGCCGAACTCAGCAATATTCCACCAATATGACGGCGGTCTGTAAATAATCGAGTCTGGGCAAGACAATCCAGTCGTTGATGTCAAAAGCATCGATCCACGCAATCGGGATGCGATGACATTCATCAACCAAGTCAGCGAGCATGACCATCCGATCCATTTAGTCGCCTACTTACGACAAGCATAATCGCCTTTTACGGCAAGCATGGGTTGCTGAAGACCTATGCTATCTCAGACCTTCACGGGTAGATTTTCTTAGGAAAAAGAAGAGGTTTGAAATAAAACATCTTATAATATACTGAACCGCAAAAGAACGTCACCCTAAGTAACATTGCATGGAAAGTTGTCATATAAATATCTGGGTAATTTTTGCCAAAGTTTCTAAAATGTAACATTACCTTGTCCGGAAAAATGAAATTTGATGATAAAAAACAAAGCAGAAGACAATAAAACCTCCCAAACGCATCACGGCAACGGCCATGGTAACCCGGTGCACGTGAGTTCCGTGCAAATTGAAGTGCACATGCGTTCCCCCATTTCTTGCCCTATAAAAATCCACTCTGATCGGATAACATTCATTCATTATTGAATTGCTACCACATGCCAAGATTGACAAGAAATCAGCGACAACAAGCTCTTGGACGATTGCAAGCTGGACAAACCGCCCGGCAAGTAGCCAATGCATTTCAAGTCCACGTAAGGACCATATGCAGGCTCCAGCAACGATAACAGACCACCAACACTACAGATGACCGACCACGTAGTGGAAGACCAAGGGTCACCACCCGACGTCAGGATCGTCAGATTGTGCGACAGCATCTTCAAGATCGCTTTGTTACTGCTGCGGAAACTGCTCGACACACCATGGGGACACACCAGCGACACATTAGTGCGGACACAGTGCGTCGACGATTGACGAACAGACACCCTCACTGTCACAGGCCGCACCAAGGACCCATTCTGACACCAAGTCATCGCCGGGACCGTCTTCCGTGGGCAACACAGCACCAACATTGGCGCCACCAGCAGTGGAGAAGAGTCCTCTTCTCAGACGAAAGCCGTTACTGTATCGCAACAGCAGATGGCAGAGAGAGAGAGAGGGTCTGGCAACGCCGCGGGGAACGTTATTCGGATGCTTGTGTTGTTGAGAGGGACTCGTGGGGTGGTCCGAGCATTATGGTGTGGGGTGGAATTGGTTTTGCACAGAGGGTCGGCCCTGTGGTCTTCCAGAACATCGGTCCAGGGTGAGGCAATGGTGTCACAGCAGCTCGGTACATTGATCAAGTCTTGAGACCACACGCCATACCTCATTTGGCACGTCGCCGCAACCACGAGTTTCAGCATGATAACGCCCGTGCCCACACTGCGAGAGCAACAAGAGACTTCCTCCAGCAGAATGGCATCAGAACCATGCAGTGGCCTGCCCTCAGTCCCTATTTCAATCCCATTGAGCACCTGTGGGACGAGATTCAAAGACGGCTGAATGACGTCCGACCAAGGCCGACAACTGCAGCTGAACTGCTTCAGGTGTTCCTCAGAGTGTGGGCTCAAGTGCCTATGGCCTTCATCAACCGCCTCATCCATTCCATGTATCGACGTTGCACGGTAGTCATTAATGCACATGGCGGACACACGAGATACTGATTTGTGATGCCATTTTCTCAGAGACGTGTCTTGTGTTTCACTTTAAGAACATTTGACACTTTAATTTCAACATTGATGATAATTTTTGCCAAGTTTCACCTTTTTAATATGTCTCAAAGTTTGTTTACAGTGTTTGGACAAATAAGGTTTTTCATATATCTATCCATTGTGACGGGTTTTTTTGCGGTTCAGTATATCATTAATAATGGTATATTTTATTGCACAAAGAACAACATGTGTAGCGTCAAGTTGACGTAGTGGGTGCCATAAGCACGTGGGATGCTGCTCATATACAAACGCTGCAGGGGTCTCTGATCGATCAGGCCACATCGATATATAGTTGGAATATTGCGGCGTTATAATTCAGATCCAAACATATATTTGCAATGTAATTGAGTCTCAAGTGAAAGAGGTTAGTTCCATACAATACCCATGCATCGAGAAAAAACATTTAAACGTACATGTCCGAAACACAATGTAATCTTCCTTTCACCGTAGATTTTAGTATAAAACGTGCTTAAGGCGGCGTTAATCCCAGCTCACCCTTTCATTTAGCATACGATGTGCTCAAAGCGTCGTTAAACCCGACTCACTCATTCATTTTAGCATACGATGTGCTCAAAGCCTCTTTAAATCCGACTCACTCATTCATTTTAGCATGCGATGTGCTCAAAGCGACGTTAAACCAAACTCATCCATTCACCCACGACGCTCATGATGTCAACCACTAGTTTGCCTGGCCTCGATTATTAAGGGGCAGTAATGATATGATAAATTAACATTCACTATTGAATAACACTATTGAAATACGATAGTGAGCAGTGGATACAGATTTGTATTTATACTTTGCATACATTTAAATTCATTTTCGTGTGAACCGACCGCCTCCGTGGTCTGATGGTAGAGTGTCTGCCCGGAGAGCGGAAGGTACGGGGTTCGATCCCCAGCCGCATCATACCAAAAGACGTTAAAAGATGGTACTTGTTGTTACCCTGTCTAGCGCTCGGCATTAAAGGGCTTAAACAAAGACTGGTCAGCTCGGAGTCAGTATTCTGTGTCTGAGTGGGGTATTCATGTTAAACCGCGGCATGGTATAGCAGTGTGCTAGCACTATAAATCGGCATCAGTCCGGACTAGTACAAGCAGCCACACGCACTCATACACGTGCATGCACGTCGCTATATAAGTGCAATAATCTTGGACGCGACGTTAAACCCCATTTCACCTCACCTCACCTTCGTGTGAACAAGGCAGAAGTGTCGCTCAAGCATAACTCGCGAGCTTCAACAGGATATTTTAGAGACGCTTCTATCCTTTGACGGAGGCTTTGTGGATGGTGTCGTGAGGTGAAATGGGGTTTAACTTCGCGTTCAAGATTGCATTTATATAGCGACGTGCATGAAGGCGCTCGGGTACGTGCGTGCGCGCGCGCGCGCGCGCGCGTGTGTGTGTGTGTGTGTGTGTACTAGTCTGGACTGTCGCTTATAGGCCGATTGTATAGTGCTAGTCCACTAAGATACCATGCCGCAGTTTAACATGAATCCTCACTCAGACACAGTATACCGACTCCGAGCCGACCAGTCCTTGTTTTAGCCCCTTTATGCCGAGCGCCAGCCATGGTACCAACAAGTACAATCTTTTAACGTCTTTCCGGGCGGACGCTCTACCACTAGACCACGGAGGCGGTCCTATATAAAACGATGACGTTTTTTGGTATGACGCGGCCGGGGATCCAACCTTCTGCTCTACCACAAGAACACGGAGGCAGTCTGTCAAAGGATAAGGAAAATTTGGAATTTGAAGGTATTTCGGTGGCCATTTACCAAGTTGAATATATGGCTCTCCCTGGCTCCAATAACAAAACTTTTAGGACAACCTGTTGTTTCATTATATGAAACAGTCTTTTGATATTAAATATTTTATCGATAAGTGTTGATATGTTTGATCTCAGTGAGTGAGTGAGTTGGGTTTAACGCGGCTTTTAACAGTATTCCAGTTATATCATGGCGTGTTAGCTTAATGTGGGAGGAAAGCCCGAAGTGATGCAGGTCTCAGACGTTTACCGCTTCGGTGAAGCCCACGAGCACGGGTATTGGTCTGACAAACCTAGAAACATAATCGGAGCGAACCGGGATTCGAACCCACAGTCAGAGATTTCCGGCGTGCCCAAGGGACGCAACTCTGCACAGCGAATTGTGGCGCTTTAGACGACTGGGCCACCCGTGCCCCCTGTTTGATCTCAAAAGTCGCCCATGAAAGATTCTCCTCTCTATACATTTACATACCTCTGCCATATATCACAAAACCAAAACAAAATACGTATGTATGAAGACCCGGGTTAGAATTGGCCTTTAGCAACCAAAGCTTGTCGTGAGAGGCGACTAACGGAATCGAGTAGATCATGCTCATGATGTCAATCACCACTTATTGGGGGTCATTGTCCTCAATTGATGGCCCGAACCAATTATTCGGTGGCTCAGTGTATGACAATGTTTAATATTGCTAAGTAATACTCTTCCCCTTGTTCATGGATCTGGTCCAAAAGTTCCTCTGAATATCTTCGAATTCCTAACGCCAGTTGACCATCTTGAGCCTGCCCCCGGTGGCCACACTGCGCTTGTTTTGTTTCTATTAGCCTTCTAATGTCTCATAGATGAGGTGACGGGTGAAATTGGATTTAACGTCGCGTCCAAAATTATTGCACTTTTATAGCGACGTGCATGTACGTTTTTGTGTTTGTGTGGCTGCTTGTACTAGTCCGGACTGATGCCGATTTATAGTGCTAGCCCCCTGAGATACCATGCCGCAGTTGAACATGCATACCCCACTCAGACACAGTAAACTGACTCCGAGCCGACCAGTCCTTGTTTTAGCCCCTTAATGCCAGACAGGGTAGCAACAAGTACCATCTTTGTAATGTATCATAGAATGGAGCCGGGATAATTTAATCTTTTCAATTACAGGAACTGAAAAAAAATATAAACTTTTCAAAGTATTGTATACTTACTTGTGATTTTTCGGATATATTTATTTCATGTCTGTAAGAGCAAACTGACATTGCCACTGCGAAATATGTATTTGTTGCCTTGAGGTGTGGCCTTAACTTCTGTGCTAATGCAACTAAACCATAAATGAATTTACACACACATTTTTTTCTCAGGTCAAGATTTGTTACCAGTTCCTCAAAGGACGGATAAGCTAGTATGCCGTAAATAACAAAGATATCTTCCCCGTATCGGTTTCCAAAGTAAAGTCTCTCATTAATCATGAACTTCGACCATGTGCGTTGTTATTTTAGTTTAAAAATCTAATAACTCAATGTAGGCCTTCAAGTATTGACGGAGCTTTAATTGATTCATCTGTTACAGCAAAGCTATATAAACAGATGACTTGAGGCGTCTTTGCTCAGTGTATGTATTAATGTGTGTCGTTGTTAGGCCCCTAGCTATTCGTGGGAAATACTTGATGAGCCATTTCTCTCGTGACAATTGCCTAGGGTCCAGGTCCCATTTGTTTCTTTCCTTGGACTTTGGTTGTAATGGTTTTATTGAACCTGATTAATGTGTATACCATGCGTTAGAGTATTTTATGATATATTTAATAAAGTATCCAACAATATGATACCCCAAAAATACATCCAAAGATGTTAAATAGATCTTGGCCTTAACATGACGGAATAAGATTGGCAAACGATTAATATTAGCCCCCACAGATATAATGTGTCGTCAAATGGTTCCAATACAGTATTATTCATATAATTATACCAACAAACGAGTTTCTGTACAAAATGGGATATAAAGAATAATTTCTTTGCAATTTTTGTAAACGAGAAAAACAAACCTTAGTGCACATGTTCTTTGAGTGCAAAATTGTAACACATATCTGGAACAACCTTACAAAATGGATCAAAGACAAAACTGGAATAGAACTAGAATTTTCAAAATTGACAATTTTATTAGGATAATAACAAAAACGAAATGATGTATTAAATAATATTATGACTGTAACAAAGCCAAACATATTCAAACCAAACGTTCCGACTCCATACCAAATTTTCCACACATTAAACAAGAAATTACCGATTCATATTACATCGACAGAAATATATCATATTCACAATGTAAATACACACAGTTCATGACATTTTGGTCTCTCTGTCACCACCTATTCGTGTAAACCCACGAACTTGCACAATCCAACAATATGACACTGGAATAGTTTTTGTTTGTTATCATCTGTGGATATAATTTGAAAGTTGAATGTATTTAAGATTGCATGTGATCTATATTCTGTATATTTATTGTTTGTGTACTCCAAAAGGAAATAAAAAGAGCTCATAAACCAACAGTCAGGAGAACAATTGTGTTTACAGTAAACTACGGTTATAACGAACTCAAAGGGACTACTAATTTTAGTTCGTTATAACCGTAGTTCGTTATAAGTACATATACACTATGACTACAGCAAGTAGTCGGGACCAAAAAGTGAGTTCGTTATATCCGTCAGTTCGTTATAAGCGTGTTCGTTATATCCGTAGTTTACTGTATATGTTTCATTGAGAAGGTTCACCTAGAAATGAATGGTGAGTACCACCTCATTACGTACAGTACAAGCTTATAAAGATAAGGTGCGTTGTGTCGAACTCGACACATCTAAAAACAGAAAAAAACATTATACCTAGGACCAACATACTATCATACTTGAACTAACGTATAGTGCGGCACAGAACAGTTCATCAGAAACAAGCAATGTAGTGTGTTGGTGGAATTCGAAAATGTTCATTGCTTTCGGTCTACATGGATGAATGGATGGATGAATGGATAGATAGATAGATAGATAGATAGATAGATAGTGTGTTGGTGGAATTCGAAAATGTTCATTGCTTTCGGTCTACATGGATGAATGGATGGATGAATGGATAGATAGATAGATAGATAGATAGATAGATAGATAGTGTGTTGGTGGAATTCGAAAATGTTCATTGCTTTCGGTCTACATGGATGAATGGATGGATGAATGGATAGATAGATAGATAGATAGATAGATAGATAGATAGTGTGTTGGTGGAATTCGAAAATGTTCATTGCTTTCGGTCTACATGGATGAATAGATAGATAGATAGATAGATAGATAGATAGATAGATAGATAGTGTGTTGGTGGAATTCGAAAATGTTCATTGCTTTCGGTCTACATGGATGGATGGATGAATAGATAGATAGATAGATAGATAGATAGATAGATAGATAGATAACCAGTTAATATAAATTTAACCGGGATAAATATAACTGTCAAACTTTGGTGGAAAATATAAACACAGGTTTTAATATAACAAGGATAATTTGATTGTTAAACTCAGGTAACAAGTAAGATGTTTATGACAGTGGCATATACCATATCGAAAAATGAAATTCCACTCTGCCATCTATATACAAAGACAAGTAGAACCAGCAAATTCAAAAGAAAAGTAAGTGCGTGTCCTTTCAAACGATCCTTCCAATTGTTCGAAATGCTAGCCGACGTGTCTGATGATATGGTGTCATTTTGTATTTCGCACAGATATTACATATCTTATCCAACATGGATGTAATCAACGACGCAAAAAATAACCATCAATTTGAATGTTTCAGCTTTCAAACTTCATTTTGGATTATGTGACCGACAAGCAAGCATCAGTTTGCCTATGTGATTATATTGACAAAAGTATGCTTGTTACAGCAGAGGTTGCGTTGTCAGTCGGTTTTTGTGAGCCATACGAAGGTTTTTGAGTTAATACACGTTTAGTTTTGTCGTTAGAAATTGAAATGCTATAGGTGGTACGTTTTCAAGCTGGTGATCAAGCAGGGTCGGTGCGTGAGTGATACATACATACATACATACATACATTATGATACATACATACATACATACATACATACTACATACATACATACATACATACATACATACATACATACATACGTACAGTGAGTAAGTGAGTGAGTGAGTGATCTTTATTTCCTCCATTAATTTCGGAGAGTGATATACATTTGGAATCATGTTAACACAACACATTTACAAGTACATTATGCAGAGAAATTGACAATACTTAATATTTACATGTCTTGCTCCTGGTATGACATATACTGTCTACAGATAGATCATTGATCGCAGGTTCCAGAAGCTTATGTTTTACAAGTCAAACATCAAGAAAACGATCAGTGACAATATGAAATTTGAACCCGGAAACATATGTTCAGACATGCCTTATAATCAGGGACGTACCTCCATAGGCAAATGGGCATCACATAATATGTAGTAGACATCAGAAAAAAATTCTTCACAGAGATTAATTGTTGTAAATGTTTGGACACGCCAGAAACCTATGATCGTGGGTTCGAATCCTGGTTCGCCCCGATAATGTGTCTAGGTTTGTCAGCACCATACCCGTGCTCGCGGGTTTCACCGAAGTGGTAAACGTCTGATACCTGCATCACTTCGGGCTTTCCTCCCACATTTAGCTGACACGCCGTGATATAACTGGAATACTGTTAAAGGCGGCGTTAAACCCAACTCACTCACTCGCTCTAACCCGATGACACAGATATATGTATGTCCCATTGGCGACAGCTTCTTAAAATTAACTCCGATTTTAAGTCAAACTTCTATACTTCTACGCGACAATATCAGCAGCCCCATAAATTGAAACAGAAGCCAATACACCTGGCTACCGGGTAAAAGACACGCACAACACAAAGGAACGTTGGAGAACTGATGCGCAAAGCATCTTGTCCCTGACGCAGTTGTCACAGACGACGAAGCCGTTGGAGATGCAGAGGAAGCTGAAGCAGTCGGTGGAGCAGGAGAAGGCGTTTATACGAGCGTCCGACACCTTGTTGGCGGCTGGGGTAAAGTAACAAAAATTGGAGTACCGTATTTTATCTTTATATTATGAGATGTTGCGAGATGCCGAAGACGTTTTAGGACTTCTTGAGAGAGTTTATGTTCGTGTATTCAAATCCTTGGGAATGCCAAGTCAACGTGACAGCAGCATCGAGTTTGCAAACAGTCGCGTGTACAGTGACATTTTTTAAAGAAGAATTATAAGCGAGAGCTGGGGTTTCTCATCCTGTCTGTAGTGGTAAATGTGAATAAAATCTTAATAAAATCCTGAAAAACTTTATCCACGTGTGTATTGAATCTTCAAGTTTGTTGAGATGCTATTCAATTAATTATAAAAATTTAATAAATAACATAAATTGAATAGTTATTCAGTAACTGCAACTGAATTTACCTGATTAATGTGCCTACATAATGAAGCTAAACCAATGCTGCTTGCTTCTTTGTAACTCTTACCCACTGAGTAAAAGAAAGTCTTTACAACTAATACGAATTTGAAAATGAACTGTTTTATTCTTTATCCTCTGTTGGACTGTTGTGTAATTTCATCTCGAATAAAGCCAGTGATGTACTCAAATCAGTATGTCTGACTGTTGGTTTCTCTTGACAAACATAGTCTTTGAAATCTTTTGTTACACAATGTACATATCAGTAATCAGTAATATTTATAATCGAATGCCTATTCTAATCGGGGCGGTCGGGTAGCCAAGTAGTTAAAGCGTTCGCTCGTCACGCCGAAGACCCGGGTTCGATTCCCGACATGGGTACAATGTGTGAAGCCCATTACTGGTGTCCCCCGCCGTGATATTGCTGGAATATTGCTAAAAGCGGCGTAAAACCATACTCACTCAGTCAGTCAGCCTATTCTAATCGTGTCTATCTTTATCCTCCATGATGGTTTTATTAAATAAGTGCAGCTATTGTGACAAGGTACAAGACTACTACCTTACCACTGGCGTGTCAGATAAACCGACATCATTATAACATCGATATAACAAACAGTATTCAACAGCATAGCAGGGATCTAAAGGGATAAACGAAGGTGGTATAAATTACTTATCGAACGCGACGATGACGAGGAGGAGGAGGACTTTCATGATGCTGGTGATGATGGTACCGGTGCTTGTACATGTTGTTAACTCGAGTTGGCTAAATGGGACGAAAACTAGATATTCCCCTGTCTGCATATACCCAAATATCCAACAAGATACACACACTAATTACTCCAATTACACCTAAACACTACAACTGATTAAATAAATAATTTATTGAACAAAATCCACATGATTTGAAAACGGGAGAGCATTAACATATACCGTTAAAAGTACAAATTGCTGATAAATTATTAAATTGCAATAAGCAGCAAAGCAATTGTGCACTTGATAGATTCGCATGGATTATGTTTCCGGGTTTGTCATGACCAGCACCATGTTTGGCATGGTGTTCACCAAAATAAAACGCTTGCCAGACCTTCATCACTTCGTGCTTCCACCCACAAGCTGACACCCTGTGAAATAACTGAAACCGTTAAACCAAGTTTACCAACGCAAACTCACGCACGCAGTGAAGAACATAGGCAAACCAAAAGTATATGATACGTATCAACACCATATGTCTACACCTGTACTTGGCAAAATGAAAGTTTCTTTAAATATATCTCGCTATGACGCAGATATATACTCTTCAAAAAAAGAAACTTGACATAGATGTAAAACCACTTGTTGGTAAATATCTAAAATATTTACATTAAATGAGAACCAAATAAGTCAAACAGAAAGATGATGTATCTATTATTCGCGAAAACACATGCAAAGCACATAAACGTAGCGTTTTGGGATCAATTTTACAGCTTCATCCAAACGCAACCGCCTGTGAAAAACGTGCCGCACAGGATCCTGCATTTAGGCATGCAGGCCCCCCTGCTGAATGGGTATAAAAAATCCACATCAACGGCTGTTCATACAGTCCTTATAACGGCAGTAGAGGCGGTGACAGAATGCCAAGTTTGAATGCAGCTCAACGGACCAACGCCATTGGGAGATTACAAACTGGAGACACTCAGCAAGAAGTGGCCAGGCACTTTGGCGTATCCAGACAGACAATCTCCGCACTGTGGACCCGATACGACAACACCAACAGAGTTGGCGACAGACCAAGGTCAGGAAGACCAAGGGTGACAACCCAAGCACAAGATCGATACATCCGGCTGCGACACCTCCGAGACCGCACTACCACAGCCACGTCTACAACCACGCAGATCCCCGGGGTACGCAGAATATCAGATCAAACGGTACGCAACAGACTGAGGGAGGCTGTACTTTTTGCACGAAGACCTGTTCGACGTCATGTATTGACCCCACGTCATCTGGCGGACCGTCTGCTTTGGTGCCAACAGAGGGTTAGATGGGCACGTGCAAGGTGGAGAAATGTTCTGTTTATTGACGAGTCCCGTTTCCTACTCACACGTGCTGATGGGCGCGCACGTGTCTACAGGCGTCGGGGTGAACGTTACGCCCCGCACTGTGTGCAGCAGGTTGTCCCATTTGGCGGCGGGAGTGTCATGGTATGGGCCGGAATTCATCACGGTGGTAGGACGCCTCTCGTGCATGTGGCAGGTGCAATGACAGGTGTGCGTTACAGAGACTTGATCCGCAAGCCTTACGTTCTTCCTCACGTCAACGTTCATGGCGGACAGTTCCAGCAGGACAACGCTCGACCGCCTATTGCACGTGTTTGTCAGGACTTCTTACAGCACAACAACATCCAGACATTACCTTGGCCAGCCCGGTCACCAGATTTGTCCCCGATTGAGCACCTGTGGGACGAGTTGGATCGACGCGTTCGCAGAAGGAATCCACCGCCCAAAACACTTCCGGCGCTTCTGGATGCACTTCTGCATGAATGGCGGCACATCCAACAGCGTGTTATTGACAACTTGATTGCATCTATGGTTCGTCGGTGTCAAGCGGTGATTGA
Source organism: Haliotis rufescens (assembly GCF_023055435.1). Classification (NCBI taxonomy): domain Eukaryota; kingdom Metazoa; phylum Mollusca; class Gastropoda; order Lepetellida; family Haliotidae; genus Haliotis; species Haliotis rufescens. The sequence continues at coordinate 1,889,787 of NW_025964212.1, read as the reverse complement.
TGCACGTGGTGGGCACAACCGATACTGACATTTTCTGTACCCCTGTGACATTAACTGTATCGTGAACCTGTGTCTGCCTAGGTGACACGATTAATGTTTTGAACATTGTGTACATTGATCTTCAAACAGTGTTTCAATTATGGTTTCTGTGTCCTATTTTGAAACAATCGCATTATATTACATTTCGAAAGTCAGTGTCAAGTTACTTTTTTTTAAGAGTATATTACGAAGAAAAAATGATTGTTCTTAATTTCTATTACAAATACAAGTAATGTGAACCTCCTTATTAAAAAGTATCCGATTCATGTAGAAATGTCAAAACTACAGAAATGAAATGCAGCATTCTTCTTACTAAAATTTGATATTTGAACTGTGAAGTTTTGAAAAGACAGTGCTAATCCGTTCTGCTATTTGATGCAAACATTCACGTTAATCAAGCATGATTATTGCACAATTACGAAATAAGTGTCATTGCACGTCAGGATGAAGGCAATAAATCAGTGACCGATTCGGGTGATCGAACTGAAAACAGGTTTTCTGTAGTCAACATCAAATACGTTTGTACCACTTATTTAACATGTAATCATGTTGGCATGTTTCATCGAGTGGCTCAGTCGTCTAAGGCGTCGTGATTCGCTGTGCAGAGTTGCGTCCCTTGGGCACGCCAGAAACCTATGATTTTGGTTCGAATCTCGGTTTTGCCCCGATTATGTTTCTAGGTTTGTCAGCACCATACCCGTGGGTTTCACCGAAGTGATAAACGTCTGAGACCTGCATCATTTCGGGCTTTCCTCCAACACTAAGCTGACACGTCGTGATATAACTGGAATACTGTTATAAGCGGCGTTAAACCCAACTCACTCACTCACTCATCTTCCGGAGGCAAGGGAGTTAATTGACTATAGAAGTCCAGTTTCCACCCTTGCCGAGCTAGACTGGAATTTCTGAGTTATAATTTTTTGGACTGAGTCTACGATCAAGCTGCGAAATTTCAGCTTAGTTCGGCAAGGGTGGAAACGGGACGGTTATGGTCAGTTAACTCCCTTGTCTTGGAAGATGGTATACTTGTTACACTTGTACTTCATGTTAACCTTTTGTAATAACTGAATATTTGAAAAAAAATGAAGTTCATTGCTTCTGTCTTCTGTTTCTATCTTCTGGTGCTTCGCTACTTCAAATGTTTGAACGCTATTCTTTACATTCCCCTAGTGAAATTACTGAAATATTTCCGGAGTGGAGTCATACCCTACCCATCCACTCTCAAAGGCTGATACTGTGTTATAAACATCCCAGCCACTCAAATGCCATGGTCAAATGGTAAAAGTGTGTTAATTTGTTTCTTGATAAAGATATTGACCATGCAGGAATCTTCATGCACCTTATGAGTTCTAGAAAGATACCCATAGCACACAGGACTATAAAGTCGGCACTTCTCTTTCGACAAAAGTAACAACATACCTCAAGACAAACATAAAGACATGGCGCCGGGTATTGATTACATCATGTTTTCTCTTTATGGTTCCACAGAGTCAAAGCAACGTTTACGATCTCCCTGACCTTTATGATGTTTTCGAAATAAAGGGAAAAAACCAACATCTGTTATGTACATATTAAACGTGAGGGAACAAACAGTCCCGATTATCTGATTCCAATAGGCGTGAAAGGCAAAATAGTGGTTACCATTTTTTAACAGACCACTCAGTCTGTCTTACAGACCCTGATACAAATATATATCAAATACAGCCCATGCAAGTCTATAATATTTGGCAGGTCCAGATTACTGCAGTATCTGAAAATGAGGAGTCTCACGGCTCCTTTTTATTGTATTTTTCTTAAGATAATTGAACAACTGTTTTTTCTGTACGATATGTTCATTTCGGAGACTAGATGTTAGTCTACGGACCACTAGAAAATCAGTGATGACACAGTTACATCTGCTGAAACCTATTCCTCCACAGCTGGATTCAAACTGCACAGCTTGGCGATGTGTACTGTTCTTTTCAGAAACGAGATCTTCAATTGCATACATCACTGACGCACAAAAATCTCACTGTTTACGAGGGTACTTCCTATTCAGTATTCAGACTTGTACAGTGCTAGGGAATATTGTGTGACGTTTGCATACTTTTTGATGACTTCCTTGTCATATTGACATTTTGATGAATAATTCGTCTGAATTATGTTGTTTGTGTGTGTTTGTGTGTTTTATATTAGACTAATCACAGTCAACTCATATTAAACATTGTACTTTTCATTCTAGCGCCGTGATGACAAAAAAGAATCATGATGTCTTTTAATAACAATTAGTTTTCTCTTATTTAGTATTTCGTTGACAGTCACGCCTCTACTTATGTTGTTTTGATTACAGTTTTAACTTATTGTTCCATCAACCAGGCTACAAACATGTGCATGTGCTTTTTATAAAGTATTTCTTTGTAACAAAACTTCAACAATGTTGTATCGATACTAGGGAGAATAATTCTTCTTAAAACCATTAATGGAATTATTTCAGATACTATTTCTAAAACACTTGTTGGAAACCTGCGACGTTTAGGGATTATGTATTTTCCTGAATCAGACATTAGATGATAATTATAATCCATGAAATTTTCAGGGAATACATATTCACTGATTTGACATATTCCCTGTAACATATGTTAAGTTCACTGAAAGTAAATGTATTCTGGAATTAAATAATGCATCTTTCAATACATATTCCTGAAAACATCAACTCGACTTAAAGTTTGTGATTCACAGTTTGCGAGTGCATTAATGCACATCTTAATGTAATCGAAACACAATAGTAATTCTTTGGTGACGTTAACAAACATGACCTGTCACGGGCCGGTTATCCACATGTGACGTTACGTCAACGAAACAACCATATTCGGATGGTGCATCTACGGATTCGATACCAAACAACCAGATGAACAGTTCGAACAATAAGGACCGTAAGGTAGCACGACATCCGGCCCCGACGTCTAGCGATACACACAATTTTGCTTCCAAGTCATCGTCATGCATGCCCCGTATGGTGTAGACAGCATCTGTAATTCTTACGACAAGACTGGGACAGTATAGTATTCACAGATGAGTCCTGTTTTCATCTGGACAGCTCTGATGGTTGTGCAAGGGTCTACACGCGTACATGAGAACGTTTTGGCGATGCTTGCCTTACTCAACGTCGACAGTTTTGTGGAACTGTAATTGTATGGGGTGACATCACAACTCATGGGAGAATACAACTCATCATTGTCAATGACAATTTGAATGACGTACGCTACCGGGGCAACAACGTTCGAGATCATGTTCTACCCTTTGTGCAAATGCAGGGACGTCACGTCATGTTGCAGCAGGGTAATGCCGAATGCAAATGTACTTCCCCAGGGCCTCATGTTTGAGAGCCGTCTGACAATACCTAACAGATGGTCGGGATCTGTGACCTGGATGGTTGCTTGTCCTCGTGCCCCGAGGGCGTGGTTCGTTGCTCATACTTACAGTCACCGGTTTGTCTGGTCCAAATACGATCCATACAAACTGGCGCAACATAACTTGCATATTCCTGACCGTACAAATGTAGTCTTAAACATCATAACTCATTCATTCTCCCTTCGACAATAAACTACTGTCTATTGCGTTATACATCTTTCAGCATCTCTGTAATGTGTTTCGAACTTTTGATGTCTGCATTTCACAGAATTTGTGAGACAATTATGAAAAGATTTCAAGGAGCGTTATACGACTCTTTGATCAGTGTTATATGAACCTTTCAAGGTCTTAGTAAAGCATTCCGTTTATGGTAGACATGTGCCATGAAATGTGTCTGTTATGTCCAAACGAATATAATATTTATAACAACCAGGAATATAAAAGGACTAGCTATCAGACTACATGATGCCGACCAGGCATGCATGGTTACATCGTTGGTTGTTTTGTTGCTTTACGCCGCACTCATCAATATTCCAGCTATATGACGGCGATCTGTAAATAATCGAGTCTGGACCAGACAATCCAGTGATTGATATCATGAGCATCGATCCACGCAATTGGGATCGATGACATGCAAGCCTGACCACCCGATCCCGTTTGTTGCCTCTTACGACAAGCATAGTAGGCTTTTAAGGCAAGCATGGGTTGCTGAAAACCTATTCTATCCCGGATCTTCACGGGACCACTAGAATGTAATTCTGCGTTCACTCAATTCGTGTTTCGGGCTATGGACCTCAATTTGAAAAGTATCAGATGTGGTTGGGTCCATTTCAAGAGTTGGTAAATGCATTAACTTTTTGTGATGATAAAATTGACAGTTCAAGAGAGGATTTCCGTACAAGAATGAAGTTTTAGGAATTCATGTGAGGCATCCATCCCTAAAGTACGGCGTTTTCGTAGCCATCAGCATCCTCCACGCTAGATATATTTTCCCCTCGAAATAATTCCTCTCAGTGGAGCCATAAATCGAAATACATAATGCGATCAATACTCGGCGCCATGTCTGTTGATTTCCTTTGAGTTATGTGGTTCTTTTCTCGAGAAGTGAAGTGATGATTGTACAGCCTTACAGCAGTTTCAGCTTTTTCAGCTAACGATTTGAAATTGAGATAATATTATATAAGATTTTAAAACGACTTAATTGAAGGGCGCAGCTTTTGAAAAGTGACGTGTATTTTTACGTTAATAATTGGAATATTTGGTTATGCCTATTTAAGTGTTTAGGTAAATGAGAAAATATAAACCCACAAATTAACAATACCAGAATGAATTTAATTGTGAAATTCGGGTGAACAAACGTGGCGTTCATGATGGTGGCTTACTATATCGAGAAATCAACTTCCACACATCCACATGATCCATATATGACTAGACCCGTGAAGATTCCGGGGTAGAATAGGTCTTCAGCAACCCATATATGCTTGTCGTAAAAGGCGACTAACGGGATCGGGTGGTCAGGCTCGCTGACTTGGTTGATGCATGTCATCGATCCCAATTGCGTGGGTCGATGCTCATGACATTAATCACTGGATTGTCTGGCCCAGACTCGATTATTTACAGACCGCCGTCATATGGCTGGAATATTGCTGGGTGCGGCGTTAAACAACAAACCAACCAACCAACCAACCATATATGACTCTATGCACTTGCTACATTTTGTTTAAAAAAGGTGACTGATCATGAGAGTGTTTATTTGTCAAACGCGTTTTCTATTTTGTTTTAAATACTGGTGAACGTGGAATGGAATGGCGTCATCTGCCGCACAGATATAACATACCTGGTCAATGTAACTGCAAATAAACATTGATGCAAAAGATAGCTTAATTTATTGTTTCCATTCAGAAATGACTGCTCCCGCAGAGACAAAACTATTTGCATCCGTCTTCCTGCACCAGACATCCCCGGAGAGATGACGCCCGTTTAAGCAGTATCTCCATTATACCACGTCGTTTCAGCTTAATGTGGGAGGAAAGCTCAAAGTGATGCACGTCTTAGATGTTTACCACTTTGGTGAACACCACGAGCATGGGCATGGACCAAACAACCCTAACACATCATCCGAGCGAATCTCAGACTCGAACCCACGATCATAGATAGAGTTCGATCTTTAAAACTTGGTTTTGTATTGTGTGACAATATGCAAGCATCGCTTATGTTTAAATGGGTATTGTTTTGTACACGAGGTTACGAATGCGATTTGACATTAAAACGCTATGGTGCCTTGGCATATGTTTGTGGACAATGATACCTAGATATAGTGTCTAATGTCCTAAGACATTCAGTACACATGGTAACAATGTCTTCGTGCTACGATGTCGAAGGAATCAATGTCCTAGGCTGGGAACATCAGTGCTAACATTGTCGTTTTCTGCATATTGAAGTGGTATGAAATGACGAACGGATATATCCGCCAAGGAATAATAGTCCTGGTTGCTATATACAAGTATAGGTTAGTTAGGAACCATTGTCTCAGAGGACCATGAGTATTTTAACACTAGCGACCCACGACGTGAAAGCAAGAGTCATAGAGGGTTATCATCGTGAAATAATGACAACAGTACAATGGGACATGATTGAATAACTGTATATTACAAACCATCTCCATCTCCTAAAGTGTGTAGTGATTCGTCAACACAACAGGTCTACTGAAATAACGCTTTTGCAGTCACTGGAACTCAAACTGTTCAAACTTTTGTGCGGGGGCACGGGTGGCCCAGTCGTCTAGGGCGCCGCGATTCGCTGTGCAGAGTTGCGTCCCTTGGGCATGCCAGAAACCTATGATTGTGGGTTCGAATCCCGGTTCGCCCCAATAATGTTTCTAGATTTGTCAGCGCCATACCCGTGCTCGTGGGTTTCACCGAAGTGGGTAACGTCTAAAACCTGCATCACTTCGGGCTTTCCTCCCACATTAAGCCGACACGCCGTGTTATGACTTGAATAATGTTAAAAGCGGCGTAAAACCCAACTCACTCACTCACTCAAACTTTTGTGCAAATTGTATGGATGGCGGTTGCTACCGAAGGGGCAGGACATACTTATCTTTTTTGCGAACACCTGGTGTCATCACTGATTTTCAGTGGTCCACTCCCATAATTTCCACAGCTATTTTGCCAATTACGACATATGGATTCTGTTTCGGCAGAAAATCTTTGCTGGTAATTCTCTAGTATTCTCAATGTATATTTACATAAGAAGGGTATTTTTTCGGTTGAAAAATCTAGCAAACAACGATTATAAAAAACACGTTACAGATAGTTGGAAAAAAGAAATGTTCAGTAAACGGTGCTTCCACATACCCTACTAGTCTCCCAAGCGAATAAATGACAGGCAAGTAATGATGGAATAATAAAACCTTAACATGACTATTACCGCTTTGTATAGCCCCGACAAACAGCATCAATTCTTCATTTTCGCGATGTTCCTCACACTCAGTTGTCGTCCACTTTCAACATGAACACTGTGGTCAGCATTATTATGTGTTAGCTGTATATGTTATGGGTATATATTCTTCACCCGTGAAGATCCGGGGTAGAATAGGTCTTCAGCAACCCATGCTTGCCGTAAAAGGCGACTATGCTTGTCGTAAAAGGCGACTTACGGGATCGGGTGGTCAGGCTCGCTGACTTGGTTGATGAATGTCAACGTATCCCAATTGCGTGGATCGATGCTCATAATGTCAATCACTTGATTGTCAGGTCGAGACTCGAATATTTACAGACCGCCGTCATATAGCTGAAATATTGACAAGTGCGGCGTTAAACAACAAAGAAATAAATAATTATAATCTTCATATAGCTCAAGCTAGATACTAGTACACAGTAAATGGGGGAGTATGATGTAAACGGTATTTAAGTTATAAAACATCGTTCGAAATTAATGTGGTAAGGAAGCCCGAAAGGACGGAGGTCTTGGGCATTTACCACTTGTAAAACAAAAACAATCATTATGATATGGGATTTGAACCCAGAAACATTATGTTTCAGACATGCCTTAGGGACGTAACTCCAAACACAATTGGGCCGAACGTACCCCCTTATATATAGAAGACATACAGAAGAACTTTCTTCACAGTGATGTATTGGTGTAAATGTCTGGTGTCATTACACGAGTATATATATCCTATTGGCAACAGCTTCTCAAAATTAACTCAGAATTTTCAGTTATCTAGGCATTTATGCGGCACCATCTTCAATACCATGACATGATACAGAAGCTACTTGCAGTAAAAGACATGCATAGCTCAAATTTACTATGCAAGTTGAATAACTTACTTGCAAAGCATCTTGTCCCTCACGCAGTTGTCACAGACGACGGAGCCGTTGGAGATGCAAATGGGCCGCAAAGGTAGGGGAAGTAGTCGGAGCGTCCGAAATCTGGTTCGCGGCTGAGGTCAAACACAAATTACTTTAAAAACAGTATTTTAGCGTGATATTGTGAGATGTTGCGAGAAGCTTCAGACTTTATGGTACGTTAATGATTGAACATCCAAACCCGTGGCAAAGGCAAGGCAATGTCAGGATCAAATCAGAATTTTGTTTGCTGGTACAGTGGCTTCTACAGTTTTATATGTTACAGGAGAATTATAGTGAAAGCAAGGGAACCTCATTCTGTAGTGGTGTTACTGTGTAAATCTTAAATAAAATCCTGAAAATATTTATGTATTTGAAAAATAATTCCTTCCTCTTTTATCCTCTGGGGACTATTTTGTAATTTCATCTCGAATAAAGCCAGTGAAGTACTCAAAGCAATATGCGTGATTTATTGATTTAACTAAACTAACATAAGTCTTATATTACCCAATTTATTCTCTGTTTTATGGTAAATTGAATGCTGCCTAGTTTGTATCGTCTAGACAGGTTTTGATTAATTAAATGGTATTTTGTGGCATGGCGTGATGCAGAACTATGACCCTACTACGGGCGTGTCAGATAAACCCACGTTATTAAAACATTCGATAAAACAAACTGTACTTTCAGCATCGATGATCTGAATGTCAAAATGTAGGTGGTATAAATTACTTACCGAACACGACAATGACGAAGGAAGACCTTCATGATGCTGGTGTTGGGATCGATGACAAGCTTCAACAAAGTCAGAGAGTCTGACCACCCGATCCCGTTAGTCGTCCCTTACGACAAGCATAGTCGCCTTGTACGTCAAGCATGAGTTGCTGAAGACCTATTCTATCCCGGATCGTCACGGGTTAATAAGAAATAACATATATCATTACAAATTCCAACTGCTGATAAATTTCTTAATTGTAATATGCAACATCGCACTGATAATGTTTCTAGGCTTGTCATCATAAGCACCATGCATGTGGACCCGTGTGTGAGGGGTTCACCAAAGTAGTAAACGTTCTTCAAGACCTTCATCACTTCGGGCTTGCCTCCCACAAGCTGATACTCTGTGAAATAAGTGAAACCGTTAAACCACGCTCACGTTCTTTTACCAAACTCACGCACGCACTTGACACAAAACACAAACCTTGATGGTATCCATAACAACACGCCAACTGTAATTACGTTTTGTTACTCGTATACCATGTCTACACATTTTCCGGACAAAATAAAGTTGTTCAAAGATCTGGCTTTGACTTAATTGATTATAATTGATTTTATATCTAAAAATATGTTCTGTATACCTACGTATTAAAGGGTATCTGTTTCATATAGAAATGTCAAAACTACAGAAATGATATTAAGCATCCTAGTGAAGCTTGATACTGGGAACATGAAGATGAAGATGAAGAAACCACATGGACAAATGGATATGTGACTTTCTTTTCTTTTGCTATTTGTTGTAAGGGGGCACGAGTGGCCCAGTCGTCTTAGGCGCCGCGATTCGCTGTGCAGAGTACCGTCCCTTGGGCACGCCAGAAACCTATGATTGTGGGTTCGAATCCCGGTTTGCCTCGATTAAATTTCTAGGATTGTCAGCACCATACCCGTGCTTGTGGGTTTCACCGAAGTGGTATACGTCTAAGACCTGCTTCACTTGGGGCTTGCCTCCCACATTAAGCTGACACGGCGTGATATAACTGGAATACTGTTAAAAGCGGCGTAAAACTCAACTCACTCACTCACTCACTCACTCACTATATGTTGTAAACATTCAGGATCAGCATACATGATAAAAAGTTGGTCTTTTGTTCTTTGGTAAGATCGATACTGCGTTATACACGTTCCAGCCACTCAAATATCATGGTTAACTGCAGAAAGTTTGTTGATTTGTATGTTGATGATAAACATACTGATCATGCAAAAACCTTTATTTACTTTCTCAGTCAGTGAGTTCCAGAAAGAAACCCATAGCGACAAGGGACGGTAAAATCGGCACTGGTCTTTCGACAAATGCACAGCATATTTCACGACAACTGTACAGACACAGCGCCGAGTATTGATCACATCATGTGTTCTCTTTATTGCTCGACCGAGAAAAAAGAAGTTCAACTGATTTTGAAGGGGAAAGGATATATGACCTTGGTTTACTTACGAAGCTATCGCCCTTATCGTTATGGACCATACGACATGAAGGGACATAAAGGAATATTGTTTGCAGAGGTCAACGCCAGAGAACAACCAGTTTCGATTATGTGCCATTGTGCGTAAAAGTCAAAATACTGGATACCATTATACGAATGGACCACTGAAGATCAGTGATGACACTAGATGTTCTCGAAAAGCGTAAGACATTCGTCACCGCTCACCCCTTTCCGTAACCTGCAAGAAGACTCGTCCCCCTATCGATAAACGTTATGTGCGAAAATACGACAAACCAATCAGAATGCGCGCATGATTTCAAGTTCTTCGTCAAAGAATCCCTCAGAAATAATTTTTGATTTTACATATGTCTTGCATCTCAAAATATACCCAGGACACAGTTACATGTGTTCAATCATACTGTATAATTCCGCATGTCCCGATGTGCTTTAAATTGCATCTGATATATATATATGTAAATATATGTAAACCATTACCAACGAGTTGACAGTTGTTTTAGGTATGCCCGTTTGCGCTAAGACTGAACCCGGTCGCAAAAATGGCCATGAGAGGGGCACGAGTCGCTATTCGGCTTGTCCCGGAATAACACGAGTTGGTCACGAATGAGCGTAAGAATGAGCGTAAGAATGACCTGCTCCACTGGCAGCACCCGCCACTCACACAACTCGCTTAAAGGATGCCGAGCAAGGAAGATATAATAATATAATTTCATACTTTGAAGTTTACACTGTTTCTTTCATGCTGATTGGCTGAATGGGTAGTCACGTGATCTGATATTTGGAGTTCACACACCTGTGAACGGACAAAAAATCTTCACACGATGAGTACAATTTGTTTTGAAATTGATCAGGTGAACTTTTGCCGGAACTACTTTCCGGGGTTTCCCCCGAACTCTCGATCGGTGTTTACGATCAACTCGTTTTTCTATGTTCTTTTTAATCTCTGCATTTATCGGCAATATAATTAATTTAGTAATTTTGCCTGGTCTTGTAACATTACATCTGACTTATAAATAAATAAATGCTTTGGTTCTGGTGTTTGATGTCGTCTAGCTGCTACATGAAACAAAATCGATTGTCCTTACGGTGATTTGGATATGGAATCTGCAAGTCGTGCAAGGGTCCACACGCGCCCAGGAGAAAGTTTCACGTTGCAGCAGGGTAATGCCAGCCCACATGTTGCACGTGCTGTAACAGTGAGTGAGTGAGTATGGTTATACGCCGCTTTTAGCAATATTTCAGCAATATCACGTCGGGGGACATCGGAAAATGGGCTTCACACATTGTACCCATGTGGGGAGTCGAACCCGGTCTTCGTCGTGACGAGCAAACACTTTAACCACCAGGCTACCTCACCGCCCAGGTGTTATAACAGACATTTAGAGGTAGCATAACATTGATGCACTGCCATGGCCGGTTGTTTCTCCAGACCTCTACCCCATAGAACACGTCTAGGATGAGATGGAATGACGCCTACGACAAGACCAGAATCAGCCGGTAGCGCTGGCGCAATTGGACCAATCTTTTGTTTGGTTTTCAATGTGTGGTAGCTGCCTCGCCTGAATCAACGCAAATGGTGGCACCCCCTGATAGTGACATTTCCCAGTGAGCTGCAGCACCGTCCTTCTTTAGAGCGTGTCGCTGTGTCTCCTGTGACCAGGTATGAGTTTAGCCAACGAACTTGTTATGATGAAACAATGATCAGACGAATGGGGAAATATTACACCGCTTGATATGAAGCACAGTTATTTTTCCCGCTAGTATATCTCTAGCATGTGATGTTCCTGAATCTCTCTTCATACTCTGCTAAATCCGGGGCGAAATTGTCCTCCAGTGCTTCATGCTTGTCATATACGTTGACTAAAATAAGGTTTGGATGGACAGGCGCGGTGTAAAATATTCACTCAGTTACTCATTATATTAGGGATATCAATATGATTACTATTTTAAGACACAAGAAAAATCCATGAACTGCCAATACAAGATTGTGCAGGATGTTCTGAACTACGTATATAAAATATAATACAACTACAAATTTCAGTATAGCTAACTGTTTACAATGTTGTGGTATACACATATCACATCGTTTCTTACACTGTAACCTTTACCTTTACGAACGTACACGAAACTCATTTTTAAGTTCCCGGGCAGCATATATATGTCCACAGCACCTCCTGAGAGCCGACTGAAATGCGTATCGTTGCTCATGTTTGCAGTGACCGGTGTGTCTGGTCCAATACGATCCATACAAACTGTCGTGACATAACTGAAATATTGCTGACTTGGTTGATGAATGTCATCGATCCCAATTGCGCGGAAAAAAACATGGGAACATAAGGCACAAGTCTAAATAGGGATTAGCATTAAACGTTTTCAAAGCTTTAATTTGGCCCTGCATCCTCTAACTATGATCAAGCAGCTTTTGCGCAAGAGCCGTATGAAGCTCTTTAAAAGAACATGCTCGATTGTACCTCAAAAGCTGTGAAATGTAAACACCAAAGGCTGGAGTGGTTGGACTAATGCTCGACATGAAGGGGAAGTTGACAGTTGTAAAGTAAGACAATCCCTTGTGGCCTGCAGTCTTGTGGGAGTATTTTGTTACTCTGAATCTGTATGCATAAATCTAAAAGGAAACAGGTCTGGTCTAAATTCGATCCATACAAACTGTCGTGACATAACTGAAATATTGCTGACCGTAGTCAAAGGCAACCTTCACTCATTCCCATTTCTGTACGACAATAAACAACTACCTATTGCGTGATACATCTTTCAGCACCTTACCCGTGAAGATCCGGAGTAGAATAGGTCTTCAGCAACCCATGCTTGCCGTAAAGGTCGACTGTGCTTGTCGTAAGAGGCGACTAAAGGGATCGGGTGGTCAGGCTCGCTGACTTGGTTGATGAATGTCATCGATCCCAATTGCGCGGAACGATGCTCATGACGTCAATGACTGGATTGTCTGGTCCAGACTCGATTATTTACAGACCGCCGTCATATAGCTGGAATATTGCTGAGTGCGGCGTAAAACAACCAACCAACTTTTAACACCTCTGTGATGTGTTTCGAACCTTTGATGTCTACATTTCACAAACTGTGAGGGACATATGAACATGCTGTTTCTGCGATGACTTCAAAGAGCGTCACACGACGCATACGACTCTTTGATCAGTGATCAGTACCTTTCAATGTCTCAGTAAAGCTCTCGAAAAAATAGAAGCGACAAAACCCTTTCCATATTCATAGGAGAGGAGAGTTGATTGTTCGATTCCGACTATAACATGAGCATGTGTTTACGAATCACTATCAAATAGTGATGACATCAGGTGTTCGCGAAAAGGTGAGCGTATCCTGCCCCACCGATGGTATCCGTCACAAACACATGCACAGGCAAGTCAATTGTTGACCTGACAAAATACGGAAAGATATGGTTCAAGTCAAAATAGGGAATTGCATCGGACATCATGTTTGTCACAAATTTGGAAATGTCCTCCACATGTCTACCATAAAATATTTTGAAAGCTTTACTGAGACCTTGAATGACGTAACCTTGATCAAACAACTTCGGAGCAAGAGTGGTAGTTGAAGTCGTCCCTCTTGTCGTACAGTCTTGTGGAGAGTGTTTTTCACTCTGAAAAAAACCAAATCTGTATAACAGTCAATTGTTCACCCGAAAAAAACACGGGAACGTATGGCACAAGTCTAAATAGGGATTAGCATTAACCGTTTTCAAAGCTTTAATTTTGGCTCGCATCTTCTAACCATGATCAAGCAGCTTCTGCGCAAGAGCCGAATGACGCTCTTTGAAAGAACCTGCTCGATTGTACCTCAAAAGCTCTGAAATGTAAACACCAAAGGCTGGAGTGGTTGGACTAATGCTCGACATGAAGGGGAAGTTGACAGTTGTAAAGTAAGGCAACCCCTTGTGGCCTGCAGTCTTGTGGGAGTATGTTACTCTGAATCTGTATGCATAAATCTAAAAGGAACAGGCGAGGCGGTCTCACTGGTCTCCTTTATTTCTAGTTCAGCTGGGTCAATCGGTTGTAGGGAATTGGCTATTTGATGGTTATGGAATCATCAATATACCTGAAGCTTTAGTTAAACTTCTTGGCCAAATTACCTTGTTTCGACTTTGCAAATCCGAGCAGAAATTCGGATTCATATGCACCAAGAAACAGATCAACAAGGGAACGCAAATGGTGCCCATGGGGACGCCTACTTCCTGCTTCAATGTCTTACCCCAAACTTGTACATACATGGTATCATTCAGGAAGTCGAGCATTTTACATATTGTTCTCTCAGTAAACTTGAATTCCAATGGCATTTGCTTTCATTTTTGACAATTATATAATGATATAGTTTATATATATGTATGCACTTAATCAGTATTCATCTGATGAATGAGCAAGAAGTAGTCCCAAAGTAGAAAAGAAGTTGCCATCCTTAAAAAGTGCTATGTGTTCATGCTCTTCCAACTTCTAAATGCCTATCAAATTAAAGACTTCATCACACACTGACTTAAGCAACTCTGAAAGACATTTATCACGGAGCTGTGTTCCAATGATCAGGGGTGTCATTAAGCAAGAATAAAATAGTAAAGAAAACGTGAAGATCTGTTCATAGGTTTATTATTAACAGCTAATTGTACAAATAGTTGACAATAAAAAGATCAAATAAACCAATCGGCGCTGACAAAGGTCACAGTTTATATAAATCAGAGCAAATAACCAAGCGGCTCAGCTAAGCAACTGTATTACAGTAATAAAATGAGAGTAGCTAAAACAACACTTTGACAAGATACCGACCAGATTCGTAGACAGCCAATTAAGTCGGCTTTGACCAATTAACACTTGAAACAATTAACTCAACACTCAAAATGAATGAATAACCTCGGCTGGGTTAAATAAGGGGAAATAACTTGGACTATAAAAGAGACGAGTACGTGTGAATATCAGACTCGCCTAATCGACTAAAGTTTCAGACACTTGGACTGAGCATGGAAATACAAAAATTCCCCAAAAGCTAGACAGTCATGGGAAGGTTGGTTATCCCCGGATTACTAGAAAAACGGAGTATTGGAAACACTGGTTACTAAGTAGCTAGACAATCACGGGAAGATTATATATCCACTGATTCCCAGAAAATGTTGTAATACCAACCATATCTACTCAAATTGAGAGAGCTCAGACAAAGTATATAAAAATATATATATCTGCCTCTGGCCGCATGTAATGATGCTGGTTTTGGAGAAAGTGGTCGACCCTTATAATATCTCACCTACATGCGTATGTAACAAAATGTGTAAAATATTCTAATCTAGTCATTATGAAAAATGTCCGACTACCGAAGCAAACGTTTCTGATGCTGTATTGATTGGATTGCGTAAAGAGAACGTCCTAGGCAACTAAAATAAAACATATCTTATTCCAGTTTGGCTTTGGCTATGCCTGGATTATGCTAGATGTTGGAAATAAAAATCTTTTTATGTCTCAGTTTATCTGATTACAACATCCAACGATGGCATTCACCAATATAATCAAATCCAAAGCTAATGGCATATTCAACCTACAAATCAGTTTGAAGTAAGACGAGTTCTATGGATGAACAACTTCTTTATTACAATTGGTGCGACGTTTCGGTGTAGATCCTAACACCTTTATCAAGCAATTGCAAGTGATGGATAGGGCTACACAACATAGTTATATATACACTTATTGACATCTAGGTTGTTACAGTGACTAGTTGATGGGCACAGAGAGGTGATTAAGCTAATTGGAAGCCAGTGGATGACTGATGAACACAGAGTATACTAGCAGAGTAAACAAGCTAACTGATGGAGATGATGGAAGCCACTGTATTAATTGGATGGACAAAGGGATTGAGCAATTAGGTGATGGTAAGCAGGCGGGATGTAATAGCCTTGGTCTCTGTTCATTGCTGGCTGGATCCTTTTGATGTGGATGGCTTCAAGGAGTTTCCTGATTTTGTAGTCTGATTGGTTGTTGGCCAGGATCTTGATGTTGTTCCACTGGATGTTGTGATCGGGGTGGGTTTGGGTGTGGTCGGAGATGGCTGATTTTGAGTCATTTTTAGAGTTCGATCTTTAAAACTTGGTTTTGTATTGTGTGACAATATGCAAGCATCGCTTATGTTTAAATGGGTATTGAGTGAGTGAGTGAGTGAGTACGGTTTTACGCCGCTTTTAGCAATATTCCAGCAATATCACGGCGGGGGACACCAGAAATGGGCTTCACACATTGTACCCATGTCGGGAATCGAACCCGGGTCTTCGGCCTGACGAGCGAACGGTATGGGGCTGGGGCTTACAAACCTGGAACACAATCCGAGAGAAGCTCAGATTCGAAGCCATGATCATAGATAGGTTTCTGGTACCCTACAAGGTAAGCGACTCTACACTGCGCAGTGCGCTGCTTTAGACGACGAATCTGCAACCGTGTCCCTTATAAGTTGTTTGCAGAAAGAATGTGGGTCTCTTAATACTAGATCATGGGACTACGGAAGCCTTTTAGGGCCATTGTTTTCGATACCATTTTGAAATTTCAAGATACTAAGTTGAACGTTCAAGATGTTTTCTTGATGATTATCTTGGAAATTCAACTTAGTATGTATCCTGAAATTTTAACATAACTTCTTTAAATTTCAACATAGTATCTTGACATTTTAAGATCATTCTTTTGAAACTTGAACTTATTATGTTGAAATTTCAACTTGGTATCTTCAAATTTCAACTTATGTTCCTTGAAATTTCAAGTTAGAATCTTGAAATTTCAGTTAAGTATCTTGAAATTTCAAGAAAAAAACAAAACAAAAAAAACAAATGGACCTAAAAGGCTTCCGTATGGGACCGATGACTTTCCAGTGTCAAACGATCACCAAGAGAGACTAAAACAATGAGTTGATGGTTACATCAATTTCAGGTTTATTTTAGAATGTTATCATAATAGCGTCCCAGTATTGTCGTGCTTTACGTGTCGTCCAAACAAAAGAGGCACAGAAATATCTGTGAAGGAATGATCATGAGAATTTCATCTTACAAATTTGTTTTTGTTTTGTGTGGCTATAATAAAGCATCGCTTCTGTGATTATGTTTACATAAGCACAGTTTTTATACACGAGGTTTACGTTCGTGAATCAGTATATGTGTGTGATGAAAATGTTTTTGAGTTGAATACACGTTTTTATTTACCGTTGGACATTGAAACGCTTTGGTGTTCCTTGGCGCATAATTCCGATGCAGTGAATTGGTCGGTGTGTGCGTGAGAGAAAGAGTGCATGACAAATGTTGATGATGTCCAATGTCCTAAGACATTCAGTACATCTGGTAACAATGTCTTCGGTCTACGATATCGAAAAATCTCCATGTCCTAGGCTAGGAATTACTGTCCTAGCATTGACGTTTTCTGCATATTGTCTGGTATAAAATGACAATATATCCGCCATTTAATCATAGTCCTTGTCCCAAAATACAAGTGTATAATAATGTCCGGGGTAGGTTAGCCAGGAACCGTTTTCTCAGAGGACCATGAGTACTTTAACACAAGCGAAACGCTATAACGGTGTTATGTAAAAGTGTTATAACGGTGTTCAAGCAAAAGCCACAGAGGGTTATCATCATGAAATAATGACAAAAATATAACGGGGCATGATTTATTACAACTGGAAACCATCTCCTAAAGTGTGTAGAGATTCGTCAACACAACAGCGTCTAATCACATGACTCTTTGCAGTCAATTGAAGTAAGACTGATGTCACTGAAAATAAATATAATGAAACATTATTTCTGTACATGTATTCTATAACTTTACATAGATTCTATATATGTAAATGTGTGGAAATGTACATTGATTACCCAAACTAAAGAATAAAGAACAAAATGTTTTTGAGCGAGTGCAAGTATTGACTTTTGTTCACCTCATATATATGACGAATAGTTCATGTAAAAGGTGCTTGTTACAAGTCATATTTGAAAGCAGAAAAGTAAAATTGAGGCAATTAATGATTTGCTTACGAAACTTTAACATGACTGTTGTTGCTATAACCGCCTTATGAAGCTAGCCCTGTCACATAGCATCTTCATTTTCGCCATCAATTGAACACCTTTCAACTCTAACACTGAGGTCAACATTATGACATGTAATGGGCCTATAACCTTATTATAGCTGAAACTATATATACAGTAAGTGGTTGAGTATGGTTTAACGCTACTTTGAAAGGGACGTAAGTTACCAAGGATTGATTCAACTTTATATGGTTGGAAACCCCGAATTGGTGAAGGTCATGGACATTAACAACTTGTAAAACAAGCAAACATCAGTGCTAATATTGGATTTTAACCCAGAAACGTATGTTTCAGACATGCCTCAGGGACGAAACTCCATAAACAATTGGGGCGATGGTATCGCTTATATAGGAGACATTAGAATAATGTTCACAGTAATGAATTAGTGTAAATGTCTGGTTTCATTTCCGGTCTAAATCCCAATGACACGCACAAATACATCCTAGTGGCAACAGCTTCTCAAAATTTACTCAGAGTTTACAAGTCAAACATAAGTGAAACAAAAGCTACAGACACGGGTAAAATAAACACACAGCTCTTATCTACTTTGCAAGTTGAAGAACTTACGCGCAAAGCATCTTGTCCCTGACGCAGTTGTCACAGACGACGGAGCCGTTGGAGATGCAGAATGGACCGTCAAGGTAGGGGAAGCAGTCGGTGGAGCAGGAGAAGGCGTTCATACGAGCGTCCGACACCTGGTACGCGGCTGGGGTAAAATAAAATGGCTTTGAATACAGTATTTTATGGTTATATTGTGTGATGCTGCCAGACGCTTGTGACTTTATAGGACGTTGTGAGGGGGTGTATGTTTATATTCGCGCCTCCAAACCCTCGGGAATGGGAAGGTAGCGTTAAAGTAGAATCAAGCTTGCAAACACAGTTGCCTTAAACTGAGTTTACATATTATTACGAAGGCGTATTGTGTATCAGTTAGATCTAAGTAATTAAAAACGTTCGATACAACAAACAACGTAACAGGGATTTGTATACAGTAAACTAAGGTTATAACGAACACGCTTATAACGAACTGACCGATATAACGAACTTATTTTTTAGTCCCCGCCATTTGTTGTATATATGCTGTATATTTCCTTATAACGAACTACGGTTATAACGAACTAAACTTAGTGGTCCCTTTGAGTTCGTTATAACCGTAGTTTACTGTATATAAACGTAGGTGGTATAAATTACTTACCGAACCCGACGATGACGATGAGGAGAAGGACCTTCATGATGCTGGTGTTGATGTTCGTACTGGTGCTGGTTTCTAATTCAAGTCGATCGAATGAAAACTAGATATTCCCCTGCCTTTATATACCCAGATAGCCAACATGACACATACATTAATTAATCCTCATTACCACCTAAACACTGCAATTTGAACTAACTGGTTGAATCAACTGGTCACTTACCACCTTTGGTCTGCGGTCAAATCTACATAATTTGAAAAATGGAAGAGAATTAACGTATATCATTTCAGGTACAAATTGCTGACAAATTACTTAATTGCAATAAACAGCTAAGCAATTCTGCACTTGATAAAGTCGCAGTTATTATGCTTCTAGGATGGTCATGATCAGCTCCATACTTGATTGGCCGTGCTCGTGGGGTGCACCAAAGTGGTAAACTCTCAAGACCATTCATCATGTTGGGCTTTCCACCCACACGCTGACACGCAGTGATATAAGTGAAACCGTTAAACCAAGCTCACGTTGTTTTATCAAACTCACTCTCTCACCGAACACAAAAGACAAACCTTGATGGTATCCATTACAACATGCCAATTTTACATTAAGTTTTATTATGCGTCTATTCCGTTGTCTGCACCTTTTCATGGCTAAATAGGGTTGTTGGCAATGACGTTGATCTTCCGAAGACAAATGAGAAACCGTTATTAATTTTACGTTCCCCAAAAAGTTATGTGAACCTACGTACTGATCAAGAGGAACCGTTTTATGTTGAAATGTCAAACCTACAGAAAGCCTACGTCAAAAGGTTAATATTGAAAAAATGAAGTTTGAAAAACCTCCGTTTTAATTACATAAGGATGACGGACATATGGCTTGCTTTTCTTTTGCTATTTGTTGTAAACGTTCAGGTTGAGCTTTTATGATAAAAAGTTGTTCCTTTACACATAATGGCACAACTACAAACGCTATAAGTGTCATGACACGTCAGGAAGAAGACACTAGTTCAGAGACCGTATTAGAACAGGGAAGTATCCTTCATCGCAATTGACACCAAGTGTCTGTAGTCAACATCAAATACGCTTGTACTACATATTCAACAATCGTGATAATGGTGGTACTCTTGAAACGGCCTCTTCTACTACAGGTAACAAACTGTAATAACTGAATAATCTATAACGTGATATTCAATGCTTCTGACTTCTGTGTTTACCTATTGATGGTTCCATACTCTATTCTAAAAGTTCCTCAAGTGAAGTTACTGGAATATTTCTAATTAAGAAATAAACGACGAGTGGGAGATCTTTATTGTACAACAGAGCACTGCATAATAAGGATGACTCCCTTAATCCGACCTGGCCAATGTTTGACAAGTCAATTTTATACAAGGGTGGGTATTTCCCGCATATTCTCAAATCCTCATGCCGATTACCTCTACCTTAAAGTTTTCTCCCAATACCGATTGTCATATCTCTCCCTCTTTTGGATGCGATCGTTCGGCCATCGCGTTTGTGAACGTTGCCCAGCTACATCTATGGGGAACAACTGACTTGACACGCCCCTCTAAAAAATAACGTCGTCCAATTTACGACGTCATCAAGTTGCGAGCGCATGTTCGAATCTCCAGAAATGACGTCATGATAGAACAATGATTAATCGGGAAATAAACCACACTTTTTATCACGTAACTATCTTATACAGCGGCATAATACCCTACTCTTTCATGTTAGCTCAATATGTATTGAGTTCGTTTACAGTAAAAAGCAACCGAAAAGCAGCTAGGTTATTTTTGTTACCTTATATTCTCGTATGACTTCATGTTTTCGAAATAAGAGGTGTACAAATTTCAACAATGTTCGTCTGTCCTAGTACGGACCTATATTGCCATACAAGTCCGTGGTCCTAGGTATAGTAATTTAAAATTTCACAATATCTCGGCTTTTGTCGATAGTTTGTTACTTTATATTGCCTGCATTTATTGAAGTACGTATGCACAACTAATGATATGTTCGCATTTCCTAGTCATAGAACAGTAACAAGTGGTCTTTTCACCTATCCTAACAGCCGCATGCGCAGTCGTCTTTTCAATTTTCTTTGTTCATCGGGGACGCAATTTGTAGTTGATTATGTGCGCACCAAGCTCAAGGTGCTGCGGCAAATTTGCCATTGTGATTCTCAGTCAATCTAACGCAGTGTTGTGTATCAGTGGTGCCAGATCGACTTCGATTTGGGGCGTTTGTATTAGGTCCTGAATGCTCAGGTGGATAATGTGTCCCCTGCCACAAGCCACTGAAGCCATAGTGTGTATTTGTCCAAATATCTAGAGGTTCATGTTCAAGAAAACTCGCTCATTTATACACATGTTAGTGTGTTAGATACGTGGTCAACTGGTGATATAACCATGATACCATAACTGAAAGCGGAAGTTGATCGATGCTCGATCAATACGTATCAATTTCCGCATGTGTTCCATTTGTCTCACCCAATGCGTGGGTTACGTCGGTTCGCTTGATAGTCAAATAGAGTCCTATTTACATTTACATGCGGAGAGGATATGGGAGTCCAAATGTTTACCTTGGACTGCATGAAGATTTGATAAGATTTATTGTGTTATCAGCATGTGTACGCTGTAAACATATCTAGTCAAAGATGTCCATCATGGCAAGTTGTAAGCCATGTGTGTTATCCTCAGCATGCATAGCTGACACTGTACGTTTCATTGTGCTAGAATGTCACGCCGATGTTCCCAATTACCTCTTATATTGTGATGATGACAATCCTCATGCGATGCATAATGTTGTAAGTCAAGTGTAGTCTTGAACTATTTTCTGTGGAAAATATATCAACAGTTTGTGTTTTTTCTTGTTGTCTTTATACACTCTCAAAGGAAGACACAGTTATAAACATTACAACCACTGACGTGCAATTGGTGTTAAAAGTTTGTGTATTTGCAGGTATTTGCAAAATGATTAGTTATAAGAGCATACGAAAATGGGGGGAGGGGGAGGGGGGGAAGAGAATTCATTGATGTCAACGTCTTTATTATGAGGAACACAACGTTTCGGAGTATATGCTTTCGGAGTATAAGGATATACTCAGTTTTCTTCTCCGGTGGCAGTATCCGAGGCAGCATTTACGTCTCTAGTACCTCGTGTTTGAGAGCCGACTGCAATGGGGGATCAGCTGGTCAGTCTCTTTGAACTGGATGATTGTGTGTCATCGTGCTTCGATGGCGATGGCGTCGGTTGTTGCTCATGTTTGCAGTCAATGGTTTGTCTGGTCCAAATTCGATACTCACAGACCGTCGTGACATAACTGAAATATCACCGACAGTAGTCTGAAAGAACATTCACTCATGCACTATGACGACGACATCATACCACTATCTATCGCGTTATATTTGTTACAGTACCTCTGTAATGTGTTTCAAACCGTAACGGTTGTTTTTCACTAACGTAGATGTACAATCGAGGACGCTCTTTCTGTGAGGATTTCAACTAGCATCATACGACTCAAACGCCTCTTTGATCATGGTTATAATATGGCATTAAAGGCATGACATGAATATCCCACTCAGACACAGTATACTGACTCTTAGCCGACCTGTCCTTGTTTTAGCCCCTTCATGCCGAGCGCCAGACAGGGTAACAACAAGTACCATCTTTTAACGTCTTTTGGTATGACGCGGCCGGGATCGATCCGGATCTTCCGCTCTCCGGACGGACGCTCTACCACTGACGATCATCTTGGCAGCCTGAAGTAACAATTTGTTTGTTTTTTTAAAACATGAGTGAGTGTCCTTTTTTCAAAAAGCTTATCCTATTTTGTTTTAAATACAGGTTTACATTGAAAGGAATTATATCATAATAAGCACAGATGTTACATATCTTGTTAAAATGACTGTAAATCAACACTGATGCGAACAGATAGCATAATTTCATGCCATCATTCAGTCAAATAGTACGAACGACTGCTGCTGCAGAGACAACAACTACTTGCATCTGTCTTAGTTCACTGATACCACTCGAAGTGATAACGCCAGTTTAAACAGAATTTCTGTTATACCACGTAGTTTCAGATTTATGTGGGAGGGTCGTCTCCGCAAGCAAGGGTATGGTGCTGACAAACCTGGAACACAATCCGAGAGAAGCTCAGATTCGAAGCCATGATCATAGATAGGTTTCTGGTTCCCTCCAAGGTAAGCGACTCTACACTGCGCAGTGCGCTGCTTTAGACGACGAATCTGCAACCGTGTCCCTTATAAGTTGTTTGCAGAAAGAATGTGGGTCTCTTAATACTAGATCATGGGACTACGGAAGCCTTTTAGGGCCATTGTTTTCGATACCATCTTGAAATTTCAAGATACTAAGTTGAACGTTCAAGATGTTTTCTTGATGATTATCTTGGAAATTCAACTTAGTATGTATCTTGAAATTTCAACATAACTTCTTGAAATTTCAACATAGTATCTTGACATATTAAGATCATTCTTTTGAAACTTGAACTTATTATGTTGAATTTCAACTTGGTATCTTCAAATTTCAACTTATGTTCCTTGAAATTTCAAGTTAGAATCTTGAAATTTCAGTTAAGTATCTTGAAATTTCAAGAAAAAAACCAAACAAAAAAACCAAGTGGCCCTAAAAGGCTTCCGTATGGGACCGATGACTTTCCAGTGTCAAACGATCACCAAGTGAGACTAAAACAATGAGTTGATGGTTACATCAATTTCTGGTTTAGTTTAGAATGTTATCATAATAGCGTCCCAGTATTGTCATGCTTTTCGTGTCGTCCAAACAAAAGAGGCACAGAAATATCTGTGAAGGAATGAGAATTTCATCTTACAATTGCAAATTTGTTTTTGTTTTGTGTGGCTATAATAAAGCATCGCTTCTGTGATTATGTTTACATAAGCACAGTTTTTATACACGAGGTTTACGTTCGTGAATCAGTATTTGCGTGTGATGAAAATGTTTTTGAGTTGAATACACGTTTTTATTTACCGTTGGACATTGAAACGCTTTGGTGTTCCTTGGCGCATAATTCCGATGCAGTGAATTGGTCGGTGTGTGCGTGAGAGAAAGAGTGCATGACAAATGTTGATGATGTCCAATGTCCTAAGACATTCAGTACATCTGGTAACAATGTCTTCGGTCTACGATATCGAAAAATCTCAATGTCCTAGGCTAGGAATTACTGTCCTACCATTGACGTTTTCTGCATACTGTCTGGTATAAAATGACAATATATCCGCCATTTAATCATAGTCCTTGTCCCAAAATACAAGTATATAATAATGTCCGGGGTAGGTTAGCCAGGAACCGTTTTCTCAGAGGACCATGAGTACTTTAACACAAGCGAAACGCTATAACGGTGTTATGTAAAAGTGTTATAACGGTGTTCAAGCAAAAGCCACAGAGGGTTATCATCATGAAATAATGACAAAAATATAACGGGGCATGATTTATTACAACTGGAAACCATCTCTTAAAGTGTGTAGAGATTCGTCAACACAACAGCGTCTAATCACATGACTTGGTGCAGTCAATGGAAGTAAGACTGATGTCACTGAAAATAAATATAATGAAACATTATTTCTGTACATGTATTCTATAACTTTACATAGATTCTATATATGAAAATGTGTGGAAATGTACATTGATTACCCAAACTTGTCACGGCAATGAATTGCATCTGCACAAGTAATGCACACAAATAATGAATAAAGAACAAAATGTTTTTGAGCGAGTGCAAGTATTGACTTTTGTTCACCTCATATATATGACGAATAGTTTATGTAAAAGGTGCTTGTTACAAGTCATATTTGAACGCAGAAAAGTAACATTGAGGCAAGTAATGATTTGCTTACGAAACTTTAACATGACTGTTGTTGCTATAACCGCCTTATGAAGCTAGCCCTGTCACATAGCATCTTCATTTTCGCCATCAATTGTACACCTTTCAACTCTAACACTGAGGTCAACATTATGACATGTAATGGGCCTATAACCTTATTATAGCTGAAACTATATATACAGTAAGTAGTTGAGTATGGTTTAACGCTACTTTGAAAGGTACTTAAGTTACCAAGGATTGATTCAACTTTATATGGTTTGAAACCCCGAAGTGGTGGAGGTCATGGACATTAACAACTTGTAAGACAAGCAAACATCAGTGCTAATATTGGATTTTAACCCAGAAACGTATGTTTCAGACATGCCTCAGGGACGAAACTCCATAAACAATTGGGCTGACTGACTGACTGATATAGAAGATTTAACCTGCGCTTTCCGACTGCAGCGTATTTCGCACACGGGCCTGGCCGGACCATTTAGTGTATTCCGAGAAGGGTGAAAGTGGTGTGTGCAACCCAAGAGGGGGTTTTTAGGGGTTGCTTATCTTGATTTTTTGAAATTTTTAAATTTGGAATAAATGCCGAGGTGGGTGGAGGAGGGAACTAAGGGAGCCGGGTGAGGTGGGTGTTTGTATGTTTATTGGATTTTGGATTGGTAGATTAATTAGTTTTTAGATGCGCTTAATTAGGTCTGTTTTGATTAGGAATACGCCTAGGGCCTTGAAGTTTTCTAGTTTATTTTGAGGGTTTAGTATTTCATCTAGAGTAGGAACCTTATTTAAACAATTGGGGCGATGGTATCGCTTATATAGGAGACATTAGAATAATGTTCACAGTAATGAATTAGTGTAAATGTCTGGTTTCATTTCAGGTTTCTATCCCAATGACACGCACAAATACATCCTAGTGGCAACAGCTTCTCAAAATTTACTCAGAGTTTACAAGTCAAACATAAGTGAAACAAAAGCTACAGACACGGGTAAAATAAACACACAGCTCTTATCTACTTTGCAAGTTGAAGAACTTACGCGCAAAGCATCTTGTCCCTGACGCAGTTGTCACAGACGACGGAGCCGTTGGAGATGCAGAATGGACCGTCAAGGTAGGGGAAGCAGTCGGTGGAGCAGGAGAAGGCGTTCATACGAGCGTCCGACACCTGGTACGCGGCTGGGGTAAAATAAAAAGACTTTGAATACAGTATTTTATCGTGATATTGTGTGATGCTGCCAGACGCTTGTGACTTTATAGGACGTTGTGAGAGGGTGTATGTTTATGTTCGCGCCTCCAAACCCTCGGGAATGGGAATGGGAAGTAATTAAAAACGTTCGATACAACAAACAACGTAACAGGGATTTGTATCCAGTAAACTAAGGTTATAATGAACACGCTTATAACGAACTGACCGATATAACGAACTTATTGCTTAGTCCCCGCCATTTGTTGTATATATGCTGTATATTTCCTTATAACGAACTACGGTTATAACGAACTAAAATAAGTGGTCCCTTTGAGTTCGTTATAACCGTAGTTTACTGTATATAAACGTAGGTGGTATAAATTACTTACCGAACCCGACGATGACGATGAGGAGAAGGACCTTCATGATGCTGGTGTTGATGTTCGTACTGGTGCTGGTTTCTAATTCAAGTAGATCGAATGAAAACTAGATATTCCCCTGCCTTTATATACCCAGATAGCCAACATGACACATACATTCATTAATCCTCATTACCACCTAAACACTGCAATTTGAACTAATTGGTTGAATCAACTGGTCACTTACCACCTTTGCTCTGCGGTCAAATCTACATAATTTGAAAAAATGGAAGAGAATTAACGTATATCATTTCAGGTACAAATTGCTGATAAATTACTTAATTGCAATAAACAGCTAAGCAATTCTGCACTTGATAAAGTCGCAGTTATTATGCTTCTAGGATGGTCAAGATCAGCTCCATACTTGATTGGCCGTGCTCGTGGGGTGCACCAAAGTGGTAAACTTCCAAGACCATTCATCATGTTGGGCTTTCCACCCACACGCTGACACGCAGTGATATAAGTGAAACAGTTAAACCAAGCTCACGTTGTTTTATCAAACTCACTCTCTCACCGAACTCGAAAGACAAACCTTGATGGTATCCATTACAACATGCCAATTTTACATTAAGTTTTATTATGCGTCTATTCCGTTGTCTACACCTTTTCATGCATGATGGCTAAATAGGGTTGTTTAAAAGTCTGGCAATGACGTTGATCTTCCGAAGACAAATGAGAAACCGTTATTTAATTTTACGTTCCCCAAAAAGTTATGTGAACCTACGTACTGATCAAGAGGAACCGTTTTATGTTGAAATGTCAAACCTACAGAAAGCCTACGTCAAAAGGTTGATATTGAAAATATGAAGTTAGAAAAACCTCCGTTTTAATTACATAAGGATGACGGACATATGGCTTGCTTTTCTTTTGCTATTTGTTGTCAACGTTCAGGTTGAGCTTTTATGATAAAAAGTTGGTCCTTTACACATAATGGCACAACTACAAACGCTATAAGTGTCATGACACGTCAGGAAGAAGACACTAGTTCAGAGACCGTATTAGAACAGGGAAGTATCCTTCTTCGCAATTGACACCAAGTGTCTGTAGTCAACATCAAATACGCTTGTACTACATATTCAACAATCGTGATAATGGTGGTACTCTTGAAACGGCCTCTTCTACTACAGGTAACAAACTGTAATAACTGAATAATCTATAACGTGATATTCAATGCTTCTGACTTCTGTGTTTACCTATTGATGGTTCCATACTCTATTCTAAAAGTTCCTCAAGTGAAGTTACTGGAATATTTCTAATTAAGAAATAAACGACGAGTGGGAGATCTTTATTGTACAACAGAGCACTGCATAATAAGGATGACTCCCTTAATCCGACCTGGCCAATGTTTGACAAGTCAATTTTATACAAGGGTGGGTATTTCCCGCATATTCTCAAATCCTCATGCCGATTACCTCTACCTTAAAGTTTTCTCCCAATACCGATTGTCATATCTCTCCCTCTTTTGGATGCGATCGTTCGGCCATCGCGTTTATGAACGTTGCCCAGCCACATCTATGGGGAACAACTGACTTGACACGCCCCTCTCAAAAATAACGTCGTCCAATTTACGACGTCATCAAGTTGCGAGCGCATGTTCGAATCGCCAGAAATGACGTGATGATAGAACAATGAATTATCGTGAAATAAACCACTTTTTATCACGTAACTATCTTATACAGCGGCATAATACCCTACTCTTTCATGTTAGCTCAATATGTATTGAGTTCGTTTACAGTAAAAAGCAACCGAAAAGCAGCTAGGTTATTTTTGTTACCTTATATTCTCGTATGACTTCATGTTTTTCGAAATAAGAGGTGTACAAATTTCAACAATGTTCGTCTGTCCTAGTACGGACCTATATGGCCATACACGTCCGTGGTCCTAGGTATAGTAATTTAAAATTTCACAATATCTCGGCGTTTGTCGATAGTTTGTTACTTTATATTGCCTGCATTTATTGAAGTACGTATGCACAACTAATGATGTGTTCGCATTTCCTAGTCATAGAACAGTAACAAGTGGTCTTTTCACCTATCCTAACAGCCGCATGCGCAGTCGTCTTTTCAATTTTCTTTGTTCATCGGGGACGCCATTTGTAGTTGTTTATGTGCGCACCAAGCTCAAGGTGCTGCGGCAAATTTGCCATTGTGATTCTCAGTCAATCTAACGCAGTGTTGTGTATCAGTGGTGCCAGATCGACTTCGATTTGGGGCGTTTGTATTACGTCCTGAATGCTCAGGTGGATAATGTTTCCCCTGCCACAAGCCACTGAAGCCATAGTGTGTATTTGTCCAAATATCTAGAGGTTCATGTTCAAGAAAACTCGCTCATTTATACACATGTTAGTGTGTTAGATACGTGGTCAACTGGTGATATAACCATGATACCATAACTGAAAGCGGAAGTTGATCGATGCTCGATCAATACGTATCAATTTCCGCATGTGTTCCATTTGTCTCACTCAATGCGTGGGTTACGTCGGTTCGCTTGATAGTCAAATAGAGTCCTATTTACATTTACATCCGGAGAGGATATGGGAGTCCAAATGTTTACCTTGGACTGCATGAAGATTTGATAAGATTTATTGTGTTATCAGCATGTGTAGGCTGTAAACATATCTAGTCAAAGATGTCCATCGTGGCAAGTTATTAGCCATGTGTGTTATCCTCAGCATGCATAGCTGACACTGTACGTTTCATTGTGCTAGAATGTCACGCCGATGTTCCCGATTACCTCTTATATTGTGATGATGACAATCCTCATGTGATGCATAATGTTGTAAGTCAAGTGTAGTCTTGAAATATTTTCTGTGGAAAATATATCAACGGTTCGTGTTTTTTCGTGTTGTCTTTATACACTCTCAAAGGAAGACACAGTTATAAACATTACAACCACTGACGTGCAATTGGTGTTAAAAGTTTGTGTATTTGCAGGTATTTGCAAAATGATTAGTTATAAGAGCTAACGAAAATGGGAGGAAGGGGGGGGGGGGGGGGGGAGAGAATTCATGGAAGTCAACGTCTTTATTATGAGGAACACAACGTTTCGGAGTATATGCTTTCGGAGTATAAGGATATACTCAGTTTTCTTCTCCGCCGGCAGTATCCGAGGCAGCATTTACGTCTCTAGTACCTCGTGTTTGAGAGCCGACTGCAATGGGGGATCAGCTGGTCAGTCTCTTTGAACTGGATGATTGTGTGTCATCGTGCTTCGATGGCGATGGCGTCGGTTGTTGCTCATGTTTGCAGTCAATGGTTTGTCTGGTCCAAATTCGATACTCACAGACCGTCGTGACATAACTGAAATATCACCGACAGTAGTCTGAAAGAACATTCACTCATGCACTATGATGACGACACCATACCACTATCTATCGCGTTATATTTGTTACAGTACCTCTGTAATGTGTTTCAAACCGTAACGGTTGTTTTTCACTAACGTAGATGTACAATCGAGGACGCTCTTTCTGTGAGGATTTCAACTAGCATCATACGACTCAAACGCCTCTTTGATCATGGTTATAATATGGCATTAAAGGCATGACATGAATATCCCACTCAGACACAGTATACTGACTCTTAGCCGACCTGTCCTTGTTTTAGCCCCTTCATGCCGAGCGCCAGACAGGGTAACAACAAGTACCATCTTTTAACGTCTTTTGGTATGACGCGGCCGGGATCGATCCGGATCTTCCGCTCTCCGGGCGGACGCTCTACCACTGACGATCATTCTTGGCAGCCTGAAGTAACAATTGGTTTGTTTTTATAAAACATGAGTGAGTGTCCTTTTTTCAAAAAGCTTATCCTATTTTGTTTTAAATACAGGTTTACATTAAATGGAATTATATCATAATAAGCACAGATGTTACATATCTTGTCAAAATGACTGTAAATCAACATTGATGCGAACAGATAGCATAATTTCATGCCACCATTCAGTCAAATAGTACGAACGACTGCTGCTGCAGAGACAACAACTACTTGCATCTGTCTTCGTTCACTGATACCACTCGAAGTGATAACGCCAGTTTAAACAGAATTTCTGTTATACCACGTAGTTTCAGCTTTATGTGGGAGGGTCGTCTCCGCAAGCAAGGGTATGGTGCTGACAAACCTGGAACACAATCCGAGAGGAGCTCAGATTCGAAGCCATGATCATAGATAGGTTTCTGGTTCCCTACAAGGTAAGCGACTCTACACTGCGCAGTGCGCTGCTTTAGACGACGAATCTGCAACCGTGTCCCTTATAAGTTGTTTGCAGAAAGAATGTGGGTCTCTTAATACTAGATCATGGGACTACGGAAGCCTTTTAGGGCCATTGTTTTCGATACCATCTTGAAATTTCAAGATACTAAGTTGAACGTTCAAGATGTTTTCTTGATGATTATCTTGGAAATTCAACTTAGTATGTATCTTGAAATTTTAACACAACTTCTTGAAATTTCAACATACAATCTTGACAATTCAAGATCATTCTTTTGAAACTTGAACTTATTATGTTGAAATTTCAACTTGGTATCTTCAAATTTCAACTTATGTTCCTTGAAATTTCAAGTTAAGTATCTTGAAATTTCAAGAAAAAAACAAAACAAAAAAACAAGTGGCCCTAAAAGGCTTCCGTATGGGACCGATGACTTTCCAGTGTCAAACGATCACCAAGAGAGACTAAAACAATGAGTTGATGGTTACATCAATTTCAGGTTTAGTTTAGAATGTTATCATAATAGCGTCCCAGTATTGTCGTGCTTTACGTGTCGTCCAAACAAAAGAGGCACAGGAATTTCATCTTACAAATTTTTTATTGTTTTGTGTGGCTATAATAAAGCATCGCTTCTGTGATTATGTTTACTGCATATTGTCTGGTATAAAATGACAATATATCCGCCATTTAATCATAGTCCTTGTCCCAAAGTACAAGTATATAATAATGTCCGGGGTAGGTTAGCAAGGAACCGTTTTCTCAGAGGACCATGAGTACTTTAACACAAGCGAAACGCTATAACGGTGTTATGTAAAAGTGTTATAACGGTGTTCAAGCAAAAGCCACAGAGGGTTATCATCATGAAAAAATGACAAAAATATAACGGGGCATGATTTATTACAACTGGAAACCATCTCTTAAAGTGTGTAGAGATTCGTCAACACAACAGCGTCTAATCACATGACTCTTTGCAGTCAATGGAAGTAAGACTGATGTCACTGAAAATAAATATAATGAAACATTATTTCTGTACATGTATTCTATAACTTTACATAGATTCTATATATGTAAATGTGTGGAAATGTACATTGATTACCCAAACTTGTCAAGGCAATGAAATGCATCTGCACAAGTAATGCACACAAATAATGAATAAAGAACAAAATGTTTTTGAGCGAGTGCAAGTATTGACTTTTGTTCACCTCATATATATGACGAATAGTTTATGTAAAAGGTGCTTGTTACAAGTCATATTTGAACGCAGAAAAGTAACATTGAGGCAAGTAATGATTTGCTTACGAAACTTTAACATGACTGTTGTTGCTATAACCGCCTTATGAAGTTAGCCCTGTCACATAGCATCTTCATTTTCGCCGTCAATTGTACACCTTTCAACTCTAACACTGAGGTCAACATTATGACATGTAATGGGCCTATAACCTTATTATAGCTGAAACTATATATACAGTAAGTGGTTGAGTATGGTTTAACGCTACTTTGAAAGGTATAAAAGTTACCAAGGATTTATTCAACTTTATATGGTTGGAAACCCCGAATTGGTGAAGGTCATGGACATTAACAACTCGTAAAACAAGCAAACATCAGTGCTAATATTGGATTTTAACCCAGAAACGTATGTTTCAGACATGCCTCAGGGACGAAACTCCATAAACAATTGGGGCGATGGTATCGCTTATATAGGAGACATTAGAATAATGTTCACAGTAATGAATTAGTGTAAATGTCTGGTTTCATTTCCGGTCTAAATCCCAATGACACGCACAAATACATCCAAGTGGCAACAGCTTCTCAAAATTTACTCAGAGTTTACAAGTCAAACATAAGTGAAACAAAAGCTACAGACACGGGTAAAATAAACACACAGCTCTTATCTACTTTGCAAGTTGAAGAACTTACGCGCAAAGCATCTTGTCCCTGACGCAGTTGTCACAGACGACGGAGCCGTTGGAGATGCAGAATGGACCGTCAAGGTAGGGGAAGCAGTCGGTGGAGCAGGAGAAGGCGTTCATACGAGCGTCCGACACCTGGTACGCGGCTGGGGTAAAATAAAATGGCTTTGAATACAGTATTTTATGGTTATATTGTGTGATGCTGCCAGACGCTTGTGACTTTATAGGACGTTGTGAGAGGGTGTATGTTTATATTCGCGCCTCCAAACCCTCGGGAATGGGAAGGTAGCGTTAAAGCAGAATCACGCTTGCAAACACAGTTGCCTTTACATATTATTATAAAGACGTATGGCGTATCAGTTATATCTAAGTCATTTAAAACGTTAGATACAACAAACAACAAAACAGGGATTTGTATATATAAACGTAGGTGGTATACATTACTTACCGAACCCGACGATGACGATGAGGAGAAGGACCTTCATGATGCTGGTGTTGATGTTCGTACTGGTGCTTGGTTTTAAACTCGAGTCGATCGAATGAAAACTAGATATTCCCCTGCCTTTATATACCCTGATAGCCAACATGACACATACATTAATTAATCCTCATTACCACCTAAACACTGCAATTTGAGCTATTTGGTTGAATCAACTGGTCACTTACCACCTTTGCTCTGCGGTCAAATCTACATAATTTGAAAAAATGGAAGAGAATTAACGTATATCATTTCAGGTACAAATTGCTGATAAATTACTTAATTGCAATAAACAGCTAAGCAATTCTGCACTTGATAAAGTCGCAGTTATTATGCTTCTAGGATGGTCATGATCAGCTCCATACTTGATTGGCCGTGCTCGTGGGGTGCACCAAAGTGGTAAACTTCCAAGACCATTTATCATTTTGGGCTTTCCACCCACACGCTGACACGCAGTGATATAAGTGAAACCGTTAAACCAAGCTCACGTTGTTTTATCAAACTCACTCTCTCACCGAACACAAAAGACAAACCTTGATGGTATCCATTACAACATGCCAATTTTACATTAAGTTTTATTATGCGTCTATTCCGTTGTCAGCACCTTTTCATGGCTAAATAGGGTTGTTTAAAAGTCTGGCAATGACGTTGATCTTCCGAAGACAAATGAGAAACCGTTATTTAATTTTACGTTCCCCAAAAAGTTATGTGAACCTACGTACTGATCAAGAGGAACCGTTTTATGTTGAAATGTCAAACCTACAGAAAGCCTACGTCAAAAGGTTAATATTGAAAATATGAAGTTAGAAAAACCTCCGTTTTAATTACATAAGGATGGCGGACATATGGCTTGCTTTTCTTTTGCTATTTGTTGTAAACGTTCAGGTTGAGCTTTTATGATAAAAAGTTGGTCCTTTACACATAATGGCACAACTACAAACGCTATAAGTGTCATGACACGTCAGGAAGAAGACACTAGTTCAGAGACCGTATTAGAACAGGGAAGTATCCTTCATCGCAATTGACACCAAGTGTCTGAAGTCAACATCAAATACGCTTGTACTACATATTCAACAATCGTGATAATGGTGGTACTCTTGAAACGGCCTCTTCTACTACAGGTAACAAACTGTAATAACTGAATAATCTATAACGTGATATTCAATGCTTCTGACTTCTGTGTTTACCTATTGATGGTTCCAGACTCTATTCTAAAAGTTCCTCAAGTGAAGTTACTGGAATATTTCTAATTAAGAAATAAACGACGAGTGGGAGATCTTTATTGTACAACAGAGCACTGCATAATAAGGATGACTCCCTTAATCCGACCTGGCCAATGTTTGACAAGTCAATTTTATACAAGGGTGGGTATTTCCCGCATATTCTCAAATCCTCATGCCGATTACCTCTACCTTAAAGTTTTCTCCCAATACCGATTGTCATATCTCTCCCTCTTTTGGATGCGATCGTTCGGCCATCGCGTTTGTGAACGTTGCCCAGCTACATCTATGGGGAACAACTGACTTGACACGCCCCTCTAAAAAATAACGTCGTCCAATTTACGTCGTCATCAAGTTGCGAGCGCATGTTCGAATCTCCAGAAATGACGTCATGATAGAACAATGATTAATCGGGAAATAAACCACACTTTTTATCACGTAACTATCTTATACAGCGGCATAATACCCTACTCTTTCATGTTAGCTCAATATGTATTGAGTTCGTTTACAGTAAAAAGCAACCGAAAAGCAGCTAGGTTATTTTTGTTACCTTATATTCTCGTATGACTTCATGTTTTCGAAATAAGAGGTGTACAAATTTCAACAATGTTCGTCTGTCCTAGTACGGACCTATATTGCCATACAAGTCCGTGGTCCTAGGTATAGTAATTTAAAATTTCACAATATCTCGGCTTTTGTCGATAGTTTGTTACTTTATATTGCCTGCATTTATTGAAGTACGTATGCACAACTAATGATATGTTCGCATTTCCTAGTCATAGAACAGTAACAAGTGGTCTTTTCACCTATCCTAACAGCCGCATGCGCAGTCGTCTTTTCAATTTTCTTTGTTCATCGGGGACGCAATTTGTAGTTGATTATGTGCGCACCAAGCTCAAGGTGCTGCGGCAAATTTGCCATTGTGATTCTCAGTCAATCTAACGCAGTGTTGTGTATCAGTGGTGCCAGATCGACTTCGATTTGGGGCGTTTGTATTAGGTCCTGAATGCTCAGGTGGATAATGTGTCCCCTGCCACAAGCCACTGAAGCCATAGTGTGTATTTGTCCAAATATCTAGAGGTTCATGTTCAAGAAAACTCGCTCATTTATACACATGTTAGTGTGTTAGATACGTGGTCAACTGGTGATATAACCATGATACCATAACTGAAAGCGGAAGTTGATCGATGCTCGATCAATACGTATCAATTTCCGTATGTGTTCCATTTGTCTCACCCAATGCGTGGGTAACGTCGGTTCGCTTGATAGTCAAATAGAGTCCTATTTACATTTACATGCGGAGGGGATATGGGAGTCCAAATGTTTACCTTGGACTGCATGAAGATTTGATAAGATTTATTGTGTTATCAGCATGTGTACGCTGCAAACATATCTAGTCAAAGATGTCCACCATGGCAAGTTATTAGCCATGTGTGTTATCCTCAGCATGCATAGCTGACACTGTACGTTTCATTGTGCTAAAATGTCACGCCGATGTTCCCGATTACCTCTTATATTGTGATGATGACAATCCTCATGTGATGCATAATGTTGTAAGTCAAGTGTAGTCTTGAACTATTTTCTGTGGAAAACATATCAACAGTTTGTGTTTTTTGGTGTTGTCTTTATACACTCTCAAAGGAAGACACAGTTATAAACATTACAACCACTGACGTGCAATTGGTGTTAAAAGTTTGTGTATTTGCAGGTATTTGCAAAATGATTAGTTATAAGAGCTAACGAAAATGGGGGGAGGGGGGGGGGAAGAGAATTCATGGATGTCAACGTCTTTATTATGAGGAACACAACGTTTCGGAGTATATGCTTTCGGAGTATAAGCATATACTCAGCTTTCTTCTCCAGTGGCGGTATCCGAGGTAGCATTTACGTCCCCAGCACCTCGTGTTTGAGAGCCGACAGAAATGGGGATCAGCTGGTCAGGCTCTTTGAACTGGATGATTGTGTTTCATCGTGCTTCGATGGCGTGGGTTGTTGCTCATGTTTGCAGTTAATGGTTTGTCTGGTCCAAATTCGATACTCACAGACCGTCGTGACATAACTGAAATATCACCGACAGTAGTCTGAAAGAACATTCACTCATGCACTATGACGACGACACCATACCACTATCTATCGCGTTATATATGTTTCAGTACCTCTGTAATGTGTTTCAAACCGTTGGTTTTCACTAACTTTGATGTCCAATCGGGCACGCACTTTCTGTGAGGATTTCAAACAGCATTATACGACTCAAACGCCTCTTTGATCATGGTTATAATATGGCATTAAAGGCTTCATTAAGCTTTCATAAACGTTTATGGTGGGCGTATGCCATGAAATGTATTTTTATGCCAA
Organism: Haliotis rufescens; assembly: GCF_023055435.1. Classification (NCBI taxonomy): domain Eukaryota; kingdom Metazoa; phylum Mollusca; class Gastropoda; order Lepetellida; family Haliotidae; genus Haliotis; species Haliotis rufescens. The sequence goes on along the minus strand of NW_025964212.1, from coordinate 1,852,919 downwards.
CGATGAATATGATAATTATAACAATCAGAAATATCAAAAGAACAGCTATCAGACTGCATGACTGCCGAACAATTCATGGTTAAGCCGAATAACCTGCAGAAAAACCAAATTTATATTTAATAAAGCCACTTAATATGTTCTTAAAAAGACATTTTCCCAAATGAGAAAGACATACACTTTTAGAACACCGTTATTGTTGGTTTTATTGTGAAAATGGGCTCTAGAGAAATAATCATGCACATTACCGGTTTCAACACTGTTTCCGGATATGAAATCCAGGCACGTGGGGATGGGACTGACAAAGATAGAAAAATAATCAACCGGGTTTGGATCATTGTTTTCTTCTGTGTCTAACGGATGCAACTCCACAATTGCAGCGCATTAAACAACGTGCCTCACATCTTCTAAGAAAAGCTGCAAGCAATTGAGTGAGGTAGTATGTTTTTACGCCGCTTTTAGCAATATTCCAGCAATATCACGGAGGGAGACACCAGAAATGGGTTTAACATAGTGTACCCATGTTGGAAACTGAACCCGGGTCTTCGGCGTGACAAGCGAACGCTTTAACCATCAAGCTACCCCACCGCACCGGAAGAAATTAAGAAAGATATTATCCAGGTGCTCACTTATAACACAACACAGTCTATTTCAAATGATTTCAGTATTCACTCGTCACTTTAAATTACCATCCACTCTTTATTATATTTTATATAACATTCTCTGCATAATTATTCTCTGTAAATATACACCAGACAAACTGATGACACAGATACAACTCAACTCAATCACAATTCACTCCAAATCATGTTTTCGCGCTATTGACCTCAATGTGAATATTATCAAATATGGTCAGGTCTTTTTCAAGCGAAGGTCAATGCATCACTATACTAATGATAACAAAATTGTTAATTCATCAAGAATGAAGTTTCAGGAATTTCTGTAGTTCGAAGCATCCGTTCCTACAGCACGGCGTTATCGTATCCAACATCCCCCTCTAAGCTTGATATATTTTCCCTTCGAATTATACCTCTCAGTGGAGCTATAAAGAGAACACATGATATGATCAATACTCGGCCCTTTGTCTTTACATTTGCTTTGAGTTATGTAGTTGTCGAAAAAAGTGATGATTATTCGACTTTACGGCTCTTTTTGCTCATAATTCCTTTTTCGAGCCCTGAATTGGAGAGAGTTGATATAAAACTACACATTAATAGAACGAGGATTCACTGAATTGTGCGGCTTTGGGACTACAAATGTGCCGTGTATTATGACGTTAATATTGAGAATACTTTTATTCCTATTAATGTGTTTAGGTGTGGAAATAAAACCCCTCAAATCAATAACCGGGATAAGTTTGCTTGTCAAACTTGGGTTGAACATATCAAACCACAAGTTAATAAAACCAGCATTGGTTTTATTGTGACACTTGGGTGAACAAATATTATGTTTATGATAGTGGCTTACCACATTAAAAAATAAGCGTCCTCAAAACTACATGATCCATATTTGAATATATACCCTTGATATTTTGTTCCGCAAAACAAGTACAATTAATATTTTCTTTTAAATGAGTGAGTGAGTTTCCCTTTTTTCAAACGCTTCCACTATGTCGTTTTCAATATCACATGTCAGAAGGAATGGTGTCATATAACGCACAAATATTATATATCTTGTCAAAATAACTGTAAATCAAAATTGATGTAAAAAAGATAGCTTAATTTAATGTCACCATTCAGTCAAATAATATTACGGACAACGACTGCTTCCTCTTCTTTCACCAGATATCACCAGAGTGATAACGCCTGTTTAAACAGGTTTGTTTCTGTTATACCACGTCGTATCAACTTAATCTGGGAGGAAAGCACGAAGTGATGCAGGTCTCTGACGTTTACCACGAGCACGAGTATGGTGCAAACAACACGAGAACATAATCCGAGCGGATCTCAAATTCGAGTCCAAGATCGTAGATAGGTCTCTGGCTCGCCTAAAAGGTACGCAACTCTAATTTCAAACTCTCCTTGCGTTTCTTTAGCCCCTGTCTCCGTGCAGAATGAATTGGGTCTTTTATCTAAACCCTGGAGTAAAGAACCGATGATTCTCTAATGCTATTCGAACACCAAGAGGAAATAAATAACTATTTCTCAGTTGTAGGAACCCAAATATGATAACACCAATTTCAGATTTATTTTAGGATGTTAATAGCCCATTCGTCTTGATATGTTTGACATGTCTTCCGTTTAGCAGGTACAGCAAACTCTATGATGGACTGAGAATTTCATCTTTCAAAACATGATTTTGCATTGCGTGGCGATATGCAAGCATTGATTCTGTGATTATGTTTACATAGCATAGTTGTTAAACACGAGGTTACGTTTGTGAATCAGCAGTTATTGTGTGCGATAAAAAAGTTATTGAGTTCAATAAAAGCGACAAAACTCTTTCCACGTGCATAAGAAACATCTGCCAAAAAGCAGAGTCGATTCACAATATCATGAGCATGTGTTTATGGATAACAATCAAATAGTAATGATACCAGTTGTTCGCGAAATATTGAGCGTATACTGCCTCACCAGTGGCACCCGTCACAAACACACGCACAGACAAGTCAAGTGCTCAAATGAAAAAGAAATAACACGTCGACATATGGTACAAGTCAAAATGAATAAAGCATCGGACATTATTTTTGTCACTGATGCGTCAATTTACACAAGTATATAATAATGTTCGGGGTAGGTTAGTTAGGAGCCATTGTCTGAGGGGACCATGAGTACTTTAAAACAAGCGACACGCGGGGAGTTATAACGGTGTTGCGGGAAGAATCACAGATGTTGTCATCATGGAATAATGACAAAAAATACGACGTGGCATGATTGACTGTTTATTACAACTGGAAACCATCTCCTAGAGTGTGTAGAGATTCGTCAACACAACAGCGTCTAATCACATGACTTGTTGCAGTCAATTGAAGTCAGACTGATGTCACTGAAAAGAAAATAATGAAACATTATTTCTCTACATGTATTCTATAAAAAAAATGCATACATTCTATACTTGATACTTATGTGTGGAAATGTTTCAACATGTTTCAACATTGATAACCAAAACAAGTTATGGCTATGAATTCCATCAACACAAGTGGGTGAGGTGAGGTGAAATGGGGTTTAACGTCGCGTCCAAGATTATTGCACTTATATAGCGACGTGCATGTACGTGTGTGTGTCTGTATGGCTGCTTGTACTAGTCCGGACTGATGCCGATTTATAGTGCTAGCTCAATGAGATACCATACCGCAGTTCAACATAACTACCCCACTCAGACACAGTATTATGACACCGAGCTTACCATTCCTTGTTTTAGCCCCTTAATGCCGAGCACCAGACAGGGTAACAACAAGTACAATTTTTAACGTCTTTTGGTATGACGCGGTCTGGGACCGCTCTGCTCTCAGGGCGGACGCTCTGCCACTAGACCACAGAGGCAGTACACAAGTGGGATAATGAGGCAATAACATGATTTGAGCAAGTACAATAAAACGTTATTTCTGTATATGTATCCTATATGTCATACTGATGTATGGAATCGTTTTCTTGTTCAACATGTTTCAAAATTGATCACCTGACCAAGTCACGGCTATGATCCTAAATTGTACCTACACATGTCATAACAAACGATGAGAAAAGTCAATGGATTGAGCAAGAAAACGTTTTGAATTTGTTCACCTTATAAATTTGGCTAATAGTTTACATACCAAGAGTACTTCTTCGGTTGTGTAATCTTCCATTCAACACTTATAAAAAACCCGACACGTAACATATAGTGGGAAAAATAAGAAATGTTTATAATGCTTTTATCCTGACACTTTCCTCCTAATATTGTAGAAAAGCCAAAAAGCATTAAGGCAAGTAAAGATTTAATAATGAAACCGTGGTATCCATAACCGTTTTGTGGAACCAGACATGTTCCAAAGCATCTTCATTTTCGCGACGTTCCTTACGGTCAGTGGTAAACTTTTCAACACTAATATAACACTGGGGTCAGTGTTTTTATATGTAATGGGCATATAACATTCACACAACTCAAGTTATATATACAACGAGTAGCTGAGTGTTGAATAGCACAGCTGTTAACGATATTAAAGTTATAATCACATCTTCGAAGCTTAACAACGTCGCTATATAAGTGCAATAATCTTGGACGCGACGTTAAACCCAATTTCACCTCACCTCAGCTTAACATAGGAGGAAAGCCCGAAGTGATGAAGGTCTTTGACCTTTAGTACATTAAAATCTCAGTAAAATAATCAGAGGTCTTATGGGATTTGAACCCACAATAATAGATTTCCGGTGCACCTAAGGAACGCAAATTCTCAGACGAATAAGTCCCCAAAGACAGGCGTAAAAATAATGTTCTTCACAGTATTCGGGGTCCATTTGAAGTTCTATTCCGGTGACACGGATATGAATACCCCATAGAAAGCGGTTTCTTAATATTAGCTCAGAAATTCAAATAAAACATCTTACGCGCAAAGCATCTTGTCCCTGACGCAGTTGTCACAGACGACGGAGCCGTTGGAGATGCAGAATGGGCCGTCAAGGTAGGAGAAGCAGTCGTCGGAGCAGGAGAAGGCGTTCATGCGAGCATCAGCTACCTGGTAGGCGGCTGGGGAAGAACAGCAATTTCTTAGAACTTTGTCTTAAAATTGTGCGATGTTGCAAGACGCTGTAGGATTTGCGGGGCGTTGTGAGAGGGTGTATGTGTATATTGGAAAAATCAAACCCGTTGGAATGGCAAGGTAACGTCAATATATACAGCATCAAGTTTGCAAACATAGTGCTTCTACGGTGATCTATATCAAATAAGAGTTTTGCGAAAGCTAGGGTATCTCATTCTGTGTCAATGTGCACATCTTGAATAAAATCCTGAAAACTTTATTCTCAAGTGTATTTATTATTCCCTGCACGGTCTGGTTTGTTGAGATATAATTAAATAGTTACCTATATTGCATTATATGATTTAGTGATTGAAATTGAATTTAAGAGATTAATTTGGCCATTTAATTTGAAGTTATACCAATGCTGCTTTGATAGACCTTAACGTTAAACTCCGAGCAGCTGTTTGTCTCCACTATCAATATGTATTTGAAAATGAATTGCTTTCTCTTTTATCGTCTGAGGACTCCTGTGTAATTTCATCTTGATAAAAGCCAGCACTCAAAACAACATGTCTGATTATTGATTCAGCTGAACTGACATATGGTTGCTGAAATCTTTCATTACCAAATATATTTCTCTTTTATAGGGAATCAAAGGCTGATGTTCACTATGGTCAGCTGATCTTGCGTGTTTGTATCATCTAGACTGGTTTTGATTAACAAATGCGGATATTGTGAAATGGTACATGGCCAGGACCTTACTACGGACGTGTCAGATAAACCCAATAAAACGTTCAATGTGATAAAAAGTACTCAAAGTTTCGGCAGGGGGATATTTAAGATATACAAAATGTAGGTGGTATAAATTACTTACCGAACCCGACGATGACGAGGAGGAGGACCTTCATGATGCTGGTGTTGATGTTGGAACCGGTGCTGGTTTCTAACTCGAGTTGGTTTAATGGGATGAAAACTAGATATTTTCTTGCCTTTATATACCCAAATAGCAAACATGACACATACATTAATTAACCCTCATTAGCATCTAAACACTACAATTAGAACTAATTGTTTGTATAAACAAATTATTGACTAACTACTAAATTGCAATGAGCAGCAAAGCAATTCTGGACAAAATATACACAAAGAAAAAAGTTAAGCTAGTCACTTCTATTTCTGAACCATGACAATTAGCTAGAATCACTGCATAGGATGACTGACCACAGGAGCTTGGAGATACCAATGTCATCGGGTAGAACACACATTTGACAACAAATAAAGAAGATATTGGTGAGTTGTGATTGAAATTTACTGACAAAAACAACATGGTAACACAGGTACTGTTTTTGACCTCAGACAATACTTCAAAAAGGGATAAAGCTGCAGGCTTAAGTAAACGAGTTACGTTTGATGTTTCATGTGAAAATGTTCCTTAAAGTCTCTACTTGACATGACACGTGAAACAGATCAGTAGCGGGTATAACCGCCACGTGCCTGGATGACGCATTTCACCCTATGTCTCATGCCTCCATTCAGACGTTTGATCTGTTGATGGGTCAACAACAACCACTCCTGGTGCAATGCTGCTTCCAAGTGGATTCACGGCTCTGCATCTCCTCGGCACTGACTGGATAAGTGTACGAATTCTGTCCTCCGGAATTCTGCGCCATTCTGCTTGTAACGCCTTGGTCAGTCGAGTGTTTGCGGCGTGTTCTGACGTTGACGTACACGTCGATCGAAATCATCCCAGAGGTGTTCGATTTGGTTGAGATCTGGAGATCTCGACGGCCAGGGCAAGTCGTTGATGTTGGCATTATGAAGGTAGTCAACCGTGACACGAGCTGTGTGCGGTTGAGCGTTGTCCTGTTGAAACAGCTCCCTCTGGCGGTTAATAATTGGAGAAGCTGAAGAGGTTGAGGTTGAAGAATTTGATTCATCTAGCGATTTGCTGTCAAATTTCCCTGAACTACACGTACAACCAAGTCAGATTTCGTTGTGTAGGATATGGCCCCCGAAACCATGACACTGCCGCCACCGAAATTGTCGAATTCACGTACACAATGTGGGGCAAAACGCTCATTTAGACGACGATAAACACGTTGTGTTCCATCTCGCGGGTGAAGAAGAAATCGTGATTCATCGCTAAACCACACTCGTCTCCAGTGTCTCAAATTCCAAGGCTGTGAGGTATGGCACCAACGTAAGCGTCGCTGTTGATGGATCTGTTGCAAACCAGGGACGATAATTGGTATTCTGGGTCGGATTCCAGCATCGCGAAGATGGTTCCTGACAGTCTGGTCCGTTATCCTACTCAAACCAGGGATGCGTCATGCAGTCTCCGTAGCTGTGGCATTGCGATGACGTAGGTGGATCGGCAGCTCTGAGTCTCGGCATTTTCGAACTTGAAAAGATTGACAATTGAATGACAAGTTATTGGCTTATGCTTGCCTTTTTTATAGCCACTACCACGAGTTATAAATGCCATAACTAGCACGTGCATTTTGCTTTACTGTTTTCCTCCATGACATTTTTTAACAAGTGTGAAAACAATGCCGTTTAAGACATTGCAAATCGACAATGGCTGCGGTTTGACACACCGTTTGTCGAATATCAGGTCACCAACATTTTCCAATAACATATATCCTATTTATATACCGGATGTTTTGTGTAGTCAGGCTCAATCAAGTACACACTACATACTACCTGTGTGTTTTGAAGAGTGTACTCCAAAACGTTGTGTTCATCATAATAAAGGCGACATCCATAAATTCTCTTCCTAGAGAATTTCTTTGCAAGAAATAAAAATCGTAGGTTTGTTCCAAACTTCAATACATGTACGCATACAATGTTGTGTTATACACAAGTCACTACCATTTCGTCTTACATTGTAAGCTGTACCTATCCCAAAATACACGCAACTCAGTTTTCTTCTCCAGTGGCGGTATCCGAGGCAGCATTTACGTCCCCAGCACCTCGTGTTTGAGAGCCGACAGAAATGGGGATCAGCTGGTCAGGCTCTTTGAACTGGATGATTGTGTGTCATCGTGCTTCGATGGCGTGGGTTGTTGCTCATGTTTGCAGTCAATGGTTTGTCTGGTCCAAATTCGATACTCACAGACCGTCGTGACATAACTGAAATATCACCGACAGTAGTCTGAAAGAACATTCACTCATGCACTATGACGACGACACCATACCACTATCTATCGCGTTATATTTGTTACAGTACCTCTGTAATGTGTTTCAAACCGTTGTTTTTCACTAACGTAGATGTACAATCGAGCACGCACTTTCTGTGAGGATTTCAACTAGCACCATACGACCCAAACGCCTCTTTGATCATGGTTATAATATGGCATTAAAGGCTTCATTAAGCTTTCATAAACGTTTATGGTGGGCGTATGCCACGAAATGTATTTTGATGCCAACGATAAATATGATAAATAAATTATAACAATCAGAAATATCAAAAGAACAGCTTTCAGACTGCATGACTGCCGAACATTTCATGGTTAAACCGAATAACCTGCAGAAAACCAAATTTATATTTAATAAAGCCACTTAATATGTTCCCAAATGAGAAAGACATACACTTTTAGAACACCGTTAATGTTGGTTTTATTGTGAAAATGGGCTCTAGAGAAATAATCATGCACATTACCGGTTGCAACACTGTTTCCGGATATGAAATCCAGGCACGTGGGGATGGGACTGACAAAGATAGAAAAATAATCAACCGGGTTTGGATCATCGTTTTCTTCTGTGTCTAACGGATGCAACTCCACAATTGCAGCGCATTAAACAACGTGCCTCACATCTTCTAAGAAAAGCTGCAAGAAATTGAGTGAGGTAGTATGTTTTTACGCCGCTTTTAGCAATATTCCAGCAATATCACGGAGGGGGACACCAGAAATGGGTTTAACATAGTGTACCCATGTTGGAAATTGAACCCGGGTCTTCGGCGTGACGAGCGAACGCTTTAACCACCAGGCTACCCCACCGCACCGGAAGAAATTAAGAAAGATATTATCCAGGTGCTCACTTAGAACACAACACAGTCTATTTCAAATGATTTCAGTATTCACTCGTCACTTTAAATTACCATCCACTCTTTATTATATTTTATATAACATTCTCTGCATAATTATTCTCTGTAAATATACACCAGACAAACTGATGACACAGATACAACTCAACTCAATCACAATTCACTCCATTCATGTTTTCGCGCTATTGACCTCAATGTGAATATTATCAAATATGGTCAGGTCTTTTACAAGCGAAGGTCAATGCGTCACTATACTAATGATAACAAAATTGTTAATTCATCAAGAATGAAGTTTCAGGAATTTCTGTAGTTCGAAGCATCCGTTCCTACAATACGGCGTTATCGTATCCAACATCCCCCTCTACGCTTGATATATTTTCCCTTCGAATTATACCTCTCAGTGGAGCTATAAAGAGAACACATGATATGATCAATACTCGGCCCTTTGTCTTTACATTTGCTTTGAGTTATGTAGTTGTCGAAAAAAGTGATGAATATTCGACTTTACGGCTCTTTTTGCTCATAATTCCTTTTTCGAGCCCTGAATTGGAGAGAGTTGATATAAAACTACACATTAATAGAACGAGGATTCACTGAATGGTGCAGCTTTGGGACTACAAATGTGCCGTGTATTATGACGTAAATGTAGCAGGGGTGGTTCATTATGAAAAATGACAAGCTGCGGTTGTGTTTGTTGAGGTGACATTTATTCCATTTTCAATCACAATTGATCAATCAACCCTGTAATAAAATATATAACATTATATACTGTACATAGAATAGCATACGGCTGCATATTAATTATTTCCTTGTTTGAGCAGTCACATTAATCCATACATGCAACGCATACAGTTACACATCACTAGTTCGTTGTAGATAACTTATATTAAATACAATTTACCGAACTTTCAAATAGTAATACATATATTAAATGTCTCTTATCATAACTGAATATATCAGTTACACACCATACAGTTAGAAGAATACTAGTAGCCGTGTGGCTTCATAAATATATACTTATTATCTCTAAGATTAGGAATATATAAAAATGCTACCATGTTGTGTTAAATTATAACACATAGTTTATACATATAAATTCATTCATAAGTGAGTGATAAGATAAAGGATTTATACATACCCTGTGGTTGACACCGGGGTGTGTCTATAAACCCATATCATATAGGATTATGGCATTCCTATAAAAAGTAAATAACATAACTATCATGCCTGAATATATACATACATACATACATCATGACAACCATTTCCTTAAATTATAGAAAACCAACTTCTAATTCAATCCTTACATTCAAAACTCCCAATCAAATCATGCTCTCACACATACTTACATGTTAAACACTTTATACTGATAAAATAGAAGATATCTTGATTATTTGATATCATAGGTAAGTATTTACAATATTTACAGTATTGATAAATATTTAAATGATAAGTTAGAATTCTATTTAGGAAAGATAATGTAAATAACTAACCTGAACTATATGTAGTCCATGTCCTGTCTGTGCAGAGTTATAAGCAGAGTGAATAATAAGTGTGCAAATATTAGGGAGGAAAGCTGTAGTTAGATAATGTTAATCAGCTAGGAAGCTGAAAGCTATTGTATTGACAAGCTAGAGAGTTGGTGACAAAGAGACAGGAATAGACTAACCTGTCCACCCTTCAATAAAATTGGACCAACCGCTTGGACTCTTAACCCAAGCATATAGATTTAGTACTACAACTAATGAAGATGTATACAACTACTTGAAATGAAAAGAGCTAAAACTATATTCCTAAAAACTATATATACAATATCCTGTTACATAAATATTGAGAATACTTTTATTCCTATTAATGTGTTTAGGTGTGGAAATAAAACCCCTCAAATCAATAACCGGGATAAGTTTGCTTGTCACACTTGGGTTGAACATATCAAACCACAAGTTAATAAAACCAGCATTGGTTTTATTGTGACACTTGGGTGAACAAATATTATGTTTATGATAGTGGCTTACCACATTAAAAAATAAGCGTCCTCAAAACCACATGATCCATATTTGAATATATGCCCTTGATATTTTGTTCCGCAAAACAAGTACAATTAACATTTTTCTTTTAAATGAGTGAGTGAGTTTCCCTTATTCAAACGCTTCCACTATGTCGTTTTCAATATCACATGTCAGAAGGAATGGTGTCATATAACGCACAAATATTATATATCTTGTCAAAATAACTGTAAATCAAAATTGATGTAAAAAAGATAGCTTAATTTAATGTCACCATTCAGTCAAATAATATTACGGACAACGACTGCTTCCTCTTCTTTCACCAGATATCACCAGAGTGATAACGCCTGTTTAAACAGTTTTTTTTCTGTTATACCACGTCGTATCAACTTAATCTGGGAGGAAAGCACGAAGTGATGCAGGTCTCTGACGTTTACCACGAGCACGAGTATGGTGCAAACAACACGAGAAATCCGAGCGGATCTCAAATTCGAGTCCAAGATCGTAGATAACAGTGTGTCTCTGGCTCGCCTAAAAGGTACGCAACTCTAATTTCAAACTCTCCTGCGTTTCTTTAGCCCCTGTCTCCGTGCAGAATGAATTGGGTCTTTTATCTAAACACTGGAGCAAAGAACCGATGATTCTCTAATGCTATTCGAACACCAAGAGGAAATAAATAACTAATTTGTGGGAACCCAAATATGATAACACCAATTTCAGATTTATTTTAGGATGTTAATAGCCCATTCGTCCTAATATGTTTGACATGTCTTCCGTTTTCACGTGCAAGAGAGGTACAGCAAACTCTATGATGGACTGAGAATTTCATCTTTCTAAACTTGATTTTGCATTGCGTGGCGATATGCAAGCATTGATTCTGTGATTATGTTTACATAGCGATAAAAAAGTTATTGAGTTCCATAAAAGCGACAAAACTCTTTCTACGTGCATAAGAAACATCTGCCAAAAAGCAGAGTCGATTCACAATATCATGAGCATGTGTTTATGGACCACAATCAAATAGTAATGATACCAGTTGTTCGCGAAATATTGAGCGTATACTGCCTCACCAGTGGCACCCGTCACAAACACACGCACAGACAAGTCAAGTGCTCAAATGAAAAAGAAATAACACGTCGACATATGGTACAAGTCAAAATGAAGAAAGCATCGGACATTATTTTTGTCACTGATGCGTCAATTTGGATATGTCCTCCATACGTTTACAAGAAAACTTCTTGAGAGATTTACTGAGGCCTTGAATGTAGTGACCTAGATCAAACAACTTCTTAACAAGAGTCGTTAGACGCTCTTTGAAATATTGGTAAAAAAGAGCATAAACGTTTAGCTTTGCCATTTGGGATTGAAACGCTTTGGAGTTCCAGGCCCATATGTCCAACGTAGTTTGTTGTTTGCTGTGTGCGTGAGGGAATGGATGTGTGGAAAATACTATCTACATGTTGTGTCCAATGTCCGAGGACAATCAGTTCATCTAGTAACAATGTTCCAGGTATCCTAGGAATCAATGTTCTACACTAGAAACTACAGCCATTGCAGTGTCGTTTTCAGCACATCTGCCAAGAAATCAAGACCTAATCGCTACACAAGTATATAATAATGTTCGGGGTAGGTTAGTTAGGAGCCATTGTCTGAGGGGACCATGAGCACTTTAACACAAGCGACACGCGGGGAGTTATAACGGTGTTGCGGGAACCATCACAGATGTTGTCATCATGGAATAATGACAAAAAATACGACGTGGCATGATTGACTGTTTATTACAACTGGAAACCATCTCCTAGAGTGTGTAGAGATTCGTCAACACAACAGCGTCTAATCACATGACTTGTCGCAGTCAATTGAAGTCAGACTGATGTCACTGAAAATAAAATAATGAAACATTATTTCTGTACATGTATTCTATAAAAAAATGCATACATTCTATACTTGATACTTATGTGTGGAAATGTTTCAACACGTTTCAACATTGATAACCAAAACAAGTTATGGCTATGAATTCCATCAACACAAGTGGGTGAGGTGAGGTGAAATGGGGTTTAACGTCGCGTCCAAGATTATTGCACTTATAATGCGACGTGCATGTACGTTTGTGTGTCTGTGTGGCTGCTTGTACTAGTCCGGACTGATGCCGATTTATAGTGCTAGCTCAATGAGATACCATGCCGCAGTTCAACATAACTACCCCACTCAGACACAATATACTGACACCGAGCCGACCAGTCCTTGTTTTAGCCCCTTAATGCCGAGCGCCAGACAGGGTAACAACAAGTACTATTTTTAACGTCTTTTGGTATGACGCGGTAGGGGACCGCTCTGCTCTCAGGGCGGACACTGTACCACGGAGGCAGTACACAAGTGGGATAGTGAGGCAAGAACATGATTTGAGCAAGTAAAATAAAACGTTATTTCTGTATATGTATCCTATATGCCATACTTATTTGTGGAATTGTTTTCTTGTTCAACATGTTTCAACATTGATAACCTGATCAAGGCACGGCTATGATCCTAAATTGTACCTACACATGTCATAACAAATGATGAGAAATGTCAATGAATTGAGCAAGAAAACGTTTTGAATTTGTTCACCTTATAAATTTGGCTAATATTTACATACTAAGAGTACTTCTTCGGCTGTCTAATCTTGCATTCAACACTGATAAAACGGCACGTAATATATAGTAGGAAAAATAAGAAATGTTTATAATGCTTTTATCCAAACACTTTCCTCCTTATCTTATTGAAAAGCAAAAAAGCGTTAAGGCAAGTAAGGATTTAATAATGAAGCCATGGTATCTATAACCGTTTTGTGGAACCAGTCATGTTCCAAAGCATCTTCATTTTCGCGACGTTCCTTACGGTCAGAAGTAAACTTTTCATCACCAACACTAGGGTCAGTGTTTTTATATGTAATGGGCATATAACATTCACACAACTCAAGTTATATATACAACGAGTAGCTGAGTATTGATTAGCACGGCTGTTGTCGTTATTAAAGTTATAATCACATCTTCGCAGCTTAATATAGGAGGAAAGCCCGAAGTGATGAAGGTCTTTGACCTTTAGTACTTTAAAATCTCAGTAAAATAATCAGTGGTCTTATGGGATTTGAACCCACAATAATAGATTTCCGGTGAACCTAATGAACGCAAATTCTCAGACGAATAAGCCCCCAAAGACAGGCGTAAAAATAATGTTGTTCACAGTATTCGGGTTCAATTTGAGGTTTTCATCCCGTGACACGGATGTGAATACCCCATAGAAAGCGGTTTCTTGATATTAGCCCAGAGATTCAGATAAAACATCTTACGTGCAAAGCATCTTGTCCCTGACGCAGTTGTCACAGACGACGGAGCCGTTGGAGATGCAGAATGGGCCGTCAAGGTAGGGGAAGCAGTCGTCGGAGCAGGAAAAGGCGTTCATGCGAGCATCAGCTACCTGGTAGGCGGCTGGGGAAGAACAGCAATTTCTTAGAACTTTATCTTTATATTGTGCGATGTAGGCTTTGCGGGACGTTGTGAAAGGGTGTATGTGTATATTGGAAAAATCAAACCCGTTGGAATGGCAAGGTAACGTCAATATATACAGCATCAAGTTTGCAAACATAGTGCTTCTACGGTGATCTATATCAAATAAGAGTTTTGCGAAAGCTAGGGTATCTCATTATGTGTCAATGTGCACATCTTGAATAAAATCCTGAAAACTTTATTCTCAAGTGTATTTATTATTCCCTGCACGGTCTGGTTTGTTGAGATATGATTAAATAGTTACCTATATTGCATTATAAGATTTAGTGTATTTGTAAATGAATATTGCTTTCTCTTTTATCGTCTGAGGACTCCTGTGTAATTTCATCTTCAAAAAAGCCAGCACTCAAAACAATTTGTCTGTGTATTGATTTAGCTGAACTGACATATAGTCGCTGAAACCTTTCATTACCCAATATATTTCTCTCTTTTAAAGGGAATCGAAGGCTGATGTTGACTTTAGTCAGCTTATCTTGCGTATTTGTATCATCTAGACTGGTTTTGATTAACACATGCGGTTATGGTGACATGGTACATGGCTATGACCTTACTACGGACGTGTCAGATTAACCCAATAAAACGTTCAATGTGACAAAAAGTACTCAAAGTTTCGGCAGGGGGATATTTAAGATATACACAATGTAGGTGGTATAAATTACTTACCGAACCCGACGATGACGAGGAGGAGGAGGACCTTCATGATGCTGGTGTTGATGTTGGTACCGGTGCTGGTTTCTAACTCGAGTTGGTTTAATGGGATGAAAACTAGATATTTTCCTGCCTTTATATACCCAAATAGCCAACATGACACATACATTAATTAACCTTCATTACCACCTAAACACTACAATTAGAACTAATTGTTTGACTAATTACTAAATTGCAATGAGCAGCAAAGCAATTCTGGAAAAAATATACACAAAGAAAAAGGTTAGGCTATTCACTTCTATTTCTGAACCATGACAATTAGCTAAAATCATTGCATAGGATGACTGACCACAGGAGCTTGGAGATACCAATGGCATCGGATAGAACACACATTTGACAACAAATAAAGAAGATATTGGTGAGTTGGGATTGAAATTTACTGACAAAAACAACATAGTAACACAGGTACTGTTTTTGACCTCAGACAATACCTCAAAAAGGGATGGAACTGCAGGATTAAGTAAACGAGTTAAACGAGTGAAAATGTTCCTTAAAGTCTCTACTTGACATGACACGTGAAACAGATCAGTAGCGGGTATAACCGCCACGTGCATGGATGACGCATTTCACCCTACGTCTCATGCCTCCAGACAGACGTTTGATCTGTTGATGGGTCAACAACAACCACTCCTGGTGCAATGCTGCTTCCAAGTGGATTCACGGCTCTGCATCTCCTCGGCACTGACTGGATAAGTGTACGAATTCTGTCCTGCGGAATTCTGCGCCATTCTGCTTGTAACGCCTTGGTCAGTCGAGTGTTTGCGGCGTGTTCTGACTTTCACGTACATGTCGATCGAAATCATCCCAGAGGTGTTCGATTTGGTTGAGATCTGGAGATCTCGACGGCCAGGGCAAGTCGTTGATGTTTGCATTATGAAGGTAGTCAACGAGCTGTGTGCGGTTGAGCGTTGTCCTATTGAAACAGCTCCCTTTGGCGGTTAATAATTGGAGAAGCTGAAGAGGTTGAGGTTGAAGAATTTGATTCATGTAGCGATTTGCTGTCAAATTTCCCTGAACTACAACCAAGTCAGATTTCGTTGTGTAGGATATGGCCTCCAACACCATGACACTGCCGCCACCGAAATTGTCGAATTCACGTACACAATGTGGGGCAAAACGCTCATTTCGACGACGATAAACACGTTGTGTTCCATCTCGCGGGTGAAGAAGAAATCGTGATTCATCGCTAAACCACACTCGTCTCCAGTGTCTCAAATTCCAAGGCTGTGAGGTATGGCACCAACGCAAGCGTCGCTGTTGATGGATCTGTTGCAAAACAGGGACGATAATTGGTATTCTGGGTCGGATTCCAGCCTCGCGAAGATGGTTCCTGACAGTCTGGTCCGTTATCCTCCTCAAACCAGGGATGCGCCATGCAGTCTCCGTAGCTGTGGCATTGCGATGACGTAGGTGGATCGGCAGCTCTGAGTCTCGGCATTTTCGAACTTGAAAAATATTGACAATTGAATGACAAGTTATTGGCTTATGCTTGCCTTTTTTATAGCCACTACCACGAGTTATAAATGCCATAACTAGCACGTGCATTTTGCTTTACTGTTTTCCTCCATGACATTTTTTAACAAGTGTGAAAACAATGCCGTTTAAGACATTGCAAATCGACAATGGCTGCGGTTTGACACACCGTTTGTCGAATATCAGGTCACCAACATTTTCCAATAACATATATCCTATTTATATACCGGATGTTTTGTGTAGTCAGGCTCAATCAAGTACACACTACATACTACCTGTGTGTTTTGAAGAGTGTACTCCAAAACGTTGTGTTCATCATAATAAAGGCGACATCCATAAATTCTCTTCCTAGAGAATTTCTTTGCAAGAAATAAAAATCGTAGGTTTGTTCCAAACTTCAATACATGTACGCATACAATGTTGTGTTATACACAAGTCACTACCATTTCGTCTTACATTGTAAGCTGTACCTATCCCAAAATACACGCAACTCAGTTTTCTTCTCCAGTGGCGGTATCCGAGGCAGCATTTACGTCCCCAGCACCTCGTGTTTGAGAGCCGACAGAAATGGGGATCAGCTGGTCAGGCTCTTTGAACTGGATGATTTTGTTTCATCGTGCTTCGATGGCGTGGGTTGTTGCTCATGTTTGCAGTTAATGGTTTGTCTGGTCCAAATTCGATACTCACAGACCGTCGTGACATAACTGAAATATCACCGACAGTAGTCTGAAAGAACATTCACTCATGCACTATGACGACGACACCATACCACTATCTATAGCGTTATATTTGTTACAGTACCTCTGTAATGTGTTTCAAACCGTTGTTTTTCACTAACGTAGATGTACAATCGAGCACGCACTTTCTGTGAGGATTTCAACTAGCACCATACGACCCAAACGCCTCTTTGATCATGGTTATAATATGGCATTAAAGGCTTCATTAAGCTTTCATAAACGTTTATGGTGGGCGTATGCCACGAAATGTATTTTGATGCCAACGATAAATATGATAAATAAATTATAACAATCAGAAATATCAAAAGAACAGCTTTCAGACTGCATGACTGCCGAACATTTCATGGTTAAACCGAATAACCTGCAGAAAACCAAATTTATATTTAATAAAGCCACTTAATATGTTCCCAAATGAGAAAGACATACACTTTTAGAACACCGTTAATGTTGGTTTTATTGTGAAAATGGGCTCTAGAGAAATAATCATGCACATTACCGGTTGCAACACTGTTTCCGGATATGAAATCCAGGCACGTGGGGATGGGACTGACAAAGATAGAAAAATAATCAACCGGGTTTGGATCATCGTTTTCTTCTGTGTCTAACGGATGCAACTCCACAATTGCAGCGCATTAAACAACGTGCCTCACATCTTCTAAGAAAAGCTGCAAGAAATTGAGTGAGGTAGTATGTTTTTACGCCGCTTTTAGCAATATTCCAGCAATATCACGGAGGGAGACACCAGAAATGGGTTTAACATAGTGTACCCATGTTGGAAATTGAACCCGGGTCTTCGGCGTGACGAGCGAACGCTTTAACCACCAGGCTACCCCACCGCACCGGAAGAAATTAAGAAAGATATTATCCAGGTGCTCACTTAGAACACAACACAGTCTATTTCAAATGATTTCAGTATTCACTCGTCACTTTAAATTACCATCCACTCTTTATTATATTTTATATAACATTCTCTGCATAATTATTCTCTGTAAATATACACCAGACAAACTGATGACACAGATACAACTCAACTCAATCACAATTCACTCCATTCATGTTTTCGCGCTATTGACCTCAATGTGAATATTATCAAATATGGTCAGGTCTTTTACAAGCGAAGGTCAATGCGTCACTATACTAATGATAACAAAATTGTTAATTCATCAAGAATGAAGTTTCAGGAATTTCTGTAGTTCGAAGCATCCGTTCCTACAATACGGCGTTATCGTATCCAACATCCCCCTCTACGCTTGATATATTTTCCCTTCGAATTATACCTCTCAGTGGAGCTATAAAGAGAACACATGATATGATCAATACTCGGCCCTTTGTCTTCACATTTGCTTTGAGTTATGTAGTTGTCGAAAAAAGTGATGAATATTCGACTTTACGGCTCTTTTTGCTCATAATTCCTTTTTCGAGCCCTGAATTGGAGAGAGTTGATATAAAACTACACATTAATAGAACGAGGATTCACTGAATGGTGCAGCTTTGGGACTACAAATGTGCCGTGTATTATGACGTAAATGTAGCAGGGGTGGTTCATTATGAAAAATGACAAGCTGCGGTTGTGTTTGTTGAGGTGACATTTATTCCATTTTCAATCACAATTGATCAATCAACCCTGTAATAAAATATATAACATTATATACTGTACATAGAATAGCATACGGCTGCATATTAATTATTTCCTTGTTTGAGCAGTCACATTAATCCATACATGCAACGCATACAGTTACACATCACTAGTTCGTTGTAGATAACTTATATTAAATACAATTTACCGAACTTTCAAATAGTAATACATATATTAAATGTCTCTTATCATAACTGAATATATCAGTTACACACCATACAGTTAGAAGAATACTAGTAGCCGTGTGGCGTCATAAATATATACTTATTATCTCTAAGATTAGGAATATATAAAAATGCTACCATGTTGTGTTAAATTATAACACATAGTTTATACATATAAATTCATTCATAAGTGAGTGATAAGATAAAGGATTTATACATACCCTGTGGTTGACACCGGGGTGTGTCTATAAACCCACATCATATAGGATTATGGCATTCCTATAAAAAGTAAATAACATAACTATCATGCCTGAATATATACATACATACATACATCATGACAACCATTTCCTTAAATTATAGAAAACCAACTTCTAATTCAATCCTTACATTCAAAACTCCCAATCAAATCATGCTCTCACACATACTTACATGTTAAACACTTTATACTGATAAAATAGAAGATATCTTGATTATTTGATATCATAGGTAAGTATTTACAATATTTACAGTATTGATAAATATTTAAATGATAAGTTAGAATTCTATTTAGGAAAGATAATGTAAATAACTAACCTGAACTATATGTAGTCCATGTCCTGTCTGTGCAGAGTTATAAGCAGAGTGAATAATAAGTGTGCAAATATTAGGGAGGAAAGTTGTAGTTAGATAATGTTAATCAGCTAGGAAGCTGAAAGCTATTGTATTGACAAGCTAGAGAGTTGGTGACAAAGAGACAGGAATAGACTAACCTGTCCACCCTTCAATAAAATTGGACCAACCGCTTGGACTCTTAACCCAAGCATATAGATTTAGTACTACAACTAATGAAGATGTATACAACTACTTGAAATGAAAAGAGCTAAAACTATATTCCTAAAAACTATATATACAATATCCTGTTACATAAATATTGAGAATACTTTTATTCCTATTAATGTGTTTAGGTGTGGAAATAAAACCCCTCAAATCAATAACCGGGATAAGTTTGCTTGTCAAACTTGGGTTGAACATATCAAACCACAAGTTAATAAAACCAGCATTGGTTTTATTGTGACACTTGGGTGAACAAATATTATGTTTATGATAGTGGCTTACCACATTAAAAAATAAGCGTCCTCAAAACCACATGATCCATATTTGAATATATGCCCTTGATATTTTGTTCCGCAAAACAAGTACAATTAACATTTTTCTTTTAAATGAGTGAGTGAGTTTCCCTTTTTCAAACGCTTCCACTATGTCGTTTTCAATATCACATGTCAGAAGGAATGGTGTCATATAACGCACAAATATTATATATCTTGTCAAAATAACTGTAAATCAAAATTGATGTAAAAAAGATAGCTTAATTTAATGTCACCATTCAGTCAAATAATATTACGGACAACGACTGCTTCCTCTTCTTTCACCAGATATCACCAGAGTGATAACGCCTGTTTAAACAGGTTTTTTTCTGTTATACCACGTCGTTTCAACTTAATCTGGGAGGAAAGCACGAAGTGATGCAGGTCTCTGACGTTTACCACGAGCACGAGTATGGTGCAAACAACACGAGAACATAATCCGAGCGGATCTCAAATTCGAGTCCAAGATCGTAGATAGGTCTCTGGCTCGCCTAAAAGGTACGCAACTCTAATTTCAAACTCTCCTTGCGTTTCTTTAGCCCCTGTCTCCGTGCAGAATGAATTGGGTCTTTTATCTAAACACTGGAGCAAAGAACCGATGATTCTCTAATGCTATTCGAACACCAAGAGGAAATAAATAACTATTTCTCAGTTGTGGGAACCCAAATATGATAACACCAATTTCAGATTTATTTTAGGATGTTAATAGCCCATTCGACTTGATATGTTTGACATGTCGTCCGTTTAACAGGTACAGCAAATTCTATGATGGACTGAGAATTTCAACTTTCAAAACTTGATTTTGCATTGCGTGGCGATATGCAAGCATTGATTCTGTGATTATGTTTACATAGCATAGTTGTTAAACACGAGGTTACGTTTGTGAATCAGCAGTGATTGTGTGCGATAAAAAAGTTATTGAGTTCAATAAAAGCGACAAAACTCTTTCCACGTGCATAAGAAACATCTGCCAAAAAGCAGAGTCGATTCACAATATCATGAGCATGTGTTTATGGATAACAATCAAATAGTAATGATACCAGTTGTTCGCGAAATATTGAGCGTATACTGCCTCACCAGTGGCACCCGTCACAAACACACGCACAGACAAGTCAAGTGCTCAAATGAAAAAGAAATAACACGTCGACATATGGTACAAGTCAAAATGAATAAAGCATCGGACATTATTTTTGTCACTGATGCGTCAATTTGGATATGTCCTCCATACGTTTACCATAAAACTTCTTGAGAGATTTACTGAGGCTTTGAATGTAGTGACCTAGATCAAACAACTACTTAACAAGAGTCGTTTGACGCGCCTTGAAATATTGATAGAAAATAGCATAAACGTTTAGCTTTGCCATTTGGGATTGAAACGCTTTGGAGTTCCAGGCCCATATGTCCAACGTACATCTGTAGTTTGTTGCTCGCTGAGTGCGTGAGGGAATGGATGTGTGGAAAATACTATCTACATGTTGTGTCCAATGTCCGAGGACATTCAGTACATCTAGTAACAATGTTCCAGGTATCCTAGGAATCAATGTTCTACACTAGAAACTACTGCCATTGCAGTGTCGTTTTCAGCACATCTGCCAAGAAATCAAGGTGAGGTGAGGTTAAATTGGGTTTAACGTCGCGTCCAAGATTATTGCACTTATATAGCGACGTGCATGCACGTGTATGTGTGTGTGTGGCTGCTTGTACTAGTCCGGACTGATGCCGATTTATAGTGCTAGCTCACTGAGATACCATGCCGCAGTTTAACATGAATACCCCACTCAGACACAGTATACTGACTCCGAGCCGACCAGTCCTTGTTTTAGCCCCTTAATGCCGAGCGCCAGACAGGGTAACAACAAGTACAATCTTTTAACGTCTTTTTATTTGACGCGGCCCGGGATCGAACCCTGGACCTTCCGCTCTCCGGGCGGACGCTCTACCACAAGACCATGGAGCAAGAAATCAAGACCTAATCGCTACACAAGTATATAATAATGTTCGGGGTAGGTTAGTTAGGAGCCATTGTCTGGGGGACCATGAGTACTTTAAAACAAGCGACACGCGGGGAGTTATAACGGTGTTGCGGGAAGAATCACAGATGTTGTCATCATGGAATAATGACAAAAAATACGACGTGGCATGATTGACTGTTTATTACAACTGGAAACCATCTCCTAGAGTGTGTAGAGATTCGTCAACACAACAGCGTCTAATCACATGACTTGTTGCAGTCAATTGAAGTCAGACTGATGTCACTGAAAAGAAAATAATGAAACATTATTTCTCTACATGTATTCTATAAAAAAAATGCATACATTCTATACTTGATACTTATGTGTGGAAATGTTTCAACATGTTTCAACATTGATAACCAAAACAAGTTATGGCTATGAATTCCATCAACACAAGTGGGTGAGGTGAGGTGAAATGGGGTTTAACGTCGCGTCCAAGATTATTGCACTTATATAGCGACGTGCATGTACGTGTGTGTGTCTGTATGGCTGCTTGTACTAGTCCGGACTGATGCCGATTTATAGTGCTAGCTCAATGAGATACCATACCGCAGTTCAACATAACTACCCCACTCAGACACAATATACTGACACCGAGCCGACCAGTCCTTGTTTTAGCCCCTTAATGCCGAGCGCCAGACAGGGTAACAACAAGTACTATTTTTAACGTCTTTTGGTATGACGCGGTCTGGGACCGCTCTGCTCTCAGGGCGGACACTGTACCACGGAGGCAGTACACAAGTGGGATAGTGAGGCAAGAACATGATTTGAGCAAGTACAATAAAACGTTATTTCTGTATATGTATCCTATATGCCATACTTATTTGTGGAATTGTTTTCTTGTTCAACATGTTTCAACATTGATAACCTGATCAAGGCACGGCTATGATCCTAAATTGTACCTACACATGTCATAACAAATGATGAGAAATGTCAATGAATTGAGCAAGAAAACGTTTTGAATTTGTTCACCTTATAAATTTGGCTAATATTTACATACTAAGAGTACTTCTTCGGCTGTCTAATCTTGCATTCAACACTGATAAAACGGCACGTAATATATAGTAGGAAAAATAAGTAATGTTTATAATGCTTTTATCCAAACACTTTCCTCCTTATCTTATTGAAAAGCAAAAAAGCGTTAAGGCAAGTAAGGATTTAATAATGAAACCATGGTATCCATAACCGGTTTGTGGAACCAGTCATGTTCCAAAGCATCTTCATTTTCGCGACGTTCCTTACGGTCAGAAGTAAACTTTTCATCACCAACACTAGGGTCAGTGTTTTTATATGTAATGGGCATATAACATTCACACAACTCAAGTTATATATACAACGAGTAGCTGAGTATTGATTAGCACAGCTGTTGTCGTTATTAAAGTTATAATCACATCTTCGCAGCTTAATATAGGAGGAAAGCCCGAAGTGATGAAGGTCTTTGACCTTTAGTACATTAAAATCTCAGTAAAATAATCAGTGGTCTTATGGGATTTGAACCCACAATAATAGATTTCCGGTGCACCTAAGGAACGCAAATTCTCAGACGAATAAGCCCCCAAAGGCAGGCGTAAAAAAAATGTTCTTCACAGTATTCGGGTTCAATTTGAGGTTTTATTCCGGTGACACGGATGTGAATACCCCATAGACAGCGGTTTCTTAATATTAGCCCAGAGATTCAGATAAAACATCTTACGTGCAAAGCATCTTGTCCCTGACGCAGTTGTCACAGACGACGGAGCCGTTGGAGATGCAGAATGGGCCGTCAAGGTAGGGGAAGCAGTCGTCGGAGCAGGAAAAGGCGTTCATGCGAGCATCAGTTACCTGGTAGGCGGCTGGGGAAGAACAGCAATTTCTTAGAACTTTATCTTTATATTGTGCGATGTAGGCTTTGCGGGACGTTGTGAAGGGGTGTATGTGTATATTGGAAAAATCAAACCCGTTGGAATGGCAAGGTAACGTCAATATATACAGCATCAAGTTTGCAAACATAGTGCTTCTACGGTGATCTATATCAAATAAGAGTTTTGCGAAAGCTAGGGTATCTCATTCTGTGTCAATGTGCACATCTTGAATAAAATCCTGAAAACTTAATTCTCAAGTGTATTTATTATTCCCTGCACGGTCTGGTTTGTTGAGATATGATTAAATAGTTACCTATATTGCATTATATGATTTAGTGTATTTGTAAATGAATTGCTTTCTCTTTTATCGTCTGAGGACTCCTGTGTAATTTCATCTTGAAAAAAGCCAGCACTCAAAACAATTTGTCTGTGTATTGATTTAGCTGAACTGACATATGGTCGCTGAAACCTTTCATTACCCAATATATTTCTCTTTTAAAGGGAATCGAAGGCTGATGTTGACTTTAGTCAGCTGATCTTGCGTATTTGTATCATCTAGACTGGTTTTGATTAACAAATGCGGTTATGGTGAAATGGTACATGGCTATGACCTTACTACGGACGTGTCAGATTAACCCAATAAAACGTTCAATGTGACAAAAAGTACTCAAAGTTTCGGCAGGGGGATATTTACGATATACAAAATGTAGGTGGTATAAATTACTTACCGAATCCGACGATGACGAGGAGGAGGAGGACCTTCATGATGCTGGTGTTGATGTTGGTACCGGTGCTGGTTTCTAACTCGAGTTGGTTTAATGGGATGAAAACTAGATATTTTCCTGCCTTTATATACCCAAATAGCCAACATGACACATACATTAATTAACCCTCATTAGCACCTAAACACTACAATTAGAACTAATTGTTTGTATAAACAGGTCACCTGCCACGTTTGCTCTGCGGCCAAATGAACATGATTTGAAAATGGAAGAAAATTAACGTACTTTATTACAAGTACAAATTATTGACTAATTACTAAATTGCAATGAGCAGCAAAGCAATTCTGGAAAAAATATACACAAAGAAAAAGGTTAGGCTATTCACTTCTATTTCTGAACCATGACAATTAGCTAAAATCATTGCATAGGATGACTGACCACAGGAGCTTGGAGATACCAATGGCATTGGATAGAACACACATTTGACAACAAATAAAGAAGATATTGGTGAGTTGTGATTGAAATTTACTGACAAAAACAACATAGTAACACAGGTACTGTTTTTGACCTCAGACAATACCTCAAAAAGGGATGGAACTGCAGGATTAAGTAAACGAGTTAAACGAGTGAAAATGTTCCTTAATGTCTCTACTTGACATGACACGTGAAACAGATCAGTAGCGGGTATAACCGCCACGTGCCTGGATGACGCATTTCACCCTACGTCTCATGCCTCCATTCAGACGTTTGATCTGTTGATGGGTCAACAACAACCACTCCTGGTGCAATGCTGCTTCCAAGTGGATTCACGGCTCTGCATCTCCTCGGCACTGACTGGATAAGTGTACGAATTCTGTCCTCCGGAATTCTGCGCCATTCTGCTTGTAACGCCTTGGTCAGTCGAGTGTTTGCGGCGTGTTCTGACGTTGACGTACACGTCGATCGAAATCATCCCAGAGGTGTTCGATTTGGTTGAGATCTGGAGATCTCGACGGCCAGGGCAAGTCGTTGATGTTTGCATTATGAAGGTAGTCAACCGTGACACGAGCTGTGTGCGGTTGAGCGTTGTCCTGTTGAAACAGCTCCCTTTGGCGGTTAATAATTGGAGAAGCTGAAGAGGTTGAGGTTGAAGAATTTGATTCATGTAGCGATTTGCTGTCAAATTTCCCTGAACTACAACCAAGTCAGATTTCGTTGTGTAGGATATGGCCTCCCACACCATGACACTGCCGCCACCGAAATTGTCGAATTCACGTACACAATGTGGGGCAAAACGCTCATTTAGACGACGATAAACACGTTGTGTTCCATCTCGCGGGTGAAGAAGAAATTGTGATTCATCGCTAAACCACACTCGTCTCCAGTGTCTCAAATTCCAAGGCTGTGAGGTATGGCACCAACGCAAGCGTCGCTGTTGATGGATCTGTTGCAAAACAGGGACGATAATTGGTATTCTGGGTCGGATTCCAGCATCGCGAAGATGGTTCCTGACAGTCTGGTCCGTTATCCTCCTCAAACCAGGGATGCGCCATGCAGTCTCCGTAGCTGTGGCATTGCGATGACGTAGGTGGATCGGCAGCTCTGAGTCTCGGCATTTTCGAACTTGAAAAAGATTGACAATTGAATGACAAGTTATTGGCTTATGCTTGATTTTTTTATAGCCACTACCACGAGTTATAAATGCCATAACTAGCACGTGCATTTTGCTTTACTGTTTTCCTCCATGACATTTTTTAACAAGTGTGAAAACAATGCCGTTTAAGACATTGCAAATCGACAATGGCTGTGGTTTGACACACCGTTTGTCGAATATCAGGTCACCAACATTTTCCAATAACATATATCCTATTTATATACCGGATGTTTTGTGTAGTCAGGCTCAATCAAGTACACACTACATACTACCTGTGTTTTTTTAAGAGTGTACTCCAAAACGTTGTGTTCATCATAATAAAGGCGACATTCATAAATTCTCTTCCTAGTGAATTTCTTTGCAAGAAATAAAAATCGTAGGTTTGTACCAAACTTCAATATATGTACGCATTCAATGTTGTGTTATACACAAGTCACTACCATTTCGTCTTACATTGTAACCTGTACCTATCCCAAAATACACGCAACTCAGTTTTCTTCTCCAGTGGCGGTACCTGAGGCAGTATTTACGTCCCCAGCACTTTGTGTTTGAGAGCCGACAGAAATGGGGATCAGCTGGTCAGGCTCTTTGAACTGGATGATTTTGTTTCATCGTGCTTCGATGGCGTTGGTTGTTGCTCATGTTTGCAGTTAATGGTTTGTCTGGTCCAAATTCGATACTCAAAGACCGTCGTGACATAACTGAAATATCACCAACAGTAGTCTGAAAGAACATTCACTCATGCACTATGACGACGACACCATACCACTATCTATAGCGTTATTTTTGTTACAGTACCTCTGTAATGTGTTTTCAAACCGTTGTTGTTCACTAACGTAGATGTACAATCGAGCACGCACTTTCTGTGAGGATTTCAACTAGCTTCATACGACTCAAACGCCTCTTTGATCATGGTTATAATATGGCATTAAAGGCTTCATTAAGCTTTCATAAACGTTTATGGTGGACGTATGCCATGAAATGTATTTTTATGCCAACGATGAATATGATAATTATAACAATCAGAAATATCAAAAGAACAGCTTTCAGACTGCATGACTGCCGAGCAATTCATGGTTAAGCCGAATAACCTGCAGAAAACCAAATTTATATTTAATAAAGCCACTTAATATGTTCTTAAAAAGACATTTTCCCAAATGAGAAATACATACACTTTTAGAACACCGTTATTGTTTGTTTTATTGTGAAAATGGGCTCTAGAGAAATAATCATGCACATTACCGGTTTCAACACTGTTTCCGGATATGAAATCCAGGCACGTGGGGATGGGACTGACAAAGATAGAAAAATAATCAACCTGGTTTGGATCATTGTTTTCTTCTGTGTCTAACGGATGCAACTCCACAATTGCAGCGCATTAAACAACGTGCCTCACATCTTCTAAGAAAAGCTGCAAGAAATTGAGTGAGGTAGTATGTTTTTACGCCGCTTTTAGCAATATTCCAGCAATATCACGGAGGGAGACACCAGAAATGGGTTTAACATAGTGTACCCATGTGGGAAACTGAACCCGGGTCTTCGGCGTGACAAGCGAACGCTTTAACCATCAAGCTACCCCACCGCACCGGAAGAAATTAAGAAAGATATTATCCAGGTGCTCACTTATAACACAACACAGTCTATTTCAAATGATTTCAGTATTCACTCGTCACTTTAAATTACCATCCACTCTTTATTATATTTTATATAACATTCTCTGCATAATTATTCTCTGTAAATATACACCAGACAAACTGATGACACAGATACAACTCAACTCAATCACAATTCACTCCATTCATGTTTTCGTGCTATTGACCTCACTGTGAATATTATCAAATATGGTCAGGTCTTTTTCAAGCGAAGGTCAATGCGTCACTTTACTAATGATAACAAAATTGTTAATTCATCAAGAATGAAGTTTCAGGAATTTCTGTAGTTCGAAGCATCCGTTCCTACAACACGGCGTTATCGTATCCAACATCCCCCTCTAAGCTTGATATATTTTCCCTTCGAATTATACCTCTCAGTGGAGCTATAAAGAGAACACATGATATGATCAATACTCGGCCCTTTGTCTTTACATTTGCTTTGAGTTATGTAGTTGTCGAAAAAAGTGATGATTATTCGACTTTACGGCCCTTTTTGCTCAAAATTCCTTTTTCGAGCCCTGAATTGGAGAGAGTTGATATAAAACTACACATTAATAGAACGAGGATTCACTGAATTGTGCGGCTTTGGGACTACAAATGTGCCGTGTATTATGACGTTAATATTGAGAATACTTTTATTCCTATTAATGTGTTTAGGTGTGGAAATAAAACCCCTCAAATCAATAACCGGGATAAGTTTGCTTGTCAAACTTGGGTTGAACATATCAAACCACAAGTTAATAAAACCAGCATTGGTTTTATTGTGACACTTGGGTGAACAAATATTATGTTTATGATAGTGGCTTACCACATTAAAAAATAAGCGTCCTCAAAACCACATGATCCATATTTGAATATATGCCCTTGATATTTTGTTCCGCAAAACAAGTACAATTAATATTTTCTTTTAAATGAGTGAGTGAGTTTCCCTTTTTCAAACGCTTCCACTATGTCGTTTTCAATATCACATGTCAGAAGGAATGGTGTCATATAACGCACAAATATTATATATCTTGTCAAAATAACTGTAAATCAAAATTGATGTAAAAAAGATAGCTTAATTTAATGTCACCATTCAGTCAAATAATATTACGGACAATGACTGCTTCCTCTTCGTTCACCAGATATCACCAGAGTGATAACGCCTGTTTAAACAGTTTGTTTCTGACATACGACGTCGTATGAACTTAATCTGGGAGGAAAGCACGAAGTGATGCAGGTCTCTGACGTTTACCACGAGCACGAGTATGGTGCAAACAACACGAGAACATAATCCGAGCGGATCTCAAATTCGAGACCAAGATCGGAGATAGGTCTCTGGCTCGCCTAAAAGGTACGCAACTCTAATTTCAAACTCTCCTGCGTTTCTTTAGCCCCTGTCTCCGTGCAGAATGAATTGGGTCTTTTATCTAAACCCTGGAGCAAAAAAACCGATGATTCTCTAATGCTATTCGAACACCAAGAGGAAATAAATAACTATTTCTCAGTTGTAGGAACCCAAATATGATAACACCAATTTCAGAATTATTTTAGGATGTTAATAGCCCATTCGTCTTTATATGTTTGACATGTCTTCCGTTTAGCAGGTACAGCAAACTCTATGATGGACTGAGAATTTCAACTTTCAAAACTTGATTTTGCATTGCGTGGCGATATGCAAGCATTAATTCTGTGATTATGTTTACATAGCATAGTTGTTAAACACGAGGTTACGTTTGTGAATCAGCAGTGATTGTGTGCGATAAAAAAGTTATTGAGTTCAATAAAAGCGACAAAACTCTTTCCACGTGCATAAGAAACATCTGCCAAAAAGCAGAGTCGATTCACAATATCATGAGCATGTGTTAATGGATAACAATCAAATAGTAATGATACCAGTTGTTCGCGAAATATTGAGCGTATACTGCCTCACCAGTGGCACCCGTCACAAACACACGCACAGACAAGTCAAGTGATCAAATGAAAAAGAAATAACACGTCGACATATGGTACAAGTCAAAATGAATAAAGCATCGGACATTATTTTTGTCACTGATGCGTCAATTTGGATATGTCCTCCATACGTTTACAAGAAAACTTCTTGAGAGATTTACTGAGGCCTTGAATGTAGTGACCTAGATCAAACAACTTCTTAACAAGAGTCGTTTGACGCTCTTTGAAATATTGGTACAAAAGAGCATAAACGTTTAGTTTTGCCATTTGGGATTGAAACGCTTTGGAGTTCCAGGCCCATATGTCCAACGTAGTTTGTTGCTCGCTGTGTGCGTGAGGGAATGGATGTGTGGAAAATGAATCTACATGTTGTGTCCAATGTCCGAGGACATTCAGTACATCTAGTAACAATGTCCCAGGTATCCTAGGAATCAATGTTCTACACTAGAAACTACAGCCATTGCAGTGTCGTTTTCAGCACATCTGCCAAGAAATCAAGACCTTATCGCTACACAAGTATATAATAATGTTCGGGGTAGGTTAGTTAGGAGCCATTGTCTGAGGGGACTATAAGTACTTTAAAACAAGCGACACGCGGGGAGTTATAACGGTGTTGCGGGAAGAATCACAGATGTTGTCATCATGGAATAATGACAAAAAATAAGACGTGGCATGATTGACTGTTTATTACAACTGGAAACCATCTCCTAGAGTGTGTAGAGATTCGTCAACACAACAGCGTCTAATCACATGACTTGTTGCAGTCAATTGAAGTCAGACTGATGTCACTGAAAATAAAATAATGAAACATTATTTCTCTACATGTATTCTATAAAAAAATGCATACATTCTACACTTGATACTTATGTGTGGAAATGTTTCAACACGTTTCAACATTGATAACCAAATTAAAACAAGTTATGGCTATGAATTCCATCAACACAAGTGGGTGAGGTGAGGTGAAATGGGTTTAACGTGGCGTCCAAGATTATTGCACTTATAATGCGACGTGCATGTACGTGTGTGTGTGTGGCTGCTTGTACTAGTCCGGATTGAAGCCGATTTATAGTGCTAGCTCAATGAGATACCATGCCGCAGTTCAACATAACTACCCGAATCAGACACAATATACTGACACCGAGCCGACCAGTCCTTGTTTTTAGCCCCTTAATGCCGAGCGCCAGACAGGGTAACAACAAGTACTATTTTTAACGTCTTTTGGTATGACGCGGTCGGGGACCGCTCTGATCTCAGGGCGGACACTGTACCACGGAGGCAGTACACACGTGGGATAGTGAGGCAAGAACATGATTTGAGCAAGTACAATAAAACGTTATTTCTGTATATGTATCCTATATGCCATACTTATTTGTGGAATTGTTTTCCTGTTCAACATGTTTCAACATTGATAACCTGATCAAGGCACGGCTATGATCCTAAATTGTACCTACACATGTCATAACAAATGATGAGAAATGTCAATGAATTGAGCAAGAAAACGTTTTGAATTTGTTCACCTTATAAATTTGGCTAATATTTACATACTAAGAGTACTTCTTCGGCTGTCTAATCTTGCATTCAACACTGATAAAACGGCACGTAATATATAGTAGGAAAAATAAGAAATGTTTATAATGCTTTTATCCAAACACTTTCCTCCTTATCTTATTGAAAAGCAAAAAAGCGTTAAGGCAAGTAAGGATTTAATAATGAAACCATGGTATCTATAACCGTTTTGTGGAACCAGTCATGTTCCAAAGCATCTTCATTTTCGCGACGTTCCTTACGGTCAGAAGTAAACTTTTCATCACCAACACTAGGGTCAGTGTTTTTATATGTAATGGGCATATAACGTTCACACAACTCAAGTTATATATACAACGAGTAGCTGAGTATTGATTAGCACAGCTGTTGTCGTTATTAAAGTTATAATCACATCTTCGCAGCTTAATATAGGAGGAAAGCCCGAAGTGATGAAGGTCTTTGACCTTTAGTACTTTAAAATCTCAGTAAAATAATCAGTGGTCTTATTGAATGGATTTGAACCCACAATAATAGATTTCCGGTGCACCTAAGGAACGCAAATTCTCAGACGAATAAGCCCCCAAAGACAGGCTTAAACATAATGTTCTTCACAGTATTCGGGTTCAATTTGAGGTTTTATTCCGGTGACACGGATGTGAATACCCCATAGACAGCGGTTTCTTGATATTAGCCCAGAGATTCAGATAAAACATCTTACGTGCAAAGCATCTTGTCCCTGACGCAGTTGTCACAGACGACGGAGCCGTTGGAGATGCAGAATGGGCCGTCAAGGTAGGGGAAGCAGTCGTCGGAGCAGGAAAAGGCGTTCATGCGAGCATCAGCTACCTGGTAGGCGGCTGGGGAAGAACAGCAATTTCTTAGAACTTTATCTTTATATTGTGCGATGTAGGCTTTCCGGGACGTTGTGAATGGGTGTATGTGTATATTGGAAAAATCAAACCCGTTGGAATGGCAAGGTAACGTCAATATATACAGCATCAAGTTTGCAAACATAGTGCTTCTACGGTGATCTATATCAAATAAGAGTTTTGCGAAAGCTAGGGTATCTCATTCTGTGTCAATGTGCACATCTTGAATAAAATCCTGAAAACTTTATTCTCAAGTGTATTTATTATTCCCTGCACGGTCTGGTTTGTTGAGATATAATTAAATAGTTACCTATATTGCATTATATAAATCAGTGATTGAAATTGAATTTAAGAGATTAATTTGGCCATTTAATTTGAAGTTATACCAATGCTGCTTTGATAGACCTTAACGTAAAACTCCGAGCAGCTGTTTGTATCCACTAGCAATATGTATTTGAAAATGAATTGCTTTCTCTTTTATCTTCTGAGAACTCCTGTGTAATTTCATCTTGAAAAAAGCCAGCACTCAAAACAACATGTCTGATTATTGATTCAGCTGAACTGACATATGGTCGCTGAAATCTTTCATTACCCAATATATTTCTCTTTTATAGGGAATCGAAGGCTGATGTTCACTATGGTCAGCTGATCTTGCGTGTTTGTATCATCTAGACTGGTTTTGATTAACAAATGCGGATATTGTGAAATGGTACATGGCTATGACCTTACTACGGACGCGTAAGATAAACCCAATAACACGTTCAATGTGACAAAAAGTACTCAAAATTTCGGCAGGGGGATATTTATAATATAAAAAATGTAGGTGGTATAAATTACTTACCGAACCCGACGATGACGAGGAGGAGGAGGACCTTCATGATGCTGGTGTTGATGTTGGTACCGGTGCTGGTTTCTAACTCGAGTTGGTTGAATGGGATGAAAACTAGATATTTTCCTGCCTTTATATACCCAAATAGCCAACATGACAAATACATTAATTAACCCTCATTAGCATCTAAACACTACAATTAGAACTAATTGTTTGTATAAACAGGTCACCTGCCACGTTTGCTCTGCGGCCAAATGAACATGATTTGAAAATGGAAGAAAATGAACGTACTTTATTACAAGTACAAATTATTGACTAATTACTAAATTACAATGAGCACCAGAGCAATTCTGGACAAAATATACACACACACAAAAGTTAAGCACACCTCTATTTCTGAACCATGACATTTAGGTAAAATCATTGCATAGGATGACTGACCACAGGAGCTTGGAGATACCAATGTCATCGGATAGAACAAACATTTGACAACAAATAAAGAAGATATTGGTGAGTTGTGATTGAAATTTACTGAAAAGAGAACATGGTAACACAGGTACTGTTTTTGACCTCAGACAATACCTCAAAAAGGGATGGAACTGCAGTATTAAGAAAACGAATAATTATTACGTTTGATGTTTCATGTGAAAATGTTCAATCCTTAAAGTCTCTACTTGACATGACAGGTGAAACATTTCAGATCTGGACTCATTGCTGGCCAGGGTAGAGTCGTTATTGCATTGACCCTCGTGTAATCCACAACTACACGCGAACGATGTGGCCTGGCATTTCCATCCATGTACTGAGGTCGAGTAGCAAGAGGATGGTTGTCAAAATGAGGAACGACGACTGGCCTCAAAACGTCCCGGATGTACTGTTAAGTTGCCCCTTATGGTGACCAAATCCAACCTGCAATTATGAGAGATACACCCCAAACCATTACCGAGTCCCCATCGTATGCAACAGTTGGTTTAATGTTCCTGGGGTTGTAGGCCGTGTTCCGGTGCCTCCAAACTCTCGTTCTTCCATCAGTTTATGTGGGGCAGAAAGCGACTTTCGTCTGACCAATGGATTCATCTCCAAGTTCTCAAATTCCAGTTGTGTCGCGCAATACACCATGCTAAATGAGCAGCTTTGTGGTGATCTCTCAACTGAACTGAACTTTATTTACGCTCAGGCCGCTATCAGCGGCATCAGAGGTACCAAATTATATCAACAATATAATACATATACATATAAATATAGAATATATACAAAAACATCTTGGCCGAGCATGCATGCATATTTATACTGATTTCCTATGGTAGCAATATATGTGCAATTCAAAAAGAAGGAGAGTTACTTGATAGGTTTAAACAATGACATGATGATTTTACAGAATTTGGACAGTTTTCTCAATGTTCCTAGTCGGGAATTATTGAAAAGTAAATTCATTTTATGCATATTGGGTTTAATGTAGTAGAATCTGTGTAAAAAATGTTTTCTTTCGTTTTCTAAAGATGGACAAATAAACAAATAATGAAATTCATCACCTATGTCAGATAATTTGCAAAGTTGGCATTTCCTTTCGGTTAAAGGTATTTTTTCTCCATCACCGAACAAGGGACGCTTTATGACTCGTCTTGCCCTCAGTCCTGCTGCTTTCAGTCGGTTCCTGACGGTTCTGGTGCTGAAACGACGATTGGGAAACCACAGCTGTTTCAGATGAGTGCTTGTTAAAAAGGGTTCTCGGGTATGAGACGAAGAAGGTCCCTGTCTTCGCGATGTGTCGTCACAGGAGGTCTTCCGGATCTAGGACGGTCCTGTACATCACCGGTCTGAGCATGTTTCTCGACTAAACAGCTTATGACAGTGTGATGATACCCCAAATTCCGACCAATGTCATTACAAGACATTCCTGTGTTATGCATGCCGATTATTTGCCATCTTGTGGCGTTTGATGATCGCCTTCGTGCCATGGTTACACAATGTCATGGAATAACTGTTTAAAACCGAGTTTAAGAAAGCAATTTTAACGTTTGGATATACTGCTTTTAGAGATATTCGAGGGTAGCATGCAGCACGGATACACCAATACACGGCACGTGAGCTTTCGTCACGCATGACTGATTACATCATCTCGAGAAAACATAATTATTCCCGTAATTATGTCTTTCATGATCGTTACAAATATTGGGGCCAAACAATAATGAAATATATTAGGGTGTGCCTAACGTTTTTCTGTGTGTATAGATTCGTAGTGATTTTGTGTCTAGGTTTGTCAGCACCATGCCGTGCTCGTGGGTTTCACCAAATTGGTAAACGTCAATGACCTTCATGGAGTTGCCTCCCACATCAAGCCGCCACCGGGGATAAATTACGGAAACCACTTAATCAAGATCGCGGCGTTAAACCACTCAGTTAACAATGTCGTTTGTTGTTAAACGCCGCACTCTGCAATATTGCAGCTATATGATGGCAGTCTGTAAATAATGGGGGCGGGACCAGACAGTTCAGTGATTCACATCATGAGCATCAATCTACGCATTTGGGGTAGGATGACATGCACCAAGCAAGACAGCGAGCCTGACCATCCGATCCCGTTAGTCGCCACTTACGACAAGCATGGGTTGCTGAAGAGTGAGTGAGTGAGTGAGTGAGTGAGTGAGTGAGTTGGGTTTAACACCGCTTTTAACAGTATTCCTGTTATATTACGGCGTGTCAGCTTAATGTGGGAGGAAAGCCCGAAGTGATGCAGGTCTCAGACGTTTACCACTTCGGTGAAACCCACGAGCACGGGTATGGTGCTGACAAACCTAGAAACATAATCGGGGCGAACCGGGATTCGAACCCACAATCATAGGTTTCTGGCGTGTCCAAGGGACGGTTGCTGAAGACCTGTTCTAACTCGGATAGTCGAGTGAAAAAGTAAAGTGAACATGTACGCCATGTCAGGACTCCGGCAACAGTTTTATTAGCCGATTAGGAACGGGAAATACTTAATCGTGTAAGGAAATTGACCCCAAATTTCTAGAATCATCATCAAATACATTTGTATTATTAATCTATTCAGCAATTATGATTATATTATTTTTTGGGAACGGTCTCATGTATATACATGTATTAACCTATCCTAATACCCAGTAATTGAATAATGATGTTAATTGCATCTGCCAGCTGACACGCTTAATCAGTGAATGATTGACCTCGGTTACCCGGCACAGCTACACACTGACAGCATAACCGTTTTGAACAATGTTAAATACATAGAGGTTATCACGCGAGTGTGTTTTGGGATGGTAAATATCCAGCATTAGGAATAAACATTGTATTTAGCGAGCCTTGGCGAGCTAAATACATAGTGTTTATTCCTAATACAGGATATTTACCATCCCCAAACACACAAGCGTGATAACCTCTTTATCATATAATGTCATTCTTTAATTCTGTGCTTCAGAATTGCTTTCCCTCTCTCAAAAACATTACCGAAACATTGCGAGTTTTCCTGGAATGCGCGCATTAATATTTATTACGTCACAGGGTAAGTGATATGTCAGTCGGACAGTGACAGTAGCCAATATAGTTCCTACTGAAATCTCTTTCTTATACAGTGGCGAAGCAACATATACGCAAAACAACAATTGTTTTTATTTGCCTTTCGCGGTAATCGATCGGTCTGTCTGCTAGAGTAACTGCCCTTTGTCAAAGGGAAGCTACTCTATCTCTAGTCTATGAGACGTCACGGCCACGGTCAGACGTTGTTGACAGTCGGTCTGTCCTGTCATAGCGTTATGAAGTGTAGTCAGATGTACACACAGCGGCAAAACGAAACAAAGTAACAATTAAAACATATTTCGGCCAAATCCAACTATTTTAATTTGTGGAGAAAGGTTGAAGCCGCAGAGGTCTACAAGTACAGATACGGCTACTGATCCCGCTTGGCTAGGCCTCGTGCCCTCGCAAAATTGTGTCGAAATTTATATCTCCAAAGTTGCCAAAACTTATAAAATGCCTTAGCTACGTCACGGTTAGACACTGATTTTCAGTATATTAGACTGATCTTTTCATAATGAAAGCAATTATCTCTGTAGTTTATCCAGATTCCCGATGGTTAATTCTGACTCGATCGCCGAATGACGAGGGCGACGCCATGTTTGTTTATAAACAGTGAAAGTAGTCCCTACTTGACCTTTGATATTTGCATCTCTATCCGCATATGACCCCAACGGATATCGGTTTTATCCGTTGGCTTTATCCTGCCGAGAAACCTACCCATTATATGATAAATGAATATACATAAACATGTATTTTGTTTATTTATTGCCGCATTATGAACCCGGTTTGTAAACTCATCGATTTTGACTGCCGTATTCGACGTAATAAGCGCGCCGCTCTAAGAAGAGCCCACGGTGATATTTCCAAATATATTGGCTAGTGAACAATTCCAATTAGCACCCCTTCCGATTGATCAATCTACACAAGCCTTACTTATTCGCGTATAATACGCACGTGTTATATGCACCTTTAATTATGGGCAGTTTAATTCTGGGAAAATGTATCTGTCGTATATAAATATTTCAGGCTGTCAGCATAAACCACGAAATTCTGTTTTTTTTCCACAAAATTAATATTCTCATAAGAGCCCCCTGTTTCTAATTTTGAGAACGCCCTGGGCCCTTAATACGTCGAATACGGTAATAATAATATGGTAATTTTGAATTAGTCGCCTTTTTACGACAAGCATTGGTTTATTCCGGACAAGCCGAATAGCGACTCGTGCACCTCTCGTGGCCATTTTTGTGACCGGGTTCCGTCTAAACGCAAACGGGTATACCTAAAACAATTGTCTACTCGTTGCGTAATGGTTCACATATATTTCCCCATA
Source organism: Haliotis rufescens (assembly GCF_023055435.1). Taxonomy (NCBI): domain Eukaryota; kingdom Metazoa; phylum Mollusca; class Gastropoda; order Lepetellida; family Haliotidae; genus Haliotis; species Haliotis rufescens. The sequence goes on along the minus strand of NW_025964212.1, from coordinate 1,814,946 downwards.
TATTATGTATATTTCAGATGCAATTTAAAGCACATCGGGACATGCGGAATTATACAGTATGCTTGAACACATTTAACTGTGTCTTGGGTATATTTTTAGATGCAAGACATATGTAGAATAAAAAATTATTTCTGATTCTTTGACGAAGAACTTGAAATCATACGCGCATTCTGATTGGTTTGTCGTATTTTCGCACATAACATTCATCGATAGGGGGACGAGTCTTCTTGCAGGTTAAGGAAAGGAGCGAGTGGTGACGAATGAAAGCAGGGCAGCGTTGCATCACTACACCATGACTAGACTGGGTTTTTTTCGACCCGGTGACTCGCAGACTGCACTGCCCTTGAAGATCCGTGTTAGTCTTCAGCAACTATGCTTGTCGTAAGTGGCGACTAACGGGATCGGGTGGTCAGGCTCGCTGTCTTGCTTGGTGCATGTCATCCTACCCCAAATGCGTAGATTGATGCGCATGATATCATTCACTGGATTGTCTGATCCCGATTCGATTATTTACAGACTGCCGTCATATGCCTGGAATATTGCTGAATGCGGCGTTAAACAACAACAAAACAAACATGTCATTGATTCAAAAGACCAGTGGTAAAGACTGATGATTGAGGAATTACCAAAGTTCGAAGCATTCATTCCCACAGCACGACGTTTTCTTGTCGCCGGACATATTTTTCCTTAAAAAATCATTGCTCTTTTTCTCGGTGGCGCCATATTGAGAAACACATGGCTTGATCAATACTCTGCGCGTTTACATTTGTCTTGAATTATGGTGCACTTTTATCGCATGAGCAGTGAGGAATTTACATATCTTGGAGATAACATCTACTTGGTGGAACACACTGAGTTGACTGAATGAAATTTTCTGCATCAAAATATGTCACCAGCTGCCAATAAATTAACAAACTTTGAAAATTAACGTTATGAGAACTTGCATGGCACAGATGGATTCTTTATCCAGCCGTGACAGAATGGATAATCTAACTTATAGTGTGGGTGCCAAGGGATCTGAGTAGCTATTTTAAATATTCAAGAATTATATTCAGTCGGATAAGTATAAGATTATCATTCAAGTATTTTGAATATCGAGTCTTGGACTGGCATGCTTAATTCCTTTTAAACACAGAAAAAACACCTCGTTTGATTTGACTTCGGGCTTTCCTCCCACATGAAGCAGAACGCCGTGAGAAAACGGGAATACTGTTAAAAACAGGATTAAACCCAACTCACTCACTCAGCTCATTTGATGTTTTATGCCACCATATATACTGTTAAAGTTTAACAACGCCGCAATATCCCAGACCAGACAATCCATTGATTGATCTTGTGAGTGAGTGAGTTGGGTTTAACGCCGCTTTTAACAGTATTCCAGTTATATCACGGCGTGTCAGCTTAATGTGGGAGGAAAGCCCGAAGTGATGCAGGTCTCAGACGTTTACCACTTCGGTGAAACCCACGAGCACGGGTATGGCGCTGACAAACCTAGAACCATAATCGGGGCGAACCGGGATTCGAACCCACAATCATAGGTTTCTGGCGTGGCCAAGGGACGCAACTATGCGAATCGCGGCGCCTTAGACGACTGGGCCACCCGTGCCCCCGATTGATATTGTGAGCTACGATACACGTGATCGGGGTACGATGACACACAATCAACCATGTCTGACCACCCAATCCATTTGGTCGCCTCTTACGACCAGCATAGGTTAACCAGGACTCCCAATGGGTTCTAACATCTGTAAATTAAGATTGATGTAAAACGATGTCACACTTGAAATGCCATCATTCAGTTGCAAAGTTCGAGCTTTTGTAGAAATAATGTGTGTCTATTGATCTTAATACCAGAGCATTCAACTAATGGCTTTCTAACAAAAAGATAAACGATCACTCTGAAAATAGTTCTACTAAAGCCGTAAGCAAATGTAATGAATGGATCCATTTTAGGTCTATTTTAGGATGTTAATAGCCTCCCAGACCTGTAATTTCAACATGTCGTCCTTTTCTACTGAAAAAAAGAGGTACAAAAATCAGCAATGATGGAATGGAAGTGTCAAACTTAATTTTGTATTATGCAGAGACATGGAAACATCGCTTTAGTAGTAACATTTGCATTAAAAGTAATTTCATATTGTATAGTTCAGAGCAAAAACAACAACGTTACTAACATTGTCAGTTCCACGTTTGCCAATCCGTGTTAGAGTTGCATATACGTTTTGAGCTTCATCATTTCCCAAAGGTTTAGTTGATAACAGTCCAGACAAAACAAGAAAGTTTTTTATCAATCAGTCCTTGCGTGCGTGTCTGCTAACCGGAGCGGAATATACACTTTCAGTTCGAGGTGGCGTCAGATACATGAGTCTGACTGTCCATTTTAACTGATATACAGTAAACTACGGTTCTAACGAACACGCTTATAACGAACTGACGGATATAACGAACTTATTTTTTAGTCCCGACTATTTGCTGTAGTTATGGTGTATATATGCTTATAACGAATTACGGTTATAACGAACTAAAATTAGTAGTCCCTATGAGTTCGTTATAACCGTAGTTTACTGTATTGGGTTTCAAGGAATGAATACAGTAAACTACGGTTATAACGAACTCAAAGGGACTACTAATTTTAGTTCGTTATAACCGTGGCTTATAATTGATCAGTCGAGACAAGTAAAGGTTATACATAAATGACTGAAGAAATATGGCCGATCCATAGCCACTGTAGATCCTGATTCAATAATGCCCCCCCCCCCCCCCCCCCATTATGATTTAAGGGAGTCCAATCGAAGTTCAGGGGATTGCTGGGGCACGACGTCCTATTGGTGGCGATAGGCCACCCTATGAAAAACACTTAGCATCAAAGCACTATCCGGAGGAACTTCACGTCATTCCATTGTGATGTATGTTATCCTATTTCGGAAGAGTCGTTTCCTCATCCATTATCTAAACTGTGTTTAACAAATTGACGTTGCATTGTGAACGCTATCAAATTGATGACCAAATTAGCTTCAGTGCAATATGTTATTGACCCATGTGCTTGAGCAGAAGGCATGTTTGATATATTACCGAGTGAGTGGGTTGGAGTTCTAAAGCGGCTTTGAACACTAATTCATTTTTATCAGGTCATGTTAGCTTAATGTGAGAGGAATCCCCACAGTGACGCAGGTCGGGAAAGTTTACCATGAACATCAGTATTGTGCTGAAGACCAAGACCCATGATCAATGTTGTTGGTTGGTTTGTTGTTTAACGCCGCACTCAGCAATATTCCAGCTATATGGCGGCGGTCTGTAAATAATCGAGTCTGGACCAGACAATCCAGTGACTAATATCATGAGCATCGATCCACACAATTGGGATCGATGCCATGATCAAAGCCAATTTGGGATTCGAATCCACGACAAGCAGCAACCCCTTACATTCAGTTATGTGTGGGTTATTTGTTATCACGTACATGTGTGATATTTGTTAACAAACAAATAAAGTCAATTGCCGTATTCGACGTAATAAGCGCACAGGGCGTTCTCAAATTAGAAATAGGGGGCTCTTATTAGAATATTAAGAAACAGAGTTGAAAGATAAATTTCGTGGTTTATGCTGACAGCCTGAAGTGTTTATGTACCACAGATATATTTTTCCAGAATTTAATTGCCCATAATTAAGGGTGCATAAAACACATGAGTGCGTATTATACGCGAATAAATAATTCCTGTGTACATTGATCAATCGGAAGGGGTGCTAATTGGGATTGTTCACTAGCCAATATGTTATATTAGCAAATGTCGCCGTGGACGCTTATTAGAGCGGGGCGCTTATTACGTCGAATACGGTACATATTGTTTATGTCCATCTGCTGCTTATTACATGTACATATACCTCTCATCTCTTGGTTATATTGATTCCAGCTTGACAACGGCGTAAGAATCTTCATCGAAATGTCGCTAATGAAATAAACCAGAAGCCTATATTCACAGAGTTGTGCGTTTTCCGTTTTAATCTAGTGTTCAATGATTTACAGAGAGCTGTTAACGCCATGGTGAACGCTAACTTTACGCTGCAGTTGTTGAGCACGATCGGCTGGCCGTGGGTCCTTGATTGTTTGCGATGGCATCAGTATGAATGCTAAGACGGACCTCATTGTGTAGCTACATGTAGGCACAATGACAGATCAGAAACACAGACATCATTACGCCGATTTTCACTGGGTGAACACCGGATTTTACGTTTGCAATGTTACAGTGTTACAGTGTACCCAAAGCTCCCATGTCCATGAATACACAATGCTAATATAGAAAGTGGTCAAATGTAACAACTGTTACGGCCATGGGAGCCGTGCCAATTTACACTTGTCAGAGGAGTACACAAAATTCGTTATCTTGACTACCAGTTGTCGGACTTTTATGTTTGTGGAAGCCACGGTGGCTGAGTAGGTTGGATCGCTGACTTTGTGTGCTGGCGATTAATTGCCACAAGAGTGTGCGTTCGAATCCCGGATGGGACTCAATCCCCAAAAGTACTAGAAATTTATTTCACAAAGAAAGTCTTATCCCAAATCTGCGTTGCATTTGTTACATTTGGCCACTTTCAGGATTTGGTTTTCAGGATGTATTTAATCAACACAGGATGTGTTCTCTATGCGGCATAAAAAAGCATATTTTCTACTCACTGCGAGATATTTGTTTGACGTAAAATAACACAACTATCAAAACAATTCTTTTGAAAGCTTATTTCTGTTAGACATATATACATGTCACTTATTTCACAAGGGTGTCAACATTTTGTGGCAAGCTTATTGCATTATTTAAGGCAATTCAGAGAGGACATAACAAAATTAGACGGGTCTTTTGTGCATAAAAATACATCCTAGTGATGTGAATCAAGAGTTATATATAAACTAACAGGAACTGACCGAAGCCATTCATCTCAGCCCACGGATATAGCAGGAATTAACATCGAATGCCCAAAAGGACAGACTGCATTGTCAGCACGGTCACTTACAGAGATTCGTGTTCTGTTGATGCTTAGGTCCAACATGGTTCATTATATTGATCGGTCATTCACTGGCGACCTTTCGGAACCGACCAATTGATATTTGTTTGATATACGACTAGTTTGAGACATATCACTTGGTATCATTTCACTAACAAGTTTATAGGATAAAAAAGAAACTATGTGTGTGCCAAAACATTAAATATGATACTCCCCACCCCAGTCGTCATATGGATGTTATGCCACAATAGAAAACGTAGACATTCTTTCGTATTACAAAAAAAACTGCCAACGAGTACTAAGTCTGTTTCCCACATCCCGGGAGACGCCGCCGTACACATGATCACAGGAAACGACAAAGGTCAAATGATACCATTGATTTGTCCCTCCTTTAATAAACACTGGGACTTAACGAAGTACGATCACGACTAAGCTCTGTGTGGTTAAGAGAAATGAAACTACTTCAGTTTTTTTGTTGATGGATGGGTCCACAAACACCAAGAACTCACATTATCATTGGAAAGTATAGTTCTCGATAGTGCATTAAAACGTCTGACCTAACCAGAAACAGACTCGCTAAATCAGAAAAAAGACTGTTCATGTATTTGAATCTAGCAAACAGGGGAATTCATGTAATAAACGTAGGTAACATTCTCAGACAAAAATCAGTTTCCTCAATGCCGCACAATATTTCAAATTTCAGGAAACACGGACAGTTATATTTTCCAAGTTTTTAAGTTGTCCAATTTTAGGAACGTGTTGTAGAACATGGCAGCTCATGAAGTATCCTCTTGTACTTGTGGCTGTTGGCCATTTAATCACAGACGACAGTTATGCAAATACATATTCATATTGTTGTGTTACATTGTCAGCGGAATATGTTTTCTAATCATGCAACCACTAACGTTTAACCACTGCAGCCGTTGAAATATGCAGCTACTCGCCCACTAGTCTCGCATCAAAACACGGGCTATGTACTCGCGGGCAGATGACCACGGAGTACGCTGATCACTGTATCGGATTAACGAGACTGATTAATGAGTGATTTTAGCAATTTGTCGCAAATTAGGTGTGTCGGAGTCGGAGTGGAGACTGTAGGATTGGTAACCTCCCAAAACCCCTACATCCCATTTCCCCTACAGCTTAAGACAACAAAGTTCACGGTCCATGGCACTCCTAATCCCTAGTCTGTTACCTATTTCATACAATGGAACAACACAAGAAACAAGAATAGATTGAGATAAATATTTAATTACGATTACGATATTATTCAAAATTCATAATACATTATAATAAAATGTTCATTTTTCAAAATTCATAATACATTATAATATATTTCATCTCAAATGTTCAATTCACTCTTTATCCCAGCCTGAGGAGATGGCCAACCGCATCTAGAAACTGCATTGGGGATTTCACCTTTCTATTCAACTCGTCCTTCAGGCGGCAGAGACGGTTCTCCACCTCTCTGTAACTCTCTTCCTGCCTCTTAGAGCTGCTCCAAAGTCGAGCTGTAAAATCTTAACTCGTTCTGCCTGTTCCACCTTCCTGACTACCTCCACAAATCGGTAGATGTTGGGATGTCGGTGAGGGAGACCTCGGTTGAGTCGGTTATTAAAGACTTCCAGGTTGCTGTTCGTCCTGGGACGGTTCCCATCATTTGTGTCGGATAAAGCCGATTGTCGGATTAACGAGTGTCGGATTCACGAGATTTGACTGTATATGGCTCAACATATTGGGAACAACATGCTACCAACGTGGAGCAAAAGTAAAAATCATGACGGATGCACAACATAGGCCAAGAGAGATGAACCAATTTACTGTATAAACATTGATGTTAATAAGTATACGTATAAGTGGTTCCCTCCCATAACGTAGAAGTTATACACGGCATCTTGACAATGAACAAAAAGAAGAGCGAAACTAGCGCAGATGCAATTTGGAGCAGCACCGCCACCCAGGAAGGTTGTCTACAGAGAGAAAGAGCATCGCCTTTTCCGACTCAAGGAACAGCTTCATCGCCGTGAAACGACACCCCTTCAGTAAATGGATGCAGTTGGTCCACTGATGATAACAAAGCGAAAATGACTGATAATCATAAATGCCAATGAAATAACATTTGAATAAAAAATTGTGAAATCTACCCAACTTTCTTTCTTGTTACATGGGTGATACCATTTTACTTAATCAAGGGTACAGGGTACTACTTACTGATGCAACTAGCCATAACGAGTGTTGTTTTAACGGGTCTGCGTTTTGGCAGGTCTACGTTTTGGGAAGATACCGTATAAGTATATACCTATGTTGTTTAGCACTATCCATCACTTGCTTGATAAAGGTGTTAGGATCTACACCGAAACGTCGCACTAATTGTAATAAAGAAGTTGTTCATCCATAGAACTTGTCTTCATCACATCAACTTCTAAATGCCACTTAAAGAAGAGATGAACCTGTTGAATGCCTTACGAAGTGTGTTATGTCAAGTTCCTAATGGCATTGGTAGAATGCACAAACAGGAAGGGTCATCCAATGTCACCTGCCTACAAAAGCAGAACCATTCTAAAACCTACTATAAGGGACATATCAAATAATGCCACATTTTACGCTAGAATGGTTCCCGAGGAAGAAATCTGCAAGCTTTATCAGTACTGTGGTACTGTGGTTTGATTTGACTGAAGGGTTACACTAGCCTCAGTGAAACTTTCAATTTCTTTTATAGTCACATGTGGCGGGGACATTTTCATATATGACGCATCCGTAAACAAAGCGATGTCTAATGCAATTGCGTATCTTGACTTGTACGATATGTTCCCGCGATTGTTCAGGTGAACAGTTGACTTGTCTTTGCATGTGTTTGTGACTGGAGTCAACGGCGGGGCGGGATACGCTCTCCGTTTCGCGAAAACCTGGTGTCATCACTATTTAATGGTGATTCATAAACATATTCATAAACACATTATCTGTGATATTACGGTAATGTACCTGGATATATCGCTCTGACCAGTGGTCAGTGTCGGTGGAGATTCGGTTTCATATGTAATCTTAAGCACAACAAGTGTTCAATTCATATGATAATGATTCTAACTTGAGCACACTAAGATAGAAATAAAAGTACCCAACAGACACAAAGTACTCATATATAGTTGTGTTGGATCTGATGTCGCTGATACATTTTCAGTATTATGGTACGAAACGATACCTATTTTGGTATGAAGCGGCCAGGGATCGAACCATCGACGTTCCACTCTTCAGCCAGACGCCCTGTCCATTACACTGTGAGGGAGCTTTTTGCAACGTACAAAGTGACCTCTTTCGCTGCGTTCCCTGTGCTTTGAATTATGTTGGGTTTTTTTGTGTTTTTTTGTTTAACGCCGCACCCAGCAATATTCCAGCTATATGACGGCGGTCTGTAAATAATCGAGTCTGGACCAGACAATCCAATGATTGACATCATGAGCATCGATCCACGCCATTTGGGATCAATGACATGCATCAACCAAGTCAGCGAGCCTGACCACCCGATCCCTTTTCGACAAGCAGAGTCGCTTTTTACAGCAAGCGTGGGTTGCTGAAGACCTATTCTACCCCGGATCTCCACGGGCCGCTTTGAAATATGAGCTGATGGGTACGAGGCTCCCGTGCAAAGCGTCCACACACTATTATAAATGTCAGGGCTGGAAGAAATGTACAGTAACACCTTTAATTAATTGTAAGTGGTAGTAAAATTAGACATTTTCTTACGTGGCTAAGAAATACTTATTGTTGCAAATGTGATACGTACAAGCATAAACAAATGTTGTAAATATGACCGTTACCGATCTCGACCTAAGCATGCATTTGCTTAAAACCTTCCGCATTTCGTCACTGCTTTATGCTTTATCTTGCCCTAGACCTTGGCCTGATTGCTCAAACACTATCCGTCTCAAAAGACCATTTCATATCGAAGATTTACGAGCCTTAAAGGAAAATACCGGATTCAAAATAGAACGTGACATTTCTTCTATTTTAATAGTCGCCTTCAGAGATACGGATCATTATGTCACATGACATTTCTTCTATTTTAATAGTCGCCTTCAGAGATACGGAGAAACCCCAGAACACGCACTCATCTACTGCACACACTACCTAACACATCGAACCGCATTACAAACCACCCTCAATCTAAACAAGGCTCTCACTCTAGAAGCAATACTAAACCCACAAAATAAACTAGAAAACTTCAAGGCCTTAGGCGTATTCTTAATCAAAACGGAACTAATAAAACGCATCTAAAAACACTATAATCCACCAAATCAAAATTACATAAACACACAAACATCCACCATACCCAGCTCCCTTAGTTCTCCTCCCCTACCCCATTGGCATCTATTCCAAATCTCAAAATTCCCAAATTCTATATAAGCAACCCCTAAAGCCCCCTCTTGGGTTGCGCACACCACTTTCGCCCCTTTCGGAAACACATTAAATGGCCTGGCCGGGCCCGTGTGCGAAATACGCATCAGTCGGAAAGCGCACGTTAAATCTCCAAAGTAAGTAAGTAAGTAAGTAAGTAAGATACGGATCATTATGTCACGTGACATTTCTTCTATTTTAATAGTCGCCTTCAGAGATGTGGATCATTATGTCACGTGACATTTGATCGTGAACCCAGCAATTTCCGATAAAGGTTTAAATATTCAGTTTGAAAATGTCTTTTGACCATCCGCAGCAACATAGATCGTTAGCAACAGAAGCGTTGGTAAAATATGCAATAGTGAGGTCTCATAGGTATTGTCGGAAAAGTAATAACTTCCCAAGCAGCACACGAGTGTGTCAACTTCAAGTCCATTTCCACGAGATAAATTGTCTGGGTTACCAGGCTACGTATAAATCCTTGTAGAATAAAGCTGGCATGTTGAAATGCCAGGGTCGAGTTTACGGTCTTGTAATGGTTCCTGGGTCACATCTTGATTAGTTCCGGTATACGATACAGCTGAACACGATATTATATTCGTCAAATGAGTGGTGTGGATTCTATACGGAAAAGAAAAGAAAAGACTGATGCACATAGAACTCGGTTCGACGCGGAATGAAGCATTTCTAAGTCGTTCTCATATCTCAAATTGTCTCCAGAGACAAACACGACTTTACAGCCTGATTGAGTAGTATTTTTGGATTATAATCACCACTCCAGAATATGCGTTATTCTGCTCATACAAATGTTATGTCGTAGGTCAAACTGAAGAAATGTTGTTTGATCAAAGGCTTAAAACCATTCCAATTACCAGCAACGGGGTAGGGGGGCTACATATTGATAGAAATAAATTCTATAGTCAGCACAAATTGGTCCAGTAACAGAAAAACATGTTTCCTTTGCCGTCGTGTTTTCAAAGCTTTCCGGGTTAAATTACACCATCAAAGGGAATGTCTGCGTAGGTTTTCTTCAGCATGTTTCAACCTCGAAAGCATTAGAACAATAGGAGAGATTTTACATTGATATTGGAACAGCAGACTCTAATTAATTTTGAATGCCTACTGCAGCCCATGTATATAGCCAAAATGTCTGTATACATGAGCCAAAGTGACGAGACGAGAATAGTCCTTTGCCAGTAAAATGTCAAATGTTTTGCGTAATTGGGGCAGGCTAATGTAGCTTTAACATTTGTTCAAACAACTCCAGGACTAATGATATTTTTTGTACATTGTGTGTACGTGTCAGCCAAAAAAACATTTGTTGTAAAACAATTGTGGACTGTACGTTTTATGTATAGAATTAAGACGTAGGCATTAATTAAGACATTTTTAGTAGCATTTATAAGTTGGTGTGATGAACATGCAGAACTTGAATAACAACTTCTATTTTACAGCTGAGACGTGTCGATGTAGATTCAAAGACACTTATCAAGCAAGCAAGCAAGCATCACAGCGTCGCTTCAGTTGTAATGAAGTAGGTATTTATCCACAAGAACCTGTCCTTGTTCATTAATCCAGACAACCCATTATTTACCGTCTTGTTCCCCTGAATTCAGGCATATATTGTAGCTGAAATATGGGATATACTTTAGTTCCGATCTCGTCATTAAGAGCCTTCTGATATGATAATGAGGTTTTTCCTGTAGCTCGATTCCTTGTACCTTGCATGGTCAGGTTTGGACTGGTGACCATTCGGAAGGTGACTCCGAAGAGCGGTCACAAGAACTGATATGACAGGGCGTCGAAGCGCCCAGAGAAAGTGTATTGTGTACCGTGCAAGCAGTAATTTGTCACAATATGACGTCGGATTGCAAAATAAGGTAACATTTAGTATTATTATATGTTCACTACTTGGCAAATCACCATACATCAGCAACGATAAGCAATATGCTGCCAAGAATCAGAAACGATTGAGTAAGCTGTTGCTTACTGTTTCTTTTGATCTGAAAATGAATGGATGCTCCCGTGTTGTATTCATTCCATCTGTCATCGTTATCGAGTGAAGAAAACTGTTAAAACTGTACAATCCTCTTTCGATCTTTATTAACTCTGATGTCTCGATTTATTCATTGGAAGATGTTTTCCGTTCGTTGAACGTTTCATGCGAAAGTTTAAAAAACGTCAGACATTGCCGGAAGATGAATTAATTGCAAATGTCGCCACTTTTGGTGGGTGAGCTCGGCGGTTTATCAATAGCCCCATTAACCTGCTAATGACGTCATCACTCAAGGCTGTAGCTTTGACGGCTGAACAATACTGGATAAAGGATGACTTGACCAATGAATCGTTAAATTCATATACGTATTCCTTTCGTTATGCCCTCTTGAGGATTGCTCTGCAGAATAGTCTTCCTACACCTCTTGCTGGTCGTAAAGTGAGGCAACACAGGATCGGTAGGTTGGCTGCAGTAGTGACTGAGCATGTCAACACCAACGAGCGGCCGCCGTGAATTCAAACGTTCACGTACCATTGGCAATATCTCAGCCAAAGACATATGGCTGCCTCGGAGGACGTGGTGTCATACGGACTTGCTTTGCTCCAGAAAGTGGTAATTAATGTCAAGGAAGTTACAGAAGACTTAATATTTGATGAAGGTTCATGTTCAACTTGCATTGTTTTATTTCTGCCATTTATTGACAGGTTTCGTCACACCGAAGGGACGGGTTTGATTTTCGATATGGATATAATGTGTGATGAGCACATTCTGGTGACCCCGTCTTATTGCCTGGAACCCCAGAAAAATCCGACTCACTCACTCTCTACATCCCATTTGGTGGCACAGATGACCAAGTCGCCTTCGGTGTCCAAGAATCCCATTACCATGGATTCCAATGCTAGAGGGGGCACGGGTGGCCCAGTCGTCTAAGGCGCCGCGATTCGCTGTGCAGAGTTGCGTCCCTTGGGCACGCCAGAAACCTTTGATTGTGGGTTCGAATCTCGGTTCGCCACGATTATGTTTCTTGGTTTGTCAGCACCATACCCGTGCTCGTGGCTTTCACCGAAGTGGTAAACGTCTGGGACCTGCATCACTTGGGGCTTTCCTCCCACATTAAGCTGACACGCCGCTATATTAGAGGACAACTGTTAAAAGCGGCGATAAATACCCGACTCACTCACTCACGCGAATGTTGATTCGCCGGGGTGATGATTTGGTTTGATAAGCTGGTAGGTTTCACCAAGCGGTAAATGTCTAAGGTTTGCGTTATGTCCAGTTTTCCCCCGACATCGAGTTGACACTCCGTGAAATAAACCAAATATGAGGTGAGGTGAAATGGGGTTTAACGTCGCGTCCAAGATTATTGCACTCATATAGCGACGTGCATGTACGTGTGTGTGTGTGTTTGTGTGGCTGCTTGTACTAGTCCGGACTGATGCCGATTTATAGTGCTAGCTCACTGAGATACCATGCCGCAGTTTAACATGAATACCTCACTCAGACACAGTATACTGACTCCGAGCCGACCAGTCCTTGTTTTAGCCCCTTGATGTCGAGCACCAGACAGGGTAACAACAAGTACCATCTTTTAACGTCTTTTGGTATGACGCGGCCGGGAATCGAACCCCGGACCTCCCGCTCTCCGGGCGGACGCTCTACCACTAGACCACGGAGGAGGTTTATAAACCAAATACTGTTCAAGGCGACGTTTACCCTACCCACGACATTTACTAACCGGTTTAGTTTAATAACTTGTTTTTATGTTCCGATGTTTAAAGTACGCTTTCAGATACATATGAACATTTCAGTGTATGATGTGATAGACTTGGTCTTTCCGTCGGTAAAACTCTGTAATGCCTCGGGACTCATGCTTAAAATTTGATTGATCAGCCTTTCAACATTCATGTCTCAGCAAGCTTTCAAAACGTGTTATGGTAGACATGCGGGGGATATTTCTCAAATTTGATGTAACAGTGAAAAAAATGAATTCAATGCTATTCCCTATTTTGAATTGTATCATATGTTCCCGACTTTTTTTAGGCGAACAGTTGACTTGCCTTTCCATGTATTTGTGATAATGATTCATAAACACATGTAATGATGTAGTCGGACTCGTATAAGGGACTCTGCTTTTAGTAGAGATTTCTTATGATTATGGTAATGTTTTGTAAAAATGTTTATATTATCCATAATACATCCGCGGTATAATATAATGATCCACAGCGCCCTTAATGGATAATATTCTTACTAATTTCGCGCGATGGTTAAGAGTTTATTTAAGCCAGCCCGTCCTATAACAACTTCAACATGAAAGCTATAATATTCAGGTAGACATCAAACATCACTCAGGTACGCCTCAGGTTAACGTAATCATTATCCAGAAATGATTTCGCCGGAATTAATGACCGTGAAACTTGACACTTACTAGTTCAGAAGGATTCGTGATTGTGTAGCCTAGCTACCAGCAGTGAGCGTTCGTCTTGCCTGTGCTGCGCGATGTTGATAAGGGATAATAAGCTGTACAAGGTCAAATAGGCGACTGAGTTCGCCCTCAGTGCACCAAGAGCCGTTCTATATGATGTACTAGTATTTCTTTACCATGACGTTGATGAAGCTTTCGGTTACCTCACATTTTCGAGGACACGAGAAGCAATGTGTGTTCGTCTTGCCTATGCTGTGCGATGTTTGTAAGGGATAATAAGCAGTATACGTACAAGGTCAAATAGGCGACTGAGTTCGCCCTCAGTGCACCAAGAGCCGTTCTATATGATGTACTAGTATTTCTTTACCATGGCGTTGATGAAGCTTTTCGGTTACCTCTCATTTTCGAGGACACGAGAAGCAATGTGTGTTCGTCTTGCCTATGCTTCCAGATGTTTGTAAGGGATAATAAACAGTACAAGGTCAAATAGGCGACTGGTTTCGCCCTCAGTGCACCAAGAGCCGTTCTATATGATGTACTAGTATTTCTTTACCATGACGTTGATGAAGCTTTTCGGTTACCTCACATTTTCGAGGACACGAGAAGCAATGTGTGTTCGTCTTGCCTATGCTGTGCGATGTTTGTAAGGGATAATAAGCAGTACAAGGTCAAAAAGGCGACTGAGTTCGCCCTCAGTGCACCAAGAGCCGTTCTATATGATGTACTAGTATTTCTTTACCATGACGTTGATGAAGCTTTCGGTTACCTCACATTTTCGAGGACACGAGAAGCAATGTGTGTTCGTCTTGCCTATGCTTCGCGATGTTTGTAAGGGATAAGCAGTTCAAGGTCAAATAGGCGACTGAGTTCGCCCTCAGTGCACCAAGAGCCGTTCTATATGATGTACTAGTATTTCTTTACCATGACGTTGATGAAGCTTTTGGTTACCTCAACTTTTCGCGAACACCTGGTATCATCATCATTTGTTGTTAGTGATTCATACAGACATGCTTATGGTAAAGTCGAAATCGTACGGTGCACTTTGATTTTAGTAGGGATTGCTTATGAAAAGGGAAAGGGTTTTGTCGCTTTTATGAACAATAGATACGGACAAGCAGTTACTAGGTCATCAATGATTTTCCGTGATCCATTCATATCTTTTTCAACGCTCATTTCCTTTTTCGTCATATGGAATCTGTTTCGGCATTTTGATCATGACGTTATGAATTTACTGTATGTATTTAGTAATATGAAGAGCGACTGTTGTCATCTTGCATATTTAAATTTGGACTATTCTCAATGGTCGGGTGATCAGTTTTTGTCTGGTTTAGACTAACCAGTTGTAACTTATGTCATAGAAATAAGACATTGTCTCCTTCTAATTCGTGGAAGAGTAATACACAAGTCATCGTTGTTGGAAGAATTAAATCACACTTGATTGGATTGTAAATTGACTAAGGTCTAACTCACTTTTATAACTGTGAAAACTCAAATGGTAGGGACAGGCTGGCTAACACTGAAAAATAGTGAAGTGCCATTGCTAATTCTATTGAAGTGTTTGTTCTGATGATTTCATTGTATCATAAGTTGATTATGTTGAGTAGTGCTGATTACAAAATGATTGGATTGGTGTAAAGGTTGACGAGGTCGAATGTGTCTCCAAACTATCATGGTATTGTTCCATATGTTGATATAATTGATACATTACTTTCCAGAGTGTGTAGTTATTTCACGCATTCATTACAATACCCAGAAGTTGAAGGAATAACTGACATTGCTTGAATACGCTATGTATTCCCATGCGAACATTAATCGCCTGTTTCATTTAATAATAATCATATCGTTGACTCTGACATAATATAATGTTAGACTTAGACTATTCAACAAAACGTCACCTCCTTACATTCAGCATCAGACACCTGGTGTCTTCAGACCAAGCAGGTTTAGTCACCGTCTCGGTGAAAGCAAATCAGTATCGAGAATTAATACCAAACCATCACCAATATTACAATGTTACCATCAGTCCAGTCTTGTAGAACGTTTAGAATAGTGTATACGGTATGGATACGCCAGTGGGGAAATCATATATATCTGGGAAACTGATGCTATACAATCCACATTTATTAACTTGATTGTTGATGTTTAGCCGATAGCAGTGCTCTGAATCTAATCAGTATCGTTCACTATTGATAGTAAACGTTCATTATTGGTAGTTGTGTTAACGAAACATTCATTATTGGTAGTGGTGTTGACGAAACGTTCATTACTTGTACTGTGGTTAACGAAAGGTTCATTATTGGTAGTGGTGTTGACTAAACGTTCATTATTGGTAGCAGTGTTGACTAAACGTTCATTATTGGTGGTTGTGTTGACGAAACATTCACTATTGGTGGTGGTGTTAACTATACGGTCATTATTGGCGGGGGTGTTGACTAAATATTCATTATTGGTAGTGGTGTTGACTAAACGTTCATTATTGGTAGTTGTGTTGACGAAATGTTCATTATTGGTAGTGGTGTTGACTAAACGTTCATTATTGGTAGTGCTGTTGACGAAACGTTCATTATTGGTAGTGGTGTTGACTAAACGTTCATTATTGGTAATGGTGTTGACTAAACGTTCATTATTGGTAGTGGTGTTGACGAAATGTTCATTATTGGTAGTGGTGTTGACTAAACGTTCATTATTGGTGGTGGTGTTGACTAAACGTTCATTATTGGTAGTTTTGTCAACTAAACGTTCATTATTGGTAGTGGTGTTGACTAAACGTTCATTATTGGTAGTGGTGTTGACTAAACGTTCATTATTGGTAGTTGTGTCAACTAAACGTTTATTATTGGTAGTGGTGTTGACTAAACGTTCATTATTGGTAGTGGTGTTGACGAAACATTCATAATTGGTAGTGGTGTTGACGAAACGTTCATTATTGGTAGTGGTGTTGACAAAACGTTCATTATTGGTAGTTGTGTCAACTAAACGTTCATTATTGGTAGTGGTGTTGACTAAACGTTCATTATTGGTAGTGGTGTTGACTAAACGTTCATTATTGGTAGTTGTGTCAACTAAACGTTTATTATTGGTAGTGGAGTTGACTTAACGTTCATTATTGGTAGTGGTGTTGACGAAACATTTATCATTGGTAGTGGTGTTGACTAAACGTTCATTATTGGTAGTGGTGTTGATGAAATGTTCATTATTGGTAGTGGTGTTGACTAAACGTTCATTATTGGTGGTGGTGTTGACTTAACGTTCATTATTGGTGGTGGTGTTGACTAAACGTTCATTATTGGTAATGGTGTTGACTAAACGTTCATTATTGGTAATGGTGTTGACTAAACGTTCATTATTTGTAGTGGTGTTGACGAAATGTTCATTATTGGTAGTGGTGTTGACGAAATGTTCATTATAAGTAGTAGTGTTGACTAAACGTTCATTATTGGTTGTGGTGTTGACTAAACGTTCATTATTGGTGGTGGTGTTGACGAAATGTTCATTATAAGTAGTAGTGTTGACGAAACGTTCATTATTGGTGGTGGTCTTGACGAAATGTTCATTATTTGTAGTGGTGTTGACGAAATGTTCATTATTGGTAGTGGTGTTGACGAAATGTTCATTAGCGGTAATGGTGTTGACTTAACGTTCATTATTGGTGGTGATGTTGACTAAACGTTCATTATTTGTGGTGGTGTTTTCTAAACGTTCATTATTGGTAGTAGTGTTGACGAAATGTTCATTATTGGTAGTGTTGTTAACTAAACGTTCATTATTGTTGGTGGTGTTGACTTAACGTTCATTATTGGTGGTGGTGTTGACTAAACGTTCATTATTGGTAATGGTGTTGACTAAACGTTCATTATTGGTAATGGTGTTGACTAAACGTTCATTATTTGTAGTGGTGTTGACGAAATGTTCATTATTGGTAGTGGTGTTGACTAAACGTTCATTATTGGTAGTGGTGTTGACTAAACGTTCATTATTGGTTGTGGTGTTGACTAAACGTTCATTATTGGTAGTAGTGTTGACTAAACGTTCATTATTGGTGGTGGTGTTGACGAAATGTTCATTATTTGTAGTGGTGTTGACGAAATGTTCATTATTGGTAGTGGTGTTGACTAAACGTTCATTATTGGTAGTGGTGTTGACTAAACGTTCATTATTGGTTGTGGTGTTGACTAAACGTTCATTATTGGTGGTGGTGTTGACGAAATGTTCATTATTTGTAGTGGTGTTGACGAAATGTTCATTATTGGTAGTGGTGTTGACTAAACGTTCATTATTGGTAGTGGTGTTGACTAAACGTTCATTATTGGTGGTGGTGTTAACAAAACATTCATTATTGGTGGTGGTGTTGACTAAACGTTCATTATTGGTAGTGGTGTTGACGAAACGTTCATTATAAGTAGTAGTGTTGACGAAACGTTCATTATTGGTGGTGGTCTTGACGAAATGTTCATTATTTGTAGTGGTGTTGACGAAATGTTCATTATTGGTAGTGGTGTTGACGAAATGTTCATTAGCGGTAATGGTGTTGACTTAACGTTCATTATTGGTGGTGATGTTGACTAAACGTTCATTATTGGTGGTGGTGTTTTCTAAACGTTCATTATTGGTAGTAGTGTTGACGAAATGTTCATTATTGGTGGTGGTGTTGACTAAACGTTCATTATTGGTAGTGGTGTTGACTAAACGTTCATTATTGGTAGTTGTGTCAACTAAACGTTCATTATCGGTAGTGGTGTTGACTAAACGTTCATTATTGGTGGTGGTGTTGACTAAACGTTCATTATTGGTAGTGGTGTTGACTAAACGTTCATTATTGGTAGTTGTGTCAACTAAACGTTCATTATTGGTAGTGGTGTTGACTAAACGTTCATTATTGGTGGTGGTGTTGACTAAACGTTCATTATTGGTAGTTGTGTCAACTAAACGTTCATTATTGGTAGTGGTGTTGACGAAACATTCATTATTGGTAGTGGTGTTTTCTAAACGTTCATTATTGGTAGTAGTGTTGACGAAATGTTCATTATTGGTAGTTGTGTTAACTAAACGTTCATTATTGTTGGGGGTGTTAACAAAATGTTCAATATTGGTAGTGGTGTTGACTCCATGATATTGCTTCATATACATGTAGTTCGGTAGTTGGTATTGACTCGATGGTATTGTTGTTTATATGTGTAGTTTAGCTGTGGTATTGCCTCGATGATATCGGTTTATGCATATGTAGTTCAGCGGTGGTATTGATTCGATCATATCGTTTCAAATATACGAGGGCTGGCTGAAAAGTTCTAAGCCTAACTGTGAAAGACCCGTACCAAGTCGATGGTTTTCATTTATTTCTCCACATAGTCCCTTTCCAGGTTTACAAACTTTTGCCAGCGATGCTGCAAGGCCTGGATGCCGGTCAAGAAGAAATTTTCTTCAGCCACCCTAAAAAAGTCATTCACAGCGGAATAGACGTCATCATTACTTGGAAAATGGCGACCGGCTAGTTCCTTTTTAATTTTGGGAAACAGGTGGAAGTCTGACGGGGCCAAATCGGGTGAATAAGGGGGATGGTCAAAGAGTTCGAAGCCACAATCATGGATCGCTGACATGGCAACCACCGATTTGTGAACAGGATCATTGTCTTGGTCGAACTTGGTCGACTCCTTTAGTGAGCATTCCCCGTCGCTTAGCTTTGATAGCTTCAAGCAACTGTCTCAGAAGGTCAGCATAATATCTTCCATTGATAGTCTGGCCTTTTTCAAGATAGTCAATCAGCAGAATACCCTTGGAATCCCCAAAGACTGAAGCCATCACCTTTCAAGCAGAAGGAACCGACTTGGCTTCTTGGGGGGCTGGTGATTCCGGATGCTTCCATTGTTGAGACTGAATTTTGGTTTCTGGTTGAAACTGATGAATCCAGGTCTCATCAATGGTTACAAATCGGGCCAAAACATCATCGGGATCTGCTTCAAAACGGCATAAATTGTCACGGGACGTCAGGAATCTGACACGTTTCTGATCCGCTGTCAAGAGCTTTGGCACCCATCTTGCAGACACTTTTGTCATTCCCAACTCGTTGGTGATAATGTGCTCAACCCTCTCATGAGAGATGCCCACAACACTGGCAATATGTCGAGTGGTCAATCGTCCATCAGCCAACACCATGTCATGCACCCGGGTAATGTTTTCCGGAATGGTTGCTGTTGAAGGCCTTCCCGGACGCGGGTCATCGCCAAGGCTCTCTCTCTGCCACGCTTGAATTCCGCAGCCCACTTCTTTACAGTGGAAAAGGAAGGGGCATCATTCCCTAAAGTGGAGACCATGTTAGCATGTATCTGTGTTGGAGTTAGCCCTTTCAGTTGCAGGTACTTGATGACTGCCCTATAGCCAGTTTTGTCCATTTCTGGTGATTTCAGTGGGTGGGTTCACAAGATGGTCTGGTACAAAGACAATAACAACACTACAGTTGCAGTTCTTATGTCTATGATTCATTAAATCTTGTACTTGTTGGTGGCAAAAGTTTGTTTCAATCAGATTGAGATATCCCACTTAGGCTTAGAACTTTTCAGCCAGCCCTCGTATGTAGGTCACTTGTGCTATTGACTTTATGGTATTGTTGCCTGTCTGTTTTATAAGTTGAGGTATAAGCTTGGAGTCCGTTTACTGTGTCTGAGGGCTATTCATGTTAAACTGCGCCATGGTATCTCAGTGTGCTAGCACTATAAAATCGGCATTCGTCCGGACAAGTACAAGCAGCCACACACATGTGCATGCACGTCGCTCTATTAGTGCAATAACCTTGGACGCGACGTTAAGCCCCATTTCACCACCACCACCACCACTTTTTTTTGACTCGATGATATCGTTTCATATATATGTAGTATATGATAATGGTATTAACGTGAAGGGTTATAATAATGCACATCCCAGATCTGTTGATATACAACGCTGTCACTAATTATACAAAGCTAGATCTGTTGATAGATCAATTCGCATTCAAACGACTCAATTATGATCTTCTGGCTCAGTAAACTGACTAATGGTTTCACAAAAATGACAGCTGTTCGATTGACCTGAAGTTAACTTAGGCTGTGTCACATGAATTTCGTTGACCCGAAACAACGTACAGCTATTTGCTTCGTAGCGGGGTACGAGGGATCTCTTCTCCCGCTCAGAAATCCACGTGCAGTCTGGTTTCTTCGTGGCGGGGTATAAAGGATTAATTCTCCCGCTCAGAAATTGATTTCTCTTCCCGGCGGGATAAACAGTACTTTGTCAAGATCACATGGGCCAATCGGATTCCAACATTCTGACACACTATTGAAAGCAGCGTTGCACCAACGTTCTCGCCCAACTTTGGTACATATTCATTTTACCAGGCATGCATCCGCCATACTGAGGCTTCTAATACAGCAGCACGTGACAACATAACTACTTAGAATATGTGGGGAACAGCTAAAAATGAGCAGAATAAAATGCATGTCTATGGTTGCATGTGATTAAACATCGAAAAGTGATATGACCTGACCTGACCTCTATTCCATCTCTTAAGTCTCCAAACTTTAAATACTACGTATATTTTCCACAAATAATCTTTTGACCAAACATCTAGATCTCCCAAGCGTCTATAAGCCTAATTCATCAGGCTTTAGTAGAATATATTGTACTTAACGTAACACTGATATATAATTTATATAATATATTCATTCTTAGATATTTTAATATTATCCCCTGTCCTTAAGCTTAGCTGGCGACATCATAATTCCTTAGATCCACAAGAGACAGGATGTCTCGTGTAGATGGATAACGGATGAAGTGGACTATATGTGCCTTTTTATCCGTCTAAAGTATCCTACTCATTTAAAGGAAATTTGGATTGTGTAATAATGACAGTGCACGCATATCGCCCCGCACATTAATGACTTCATCAGTCTAACAGCATTGTATCCCTCCAGGCGTCTCCAGATCATATGTCACACAACACATCACACACGTATCTTTTGTCATCGAATCTAATGTGACTGACACCTTAATGCAAGGCGTTGAAACCGCAAAGTCACCTAGAAATCTCCCCTCACAAACCTAGAACAAACGTACGTTGGATCAGAGATCACACCCGATAGGTATTCCTTCGAGATGTAAGCCTTTCACTCAGGTTTCCAATATAGCCTATTTTGGGACCTACTTTCCCGACTTGAATTATTGACTTCAAGTAAACCAGTTCATCAAGATGATAACCTATCAGCAAGGAGAGATCGGTCATGATGTAGCATTTTGTGTCGATGCACAAATGTCCAGACCATAGAACTATGTCCTCAGCTACCTAATGGGGACACTGGTCACTTAGTCACGTGTGTTGTGCTTTCTATAAGTGAGCATCAATCTCGGATGTAAGCGTGCAGCGATTGAGAATTGAACGCCATCATTGAATTGATCGGTGATAATCTTATCCCCACGCGTCTACGAGAACCATTAAAATCTGTCTCGATGGCAGACAGTGTATTGACCACCAGGTAGATGTATTAATAGAAACGTTCAAGTCTGGTGGGAGAAGAACAACACTGAGAAGACCATGAGGGGAGTAATGCCTTCTAAGTCATGTCAAATAACTCATAACTATAATTTTGCAAGAGTAGGTAAAACGCTGTAAAACAGTTTTTAATAGACAGTGTTTCCTTTTGTCTGGAAACTGTTTTACGGGAGATTGCTGTTGAAAATGTCTGGTTACTTTTATGAAATAAGTCGAAAGATTGAAGCTATCAAGTGAGTAGGTTTCACTATGGAAGGCCGGGATTCTGATTAATATAATGACATTTTATGTCTTTTCAAAACGCCCTCTCTGTATTTGTAAGGGAGGTATGTCTATGAGGAATATATGGTTTTAATCAGAATTGCGAAAGAAATTACTCTTTCACCATAAGACGCTCGTTTCTTTCTAAATATACACAGGTTTGGCTCGATTATCAGCCAATCAGGAATCAGCAGTTACACCCACATTCACATACTCTGGCGCAGTGGTGACTTAGCATAACCCACTCAGTGCGCTTAAAATGTTGTTTTGCATAATTATATAGATATGCTACTACAACTGCGACAGTGAGGTGCGTGACAATATAACTATTTACCTCAAAGTGGCAGCAGCGCTAGCTCTCCGTAGGGCTTCAATACAGAACGTGGAGCCGTACAATCACTGTGAACAAAGAACAAATACGCAAATGGAAATATTTTTACATTTTACGATATTTTCTTAATAGTGAGTGGGTATGGCTTTACGCCGCTTTTAGCAATATTCCAGCAATATCACGGCGGGGGACACCAGAAACGGGCTTCACACATTGTACCCATGTCGGGAATCGAACCCGGGTCTTCGGCGTGACGAGCGAACGCTTTAACCACCAGGCTACCCGACCGCCCCTATTTTCTTAATACAATTAAATCTAAGATATATGTTGATCTAAATGTGTAGACTCGTCAAAAACGAAACAGATGAAAAAAGTATGCAATATCTTGAATGGACTGTGTAATATGTGACGAATCGTCAATGGACGCTGGCCTTTGGCAGAAGCACTATGCTGGCTGCATGGAACTCTGGTAAGAGAATAACACATTCATTGCTAGCTATAAATTGACCCTGGAATAACTGTAAACATCCAATGATCATACCAGGTGATGACGAAACTGGTGACGAAATGGACTTCATCCATGTGGATAATCGAACCTGGGTCTTCGGCGAGAGCGGACGCTTTAACCATTAGTGAAGTCAAGGTATGACTGAGGTCACACAGGTTTTATAAGCCTTAAAAACAAGAGTCGTTATGACTGGTCCCCTAAAGGTGAGGTGAGGTGAAATGGGGTTTAACGTCGCGTCCAAGATTATTGCACTTATATAGCGACGTGCATGTACGTGTACGTGTGTATGTTGCTGCTTGTACTAGTACGGACTGAGGCCGATATATAGTGCTAGTTCATTGAGATACCATGCCGCAGTTTAACATGAATACCCCACTCAGACACAGTAAACTGACTCCGAGCCGACCGGTCCTTGTTTTAGCCCCTTAATGCCGAGCGCCAGACAGGGTAGCAACAAGTACCATCTTTTAACGTCTTTTGGTATGATGCGGTCGGGGATCGAACCCCGGACCTTTCGCTCTCCGGGTGGACGCTCTACCACTAGACCACGGAGGCGGTCGGTCCCATGAAGGCGCTCGCACAACTCGAAGACGGGCTTTAAAACAGTCTGAAACTGCCACAAGGCCCATGAGTCTAATAAGGGAAATATCAAGAGACTGAAAAAGGAGAAGAGGAGACAGCTAATTTATCAGACAAATAATTTTTTTTAGACAAACTAATGTAAAATTTGGATTAAAGTTAGTGGTGTGTGTCTAGAAATTCATGATGGCTGTATACACAAAGTATGAATTAGCACGAAAATAAAAAGACCACTGCAATTAAATGACAGCTTGAAATCATGAAATGAAGAAGTTCAACGCACATGTAGCGTTTTGCGTGGGTTTTGAACCTTGCCAAGAGCAATTGGGTAGTCGAGTGGTTTAAGCATTAGCTCGTCACGCCATTGGCCCGTGCTCGATTTCCATAACGCGAACAATGCGTGAAGCCATTTTCTGGTGTCCTCCAGTCTTGATGTTGCTGGAATATCCCGAAATGCGGCCTCAGTCAATACTAACTCACATAATTTAAATGAAAAAAATGGCAATAGAAGCGATGTTGTGTTGTCTTGTTGTAACTGGAATTTGTGCATCATCCAAAAAAACCTAAGCAGGTCGGCCAAACACACTGCAGTATATATGAAATTTTAACATTTAGGATCGATGACGTATTATTTAAAAAATATGTTGAAATATTGATTTATTTATTTATCCATCACAATGAACTTTAATTACTTTGCCTTTCAATTTCAATTGTGTGTGACATCAGAACTAGCCGACAGGCACCGTTCAATCTCGAGAATCGTTTCCGGATTTATCCACCGTTCCGTTGACAATATTTTCAGTTTTATTACCGTTGCTGTATTGATGATATTGTAAATGCACTTATTACACACATTTATTAAAATTTGTATCATAGCAAAAAATATTTATATGATAATAAATATATCAGTTTTTGTCGCATATCTGTTGATATAGATCATTTTGTAATAATACATGCAGATGCTGCACATTTGTTTCAATGGTCAACAATAATAACGATACAGTTATGAGCGCAATAAAATATTCTTTTCAAATGGTTTCGATGTTATTGAGTACGGCAATCATGACATTAGGCAGACGTAAACAGGCACACCTTCACCACATACCGCGCACTATTACACACATGATCACATTACACACAGACACACACACCTTCACTACATACCGCGCCTACAGCTACACATGCTACGACTGCCGCACACTATTACACACATGATCACATTACACACAGACACACACACCTTCACCACATACCGCGCACACAGCTACACATGCCACGACTGCCGCAAACTATTACACACATGATCACATTACACACAGACACACACACCTTCACCACATACAGTTCACACAGCTACACATGCCACGACTGCCGCACACTATTACACACATGATCACAATACACACAGACACACACACCTTCACCACATACCGCGCACACAGCTACACATGCCACGACTACCGCACACTATTACACACATGATCAGATTACACACACCTTCACCACATACCGCGCACACAGCTACACATGCCACGACTGCCGCACACTATTACACACATGATCACATTACACACAGACACACACACCTTCACCACATACCGCGCACACAGCTACACATGCCACGACTGCCACACACTATTACACACATGATCACATTACACACAGACACACACACCTTCACCACATACCGCTCACACAGCTACACATGCCACGACTGCCGCACACTATTACACACATGATCACAATACACACAGACACACACACCTTCACCACATACCGCGCACACAGCTACACATGCCACGACTACCGCACACTATTACACACATGATCACATTACACACACCTTCACCACATACCGCTCACACAGCTACACATGCCACGACTGCCGCACACTATTACACACATGATCACATTACACACAGACACACACACCTTCACCACATACCGCGCACACAGCTACACATGCCAAGACTGCCACACACTATTACACACATGATCACATAACACACAGACACACACACCTTCACCAAATACCGCTCACACAGCTACACATGCCACGACTACCGCACACTATTACACACATGATCACAATACACACAGACACACACACCTTCACCACATACCGCGCACACAGCTACACATGCCACGACTGCCGCACACTATTACACACATGATCACATTACACACAGACACACACACCTTCACTAGATACCGCGCACACAGCTACACATGCCACGACTGCCGCACACTATTACACACATGATCACATTACACACAGACACACACACCTTCACCACATACCGCTCACACAGCTACACATGCCACGACTGTCGCACACTATTACACACATGATCACATTACACACAGACACACACACCTTCACCACATACCGCGCACTATTACACACATGATCACATTACACACAGACACACACACCTTCACCACATACCGCGCACACAGCTACACATGCCACGACTACCGCACACTATTACACACATGATCACATTACACACAGACACACACACCTTCACCACATACCGCGCACACAGCTACACATGCCACCACATACCGCGCACTTTTACACACATGATCACATTACACACAGACACACACACCTTCACCACATACCGCGCACACAGCTACACATGCCACGACTACCGCACACTATTACACACATGATCACATTACACACAGACACACACACCTTCACCACATACCGCGCACACAGCTACACTTGCCACGACTGTCGCACACTATTACACACATGATCACATTACACACAGACACACACACCTTCACCACATACCGCGCACTATTACACACATGATCACATTACACACAGACACACACACCTTCACCACATACCGCTCACACAGCTACACATGCCACGACTGCCGCACACTATTACACACATGATCACATAACACACAGACACACACACCTTCACCACATACAGTTCACACAGCTACACATGCCACGACTGCCGCACACTATTACACACATGATCACAATACACACAGACACACACACCTTCACCACATACCGCGCACACAGCTACACATGCCACGACTACCGCACACTATTACACACATGATCACATTACACACAGACACACACACACCTTCACCACATACCGCTCACACAGCTACACATGCCACGACTCCCGCACACTATTACACACATGATCACATAACACACATACACACACACCTTCACCACATACAGTTCACACAGCTACACATGCCATGACTAACGCACACTATTACACACATGATCACAATACACACAGACACACACACCTTCACCACATACCGCTCACACGGCTACACATGCCACGACTGCCGCACACTATTACACACATGATCACATTACACACAGACACTAAAACCTTCACCACATACCGCACACAGCTACACATGCCACGACTGCCGCACACTATTACACACATGATCACATTACACACAGACACACACACCTTCACCACATACCGCTCACACAGCTACACATGCCACGACTACCGCACACTATTACACACATGATCAAATTACACACAGACACACACACCTTCACCACATACCGCTCACACAGCTACACATGCCACGACTACCGCACACTATTACACACATGATCACATAACACACAGACACACACACCTTCACCACATACCGCTCACACAGCTACACATGCCACGACTGCCGCACACTATTACACACATGATCACATTACACACAGACACACACACACACCTTCACCACATACCGCTCACACAGCTACACATGCCACGACTACCGCACACTATTACACACATGATCACATTACACACAGAGACACACACCTTCACCACATACCGCGCACACAGCTACACATGCCACGACTACCGCACACTATTACACACATGATCACATTACACACAGACACACACACCTTCACCACATACCGCGCACACGGCTACACATGCCACGACTGCCGCACACTATTACACACATGATCACATTACACACAGACACTAAAACCTTCACCACATACCGCACACAGCTACACATGCCACGACTGCCGCACACTATTACACACATGATCACATTACACACACACCTTCACCACATACCGCTCACACAGCTACACATGCCACGACTACCGCACACTATTACACACATGATCACATTACACACCGACACACACACCTTCACCACATACAGTTCACGCAGCTACACATGCCACGACTGCCGCACACTATTACACACATGATCACATTTCACACAGACACACACACCTTCACTACATACCGCGCACACAGCTACACATGCCACGACTGCCGCACACTATTACACACATGATCACATTACACACAGACACACACACCTCCACTACATACCGCTCACACAGCTACACATGCCACGACTGCCGCACACTATTACACACATGATCACATTACACACAGACACTAAAACCTTCACCACATACCGCGCACACAGCTACACATGCCACGACTGCCGCACACTATTACACACATGATCACATTACACACAGACACACACACACCTTCACCACATACAGTTCACACAGCAACACATGCCACCACTGCCGCACACTATTACACACATGATCACATTACACACAGACACACACACCTTCACCACATACCGTTCACACGGCTACACATGCCACGACTGCCGCACACTATTACACACATGATCACATTACACACAGACACTAAAACCTTCACCACATACCGCACACAGCTACACATGCCACGACTGCCGCACACTATTACACACATGATCACATTACACACAGACACACACACCTTCACCACATACCGCTCACACAGCTACACATGCCACGACTACCGCACACTATTACACACATGATCACATAACACACAGACACACACACCTTCACCACATACCGCTCACACAGCTACACATGCCACGACTGCCGCACACTATTACACACATGATCACATTACACACAGACACACACACCTTCACCACATACCGCTCACACAGCTACACATGCCACGACTGCAGCACACTATTACACACATGATCACATTACACACAGACACACACACCTTCACCACATACCGCTCACACAGCTACACATGCCACGACTACCGCACACTATTACACACATGATCACATTACACACAGACACACACACCTTCACCACATACAGTTTACGCAGCTACACATGCCACGACTGCCGCACACTATTACACACATGATCACATTTCACACAGACACACACACCTTCACTACATACCGCGCACACAGCTACACATGCCACGACTACCGCACACTATTACACACATGATCACATTACACACAGACACACACACCTTCACCACATACCGCTCACACGGCTACACATGCCACGACTGCCGCACACTATTACACACATGATCACATTACACACAGACACTAAAACCTTCACCACATACCGCACACAGCTACACTTGCCACGACTGTCGCACACTATTACACACATGATCACATTACACACAGACACACACACCTTCACCACATACCGCGCACTATTACACACATGATCACATTACACACAGACACACACACCTTCACCACATACCGCTCACACAGCTACACATGCCACGACTGCCGCACACTATTACACACATGATCACATAACACACAGACACACACACCTTCACCACATACCGCTCACACGGCTACACATGCCACGACTGCCGCACACTATTACACACATGATCACATTACACACAGACACACACACCTTCACCACATACCGCTCACACAGCTACACATGCCACGACTACCGCACACTATTACACACATGATCACATTACACACCGACACACACACCTTCACCACATACAGTTCACGCAGCTACACATGCCACGACTGCCGCACACTATTACACACATGATCACATTTCACACAGACACACACACCTTCACTACATACCGCACACACAGCTACACATGCCACGACTGCCGCACACTATTACACACATGATCACATTACACACAGACACACACACCTTCACTACATACCGCTCACACAGCTACACATGCCACGACTGCCGCACACTATTACACACATGATCACATAACACACAGACACACACACCTCCACTACATACCGCGCCTACAGCTACACATGCCACGACTACCGCACACTATTACACACATGATCACATTACACACAGACACACACACCTTCACCACATACCGCTCACACAGCTACACATGCCACGACTGCCGCACACTATTACACACATGATCACATTACACACAGACACACACACACCTTCACCACATACCGCTCACACAGCTAAACATGCCACGACTGCCGCACACTATTACACACATGATCACATTACACACAGACACACACACCTTCACCACATACAGTTCACACAGCTACACATGCCACGACTGCCGCACACTATTACACACAATATCACATTACACACCGACACACACACCTTCACCACATACCGCGCACTATTACACACATGATCACATTACACACAGACACACACACCATCACCACCACACACTCGCAAACACAACACACCCACCACCAACAGCATACACAGACACACACCACCACACACGTCATTACATATAAACTCAGATTCATGCACACACATACAGACCCATACATACACAGACTGACTTACATTGACACAGATAAAAACACACACATGCACTGACATACCGACTACAAACATGAATATATACCGTCAAAACCGTTGACAAGGGACTATCGGAATTATATCAAATTATTCGTAATTCGACTTTGTCAATGTTATACCGAAATGGACCTAGGATATCGATTTTTCACAAAGTTACACTCTATATATCGCCTAAAGGCATTTAGTTCGAGTTGGTTCGAGCATGGATGGCCCAATGTTTTACGTTGCCAGTATTTGTTGAGCAGATTCGCCTCCCTTATCCGTGCCAGGATCCGCTTAATGTGAATTCGAAAACCAGATTCGATCCGATAATGATCCTCAGTTTGCCATCACAAAAGCGATGCTCTTGAGTCTCCCTATAACGACAAACGTCTTCAACTAAACATGATAGAACTATAATACTATTCCAAACGGCGTGTAACCCAGTGCACCAGTCATCCATCGACTTACTCAAAATCCCATCAGTGACTTAATTACGTGTTCAAGGAAGTCTCCAAAGCAGTCCCGTCAGGTGAGTCACCTTCAGGAAAACATCACTCTGTTGCTTCGAGAGGTTTCAGGTTTCATAACGTTTGGCACCTGTTGCTTCGGACTTCTCACATCCTCTTTCAGGGATGAGCTCAGAGATGGAACGTTGTTAAACGTCATGATCAGAGACATGAACAGGAAACGTTGTAGTGAGAGAGATCGGGTCTGGTGAAACGCGCATTGAACAATGATTAGAATATACAGTTAAGTACGGTTATAACGAACTCAAAGGGACTACTAATTTTAGTTCGTTATAACCATACTTCGTTTTAAGCATATGTACAGCATAACTACAGCAAAGAGTCGGGACCAAAAAAGTAAGTTCGTTATATCCGTAAGTTCGTTATAAGCGTGTTCGTTATAACCGTAGTTTACTGTATACTAATATGAGTGAGTAAGTGATCCTTCAGCAATAATTCAGGCGGGGACAACAGAAATGGGCTTCACACATTAAAACCATGTAGGGTGTGACGAGCGAGAGCTTTAACCACTGGGCAACCCCGTCGCTCGTCATGCAAGCATTTATGTATTATCTACACAGTTATGTCTGTGGGCAAACGTTTTTCGCATAAAAGCATATCACTTTTCATTCTCCCATCAGTTGGTGCAGATAAAGAGATTGTTCCACGTGCATGTGTGTCATACTGGTTTTACGAAACTAGTGTCAGAATTTTTGTATTTCCCGAGCGAGAGCGAGGGTAGTACATTAATTCTTACACTCGTTTCGTAAAATCAGTATGACAAACATCCGAGAGAAATACTTTTGTTACTAACCTCCATTTCTTAATCCATTTTAACTACCCTTAAGAAAAAATACTAATCATGACCACCGTCTTTGAAAATCTCAATTGTCGAATGACGTCAACAAGGTTCACCTATGACGTTGTTTCTAGTGTAACGCCATTCCGACGTTATTCACAACACTCAAATGACGTCAACAACGCCTCCGGGATGACGTTGATAATGCATTGGTGAATGATATTTGCCTTAGGGCACACACGATTTTCATTTCTAACCCTGTGGGTAATAAAGGGTGTACTATATGCACACGTATGTCCCGGAAAAGAACACGTTACTACAATTATATAAACACTAGCCGTAGGCTTCAATATGGCTTCTTACCTACGGCGTTCTTTAATACAGATGTGCTATTTGGCAGGCCACTTTTACGCAGCCATCTATTCCATAATCACTCCTGAGCCTGACGTAAGAACTTGCCAAAGGTCGAGGTGGAGTCATGACATTTCTTCTAGTCTTACCAACTCCGGTGTTTCAATTATATGAAGGCCGGAACGTTTTTGGCCACGCGAACTCCTCAGCATTACTATTGTAGACAATACCACGGCCTCCGGACAAATTGATGCCGGTATGAGGTGCGTTCTTCATTACGTTGATATTATTCTCCCTACACCTTCAGTGTATTGTCGATGGTTATGAAACTAGCCATCTGGCACATGCACTGTAAGTCCTTGCTTACAGTTTATATGAAGCTAATGGTGTGGCTTTGGGTAATTATTTGTCAGCTCCAGCGCTTGCCCACGCCCCCAGTAATTAAGCCGCATTTGGGGACACTGCCAGACTTTCTTGTATAGACACAGAGAAGAAGAAAACATAACTTAGTTTTCATACTTCCCTCTTTTCTGGTGAAGATCTTGGTAAGAAATGGTCTTCGGTAGCCCATGATTGTAAGTGGCAACTAACGGGAGGGGTGGTCAGGCTTGCTGACGCACCGTATCTCAATTGCGTATATGGATGCTCATGATTTCAGTGACCAGATTCTTTGGTCCAGGCTCGATTAGAGACAGAAAACCTTCATATGACTTGAATGCTACTGAGCGCTGCGTTAAACAACAAACAAACTTTCATTATTCTTTGAAGCTTTAAAGTTTATTGGTATTTCATGGGGTTGAAGATGGCCATCATGAGGTTTATAAAATAACTATATTTTCTAACTTAAACTTCCTAACTTTAAACTTATTAAGCCATTTTTTCAATTTCAGATTCTGTCTTGGTATTTTAAACATCTTTACACAGTCTATGGTTTATTTAGGAGATAAACATACTGTGTTTTCAGTGTAGAGCTTGGTTACCTGTAGATATAACCGCGCTAAATCTAATTTGGAACCGAACGCGCAGCGTGAGGTTTCAAATGTTAAATTTAGTGTTGTCGATGTGAATTACGGATTTACCGACAACAGCCTGTAAACATCATATGGCGCTGTATATGCTCGGGCAGTTTGTTTACATCGTAATACTTCACTCGAACATGTGACAGGCATTGAAAGCACATAATCACGGCAACTTGCAAAGCTTTCGTTCTACAATGCGCGTCACCATCATGACGTCACATCGCTCATTGTGACGCAAAAGATATGACGTCACAATTGTATATAGAAAAGCCCCAAATTCAAGCTCTGTTGTCCCCAAAACTTAAAATACATTCTCTTTGTAGATTAATATCGTGTTTTCTGCACGAAATGTATTGCCACACATCCTTTGAATATTGTAGTTTTGCATTTTGCAACTCATAATTGTAGATATAATTATTTAAATGTGCCTGCCAAAAGACTGAAAAAAGTACCATTTTTAAAAATATGAGCTTCCGCGGTGATGTGGCCGTCAAACCAGCTGTTTCAATCAGAGGGGGGTTATTGTGATTTAATAGCCTCTGATTGACCAATCAGAATCGAGTAATTTCCAAATTCGTGGTAGAAAGTCTATTTACTTTTAGTCCCAATTGGAGGTTGCACATCGCTTTCAAAGGGAATGCATGTTTGAGGTTTGACTTTCCTTTTGACCCCAGTATACATTAAACCGGTTGCACGCTGTGGTACAGTCATCATATAAATCGGTCTGGAAAGTCGCCAGCGTATGACTCACATCATTATAATCATTATTAGCTTTCAGGTGTCAACAAGTTTCAAATTACATGATCATAGTTTTGGTAACTGAGGCTCAATGACATTAAAATACATCGCATATGAAGAGGTTTTTTATTGAATAAATATCATTTAGTCTATTAATCTATTACATCCCATTTATGTGACATGTTATTCCCTGTTGCTTCGTACCATTGTTATGTCATTACGACTTGCCTTCTTAGTGAGTGAGTGAGTGAGTGAGGTTTTACGCCGCTTTTAGCAATATTCCAGCAATATCACGGCGGGGGACACCAGAAATGGGCTTCACACATTGTACCCATGTCGGGAATCGAACCCGGGTCTTCGGCGTGACGAGCTAACGCTTTAACCACTAGGCTACCCGACCGCCCCTGCCTTCTTAGACAACGCTTTGCATATAGCTGCAATGTTGTAATATTCCCCCACCGATAACCAAAACTAAATCTTAACAAAATGTCTTACGTGATTATGTCGCTATACGACAAGTGTGTTTAATATAAAGACATTGACACTTCCAAAGGATATATTTTAACACATGAATTCTATTTGATAGTGAATAATAAAAACATGCTTATAGTATAGTCCGGACGGTACAATGGACTGTGCTTTTATTAGATATTTTTTTTAAGATTATGGAGATGGTTTCTAAAATAATTGTTAAATTTTTCAAAATATTGGTTTGTACACACAATTAGTGATTGAAAATAACACAACCGTTCATTTGACATGTAAAGCGTATGGTTTATCTTCACAAAGTACACATTATGTAACTGAATGATGTGACAACGACATTGTTATGTACGCAATACTGCTGATGATAAGTGTTTCGAAATGTATCATCTATACGTTCATCATCAATAACATTCACGCGTTTAACACATTTTGATATTAAGATGTAAAAATAAAATAATTAAAACGTATTTTTTTCTTAGCATGTGGATGTCAAAACAAACATGTACGTGTATCTAAATTCATCCTCTTCCGCACATTAACTTTGAAGCTGAATTTGTCTCAGAATGAATGAAATGTATGATAGAAATTGACATGGAGATATTAGACTTGGTTTGATGGACTTGGTTTGGACACTCCCAAATGTCAAGGATTATTAAGCTATTTTAATCACGTCGTCGACATTTTGAAATGACAGAGGGCTGTCTGATTAGTTACAACATATATTTACAAAGGTTACTCGGTAGTTCTACTGTCTCCGAGACACCAGACGCACTACGAAACACACAAGTGAAATACCCAATACAGTAAACTACGGTTATAACGAATACGCTTATAACGAACTGACGGATATAACGAACTTACTTTTTTGTCCCAACTATTTGCTGTAGTTATGCTGTATATATGCATATAACGAACCACGGATACAACGAACTAAAATTAGTGGTCCCTTTGAGTTCGTTATATCCGTAGTTTACTGTATATTGTTGGCAATGGAAAATACGTAATTAACACGAAAATCGAAATGCCGAGACCCAGATTGTGTTTTTGAAGCTCATAGTCGTCATGGACAAGTTCGTGAAGGAGAAATCATACCTATTTGTTGATTCGGGTGTTTTACTTGTTCAAACGCACGTTCAGAATGGCGAATGAATTTCTGGCTCAAAATGAACTGCAACAAGAATAACGTGGCTATCATAATGATTTAAATTGCATAGTAAACACTCATGCGTTCATATTAAAAAGTAAAACAGCAAACTCATTGTCGTAAATAATTGTGAATAACGTCCATGACCTCATACGTGTAGACGCTTTAAGTGCCGTTATTCCAACAATGAATGTCGTCATTTGAGATCAGGAAACCCACATTTTCCTGAATTTTCTCAGACAGAAGGCTTTGGGTAATGTAAAGAATAACCTGTTTGGATTTACGAATAATCTGTCCTCGTTATATAATATATACTCGGGACAGATCATCTGCAATTTTTCAGAGGTCGAATGTTATTTTCTAAATAAAAGCGACAATACCCTTTCAATATTAATAAGAATTCTGGGGCAGTCGGGTATCCTAGTGGTTAAAGCGTTCTATCGCCACGCCGAAGACCCGGGTTCGATTCCCGACATGGGTACAATGTGTGAAGCCCATTTCTGGTGTCCCCCGCCGTGATATTGCTGAAATATTGCTAAAAGCGGCGTGCAACAATACTCACTCATAAGAACTCTCTCAGAAAAGCAGAGTTGATTCTACTATTCCGACTATATCATGAACATGTGTTTATAAATCACCATCAAACAGTCTGTATACTACCCTGTAGACTGAACTGTCTGTAAGTCTGTATACTCATTATACAAACTGCGTCCATCTGCTACCAAATCAATAATCCTCCTGGTTTAGTATCATAAAACTATTCAATATTGCCTATGGAACCTTGTGTACGTTTATGAACTACGGTCTGATCGTCTAGAGGATGTGCAATGATACATATAAAATACAAAACAGTTTCCAATTTTGCTTCACAATTTCTGCCAATTCCTGCCAGAGGCTTGTCTTGCACAGGGAGCGGATGATCTTATTTTCCTACACACTGAGTCCAATTTATGTAATCTGGCAGAAATAAAATTCGGTGTAATTACCAACTCAAAAGGAGTGCAAGATTTGTCAGTAGTCCTACTCCAGTCGCATTGGATGTTTGGCGGCGTCAAGAAACCGATGCTTTCTCCGAATATTAACGACAGAATATGCCCTGCAGTTTATGATCAAAAGTTGAAAACGTAAAGACCGGATTAGATTCGTAGCTCAAACCACTGAACTAACATGACTTTTTTTCTGTGCAAATATACATTGCCAAGTAAAACAAAATCAACATATAATATTTCAAATAGTATAAGTATCAGGTGCGCGCTTAATCAAATTATTCTTAACGAATAGAATTACAAAACTGTAATTGTCACATAACGCTTGTTTAATTGTGGTTTATATTATCAAAGAAATAAACAGTCATAATTCCCAACAAGCTGTACTGTATGGTCGTAAATCGAAAGATGGAAAAATCGAAAGAAATGATCAAAACGATCGAAAAGAAAGCAACTCGGGACAGAAATATGACACATTAAAATACGCATTGTGTATGCCCCCCCCCCCCCCCCCCCCCTCTCTCTCTCTCTCTCTCTCTCACTCTTTTATGTGTTTATTGAACTTTATATAAAGTTACTTTTACGCTGACTGAATATTCCTGAAATCTAATTATATCCCGAAAAGAATAAAAGAATAGAGAAAACAATAACTCACAATCCAAACGTGTTTCAAGTTGTGTTAAAGATATACTGAAATTATTGATGATACATTAGCTTGGATTAAACGCGTGCACTTGGCTCCCCCCACGCGGGGAATTGCCATGAACTACACCTTTGGTGTGAGGTTTGTTTGTTCTTTAACGCCGAACTGACAACTATTCCAGCTATATAACGGCGGTCTGTAAATAATCGAGTCTGGACAAGACATTCCAGTGATTGACTTCATGAGCATCGATCCACGCAAATGGGATTCGATGGCATGCATCAACTAAGACAGCGAGCCTGACCACTCGATCCCGTTAGTCGCCTCGGTCGCCTTTTATGGCAAGCCTATTCTACCCCGGATCTGGTCTTTTACCAGTGAGTTCACTCAGGTATGATTGATTAACTTAGTTTAATTTGACATATCTTACACTTACATGTCAGGTATAAGTACCATCAAAATATTAGAGGACATTATCATTTGCACAACCACAATTCATCATGGCAATTGCACAGCTACTGTCAGCTTGTGACCGCCATGAGACCGGCACAAACAACCTGGAATGATGGTAAGGGAGATTGAAGAAGTTGATAGGCAAGCCTCATCCCAACATCTTCGAGATGATCAAATGTTTGACTGACGAGTGAACAATGAACGCAGTGAAGATGGGTCAGTACAGTGCTGGTCAGCGTCTCCCTCCCATTAAGACAATGCTAGGACTTGAGGGAGAACTTGGCACCGTCAAACATAGACTTGGAGAGATGACTGTTTTGGAGTACTAAGACAGAGCATCTTACTCTGTTAAATTGGCCTGAAATTACTCCTATAAAACAAAGTCAAATAAGCTAATTTCATGTAAAAATTATGCGTACACTAAGAGTTTATGTATAGTATGTTATACAGTGCCATCTATTGTTCAAAAGTTATCCACTAAATATTTAGTTAGTAAACCCTTTTTTGGTTATATTTATCCAACATGAAATGTAGTTATGAATAAATAAACTCTAATTCATTTATTACCGATTCGCATTTTAGCATCACCCAGGCGCTATCAACATACCAACTGTCCATTGTCTGGAACCAGTGGACCTAGCTAGAACGCATGCAGTCAAGCCAGTTTGTTTTTACACCCATCATGAAGTCCAGTTCATGGGAACCCACGACGCACCATAACACGCTATCACGCTTCACGATACACCGTCACCCACCATGTACCATGGTTTTTTTTTTAATGTGCCCCTTTTGGGCGTCTCTCGCCGTGATACTGCTGGAATATTGCCAAAGCGGCGTGAAACCAATATTTTGAACGCACATACAGACCCCAATGACCTAAACAATAATGTCCATTGAATTATTGAAATACACAATTTCGTTCAAAAGCTTTCAAAATGTTCTGTACCAGATGCCCAGAAACATTTGTCGCTTTCAGCTTTAAGAATGCATTTGGTAGGCATATTGTATAGCTGGAAATATCGATTGTGAAAGCCCATGATACATCAAAATTAGGATATGCCTCGGCAATTTATGTTTTAATTGAATAATGGAAGGTCCAGATCATGTAACGATACATCCCGATACGAGATACCATATTTGGTCCTTTTCATCACAATCTGGGTTAATTGACCAAGAACACACAAGAGATGCAGGAACCAATTTGGACTAAACGGTCTACGAGTACACGTGATATCGTTCTCCTTTAAGCCATCAGACTAATATAATTTTAATTTGACCCCGGTTAATAATATCTTTGCCTCTGAACTTGAATATGGAAGCTTTTAACTTCTACCAATGTTTATGTACATCATGTAGATTCAGATGGCACTGATACTGCTGAAGGATAATTAATGCCATTAAGTCTGTGTTGTTGCGGGAATGGGAACTGGAATTACGGGATCGTCTTTATTCATGTATTTCAACTTTATGTCTCATTGGTCGAAGTGTGGTAATACTTGACGATTCAGTGGACACCTGTGAAAGGTCAAACGTGGTTGGTTGGTTTAGTTTTGTTGTTTAACCCCGCACTCAGCAATATTCCAGCTATAAGACGGCGGTCTGTAAATAATCGAGTCTGGACCAGACAATCCAGTGATTAATATCATGAGCATCGATCCACGCAATTGGGATCGATGACATGCATCAAGCAAGACAGCGAGTCTGACCACCCAATTCCGTTAGTCGCCATTTACGGCAAGCATGGGTTGCTGAAGGCCTATTCTACACCGGATGTTCACGGGGCTGTTGTATTATTAAACCAGTGATCTTAAAGGCATAGCGTTAGGGTGTTTCTTAATAAATCGCGGGTCACGAGCATTCGAAGTGTATGCACACAATATCGTTATTTCGAAATGTGTGTACACAAGATCGTTTTTTGCCTTTAACATAAACTTCAGGTAAGCACTTTCAATCCCGTTTAGATCGCATCTTTTACTCCGATATATACCTCGCCGCGTTAAAATCTGACCTCTATAGACGGTCGCGTCTGGTGAAATCAAAATAATGGATACTTCGGTTCTTGAGCCAATCAGATGTCAACTCTTCAAAAAGACTCCGCAATATTTCAATACCACCTCGATGGAAGTCTCTATTTTACCAAGACAAAAACTGATAATATGTTCCCGTGAACACCTGATATCATTACTATTTGATAATGAGTCGTAAGCACGACATGACACAGTCGGAATCGTACAATGGGCCCTGTTTTTAGTAGAGATTTCTTATGATTATGGAACGGATTTCGTTGCTTTAATTATTATTCTACAAACAGTGTTTCACAATCATTTTCCTGATTATATCCTTCCTAATATATCTTACGTTAATGCGTCGATTGTCTGAGAACAGATGACTTATTGCGGAATGTTATTGTAGGGCTTAAGAAAGGTCAAATGTCTGCGATGCACTGCGTGTAACCTTATCCACATGATGGTGACGACTAACGGTATCAGGTGGTGAGGCTGGCTGACTTGGTTGATGCATGTCCTCGATCCCAATTGCGCGGATCGATGCTCATGATATCAATCACTGGATTGTCTGGTCCAGACTCGATTATTTACAGACCGCCGTCATACAGCTGGAATATTGCTGAGTGCGGCGTTAAACAACCAACCCAACCTAATGTTTGTACAATGGATACACAATTTGATTACATTAACACATCAAAGCTATGTCATGTTGGGGAAAGATTTATTGTGGTGGACAATATTTAGATCTTAGACGTTGGTCATCAATATTTTTGTTTAAAAACTATACACAATATGTGACGTTTCAATTCATTTTTATATCGTCTAGTCTCCGTTCGAAGCTAGTGGGAACAGCGTCTCAACTGAGCAAGTGCAGTTTTACATTATTATGTAATTCAAAGTAACATTAGCATCGAACAATTGTCTTAGGCAAAATGTTGTCAGTTTGCGTCATACATAAAATACATATAGATTGTCTCGGAAACTGCAATTTGTATACAAGTATGATATTTTGCATATTATACAAAGGGATCGAACCATCATCGTATGTCGTGTTTTATAGGGTTATGGCCCTGGTTTCGTCTTCTGAATACGGCGCACAGTACGCCAATTTCTCGGAAAACACAATACATGACATTTTGAAAACCACGTTAAGAGATGAAAATGTTATCAAGTTTGGAAGTCGCCATCAAGAACAAATATTAAGAGGCTGGCTGAAAAGTTATGGGCATAATTATGATTGACTTCGTTGATGGAGTTGGTTGCTAATTATTTTCAACATAATCCCCTCCGAGGTCAAGACACTTCTGTCAACTATGCTGCACTTCATTGATCCTACTGCTGTAGAAGACCCGTGAAGATCCGGGGTAGAATAGGTCTTCAGCAACCCATGCTTGCCGTAAAAGGCGACTATGCATGTCGTAAAAGGCGACTGACGGGATCGGGTGGTCAGGCTCGCTGACTTGATTGATGCATGGCATCGTATCCCAATTGCGTGGATCGATGCTCATGATGTCAATAACTGAATTGTCTGGCCAAGACTCGATTATTTACAGACCGCCGTCATTTAGCTGGAATATTGCTGAGTGCGGCGTTGAACAACAAACAATAGTCAGATACTTTATTTCATTCCCTAATTCGCAGAAATGTGCAGTAACACGTCACAATTTGACAAAAGAATCATTATACGTGTATAACTGCAGAGTCGATGACTGTGCTGCACTCAGATTCGCGTATGACGGAACTATCAAGGGCATTAATCCTCTTGATGGTGTCAGCGAAACATTCATTAGCTATTGAGTAATCCGGCATTTGGCACGATAGATGCAACAAAGTTCACTACACTTCACTTAACTGTTTTAAAATGCTTAGATATTCGGTGCAATTTTCACAGTTCATGATGCATTTGACAAATCATATCCCAAGGGCAACGGAGACGGCGATT
This sequence comes from Haliotis rufescens, assembly GCF_023055435.1. Taxonomy (NCBI): domain Eukaryota; kingdom Metazoa; phylum Mollusca; class Gastropoda; order Lepetellida; family Haliotidae; genus Haliotis; species Haliotis rufescens. Next base: position 1,773,216 of record NW_025964212.1, on the reverse strand, counting down.
CCTTGCAAACTGATGTGGCGGAATACTTCAATGTTTCCAGTTGTCTTGCAATGTACATGAGCGATTTTATAGACTCCTTCTTTGGTATATATATATATACCGCATATTGGTCTTTCGTATTTTATCTGTCTATAAGATTGTTTTTGATACCCCACCTCAATTCGGGCAACTGTCATGCAACTGTCATGCCAATATCGGATGCTGTATGACTGTCATTTTAATTGTTGTTTTCGTTGATATTATGATCTTTTCAATACTTTTTACTTCATCTATCTATCTATCTATCTATCTATCTATCTATCTATCTATCTATCTATCTGAATGTCCTTTCTTGCATTTGATGAAGAACAATCTATCTATCTATCTATCTATCTATCTGAATGTCCTTTCTTGAAGAACAATATCTGAGTAGAGTAAACTACGGTTATAACGAACTCGAAGGGACTACTAATTTTAGTTCGTTATAACCGTAATTCGTTATAAGCATATATACAGCGTAACTACAGCACATAGTCGGGACTAAAAAGTTAGTTCGTTATATCCGTTAGTTCGTTATAAGCGTGTTTGTTATAACCGTACTTAACTGTACTTCTAGTAATTATTTGTATGTAAATGTGAAACGTCAATGCCAGAGAATTACAAGTCCCGATTATTCGACGAACAGATTCCATTGGGTGTAAAAGGAAAAAGGTGGTAATGTTATATAAATTGATCACTGAAAATCAGTGATGATAGCAAGTGTCCGCGAAAAGAGTAAGCATGCCCTGCCCTAACGGGAGCACCCGCCACTCACACAAAAAAAGGTTTGTTTGTTTCCTGAACGGCAGTACGGCGGCGTGCTTCGTCGACCTGTAAACAAATCAGAGGTAACGAGTCTCGTGTATGGAATGAGGAATGAATAATGTAGTGTGGACTATTCGTCTCCATTCCTGCTCATTATAGATAATGTTTACATTGAGACATGAATAGGTGTCGAAATTATTATCCCAAAACCAAAATATGCCGACTGACTTTTCTGGAAAAGGGGTGATGGACGAAATGTCAATGTAATCCAATTACAAATTTGAGCCACAAACGCATGGCAACCAAACATTGATTTTGATCAAATTTTAAGATGGAAATCAATGTCAACACACAAAAACATGTCCATATATGAGTCAGAAACAGGATTCGAATGACATGTAGGTGGTTTCTATTAGCGTTTGTCTCGACAATGTCCTTGAGAAGTCAATTTCACAGTTCACAGCAGTTTCACAGCAGGGGTTGCTTTGGGGGCCCGTTTTTCATTCTGAGAGAAACCCACTCATCGCAACTAATGGCGTTCAACCGTTGTATCAGACGCATTTAACTTATTGATTGTTAACCTGAGAAATCATTCTATCACATGTAATCAGAGATCTGTTGGTCATAAAATGTACAATAAAATTTAAATTAGTATTTGTTTGTCGTAGAACATATTGGAGACATATTAAACAATGCATCTAACCTTAACATCATTAATGTTGTGTTTTATTGGAACTGCAAATTACTATCGATATGATATTGTGATTCCTAATGCCCATTTTTGTGCTACCAGCCCTGTGAAGATCCGGGTTAGAATTGGTCTTCAGACTTTATAATTACAGGATCGGGTGGTCAGGCTCCCTGACCTGGTAGATGTCATGTCATCGTATGCAAATTGTGTAGGTCGATGCTCAATGCTCATGATGTCAGGTCCAGACTCAGTTATCTACAGGCTGCCGTCATGTAGTTAGAATATTAGTGAGTGAAGCGTTAAACAATAAACTAATAAACACACAGTATTCACGGGATCTTAGTGACTCTTTGGCTGTCAATTAAAATACAATTATTCTGAAATTAAATAATGCATATCTTTCAATGCATATTCATGAACACATCTCGACTTGAAGGTCGTGATTCACAATTTGCACGTTCGTGAAAATGCAAGGCACGCTGTTTGGATGTTTGCGTGTTTGTTGGAAGCATGGTACTCACACGTGTGTTTTTATATATACTGAGTCAAATTAAAAACTTCACATTTTTAAAAGTAATCCCATATATGATATACAACGGACAAATGTATCAGAGAAAGTAAGTTTTAATCATTAATGTCCAAAGAAGGATTTTAATTAACGGTGGTAACCATAATTTGTTCCAAGCACCTACGGTATTCGGTAATAACATCAACAGTTTAAATCATAAGTCCCAAGCACGAGAATCTGATGGCACACAAGTTCAGTAGCGTGTATGGCCACCATGTGCGTTGACAACTGCCACACAACGCCTCCGCATGGACCTTGTGATGCTTGTGAACACATGATTGGGAAGACGACGCCATTGTTGCTGCAAAATGGTGCCAAGATCTTGCAAATTCTGTGGTTGGTTCTGGAGAGTGCGCAGACTTCTGCCAAGAGCATCCCGGACGTTTTCGATGGGATTGAGGTCGGGAGACCTTGACGGCCAGTCCATGACGTTGACTCCCGCAATCTGAAGGAAATTCCTTGTCAAAATTGTTGTGTGGGGTCTGGCATTGTCGTGTTGGAAGATCAAACCGGGTCAATGTACTGCCATAAAAGGCAGAAGTTCTGGTGCCAGTACCTGGTCGCGGTAAGCAGCAGCGTTGAGGTTCCCGCGGATGACAAGAAGCCTGGAAAGCACACCACACAATGACACTTCCGCCTCGAAATCTATCAACTTTCTGTACACAACACTGGGCGTAACGTTCATGACGGCGCCTCCACACCCTCGCCCTACCATCAGCAAATCGAAGATTAAATCGGGATTCATCACTGAAGACGACTATATTCCAATTCCTCTGAGTCCATCGTAAGTGTCACTGTGCCCACAATTGACGTTGACGTCTGTGTAATTGAGTCAGAATCGGCCCGCAGTATGGCCGTCGTGCTTGAAGGTGAGCAGTTCTCAGACGGTTTCGAACAGTTTGTGCACTCAGTCTACCCCTAAACAGTTCATTTCTGGTTGATGTAGCCGTCAAAAATCGGTTACGGAGGTGACGTAAGACAATCTGACGATCCTCTGCATGTGACGTCACACGTGGTCGTCCTGGCCGAGGGCGATCAGCGGTGGTACCCGTTTGCTGTAAACGCGTCGACTACAACCCATCGTCCTGGCGACTTCAGCTACGGACGTTCCCGTCTGCAACATGCCGATGGCACGTTCACGTTGCACATTTGAAAGGCGTGGCATGACAAATGGCAGTAAAGACTTTTGTTTTCTTGTCTTTTTCTTTTTTTGTTAATGACTGCTAACAAGTATGGCTGAAAACACGTGCGGTATTATGGCCACGTGACCAGTTGCACGTGAAAAACCACTTTTGCCACTATAGTGCTGTGCACATGATTTTGATCGATTCACCTGCACAAAAACGGGAGTTATCTGAAGACAATACGTGGCCATTACTGTTTAAATACACAATAAGGGCCCACAATGATAACTGGTCAAAATGTCAAAATTTTAGGATTGTGAAGTTTTTAATTTGGTTCAGTATATATATGAACAGCACTTGGTGATTGTTTAGCCATTGCCTTGATGAAAATCGAAGACCGCCTCTGTGGTCTAGAGGTAGATCGTCCGCCCGGAGAGCGGAAGGTCCGGGATTCGATCCCCGGCCGCGTCACACCAAAAGACCGTTAAAGATGGTACTTGTTGTTACCCTGTCTGGCGCTCGGCATTAAGGGGCTAAAACAAGAACTGATCGACTCGGAGTCAGTAAACTGTGTCTGAGTGAGGTATTCATGTTAAACTGCGGCATGGTATCTCAGTGGGCTAGCACTATCAATCGGCATCAGTCCGGACTAGCAGCCACACACACACGTGCATGCTCGTCGCTATATAAGTGCAATAACCCCATTTCACCTCACCTCACCTTTAGGGGACCAGTCATAACGACTCTTGTTTTTAAGGCTTATAAAACCTGTGTGACCTCAGTCATACCTTGACTTCACCAATGGTTAAAGCGTCCGCTCTCGCCGAAGACCCCTCACTTGAAAATCGACGTCTCCGCGCTGTGGCTATGCTGCAAACAGGAATGCAAAACGAAGTTGCCAGACTTTTTAATGTTCATCGAACCCAGTATAATCTATTTGGAGAAGTTATATGCAGCAGGATAACACTCATGACTTTCCACAGGCCGGTCGTCCTCGTGTGACGTCCCGTCAACAAGACCGCCATATTCGGCTGGTTCGTCTACGGAATTGATACCAAACTGCCACATTAACAGCCAGGACGAATTCCTGAGTTAGGACCAATTAGTGCCACAACCGTACGCAATCGGTTCAGGGAGCACAACCACCGACCCCAACGTCCATCGATACGCTTAATGTTGCTTCTGCGTCAGCGTCAGGCACGTCTAGCTTAGTGTAGACAGCATCTGAGGTTCAGAAGACAAGGCTGGATCAGTATACTGTTCATAGATGAGTCCAGGTTTAATCTGGACACTTCTGATGGTCGGGGAAGGGCCAACAGGCGTCCAAGGGAACGTTTTGGCGACCTTTGATTCTAATGTCTTAAATTGTATATATCCCGTTGGCATAAAAATGATACCTTGGCCGTTAAAACATTGTCTTTGGTTTGGTTTGGTTTGGTTTGTTGTTTTACACCTCAATATTCCAGCTATATGACGGCGGTCTGTAAATAAACGAGTCTGGACCAGACAGTCCAGTGATTGACATCACGAACATCGGTCCCCGCAATTGTTTTTTTTTTTGGTTTGGTTTGTTGTTTAACGCCGCACTCAGCAATATTCCAGCTATATGACGGCGGTCTATTAATAATCTAGTCTGGACCAGACAATCCAGTGATTGACATCACGAACATCGGTCCACGCAATTGGGATCGATGACTTGCATCAACTAAGTCAGCGAGCCTGACCACCCGATCCCGTTAGTCGCCTCTTACGACAAGCAAGGTCGCTTATAACGGCAAGCATGGGTTGCTGAAGACCTATTCTACTCCGGAATCTTCACGGGTCCTGGTCGTGGGTCAACAGGCGTCAAAGTGAACGTTTTGGCGACCTTTGATTGAGTCAGTTACTTATTTGATGCCGAAAATTACCATGTTTGTACAAAGTTGTGCCAATTTCTTAAATTGTATATATCCCGTTCGCATAACTGATATCTTGGCCGTTAACACGTTGTAAGCCCCTTGCGGATACCGGGTTAGAATAGGTCCAAAGCAACCAATTTTTGTCTTAGGAGTCAATTCTACTGATTTACTTGTCAGGTTTGGTCATTAGGTTGAGCGTGTGTCATCGTAACCCAACGTTGTGTGTGACGTTGGTCATAATATCAGTCACTGGTTTGTCCGGTCCAGACTCGATCATGTACATGTCGCCGTCATATAGCTGGAATATTGCTCAGCAAGGTTGGTTGGTTGGTTTGTTGTTTAACGCCGCACTCAGCAATATTACAGCTACATGACGGCGGTCTGTAAATAAACGAGTCTGGACAAGACAATCCAGTGATTGACATCACGAACATCGGTCCCCGCAAATTGGGATCGATGACTTGCATCAACCAAGTCAGCGAGCCTGACCACCCGATCCCGTTAGTCGCCTCTTACGACAAGCAAGGTCGCTTATAACGGCAAGCATGGGTTGCTGAAGACCTATTCTACCCCGGATCTTCACGGGTAACCGGATTAGTATAGGTCCAAAGCAACCAATGTTTGTCTTAGGAGTCAATTTTACTGATATGCTTGTCAGGTTTGGACTTTAGGTTGAGCCTGTGTCATCGTTACCCAACGTTGTGTGACGTTGGTCATAATATCAGTCACTGGTTTGTCTGGTCCAGACTCGATTATGTACATGTCGCCGTCATATAGCTGGAATATTGTTCAGCACGGCAGTAAACAAAGAACAAAGTTTAACATAGCACATAGTTCTCTTTTTCACACGCAATCTGCCTTTTAAACATGGTGTTGACCTTTCATTTTGATCAGCTGTGGCTCTTCCTTCTGTGTTTACTTTACAGGACGCAAAACGTTTTCTCTGCATCAAATACTAGCCAGAACACAAACATTGCGTCTTCGTCAGCAGCCCGGTCCTCCTAACTCGGTCAGCTAATTATTTACCTCCTTGATATTGCATTGTAGTTCAATCAAGGCTGTCAGACCGTACGTATTTCGTTAATTAAGAGGTAATAAATTGCCAGTTTTATCATTCCCGTCACATCAGTCGCTGTGCCACGGGAGTAATTTCACTGCAGCACTCGATAACCTTAATTCTTTTCTTGGACACGTTTTACAGCAAATATATATTTAATCACCTACAGTGATCGATGTTTCTTTAAAAGGCCCACGTGCCACTGACTGTTAACAAACAGCCATTGTACCATTTGCGCGACAGGAAAAGAGCATCCTTGTCTTTAATTAATACACCGATGCAATTCTGGCCCATAAGCCTCGCCCACAACTTTCCGGCTTTGCGTTTGACGTAAGGGCTGAAAACAACACGCTTATGGTCATGGTGCATGGTCTCACATCCGGCGAAACTTGATTTGGACCATAAATATCAAAAGAGGGATTTTGTTTGGATTGTTTTGGATTTATAACGTGCGCTGTCAAAATGTATAGGGCGAGTGAGTAAAAATGAGGTACAGGGTGTTTTGTTTTTTGTCTTTTTGTTTGTTGTTTAACGCCGCACTCAGCAATATTCCAGCCATATGACGGCGGTCTGTAAATAATCGAGTCTGGACCAGACAATCCAGTGATTTACATCATGAACATCGATCCACGCAATTGGAATCGATGACATGCATCAACCAAGTCAACGAGCCTGACCACCCGATCCCGTTAGTCGCCTTTTACGACAAGCATAGTCGCCTTTTACGGCAAGCATGGATTGCTGAAGACCTATTCTACCCCGTATCTGCACGGGTCTTGCGTCTTGTTAGTAAAGATAAACGTTTAATAAATGTATTCGTCTTGCAGCACGAAGATTTGTGTGTGACTCAGCTTAGACAAATGCTACTCAGCTCAAACTGAGTGAACAACATCATCTGCCGTAATGGCATCATTCTGCTAATACCGTTTGTCACTGATACTGACACTTTATTAATCTGAAGACAACGTTGTAACACCAGCTGGACTTATCCCAATCAAGCTCATTAGAATCATGCAAAATCATCAATCTGCCTCATAGCATGCAGCTTCCCACCATCGGTAAACAGTAAATATGCTGATCATCACACATTTCATCTAACAAGGCTTCAAATATTGATGGATCTGATACTTCAGTGTAAAATGGAACACCTGATATCCTGATAGTTTTATCTTGGTTTGACATGTTAAATTGTCCGATCCAGTTCTCTATTTTGTATGTGTGTGATGCTGTGGAGTAAAAGGACATTCTCCGGGAAGGCAGAATATGACATCCATGGGATGTGTTTTGTTACTTTACGTCGCAACCAGTTGGCCTGTAAATGATCGAGCCTGGGTGACACATTCTAGTGGTTGATATTATAAGCAACGTTCACGCCGTCGAGTGACGACGACACATAATAAACCAAAAGAGGGCCAAAAGAAACGTTACCAACATTAACTGATTTGCCACTTTGAAACAAAGATGCCAACCTGTTCAAAAACAGTAAAGAACACATCTCACGAATACAACCTTCATGTTCCCTGTCGTTTTTTGCACGTGCTTTGCGAATTTTGGGAGATATTGGTGTTTTTCAGCAATTTTTTAAAACATTCTTTCCAAAATTATCGTGCAATTTCCGGGTATAAATTACGCACGGATCTGTTCCCCATCATTGGTTGCGATGATTAAAACCAACGAACATGCCAAGACTGACCGCTGTCCAGAGGGAGAGAGCCATGGGTATGCTGCATATGGGAGCGACACAGAGAGTCGAGTCTATCCTTGTTGTGTCCAGGAGGTGGAACCTTACGGGGGCGGAAGTGTGATGGTCTTGGGCGGCATTTGCGGGGACGAGAAGACGGAACTTGTCAGCATCGAAGGCAATCTGACAGCACAACGCTACATTGACAATATCTTACGGTCAGTGGTTCTTCCTTTCATCCAGCGTCAACAACGGACGGTGTTCCAACAAGATAACGCCACACCCCATAAAGCCCGTATTACTAGAGACTTCCTCAACGCCAACAACGGACTGTCCTGTCGTGGCCAGCTCGATCACCTGATCTGTCACACATAGAACATCTCTTGGACCAGCTGGGGCGTCGTCTTCGGAAACGTCAACATCCTCCCTTCACGAGACAAGCGTTGATCGTTGCCCTCCGTGAGGAATGGAATCGGATACATGCAATCGATGTGAGGACGCTTGTCTACTCAGTTCGACGCCGCATTCGAAGATGCATTGCCGCTCATGGAGGTCATATCCCGTATTGAACGGTCTGGGCCGTCGTCACCTTAAAGTTGTAACCAATGTTGTTGATCGAATACTGGACGAATGACCCCTTGTCAAGAAATGTCCCTGTTGGAGGTCAAGGCCTTTGTTGCTGAATTAGTAAATTCGCATTTTACTGTTCTGAATGATGAATTTCTATAATACAATTGTTATTGCTGCTTCAAATTGTGTTGGTCATATTTTATCCTAGAAATATCGTTGGTAACGTTTCTTTTGGCCGTCAGTTTAGGTGAGGTGAGGTGAAATGGGGTTTAACGTCGCGTCCAAGATTATTGCACTTATATAGCGACGTGCATGTACGTGTGTATGTTTGTGTGGCTGCTTGTACTAGTCCGGACTGATGCCAATTTATAGTGCTAGCACACTGAGATACCATGCTGCAGTTTAACATGAATACCCCACTCAGACACAGTATACTGACTCCGAGCCGACCAGTCCTTGTTTTAGCCCCTTAATGCCAAGCGCCAGATAGGGTAACAACAAGTACCATCTTTTAACGTCTTTTGGTATGACGCGGCCCCGGACCTTCCGCTCTCCGGGTGGACGCTCTACCACTAGACCACGGAGGCGGTCTCCGACACATTATAAACTAAGTTACCAGGGTCCAGTTTAGTCGCTTCTTGCGGATGAGTTACTCCGGATCAGTTCTTACCCGGAACCCCACTTTTTTCAATACTTTGGCCTGTACATACACGTATATACTGACAATATATCATGTATGCTGTAGGGGTGGTCGGGTAGCCTAGTGGTTAGAGCGTTCGCCCGTCACGCAGAAGACCCGGGTTCGATTCCCAACATGGGTACAATGTGAAGCCCATTTCTGGTGTCCCCCGCCGTGATATTGCTGGAATATTGCTAAAAGCGTCGTAAAACCATACTCACTCACTCATGTATGCTGTGTTTACATTGAACATATGTACTGACACACATTGAAACCGCATATTTATGTTTTCATGCTTCGAACAAGATTCGGTCAAAGTTCCTGGCTTTTGATCTGCCTCATCTCAGCGCCCCCTGGTAACAGAAAATTCAAGATGGCCGCCAACATGGCTGAAAACTCTTGTGATCAATCTATACTCAATATATCATACTCATCTGACCAATCTTAGTAATAAATTTATTCAAGGTTAATTGCAACAATGTTAAATATAATTCAAATTTAGCATGCAGCGCCATCTGGTGATGATGAAAATCCAAAATTGCCGCCAATATGGCTGATATATCTAATATCAATCAATACTCAATATATACCTGCCGTAAAAGGCGACTATGCTTGTCGTAAAAGGCGACTAACGACTTGGTTGAACATATTGAACATATGCCTGGTGTTGTCGCAGGGCTGGTACACTTGGTGTAGGAATCATGATCAGCAACTCAGCAACCGCTTGAAGCACATTTTGCAGATGGCCATCCACTTCCTTCGGGACAATTTACGATCGAAGAACCTCAAAGAAGCTTTGGCAATATGCATGCCACCAAACATAATAAGGAATTTGTCTTCATCATGACATTCATGAATGTTCCACTGGATTGTTCTAATATTGCATAGAGTGATTGATCCATGGCAGGCACATGTATCTGACCCACATGCTTTGCATTCTGTATCACAGCAACAATAAGGTAAAACATAATTTATCAAAATATTCGGATTTATAATTAAGTATTCCCTACGTTACAGCTGTTGATGATTCAAACATTTCTGATGCCAATATTTGCAAAGACTGATATTGTAATCTATTTGACACAATACATTTTAGTGAATGGAGAGAGCCAAAACAATGGGAATGCCATATGTACACCTAACCAGTTTTAATAATGATGGATTTAATTGAAAATAACTTTTTATTCGTATGTCATTATGTACCACGCTTATAATCTAATAACAGTTTGTACAGCATATAAGATATATTAATTGCTTTTCCTGACACGCCCCGGAACCCAATATGCCACCATACGTCTACATATGTGGATATAAAAGGATATTCTGCCAAGTTCCCTGTATTTCATATATCGTGGGGTCTTATTCTTTCAAAATTAAGTTCAGATGATATAAATTAAGCAATTTTCACATGTTTATATGAGACCCGTGAAGATCCGGGGAAGAATAGGTCTTTAGCAACCCATGCTTGCCGTAGAAGGCGACTATGCTTGTCGTAAGAGGCGTCTAACGGGATCGGGTGGTCAGGCTCGCTGGCTTGTTTCATGCATGTCATCGATCTCAATTACGTGGATCGATGCTCATGATATTAATCACTGGATTGTCTGGTCCAGACTCGATTATTTACAGACCGCCGTCATATAGCTGAGTGCGGCGTTAAATAACAAACCAACCAACATATGTGGATATAAAAGGATATTCTGCCAAGTTCCCCGTAGTTCATATATGATAGGGTCTTATTCTTTCAAACTTAAGTTCAACTGATATAAGTTCAGCAATTTTCACATTTTATGATTTTAGCTCATTATTAATGCGTGCGATCTCGGTGAGCATCGACACCAGAAACTGATTATAACTAATCCCCCAATACTCTACGGTCTACTGCTTGCTGTTGTTTTATCAATGTTAGGCACTTTGGGTGGTAACCATACAATCACAGGGCCGAATGATTTTATTCCTATTTAAGTATCCGTATCCGAACAATTCACGATCTTGACACTTTCAAAACGACAGGGTTCCAGAATCTATGTCAAAGCTCTTATTTGGATGATATTTTAAGACAAATTCTTCACGTGAATGTTTGCAAACTGTCATCGATTATCGATCATCGATTACCTCTCTTGCATGACTGAGCAATCATTTTATTTCCAATACATATATTTGTGTACAGAAGTTGAGTACAGACAAGCTTTAAACATTCAGTTTCCCATTTCTTACTTCATTTGCATAATATAGATATTTTGCTAGATTTGTAATAATATGTGCATCTGGTGATGACAGAAGCATATTAAATTGATGAACGTTAGGATGACAATAGAACTTTGCTTTGAGATATAGTTGCCGTAACTTGACATACGATGGACAAATAAGCAGGAAGTGGCATGGTACTCGGTTTCAACACAGTCTAATTAACAAAGTGTGCATTTTCCTAAATTGTTTGGGATTATATAATGACGTCCATTCTCAATTTCCAAAGTATGACAACTCAGTCTGAATCTCGTGAGGGTTGTTTTCATATTTTGCGAATTTAAGAATGACAAATAAGGTTCGCATTTAACATAAGTTTTTAGACAAGCATATTATGCCCGATCTGCTGAAAATTGTCTTTCAAACGTTGTTTAAACATATTAAATATGTGGTCTTGGACATGTTAACTGACATTTTCCGAGTGTTATAAAAAATTCTCAAGGACGCTTAATTTCTTCTGGAGGTTAGAAACACTATCACCAACGAATATCAAATCATCTGCAGATAGAAGTGAAAGGATGTGGATAATGTCTAGATGGAACTGTACACCAAACGGACACTCCTCTTCCATCTCAAGAACTATTTCATTTATAAAAAAACGGAACAAGAACGGGCTAAGTACACAGCCTTGCCTGACACCCAAAGGACAATCGAATGCCTTAGACATACGATTGTTAGACCTTACACTTGCCTTAACGTCCCTGTTCATCAGCATGCCAGTTCAACCGTGGATCGTCATAGACGTATCCCGTGAAAAACCGGGATAGAATAGGGTCTAGCAACCAATGCTTGCCGACTATGCTTGTCGTAAGAGGTAACTAACAGGATCGGGTGGTCAGGCTCGCTGACTTGGTAGATGCATGTCATCGCATCCCAATTGCATGGATCGACGCTCATGATGTCAATCACTGGATTGTCTTGTCAAGACTCGATTATTTACAGACCGCCGTCATATAGCTAGAATACACAAGAAATGGGCTTCACATTTTGTATCCATGTCGGGAATCGAACCCGGGTCTTTGGTGTGACTAGCGAATGTTTTAACCACTGGGTTACCCCACCGCTGCGATATTCATATGAATCCGTTTAGGTTGAATCGTGTTGACTTAGAAGTTTTTTACCAGTTGGTCTCCCTCCTTCGACATAAATAAACACACCAAACCTTTCCACGAACAAACACATTGTCGGCTATTAACGTCAGTTTTACCTTGCTATTAAGTATGATGTATTATTCTTGAGGGTGATAATAAAAGCAAATATGTGCATGGTTAATCATTGTAAACTTTAATTCTACTTGTTAAACGGTCAGAAAGTTTTAAGTGTAAGATGTTACAGTTACATTTTAAACCAGTCCATGCTTGCCGTAAAAAGCGACTAACGGGATCAGGTGGTCAGGCTGGCTGACTTGGTTGATGCATGTCATCGATCCGAAATGCGTGGATTGATGCTTATGATATCAATAACTGGATTGTCTGGTCCAGACTCGATTATTTACAGACCGCCGTCATATAGCTGGAATATTGCTGAGTGTGGCGTTGAACAACTAACCAGCCAACTAAATATTAAACCAGTTAACGGTACAGAGTTTCTCTTCCGCCTAGAACGAGTATGCAAGTGGTTATGGACGTAACAGAAAGATATACCGTCGTGTATGTCTAGTATAGGTTATCTTTGTATACCGTTCCTTTCTTCTCCTCTGAAGCAATATAAATGATGTTTGAAACAGATTCGCATGTAGAGCAATCATAAACCATCAGTTATCATCGCAAATACAGACAGAATATCGCAAACGGAACGTTTTAAATGCCTCCGAAAATCTATATTTAAAGCAAAGCTGTAATAATGACTGACAATTTCAAACTGTGTTGTCCATATTTGATGGGTTTCATACGACATACGATTTTTAAAGTGCAGATGACAGTGTAAAGGTTTTAATTTCTGTAAAGTAGACTTTTGTCTTTCTTTGATGTAGATCGCTTTGATCGGCAAAATATTGTATTTTATGTCTATCGTTCAAAACTTTGATTTTCAAAAGGTGTGTGTGTGGATCCGGAACCGCCTATGAAAACAACCAAGACGCCCAATTAAAACAAAAGTACACACACAGACATTCGGGTCAATTAAATTAATATATATTTGTCTCTTTTGAATATTCCTTTTCTTCAGTGTATGGTTTGATATCAAATTTACCTGTTTATCCACTGAAGATCGTAGAATGAAATGTAAACCTCTTTAAAGGCACACATAAAGTGTTGAATAATATTTGTTGCAGGTTTCCTCAGCAACAGACAGCCATTGGTGGCAATGATATCATACACGATCCTCAGGACGTCCATTGTAAACAATTAGGCCTCTGGCAAACGAAAATACTATAATGAGCACTCAGTGAACAAAGAAACCTGTTCTTGATAATATGTTTCAAACATGCATTTCAAATAGGTTTTCATGTAATGAGTTTACTATCTTGCTTATGTAGACGTTTACATAATTGAAGTGTTCAGGGGTATTCAATGTGCATATTTTCTTTATGTTGCTAAGTAATAAATTGCAAGATTCCTTGACGTGTGCAAGGTTGAGAGTAGTATTTACGCCTCCTTCTTAAATGAAACTTCATCACAAGCATACTTGTCCCAGCACTACAAATACTACCTCAGTGTAAGAAAAAAAACGGATCTTAACTGCGATGAACTAACGGTTTAACCACGGCTGCTAAATCCTTTTTGAATTAAAACGGAAATATGTTAGTTTCATGAATAGACAATACCGTTTAGAAAGTGGTCAAATGTGACATATGTCATATTTGGGATCATACTTTCTTATTAAAACAAACTCTAGATCTTTTATGGATGCAGTTCCAACTGGGATTCAAACCTTCACTCTCAGAATGAGGCACCTCATCGCCAGCATACAAAGTCAATGACCTGAGCCACCGAGGCTTCCGCCTTAATGGAAGTCCACCAACTGGTAGTCTAGATCACGTACGTGTACTCTGGTTTCAGGTTAGTCCAACACAAATAGAAGTGACATTTTAAAGGTTCAGCTGTTACTCCCATGAAGCTGTTTATATTGATGCATTACTCCACAAGAAAAAAAACATGTTCCCAGTCGAAGAGCCTACTTTCCGCCCTCTGCTACGAGTGACAAGACTCTTCCGCTTACAAGTGCCACGGAGAGCATTAAACAGTGTAAGGTTTTGAAGCTCGATGAACTTTGAAACGATCAATGCAAATCAGCTAGTTTGGCCTTGGTCAATATGCACTGATTGTCAAGTATTTTCAGTGGTCAAATTGAAACAATCCACTTAGTGCTCCTGTAATCATTCTCCGCTTGATTGAGGGGACATCCTGGCTTGTAAGGAGGATCTTCCAAGAGGGTCTGACACAATCGATGACGGCCCTCGCTTAATTTGTTTTCTGGATTCAGAGGGTGCCTTAAGCCACATCCTTAACCGATAACGGCCTCGCTGCCGGCACTTCTTTAACGGCTATCGGTTTTCCATAACACAGTTTCATCAATTCCACAGACCTGTCGTAATGGACTTTAACCTGTGTTAATCACAGTTTCTAATAGGCGAGACAGGTCTTCTGGGGCACCGTAATGGATTAATCTCTGTAGTAATATGCAATAGTAAAATGGTACCGACAATATTCTATTGAAATTCCTGGAAAGTAAAGACCTATTGATGGTGCTTGATAGTGTGATTAGAACATGACAGCTAATGACATCTATTTGATTTGATCAAATAGGTCATCGTGTGTCGAGAACATGTAGGCAATTTGAGAGTACACGTGAATCGTTTATATTGTCCTCTAACATAAGTGCGATGCCATTGATTTAGCATTTGCCTATAGCTAGGATCAATAGCGAAGATTGTGTATGTGCTGGAAAGGTCACAGATAGTAAAATATAGTATAACGTTGTCTGAAGTTCAAACACATCTGGGCTATACCAAAACAATAATGAGACCCCGTATATATATTAATGGCAATAGGTATCGATTGCGATGTCTTATTCTTTGAACTTGTTTTATTGCAACTGCGACTAGGACATCAACCTCGAGACGGGAGTACAAACATCCAGTGGTTATACAGATTCCACTGTAACCTCTATGTGGGTGAATGTCATTTCATGTCTTTTGTTATATATGTAACTTACGGAGCAAACCAGTGGTTGATAGCATGAACACCACCTCAACGTCTAGGTAATACACAGAATACATGGCTTATTTTTATTTTGTTTTGTTTTTTAACGCCACATTCAGCAACATTACAGCAATATGACATCTGCATATATATAATCAAGTCTGGATCAGACACATAAGTAATTGACGATCAACGTGCAGAGCCCCGCGGTGTCAGGGTACGACGACCACATTCAACAAATCACCGAGCAACACCACCCGATCCACTTAGTCGCATCTAACGGAGCGCACAGGTTGATGGGTATGTACTCCACTGGGCGATTACTTAGCAGTATATGAACGTAAGACATTATTTTTTTCTTCACGGCTGATTCAAAAACGCATTTTTGGAATATAGTCAGTTTTCTTATTGTGTGTTCCTTTGGGACGTTAAAACATTTAGGGGTAGCTATTCCCAATTCCAGAAAACCACTGCAAAACTAATGGGAGTATGTGCTGAAATTGGTTTGGTTGGACAAACGTTATTAAAAATATTGGGACTATTCACTGCTTACATGTTGTGTAGGACTACATTTACTTTTCTGCTCATATTCCAAATACTATGTTGCATTTGATTAATATTTGCCGCAACAACATCGATTAAGTTGGGTATTGTTCACATGTTGCCAAACAGGTGAGTTCAGGTATCACTGAAGTATGTAACGTCATCTATGTTGTCATGACGTCATTGCATTTCAGAGTGACACCATATCATGTTTTCCTCACAACTGTGAGAGTTCACGTAGACAAAGAGTTCCTCAGAAAATGACTGCATTATTTAAAATTTTAGAATGTCTAAACAAATTATGTGTTTTCGGGTTTGCGGGTTTTATTGAGTATCTGATGCTTCAATCGAATACTCAATAACACCCGAAAATCAGAACCCGTGAGGATACGTCTTCAGCCACCCATGCTTGCCGTAATATGCTTGTGGTAAGAGGCGACTAACGGTACCGGGTGGTCAGGTTCGCTGACTGGGTTGATGCATGTCATCGGTCCCAATTGCGTGGATCGATGCTCATGATGTCAATCACTGGATTGTCTGGTCCATACTCCATTATTTACAGACCGCGTCGTGTAGCTGGAATATTGCTGATTGTGGCGTTAAACAACAAACCAACCAACCAACCAACCGAAAATCAGAAAGCACATAATGTGGATAGGATTACCAAATTGAAAGTTATCCGTATATAATCATATAGCATGATCAATAGGTAATGACACTGAATTCTAAGATTGGATAACAGTTCGTCCTCAGTTAATCATGTGAAGTATCCGAATTGCAATGCCAATTAGTTGTCTTTCTCATATTTCAATTGACACGTTTGTTTCAATGTTTCAAATTTATAAGAAAACCATACCATGATATTCGTAAGTGATGAAAGGGCACAATGACAAAAATCTGTGATTGTTGCAAATCAGGCTTGTGAGTGTACAAAACAGACAGTAATAAGTATGTCTGCAGCTTTTTCTAACGATCGAAGAACAACATTTGGCGCCATACAAATATTGCGACTGAACCTTCTGATTGTGTCTCAAGGAATTCGATGTCTATTTTCCCGTAAGATGTCCAAATATCAAGTATGTGGCTGTAGTGTCTCCTTATTGCGCCAAAAACAGTTGTAATGTTCACAGGGAGACCGACTTTTTTATTTAGCCAGACAAAAAATGTCACTTATCAAACGGAAGTTCCCTGTTTAAAACTTAATGTCACGCAAAATCATGTCAACAAAAGACTTGTATGTCAGGACATGGAGCCTCTGAAAAGTCGAGTCTGCGAACCGTTCCTGAGTGAAGTGAGTGAATGTTTTGTAACGTCACAGTCAGTAATTTTCATATACTGACCTCGTCAGGAGTAATCATTCGTTTTCTTAAACCGAAATGTACTTCAAAAGTTTACGATTCTTAAACTGTCCTCTCTTTAAATACAGGAAATGTTATGACATATTACTTCCAGGCACCATTTCATGTTAGAGCTATTTGAAAGAAATTGGTCTGTATAATAAATTTTGAAAAATGTATGTGAATAAATAAATGCTTGTTTTTAAATTTGGTGTGATGCTATTATCAACTGACATTATTGAAGGCTCTGTCCAGGGGGTTAAAGTATCGTAAAATTATTGTCCCCCCTGCGTGACACGTAATCCTATCATAATCGATGTAACTATCATCAACCAGTGTTTTTAAGCCAACTCATTGCTGAATATTTTTTAAATATTGGCTAGCATTGTGCACAACCACCAGTGGCTAAAGTGATGACGTAAATCCTGCTTGGGTATCATGCAGGAAGCAGAGGTACTGTAAGTCCCCATGATCTCCAGCGAGGTGGCCTAGCTTTGGTTACTGTTGGGCTTTTGCCTGTGTTTTAAAACTGTAATGTAATATTATGCTCAAATATGTTTTATAAATTGTTTCTCTTGTTTTTAAATAAAACTTTTTATAAAAAACTAAATTGTAAATATACCAACTTGGTCTCGTCTCTTTATGGCTGAAATAATGCCGATGCGACGTTAAATTTTAACTCACTAACTCTAGTAGACGAGTGACTTTATTTAAGTTGCAGGTCAATACTGATCATGTGACGAGTCAGTCACGTGATTTGAGGTTATATATTAAAATGTATTGTTTCGTCACGTGGTACGGATGAACAAATGGAATTGCAAGATTCTTGATAGTATAACAATAATATATAGTTAAGTTTTATCAAACGTGGGTTTTTTTCCAATAAAGAAACGTTTTGCGAAGCAGGTAAACCAAAAAGATGCGTATTTTCTACATTTATATATAACTCACACAACATGTATTAACATTTACCATACATGTGTTAAAAGCCTAAGGCCTGCGGACCCGTGAAGATCCGGGGTAGAATAGGTCTTCAGTAACCCATGCTTGCCGTAAAAGGCGACTATGCTTGTCGTAAGAGGCGACTAACGGGATCGGGTGGTCAGGCTCGCTGACTTGGTTGAAGCATGTCATCGTATCCCAATTGCGTGGATCGATGCTCATGATATCAGTCACTGGATTGTCTGGTCCAGACTCGATCATTTACAGACCGCCGTCATATAGCTGGGATATTGCTGAGTACGGCGTAAAAGAACCAACCAACCAACCAACCTAAGGCCTGCGTCACTTACCGTCGTTATTAGATTAGTTTCAGTATTAGATTATATAATTATATGAACAAGGCAACTATTCAGTATGAATTCGATTGAATGCACTGAAACGTTTTACCAGCAGGTGCAATGTCATACTACTCTGCAAATGAATACATTGTGCCTGATCATCACACTGACAGCGCGCTGATCTCATGGACCATGACGTCGAATGTGAAACAACACATTGTCAACGGTTCAAAATCAGACCGTCCTGCAAAACACTGGCTACCTCCATAGTCCTCGGATAATCGCTTGCCGTTTCTGTATTTGCAAAGTGCGTGTTGCGACAAGAACTGATATTCTCTCACAAGTCAACATTTATTTTCATTTTTCGTTTGCAAAAAACATGTAGCGTTGAAGCCTCATTACAGTATACAGTTCTATCGTTGAATACTAATGAAGGCTGATGATGAAGATCAGTTCGATGAGTCTGTGTTCAGCCATAAGTAAACCGCGAAACCTGGGCCCACTTTCACAAAACTTTCTTTGCACTAAGACTATTGTAAGCCTGGTAAAGTATTGGAGTTAAGATCATCTTAGCGCTAAGATCGCTTTGTGAAAATTGGCCCTGGTCTAAACATGGAGACGTCAGCAACATTGATCAAAATGTATTTACATATCATATATATGATGATGTGATGAGATGCCAGGATGTAGTTTTTACAAGAAATCTGAAAATTATTAGGCAGCAACCTGAGTTTTACTCCTGAGCCACAATGCTGCTAAATGCTGAACTAACCATTCCAAGTGTTTTATCCGTCACACCAGAGACACTTGCTCAGACTAAAGTTGATATTTTTATATTATAATTAAAAATGACATTTTAATTCATTTGAAAAGTCAGACTAAATGATCTTGCTTACTAAATGATCGCAATCGGTCTCTTAAACATACATGTTGAACTAACTCAATAGATAGCACTGCAAACTACTGGTATCAGTTCAATGTGTAACATCATCCGTTATCAAATATCACCCAGTGTTCTCAAGTCTTCTTATAAGTCCTCTCTTGTCGGATCCAGTTGCTATCACTCGTCTCAAAGGCCAGTGGAATCTAGGTGAGCTATGGTCCATCATCAGATCAATATCGTTCTTACATGTTGCTTTTTGACACAATCCATTTTGGTCGAACTTGTAAAGATAACAGATATTCTGTCCCCCAGTGAGACCACATTCACAAGGTATTGGATTTATCTGTGCCACATGCAGACATCATTGCGTTGAAAATGTCCTGGAGATGGGATAGACACATTTGAATTCATCATCAGCGTTAAAGGATTTAGATCATTACGACTGTTGTGAGGGGTCGAGAGTTTACAATAGCTTCAACTAGGCACAAAAGTGTTCGATATGACTCTTCATTCAAACTAACAAACACATGTTTACCAAACTCGTTGAGAAGGGTTGGAAATACTTTCTGAACAGACATGATTCTGCATGTCCCAGATCTGTAACAGGTCTGGTAAAGTTAGTACCATTGTCACATTATATTCTTTGAACAGATACACGCACTCCTTTGCTGACAAGACATGTAAACGACGCCCCATAACGTCTTACATACGTTTTGTCCTTCTTTAATTATATAGGTGAATGGTGGTGCAGGTTTGACTCGACTGGACGGCATCAATCTTCTGATCACATGTAGATACTCTCAATCTTCTCTCTTCACAATCTTCACAACATGTTATGAATATCAGAGTTAGCTGTAACGACCCAGTACTTCTCTCTTAATGCAGACACGACATCATTCCGTCCATTATGTCCAAGTCTCAAATGTTGGTGAGTGATGAGACATCACTTCAGTTTCATCTCCTCTAGAATATCCGCTCTGCTGAGTCGACAACCAACTTTGAGTAGCCCATTGTCCATGACGAGATTCAGCTTATAGACTGAGCTACTTTTGGGGACTCAGCCTCGTTTGCTGTATGATTCGATGAGAATGTCTAGCACCTTGTTGATGTGCACTAACTGAATGAAATTGAGTATAACATTCTGTTTTCTCAAGCTCCTCTCTTGTGCAGGGCTGATTGAATCCTCCATAGCTGGAGATGGTATGACTGCCACTTTGGTGCAGAGTCTGAAGAGTGTCAAACAGTCAGTGATATATCACTAAAGTTCGCTTTAAATTATAGCAACGTGAGCAATGTTGAATCAGTGTACACATTGTGTCTTAAGACGTCTGTAACAGTGTGTTTGCGTTAGTGACTATTTATTAAAAAATGCAATCATTAGAAACTCAGGACCTTAACTAATTTTGACAATCAAACAATTGAGAAGCAGTCAGGCTAGATAAAACATCAGCCGGATTCGTCATAGAATCAATGTTCTTTCACTGATAAGGCTATGACAAAAGGCTCTGATGGCTTTCATACGGTTGTTAACGAAGTCTGGGAATCTTATCCTTTCATTTTTAGGGCCCGACCATTTGTTATTATTACTTGGCCGTGAAGACATCACCTGTTTAATAAACATACATTGTGTAATACCAAAGCGCGTACTTATGGACTGCGGGAACAAGTTACACTAACAAACATTGAAAGCTCTCAACATCTCCTGGCTTATTCAACGACATTGAGTGAGGAGATGATAGATCACTGAGAGGGGCTTATGCACACCCAATGACCCTAGCAACCCCGTTGCTAGGCAGACGTCACAGGGCATTGTTTCGCCGGTGGATCATGCAACAAAATTCCACAAATCAGGTCATTGAGTATTGTGACGTGATTGTAAACTTTGTGGTGCAGGTCCCGTTCCACAAGGCGATCGTATTGTAGTGCAACGACAGTCGTAAGTTTCTGTTAAAGTATGTGAGTTACGAGAACCTCAGCGCTACGATAAATTTGTAGAACGGACGTCTGAATTCTTAAGATGGGCCGTTGTATGGTATTAAATTAATATGTGTCAACGTTTGACGTGTTTGAAATATTATTATGTTAAATTCAACTGGATGACGTTGTGGATCGTGTAGGTGTCTGCCTATTTAAACACGATAGTGAAATTCTAAAGAAAGTTACAAATTGCAAGTAATAAATAAAATAATATACGAGCTCCCGTGTAATACCAATTTTATGAAACTCGTGAATAGTTCTGGTATCTGACCTGCTTTCGCTCGTCAAATACCAGAACTATTTACTCGTTTTATAAAATTGGTATAACACGGGAGCTCGTTTAGTATTCTTTATGTATCAAAGGCTTAGTGTCAAGCTGGAGTTGACCAATATGTACAGCTTAAGCGAGGAATAATGGCTGATTTTACTCGTCAAGTCTAGACTTTCCCATCAGAAATGCTGTATGGACGTTATCATCACTAAGACGTAGGTAAGCTACACATCCATAGCTGATTGTACTTGCATCCGAAAACACATGAAGCAGCCTGGACACTAGATTTCCAAACACAGCAGGTTTCAAACTTCTTTCCATCCTGAATAGACCATCACATCCAAGTTGCCTGCAAGTGCATTGATCCTGAAGAGTGTACTTAATTAGCTGGCAGTATGACAGGGTAGGGATGGGGATGATTGGTGTGTGTTTGTGTGGTTGGATGGGCACAATACCCAATGGATCATATAATGAAGACATTCTTGAGAGTATTCCTCTCCGTGTAAATTGTTATCCTTTACGTCGACAGTAAACCCAAACATATCTGTACTGATATGCCACAGCTACCCAGAAGTTCCTCCCAATGGGAAGGCCATCATCATGAGTTTGAATATGATTTGAGTGATGTTCAGGTGGATTCCATTTGAGAACATATCTGTACTTAATCTGCTAATGCCTGTCTCAAAGCTTCATCTTTTGTCGGGGCACAGTGTAAGGCGCCGCGATTCGCTGTGCAGAGTTGCTTCCCTTGGGCACACCAGAAACCTTTGCTAGTGGGTTCGAATCCAGGTTCGCCCCGATTATGTTTCTAGGTTTGTGCTCGTCTGAGACCTGCATCACTTCGGTCTTTCCTCCCACATTAAGCTGACACGCCGTTATATAACTGGAATACTGTTAAAAGCGGGGTTGTTTAGCTGTAGACCTCAAAACAAAGTTACATGTGCTGGGAGAGGACACTGCTCTGTAGATATGTACTGCCATGCTATACTATTGTAGTTGTGCATTCTCACAGCCAATGGGCCATCAATGAAACTCATGCTACTTTTACTTGGTAAGACACAGCTTCACTATTGGACATGAAAGTCCCCGGCTCAGCTCTAAGACTGGTGCGTACACCAATCTGTGAATTTGCGAGATGTGATCCTTGGAGGAGGATATCATTCAGCGATGTCCCTTCAAACTTAACGCTGTGGTCAAATTCTTCATGTATCTTCGTCGGTTTCTTTGATTGGTAACAACACTCTCGCTGATCGCGATCGCTTTGTATCTTGCTGCGATAGGCTGGGCATATCTCTTTGAGAAAAGATTGTCCATACATGCTGTGTAGGCATGATGATATGGCTCATAATGAAACATTTTCTCCTTTTGTCATGCTGCTCTTTTCTCAGCTTGTTGTTATGTTGCATCTGGATCTCTGAGAGGTTATGGCAGCTCAGGTACTGTTCCAATGTCAGGCTCACTTAAGTCCATTTCGATCATCAGAATGACAGAATGACATCTGAAGAGGATATTCTTACTTAAATGTACATCTTTTTTTGTAAGAAGGGTCGATTGCGAATTGTAATGTAAATGAACTGATCAAGATCCTCAAAGGAAAGACCCCCTAGGAATCGAGCTTTAGTGACATGATCTCGCCATACATTCTGCAGTTAGATGGACAACTTCAGAACAACGGTAAGCGGGTTTACAGCATGAGTCAGCATTCATGTGGAACATTTTATGGCATGAAGACATTTGACAAGGAAGTAGGAGAACTGGTTTAGCAGTCTTCATATTTGATCTCTGGCGATAAGAGAACCTGGTTGACATAGACTGTTGGTACTGTGTAAGGATTTGCATTGTCTGTGACCAATAGGCCTTTTGATAACCATCATTAGAATTCATGTACAGACAACCTGCGATCACATCGTTGGGTTCTTCTTTCTTCTGTTGCCACCTGGAATGCTAGGCACTTGGGGTTTAACATTTCCCTGGCATGCATTTTGGTCGTTTCTATGTCCAGCTTAAGGTTCTGAAGTTTCTAACATAGATTTCTCCACAAGACGTTCTGGTAACCGTGCTCGTTCCTTTGCATAAGCAGTTCTAGTGGGACACGAAGAATTCCAAAAAGATGAGAAACATTATCTATGTTTTCAATCAGCTGACTCTCCATTCGTCTCATCCATCGCTCCACCTCATTCCGGTAATGTAAGATTGAAATCTCTTTCTCTTCATGTCACTTCTTCTGTGGAACAATCTCATTGTTACATGAAGTGAAACATTTTTCATACTGTTGACACAAATCTGTAAAGTCAACACAAACAGAAGGTCACTAAATGCAAACTTTTACAATTATTACTTATCTTAAGCCTATATAGTTTATTTGTCTTCTTTGTGATAGAGTTTTTGTTTGTTGTTCACCAAAAACAAAAACTATCACAAAGACGACAAATGAACTTTATAGGCTTAAGATAAGTTGTAATAGTAAAAGTTTGCATTTAGTGATCTTTGTGATAGCTGCAAGAACACCTGTCTATCTTTTTTTTAATATGCGTATTCGCTCAGCTTTTCCCTTTTCTGTTTGTCCTTGTACGACTTTCTATTTTCGGCATCAACACCTAATCAACCTCCTGTTCACTATCATGAATGTGTTGACCCGTTGCTGTATCAGAACTTCCACTCGCTACACTGTTGCTTGTCTTTTTCGTTTCCGTTACAGCCTGTTCATCCATTTCTGTGATAGACTTGTCATCCATTTCTGTGATAGACTGGTCATCCATTTCTGCAACACTTTCATCTACCAAACCTTCAGATAGAGAATCTTGAGCAGCCATGATACAAGATGCATATAAAGCTACATTCAGTGAATTACAGTCAGCTGTGTTCCGAGCGTGCTATCAATTTTCAATTAAACATAAACATACACAATATACAGTTCTTGGGGTCAACCACTATTCATATTTGAAATGAAGATTTTTCTTGCGGCAAGACATTATACTGATACTTCATCACCAATAAAAGTGTATTTACATATTTCGCTTTGCACAAAACATGTAGTGTTGCACCGTCATTATAGTTGGTTGGTTGTTTTTTTAATTAACGCCTCACTCAGCAATGTTCAAGCCATATGACGGCGGCCTGTAAATAATCGAGTCTGGACCAGACAACCCAGTGATATCATGAGCATCGATCCACGCAATTGGGATGGATGACATACATCAACCAAGTCAACGAGCCTGACCACACGATCCCGTTAGTGGCCTCGTACGACAAGCATAGTTGCCTTTTACGGCAAGCATGGGTTGCTGAAGACCTATTCTACCCCGGATCTTCACGGGTCCGTTATTATAGTATAAACGTTGTATCGTTGAATACTCTATGACTTTTCTGAATCAGTATTGAAAACACACAATCTTTAAAGTCAACTGTATGTGACACCCTGAATTCTGTAGATAGTGAATTGCCTAGTTTTACTGTCACTGATATTGTGAATTTGCATCGTATCAGAATGTCAGGGTCAAAGCGACCTCGCCCACTCATTGTTCTTTTCACAAATCTAGATTGTAAGATACAGGCCATCTTATTACGATCTGAATTCAAAGATTCTTGAAGGGGAATTTCGAATATTTTCACAACACGCAAAGAGACGAACTCTTCAACAATTAAAAGTACAAAATAAAAGTGGCCGTTATAATAACAGCGAGTTGATAATCTTAACACACCACAAGACTAGCCCTGTTGTGCCTCCAGAAATGTCACGGTCGTCACCGTCTCAAGCATCAGCATCTGTCCCATCCGACACCCGGACGTTTCACCGTCTAACATAGATCACAGCTGTGGGTGTGACCGCGGTCCTACACACACTGACGACCATAGACATTAATCAATATTTGATTCTGGTTGATATATCAGGACTTTTGACCAATCTACATTTTATCGAATTCATAAAACAGTAGGATTGCATTTCACTTAGTTAAACATGGTGCAAAAAAAAAAAATGCGATCAAAATTTTTATCTGACTCTCAACATAACGTTCTACCAGGAAGTCAAGTTTCTTTATTTGGAAGACTGTCTGGAGCTATTGTGATATTGATTACAAATTCTCTTATACAATATGTGAAAAGCCATGTAATCAGCCAGAAAGGTATTTACTATCATATATAAATCTTTGCTTAATCTGGAAAAGGATATTTTGATGGCCTGTGCTTATGTAAACCATATTTGGTCGTCTTTGGTATCACGTGCGACAGAGGACCAGCGCCATCTGGCCGTTAACAGTTGTACAAGGCAGAGCTAAAAGCATCGTCGTTCCGTCCATTTTACGCTTGAAAAACTCGACGCTTTTCCGGACACTTTCTAGACGCTCACCAATTAATCAATTTTAATAAATCTTTGGTCGTTTTTCCATCGAATGACCATATACGGGGAAAAAGACGTTTTCGTGTTTGCAGTGACACTATCCATGTGTGGTATTAGCCTTCTGTTGTGCTCTCTAATAAATATACTAATCGACTACGGTGATTAACACCTGTTGGTGACATCAAGGTCATAACAGGAACAGATCAAGACTCAACGATGACATTGCTGAACGATTAGGAATGGAGGATTTCTCTGATCTCAGTGACAAAGTTAACATAACATGATATTCATTTCCGGATTGACTCTGTATTTGTTTTCGGTTCATTGAGGTTTGAATCGCAAAACCGATGTGCAAACTGTATGAATCCGCGTAGAAGGCGGTTGTTTCAAATGACATGGTCAGTTACAGCCAGATTAAGACATTAGTTCTCATGGAATAAAACAGGCGAGCGAGCCTGCACATTCCTTCTCGGCCTTCGGTTTCAAAGGGTAGATTGGACAATGAATATGCATGAATGTCGCTAAATGTCCTGTGCATGATGATACACGTGAACAGAAAGGGAATTCCCTCGACTGTTATACTGGGATTTGGCGTGGCTTAATTTTGTTACATTCATTGGGAAATGTGCAATAACACGTAACCACTTCAGCTAATCAGAATGCAGGAACACAATGCGTTGAACACAACGAATATTTTCTTAGTTGTTAATATTGTAAATCAATTTGGACCAAACACTGCTAAACTTTTGTAGTGCCATGAATCTAAATATATGAAATGGCAGATGTGGTGATGATGCGGACATTACTGATATAATAAATAATAATAATAAATATTAAATAAGAGATTTCAGTTTTGTGATGAATCATGTAATAAATTTGTCACATCCCATGCTGGCTTTCGTAAGGGCTATTCTACAATTGAGAATATTTATATGTTGCAATCTGTCATTCAGCGGTAATTAGGTAAACAGAGAGGTTTTAAGTATATTTTCCTAGGCTTTTGACTTTATTGACAGATATAAATTGTGGCGCGTTTTAAATGAACACGGAGTCTCGCCAACGATGTATAAAACTGTCCAATCTATCTATAAATATGTCCGTCAAGTTTGAAGACTAAGCCCTTTTTGTTTAAAATGTTCATAAATGACTTGGCTCTAGAAATTGAATCAACATGTGAACCATGCATCCTGTTTCATCAAGAACTTCTTCAGCTATTTCTTTTTATTGTTTGCGGACGATGTAATTTTTATAACTAATACTGTATTTGGCCTGCAAGCGCATTGATGTTTAAGATTATTACCGTAGATATTCATTAACTGTTAACTTTGATAAAACTAAAGTAATGGTTTTCAATTAGGGTGCTACCAGGAATACAGCACTTTTCACAATCTGGGTAATACAGAAGGCTACAGTGTTGGGGAGTCTTCACATTCTCCGAAAAGTTCTGGGTGGGTTTGATAAGGCAGTGCTATCTGGGAGAAGTCCCATTCGCTGTCTTGGCTGCGTGTAGAGGGGGCAAGGGCCCTGAGCTGATGATGAGCCTAACCAGCCTGACTGTGCCAGGATCACCCAAACCCTCTTTGCTGCACTTTTTATTTTAATCTGTAAATAATAATACTGTCTGGGCTGCGTGTAGAGTGGGCAAGGGCCCTTAGCTGATGATGAGCCTAACCAGCCTGACTGCCAGGATCACCCAAACCCTCTTTGCTGCATTTAAAAAAAAAAAATCCGTAAATATTGATAATAATAATAATAATTACTGGTTTGCTACCAGGAATACAACCCTTCTGACAATCTGGGTAATGCAGAATGCTGCAGTGTTGCGGAGTCTTCACATTCTCACAAGCCAACAGTTAAGTTTGACTTTCTCCTCCCACTGTTAAGGCTACTTGGGGATGTTCTATTTTGGTGAGGCAGGATGTGATCCACAACCCTGTTCCTCTGAATGTCAACATACAGGCTGTTGCAGTTTGACTCACACTGCACGTTGTTTTTACTTTGTGTTCATTGTATATTCCACCCTCTTCAGCTCTTCAGCGGTCTGAACTACAGTCATTATATGACCAGCTCCCGAAACCCTGAATGGTCATAATCCTCTATGGGGAAGTGACAACAAATTCAAAGGGAAAATTTTATCACTGATAATAATCATTGTATATTTAATGATGGCTCACAAACTTACTTACATCCTGCGAGTGGTACTTGTTCTGTTTTGGATCTTTCACCCTCAAATTCCAATATATTAAATAAATTTACATGGTCAGTCCACGATGAGCTGTGTGGGAGTGACCATTTCTTTTCTTACTGCCAACAACACAGCTGATGAGCCTACTTCAAAGACAAATTGGCCTTTATTTAAATCATTATGTGAGGAAATATTGACAAGTGATATTTTAAAAAATGTCCCTGATCCAATTCAGGTGTTCTCGGACAAACTGAATAAAATTGTTGACGAAACTATTCGTAACTCCTCTGCAATCCCATATATTCGTAAACCATGGCTTGATACAGATTGTAAAAAGACAAGTAGAAGGCAGAAAAGTATTTCCGTCGACATCCTACAGAACATAATCTCAATAATGTCAACAACAAAAACGCCAAGGCACGGCGTACATTTAAAAACTCAAAACGCCAATCGTGGAGAAGGTATGTATCCAAAATCAATTCCCGAACCCCGATTTCAAAGATGTGGAACATGATACAAAATACCAAAGGTAAAGGTTAAAAATCTGTTGTTCATCATCTTTAAGTTAGAGATCTATTGCTTACTGACAAAACTGTCATAACTGGGCGAAACTTTGGCCAATCTAATTACGTACCTAAATTTCTAAAATACAAACAGCAACAGGAGAAGAAAAGTATTAATTTTAGTTCCGACAATGATGAAGACTATAACGAAATATTTTCAATTCATGAGCACAATACAGCACTTGGACAAGACCACGATACAGTGCGACAGGTGCTCATATCCATTATCAACTTCTAAAACACTAGCCTGAATCATGTTTAGAAGTTCTGCTTTGTATCTTTGATGACTTATGGACTTCAGGGAATTTTCCTTCTTCATGGCATAATGCCTGGACGGGATCATTCAAATTATCGACCTATATCATTAACTATCTGTGTCTGTAAAACCATGGAACGTTAGGTAAAAAATAGATTGGTTTGGTACTTGGAAACCAACAATTTAATCACTAATATAACGTTCAATGCAGTTTCCGAAAAACAGAAGTACGATCGATCATTTAGCACGTTTGGATTAATTTAATAAAAATGCCATTGTAAACAAACAACATGCGGTATCAATCTTTTTTTACTAAGAAAAAGCATATGATACCACATGGAAACATGGTATTTTGAAAGATTTACATGAGTTCGGTTTGAGAGGACATTTGCCTCAAGTTTGTAACTGACAGGCAATTTCAAGTCCGTGTGGGTTCTACCCTGTCTGGGGGAGGTCGGGTAGCCTAGTGGTTAAAGCGTTCGCTCGTCATGCCGAAGACCCGGGTTCGATTCCCGACATGGGTACAAGCCCATTTCTGGTGTCCCCCGCCTTGATATTGCTGGAATATTGCTAAAAGCGACGTAAAACCATACTCACTCACTCTACCCTGTCTGATCATTATAGCCTCCGTGGTCTAGTGGTAGAGCGTCCGCCCGGAGAGCTCGATCCCAGGCCGCGTCATACCAAAAGACGTTAAAAGATGGTACTTGTTGTTACCCTGTCTGGTGCTCGGCATAAAGGGGCTAAAACAAGGACTGGTCGGCTCGGAGTCAGTATACTGTGTCTAAGTGGGGTATTCATGTTAAACCGCGGCATGTTATCTCCGTGAGCTAGCACTATAAATCGGCATTAGTCCGGACTAGTACAAGAAGCCACACACACACGTGCATGCACGTCACTATATAAGTGCAATAATCTTGGACGCGACGTTAAACCCCATTTCACCTCACCACCTCACCTCTGATCATTATAATCTGGATCAGGGTGCCCCACAAGGCAGTATATTGTATGTCACTTTGTTTAGAATTAGGATTAACACTTTGTCAACTGTTTTATATGACTTGATGGGTCATTATTTGTTGATGTTTTTACCATTTCCTCTCGTGGCAAAAATATGCGCACAATCGAAAGACAATTGAAGCTTTGCTTAATTTCTTTTTCAGAATTGGTGTCTTAAAAATGGTTTTAAATTTTCAAATTCCAAGACAAATTGTATTCATTTTTGTTGAAGTTATAAATCCCATAAAGACCTGAATTGTTTCTTGACGATGCTACCATTAAGGTTGTTGAGGATGCCAAATTTTGGGGACTAGCTATAGTTTTTGACCATCATTTGACCTATTTTCCAAATATATGTTATCTGAAGTATAAATGTCTGAAGACTTTAGAATTATTGAAAGTCGTATCAAATTGTAAGTGGAAGGCATCAGACAACCCTCCTCCACTTATACAGATCACTTTTTCGCTCAAAATTTGATTATGGCTCGATTGTATATGGTGGAGCCAGTAAGAGTAATCTAAAAAACATAGATATAGTCC
The DNA here is from genome assembly GCF_023055435.1 of Haliotis rufescens. Taxonomy (NCBI): domain Eukaryota; kingdom Metazoa; phylum Mollusca; class Gastropoda; order Lepetellida; family Haliotidae; genus Haliotis; species Haliotis rufescens. Next base: position 1,742,606 of record NW_025964212.1, on the reverse strand, counting down.
ACCATCAAGGCCTGAGACTATGTCTTGGCGCCTTTGGGACATCTCCTGTTGATAGCCTTTATGTTGAAGCTGATGAGCCTTCTCTTCATCAACGCCGTATTGAATTGTCTCTTCAGTATCTTACGAAATTACGTTCAAATCCACCAAATACTGCTTATCATACAGTTTTTCATACACAATATGGAGAACTGTTTCAGAAGATATCCAAACATATTCCACCACTTGGGATTCGGATGAAATCCCATATTACAACTGCCAGTGTAGAACTGGATACTATATCTCCATACAGAGTTTTATCAACTCCTCCATGGCAGTTGGTTCAACCGACACTGGACCTAACTCTGGACCTAAATCAACAGTATTACATGCAGTTAAGGAGCAAATATGATTCTCACCGTTATTTGTTCATTGACGGACCCAAGGAAAGGGGCAGTGTGTCAAGTGCCACTGTCATTGGATCTAAAACTATCTCTTTCCGATTACAAGACAACAGCTCTATATTCATAGCCGAATCTTAGACAACAGTCACATGGAATACATTAAACAGCAGACAATACAGACACAATATTTTCTGATTCACTGTCCTGGGTAACACAATGACTGATGCTGCTGCAAAAGCAGCACTCATCAAATCTGTGACACCACTTCTTATCCCATACAGTTATGTTAAATCTGTGATTACATGTTATATCCGAGATCTAATGCAAAAGAAGTGAGATACCCAAGTTGGTGTAAAAAAGCTACATGCAATAAAAGCATCGGTTACACTTTCATGGGTTGTCAGTCCAGATTTGAAGAGGTCATTTTGCGACGATGTCGTATTGGCCATTCACGTTATATACACGAATATGTGTTTGGCTGAAGATCCTCCATTCTGTATCCCTTGTGATATGAGAATCACAGTCAAGCAAAACGTTTCTCTCACGGGATAAATATTATCATTTATCTTTTTTAAAGGATCTTTTTAATAATGTCAGTTCTCCTTTAATTCTTTTTTTTAAGAGAAATAGAACTAATAGATAAATTTGGAATAGTTGATAGGCATTTTAAATAAGTTAAATATCAGCATCAACTGAGATTATTGATGGTGGTACCACTCGGGTGGTTTAAGTAGTGTAAAATTATTGTCCTGCTATGACACGTAAACCCATTCTCGATCAAGGTACGTAATATTGACTTGTGTTTTAGAACTTAGATGGTATAGTGTCTTTTTTTTAATATTGGCTAGCATAAGGTACAGTCACTGGTGGCCAATTGCAAAGTGATGGCATAAATCCTGCTGGGGAATTATGTAGGAAGAATAGGTATGAATAGTCTCCATGATCTCAAGTAAGGTGGTCTAACTTTGGTTATTGGCGGTGTATGTTGTTAAATTGATGAGACTTAATCTATGTGAGTGAGTAAGTGAGTTACAATGTTAAGTCACATCGGCAATATTTCAGCCATATCGTGACTTTCAAAAGTTAAACATAATACATATATTGAAACTGATATAAAAACCTGTCAACGAAGGAAAGTTGAATAGATTTATCACAGAAAAAGATATAAAACTAGTACGGAATCATAAAAAAGAATAGCACTATACATAACGATACAAGATAAAAACGGGCTATAGATCGCCAGCAACTGAAGGTAGACCACCATACTGGGGACCATGCATATGGGGACTTACAATACCTTCGCTACCTTCATGGACCCCAGCAGGATTTACATCATCCCTCGAGCATCTGGCGATTATATGAAAAGTTAATCACAAGTAAAAATACAAAAATTCTACGTTTAAAAAAGCAGTATGCAGAAATATTCTCTGAATAACATGGACTTACGATATCTTCTCAGGGTGACAATAATTTTTCACTACGCAAACCCCCTTTATGGAAACAGCCAGTAACAAACTCAAATATAATCCATTCTACCAATTTTAAAAGGTCATTCATAAATGAGAATTAATATTATAAAAAAGATCCTTGAGAGACGATGACTTGAAATATTTATCCCTTGTGATGGCAAAATCAATAAAGTCTCTCATTCTCTCATCACAAGGGATACAAAATGGAGGATCTTCACCTTTCAATGAATACTCTTGAGTATATCTACTATGGCCAATACGACATTGTCGTAAAATGACCTCTTCAAATCTGGACTGACAACCCATGTAGGTGTAACCGATATTTGCTTTAATTTCATGTAATTTATTGATACCTACTTGGGTGTCCCACTTCTTTTGCATCACATCTCGGATGTAACATCTAATAACAAGCCTATAATCACTGTATGGGATGAGAAGTGGTGTCACAGATTTGTTGAGTGTTGCTTTTGCAGCAGCATCGGCCATTGTGTTACCAATCATACCAACATGGCTTGGTAACCAACAAAGGACGATGTCATATTGGCCAGTAGCAAGATCATTAAATAATTCAAGAATTTGGATTACAAGTGGATGTTTAAATGACATATTTTTAATTGCCTGATGGTATGAAACAGAATCTGACAAAATAATGAACTGTTTATGTTTAGATTGGTTTTTGATATATTTTAGTGCGGTAAAAATGGCGTTTGCTTCTGCTGTGAAGATGGAACTGTTATCTGGTAATCGTGAAGATATTGTTCTGGATCCAATCACAGTGGCACTAGTAACAGCACCACCATCCTTGGATCCATCAGTAAATATAGATTCATATATGTCAAAAGTGTTTCTTAATTGATTGTATTCTTGTTGGTAAATTAGTTGATTAGTATCTGATTTCCTTTATTAGGTTAATGTAAGGTCTACCTCTTGCCTTAATATTTGCCAAGGAGGTGATGAAAACAGTTGAGAGGGAGCTATATTGTGCAGTTTAAGATTAGAAGCAACCATGGCAGACTGGATTCTGATTCTGAGTGGTGGAACAAGAGATGATTTTTTTATTGTAAATATCTTGGTAAAGATGATTAAAGACGCAATTAAAAGCTAGATCTGACTGATTAGAATATAATTTAGTGACGTATTCTAAAGATAGTTTCAGACGGCGTTGTTTAAGAGAAGGTGCATCCGCTTCTAATACAGACTGTGAATTGGAGACGTTCTAAAAGTTCCAAGGCAAAGCCTCAGGCCCTGATGATGGATAGTATCTAGTTATCAATTTACTTTTGCAGGCCCCACCATAGACGATTGAGCCGTTATGAAGTTTTGAACGGATCAGTGACCTGTACAAGGATTGTTTGATCCCCTCCCCTCTTTGAATGAGAAAGTACTTTCAAGAAATCGAGTGTCTTCATACATTTAGCGTTAAGGTAATTAATATGCGGAAGGAAAGCTAAATGGCTATCGAAAATAAGGCCCAAGAACTTGGCCTCTTTTACAACTTTGATAGGGGTGTCATTTAAATAGTTCAGGTCCCTCATGTGGCTCATATTTTCTAAAGAAATGTAGACAGTTACTTTTTGATTTAGGAATTTAAACCCATTTTCAAGGGACCATAATTGCATTTTCTTGAGACAGATTTGTAACTGCCTCTCTACTGTATGCATATTTTTTCCACGACAAGAAACATTAAAATCAAAGTGAACCATCTACTGAATCACTTAAACCCTTTGAAAGACTATTTATTTTTATACTAAATAAAGTGACAGACACAATATATACTGGCTTGTGGGACACCCTGATCCTGATGATAATGATCAGACAGGGTAGAACCCACGCGGACCTGAAATTGCCTGCCAGTTAAAAACGTTGTTATATATTGAGGCAAACGGCCTCTCAATCCAAAATCATGTAAAATCTTTAAAATCCTGTGTTTCCACGTTGTGTCATACGCTCTTTCTAAATTGAAAAAAAGATAGACACTGTATACTGGTTATTAATTATTGCATTTTTCACAAATGATTCTGACCGAACTAACTGGTCAACGGTACGGTTAATATTTCATCCCCATTCTTAAGATGATGGATGCCAGATTCAGAACCTTTACCTTTAATTTTCTGTATCATGTTCCATACCTTGGACATGGGCGTTCGCGAATTTATTTTGGAAACATAATGTTGGCGTTTATTTTGTTTAAACGTCCGCCTAGCTCTAGCATTTAAGATTTTATATTTATTCAAATTATGGACCATAGGATGGCGACGGAATTAGTGCTCAGCTTTTTTCCGTGCCTTCCAAGATTGTTTGCAGTCATTGTTAATCCATGGTTTACAGATGTGTTGATTTGTAGAGGACTTAGGAATATATTCATCAGCTATTTTGTTTAATTCATCGGAAAATAATTGTACAGGGTCAGTAGCGTCAAGAAACAGATCAGGGTTTAATTTATTGGATGCAAGTATTTCAAACAAAGTTCAGACTGTCGAAGGGAATAAGATGGTGGAATATAGAGCGAACACAAATTAAAAACTATGTGGAAGGTTACACGGACGGCAACAGCTTAAAGAGGAGTAGCAACATGAACGGGGCTGTGGATAACGCCGTGTTTCATGAATATTGAAGAACCTCCAGTGGCTCTTGCACCCGGAGTTGAAAATACATTGTAGGAGGTATAACCTCTTATATCGAATTGATCAGTGTCTTTGGAATATGTTTCTTGTAAACATACCGCCATCCTCTACAGTTCCATTGTATTAATTGTGATGATTGAGTCATGGTGGCTCAATGGGTGATCTCTAACGTGAACGTGAGGAAGAAGAACTCCTACCGCTACTGTCTGACGATGGAGTCACCTCCATGTCTAAAGCACTAAAGGAGTTGTTGAGAGACACTTCTGAAGAAGAAGGGGTGCTGGGGGAAAGATTTTTATTTTCTTAGCTTTTTCCAGAACATCTGGTTCTTCAGGAGAAGTCTGAGATGTAGTCTGAGTCTCTGCCTGAACACTATCGGGTGGAGATGCGGATTGACTGTCAGATATATCAATGTTAGTGAAAGACGTAGTTTCAACTGGTTGAACACAAGTGACCCATGTCATACCGGTCTGACATTGAACAGATGGAGAGGTTTTAATAGGCTTTGCCACAGCAGCAGAGTAATGCAGAGTTGAAGGAGATCTTGGCTTGAATCGCAAACAAGATGGCGGGTGGGAGAAGTCTCGCGTCGAGGAAGCTCACACGTTGTTTTAAAATGTAACTAAACCAAGAAGTCATATGCTCCATCTCAGTACACAACAGTAATACTTGAAGTCCTACTGTGTTAATGGACTTTTATTTTTACCCGTATTGCCCCTGATTGGGCATTTAATCCCTGTTCTACCTGCCGAGCCGACTAATCAGCGGACTATTTTAATGATCATTTCCATGCCATACAACACGTGTTTCTCTACGAACCGCTTATGCTATAGCTATTTTGAACAGCATTCATTCGTCTTCTGAAGATCAAGGGTATAAAAAGCCAATATTTAACCACGCATTCACGTAGTTACTGGAAATCTCTACGGCACATGTACAGACAGCTCTGACATTTAAATGATTAAACACTAAAGTAACAAAGGTCTCGAAATAATATAATGTGACCTGTCGGACTCTTATTTGATACCTTGAAATGATGTAGTGACGCGTAGGACCTGAAAGAATGGCTTTGTAATCAACATCGTGCAGCTAATAAAGAATTGAATGCCTGCAGATCATGGGGACGTTGCATTTCAATACATTTTTGTTCTTAAATCTACCAAATCACCATGGATGTCCTCGCTGGTTCAGACACTGCAAATACGAAAACGTCTGTTTTTTCACGTATGTGGACATTGGACGCAAATACCTCTAAACATTCATTAAAGTGATTAATTGGTGAACGTCCAGATAGTGTCTCGAAAGGCGTCGCGTTTTTTAAGAGTGAAATAGACGGGAAAACGATGAATTTTCCTCCGCCTTGTACACGCTAACGGTCAATCACATGATTCGTCGAGACACACAAAGTACAAAATCGATTAATTTATATTATTATCATTGTGGGAAAACAATGAACAGCATCTTCCGCACTACATGTGAACTTAAATGGGTTCGTCTTGCTTCTTTGACATTCATCCCATTCAGGACAGATCACTAGATCATCATTTTGCTACACAACCCATTCCTCGTGATTTATAGCGTTAAATTTTCTATTTAAAATAAACATATATCGGGATTGTAACCGAAAGACATGAAACACGAGCGTTCACTTATGTCCGGTGATATGCATGACATGACATTGCTTGGAATATGGTAACATATTTTTATGTTTGGAGAATCCGGTTTTCTATCCGTTCACATGTGTCAAAGTACGTTTTAAATCTCTCGCTGGGATGGACGTTCACGTTTGTGTAACAACTTCACTTCACTGCCCCAAGGACGTGACGACCTCAGCTAGCTCATTCATCAGGGTCATTTCGTACACAAAAGGCTATTCAAAAGGGCACTGATTTGAAAATCTATGCGGATAATCTCGTACAACCATTCTGGTGACACAGTAGATGACCCTGGGGACTTATAACGGTCTCCTTGATGATGATCCGCAAATTAGGTATTGTGAAGTAAATGACACTTCCTATAAGACCAAAACGTTTAGTGAAGGCTTCTGCTATAAGAACATCTGATGCTCACAGGTGCCTATGGCCAAGAGATGAAAGCTTATGCTAGATGTTAATGAAGATTCCTATATATTTCGCCAGGAGGTTGCCTTGATGGCTGGATATAAGTCTCGTCTTTGGAAGACTGTTTGAAAAGCAGCAAATATAATCTTCATAGATTGAGTTAGCTCGGCGAGCCTTTCAACTTTTAAAAGCTCGTGGTGATATATATTTGAAGACATAATAAGACAATATATATCAAAAGACACTCGGGTGAAATTATCTATGTTAACCTTTTATGTGTTTTGGTGGCATTTATGCTGCGACATCTTCAGCAACGTTTTATCAATGTGTGTTAAAACCTGTAACCTCATGGTTTTCACTGGATGGCAGCTCTTACTCAAACTTGAATTACACGTTTTAGTGCAAAGGGTGGCCCAGTAGTCTAAGACTGATCGTTGGTTCAAATCCTAGATGTCTCCGAGTATGATCCTGGATGATATCCGATTGTGATCCTGCATTTTTTGGAGATTTGAATTTGCTTCATTGCAGGCTTACGCCATACACAGGGATAACATTGAAATAAATTTTACAAGATATATTTTGTTATCCGAAGATCTAAGCGTTTTCAACTCATGAACGTGACATACATTCATTAACGCACCTGGTTAATTGTCAATTGATCTCGTTTTGTGGTATTCCTGGCAGCAAACCCGGGTACTGTTCAAAGCTAGTCAACGGATTGGGAGATACCATAACTAAGGCACCGAGAACAACGGGGAGTCGGACAGCTTGGTACTTGATATGCAAGCGTGACATTTAGAAAGCGAGGTCCGCATATTTGTCATGTTTTTCCTGAATCTTGTCAATCTCATCAGTGTCAAAAGGGACAGAAAATTCAATGATATAAATAATCAGGTTTGTTAGCCTGGATAAGTCTGAGGCTATATGCGGGCCTATTCCAAAGAATGTTGTATGTATCATTTTCCATGACGCCCTCTGCATGTTCTGGGTCGTACCAGGGATGGACCTTTGTGTCAAAACAACAGGCATGGCAAAGACGGTAATAAAATGATCGAGCCACTCCATCATGTCGCTTAAGATACTGTGTTTGTGCCAAAGCTGGGCATCCACTGACTACGCGTTGGACAGTCTCATTACATTCATTGCATAATCTGCATTTCATATTTACATTTTGATGCAAAATTACAAATTGATGGTTTTGAGTGGGAAGTGTCCGGTCCTTAAGCAAAGGATTTGCGGGGTTACTTGTCTTCTCAACACACTGCATATAAACTTGATGCAGTGGTCGTTCAGAGAATCTTGAAAAGCCGAACCTGTGCCGATTTGATGTGACACTTCGCTTGGTTCACACATATGTCCGTACAATCCAGCAGTGCCGAACCATCAACAAAATCAACACTGACATTGAGATTATATCCTTCGTCCTCGGCTGTTTTAAGAAAGCTGTGTAATGCCTTGTTTTCATCATGAGTCTTGACATGCTTCACAGGAGGATCATCAGAGAAATAAATGTTTGCAAAAGTGCAACATACAATTTTAAAACGAAGAAGCGGTAATCAAACCACGCCCTCTCATAATGATTGGTAAATATTGGCGATTGAGGGAAGTTCGAAGATGGTGGGATCTTTTGTCTGACATGATTCTTTGTGTGATGGTGTCAATGCCCTGAATTTCTTGTTTCGTCCAATCAACAACACCAAAAGAATACGAAAGGACGGGTTCAGCATAAGTATGCATGTGTTACTTTCTTCTTTTTCTTCTTTACTATTATTATTTTTATTAATATTAATATTATTATTATTATTATTATTATTATTATTATAAGAGAATTCTAAAATGGTTCACAAGTACTGCCAATCGATCCTCTTTGTGAACGCTCCCCTGTGAAGATACCGACGTTCATCAAGAAGAGATTAGTCGGAGCCTATTAAATCCATAAACCATCCTTCATGTCAAAAAGTTGACGTTTATTCCAGTTCATTCCATGTCTCATAATTCCATGTCTCTTGTCCACATTGGAAAGCAATCAATGCGCAAAGTGTTTGAAAAAGAATATTACTCAGTGAATGTGTTTGGGGTTTGCTTTAAAGGTTAATGCTTGATCAAATAAAGACATTGAGACGGTGAATGTTATATAGGGAAGCAGCTAGAACATGGGCAGACACGTTCTGCTATTTGATATCTGGAAGCGGTTACATTGTATCACCAGGATAATGCATCCAGGCTACCGGCAGACACAGCAATGTACCTAATAAGACACCTTACAATATATACTGTCAGTGGTATGCCATGCGTGGATCAGTCTCCAATTTATTCAAATCTGACTAAGTCTGACAAACAATTAAAGGCAGTCATAGAGGGCAAATTCAATATATTATGACCTTGTTTTAGCGTCACGTATGATTTCTACACACAACACCAGAACGCCAAAATATATACATTTGCAAAAATTAAAGTGACGTGAAATAAAATATGACTTTTCATTTAAAAAGCCCAAAGCTTTTAGTCCATGTAGCTAAACTTATGTGTCCAGGAAATAATATAAGGTCAATCAGTCGTTAATATCCTTCATGTGAAGCTGTGTCTCTGGGCTGAGTGGAAATAATTTCGCTGTTAAGTATGTGGCCTGTCTGTAACGAGATTGTGGTTCAGTTGGCTTAGTCAGTGTTAAAACCATTAAGCCTACAGGCGACGACTGAAATGTTAGATATCAGCTTAATAGAGTTTTAACACATGAGTGATTTATAATGCCTTCTGAGCTACACCCTCCACATGCTCTCATGTTTTCTGCAGCGTAATATTTCAACATGTTAAACATATAGCGAGACTTTTGCTAACCGTGATGTTATAATTAAACACATACATTTAACAAATTTGATCCAGCTGTTTCTCAAGAAACACTTTTTTGATGAGCGTGGTCAGAGATGTGCTTACAAGCAATGATCCGCTGCTATGGCGTTTTGTCCCTGCAGGTGTTTTCAGGTCGAAAATGAAATGCGTCCATGTCATCGCCAGTAGCGATGTCATATGGACCTTCTTCCGGCTATCTTGCTTCCTTTCCTTATCAAACACATTTCCCAGCCTCGTGCGATCTGTTTCATTATATTACAGAGACATTAATACTATTGCTCTCAGGACTGATTTGGATTGACTGTGTCAATCAATCTTTATTCATGGTACTTATGAGGCCAAAGGCCTATATTACATTGACTATTGCGTGTTACAAATTCATACATTTTCTTAGTTTCATAGCATGATAAATGAACATTGATAAATTATTAATAGTTTCTGTACAATCACAAGTCATTAATTTACAAAATTTGCTATGGTAGAAATAGTTATTTAGATATTTTGCTCTTAAATCTTTATACACTGGACATACACATAAAAAGTGATATTCATCTTCAATACAATAATCAGTTTTACTAATCCTACAAAGTCATTAATTTACAAAATTTGCTATGGTAGAAATAGTTATTTAGATATTTTGCTCTGAAATCTTTATACACTGGACATACACATAAAAAGTGATATTCATCTTCAATACAATAATCAGTTTTACTAATCCTACAAAGTCTATGTTCTCTTGCAATACCTTCATATCTGCCTGTTTCAATAAATAGATCATGTGAGCCACAACGAAATCGAGAAAGAGCTGTTCTAAACTTATGTCAATTTACACTTAATAGATAAGGTCCTCGTATAATAGTAGTCTTAAATGTAGTGTAGTAATTTGCTTTTCTAGAACTGGACAAAGAACCATGCCATTTTTGGATGTACATATCTTTTAAGGTCTGTTTCAAGCGGGAGAAGAAATGCTGTGGCATATCTACATGTTGCTGTAACCAACTATCACCATATCCACAGTCGTATAACATGTTTTTAACCGTTGATGCCCAATTTTGTTTCCCATGGCTGTCGTTTCTAGGGTATCTTGAAGATGGCATATTTAATAGCTTGACCCAGTATTTAATGAACTTCAAATAACTATTGATATACATGAGCAACCGTCCGCATTCACCATATACCCTTGCGTTTTCGAATTCTGTGGTAGATTTTACACCAAAGAACTTTTTACATGCATATAAATGTATTTTCTCAATAAGTTTTGACCCGTCACAATAACTCTCTAATTAATACATGTATTTGCTTTTGGAAGCCAGGTATTGTGCTCGGAAACATGACTATATCGTCAGCGAAAAGAAGCAGAAATAGTTTAATAGTTTCGGGGTGTAGTTGTATTCATCAGTGCAATTATTTTGGATTTAATATGCTAATTCATTTATATATAAAAATAAGAAGGGACTTAATATACACCCTTGTCGGACATCCATGCTACTTACAAAATTATTATGAAGAGGAACAACAATGCCAACTGTCCAATTCTCACGAAAATATGATCTCTCTAAAAGGATATTAAAAATAAGTTCCAAATATGGTGTTAAAATATCTGAGGAATGTTTGAACAACTCTGCTATCACATTATCATTTCCCGATGCCTTATTATCTTAAGGTTGGATATGCTGTCAATAATTTCCTCTTTAGATATTGAACATTCAAGAATATCAGCTGTTACACTGTCAACTTTATCTTCGTTGAATTCCATGTCAAATAGATTGTTATCGTCATGGCTAAATGGAACTGAAAACAATTCCTGGAAATGCTCAAACCAGGCTTGAATATCAATGTCATTTTTGCAATATCCATTTGGTTTAATGGCTTTTAGCGATAACCAAAATGTTTTAGAATTATCTATGCTGGATTCCAACAGTTTCTGTTTTTGTTTTTGTCTTTTTTTTCTTACAAACATCGTTGTACTGATTTCTTACTCTATATAGTCTGTTAGTGATCCTCTGTCCTTATTCTTTCTAAAGTTATTTAAACATCTACATCGTTCCGTTTTAAGTAGCTGGCATTCGCTATCAAACCATTGTTGATCATATTTACAGCCCATATTCATTTTCTTCATATCAGATGCAGCAATTATATTCAGTAATATACCCAATACTTTCTCTAACGTTAACACATGCTACATCTACAGCCTTCTCCAGTAAATCATGCGCTGTCCCAGAAATAAGGTTTATTCTAAACTGTTAGCCTTCTCTTCAACCCACACAAATTTGAAGGAAGCATTGTTACGTGTATTGCGTGGCATAGGGTCACTAACTAGAAGCGTACGTAAGCTAGTCGTGACAGGAAGGTGTGATGACTCGGCTCGAGACGGTATGTCAAAGCTATGACATAACAACTCGGACGAGGCTATAACACAATCCACCACACTCGCACCCTGGTTTCCTATAAAAGTAAAACATCCTACCCCGTCGTCTGACCCGCACCTTCCATTCATAATATGACTTTTTTGTATATTTAGTATACTACATAAATCTAGTAATCTCTTACCAAAATTTTTTAAAGATAAATCCAAAGAACATCTTTTTAAGCTGAAATTGTCTGACAGAAATCCCCATACGCTGTTATCATGTCCCTCGAGATATTCAAGAATATCATCTTCTACAAAATCAGATTCAGTGCTAGTTCTGACATTCAAGTCTCCCCCAATCATCAAATAAACATCATCACAATGTGCTAGTATATCAGGTAAGTCATTTTGTAATATATGTATGCCATCTTTTGCATTCCCTCAAAGGGTTTGTGTACCAAGTCGAACATTCAGGGTGAATATAAACACATGAATATAGCAAATCTTTTTAAAATCCAAATACGGTTTTATCTAACAGCATGAAAATGCCACTGTCGTAAACTTAAGACCATTTTACATATTTAACAAGTGTGTCAATGTTTGGATATATATGTGCGTGACTCTAAATCTTTGGTTGAAAGTCATCGTCATCAGGTTAACGTACATACAGTAAACTACGGTTATAATGAACACGCTTATAACGAACTGACGGTTATAACGAACTTACGTTTTGGTCCCGACTACTTGCTGTAGTCATGCTGTATATGTACATATAACGAACTACGGTTATAACGAACTAAAATTAGTAGTCCCTTTGAGTTCGTTATAACCGTAGTTTACTGTACATTATTCGAACACCTACCCTACATGTTTGTGTAAGGGTGCACGGGTGACCCATTCGTGAAAGGCTCTGCAAATCGATGTGCAGCATTGCGTCCCTTGGGCACGCAAGAAACCTATCACTGTGGGTTCGAATCCCAGTTCTGATTATGTTTCTAGATTTCACAGCAACATACCTGTGCTCTTGGATTTTACCAAAGTGGTAAATGTCTGAGACCTGGATCGCTTCGGGCTTTCCTCCCCAAACTGGATTACTGTTCAAAGCGGCGTTTAACCCAACTCACTCACGTGTTTGTGAAAAGTAATTATACAAAGCATAGATGTATGTCCATAGCTAGTGGTTACCTCGGGTATTCTTGCTTTTCTCTAGAATCTATGAAATGTACTGATTTCTTCCATTATTATTTTCGTTCCAATATCACAAACGTATTTTATCATCAGTATTAAGTGAGCAAATGATATGAGGTCTACGCCTTATTTCAAGAGTTCTTATATACGTACCACCTTGGTAAAACACACGAGCACGTTTATTGTGATGACAAACCAAGAAACATAATCAGGATCAATATGGGATTCGAACCATGATCAAATGATTTTGACATTCATGGGGGGTTGGAATCTGCACAGTGAGTCGCGGCGCCTTAGACAACAGGGCAACAGGATGATAATGATGCTGCGAATGCTGTCTTTGGCTAGAACGAGAACCTTGGTGGGTGACATTATGAAATCGATAAAAATGCTGAAAATGCGAAGAAGGAATCTAGGATGCAAGGTTAACGTTGTTTACAATACAACATACGTGGTCACCTGCTTCTTTTATCTGAGGTGCAGAAAGGTGCTTGTGTGTGAAGTCCTACATTATTTAAGGCTATTAGATTTTAACGTGTGATCATTTCGGTTACTTTACAAGAAAGGTATCGTGTTCAGCACCTTCAGCCAAAGTGACAGAGACGTAGACATATACCACTTTGGATAAACCAACGAGTTCGCTATGGCGTGAAAGACCTAGAAACACAACCAGGGCTAACTCACGATCATAGTATTCTGAAACCTATTAGGGACGCAATTCTGCACAATGAATGTGGGAGCCTTTGACGACTCGAATACTGGAACATTGCTGAGTGTGATCCAAACAAACTGACATAAGAGATATAGCAGGTCGATTGTTGTGTGCACTATATTTCTTAACGCAAGTTCACTGATTCAAACCCCATCAGTGTAGAAGTGCCTAATGCTACTCAACATCGTTTCACAAACATAATATCTTTCCCTTAGTGATTTTGAATTTTTTGTCTTATTACGATTTATTAAACATTACGAATGTCAAACATGACAGGAAAATCACAGCATATAACGGATTATGAATAGGCAATACGCCAGGCGGGCAGGACATACTTGCCCTTTTCGCGAGTGTAGGGTATCGTCACCGATTTTCCTTGTTCCATTTGTACCGTTTTCACCGTACTTTTGCCTTTTTAGCCCAGTGGTGCGTTATATTTGACGTTTTGTATTTACAAAACCTAACGTTATAGTTTTCGTCAAGATACTTATCCTTATTGTGTTGGTCATACCATTAACCTAACAGTACAACTGTTTTAACGTCGTTATCAAGGCGCAATTATAAGAGATTTTGTCTTTAAGCCGCTTGGAACAGATCTTCTCTTGTTCTTACTGAAGTATTACAGCTCAAAGTGAAGCAGATCTCAGATGTTTATCACTTTTGTGAAACCCACGATCACAAAAGTGGTGCTGACAATCCATTGAACAAAATCAGGGCTCTGTATTTCGGACCCACGAACATGGAATCCTTGAATGCCTAAAGGACGCAACTCTGCACAGCGATTTGCCGCCATCCCCTTTTCCATGATTACTAGATATGACCTTAATGTAAAACAATGTTATATTTAGAGAAAATCGTACGTGAGCAGGATGTATAATACAATTATTTTCAGTGATATTTCAATATTTCCGGGCTATTTGCGTGGCACTTGCTGTAGGACGTTTATTGTATTTCATCACACAGGCATATACACTACTCACAGTTGAGACCGTCTCTGAAGTATTCAATGAATGCAGCTGACAGGTTGACCTGACTGTTCGTATTCATGTTCGTTTACAATTACAAGTAAGTGTATGTTGTCGTGTTGGGCTGATGATAGAGTGCCCATGCAAGTAAATATGACAGAATAAGTATATTGCGCCAATGCTGTGGCAATTTGGAAATACCATGCTTCACTTCCGACTCAAAAAGCCCTGTATGGTTTCGCTTAGGATCCAGGATGCCCAACATCATATACGATGGATGATTGATGAGGTTTGAGCCTCCCATAGAAAGACTTGACATAAAGACATTAAAATCATACATTTTTCGACATAGTCCTCTTCCACATTGATACACGTTTGCAAACGATGTTGGGTGCACTGTATTCCAGTTTCGTAGATGTCTTCTCTTGGCTGTCCAAAACATTTTCCCACAGCTGCTATCACTTCATCGTTCTAGGCATAATGGGCTCTAGCTAGGGCTTCCTTCCTGTTTGGAAACAGATGGAAATCTGAGGGAACCAGATCAGGTGAATAAAGTGGTTGTTGAAGAAGTTCAAGCCACATTCGTGGATTGATTTATGCACTGGCACATTATCCTCATAAAGCACGTTTTTCTCAGCTTCTCACGTCTCGCAGTCTTACTTTCATCCCGTATTTGCCCAAAAGGCGTTGAATAATATGCTCCGTTTATTATCTGGCCTTTTGGAAGATGTGGTGAACCCAGGTTTCATCCACAGTCATTCATTGTTGCAAGAACCGTTCTGGATCAGCATCAAACAGAGCTAAATTTCCAAAGTTTCTCTGATAATGGAAATGTACTCTCTCTTGGGAAATGCCTACCGAACAAGCAATATGACGCACAATCATTTGCCGGTCGGTCGTCACCAAGTCGAGGATTCTCGGGATCGTTTCTGGTGTTCCTGATGTCACAGAGATTCCATGACGGGAGTCGTCTTCGTCCCTGCCACGTTTAAACTCAAATACCCAACTCTTTACGGACGGATGCCCCTTCCCTTGTTGCACTCATGTTATAATGAGTGGCTTTTATGCTTCAAGTATGTCTATTTTCCAGACCCCTACTTATTGTACTGACAGCTAGTTTTAGTGGATATACCTGTACCTATGACATCATATAATGTTCACAACAAAAGATTTGGCTATAACGCAATTCCTTCCCTGTGAGGCTAATAATTTGCCAATCAACCCTCGTAGTTGAAGGGAGATGGACGTCCCATTCCAGATTATTGCACTTACACAGACACGTGCATGCACGTGTGTGTGCGTGCGTGTGTGCGTGCGTGCGTGCGTGCTGCGTGCGTGCGTGCGTGCGTGCGTGCGTGTATATGACGCGGCCAGGGGACCACCGACCTCCCGCTGATGTTGGATTTCCAGAAATGGCAAACTTCAAAGTGTTCGCAAATTTTCAAATTAAATCTGTTATCAAATTTATATGAAATCGGGGAATGAGCGCCTTCTTGACCAATGATCACTTAGTCACACTGCACATTAAATTAAAGAAATAAGCCATCACATAAATTGAATCCGTCGTAATGACCTCAAGAGTCTGACAAGGAGTAAATGTTTATAACTAGAACATCTGGATATGCTCTGGACGATCGTAATGATGGTGGGGTTCGGAGCCACTCTTCTTGCCTAGCTGCATAGACTTGATCAAGATTGTGAAGATACGTTGAGATCTTTCTTTTCAATAAATCCAGTACTCCCCTTACCTTGGAAAATCAACATTGATATAAGTTTAATCTACAAATTTTGACAAATGCCTGATTGAAACCTCTTAAACCTCAGACCTACATTTTGTCATGAAATAATCACCAAATATGTAACTGTTGAGAAAGGCTTCTAGTTATCGGTATCAAGAACGGTTTTGATAACTCTCACAACGATTACAAAAAGTTGTCCTCGTTATTTAAATCAAACAGTTCCGGTGATCAAAAGGCCTTGATCATATTTCCTGCTTTGTACTCCCACGGATGCCGTTCCCCTGTCAACAATCCTGATCAGAGCAACATAAATCACTGCGTAAAAGATGGTTTATTGTCAACGCACCACTCTCTCAGTGTATTTGAAGTAACCGGCAATAGAATGGGACCCGGAAACTCCATGATCATGTCGTTTCTAGTTTCGGAGGACATCAAACTGAGGTCCAATAGAATCAAGTATCCAATTAAACCTTTCACAATAACGGATGTGTCTTGAAAGCTGCTTTAGGATGAAGAACGCCATCAACAGGTAAATGACGTTATTTTGCATTTGCAGAAATAATGTTTCCTTAGTGGGGGGATCATTTTCATCATGAACAAATTTACCGCGGCCATGGTCACAAGAAATGACGAAGACCAAATGATAGCATTAATTTGGGAGATTTGTTGTCTTTCCGTCATGAACCACTGGGACTGTACAAAGTAAGAACAAGTAAGAAGTCAAACGACTTCAAAAACTTTTCCTGACAGTTTGGTCCACACACAGTAAGAGTCCAAAGTAACGATTAGAGAGTATCGTTCTTGAAATTGCTTTGAAACGTTAAAAGGACTCCACTAAATCAGACAAAGACTCAATTTCCTCAATTTAACATGTACAAACAAGGGAATCGATGCACAATATAACGTAACATTCTCGGACAAAACTCAGTTTCCCTAAATATCTGAGAACGTGAGTACTGAGTATCTGAGTAGGTATTGTCAATGCGGAATGTTGTCATTGGTAGAATACAAAAACTGAAAAAGAGGAAACAAAATAACAGCCATTCTGTACCATAACTATCGTCATATCGTCATTGCCTGTATGTACTTGCGTCAAAGTCCAATGCGTATTTATTGCGCCACAATATTCGTAATTGATGTGCAATAATTGAATAATGGATATTTTATTGTCACTTGGATGTGTTTATGAAACACTATCAAATAGTGATGATACCAGGTGTTCGCGTCCGTCATTAACACATGCAAATGTAAGTCAATTGTTCACATTAAAATATATTTGCCCTGGACTTTTTAGAACCTTCCATGAATCATGCACAGTTACAATCACTTTGTCATGATAACCAGTGATGACGTCGAAATTACATGTCCATCCTGGTCATTGCATGCAAAGAGTCTCATGATGAAGAAATTTTCACAGTACACGTTCGACAAAATGGATTCAAACACACAGTAAATCACTGGAGTGTTTTACCTGTAAAAAGCAACTTTGTTGACGTCAAAACCTCGCAAAGGTTACGCCACGCCTATGTGAAAAATGAGCAGTTGAATGCAGTATAATTGCTTCAAACCGGAATTGCATAAAACGTTGTTGCGAGGCGTTTACGGTGTTGATCGTACCACCATACCGTCACCCTGGGGTCTGTAGCAGTGGACTGGGAACACCAGCGACCGACAACGTTTTGGACGTCCACGAGTAACGTAACGTCGGCAAGATAATCATGTCTGTCTGTTTCACCCGAGAAAATCGGTTTCAGACTTCAACTGTGACAGTCCGCAGTATCTCTGGTTTTCGTCTGGTATTACAAGGACTGTGAGGAATCGATTACGAGTCTCAGAGCATAACGACGTCCAGCTGTACGTCCAAGTTTGCTCCCACGTAATCGAACTGCACGTCTGGCCAGGTCAAGAAAATAACTGAGGATCAGGTTACAGAACTCGATGTTAGACGTCTTCACAGATGGCTACAGCGTCATCGACGTCGGTTGGAACGTTATATTGATGTCTGTGTCGCGTTCTACATTCTACTTTCGGTGGTTGCAACGTAAACACCCCTAAAAGTAGGACAATGCGCGCCCTCACGTTGCATATGTGGTCACAGATTTCATTGGATTACAGAACATCCAAATACTTGACTAAGCCAGTTTCAAGACATGCCAATGCATCTGCCTAATTCTTGGGTCGTCAAACGACGTCTTAGACGCTGAGGCGATTCAGTTTTTGCAATCCTCAGTTGCAAATGTTGCAGTACTCTGTGATAATGATGTGCAACGATTCTGTCACCATGTACCCAAATACGTTTTCAAGCACCTCGTGCACATCATACCAATGACTGCATGCCTCTGTCTGTGCATCATGAAATAGGGGTGTGAAAAGGGGTTACCCAATCATTGTGTACTGGGATATTTTTTGTTGGATGAATTTTGGATATAATCAAAACTTGATCCTTAGAAAACTTTGAGTTGAATGCATCAGACATGCATCACTAGACACAGTAAAATGTTACGTGTATATCTTTAGAAAATCGTTGAAAATAGAGACTTCATAAACTCGATCTTTTGACATTAACTCGATCTTTTGTCATTACATTGGCCGTTTGTCATATCAATTCAATTCAATTACAATTCAATTCTTTATTGTATGAAAGGCCACAGGCCCATATACAACGGAGTAACAAAACATATTTATAAGATACAGAGTCAAGGTAACAATTCACTTCGTAAGAAAAACGTATGGTGAGGATCCTTGCAGGACAGTAATGAAGAAAATCTTATAGCATTACAATGAGATAAAGACCACTGCGGTAACAATGTCACAGAACGGGCATAACCTTAGTGATTTCTCAACAGATGAAAATCTCCCTGTGTGATCATTCAGGCCAAGTCTAAAACGAATAATGATGTAACTCCTGTACCGTAAGTTTGATAAATAAGATTCTGGTTCATGATCAAGCAATGACATGGACTGGCGATAAGTATCATATCTTGAACTTTCGTAAATATCTCAATGCCATTTTTGATGAAACATTTCAACGGCACGCTTGCGAAAGTACTTAAGGAAAACATTTGCATTACCATTTGTGTGGGACAGCCAAATGAAACCAAAGCCATATGTAAAAAGCTATGTGCGTATACAAGAAGCCCATGTGTTCTTCTCAAGACTATCGAGGTGTAAGAGCATGTTGTAGGCTTTCTTAGGTAAACGGTGTTCAGGCATAATTGTCATTTTACACCAATGCAACGAGTGTAAGACGCAATGTAAAATGGGAATATCCCGCATTTTAAAAAAAACATATTACTTGCTGTTGACATACCAACATTCAAAAACTTTTTACAAGCGAGGGGATGGACCTTTTCATTTGTATAGAACTCTTTACAATCCCTCTTTACAACCCCATATCTCAGACCCATATAGTAAAATAGGTTGTATTTGGGAATAAAATAATTTCAAATACATATTCGGTCAAATAACTACAAGCTTAGAGATAACAGAGTGGACTTGTCACAGAGCTTTCTTTTCTCTGTTAGTGAGATTAATAACAGACTTATTCAGATTCAGTGTATAGGTAAACAATATGCCAAGGTATTTGCATACATTCACAGCATTAATACATTTACCTCATTAAAACATTTCTCTCTTGTGGCCACTCGACTACCTCTACGAAATATAACAATATTTGTTTTATCAAGATTAACACTAAGTTTCCATTTATCTGAATATTCCGAAAGTATGTCAAGCTGCTTCCAAAAATAGTACTAGACATCAAAATCACATCATCTGCAAAAAGGAGCATGAAAAGTTTTATTATGTCAGGGAAGAGCTTGACGCCATGTCTACCAGACTGTATGTTATCAACATAAAACTCATTTATAAAAAAAATGAGAAAAGTATAGGACTTAAAACACAACCTTGGCGCAAGCCTATCGGGCAATCAAAAAGCCACTTTTAGTATCACCGCAGCTAACACATGATTCACCATTTGGATACATTGATTTAACAATGGCAAACATTTTGCCTCCTAAACCTTTATGTTTCAAACAACTAAATAATTTAGCTTTATTTACAGAATCAAATGCCTTTTTAAAATCAACAAAGGCCACATACAACATGCGTTTGCTGTGGGATAAATATTTCTCAATGACTGCATTTAAAGTAAAATATTATTATTTTAAATTTATTATTTGAAACCGCATCTTGGATGAGTCGATATACGATACTATGCTTGTGTGTCCCCCGCATCACAATACAGATTAACACTTTCAAACCGGACTCGTGAGTTCGGAAAGCCCACCATGCCAATCGGATGATCACGGATGGGAATGGCTTTATATGTAGAAATTGCTATTTCTAAATGCCTATGATTCCTTAATATATATGTATAACCCGGACAATTTGATTGGAACGGTCCTCTTTAAAGGCGGTTCACTGTAGTTATTTAACAGTGTTGAAATGTTATTCTTTCTCAGATCTAGAAGTGTTGAACAACATCGACTTTGCCACGTCATGAAGTGTGGATAAATGTTTACCATATCGGCTGAATGTTTAGCGTTTACTTTCAATATTTTCTGGAGGTGGAAATAAGGACTCCTCAGTGTCGTGCAAGGCTCTTCGCTACAAATATGATTGGGTCTGCTGTTTTGGTTGAATCTAGAATTCGTCCTTATAAGGAAACTTGGCTGTCACTATACCCGTGCTCGTGAATTTCGCCAAAATGATCAGCGTCTACGGTCTGCGTCCGTGTGGACTGTGCATACTTGTTATGAGCGTATATTTTGTCCTGGTAAATATATGACTGAAAGATGACCTGTCAGTCGTTAACTGTAAACTCACTCACTCACTCACTCACTCACTCACTCACTCACTCACTAACTAAAATGAACATAATATTTCTGGCTGACAATACCTTTGGTAATTGATGTTAATATCGATTACTGTAACCAGAACATTTATACACTTTAAGGGTATGGTGGTGTAGCATCGTGGTTAAAACGTTTGCTCATCATGATCAAGCGGGTTCTACTACCACTTTGACACATGCTGTAAAGCCACGTTTTTATGTTCCCCGTCGATATATTGCGGAAATATTGCTGAATGCGGCGTGAATCATTACCCACTCGCTCAGTACAATTCAGACAAAACTAAGACGTGATTATAGTATGCATTCGACAGTTCCATAACTTTCGCCGGCAACAAAAGTTATAATCATAGAAATTCAACGCAAATTTGTCATGCCTCAACATCAAAAGTTGTTGAATGATCAGCCGATGGCATTTTCAAAGAATACGAATGGTCAAGGTGCTTGCAGAGGTTGCAGCTCAATTACAGTCAGCTATGTCTGTTATCGTTACATCAAAATCTATTCTCTTAAGATATTTTATTTTGTGGCCAAGGTGAAATCTCACTTTGATGTTTGTCTTCCAAATAACTTTACTGTTATTCAGCTCATGAAGTTTAGCCGCAGCACTGAACAGCCCACTCAATAACAATAACAATATCCGTCATTTGTATGGTGAATGTGTTGATGGACACTGTTCTGGTGACAGTTCTGTTTTAAACATTTTGTAGCTTTCAGGAAAACCGAGAACCATGAAATTGTTTTAAAACATCAAAGCCTTCAGTGACCTATTCACCGGCCTGCATATCTTATTTTACGTGCACAAATTGTGTTCAATGTGAAACTTGAAAGAAACGAACGTTTAGTGATATATTTTTTTAGTTTAATAGCGTGTTTAAAACTTGGTGAACACCTCTTAAAGCAAATTGCCACCCAACTTGATTATTATCTCAGATCAATGAGGACCTCTGGATGATGGTGGCTATACAAGCACGTGGCCATGTAACGAATGGGGTAATGACTAAATTCAACAAAACAGGGACAAAACAGCTTTCATTGCCGAAGTTTTCCGATCTTCCAAAGTTTTACCTACGTATTTTCAGATAACATCTTCAACACTTCCCGTTATATAGTGTTACATATAGACTACTGCATTAGGCCCGCATGCATAACTCTATCCAAAAACTTCAAAATAATTCCACGCAATCCAACACAATCAAACAAATTTCCACGCAATTCAAAGCAATCCAACAAAATCTAACTCGAGTCAACGCAAATCAACTAAAGCCAACGCAATCACACATGCCAGAGCAATCCAAAGCAATCTAAATCGAACCAACGCAATGCGAAGCTAGCCAACGCAATCAAACTCGCGCTAACGCAATCTAAAGAAACCTGAAACATAAAAAATACTGTGAGTTATTAAGAGTTATTCGTGAAAAAAACTAATTGTTCTCTTTCAAAATATGGATGACTTTAAATGCATATTTTCTTAAGTTGAAATCTATGTTTTCAATTCTTTGGTCTGACATAGAATGTGATACATTTTACACTGGATCGGATACATATGTATGTGCTCGTGTATCATCCAATACAGGTTCCAAGAAATATATGTAGCTGCAGATATTTATTACTAAAGTCTGATTGGACAACTCGTGTGCTGTTGTCTTTCTTCAAGGGAGAAAGGCTGTTATTTGGGACACATGGTCAGAGTATACTTTGGAGAGATAGAATGTTGCGGTATGTCGCGTAAAACCTCTTCCCGAAGCAAGGGAGTTCACTGACTTTAAAAGTCCTGTTTCCATCCTTGCCGACATAGGCAGGAATTTTGGAATTATGTTTTGGCTGGACGAACGAGTATATGCAGAGTCATATCAAAATAGCGTAATGAAATCGACATCCGCTTCGTAAACTTCGGAAATTTAGGTCGACTGGCAAAGATGTGTACCGTCAACTAGGCGTCTACAGAGATTTTCCAATCTTTTCATGTTTTTACTCAAGTAATTTGATTCACTTCGCGAGGTAAGACCCGTTTATGAACAATATAGATCTTGATTATCGATCAGATCGTCTTTACTGGAATCCGCCATTTTGTTTGAACCAAGTGAAAGTGATATGATATTTGGAATCTGATTGGTCAATAGGCGGGACAGAACACGCAATTGCCAGTGGTGGCGCAACGATTGAGCCACGAAATGCCAGTCCTGTTCGGTTAGGGTGGAAACTGGCGACAGTTAAAAACGTCAGTTACCTCCCTCGTCTCGGTTAGATGGGCATTGTATAACCGAGTAAAACTTACATTACATGTATGTCAAGAACTGTATTGCTTCTGAAGGAACTTGAACTATTTGTGTTGCGTTTCATTTCAATGTCACTTGTTCACTTAGTCCGTTATTATTTTCCCTATGTACTACGTCGTTCATAAGGTGAAGTGTAATGGTGAATTGCCCTCATATATTGACGTGTGTGTGTGTGTGTGTGTGTGTGTGTGTGTGTGTGTGTGTGTGTGTGTGACTGTCCTTGTTTTTTCCACTAAATGACGTGTGCCAGGCAGGGTAACAACAGTTGTTGGTGATACTGTAATATATACATCCTTTCAAAACGGAATTCAATATTTTCAGCGCGAATCAAATACTGTGCACAAAGGTGTTGTTTTATTTAAATTTTACCTCTATATACAATTCTTATGAATAAATAAACACACAATAATAATGTCACACACTGTTTATTTAACAACTAACACAAAAACGTTTAAACTGGACATGGTCTTGTTTTCGTGGGCTTGTGGAAACATAAAAAAAAAATTAGGTGCATGGTTAGCCAACCCAATGCCATTGAAACACTAGCAAATCATTTTTCTTAATAAAAAACACTATAATTTTACGTGAAATTGGATAATACATATTATGTCCCTTGTGCGTTACGTTATCAACTTGATAGCAGTAGTCGTCGAGAAATGTCATGTAGATGGTCGGCGAGGCTATGAAAGTATGATTTTGATCGACTGTTGCTGATATTCTTCATGTCAAAAGGGGAAATCACTATAAATATATACATATACATCTGCATAATATATTTGAAACTTACAAAAAATATTTCATTTTATACTTTCAGATTACGGTTGTCCATTAAAAACGTCATCGCCAGAGAATAATCAGCCTCGATTACCTGCTAATTATTCCATAAAATTCATTCTGTTACGAAACTGAGTGTCACCAACGTCAATGATGTCATAAATAGATGGATTCAGCTTCATTCAAATGCATGTTGTGAACAATAGACTCTGGCTCCGTCAATACATACACATAATTATGTAAGAGTGACAGATGGATGGTGCACATAAGTTAAACATACACAACCTGCTTGTACTCCTGCTTGTCAACGTCAATATATACACATAAATATGTATACCACGTTTCAAAAGTTCTTTCCCCAATCGCGAAATTGTTTGTCGATACGTTCGCGATAGTGTCGTGAAAGTATCGCGAAGGTGACTCGAAAATGGCGCGATAATTCCGCGTAAGTGGCTTGAAAATGCCTCGAAAGTGGCGCGAGGTTTCGCGTTAGTAGCGCAAAAGTGACGTCTTAGTAGCGGAAAGGTGGCGCAATAGTGACGCAAAAGTGGCGCAATACTGCCGCTAAAGTGGGTAATAGTGCCGCAAAAGTGGCGCCATATTGATAGACCACTTCAGAAATGCTGTCGGATGCGAAGATGCATGTGCATGTACTTGTATGTCCAGTCTAACCAGGAGCTAGGATATAAAGACCCGCACAAAATAACAATCTGAAATGTAACATATAACAGCAATTTCTTTATGAGGGTAATATAGTTATGTACCGATTAAATAATATTGATAACACCTTGTAGATTAGTATTTTAAAAAACTCGGTCCATATATTAAAGTCCCTGACATAAATAGCTCGTTTATCTAATAGTACAATAACTCAAACTTTAACATTGAAAACTGTCTTCCTTATGATTACCCCTCCTCCAAGTAGGATCATAAAAACCTGTGTTTGTTTAAATAGCTACAGTCCTGTCTTAATTTATGAAGAATAATTTATGATTAAATTTATAACCAAATGCTTAAAATAATCTATGCACATTACATTTAGCCTGAGTTTGTCATATTTCGAAATGTTGTGAAAGACTCCGTACAACGATATTTATCTTACAACCTATTCCAGTCACAAAAAGGAGAAGGGAAATTTCTTTTTATATTCATTCAGAGCGGCCAAGAGGATTTTGGAGTATGTTGGATAATCTACTAGTCAAGGAAGTTCTCTTCATAATTGTATTCATACAAAGTCTTAAATTTTCCAGATTATGTCCACACATTACATTTATCATTCGACATGTTCAGATAAGATAGTTATAATTCTACCAATAAGCTGCTGATAAGACAATAATATTTGAATGCACCTAGGTCTTATAAGGATCACATGTTAATGTTGTTCATAATAAAAGCGACAAAAGCCTTTCTATATTCATCAGATATATCTGCTAAAACATTCGTCGATTGTACGATTCCGACTGTATCGTGAGCATGTGTTTATAAATCACTATCAAATAGTGATGGAACCGGGTGTTCGCGAAACGTGAATACCATGTACATGAAAATTACATAATACAACGTAATCGTCTTGCCACCTTTCATCCCAGATAATATCCCACCCAACCAACCCCCTTTTTTTTCAAGGATATGGTTTTAAATACATACACGTGTTTCCAAAGAAAGAGGTCTGTGTATTGCTTTAACAATATATTGCATATATGTTTATACCGTTAGACAAGTTCAGAAATTGATTCATGAAATTGATAATTGTCAGCGTCCAACGGGTCGATGCGGATGTGTACCAACTATGTAATTATCCATTTAGAACATTTTTCAACACTGGCGAGTACAGTAAGTGGATATATAGTTAGAAAGGGACACTGAAATCAAAATCGAGGCACCATGTTACAGTTCCGAAGACGCTCAAATCGCAGTTCATTGAATGTTTACATGTACTCATCAATTCTAATAAAGATACGTCAAATTGATTTGAATTTCTAGATCTAAATCAAATCTAGTTATGACCAGTCTGATAAATATATGTAAATACATGCATGCATATTTCAGTGCCTTCCTCTAATACATGAAACCAGCTCTTCCCAAAGTTTATTTCAGAAGCTTCGTATAGAGTTGTGTTATTTCAATGTGGTACCTGTACATGTATGTCTTTGACTTGCAAACACCTGACTCGCCTGTACACGTTTTAGTGGCGGATACTCTCTAAAAGTGGTATCATCACTATTTGATTATGATTCATAAACACTTAGCTTTTGATAAATTCGGAATGGAATTGAACAGAAGAGATTCCTTATAATTATGGAAACCGTTTTGTTGATTGTATTTACATCTCAAAAAGCGTATTTCTTTTCAATGCTAATAATCGGTTACACATAAAGAACCAGTCACTGTGTAATACATGTACGAATGACTAGCGACGTAATATTGGTGAAGGACTTCGTTTATCATAGGAAATCTTGAATAACAAAACCATTTTGTCCAGACTATTTTACTTTATAGTAGGAATGAAACTTATCAGGAAACAATCTGTGATTGGGGTTATGATCACGAGATCACCTTACATTTGCAGTCTAAATAAAATATAGATACCAGTATTTGTAAAAATTAAAATAAAATTTGTTTGATAGGCATTACTTAGAAATTGACGGATGACAAGATAGACACAATTTTATGGATAACAACTTCTTTAATACTGTGAAAAGCGACGTTTCGGTACAGATCCTTATACCGTTGTCAAGCATTATACCGTTGCTTGACAACGGTATAAGGATCTATACCGAAACGTCGCTTTTCACAGTATTAAAGTATCTGTTATTCATAAAATTGTGTCTATCTTAAATAGAAAAAGAAGACTGGCACTATGACCTTAAATAATGCAGGCTAGCATGCCATGGATAATATCGTAACTCAAGAATCCTAAATCAGTCAACAGAAAAAAAGTCATACAGTATTTAGCACAACTCTCACCAGACAGCGTGACTATAGTGTCTCCATAGTGTCTCCAAAGTGTCTCCATAGTGTCTCCAAAGTGGCACGATAGTGGCGTCATATTGCCGTTGGGCAATAGTTTCGCGTTGATGCTTCAAAGTTGCACGATAATTCCGCAAAAGTGGCGAGAAAATTTCTCGAAAATAAGGGCAGTTAATTATGAAATGTACATGTAAGTGCGACAGATGGTTGGTGCACATAAGATAAACGTACACCACCCGGCTCCTGCCTGTAACCGTCAATAATACACATAATTATTGTAGTAGTAGTAGCAGCAACAGCAGCAGCAGTAGTAGTAGTAGTAAATTGAACAGTCGTAGTAGTAGTAGCAGCAGTGTTAGTAGTAGTAGCAGTAGTTGTAGTAGTAGCAGTAGTAGTTGTAGTAGTACTAGCAGCAGCAGTCGTAGTAGTAGTAGTAGTAGTAGCAGTAGTAGTAGTAGTAGTAGTAGTACATTGAACAGTCGTAGTAGTAGTAGTAGCAGCAGCAGTAGTAGTAGTAGTAGACGTAGTAGCTGTAGTAGTAGTAGTAGTAGTAGTAGCAGAAGATACAATGATGGCCTCTGAGGGGCATTCAGATTGGACTTACATGAGGAAATATTCATCTCAACAATGGACTTCTCCTGTTTTAACAGCTTTTAAAGATAAAATCTAGCTTTAATGTTATATCAACCGTTATATCAACTGCTGGTCTGAATAAGCTTCTTGTAAGAACAGTGTTGGTCAAAAGTGCCCGGTGCGTTAGGTTATGATCAGCTGTGCCCCATTCCTGAAAGTCAACTCTATCTATAGATCTCTCGTCACTCTATACTCTTTACATGGACTACGCTAGTCGTGGCCCTGGGATGTTTCACGCTGAACGAGGTCCATATTAACACGTGTACATGTTATTGTGTGGTTCGCTGTCCATCCTCGTTTGATATTTTTACATCTAAATGAAACCATTTTGACCAATACTTTATGCATGTATTCAATATATATGTTTTTCATTTACTGTGTAGTCAGTCTGAAAACATATCCGTTGTTTCTTTCCTATTTACATTTTGAGTTTCGGAGCTGATTCCACTTTACGATTCAGACTGTTATCATGAGCATATTTGTTTTATGAATCACTATCAAACATAACGATACAAGGTATTCGCAAAATGGTGAGCGTAAAATGCCCAATCGCTGACACCATCACAAACACACGCAAAGGCAAATGAATTGTTCACATGTAAACCATGTTAGGTATAGACGCAGTGTACAAGTGTATTTCTATAACAGTTTGGTTATGTATGACAATGCAACAGCTGTAGAGATGCAATGTATACGTAGCAGTGTATCATTTATCCATTCTCACAATAAATGCGGTATCCCAGCCCCTTTCAATCTCGTAATTGCACAAACAACATATTGCATGTACGATACAATGGGTATATTACTGTTGCTTACGTCCACATGCCATTATTTTCTGTGATGAAAATTCATTGTATACTACACATTCAATATGTTATCATATTCTCGCTAAAATCAGTTTATTATGGTAATGTAATTAACAACGAAGGAACATACACGCCCTGCACACAACAGCGTATTAAAGTAATGACTTGTACCAAATGTTCCCGTGCTTTTCACGTGAACAGTTGATTTGCCATTGCATGTGTTTGTGACACGCCGGTGCGGCTCGCCTTTTGGCGAATACCTACAATGTAGCTAGTATCATCACTATGTGATGGTGATTAATGTACGCATGTTCACTCAGCTTTTGGCAGTCATTTCGTATGAATGTGGAAAGGGTTTTGTCAATTTTAATGTACATTGAAAGCATGAATATTTGCAGCTAATGGTTGGTTTGGGGGTTATCATTGGAGAGGGGCGATATCAGAAATGGTACCTGAACCTCGTGATATATTACGTTACTGTAACCTTTAACGTACTCAATGTTGCAAAGTTTCAACTTCATCTGGCATTGTGTAGCTTGTGAAATAACATAGTGTTCCTTGGACTGTCCAGGTAAGCTTCAATCATTATGTGTTGAGACAAGCAAAATAGATATGCTGCTCTTACTTTGAGCCCATACATATATTAAACATGTAATTACTCAGATCTGCAACACAATACACGTGAATACGGATGTGTATATCGAGCCCTTGAATGCCAGCTGTCAGCAACTGGGTTCAAGCTCGCTCCTTGTTATACACAAGTTCTATCTACTGGCATACATAAAGTATATGCTGTGTAAGCTTCTTGTGATTCAATACAGAGATGAGACAGATGCTTTTGTTTCTTGTTTTTATACGTCCCGATTAAATCATTATGGTTCACTTCTCCACAAGTCCAAAAACTGAACAAGAATGGCTTCCACCACTTTGGGTTTCCCCAAATGAAAACTTGGGAATAGTTGAGAAAATGTCAGGCTCATTAACACTTAAATGCATTCACGGGCATATTGATTACAAACAGCTCGGCTCATGGCGAAGGTGAACTATAAAAAAGGACGCAAGACTGTGTCTAATAAACGTTTCGATTGACAGCAAGAAGGTAGTCAAGCCATAACTGGATCAAACGCAATGTTCACATTCCGCAATGTGCGGCCAAGCAGGCTATAGCCATAATCCCATACTCTGTAATTCTTATTTGGCCATTTATCCAACATCACTTTTTCATATGACAGATCAAAGGATCAGAAGTATGCTCCAGTCATTCAAGGATTAATCCCATTCTAACCGAATCATCTCCTGTCATTCAAATGATTTTAATCATAGCAATCTGTCTCCCCACTGACAGGGCTAAATCCAAGTTTTGTAATTGCAAGCATTTCCGGGTTGATATTGAGTAGAAAAGTTTTTTTATCTTGTAATCTGATATAAAGATTCCTGATTCATCCATACTGCCGCGTGAAGACCATTACATGACATTAGCACAATCTAGCGTTTTTTCTGGAAATGGCTTAAGCTGGATATAGAGTTCTGGGTGATGGTCAAATTATGATTTTCAGAAAATCATCCATCAAGCATGTCCCAGTTGATGAATAATACATCCAAACCTGATACCTGACAGTGTATCGATTCCAGCTGTTTTGAAATTGTTTACCACAAGGTGCCATTTTGCATTTATGAAACATATGCCCAAAGAAATCCCAATGTTCCCTAGGATTGTCCGATAGTAAAATGGAAGAGTATCCAAACTATTAAATATTCAAACCTAATGTCTTTGGTCACTATTGTTTGTTTGTTTGTTTGTGTAAAGCCGCACTTAGCAAATCCAGAAATATGACGACAGTCTGTAAATAATCGAGCCAGGACCAGACAATTCACTGATTGATATCATGAGAATCTATCTACGCAATTGGTATACAATGGCATGCATCAACCAACTCAGCGAACCTGATCACGTCTGTCCGGAGAGCGGAAGGTCCAGGTTTCGATCCCCGGCTGCGTCATACAAAAAGAGCTTAAAGATGGTTCTTGTTGTTACCCCGCCTGGCGCCCGGCATTAAGTGGCTAAAACAAGGACTGGTCGACTCGGAGTCAGTGTACTGAGTCTGAATGGGGTATGTATGTGGCATAGCATCTAAGATGGCTAGCACACTAAAATCGGCACAAAACGGCAATAGTCCAGACAGGGACACTCAGCCACAGACGCACGCAAGCACGCGCGCATGAACATGCACATGATCAAGATCTAACATTCAGAAATATAAGCCCCCGAACAGGTTCAAAGGGAACGCAAGCTCAGGAAAAATTGGCCCGTGAAAACAATTGCAAAAATATTTACACGTCCACATGTTCTAAGAAAAAATACACGTTTTCCATGTTGGCTTGCAAACTTCAACGTGGGTACAGGATCAGATGCCCTCTGGTTTCCGGGACTAAATTCGTTTCTGATCACAAATAAACACTTCATGGATAAAATTGTGAATGTTATGTTTTCAATTTCAGGAACATTTTCCATTTATATTTTAAAATAACAGTCCGAGCATAAAACATAGAGTAAACATTAACACTTAAAAAAGGTTAAGATCGACGATAAACTAATGTATGTTAGTCAGTGAATGTTTGTTTATGCCTAGGTCATCTTGTTTCAGTAATATTGTTTCAGTTTTAAAATGTGGTACTATATTCGACAGTTCTTTACTTACTTTTTGGTTTGGTTAAACGCCATTTCGTAAAGTATTTCATTTATATCACAGCATGTCTGTTCGACGTGAGAGGAAAGCCCACTAGTGTTGCAGTTCTTAGACATCTAACACTTTGGTGAAACCTTTGAGAACGGGAATGTGCAGGAGCCTGACTACCCGATGCATTAAGTCCACTCTTACGACCATCACGGAGACATAGTTATTTAAGTTAATATAAGTATTAACGTCCTCATCTAAAACTCATAACGAAGTCTCAGATTAGATTCACGGCAAGGCTGAGCATGATGAACTTTGATTTCATCTGCAAGTGAAATGGGGTTGAATGTTACAGTCAACATTATTGCACTTACATAGCTACGTGTGTGTAAGTGCGTGTGTGTGTGTTTGTTTGTTTGTGTGTGTGCCTGCTTGTAGTAGTCCCGATTTGTGCTGGTTTTATTGAGCTAGCATGCCGCATTTTAATATGTATACACCACTCAGACACATTGTACTTTCTTGGAGCCGACAGTCATTGATTTATACATTAATATAATGTCTATCGCCAGTCAAGGTAACAACAAGTACCATCTTTTGACGTCACTTGGATCGCCAGTGGATCGAACCACCGATTTCCGCTCCAAGGACAGAATCTCCATCCACTAGACCACGGAGGCGGTCGTGTTTATCTGAGACAAGTCCGTGATATCGATAGTATATTTGTAGTACCAACAAACAGTTCTCATTTAAATGTACCTCGTCAGCACAAATAGCTAAATTCTTTTGCAACCATAATCTTGAGCCATTATATCATTTTCTTTGACTTTTTTTTCTGAATATTGCCATCTGAACTGATGAAGTGTCGCGTTTTCATAGAAACCATTATTTACATATTAAAAACGAAGCAAACGCGGTTAGTTTTAGATGTTTTACCCATGTTCTGTTTCCTGCATTCTGTTTTGTAACCTTAGTGCGGCAGCTTTGGGCCATAGCTCTCCACACTGACTCGCGGTAGAGAGATCGAGCTGTTTATTCAATAAACTGTAGAATTAGTTCCAAGTAAATAAATGAAATCGTACATTAGGCTGATACAGTGGTTGCTATATTCTGCACTTTGTGGTTGTAGTTTGCTTTCATCTCCTGCTGTGCGTCAGCTTTAACAAACTGTGCATGATTTATAGAGTTCCATGTTTTGTCAATGATGCATATTTACGCCATAATGAACATGTTTGTTTTTGTAAAGATGGATATTAATGTATTTCTCGCCCCAAGAATTGTATCATTGCGTTATATAATACGCTTTCAATTGAACTACTGTTCAACCAAAACAATACTGTGAGCATTTATAATCATAATTTGACGGCTAGATATTTATTTTAAGCTGGTGATAATCCCTGAACACGGCCGATGGTTATTAAACCCTTCCAAGCTAGGGTACAGACAGACAGACAGACAACAGTAACGGGCTAAAACAATGACTGGCCGGAGTCGTATAATGTGTCTCAGTGGTGTAGTCATTTTACTTTCAGATTGTAGTATCTCAATTTAACCGGCTCAGGTCGGACTTGTACCAACATCCAGAATACACACGTGCAGCGCGTCTCTGTGGGAGTGATATAAGCGTAAAACCCCCTGTCTCCCTACTACTTTATACTCGGATCCTCACTTCAGTCGGTTCTCACGACAAACAGGGATACCAGAGACATAGTCTGTCTCAAATCCCATCGGGATTTATTTCACTGGTGAGGAAACATATTTTAAGTAGCCAAAATATTGATTTATGTCCATTGCATCAAAATACACAAACAACCGTAAAACAGCGGAATTCGTAACACGAGCTTTTATTGATTGCCACTTGTTGATAGTGTGATTCGGTTCCTGGTGTCAATGGAATTATAAAGGGATGCTGCTGACTATCCTTGATAGACACACTGTCTACTGGTGTCTCATGGGAACCTTGTAACTGAAAAACATTACTCACTGCACAGAGTTAAAATAACGTTTCTGCTGCAATTAAGGTGCCATATTTTTTAACACTTAGTTGACAAAATCTCCTAGAATTTCACACAAGTGGAATAAAACTGATTTTCAGAACAGTTTGTCTTCCTGGTAGGTAATTAAATTAGATAAAGAAAGCATCTCCGGATACGAAGAAGTTCAATTGTCGAAGAATAAAGTTTAAAATAAAGTTAACAGTTTAGTTATCAGTAAGAAATACTTCTATTTATAGTGATTTTATTCTCAATTACACCTTTCACGGAGACACATTAAAAAGCTAATAGACCATTTTTTATTGAAATTATATTTGTATTTTGACAAACTATTCGTAAACCAGCTTAATGAAATAACACAATCTGGTTATTAAAGTACTGTCGGAAATGCTAGAAAACTGCTGATCTGGCTTCATGTAATAAATACGAGTCATAGGACTATGAAAAGAGCATATGTCAATATAACGCGAATTGACCTTATCTAGCCTGGCCTAACTGACATTGTGATTACCCTTAAAATGTACTTTTACAGGTAAAATGATAAAAATATTTTAAATAAATAATACTTAGAAATTATTAACACCTGTGCCGAGGTGATGACCTCACACAGCCCCGTGCATTCTCAGGTGCAAATATCACCGAGTTGGGGGTCTTGAAATATTGCTGTTATTTTACTTTATTGACATGCGTTAATGGGGTAGCAATTTAAGATATGTACTGCATTATATTTGCTTGGAAACATGTTGGACTAGTTAAGAGCTATGAAACGGGATGAGCATTGGAAGGTTGCGGTTTTGGAATTCAGAAGTATTTGTTGTTCTACAGATGGTTTCTTGAGGTAGCATTTATCTCCGCTGATGACGTATATGAATCTGTACTTTTGAATATTGTGTTATGTATTGCTACGAACCCGTTTCACTTATGGGCACGACAGGGTTGAGCTCACAATGTCTGAATGGCGTACGTAAGACAACGTAACCGTGTTGTGCCACCAGCACATATGTCTTGTACTTGACTGGTTTCATCTTCAGCCGAATTTTCTCCATGAGTTGAACTTTCATTTCATATGGTCTGAAGTCGACAATTTCATATATTCCTGTATGGTCGCCTTCAGACTATTCATGGTTTGAGCGACAGTATCTGATTCCCGGACGTTCTATTAACTGGCGTTATCCACGACAATAACACTGGCGTTGTTTAAAATGGGCATTAGCTGAAGTTCCAACCAGTCTATGAACACATCACCTCCTATAATTTCCGTATGAACATCACCAGTTTTCTTTTTCGACTCGAACACTAGCACGCATCCATCAATAAGCCCCATATCATGGGTTTGCAGCGTGCAAAACAATGACATGATTACCTTTACCTGATGGTGACATGGGTGCTTTTTGTCTATCTGCCGATAGCCACATGTTCTCAGTGGAATGATTCATCAAGGTACATTATCTGGACGCCCTGACTGTGATAGTTATGAATGGTTCGGAGATAATGTGAATTCACAGACAAGATTGAATATTTCCCCTGAAAAGTGCTCGTTCATCGCCAAGCGCAGTGTATCGAAACAGCATCTCTTGGAGAGCAATAGTTAGTGCAGTCCGGGAGACATTAATTGTATCTTTAATTCCTCTCAAATTCTGCTACAAGTCAGGGTTACGTATACCTTCTGCTCATAAAGCATGTACACTATACGTCTAATCATTCTGTGTCAAAGCTGTCTTATATCCTTTTACTTCCCAGTTTTGTTTTTGAGACCACCCCTATACCTGTTTTGTTTTCTTATCATACCGTAGACTTGATGGTATGAATTGAAAACCTCATAGCTTGGGCAGTTCGGTAATTCACCAAAATTAATGAATGGTTTTATCTCTATCTCTCTAAAGTGTAAAAACTTTTATACATTTCCCAGTACAGACTCCATATTGCGTACCATGGTTATGGCTATGCCAGTGTAATATAACATGCATCATGGGAGCAATGTTAACAACAAAAACAAAAACGCAACTTCATTTTGTCATTTTAGAAGATGCGCATCTAGAATTTTCTCAAAATTGATTAGATGTTTGTTGAAGACTACATTATTATCATTATAACGGAGTCACATGCGCATACTTCTATAGTCCGTTTCAGACTGTCATCATTGGACTTATAAATGGAGAATAAAGGTAAACTTCCTGTTTTCGTTCGAATTTGTCTCCTGTAAACTTGTCGATAGGACCACAGGTAGATCGATCGGTAGTTACTCGATATTTCAATAACAAGAGTAGGTAAAAAAAATTATCCTTTTTTAAAGGGCAAAAAGCAGTTTTCTAGCATTTCCGGCAGTACTTTAGTTTCAAAGTATCTTCAAGTCAGAAATAATTTTACCTTCCATTTTCATTACTAATATGAAACGTGACTTGCCGCCAATTATAGAATGCAGAGGGTATGCATGTGTTTTATTTGGCTCATTCTTGACATTGATTCACTAGTTAACGCTGCATAAATGTACTTATATGTATAAATGCTTTCATACCAATGTTTAAGCTTTAATTCTCTCTCGTCACACCGTTATGAATATGTGCAAGACGACGTCCCAAGAAGTGCATTCTATTTCGGTATATTTTGCCCCAGCGTAATCTTATATCAATAACTTGTTTAAGATTATAAACTTGTTATCAACGGTTTGATGTTAAATGAAGCAAGTACGTTCATATCTAATAATGCCGCATAATATGTTCTCCTAAGTGCAGGTGATTACCATTTCATCTCTCCATTGACATGGCAGTAAATAACTAGTTTTACTGCATTCGAGACCAACACGTGTTATTCCCGGACAAGCCGAATGGAGACTCGTGCCCCTCTCATGGCCATTTTTGCGACCGGGTTCCGTCTTAGCGCAAACGGGCATACCTGAAATAGTTGTCAACTCGTCGCGTTATGGTTCACATATATTTCCCCATATATTATATATATTTCAGATGCAATTTAAAGCACATCTCGACATGCGGAATTATACAGTATTATTGAACACATTTAACTGTGCCTGTAGTTAGGTATATCTTTTAATGCAAGGCATATGTAAAATCAAAAGATATTTCTGAGGGATTCTTCGACGAAGAACTTGAAATCATACGCGCATTCTGATTGGTTTGTCGTTTTTTTCGAACATAACATTCATCGATAGGGGACGAGCCTTCTTGCAGGTTACCGAAAGAGGCGAGTGGTGACGAATGATTCTTGGGGGCAGACAGCACGTAATGGCCGCAGAGCTTTGAATAAGTACATGTACCTTGTCTGAATATGCCGTTATACTGTAACGTTGTGATATACACGACCTAATTCTACGCAAGGCCCATGTTAACGGACGATAGCGTGTGAGAGTAAGCAAATAAGCTGGATGTGTATTTCACCAATAGTTTTCAGTGAGTATTTCATTAAAAGATGATTGTCTCCCTGCACGTACGTACACCCAAGCCGTCAATTCACCCCTGATTGCTATATTGGCATCTGTGAGCCTCATCTTCTCTCAGGAACCATCAATATCACTTATCCATGGGGTCATGCATCAAAACCTAAATTTACTTCCTTGGGTGACATCGGAGCTCGTTGGTTGCATTCCCAAGGGTACACTGTTGTGTGAGGAGTCCTCTGGCGTAATGCACACTTGAAGCACACGAGGAAATGGTGTGTCATTATTGTCAAGCAAACAGTCACTGATATGTGTCAAGAACAAAAATCTTATCTTGTATTGCTTTATCTATATATTGTCTATTTCATGGAACCAGGATTAACAGACATGATTTATTGTCATGCCATGTTCCATAATTTATGGGATGCACCCACGCGGTGAAAAATAAAATACTTTTTTTTTAATGTATAATTTTAATGTTTGACTTGTGTTCGTAACATCTGTTGTTTAAACTTCTTCATGACGGGTGAAATACGTTCTTTGGTGTCGTTTTGTGAAATTTAAACGTTTTGTTTGTTTATTTGTTGTTTAACGCCGCACCCACCAATATTCCAGCTTTATGAAATACGAAATATCTTGAAGTTACTTAAACGTCAAATCTGTCATGGAGAATCTTTGATATTTTACTTAAAGACGTATTTATTATTGTTTAATTTAATATAATACTGTAAGAAAACATCGAATTAAGATCAGTTCGTTTAGATCGCCTAAAGTGTCTTGAACTTCAGATATCGTTGATGTAAAGGAAACAAACATGAAAACATTTATTCGTTAAAAGTATCACCATTTTATGTGATGTACATTAATTTAGAAGACAACTACTGCCTTTAAGGTATGGCGTATTATCTTAGCTAAATAACATAAATGCAGTCTCTTCTCCCTGGGGCACAGCTTCAAATGTAGACACAGAACAGTCCGAGGTGACCATGTTACTCTTAATTGGCGCTTTGTAAAACCTGGAGGTTTTAGCATCCAGATGTAATATTTACCTAATGGGCACTTTCGGATATATTTTTTCTCCGGTTTTAGAAATTTTTATTAAAAAAACCACTTTCTGCATCTTCCTCATTCTGCAGTATGATAATATCATGGACAGTGTTAAAAGATATCCTCCCGTCATGTGTTTTCGTTCGTAATCTGTTTTCGGTCAGCCATTTTGAGTTGATATTCTCGCGATTCGCGACGAGACATAACGTTACCACTGAGTCAGTGACAACCGAGAGAACTCCGTTTTTAGCTCAGACTGACAATATGCTGCGATTCAAGCTCAACAAGCTTAACAGATACAAGCATTGGCAGACATTATCTTTTACACGTGTGTCTACTAATGTCCGAATTTCCAGTCCCGAAAAACGTGCTTTTTGACATAATCATGAGATGACAATTCAGATGAGAACCTGTCGTCTGCATGTTTACACTTGCTATAAAAATCACAGGACTTATCATGTGATGTCGCATGCACATTTTCATAATGTATAGAAAATTAGCTGGGCCATCTCTTATTTTTGCGAAATAGAAATGCGCGATGTAAAAAGAAATCCCAAATGTAAAGTATTTTATTTTACAGGTTTTGACGAATGGTCAGCCGACTGAGGGAGGAAAATACCACAGATATGCTTCCGAGACCTGAGATATGGCTTATAAAGTTGTACTTGATGGAATGTTGGCAAGGATGATTGCACTACCTTTCTCCGTTCCGTTTGCCACCTTGCTTGATCGCACCAGTGAAGAAATCGGAATAGATTGTCTGAACCTCTGCTTTTAATTGAGGAAGAGAGACATTCAGTCATCGACGTTCAATCCGATTTTAGATACGGTTATTCACGCATGGAGTTCGTCACTCTTGCCTATGATTTAGCTATTCATCTTGGCAAGCGATCCAGGGAAGACAAGCCATTGCCCATGCAGTGGTTCTATAATTTCATCAAGCGTTGGCCAGATCTGAAAGTTGACAATCCGCGCTCCCTTGATCTTCCAAGGCTCCGCAAAAGGAGATAGTCGGTCTTTACTTCCAGGAACTTGGAAAAATCCTTGACAAGTACGACTTGAAAGACAGTCCACATAGGATCTATAACGTAGATGAAAAGGGAGCAGTGGAGCATCACACCCCACCCTGCATTGTGTTATCCAACCACGCCATGCCGTCACCAATCCCAAGTCAACTACCACGACCACACCAAACTGTGGTAGCGCTGAAGGGACCCGATACCGCCACTTTTTTGTTTTCAACATCTTCCCGAGGCAAGGAGTTCACTTACTGAAAAAACCCTGTTTTCACATTTGCCGAACTAGGCTTGAATTTCGTGACTCGATCGTAGCACCACCAGTGACTATTACAAGTTATGTCCCTTCTATGTCACCAATCATATTCCACCTCTCATATCAGTTGCATTTGCTTCAAACAAGGGGGCATGGGTGGCCCAGTCGTCTAAGTCACCGCGATTCGCTGTGCAGAGTTGCGTCCCTTGGACTCACCAGAAAACTATGATTTGTGGGTTCGAATCCCGGTTCGCCCCGATTATGTTTCTAGGTTTGTCAGCACCATACCCGTTCTCGTGGGTTTCACCGAAGTGGTAAACGTCTGAGACCTACATCACTTCGGGCTTTCCTCCCACATTAAGCTGACACGCCGCGATAGAACTGGAATACTGTTAGAAGCGGCGTTAAACCCAAATCTCTCACTCACTCATAAAAAATGGCAGCGCCCAAATCCAGACGCTCTGATCGATTATGAAGATTTCTATTAAAATAAAACCTCACAAAGTACATCAAATCATTTGAGCACATGAAGGGATTTGGAAAATATCTGTCGACGCCCAGATGACGGTACAAATGTCCTGCATATTCTGCAATCGACAGAAATGTGCACGACAGTCGCCATGTTGTTTATCAACCAGATGCTGATTTCGTTACGCGATCTTGTTTGGAAGTGATCCTGTCTGAATGGGGTCAGCTATCAGTATGGTATGGTAACTGCGGCATGGTATCTCAGTGAGCTAGTCCGGACAAGTACAAGGAGCCCCCTACCCCCTTACACACACACACACATACACACACACACACACACACACACACACACACACACACACACACGTCGCTATAAGTGCAATAATCTTGGACGCAACGTTAAACCCAATTTTCTCCTCACCTCACCTCACCTCACAATGCCTCAACTCACCAAAGGTGGAAACTGGACTTTTATCACTTACCTTCCTTTCCTCAGGAGACGGTTTTCAAGGGGAAACGGATGCACGATCAGGAGCTAATGGAGGGGTCGTCACCTTGAGCGGCAGGAACAGTCTCTCATTCCGGATGATGGAATTCCGAAGTTTTTCGTCATTACATGGAGCACAACTTTCTGAAACACGATGATCCCGCGTCAATTGACCGTCCCTTTCCCATGTGTCTCGACCATTGATAAACTGAGCTTGTCTTGCCAGCGCATACATCCCACGTCTTGCAGCCAATGGATGTCGGATGTTTCGGTCCGTTTTGCAGGGTTTACAACAACCTTACACAGTCCATGCGCAATAAATGCTACCGGTTCTGAAATTAGACATTCCGTGTGTCATTAGGCCTGTCAAGCCTATTCAGTATCATTGACTCGAGCGAATCTCCAGGCCTCTTCAAGGCACGTGACATTTATCCTTTTGATTAACTTCAAGGAGGGAATGGTTGGAATGAGCAGAATAAACCTGACCCCAAGCCGAGCACATCGGGTGTATTC
Organism: Haliotis rufescens; assembly: GCF_023055435.1. NCBI lineage: Eukaryota > Metazoa > Mollusca > Gastropoda > Lepetellida > Haliotidae > Haliotis > Haliotis rufescens. The sequence goes on along the minus strand of NW_025964212.1, from coordinate 1,702,111 downwards.
TCGCGTCGTCCCGACATCGAATCTTGTGATTCAAACTACAAAAGACGACTCTAACGAACTAGGCTGCCAGTGTCACGAATTCCAGCCCGAGGAATTCAGAGGATGTGCGTCCTTTGTGTTTGTGTCGATGGCACAGTGCACGCACCCTTCTTGTCTTCATTGGGTACATTTTAAAGACTTAGTGTTTATCTCTGTGAGGGAAGTATGTGTGCACTCTTAGTAATGGTGTCCTGTCCCGATGTAAAACAAGAATGAATTAAAAGGACACCTGAGTCGCCATGAATATATGTGCATAATATTTGAAGGTGTTTGGATTGGGGCCGTTTTTCTATTCACCTGAACGACCATTATGTAACGTGTACATATTTGCGTGAAATACTCTTTTTACGGATCACTTGAGACAGATTTTGTAGCCTTCCAAGTGCACCTTATAAGGGAGGTCACTGTCAGTCTTCCAATCAAAAGACCGAAATCCGATGCCGCCACTTTCAAGACGTTTGTTTTGGTAGTTGAACCGATCGGCCGATCGCTTCGTTATTACAAACGTCACGATCACGATTTGTGCAAAATATCTATGAAAGTCAAGTTAACAGGCAAGATAACACATTTGCTTTTAGTTATTTATTCATTCTTTGTCATGGCACGGCACTGTTTCTTAAGTGACCGAAAACCGATGGCAATCGAGGACATTTAGAACTAAGATGAAGAGAGTTATTTTTAACATTCAATTACTGTCGTGGCTTGGTATGTTCTCTTGAAAGAAAGTAGACTGTTTTCGAAAACAACAGTGAGTGAGTGACTTGGTTTCAACGCCGCTTTTAACACTATTCCAGTTATATCAGGGCGTGTCAGCTTAGTGTGGGAGGTTGACAAGAATTGATCCAGGTCGCAGACGTTTACTACTTTGGTGACACCCATGAGCATGGATATTGTGTTTACAAACCTATGAACATAATCGGGGCGAAACGAAATTCGAATCCATTATCAAAGATTTTTTGGAAAGGGATTCAACTCTGCACAGCAATGGATGGCTCCTTAGACGACTGGGCAACCCATTATTGTCACCCCTCGAAAATTACACAGTATTACAAAAATGAAAAGATGTATCGAGAAAAGAAAAGGGAAGAACTTTGTCAAGCATGTCAATCAGCAAAACATGGTGGTGTATTGCAAGGGTTCAAACAACCAAGAAAATCGACAGGGGTGTAGTCAATAAAATTAACGTTTGAAATGACTGATCAATAATGGGTCATGTCCCACCGATTGGTCCAGCATTCGTTTATATGGCTTGGCATGGTCCATAGTCCGAATCAATCTTCCAATGACATTTTGGGGAGACTTGTCCATTCCTCTTGCAGCACCTGCCCAGTTCGGCGAACGTAGCGGGTGACTTTTTAAATGTTACGTTTCCCGATCACCTGAAAGACAAAACGTTTAGCGCCATCATGTTGTCACGGTAGTAATGTGTATAGTGACCCTTCCATGGACAATATGCAGTGCCGTTTATGACAGTCACCGTTATCGCGCCCAATATAATTTCAGATCTAGACCCACCCCCAAATGCGTCATGTTGCCTTACGTTGACGTTCGCGTGACGTTCGTTTGGACGCTTCCTGACACGTCCACACCTATCCGGACTCAGCTGAAACATTCCAGACACCGTCAGCGATTCCCCCAATTTCTTCGCGTCTTGCTCAAATGTGTCGATCTGTTGACGATTGTACAACACGTGGTCGCATATATGATTATTAACTTGAACTGGCGCAAGTGAAGAGCGATTTGATTGGCTGTTTAGGCTCGATTTCTCAAAGCTTGGTATCTGATCAATCGATCTGGGGCTTCCTGTGCAGGACTGATCATTGACATTTTGTGTCTGCAGACACATTGAACATACTGGCTACCACAAGCTGAGTTCTACAATGTTGAAGTATGCCAAAAGCTGTACTTGTTGTTTGTGTTGTGGGCGACGTATTTCAAATCTGATCACAAATACTGCACTAAAGCAAGAGTAGAGACCTTACGTGTTACTGTGGACAATGAAAATCAGCAATACTAATCACCAACAGCGATTTTACCTTTCATTGAAGAATGACCCACCCCACCCCGACCAATATTCCTAGAGGAATTCCACGGTCCGAAGTGAAATGTTTCGGGTGTCTTGTTAAGTTTAGGTTCCGAAATCGTTATATCTCTGGATGTTATTTTTCAAAGCAGGACCCACTTGCACAAAACGATCTTAGCGCTAAGACTATTGTAAGCCTATGTTAAAGCATGGGAGTGTTCAGTGGACCGTTCATTACAATTATGACCCAATGACCACAATAGTTGTCATGATCTTGCCATACCGTACTATTAAACCGTCTGTTTCTCGAGACCTCTCCCCCACAGAACTTGTCTGGGATGAGATAGTGAGACACCTACGACAGGACCGGAACCATCCGGTAACGCTAGCCCAGTTGGACTCATCTTTGGTTGATACTTCGATCATATCCCAGGCTGTTTTCAATCATCTGGTGTCTACAGTGCAATGTTGCTGCCTCACTTGTGTCGACTTGCGGTCACACTCTTTATTGACATTGTTAATCGAGATGTCACACAACTCCTCTTTTAGGGCGTGTAACTCTGTCTAATGTTACCAGGTATGGATTTTGTCAATGAATTCGTTATGAAAAAACATTGATCAGACGATTGACCAAATATTATGTACTTATTTTAAGTAACATAACATTTACACAATTTTATATGAATTATTACCACTAATATTATTGTTTTCCGTTAGTTTACATACAACACGGTTAACATGAAACAAAACCTGTTACTCTTGTAACATCATTTTTATTGAATCACTATGTATATACGACCATTTAACAGAATAAAAAAGACTGTGAAGGGAATATTTGTATTGAGAACCAGGCTGTAAATAACTATTTATAAACATACAAAACCACCTTCAGTTTTAAGCTTCTGATTCCTTATAACAAGGTTGATGACACTAATCTTGTAACTGTATAGTGTAAGTGTAATATGCATATTCTGTCATTCCGGGATTACGTACGTTTCTTGAATCACACTCTTCTGTCCACTTGAGACTGAAAATCAATTAAGGTACACGGCTTGGAAAATATCAATGGGAAGGATTTCCTGCTCAGACGCTTCGTGATCCGTTCTTGCTGTGACGAAACCAACAAGGAGAATCTACGGCATGTGTAATCTACTTCCCGAAGACTCCACAAGCCTTCTGCTATGATCGTTAATGCTCTGCCTTGTCCATGTAGCCAAGGCAGGCTTTGTCCATCCCAGTCGATCCTCCGCGGTTGCGTTCATTAATCCCATCTCCTCCCGAGATGCACTGGCCAGCTAAATATGGATGACGGGTCTGTTGGATCCCTGTAGCCAAGACGCAGGGTAACTCTCCCTCCTTCGACACCTACCATACAATATCACTGATCAAATACGGGGTCATGTCGCGGCATTAACTACAAGAGATCCTGTTCTTTTTCATCAATGATATGTTTTCGTAATTGGTCCATTCACGCTAAGACCAGATTTAACAGTCTGGGTATATTCAAAGGATGTTCTGGCCCAGGGTTTTACATGGGATTTACCGAGCAAATGCAGGATCAACATTCGTAGGTTGTAGCGCGTCCATTGGCAATATGTAACATAGTTTGCATTATCTAGGTCAAAATACAAGATGACCCGAAACCTTCGGGTTGAATGAAGTAGGTGGATATTCTGGAAACAAGTGAATGACTAGGTCACGTCTATTTGGGTAACAAAACAATATTATATGAAACACTTTTGGAAAGGTAAACATAATGTTTCGTTGATATTATATAAGTTTTGTGAAATGATAAAATATAAAGATGTTACTCCCTGAATAGTGTTTTGAATGGTTACAATGTGTGATCTGACTGAGTGCATGTACAGTCATTGTACAAATGTAACTGAAGGGACTTCTTTAATCAGGCTATCATCCATTACTTTGCCTACCCTAGGCTTGATTGTTTACAGGTTGTCATGAGTTTGTTTGCCGATATTGTAATTGCCAAGAAATAGAGTCAAAAACAACCCACATACAATCATATTATGTCAATCAAAGATTTCTGGTACTTGTCGGTAGTACATTCGTTACGCGTTTAAAAAAACAGCCGTGACAATGTAATGGCATCAGTTTGGAAGGAGCGATGACGTGACTTGCTCCAACTTCTGAATTGAACGTTCATTTGGAATAACTGAATACAGAAATACTGCCCGAAAAGACATTTGGAAATTTATCATATGAACTCTCGGGAAACGAATCATTTAGTTTAAAAAGCATTCACATCTTGTGACTACTTAAAACCCTGGTTTCAAATTGCAGGTAACCACGATTTTGATGCTATTTAACTGCGACACATGTTTATTTTATTATATTCAGCTCCAACACTATCGGAGACACTGGTGGCCATAACGTTTAACGCACCGCAATTGGTGCAGTGTTGCGTCCTTTTGACACGCCAGAAACCTATGATCGTGGGTTCGAATCCTAGTTCGCCCTAATCATGTTTCTAGGTTTATCAGCATCATACCGGTTATCATGTGTTTTACCAAAATGGTAACCGTCTGAGACCTGCATCACTTCGGGTTTTTCTCCCACATTAAACTGACACGCCGTGATACTGTCCAAATTAGCGTTAAACCCAACTCACTCCAATACTACCACTTATATCTCGAAAACTCGAACTTTTAGTCCTTGATCCGTTTGATGAAAATAATGCAGCATTGAAGACGTCATTATGTCTTTTTTTTGTCTCATGATTCGAGAAGACGACAGCGTGTGGTTCAATATTGTGTTACAAAATGTATGCCGATTGTTTTAATACGAAGATTGTGTACGTTATCTCTTAATGGTACTGCAATATGCCGCCTCTTTATATGAGACGATACTATGATTCTTACAAGTACTAAAATATTCAACTTCTTTAAATGTGACGAAACTGTTTCTCTTTGTGCAACTGTTTAGACGATAGTGTGGTTCTTAATTAAACAGCCCTATGTCATTTCTTTTGAAACGGGTGTGACTCCTGGAATTACCCCTGTGGTATGTCACTCATTTTAAGGAGACGATAGTGTTCGCTCTAAATATACTGTGGTATGCTAATCCTTTTATGAAGCCCTAGATGGGTACGATGTGCGAGCCAATTTCTGGTGTTCCTGCGATCCCGCCTTGATAATGCTGGAATATTTCTAAAAGCGGCGTCAAACTATACTCAATCGCTCCCTCACTCACTCACCTTTTATCAAGACAACAATGTGCCTCTCACGATGCTCTTGCAGGTCTCTCCTTTTAAGGAGATGATAACGGTACTACGGTATGATATATTCTTTAATGAGATGATAATGTGTCCACTGAGGGCATTGTGATATGTGAATTGTGTCGCGAACGATGAAAAGTATTACATCAGTTCCAGTTTGCAATCCCTGAAGTCTGATTAGTTATTACATTCGAAAAAGGGTAAAATAATCTTGTTATGATAAGAGACATGACGTAGACATTTTGAATCCGAAATTACTTCTGAATACGTGATTTCGGGTGTCTTGTTAAGTTTAGGTTCCGAAATCGTTAAATCTCTGGATGTTATTTTTCAAAGCAGGGCCCACTTGCACAAAACGATCTTAGCGCTAAGACTATTGTAAGCCTATGTTAAAGTATGTGAGTTAAGATCATCTTAGCGATAAGATCACTTTGTGCAAGTGGGCCCTGATTTTTCTTCAGTCGACCGTTCATAACAATTATATTTCATGACCCCATGACCACAATAGTTGTCGTCATGATCTTGCCATACCGTACTATTAAACCGTGTGTTTCATGAGACCTCTCCCCCACAGAACATGTCTGGGATGAGATAGTGAGACACCTACGACAGGACCGGAACCATCCGGTAACGCTAGCTCAGTTGGACTCATCTTTGGTTGATACTTCGATCATATCCCGGGCTGTTTTCAATCATCTGGTGTCTACAGTGCAATGTTGCTGCCTCACTTGTGTCGACTTGCGGTCACACTCTTTATTGACATTGTTAATCGAGATGTCACACAACTCCTCTTTTAGGGCGTGTAACTCTGTCTAATGTTACCAGGTATGGATTTTGTCAATGAATTCGTTATGAAAAAACATTGATCAGACGATTGACCAAATATTATGTACTTATTTTAAGTAACATAACATTTACACAATTTTATATGAATTATTACCACCTAATATTTTTGTTTTCCGTTAGTTTACATACAACACGGTTAACATGAAACAAAACCTGTTACTCTTGTAACATCATTTTTATTGTATCACTATGTATATACGACCATTAAACAGAATGAAAAGACTGTGAAGAGAATATTTGTATTGAGAACCAGGCTGTAAATAACTGTTTATAAACATACAAAACAACCTTTAGTTTTAAGCTTCTGATTCCTTATAACAAGGTTGATGACACTAATCTTGTAACTGTATAGTGTAAGTGTAATATGCATATTCTGTCATTCCGGGATTACGTACGTTTCTTGAATCACACTCTTCTGTCCACTTGAGACTGAAAATCATTTAAGGTACACGGCTTGGAAAATATCAATGGGAAGGATTTCCTGCTCAGACGCTTCGTGATCCGTTCTTGCTGTGACGAAACCCACAAGGAGAATCTACGGCTTGTGTAATCTACTTCCCGAAGACTCCACAAGCCTTCTGCTATGGTCGTTAATGCTCTGCCTTGTCCACGTAGCCAAGGCAGGCGTTGTCCATCGCAGTCGATCCTCCGCGGTTGCTTTCATTAATCCCATCTTCTCCCGAGATGCACTGGCCAGCTAAATATGGATGACGGGTCTGTTGGATCCCTGTAGCCAAGACTCAGGGTAACTCTCCCTCCTTCGACACCTACCATACAATATCACTGATCAAATACGGGGACTTGTCGCGGCATTAACTACAAGAGATCCTGTTCTTTTCCATCAATGATATGTTTTCGTAATTGGTCCATTCACGCTAAGACCAGATTTAACAGTCTGGGTATATTCAAAGGATGTTCTGGCCCAGGGTTTTACATGGGATTTACCGAACAAAGGCAGGATCAACATTCGTAGGTTGTAGCGCGTCCATTGGCAATATGTAACATAGTTTGCATTATCTAGGTCAAAAAACAAGATGACCCAAACCTTCGGGTTGAATGAAGTAAGTGGATATTTTGGAAACAAGTGAATGACTAGGTCACGTCTATTTGGGTAACAAAACAATATTATATGAAACACTTTTGGAAAGGTTAACATAATGTTTCGTTGATATTATATAAGTTTTGTGAAATGATAAAATATAAAGATGTTACTCCCTGAATAGTGTTTTGAATGGTTACAATGTGTGATCTGACTGATTGCATGTACAGTCATAGTAACTGAAGGGACTTCTTTAATCAGGCTATCATCCATTACTTTGCCTACCCTAGGCTTGATTGTTTACAGGTTGTCATGAGTTTGTTTGCCGATATTGTAATTGCCAAGAAATAGTCTAAAAAACAACCCACATACAATCATATTATGTCATTCAAAGATTTCTGGTACTTGTCGGTAGTACATTCGTTACGCGTTTTAAAAAACAGCCGTGACAATGTAATGGCATCAGATTTGGAAGAAGCGATGACGTGATTTGCCCCAACTTCTGAATTGAACGTTCATTTGGAATAACTGAATACAGAAATACTGCCCGAAAAGACATTTGGATATTTACCACATGAACTCTCGGGAAACGAATCATTTAGTTTAAAAAGCATTCACATCTTGTGACTACTTAAAACCCCGGTTTCAAATTGCAGGCAACCACGATTTTGATGCTATTTAACTGCGACACATGTTTATATTATTATATTCAGCTCCAACACTATCGGAGACACTGGTGGCCATAACGTTTAACGCGCCGCAATTGGTGCAGTGTTGCGTCCCTTTGGCACGCCAGAAACCTATGATCGTGGGTTCCAATCCTAGTTCGCCCTAATCATGTTTCTAGGTTTATCAGCATCATACCGGTTATCATGTGTTTTACCAAAATGGTAACCGTCTGAGACCTGCATCACTTCGGTTTTTTCTGCCACATTAAACTGACACGCCGTGATACTGTCCAAATTAGCGTTAAACCCAACTCACTCCAATACTACCACTTATATCTCGAAAACTCGAACTTTTAGTCCTTGATCCGTTTGATGAAAATAATGCAGGATTGAAGACGTCATTATATCTTTTTTTTTGTCTCATGATTCGAGAAGACGACAGCGTGTGGTTCAATATTGTGTTACAAAATGTATGCCGATTGTTTTAATACGAAGATTGTGTACGTTATCTCTTAATGGTACTGCAATATGCCGCCTCTTTATATGAGACGATACTATGATTCTTACAAGTACTAAAATATGAAATACTATTTTATGAAGACAACAATGTGCCTCTCACGATGCTCTTGCAGGTCTCTCCTTTTAAGGAGATGATAACGGTACTACGGTATGATATATTCTTTAATGAGATGATAGTGTGTCCACTGAGGGCAATGTGATATGTGAATTGTGTCGCGAACGATGAAAAGGATTACATAAGTTCCAGTTTGCAATCCCTGAAGTCTGATTAGTTATTACATTCGAAAAAGGGTAAAATAATCTTGTTATGATAAGAGACATGACGTAGACATTTTGAATCCGAAATTACTTCTAAATACGTAATTTCGGGTGTCTTGTTAAGTTTAGGTTCCGAAATCGTTAAATCTCTGGATGTTATTTTTCAAAGCAGGGCCCACTTGCACAAAACGATCTTAGCGCTAAGACTATTGTAAGCCTATGTTAAAGTATGTGAGTTAAGATCATCTTAGCGATAAGATCACTTTGTGCAAGTGGGCCCTGATTTTTCTTCAGTCGACCGTTCATAACAATTATATTTCATGACCCCATGACCACAATAGTTGTCGTCATGATCTTGCCATACCGTACTATTAAACCGTGTGTTTCATGAGACCTCTCCCCCACAGAACATGTCTGGGATGAGATAGTGAGACACCTACGACAGGACCGGAACCATCCGGTAACGCTAGCTCAGTTGGACTCATCTTTGGTTGATACTTCGATCATATCCCAGGCTGTTTTCAATCATCTGGTGTCTACAGTGCAATGTTGCTGCCTCACTTGTGTCGACTTGCGGTCACACTCTTTATTGACATTGTTAATCGAGATGTCACACAACTCCTCTTTTAGGGCGTGTAACTCTGTCTAATGTTACCAGGTATGGATTTTGTCAATGAATTCGTTATGAAAAAACATTGATCAGACGATTGACCAAATATTATGTACTTATTTTAAGTAACATAACATTTACACAATTTTATATGAATTATTACCACCTAATATTTTTGTTTTCCGTTAGTTTACATACAACACGGTTAACATGAAACAAAACCTGTTACTCTTGTAACATCATTTTTATTGTATCACTATGTATATACGACCATTAAACAGAATGAAAAGACTGTGAAGAGAATATTTGTATTGAGAACCAGGCTGTAAATAACTATTTATAAACATACAAAACAACCAGTCCTTTAGTTTTAAGCTTCTGATTCCTTATAACAAGGTTGATGACACTAATCTTGTAACTGTATAGTGTAAGTGTAATATGCATATTCTGTCATTCCGGGATTACGTACGTTTCTTGAATCACACTCTTCTGTCCACTTGAGACTGAAAATCAATTAAGGTACACGGCTTGGAAAATATCAATGGGAAGGATTTCCTGCTCAGACGCTTCGTGATCCGTTCTTGCTGTGACGAAACCCACAAGGAGAATCTACGGCTTGTGTAATCTACTTCCCGAAGACTCCACAAGCCTTCTGCTATGATCGTTAATGCTCTGCCTTGTCCACGTAGCCAAGGCAGGCTTTGTCCATCCCAGTCGATCCTCCGCGGTTGCGTTCATTAATCCCATCTTCTCCCGAGATGCACTGGCCAGCTAATTATGGATGACGGGTCTGTTGGATCCCTGTAGCCAAGACTCAGGGTAACTCTCCCTCCTTCGACACCTACCATACAATATCACTGATCAAATACGGGGTCATGTCGCGGCATTAACTACAAGAGATCCTGTTCTTTTTCATCAATGATATGTTTTCGTAATGGGTCAACTCACGCTAAGACCAGATTTAACAGTCTGGGTATATTCAAAGGATGTTCTGGCCCAGGGTTTTACATGGGATTTACCGAAAAAAGGCAGGATCAACATTCGTAGGTTGTAGCGCATCCATCGGCAATATGTTACATAGTTTGCATTATCTAGGTCAAAATACAAGATGACCCGAAACCTTCGGGTTGAATGAAGTAGGTGGATATTTTGGATACTAGTGAATGACTAGGTCACGTCTATTTGGGTAACAAAACAATATTATATGAAACACTTTTGGAGGGGTAAACATAATGTTTCGTTGATATTATATAAGTTTTGTGAAATGATAAAATATAAAGATGTTACTCCCTGAATAGTGTTTTGAATGGTTACAATGTGTGATCTGACTGATTGCATGTACAGACATAGTAACTGAAGGGACTTCTTTAATCAGGCTATCATCCATTACTTTGCCTACCCTAGGCTTGATTGTTTACAGGTTGTCATGAGTTTGTTTGCCGATATTGTAATTGCCAAGAAATAGTCTAAAAAACAACCCACATACAATCATATTATGTCATTCAAAGATTTCTGGTACTTGTCGGTAGTACATTCGTTACGCGTTTAAAAAACAGCCGTGACAATGTAATGGCATCAGATTGGAAGGAGCGATGACGTGATTTGCTCCAACTTATGAATTAAACGTTCATTTGGAATAACTGAATACAGAAATACTGCCCGAAAAGACATTTGGATATTTACCATATGAAGTCTCGGGAAACGAATTATTTAGTTTAAAAGCATTCACATCTTGCGACTACTTCAATCCCTGGTTTCAAATTGCAGGTAACCACGATTTTGATGCTATTAAGTGCGACACATGTTTATTTTATTATGTTCAGCTCCAACACTATCGGAGACACTGGTGGCCATAACGTTTAACGCGCCGCAATTGGTGCAGTGTTGCGTCCCTTTGGCACGCCAGAAACCTATGATCGTGGGTTCCAATCCTAGTTCGCCCTAATCATGTTTCTAGGTTTATCAGCATCATACCGGTTATCATGTGTTTTACCAAAATGGTAACCGTCTGAGACCTGCATCACTTCGGTTTTTTCTGCCACATTAAACTGACACGCCGTGATACTGTCCAAATTAGCGTTAAACCCAACTCACTCCAATACTACCACTTATATCTCGAAAACTCGAACTTTTAGTCCTTGATCCGTTTGATGAAACTAATGCAGCATTGAAGACGTCATTTATCTTATGTTTGTCTCATGGTTCAAGAAGACGACAGCGTGTGCTTCAATGACATTGGATTACAAAATGTATGCCACTTGTTTTAATACGAAGATTGTGTACGTTATCTCTTAATGGTACTGCAATATGCCGCTTCTTTATATGAGAAGATATACGATTCTTACCAGTACTAAAATATTCAACTTCTTTAAATAAGACGAAACTGTTTCTCTTTGTGCCACTGTTGAGACGATAGTTTGGTTCTTAATTAAACAGCCCTGTGTCATTTTTTTAGACGGGTGTGACTCCTTGAATCACCCCTGCGGTCTGTCACTCATTTTAAGGAGACGATAATGTGTGTCTCTAATTATACTGTGGTATGCCAATCCTTTTATGACGCCCTAAATGGGGACGATGTTCGAGCCAATTTCTGGTGTTCCTGCTATATCCCGCCGTGATAATGCTGGAATATTTCTAAAAGCGGCGTCAAACTATACTCAATCGCTCCCTCACTCACTCACCTTTTATCAAGACAACAATGTGCCTCTCACGATGCTCTTGCAGGTCTCTCCTTTTAAGGAGATGATAACGGTACTACGGTATGATATATTCTTTAATGAGATGATAGTGTGTCCACTGAGGGCAATGTGATATGTGAATTGTGTCGCGAACGATGAAAAGTATTACATCAGTGCCAGTTTGCAATCCCTGAAGTCTGATCAGTTATTACATTCGAAAAAGGGTAAAAATCTTGTTATGATAAGAGACATGAAGTAGACATTTTGAATCCGAAATTGCTCCTGAATACGATGCCCTGTCTGTCGGTACATATCCGTTGGTTTCACGAACTGTCATTTCAGACATGCCCACAACTCGTGAAGATCCGGTTTAGAATTGGTCTTCTGCAACCCATGCTTGTCGTAAGAGGCTCGCTGACTTGGTTTATCGACTATTTGGAAGTGGAAACATGCCGAGACTTTATGCTGCCAATCGCAACATCGGATTCGTGAAGATTCCGGGGTAGAATAGGTCTTCAGCAACCCATACTTGCCGTAAAAGGCGACTATGCTTATCGTGAAACGCGACTAACGGGATCGGGTGGTCAGGCTCGCTGACTTGGTTGATGCTTGTCGTCGATCCCAATTGCGTGGTTCGATGCTCATGATGTCAATCACTGGATTGTCTGGTCCAGACTCGATTATTTTACAGACCGCCGTCATGTAGCTGGGATATTGCTGAGTGCGGCGTTAAACAACAAACAAACAAACAATCGCAACATCGCCATAGGACGTCTTGAAGCTGTAGTGTCCAAATCTGCGGTTGCACGTCATTTCAGTGTGCACCAGAGACCCATATCTCGTTCATGGGGTCGGTATACACGCCTCATTTCAACCACAGATCGTCCGAGTAGTGGAAAACCTAGAGTCACCACCCCTGCGCAAGATCGCTCTACATCCGGGTTTTTCACCTACATCAGCGACTTGCTACCGCCACCGAGAGGTTTGGGAATTAGACCAAGAAGACCGGTATTTGTCCCCGTATTGAGATGTTTGCATCGACGACAACGTATGCGATGGAGCAACACCGTGCAAGCATAGACTGACGGCGAGTCTGGTTTTGGGATGTATCACGAAGTTTGAAGACAGCGTGTCTACCGACGTTAAATTAACGTCTTTCACCGATCTGCGATCGAGAGGTCGACAGATTCGGTGGCGAAAGTGTGATGGTGTGTAGGTGTGGGGGGGGGGGGGGGGGCGCATCTTCACCAGACACAGCTCGTGTCAGTGTTGACTTCCTTCATAATTCAAGCGTCAATGTCTCGTCAAGCGTCCATATCTTCACCAGACACAGCTCGTGTCAGTGTTGACTTCCTTCATAATTCAAGCGTCAATGTCTCGTCAAGCGTCCATATCTTCACCAGACACAGCTCGTGTCAGTGTTGACTTCCTTCATAATTCAAGCGTCAATGTCTCGTCAAGCGTCTATATCTTCACCAGACACAGCTCGTGTCAGTGTTGACTTCCTTCATAATTCAAGCGTCAATATCTCGTCAAGCGTCTATATCTTCACCAGACACAGCTCGTGTCAGTGTTGACTTCCTTCATAATTCAAGCGTCAATATCTCGTCAAGCGTCTATATCTTCACCAGACACAGCTCGTGTCAGTGTTGACTTCCTTCATAATTCAAGCGTCAATGTCTCGTCAAGCGTCCATATCTTCACCAGACACAGCTCGTGTCAGTGTTGACTTCCTTCATAATTCAAGCGTCAATGTCTCGTCAAGCGTCTATATCTTCACCAGACACAACTCGTGTCAGTGTTGACTTCCTTCATAATTCAAGCGTCAATGTCTCGTCGAGCGTCTATATCTTCACCAGACACAGCTCGTGTCAGTGTTGACTTCCTTCATAATTCAAGCGTCAATGTCAATGTGACGTGCATGCACGCATGTGTGTGTATATGGCTATTTGTACTAGTCCGGACTAATGTCGATTTTCTAGTGCAAGAACTGAGATACCATGCCGCAGTTTAACATGAATACTCCACTTAGACGCAGTATACTGACTCCGCGCCGACCAGTCCTTGTTTTAGCCCCTTAATGCCGAGCGCCAGGCAGAGTAACAACAAGTACTGTCTTTTCTTATGAACCCCGGACCTTCCGCTCTTCCAGAGGACGCTCTACCACCAGACCAAAGGCGGTCTCTTTTTTGAAGATTCTGTAAGTGAAATACTGTTTAAAACCCGTACCCACTCACTCAGTAATAAATCTGACAGGCGCTTTGCTCAAGCACATGGGTCAATAACATACTGCGTTGAAGCTAATTCGGTGAGCCATCTGATAGCGTTCACAGTGAACCTCAATTTGCCTATAACAGTATAGACAATGAAAGAGGAAGCAACTGTACACAAGTAGGAGGCTATATATCACAGTTGAATGACGTGAAATACCTCCGGATCGTGCCTTGATGCGAAGTGTCTTTAACACTGTAGCCTATCGACGCCAATAAGAACACCATGTGCCCCAGTAATAGCCTGAACTTCGGCCGCCCCCTTAAATCAATTGGGAGTTGTCAGTCCGTTGTCCTTCTATTACTGGGCTCGGTCCACAGTGGCTGTAGATCGGACATGTTTCTACAGTCATAACCTTTACTTGTCTCCACTGATGAATTGAAAGCCATGATCGCATCTGGATAATTTGAATGTCTGATGACCCTTTGCCACTCGAGAGTGATCGGCGATGCGTTACCGTATTCAAATTATATAAAGAGTGATTGAGTAGGATTTAACGCCGCCTTGAATATCATTGCAGTTATATAACTTCGTGTCAGCTTAATGTACATAGGAGGAAAGCCCGAAGTGATGCAGGTCTCAGACGTTTACCACTTCGGTGAAACCCACGAACACGGGTATGGTGCTGACAAACCTAGAAACAAAAAAAAGGGGGGAAACCGGGATCCGAACCCACGTTCATATGTTTCAGGTGTGCCCAAGGGACACAACTCTTCACAGCAAATTGCAGCGCCTCGGACGACAGGGTCATCTTACTCTAATAATCATCACATTTGAATTGGTTTAAATGCTTCCCTCTCTGTTTTGGAGTACTGTATTTATATGCGTTACTATTTTTTTCTAGCATTTAAAAATTAAATCAAAATTAGAGTTAACCAACGAATACATGATCGTTATGACCGCTTAATTAACTCTGAAGGCAAAATCGTGAAAAAGTAAGTGAGTTAAGTTAAACGACACTTTGAAGGTTATTTCAGCTATATTACGGCATGTCAGCGTGGGGGGAATGGCCGAAGGGATTCAGGTCTTAGACCTTTACCACATTGGTGAACCGCAACAGCACGTGTGTCCTGTATCAAAACATCAGGGACAGAGTGAACCTGGGGTTTGAACTGGCAATCACAGGATCCTGCGCGACTAAGGATGCAACTGCTGGGCCCCCACACCCATTCGTTAACACAGTAAGCTACAGTTCAGGTTATGGATTATGAAATTATGAAATGCGATACACGATTCTCTAGAAATCAATAAAAATGCTTGCATTCCCTTCACAGCAAATATGGACCGCAGGGTTAACAATTATTCTTTGGTTAGACTTCTGTCGCCCACTGTCCATCTTGGAATATCTTTGCTTCTTTTAACGGTTTAATTTGAGTTGAAACCATTTTGAATGTTTGTAGCTGGAGGGTATTAAATTATGGTGAGGGTATCAAAGGTGACTATTTATGTTTTATTCTCAACACACTGAAAACATTGTCAACGTTCTCAACAGCACAAAAAATATATATAAAGAAACGTTCAACTTTGTACTATGAACAAACCGGTACCGATTTCGGCTCAGAACAGGATCTCAGCACTTCACGTTTGTAGAGACATATCGGGTCGGATAGCCAGACTCTGTTATTCGTTTGATTTGGTGCCATCCCCATCCTCCCCAGGCGGTATGACATGTTCATGCTATCAACCACTACTTTACCTAGCCAAGAGCGGGTTTTACAGACATTAAACAACAATGAGTGAGTGAGTGAGTTTGGTTTTACGCCGCTTTTAGCAATATTCCAGCAATATCAAGGCGGGGAACACTAGAAATGGGCTTCACACATTGTACCCATGTCGGGATTCGAACCCGGGTCTTCGGCGTGACGAGCGAACGCGTTAACCACTTGGCTACCTGACCACCCCCATTAAACAACAAAACAATGCAAAATACATGAAACATACCCACTACGCACTTCATCGACAATACGTATTCCCAGTTCTCATATGAAAAGTGCCAAAGCCAAGAACACCGTCCAATCAGATTTGCTTGTTTAATTTTTTTAAATTGAAAGATTGCAATCTCATTTTTGCAATTTAAAATACGGAGGTACGTGCAGGATGTCAACATGTACCTGTTCACTTCACCAACTCAAATGCAATAGAACTAATCTATCATCGGCTTGATTCTGTCTTTCACATATCATATAACGTGACACACGATCAGAAGAAAGCTCGATTTGGCGTGAGCGCTGGCTATTCTTCTGTGAGTGTTGGTGTTAGTGAGAGAATGTTATGAATAAAATGATGAGGAGTGGCCGGTCGATGACCCACGATGTCCATAACGGCTTCTCCTTACTCACACTGGTCATTGTGTGTTTTGAATATTTAATGCTTCTCACAGAAAATTGGTTACATTTGCATTTTTCCATAACGTCGTTACTGTTTAAACAAATTATCATTCTCATAAAATACATGCAAAATACACAATTGTTTATACATTGAATTAATCGTTATATTTCATTTCATCGATTCAGGAGGCAGAGGTGACCTAGTCGTCTAAGCCGCAGCAATTCGCTGTGCAGAGTTGCGTCCCTTGAGCACGCCAGAAACCTGTGACCGTGGGTTCGAATCCCGGTTCACCCCTATAAGGTTTCTAGGTTTGTCAGCACCATATCAGTATTCGTGGGTTTCACTTAAGTGTTAAATGTACTTCTCGTCACGATATGACTGAAATATTGCCGATGTGACGTTAAATATTAACTCACTCACTCACTCACTCACTTAAGTGTTAAACGTCTGAGACCTGCACCACTTCGGGCTTTCCTCCCACGTGTTTTAACTGGAATAGTGTTCAAAGCGGCTTTAAACCGAACTCACTTACCTACTCTTTTAATTTGAATACGGAAACGCATCGATGATCACTCCCGGGTCACTAAGGATCAAACGCTCAAACTATCAAGAAGTTCTTTTGTGATTGTCGATTGTCGAACACGAGGATATCCCAGAGGTGTTCTTTAAGGAAACATGTCTGGGGAGCGTGCATGCCACGGCAACACGTTGACGTTGTTGGCTGTGAGGACGTTGTGTATGGTTCGGGCTGTATTTGGTCTCGCGTTGTCATGTTAACATAGGTCATAATCTGGAAGCTGATGGAAAACAATCGGACGAAGAATGTCATCCATGTACCGCAGAGCCGTCAAATTCCCGTTTACGATGACCAGTGGTGTTCTCTCCTGTCCACGAATTCCTCCACACCCTATGACCCCCGCTCGACCGAAACGACCTTCTAAAAGCAACATGCTGTCGTTCCTTCTCCTCTTCGGCGGTAAACACGCTGTGTTCCATTTCTGAACAGACAGAAACATCTTCCATCAGTCAAGTCGACCCTCTTCCAGTCACGTCGCTGCCAACGACGTACATTCCGGGCCCATCTGAATCTCTGACGACGTTGTTGCGTTGTCAATAACTGTCCTCAGTAAGGTCTGTACACCGGAATTCCTTGAGCCCTGAGTCGCCCTGCGACTGTCGATTAACCATATGCCCTAAGGCATCTGTGGCTGATGAAGTCACTGTAAGGAATCGATTCCGGAGATTCAAAGTACACAAGCACCGGTCTTCATTGGGCGTAGTTGCCCTGGGTCTGCCTGTTCGTGGCCTGTCTGATGTCTGCCAGGTCAGTTTGTAACGTTGCATCAGGTGAGTTACAGCAACAAGGGAGCAACCTAACGTTCTGGCAACGTGGACATGGTGGCTCCCATCTGCATCATACCAAAGGCCCGCTCGCATTGTTAGGGTATCAGTCGTAGCATTTCTGTGGTGGCTGTTCATCAGTTTGAGTGTCTGATGTGCCGTCCTTCTTGGACCTGTAGTTTCGGCTGCCCAAGCGGCACCTGTGTTTCACTTTTTCGCTGTTTCTACAAAATCAGCATAGAACATTGTTGTGTTTGGACGATGTCTTTTGCATTGATTGAGTTTGAACATGTGTTTTGAAATGTTTGCAATTTCATTTGGGGTAAAAGTGTCAAGATTTCTTTTAGCAGTCAGTTTAGTTTGTAAACCCTTCGTCAGGTCTGTAAACTTCGTCAGGTCCAGTGAGCGCCTCTTGCCTCAAGAGGGTGTCTGGAATCAATTTGTCTCGTCTGAGGACAATCTTCATGTTCTTCAGACTTGGTGAGTATGCTTCAAGTAGAAGTGTTCTGATTACATGTAATTTTGACCAGATTGGTCGAGGCAATGTTGTGTGTCAGGTTTCGCTAATGCCAGGAAACGGATTGTGTATGCATATCGCACTAGTGACAATACTGACTGGTTACCCAGAATGCAGCGTCAGTCAATGTCAATGTTGGCCGTACTATAAGTACTAGGTTTGTTTGTTCGTCAGCTATATGAGGGCAGTATGTAAATAATCGGGTCTGGATCAGACAATCCAGCGATTGACATCATGAGCACGCTCCACGTAATTGGGAAAGGATGAAATGCATAAACCATGTCAGCGAGAGTGACCACCTGATCCCGTTAGTCACCTCTTACAACATAGATGGGTTGCTGAAGACCAGTTCTAACCCGGATCTTCACAAGTCATAAGTAATATGTTGTTGAGAAACAAAGTTTGCGCTAGCCCTATGTTTAGAGTAATAAAGAATAGCATTACAGTTGAACTGTTACAGTTAAATCATGAAGACGACCCGCTCAAGTCCATTAACTTCTGGTTCAGGGAAAGACTTACATTATTCTCTACACATGGAGGTAGAACAAACTGGTTCTTTTCTAAGGTGCCGAATTTAAGACTGACTTTGGGTTTCAATGGAGATGTGTTTAAAATCAAATATGTTACAAGCTGCGACGTATATTGAAAATCCTTAAACAGGGCTCACCGAATGGATGTTCCATCTATTTGTCTGCACCATTACGACGAGAGACGATGTATTAATCAAAGTAAAACAGCAGTCTGTGTACTTTAAGGTTAAATAGGACACATTTGATTATCCTTAAAGGGATTATACAAATGCCCTGCAGCAATCTGAATCATATGAATATTTATATTTCATATGTATTGAATTGTTTTTTTTGTTTAATCACGGGACACATTCCACAAGTGCGTTGTGCGCTTGATTTAACCTATGTAAAAAGCCAAAGTACTGTGTCGCTGGTCACTTTGTGTCGTAAAACTTCAAACTTATGTTTCCGACACTAATGTTAGCAGGTTGTAGCAACTGCAAGCCATGAAATGGAGTGATTGCTGAAGCTGGTTGCACTCTAAAATGCTATTCCCGTCAATTGCAACAAACTCGGTGACCCCGTCATGGTAATGTTGGAATATGGCTTCAGGCCAAACGAACTTACTCAATTTTTACATGAATTAAAAAAAAGATTTCTCTTTAAATATTGACGTCATGTAAAATGAAAAATGTTTTATCAGAGTAAAAGGGTTGCTATCATATCATAAGATTTTCATGTCAATCAACTTAAATGTTGACAAACGTTTTCTTTGTTTACGGGCCGCCATCGCATGGTGAGTAGGGTTTAACGTCTCTTTTAACAGTATTCCAGTTTTATCACGGCATGTCAGCTCAATGTGGGAGGAAAGTCCGAAGTGATGCAGGCCTCAGACGTTTACCACTTCGGTGAAACCAACGAGCACGGGTGTGGTGCTGACAAAGCTGGAAATATAATCGGGGCGAACCGGGATTCGAACCCATAATCATAGGTTCCTGGCGTGTCCAAGGGACGCAACACCGCAAAGTGAATTGCGGCGCCTTAGACGACTGGGCCACCTGTGCCTCCCAGTGCGGCGTGAGGCAACAAGCAATCAATTACTTGCAACCGGTAGGACATGCTTACCCTTTTCTCTAACACCTGGTGTCATCATTGATTTTCAGTGATCCATTCAAATCATTTTCACCGCTATTTTACCTTTTATGCCAATGGAATCTGTTGTGCCTTTTAATCGAGACTGGTTAACCTCCGGTAACAACCCCCGCAGTTTAACATGAATACCCCACTCAGACACAGTATACTGATTTCGAGCCGACCCGTCCTTGTTGTAGCCCCTTAATGCCGAACGCCAAACACGGTAGCAATAAGTACCATCTTTTAACGTCTTTTGGTATGACGCGGCCGGGAATCGAACCCCAGAACTTCCGCTCTCCGTGAGGATGCTCTACCACTAGACTACGGAGGCGGTCGACGTTTCAAAGAATGGTGTACGTAAGACTCTAAGCATCCCATGACTGTGTATCATCAGCAGCTAGGGGATTACTGGTGATCAGGCATTTGTGGATCCGCAAATCGCTGATCGAATCCATCGATCCGATGATCGTTGGCTTGTCAGCACCATACCCGTATTCATTTGTTTCCCAAAGTGGTAAACATCTATGAACGGCCCCTCGTAGGGCTTCCCATCACTTTAGGCCATTGTATAACTCAAATACTGTTGAACCTAACCTTCTCACTCATTCAAATAGGCAATGAATAATCATATCTGGAAAAGCTGCTTGACAAAGATGCTACCCAAGCAGTCACAAATATGTTAATCAAATAGGACAATGCAAATCAAGGGTAGATTTCGTGACATACAAACAACGATCATATCTGACAATTCGCAAAGCTCTCCATTTCCGAGGCATCGCCTATGTCAGTACTGATGTGAAGGCTATCAAATCAATGCTCAGACCATTTCACTGCAATCATGCCGATCACACACCAATCACATCAAGCCTAAACGTGATCTCCTTTACAATAGAGGTGGCCTAAAAAACTGTCAATTGTTAACCAGAAAGAAATCATTTAGCAACATCTCGCGCTGTCGGGATCTCGCACATTTAGCATATTTGCCTTTTTTCCAAAGGTCGAGATGGCGTGAATGCGAGAATGTCCCTATGAGGATTCCACAGTTATTTGCACAAATGTACGGCGATAATTCCCCAAGCGTACAATTAATTATGAACGTACATTTTGTTGTGAAACAGCAGCTTATGCGTTACTCTCTCTCTCTCTCTGCTCTATCTCTGCTCTCTCTCTCCGCTCTATCTCTGTGCTCTATCTCCCTCTCTCTCTCTGCTCTCTCTGTGCTCTATCTCCCTCTCTCTCTCTGCTCTCTCTGTGCTCTATCTCCCTCTCTCTCTCTCTCTCTTTCTCTCGGCTCTCCCTCTTTGCTCTATCTCTGCTCTCTCTCTCTCTCCGCTCTCTGCTCTCTATCTCTCTGCTCTATCTCCCTCTCTCTCTATCTCTCTATCTATCTCTATCTCTCTATCTCTCTTTCTCTCGGCTCTCCCTCTCTGCTCTATCTCTGCTCCCTCTCTCTCTCCGCTCTCTGCTCTCTCTCCCTCTCTCTCTCTCTCTGCTCTCTCTCTCATTGTATCAGATGTTCGCGTGGCTGTTTCAAGTGAACCCTCTCCCATCACCAACATTATGTCTAAATGTACTTCTATTTATGTACCCGTATGTCTGTGTGCATACATATAAATAAATGTACAACCTTCGTAAATGCCGTAAAGGGCAACGGCTTCTTCCAGTGTAATGTACACGATGCACAACAAACTGTTATTATCTCCGAAATTGCTAATTCTATTACCCGTCCAAACAATCCCAGACATGCATGATCCGATTTATGATTGGGGTAGTAGGAAAACGATCATAAGCTAACGTGAGACAACACACTTCATCGTACTCTTTGACAAGGAAACATTGTATTGTGGCTTGTAAATCTCCACCCAACTCACCCATATTGATGTAAAAGCATTCAACGCCAATTTACAGTAAAAGCCACGGACAACAGGCATTGCATCAAAAAGTCATAGAAATGGCTCCAGCTCTACTTATAAAGGCCGTGGGAAGCTTTACGACCCTAAAGGTATGGCTGAAGGCTCTTTTCGGTAATAAACTTGACGGTTCTCCCTCATAGCTATCAATCACGTCTACATGGCCCTATTGTCTGTACCCTCAAGCATTATCGCTTATAACTGTGATTTACACATGGCTGGTACCTATTATACCTTTTCGATGCCTCATAGAATGAGGCCTATATTCAAGATTTGGTTTATGTCCTGGTATCAGGATCAGAGATGCATTGACTGGGGATGCTGTTGCTGCAACTGATTATCTTTACGATCATGACCCCAACTAATAACGCAGGAACACGTTTCCCACAAAGAATTACCGTATTCGACGTAATAAGCGCCCAGGGCGCTCTCAAAATGAGAAATAGGGGGCTCTTATTAGAATAATATTTTGGTGAAAAAAACAGAGTTGAAAGATAAATTTCGTGGTTTATGCTGAAAGCCGAAATGTTTATGTACGACAGATATATTTTTCCAGAATTTAATTGCCCATGATTAAGGATGCATATAACACACGAGTGCGTATTATACGCGAATAAATAAGTCTTGTGTACATTGATCAATCGGAAGGGGTGCCAATTGGGATTGTTCACTAGCCAATATATTAGCAAATATCGCCGTGGGCATTTTATTAGAGTGGGGCGCTTATTACGTAGAATACGGTATGTTCCTCCGTTCGAATAGATGTCTGTCGTCATATTTCAACACTCTGCTTTGCTATTGGTTCTGTCTAATTGTGCTGTTATATAGGGAATACATGAACAGGTGTGTTTCAGACGAGTTAAGCTTCTCTTTGCAATTTTGCACATTGTACTTCTATGCTCACTAAATGTGGTTTTCCACTACAATAAGCTATATTCCAAAATTCTAAATGAGGGCCTTACACTTCATAATCATTGGGAATCGAACCCTGACTTTGACGTGACAATCGTACAATGTAACCAGAAAAGCTATCCGCCGATCCATAAAATATGAGCATGGACCAATTAATCGAAAGAACGTGAATATATTTCACTGGTATTTGTTCATTGATGTCATAACAGATACATAAGATTTTGCTTGTTTGTTCGTTGTATAACGCTGCACTCAGCAATACGCCAGCTATATGACGGCGGTATGTAAATAATCGAGTCTGGATCAGATAATCCAGTGACTGACATAATAGACATCGATCTAAGCAATTGGGATACGATGACTTGCATCAACTAAGTCAGTGGGTCTGAGCACCTTCACCGGTCAGAGATATAAGACTCTGGGGAACTACGAGTAAGAATGTTGACACATCAATGTAGGTAAAAATAAACAAACCATTCACTGTGGTCACAATTATTATGTATAAGATCTTGACGATAAAAAATCAATTTATGTTCATATCATATCACAATAACATCCTGACTGTACATGTTGTAGCGCAGAAATACATACAGAGATGGATGAGTTTGCTGAGTGCCGCTTTCACTGGTGTAAGACGTAAAATTAAATCGAAACAACACGCAGAACTATTCAACCTGCTCAATTGTATCTTGTACCAAACTTGAATTTAGCTGTATAGTCTACACATTTAACAGTGCCGGGTCACGGTCGACCTTGTGGTATGAGGAGAGTTGTGTCCCTTCCCTGCCAGGATCTGCTTGATTGTGACCATCCATCAGCTAGCTTTTGTTTGGCCAACGCGATAAATGCCCACTTCTGGACGGCGCATGAATTTGAACATTCCCGAAAGTCTACATGTCACAGCATAACTGTTGCTCTGATCACAGCTGCAACAGATGGTGATCTGGTGGAATGGAATTTTACATATGTGTAGGCGCACGCGTGTGTCGCTTTCATTGTGCGAGTACAATAACTATATAGGCAACCATGCCGCAGTTTTGTATGCATACCCCACACAGACACAGTATACTGTCTCCAGGCCGACCAGTCCTTGTTGATTCCCATTAGTGTTGAGCGCCAAACAGGGTAACAACTAAAAAGTTAATATAATTTAACGTATTAGCGATATGACGCAACCAGGAGATTAAACCACCATTCTTCCGCTCTCCGAGCAGACGTTCTATACACCATAACGCGTTGGTGGTCCGCAGCTGTAAGCGAATGAGTAGCAGTACATAACGGGAATCATATTTTCACGTGTAGTCCATAGCTGTTATTATAACTACATGCTTAAACTGGATCCGGTATATAAGGGGAATCATATTTATCACGTGTTGTCCATAGCTGTAACTATATGAGTAAACTAGGTCCGGTATATAACGGGAATCATATTTATCACGTATAGTCCACAGCTGTAACTACATGATTGAACTAGGTCCGGTATATGACGGGAATCATATTTATCACGTGTTGCAATTGTCCACAGCTGTAACTACATGATTTAACTAGGTCCGGTATATGACGGGAATCATATTTATCACGTGTAGTCCACAGCTGTAACAGCATGATTTAACTAGGTCCGGTATATGACGGGAATTATATTTATCACGTGTAGTCCACAGCTGTAACTATATGATTAAACTAGATCCGGTAATTGACGGGAATCATATTTATCACGTGTTGTACACAGCTGTAACTATATGATTAAACTAGATCCGGTAATTGACGGGATTCGAATCATATTTATCACGTGTAGTCCACAGCTGTAACTATATGATTAAACTAGATCCGGTAATTGATGGGAATCATATTTATCACGTGTTGTACACAGCTGTAACTATATGAGTAAACTAGGTCCGGTATATGACGGGAATCATATTTATCACGTGTTGTCCACAGCTGTAACAATATGATTAAACTAGATCCGGTAATTGACGAGAATAATATTAATCACGTGTAGTCCACAGCTGTAACTATATGATTAAACTAGATCCGGTAATTGATGGGAATCATATTTATCACGTGTTGTACACAGCTGTAACTATATGAGTAAACTAGGTCCGGTATATGACGGGAATAACATTTATCACGTGTTGTACACAGCTGTAACTATATGAGTAAACTAGGTCCGGTATATAACGGGAATCATATTTATCACGTATAGTCCACAGCTGTAACTACATGATTGAACTAGGTCCGGTATATGACGGGAATCATATTTATCACGTGTTGCAATTGTCCACAGCTGTAACTACATGATTTAACTAGGTCCGGTATATGACGGGAATCATATTTATCACGTGTAGTCCACAGCTGTAACAGCATGATTTAACTAGGTCCGGTATATGACGGGAATTATATTTATCACGTGTAGTCCACAGCTGTTACTATATGATTAAACTAGATCCGGTAATTGACGGGAATCATATTTATCACGTGTTGTACACAGCTGTAACTATATGATTAAACTAGATCCGGTAATTGACGGGATTCGAATCATATTTATCACGTGTAGTCCACAGCTGTAACTATATGATTAAACTAGATCCGGTAATTGATGGGAATCATATTTATCACGTGTTGTACACAGCTGTAACTATATGAGTAAACTAGGTCCGGTATATGACGGGAATCATATTTATCACGTGTTGTCCACAGCTGTAACAATATGATTAAACTAGATCCGGTAATTGACGAGAATAATATTAATCACGTGTAGTCCACAGCTGTAACTATATGATTAAACTAGATCCGGTAATTGATGGGAATCATATTTATCACGTGTTGTACACAGCTGTAACTATATGAGTAAACTAGGTCCGGTATATGACGGGAATAACATTTATCACGTGTTGTACACAGCTGTAACTATATGAGTAAACTAGGTCCGGTATATAACGGGAATCATATTTATCACGTATAGTCAACAGCTGTAACAATAACATAATTAAACTAGATCCGGTACATGACGGGAATCATATTTATCACGTGTTGTCCACAACTGTAACTACATGATTAAACTAGGTCCGGTATATAACAGGAATCATACTTATCACGTGTAGCCCACAGGTGTAACTATATGATTAAACTTGGTCTGGTATATGACGGGAATCATATTGATTACGTGTTGTACAACGCTGTAACTATATGATTAAACTAGATTCGGTATATGACAGGAATCATATTTATCACGTGTAGTCCACAGCTGTAACTACATGATTAAACTAGGTCCGGTTTATGACGGGAATCATATTAATCACGTGTTGTACACAGCTGTAACTATATTATTAAACTAGATCCGGTATATGACAGGAATCTTATTTATCACGTGTAGTCCACAGCTGTAACAACATCATAAAATTAGGTCCGGTATATAACGGGTATCATATTCATCACGTGTAGTCCACAGCTGTAAGTATATGATTAAACTACGTCCGGTATATAACGGGTATCATATTTACCACGGGTTGTCCACAGCTGTAACTACATGCTTAAACTAGATCCGATATATGACGGGGATCATATTTATCACGTGTTGTCCACAGCTGTAACAACATGATTAAACTAGGTCCGGTATATGACGGTAATCATATTTATCACGTGTAGTCAACAGCTGTAACTATATGATTAAACTAGGTCCGGTATATAACAGGAATCATATTGATCACGTGTAGTCCACAGCTGTAACAACATGATTAAACTAGGTCTGGTATATGACGGGAATCATATTTATCACCTGTAGTCAACAGCTGTAACAGCATGATTAAACTAGGTCCGGTATATGACGGGAATCATATTCATCACGTGTTGTACAAAGCTGTATCTATATGATTAAACTAGATCCAGTATATGACGGGAATCATATTTATCCCGTATAGTCCACAGCTGTAACAACATGATTTAACATGTCCGGTATATGACGGGAATCATATTTATTACGTGTTGTACACAGCTGTAACTATATGATTAAATTAGATCTGGTATATAACGGGAATCATATTTATCACGTATAGTCCACAGCTACAACAAGAGTGAACCAGATCCGGTATATAACGAGAATCATATTTTCATGAGTTGTTTACAGCTGTAGCAACATGATTAAACCAGATCCGGAAAATAATGGGAATCATATTTATTACGTGTAGTCCACAGCTGTAACAACATGATTACACTAACTAGATTCGCTATATAACGGGAATCATATTTATCACGTATAGTCCACAGCTGTAACTACATGATTAAACCAGATCCGGTATATGACGGGAATCATATTTATCCCGTATAGTCCACAGCTGTAACAACATGATTTAACATGTCCGGTATATGACGGGAATCATATTTATTACGTGTTGTACACAGCTGTAACTATATGATTAAATTAGATCTGGTATATAACGGGAATCATATTTATCACGTGTTGTACGCAGCTGTAACAACGTGAGTAAACTAGGTCCGGTGTATAACGGGAATCATATTTATCACGTGTTGTACACAACTGTACCAACATGAGTAAATTAGATCCTGTATATAACGGGAATCATATTTCTTACGTGTAGTCCACAGCTGTAACTATATGAGTAAACTAGATCCGATATATAACGGAAATCATATTTATAACGTGTTGTCCAAAGCTGTCGCACACAGAGGTGTATATAGATAATTATACATGTATGTATGTTTAATGCATGACGGTATCAAATTACTGAGGATATAATGGTATTAATGTCGTTTTTTCTTCCTGTCTGCCACCATGTCTACCTAATCTCATGTCAGTAAATGTTGGATGCGACATATGGAGCCCACTAAGAATATAATGAGACAACAGCAACACGGTGGTTGGTCACGGAGCACTGACATTGACACGCTTACAGTGGCACGGCATTTTGTCAATTGGATTGAATTTATATAATGCGCGCACATAAGGAAAATGTGTTTGACACGCGTGAAGCAGCTAATATATTAACAAAAACATGTGTGACTGCATAATGAACAGCCCGTGTTGGTAATATAAAAAAAGAAACTTCATGTATGATTTCGTTATTTCCGTTCAGAGAAATGTATGGAAGTGCATCAGTGCCACATTCTAAAAAAAACAACACTATCGACGTTAAAGATACATTCATCTATGTCAATGTTACTTTCATCGATGTAAATGATACTACTCACACCTACGTAGAATATACTTTCATATACGTATTTGATATTATAACTTACGTAGAGGAAAGTATAGTCTTCTATCGAAATATCGACTTTGGTAACAATATTTTCTAGAGTAATCGACATAAGGTCGTCAGTTTTAGTACCCTGGCTTAATTTAATAATGACCGATTTGTCCGTCTTACAATATTGACATGTCTTTATAGGGCTTCTATCTGAGCGTTAAATAACTCCTCATTTAAATGTGTCGAAGTTACTGACCAGAAAATAGCCCAAGGCCAAATGTAGACTGATCATGTGATATTCAATAAACAAAATATCGTTTGATTGGTTGATTTACTAACTTGACCTTCCATTTACGAAGGTTTGTTGAAGAATTTACAGTAATTCAAAACCATTAATGTTTGTTGAGGTTAACATCCGCGAACCAACACGTGATGGGGGTTAGGCGGCTGGTTGATGGAGCCGTAATATACAGAGGAAAGTACACAATGTTCTCCAAACTACATAGCAAAACCGTTTAAAAATTAAACCATTATGACGATGTTACATTGTTGGAGTTGATTCTGAGCCAGGAATTCACTGGCCTTTTTTAACGTGCATTTGGTGCAATTAAACCTGACGCAACTATAGGCCATTATGCAAAATATAAGTGAAATTATATATCAACCATAACATGGTTTAAGTAGAAAGAAATCACTCGAATTTGTTGATTCTCGTGAATTCTCAATAACCTAGATTAGGGGTAAGGGTGAAACGTGATAAAAACCTGTTAAAAAACCTATATCAAACTTATACTCGCCATTATCATGTGAAGCACTGATTCTTCAGTTTTATTAAATTATTAATTTGTGTTTTCAATTTAAAGCTGATAGTGTAACAATTTGGAATGAGCTCAGTATGTTGGAAAATACGGAAAAGGCCAAAAAGAAAATAAACGATCATGTTCACAAAGATTTAAATGCATTAACATTAATTAATAAATCACCTTAATTAAAAATATAAATGTTTGTATAAACTATATCCAAATAGGGTCACAGCTTCACACTATCACTGTCTGAGTAACGATACGGACAACTATAATGCCACATACGTCGATGAAAGTATGCTCCACTTAGATGATAAGCCTATTTGAGAACGTGGCACTAATACCTATCCTTAGTAAAAGTATTTCTTGCATCTGTGGCCGAAAGAAATTCTGCTTCGAATTTTTTTAACATCATATATACAAGAGGTTTTAGGTTTTAAGTTTACCTGTTGTTTATTTGCATGGAAAGTGACAATCGATTGCCAATAGATCAATATCAAAACACTTTCGTAACAGATATGTATACTTATTTTGACAGTTCTAGTTGGCTCTCATGATATCCCGTATTTCAAAGATGAAGCAATACATCTTGCCAAGTTGTCGTCCCTTCACTTACCTACAAGGCACGCTGACTAAATTGAACACAATGCTCTTCCAAATGTCTGACAAGTTTTTGGGAATGATCCAGGGATGGAAATATCCCTGATCCAAAGTGACAAGGTATCTTGGAAGGTCTTCGAAAACGGAAACCTGACTTTCATGCTGAGAGTTCACCAGTGCAACCTTCACCTTTATCGTTAACGCAGCCATTATGAAGTAGAGAACAGTTACGGTGAATCTTTTCGGCTAAACAATGATATATCAACTGTCATATCCTGAAAAATATGTTCCGTTTGCAGTTCTATTCAATATTGTAATTGAGATGTATGGAAAGTAGAGAATGGTACATATGCATGACGTGTATATCTGTTCGATCAAACAATGATGTATCAACTGTCATATCCTGAAAAATATGTTCCGTTTGTGCAGTTCTATTCAATATTGTAATTGAGATGTATTGAAAGTAGAGAATGGTACATATGCGTGTATATCTGTTCGATCAAACAGTGGCTTATCAACTGTCATATCCTGAAAATATGTTCCGTTGTGCAGTTCTATTCAATATTGTTATTGAGATCTGTGTAAAGTAGAATGAGTGAGTTTAGTTTTACGCCGCTTTTAGCAATATTCCAGCAATATCACGGCGGAGGACATCAGAAATGGGCTTCACACATTGTACCCATGTCGGAAATTGAACCCGGGTCTTCGGCGTGTCGAGCGAACGCTTTAACCACCAGACAACCCGACCGCCCCGGAAAGTAGAGAATGGTACATATACATGTATATCTGTTCGATCAAACAGCGGTTTTTAACTGCCACATCCTAATAAATATGTTCCGATGTGCAGCTCTAGTCAATATTGTAATTCTAAACTTTTTTTGGTCGCTTTTGGAAGAGAAGTATTGGGATCTGTCGTTCAATCCAGGCTGATTTGTGTTTGTCAAATACTATCCTCAATGTGTGTGTGTTTGTCAAATACTATCCTTAATGTTTGTGTGTTTGTCAAATACCATCCTTAATGTTTGTGTTTTTGTCAAATACTATCCTTAATGTTTGTGTGTTTGTCAAATACTATCCTTAATGTTTGTGTGTTTGTCAAATACTATCCTTAATGTTTGTGTGTTTGTCAAATACTATTCTTAATGTTTGTGCGTTTGTCAAATACTATCCTTAATGTTTGTGTGTTTGTCAAATACTATCCTTATGGTTGTGTGTTTGTCAAAAACTATCCTTATGGTTGTGTGTTTGTCAAATACTATCCTTTATGTTTGTGTGTTTGTCAAAAACTATCCTTAATGTTTGTGTGTTTGTGAAATACTATCCTCAATGTTTGTGTGTTTGTCAAATACTATCCTTAATGTTTGTGTTTGTCAAATACTATTCTTATCGTTGTGTGTTTGTCAAATACTATCCTTAATGTTTTACACAAACACTTGTAAAGATGCAAGGGATGTCAATTGCAAATACAGTGGACTCTGCGTAATCCGACATTGCTCGAGATCGGGGATAAATATCGCATTAGACAGCTTTCTGATTAGATAGGGTTCCATGTCTTAATGCACCCTCAATGATTCACTCAT
The DNA here is from genome assembly GCF_023055435.1 of Haliotis rufescens. Lineage (NCBI taxonomy): Eukaryota > Metazoa > Mollusca > Gastropoda > Lepetellida > Haliotidae > Haliotis > Haliotis rufescens. The sequence continues at coordinate 1,671,090 of NW_025964212.1, read as the reverse complement.
GATCAGATTGTCTGAGAATCTAGCCTATCAATTAAGAAAACAAATAAGGATTAACGCTCGTGTCAAAATATAAGATAGCAACGGGATAAATCAATGAAAAACGAAGCGTAGTTAATTTTGCGATAAATCATCGTTCAATCATGACGTCATTTCTGGACATTCGATCATACGCTCGAAACTTGATGACGTCGTAAATTGGACGACGTTATATGTGAGAGAGAAGTCTCTGTGAGCTATTCCCCATAGATGTTGCTGGACAACGCAGATAAACGCGATGGCCGAACGACTGGATCCAAATGTGGGCGAGAAGTGACAATCGGTATAGGGAGAAAAGGTACAGAAAATCGAAGTGAAAATTGTGAGAATATCCGGGAAATACCAAAATTAACCTTGGCACATAGATTGTCAAGGGTGCGTAACATTCTACACTGCCAGCCCCTTCCATATAACCATAGGGTCATACAGAGCACTTGTCAGCAGAGGCCGTCGATCTGCCTTTTACGGTCCAATCATCAGTGTCTTAACAAGTATCAGTTACTCGATCATTCTGGCCATTTCCAAGGCGCATTACACTCCTTTTATCGGGGCTACATGTTCAACGTGATGCTGCTACATCGGGAAGTCATATTAACTTCCACTGCCATCTCAATAAGGTCATTAGTGAGCGAGAATAACTTCTAAAAAAAAATTGTTTTTGCATGGTCACGTAGGGACACAATGTAAGTAGTACTGCTTACGACTGTTGCATCTTGGCATTCATTCTGGTTCCTTAATGTTTTCTTTGTGTCACAATTAAGTTTAACAAACCCTTCACGGACTGATGTATTTAAATGAGTATATTATGTTATTCAAACAAATAGTAAAATCTCCCTATAACAATTCAGGGCCTAGCCTAACGATCATACTAGACAAGAGGTGATGCCTGGACATGTACCTCTTGCCAAGTACACAGTGAAAAAACAACATAGAGTGAGTGAGTGAGGTGTGTTTAACGCCGCTTTTAACATTATTCCAGTTATATCACGGCGTGTCAGCTTAATGTGGGAGGAAAGCTCGAAGTGATGCAGGTCTTAGACGTTTACAGTTCCGTGAAACCCACGAGCACGGGTATGGTGCTGACAAACCTAGAAACATAATCGGGGCGAACCGGGATTCGAACCTACAATCAAAGGTTTCTGGCGTGTCCAAGGGACGCAACTCTGCACAGCGAATCGCGACGCCTAAGACAACTGGGCCACCCGTGCCCCCAAACAACATAAAAACCATACCAAGTTTCATTCTCAAAGATGATTATATTAACAGTGTTGTTAACGTCAAGACCGCCTCCGTGGTCTAGAGGTAGAGCGTCCGCCCGGAGAGCGGAAGGTCCGGGGTTCGATCCCCGACCGCGTCATACCAAAAGACGTTAAAAGATGGTACTTGTTGTTACCCTGTCTGGCGCTCGGCATTAAGGGGCTAAAACAAGGACTGGTCGGCTCGGAGTCAGTATACTGTGTCTGAGTGGGGTATTCATGTTAAACTGCGGCATGGTATCTCAGTGAGCTAGTACTATAAATCGGCATCAGTCCGGACTAGTACAAGCAGCCACACAAACACACACATGTACATGCACGTCGCTATATAAGTGCAATAATCTTGGACGCGACGTTAAACCCCATTTCACCTCACCTCACCTGTTAACGTCAAATGATTACATTCCAGTGACTGTCAATGTTTTTATCCAGTTTGCTTGATATTCAATAGATATCGCTCCGTTTGTATTTCACTAGACCTAACCTTTTGTTTCTCCAAGTATTATTAAATAAGATCACTTTTCAAAAGCCCACACAAAGAAAAATCAGTCATGTTATTCAGTCCTTTCAATGTACTTCAGGGACCACTGTATGTACAAAATCATAATGTGCTACATATATCTTAGGATATTTGTGCAATGTTATTGCATTGAGTAAAAACGACAAAACCCTTTTATATTCATAAGAAACTCTGCTAAAAGCAGATATTCTACGTTAATGTTGCAACAGTGTGGACATTTTCTGTGGTGGGAAATACCACAATGGATTGATAAATAACTGAATCATATCTTCAAATTAGTGTGCGAATGGACATAAGCAGACGGCGCCGCGATTCGCTGCACAGAGATGCGTCCCCGGAGATGTTCAAGGATCGTGGGTTCGATTCCCAGACTCGCCCAAATTATAATCGTTGGTTTGATGATACCATTTCCAAGATCGTAGAATTCCCTATGGTGAAAGACGTCTCAAATTTACATCACTTTAGACTTTGCTCCACTGATAATACTATTCACGGTGGCGTTTAACCCAACTCGGTCGTAATGTTATTACATTAGTGAAATCAATGTCTAAATTCATTTGAGGAAAATGCCAGTTAAACCCCACATGAATCCAGTGCATGATTCGATAGTAAATTACCAAGGCTATGCATGATATGTCAGATTCCACTCACCAAGTTAATAACCATGGCGCAACATCTCATAAAAGCATGGTGCCATTTGCAAAGACTTAATCATAATAGATAGGAGGCAACTACAGGTTTTGAGGTGATTCCACAGTGAAGGTGCACCCGTACTGAAAACATCTGTCAAAACAAATTCAGGGACCATAAGAAGGCTTTCACTTTCAGAACGAAGTGACCTAGCTGGTTGGTTTGTATTATGAAAATAGCAATGGATAGTACATGCCCTTGTGGTATACAATATCAGGGCGGTGACATCTATAGTTTCACGGTGCAAAACCGAACACTGGCCCAAACAACAAATTAAATTACTAATTAATAACATATGCATCAATAAATTCTTTCGATATTTTTAATGGATGTAGTCGAAAGATTTATTTAACCGCTAAAAAACTATTATCACACAATAACATAATGATTACACAAATCACTGTTATCTATGGTTTTTTTTACTCTCAGCTTCGTTCTTATTTTTTGTCACTGCCATCTAATAATGTGCAAATTGCCTTTAAGATAATATTCTGTACGACGTTCAGCTCAACCCCTGTCAGAATTACATACAGATTAACCGTTATACCGCTGCTCACAAGGAGATGGGGAAGTGATCGATATCATCAATGTTGAATCTGCTCATATCCAAAGGACATTCTAATGAAAAAACACATTATATGTCACGAAGGCAATTAATTTATTTCATGGCCGGTTTTAGCGGACACTATATACAATCAAATTACGAGGTACACAGAAAGGTCATTTTGTGAATACGAAGTGATCAAAGCGTATCAGGTTTCCTATAATATAATGAAGGGTGAAAAATACCTGCGAGTCTCCTTGAGCATATCCTGTCTCACCTGATAAATAGAACGAGATATTTGAAGATTACACAAAATCTGTCGCTTGGCCGCCTGGACTCTGCTTGTTACAACATCCACACGAGCGCCCATGGTCATTGTTTGTTCTGCGTCTCCTGGATACGCAACATAAACTGAACAGAGCCACCAGACCCCTGCGGAAACTGCCTAAAAATATCACATACAAGAAAAACTTATATACAGCATTGAATTTGGCAAGGTTTTCAAACAACCCCATCAGCTGAAAGTCCAAGGGTTTCCGAACACTTGTGAAACTTAACTTGGCTCGGATGTACACCGAAGGCATGAGAAGTCCCACGTACATTATTCCACAAATGACACACACCAATGTTGCTGCTGAACTTTCTGAAGACAAATCCAGACCATTGGACACCAGTGCGGCACTTACTCTTGTTGACATTCGCACCGACCGAGATGTAGTTTTAGTTCTGCTCTCACCGAAACACCGATCTGCTGCACATTTGATCAGAAGCGTAATGTCCATTAAGACAATTAACACCATGGGGATGAACACAGAAAACACTATCTCCACTTTCCGTAGCCTTTCAAGATCTCTCATACTCTCTAACATAGGGGCACACATTGCCATCTTCCGACTGATTCTCCTGACGATGTGAGTCCACAGTAGATAAAGGTAGGCCACCATTGAGAAGATAGCGATTGTTATGATGATACATTTAGAACGAAATTTCGTGCACCATCTCTTCCTCCGACGCTGTCCAAACTGCCAAAAGCACCGCTCCAGATGCGCAGAAACTAGGTACCACGTCCCAAGAAAGGTAGACAGGAATAAGGCATATGTTGTCAGCTGACACATCCCAGTGTGGTTGTAAATATCAAACACATTTCTGGAAATCCACAGGATCATTGAACACAACAGAAAGGTGAGGTCAGCCAGTCCAACGGCGGTCAGATAAATACTCAAAGGGTGACGTCCCACGGGGGTAATGAGGAATGTGCAAACTATAAGAATATTTGTCACAATTCCTGTAGATAAGGCGGCTGGCATTGTCACAAGGTCTAGCTCTTTCTGAAGTTGCTCTAGTTTTGATAACACTCTATATGGCTGAACAAACCGTTTGGTAACATTCGTCAACAGTCTATCCGGACCCGTGACATTATCTGAAATACTGTGTATAAAATCCAAGGATACCGTTCCATTCTCTCCTTGCATGTCGTATGCCATTGCTGCATTTAGCCAACAACGCCGCGGCTCGAGCTCTTTAAAAGAGCATTCAGATGTCGATGGTGACGAACACGTAGCTACCACTGACTAATCAAACACAGTCCAACCATTTTTGTTCTGCTAAATAAATCCGTTGTGTGGCTAGCAGTGAGAGTTTGCCCACCTACAGGAAGCCAATCACTACACTGTAGCTGGACTCGGCTTCATTGATTAACGTTCGCGTTCACACAGGACGGGCGGTCCTCGCTAGACGCAGCGTTCTCCCTCCGTTGACTATGACAGACTGAAAGCCTGCCTTTCGAAGAGGCCGGCGAGATTACAAGCTGTCGCTGTACAGTTTAGTCAAGGGCGTGCATCATGCGCACCATCCTGAGGATTATGACGTAGTCAGATCTCATTATACTGCATCATATTTCATTAATTTGGTACATGTTTCCAAGTAGGCACATAGAGTGTCTGGATACTTTAACAAGTTTAAGCATCTGAATAAACTTGAAATCTTCTTTGACATGTTTTCATTAATGTTTGTTTTTACAGAGCACCAAATTGGTGAATATGTATCGATTAGTATAAAACCTTAATTATTTTTTCAATGAATGTGAATACCATTAACCAATGTCCTATTAGGACCGACCGTCTATTAAACAAGGAATGGTGGGTTTTAGACAGAATATGTTTTTAGTGTTCCAAATCATTTTCTTTTGAAATCAATCAGCATGCCTCGTGAACACTTTATCTATTGCGGAAAATCCTGAAGACCCCCCTTCAGAGTTTTCGGCAAGAGATCATCAAATCGTGGGCAGCTTGGTAAGACAGACCGTGCTGGGATTGCGAAACTATAGTTCTCGTTCTTTCAACAACGGAAATGTGACAAACGCCATTTATATCATCAAATGAGTGACTATTCGGTACGAAAACGATGAGCGAAAAATGCTATAGCATCGGTTGCGTTTATTGTTCGCGTGTCGGTACTTTCACTTATTTTGTAGTGAGACTTTTCTTTGTTTAAAATCTTTGCTGAACTGTGTTTAAAATGAAGTATGGATCGTACTTACTTCGGTCTATACACAGAGTGATCTCTTTCATACGGATTTTTTTAGAATATCTTGTTCCACAGAAAGAAAACACCTAGTATATCGCTTCAACCAGAACAAATGTAAAGAGGGAACATATTTACTCTCACACATGCAGCTGTTGTGACATGAGAGTAACTGGAGGTGCGGCAAATACTTTTCTTGTTAATTAGCACTTATAAGCTAAAATGATCAATCGATATTTAGCTTTTAATCGGCACGGGTTGCGGGTGGGGGATGTGGGCGCCCCTGCTACTGCTACTGCTACTACAAAAAGCCACGCCTCCTCGTTAGCGCTCTTAAGATTTGTTTGGATTGTCACAAATACAGACCTAAAAAAATATAGTACTTTTAATTAAGCGCAACAGCGCTATGTATACATTTTCACACTGTTTTTCTCAGACGTCGTCTAAATGATGTAAGAAAAGTATATTACTATTTTTCATGATACTTGCACTTTAAAACCTGTATTAATAACAATGGTTACTCTTGCAATTGTGACACTGTACTTTTTTGTTAACTGACACGTTAGAGGTCACATGAATTAATCATATGGTTGTTATCGTTTTTTAATTCCTCTTGCAGTATTGTCACAATGTTACACTGTCTCTTCTTGCCAGTCACACTGTGTTGAAGTTCAATGAGTATTACCTTCTTCTAGCAATAATCACGCGGAAAGTAGACATATAGACTTCCAACACTGTACTTATTTGGAGAGTCAAACCAGAAGCTTCGGGCTGATGTGCGATTTAAAGAAGAACTATTTTGTATCCTAAACGGCCATTCCAGTTCCAGTCTGGGAGTAGACGTTGTAATGAGTGTCCTTAGTGTAAACGGACACATTTTTCCTCGACAATGATGGTAATCGTTAAATACTAGAATGATATACTTCATAATTGGAGACAGCAGACAAGCTAAGTTCGGACTGCCAATTAACAAAAGCCTACGTCTTCTTTAGCTAGTGGTCTCTTAGTACACCAGAGATACAATTAAAGATATAAGTTTCGGCATGTGTTCACTGACATGAATGTACTTACTGACGATTTCTTCCAGACGTGTCCATATGCAAGCGATAACTGTCGTTTGGGTTATAGATTTTAAAAGGTATTCTACTCCACTGATAGTAGGGACACACGCACGTTCTGTGGATCAAATACATCATGCATTTTTTTGTCCATATTATTTCGGGTTTATATGTAATTGTTTTGGCAAATATTTCAATATTGTCTGGGACCTCTTAATCCAGATCACCCTTGTGGGATCCGGGGTCTGGGGATTAGGAAAGGGGGGCACGGGTGGCCCAGTCGTCTAAGGCGCCGCGATTCGCTGTGCAGAGTTGCGTCCCTTAGGCACGCCAGAAACCTATGATTGTGGGTTCGAATCCCGGTTCGCCCCGATTGTTTCTAGGTTTGTCAGCACCATATCCGTACTCGTGGGTTTCACCGAAGTGGTAAACGTCTGAGGCCTGCATCACTTCGGGTTTTCCTCTCACATTAAGCTGACACGCCGTGATATAACTGGAATAATGTTAAAAGCGGCGTTAAACCCAACTCACTCACTCACTCACTCACTGTTTAGGAAAGCGATCGTAACGCTACGACTATAGTAACTCCTATAATTTAACATATAAGTACCGTCGTAGTGCTGCGTTTGCTTTCAGAAACCGATGCCATGTGGATTGCTGTAGTTTGTAATGTGAATGTTTCAAGATAAAAACATAGTGCGGACACGTATTATTATGTCATCAAAGTCATCGGTATTCACGAAGGGACATTTGATACATGTGCAATTGAGGTTCTTTCCTAGATAAGAACAAAAGGACATTTAAATTATGTTTTGGAAGCAGGCATCATACTTTGTCCAAGAGGGGTTGCTGAGACAGATTAACTCTGAGCACCAATACAATTATAATTATATTCTACAGACTACACGAATGTCCACGATGCTAAAAACATGATTTCCCACTTTATTGGATTAAGCCTAAACTTTTGAATATCATAATAATGTGCTGTGTGGTTGAGCCTATCTGTGATAAGGACAAACTTCTCTATGAATTAATAGCAAACTGAGCGACTGAGCTACAGCTGTGAAATCAACAAAAATGTGATATCGTGATCATAAAATTGAACTGGGAAATGAAATGCTTCGGTTGAACTACTCCACTGATTCAATTGAAAACAAAATTATACTATATCAACAAACAGAAACAAAAACATAAGTGAAAATAAACACAACGGGACAGTAGCTCATACATTCGAATCACATAAAACAGACAACTACGTCTCCAACAGCATCGATGTCAAATACACCTGATATTAACACGGATGAAGACAGATCAGCGCGAGACAGGCCAAAGCCATGTGTCCACCCAGACACCCAACGTCGTGAACGTGAGACAACACCTACCCAAGATAACATCGCTTCCACCAAGGATAAGTCAAGATACAATTACCTAGGTCTGAGACCCGTGAAGACCCGGGGTAAAATAGGTCTTCAGCAACCCATGATTGCCGTAAAAGGCAACTAACGGGATCGGGTGGTCAGGCTCGCTGACTTGGTTGATGCATGTCATCGATCCCAATTGAGGGGATCCATGTACATGATGTAAATCACTGGATTGTCTGGTCCAGACTCGATTATTTACAGACCGCCGTCATATAGCTGGAATATTGCTGAGTGCGGCGTAAAACAACACACCAAACCAAACCAAAACCTAGGCCTGAGCGGAATTGCGCCTATCTATGTCTCCACCTACCAGGATGAACATGGTGAGCCGTGGCAACAGGTGGGCTCGAGAAGAACCCACCGAACCCCACCGATAATAACCTCATCCACGACAAATAGAAATCAGAACATTGGCCAAAATGCATCACGCCATAGAAGGTGTACCGAGAATCCGAACAAAACGACCAGTTTTTGTACAACATCAAAGCTGATGAACCATTTCTCTCTGTCAAAGATGGGACCCGTGAAGATCCGGGATGGAACAGGTCTTCAGCAAGCCATGCCGTAAAAAGCAACAATGTTCGTCGTAAGTGGTGACTAACGGGATCGGGTGGTCAGGGACGCTGACTTGGTTGATGCATGTCATCGTATCCCAATTGCGTGGATCGATGATCAGGATGTCAATCAATGGATTGTCTGGCCCGGACTCGATTATTTACAGACCGCCGTCATATAGCTGGATTATTGCTGAGTGCGTTGTTAAACAACAAACAATCAATCAAACTGTCAAAGATCTGAAATACGAGTACGCGTAGGTTATGCGTGTGCGTGTCACGTTCGTCAGACTTATGAAGAAAACTCAACCCTACAACTACCAACACACCTACACTGTCCAGGTGAACATCGACTATAACGACTACGAAGTCTTCGTATCTATAAGGTGGCCAAGTCGTCTAATGCGCCGCGATTCGCTGTGCAGAGTTGCGTCCCTTGGGCTGGCCAGAAACCTATGATTGTGGGTTCGAATTCCGTTTCGCCCCGATTATGTTTCTAGGTTTGTCAGCACCATACCCGTGCTCGTGGGTTTCACCGAAATGGTAAACGTCTGAGACCTGCATCACTTCGGGCTTTCCTCCCACATTAAGCTGACACGTCGTGATATAACTCGAATAATGTTAAAAGGGCGTTAAACCCAACACACTCACTCGTATCTATAAATCCAGACTTTTGTCCTCAAGGTATGAAAGAGAAAGACTATGTACCCAGGACCTGGATGGTGTCGCGTAACGCCGACTCTCATACCCACAGGTAGTAAAACATTCATGTGTCACATCCAGTTTAGACGGGATATTATGAGCAAGGCGTCTGCTCTCCTAATGAAGCTATTAGTATTAACTTGGAATGTACGTGGAGTTATATTCGTCAGACATTGTCTCAATCTGTTGATGTCTTGGCCCACAGAGCATTGGTTACCGGCAAATAGAATGTATCATTTAACTATGTCTCAGGATCTAAATTTGATATCTTATGACGCTGTTTCTCCTTATACTTTGTGTAATTCTCTCTCTTTGGAATAGTATAATGGACTCGTCTTTAAGGAGAGATTGCTTATAATTATGGAAAAAAAATTGTCACGTTTATTTGCTGAATACGCACCATCGTAATAAATGGCAGGATGGCTCCGATGTGCATTAGTCATTGCCCGTCCTTTCCACCACCAGTTTGTCTGGTAAATATCCACGAAAAGGCCGCCATGACACAGTTGGAATATGCATGACCGGCGTAAAACACAATTCACTCAATCATTCTATTAGTCACATGCACGAAACCACACCCGGAATACTGCGACGTCATCTGGTGCACCTATACATGCCAGGCTTCACTCCATGAAGCTTATATTGCTTATCTTTATCTGGCAGCTAAACTAGGCTATATGGTCATTCAGTCTGAAAACGTGACTGTATAAACGCTCCGATCAATACTGTAGACATGTATAGCTGAAATGAATAATATACACGTATTTCCATATTAATTAAACACGTACATATTGCTTCGGGTATATAATTAAAAGTATCAAATGACATTGAAAGCAATATGAAACATGCAATGATTAGTTTAAAAACAAATGCCGACAGCATGTCAACGTGACCTTCCAACATGTAACCTTATACTGACATACCATCCTATGCAATATATTCAGTGATTCATTTGAAATATTATAGATGAACACATAGTCGATAGTTTCCTTTCTGTTGTTAATGATATTGTTAGTCTACAGGTCTTGTTTTGGCCAAAGCTCTCTTTATAACTTACGTTATGGTGAATAATTGAGTGGGTAGGGTTCAATGCTGCTATGAAAAGTACTTCGAACTGGAATTCGAATGCTCGATTATATGTTTCTGGCGTGCCCAAGGGACGCAACTCTGCACACTGAATTACAGCGCCTTGGACAACGGGGTCACCTGTTGCTCAGGTGTGAAAGAATTAGTTGTGTGCAACGATGAAATTAACAGTTTGAGTCAAGATAAAATTAGTAATTATAAGGGTTTGAGAGCCCAACGTAACGCAGGTTAAACGTTTACCATTTTTGTTACGCCTCTGTTAACAATACTCCAGCAAAATGACGACGAGAGACACCAAAAAAAGGGGAAAATAAGTAATTTCACAGCCATAACTTACAATTGACATTAAATCACTTTGGTGATGACGACTCTACATTGCCTGACTGTAAAGAAAACTGGATTTGATTGACAACGTACATTGAATGTGGTCTTAAGGATTACATTACACGGTACAGCAATTCATCACACATGTCCCCTTGCTTTATTGCGGATACCTCACTTCACAAGAGACCCGTGGGGCCCTTTTCAAATGCAGTAAAGTAGCTGATGATAATGGCACGATAACAATGAGGTGTCTTTCTATACATTTGAGACTTCTTCTGTCAGAATCATTACCCAGAATTGTTTTATGCCGCAGTCAGCCATAAATAAATATAAACGTCAACGTCAGGGAATTATCTGTCTCGGTTATCTGCCGAAGCTGATTCCACTTGGCGTAAAATGCAAAAAAGTGGAAAGAAATATATGGATGGATCGCTGAAAATCAGTGTCGACACTAGGTGTTTTTGGAAAGCGTAAGCATATCCTTCTCTTCCGGGAGTACGCGACGTTCACACTGTTTGCTTAAAAGAGTTACTGTATTCGACGTAATAAGCGCCCAGGGCACTCTCAAAATTAGAAATAGGGGGCTGTTATTAGAATATTATTTTGGTGGAAAAAAAATGTGGTTTATGCTGACGGTCTGAACTGTTTATATACGACAGATGTATTTTTTCAGAATATAATTGCCCATAATTAAGGGTGCATATAACACATTATACACGAATAAATAAGTCTTGTGTACATTGATCAATCGGAAGGGATGCTAATTGGGATTGTTCACTTGCCAATATATTTGCAAATATCGCCGTGAGCGCTTATTAGAGCGGGGCGCTTATTACACCGAATACGGTAAGTGTTTGCGTGTGCAATACGCCTTCCATACGACGGCGGCGAGTCTTGTCCGGACAATCCAGTGTCACGGTGGTGCGTTTACTGATTTTGTTGGCACTTTAAACGATATCATGCATTCAGCTAACCAAGGTGGCCTGGGAACAGTCGAGTCGGACGAGCAAGTGGTTGACTGTAAGGTCACAAAGGTGGAGGACATCTTCAGTTGTCACTCGGTTTAATGGCTTCATGGCGAACTGGTACGGGCGTTTCCTGCTGTCCTCTATTTCCTTCGGGAATTTCGCAGTTTTGTAGAACCCTGTGCCTGGGAACAAATCCTTGGCTACGGAGTTCCTTATCTGTAAAGGAAGCATTTCCTCAGACTTATCGCCTCAATTTCATACATTCATACATTAGTTTAGTCAAATCATTTAAAGTTGTATAGATGGTATTGAGCTTTTTGGTTGTTCTAGCAAAACTTAAGTTCTTGAAAGTGTTGTTGGAGACTCCATGACACTGGACATCTAAGAGAAACTCTATGTATATAATTATTCTTTAGTGAACACGTCACAGTGTGTTTAAAGGTGATCAATTCTTGAATTCTTTGAGGTTAAGCGGCAGAGTGTCAACAGCGATCTTCAAATTAGTGGTCCGCGATGCAGGATTTGTTTGTTTGTTGTTTAACGCCGCACTCAGCAATATTATAGCTGGAGGTCTGTAAATAATTGAGTCTGGACCAGACAATCCAGTCTATGACATCATAAGCATCGATCCACGCAATTGGGATACGATGACATGCATCAACCAATTGCAAGTCAGCGAGCCTGGCCACCCGATCTCGTAAGTCGCCTATTTCGACAAGCATAGTCGCCTTTTATGGCAAGAATAGGTTGCTGAAGACCTATTCTATCCCGGATCTTCACGGGTTCCGCGTTGCAGGAACTAAGGGTAAATGGTGACTACATGAGTTCACTCATGGCTATGTTCCCCCGAGGACAGTTGGTGTTAGTCCTTGTCATGCTTTAAGAACCAATACAAGGATTTTCTACTGTATTCCAACAGCAACACTGAGCCAATGAAGATCCTTTAAACCAGGGTTTATGTGATCCATTTTTTTGTTTTGTTTTTATGACCAGCTTGACAGCCGTGTTCTGATATCGCTAATGTCCAAGTTATCCATATTACCTCATGTTCTGAACCGACGTTCGATCCAGTTTGGCTGAGGCTCAGCCGGCGGGCTTGTTACTTGTCTTAGGTACTGCGTGGAAGGCGGTGAATTAGCAAAACTTAATCTAATATTCAGGTTGGTGTTTTTTGTGATAGCTCTTAACATAAGGGAATTAGATCAAGTGAGAGATAAGAACTCACCTCGATGCCATATGTTTCACAATTCCTTTTGTTGAGATCTGTCGCCTTCTTTTCCTTTGGGAAAGCGTCTTAAGCTACAGCATCTACAACCGATTACGTACGCGCTTCCAGGCACATCCGCTCGCCTCGACAACCTAATTCAGATGGTATGCAATTGATAAAACCACCGAACCTGACCACACCGATCCAATTTAGTCCTGGGGATCTGTTCTAACCCGGATTGGTTGAATAAATACTGTGATCTACCTTAAATCATGAATGGTTCAGAGAGGCGAAAATGACTTTTGACTAGACATCCTGTCAGATAACCAATTTAGCTTTGTTAACATAGAGTCTCGTATCTTGTTGCCAACAGGTACATCAAAGGTCTTGGCCAAGGTCAAACAGGCGACGCCATTCCTTGGCCGACCTATTAAGGCTCTTTCAACTCGGATTTTTACTCACTCTACAAACTCTTGACATCGTTGTGACCATACGACAAATAGTTACATTTACGTTAGTTTATTCATATACCCCGTGAGCAATCCGAATAATAAGAGGGCTCAAGCCCCAAACGCTTATTGTAAGAGGCGAATAAATGTATCGGGTGGTCAGGCTGGGTGACTTGGTTGATAGTATGTCATCGTACCCTCGACGGCGCGGAAGGCTGTTCATAATACCAATCACTGATTTGCCTCGTTCAGACTCGATTGTTTCAGGCAGTCGTCATAGAGCTTGAATATTACTGAGTGCAACGTTAAACAACAGACCGCCTCCGTGGTCTAATGGTAGAGCGTCCGCCCGGAGAGCGGAAGGTCCGGGGCTCGATCCCCGACCGCGTCATACCAAAAGACGTTAAAAGATGGTACTTGTTGTTATCCTGTCTGGCGCTCGGCATTAAGGGCTTAAACAAGGACTGGTCGGCTCGGAGACAGTATACTGTGTCTGATTGAGGTATTCATGTTAAACTGCGGCATGGTATCTCAGTGAGCTAGCACTATAAATCGGCATCAGTCCGCACTAGTACCAGCAGCCACACACACGTACACGTGCATGCACGTCGCTATATGAGTGCAATCATCTTGGACGCGACGTTAAACCCCATTTCACCTCACCTCACCGTTAAACAACAAAGCAGAAAAATAGTACATCATAATACATTGAACGTTTCTCGCCGAAGTCAGTATTATGCTATGCATTGTATTAATAGCTTTATGAAAATGCATGTTACCAATATACGCAAATTCAAGTTATGGTTCAACTATCAATTTAATGTAACACATTTCTTATGTTCAGTCAATAACCTGAATCAATAATTACGCTGTTACAATACTAATTTGTAACGCGTTGATGACATGAAGCCCTTTGAAGAATCATCACCGATGATAGCAGAGTATATCCATTTCCCCCAAGCTTTTCAGAGATTAATTCTACTTCCCTGTATAAACACAAATCCGTATTTAATATTTAACAAATAGACACCAACACTTGTACTTCTATCTTTTATTATTCATGCAGAAAACCCACGGGATGAAAAGGTGATATGGCACCACTCAACCAAATTCCCATTACTTGATTTTTTTGACCTGACATGATGTTATAGTCAAAGAGCCCAATTCATTTGTTGTCTGCGATATCGCACACACTAGAGCGACCCCTTTCATTTTCATTTTTTATCCTTGAATAGGCTTAATATTAAACTCACAGTGTATTGATTTTTTTGCTTTTTAGTACAAAAGTTGTTAATGATGCAGACAATGAAAATGCCGTGCGTATGATGATATAGTATCGCTGCTATATGTACTTGTAATCAAAGCCCATTGTGCGATGTCCGGAGCATGTGTTACTGAATCAATATCAAATAGTGATGATACTGAAGAAAGCACGCGGCCCCGCCAGTGTCATCCGTCACCAATACATGCAAAGGCATGTCAAATGTCCACCTGAAAAAAACACCGGAACATAGGGAAGAAGTAAAAGTGGGGTATATACATCGGACATCATTTTTGTCACTGCTGCGTCAAATTTCGAAATGTCCTCCACATGTCTACCATGAAACGTTTGTAAAGCTTTATGAGACCTTGAATCTTGTAAACCTGATCAAACGTTTGAGAAAGAGTCGTATGACGCTCTTTAAAATCACCATAGAAAGAGCATGCTAGATTGTCCCTCGAAAGTTGTGCAATGTAGATTCCAAATGCTGGAACGACTGGACTACTGTTCGACATGAAGGGAAAGTTGATTATTGGAAATTTGACGCCATGCATATAGTCTTGTGGATAGACTCTGTTACTACACATTTTTATGCATAGGTCTAAATATGAGGCGATTTCACGGGTCTCTTTTATTTCTAGTTCAGGTGGCTGAAGGTAACTCCCCAGAAGGTTTTGGTTGGTTGGTTGGTTTGTTGTTTAACGCCGCACTCAGCCATATTCCAGCTATATGACGGCGGTCTGTAAATAATCGAGTCTGGACCAGACAATCCAGTGATTAATATCATGAGCATCGATCCACGCAATTGGGATCGATGACATGCATCAACCAAGTCAGCGAGCCTGACCACCCGATCCCGTTAGTCGCCTTTTACGACAAGCATAGTCGCCTTTTACGGTAAGCATGGGTTGCTGAAGACCTATTCTATCCCGGAATCTTCACCAGAAGGTAATTACTATTTGACCATTATGGAAAGATATCAGATGATCGTATACCTGAAGCTTAAGTTAAACTCCTTGATCAAATATAATGTAATGTAGTGACATAAAGAAAGTCCTTCCTTGATTATATTAAGGATTATGGATAATTTATAATTTGGTGGTACATTTGCTGGACCCAGCAATATCTATCAATGTGTACGTATTTTTATGGAGCTTTGAATCAAATACCAAGGAAGAATGGACATGTTTTCAAGTTTAGGAGTCACGCCAAACGTTGATAGCCCTGATTCATGGACTTGCCGGAATTCTTCCTAAATTAACATACTTGGCTTATGTGATGTGATGCCTATACCAAGTGCTTTGATCAAACAATGCTTACATATAACGGTTATGTTATTTGAGGGATAGTCAGTGGAAACAACTACAAACCTTTCATGTAGGACAACAAGATTTTCGATGGCAACACCTGGGACAAAATGGGTTTATTCCAATTCTGTTTCCTCCTTTCAAGTTTGTGTATTCTACCAATGACAACATAACGCACTGATTTAACCCACCTCGAAAGACATTCAGTAGGTTCATCTCTTCTGGCCAATGTTTTCGAGAGCATTCATTGTGATGTTAGAGTTGTGACATAAATATGTTGCAACAAAAGATAAGTTGTGAGTATATGACCAAAAGGTTGGTAGTAGTATGATGAGTCTTGGCAACCATCGGTAGTGGAATTTATATCATGATACCCAAAGTCCTCGATCTGCAACACGCTGCTATAACTGTTGTTTGTTTGTTTGTTGTTGTAGCAATATTCCAGCTATATGACGGCGGTCTGTAAATAATCGAGTCTGGACCAGACAATCCAGTTATTGACATCATGCGCATCGATCCAGGCAACTGGGATCGATGACATGCATCAACCAAGTCAGCGAGCCTGACCACCCAATCCCGTTAGTCGCCTTTTACGACAAACATAGTCGCCTTTTACGGCAAGCATGGGTTGCTGAAGACCTGTTCTACTCCGGATCTTCACGGGTCGATCCTTTAGGGGAAACTGTCCGTGGTTCCTGAAATTCGAAATGCATTTAGGGAAACTGATTTTTGGCTGAAAATGTTACTTAAGATTAAAGCATCACTTCCCTTGTTGCAAATGTCAACTTCAGGAACATATAGTCTTTTTCTAATTCAATGTTGCCCGTTCTAGTTGGACCAAACGTTTCAAAGCAACATGGAGAACTATACTCTCCAGTTGATACTGTGGACTCTCTATGGGGGTGGACCCATCCATCATCAAAAGTTGCTGGAGCCCTTTGATTTTGAACTTGTTCGTACTTTGTGAAGCCCCCCTGATGGAGGGGGAACAACCCATCCTAATCAATGGTACCATTTGGCCTTCTTCTACATGTACCTTGTGACCGTCTTGATATGCTTGAAATTGACTTTATCTTGAAGTTGGCAGCTCGTTACAAAAACTGCCAACGGGTTTTTTTTGTTGTTGGTGGGGTTTTTTGGGGGTTTTTTTTGTTTTGTTTTTTGCGGGGAGGGGGTGTCATTATATTCATATAGCATTGCTGTACATATACAAAGCAGTCGAATCCAATGTTTTCTTCAGAACATCCTATTTGGTCGATTGCAAGTAAGGCTATAAGATGGGTGGTAAGTTGTTTTCGTGCAAAGGATAGAGTGGTTTTCCTAATTGGAATGTTGGTAGACATCATTTTGAAGCGTTTGTGTTGATGCTCCATCTATGCTGGCTGACTCGTGTCGATCATTTCTGGCGTGCCCCTTCAACATAAATCAATCCGCAAAGGGTGCATTCAGTGTCATATATGACATTTAGTGTGACATGACAGGTCTTCAAGACGTTTTGTGAAGTATGCAGAATTAAACAAATGTCCAACATTACTTTTATAATTGGTCATAATTGGCAATATTGGCATGGTAGTTAATTGAATCAATTCACATACAAAATATGTGTACATTAATGTATTATTACACGTTTAAAATACATACACATAAACCAGCTAATATATTCCACTCCCGCAACACGAGCTCATATTAAACCTAACAATATATTTCGAAACCGGAATTATGTCTGAAGCAATTATAAAGACGGAAGACACAGGGACTAAGTCTTTACTTCGAGACAACCGTAAGTTCGACAAACAGTGATTGACTGTATTTATCACAAAAGGTAATTATGGTCCACTATGATAAATGTTGAAACAAAAATTCGCCGATAAGGATATAATTTTATTTCATATTATACTGTAAGTAGTCTATATTTATCTCGGAGTGGGGTTATTATAACGTGTATTCACGCCTGGAATGATACGGCAGTGCGATTACATTTTTGTTGCATCCCCACGCACTTTGTTCTCTTTATACGGACCCACAGACATGGCGTAATTTATTGATAGTTGATTTAATATCCTCGTTGGTAATAAAGAGGATACTAAAGTCATTATCCCTTTATTTCAAGTGTATGTCCCTCATGAAATATTTTCCCTCTTTGTAATCTTACTACAGGTCCCGACAGGTAAAAGGGATTCCACACAAGACATCAGCCTGATATGAAATAGGAAGCTCGTTTAATATCTGATAATTAGAAAACACAGATCCATATTTCTAGGGACCTATAGAAAATCAAGACATGCATAGTCCTGTGCAGTCAAGAATCAATCTTCGTGGATATTCAGGTTGATAGCTGATAATGTTCGTTAATAATTTCGTCTTGGTGTTTTTTCATTATAATTATTTGAAGAGGATTCCTGATCGCTTGCAAGAAAAATCTCAATACACGTACACGAGTCATTGGTCGGTTTTAAAGAAACGTATTTTCATCAACGGGTATATAATTATTTATGATGACAATTGTCAAGCT
This sequence comes from Haliotis rufescens, assembly GCF_023055435.1. Classification (NCBI taxonomy): domain Eukaryota; kingdom Metazoa; phylum Mollusca; class Gastropoda; order Lepetellida; family Haliotidae; genus Haliotis; species Haliotis rufescens. The sequence goes on along the minus strand of NW_025964212.1, from coordinate 1,652,672 downwards.
AAATAACACAGTAAGAGATCTGTCTGAGATTAGACAGGATATCAGTAAGTGAGCCATTTCACCAAGACCCCATCAATCAGAGACAATATTCCAGTAATAACACCTTTCCTGTCTTTACCAGAAACGTCTCTCGTGTAAGGCTGGAACAGCAAGGAACGGTGGCAATCATCTTAAAATATTCTCAAAGCAAGGGACAATACATGTTTAACAAGCTTTTGTGGTTGATGCCACATTGGAATGAAAAGCAAAGACATTTTATTGTAATTATTTCAGTCAAAGAATTGTTCTCCCATAACTGGCAAAAACCGAGCTACTATACTATTGCAGCCACTAAATACAAAATACGCCGTTTAAAAATGAATGTCATTTTGCATTGATCATTTATTTTGTCTTCTGTCATTATCCATTATGGTGCTTCATCACAGATACGTTCAGTGATCCATTCATAAAATTTTCACCGCTGTTTTACCTTTTACGGCCAATGGAATCTGTTTCGGTGGATAATCGAGACTGGATATTCTTTATATTACGGATCTTGAGTTCTTCATAAGTTATAAATGAATCTGAGTTTCATCATTTCAATGACAGGACCCGAACAAGGAAAGTGCTTCAATCTTAAGTAACATTTTCAGACAAAAATCAGTTTACCTGAATGCATTTCGAATTTCAGGAACCACGAACAGTTTCCCTAAAGGATCGACCAGTGAAGATCCGGAGTAGAACAGGTCACTGGATTGTCTGGTCCAGACTCGATTATTTACAGACCGCCGTCAAATAGCTGGAATATTGCCGAGTGCGGCGTTAAACAACAAACAAACAACCATTTCAGTGACAGGGAAGGTTGTGTGACTTAGATGGTAACGAATGTAAAAAAACACAATATTTCAAACATGAGTTCAATTCATGCCGTTACTCAACAACATGTTATTCCTTTTGTAATCCGGAAACGGGGGAATAAGACATCATGATAATTTACAACCTTTTACTGTCATCGAAGACGGAATGATGTCTATACCATGTAATTATATAATGTGTACCAAACAACAAAAGGTTATTAGTGTCTTATCCAAAGGAAAAGAAGCTAATAATTATAAGGGTTATAATTCTATGTTCCAGTAATGACATAATTTGCCATGTTGTTATATATATATTTTGGTTCCTTGAAACACCTGGTGTCATCACTAAGTTTTAGTGATCCATTTGAGGAATTCTCACCACTATTTTGACTTTTATGCATAACGGAATCTGTTTCGGCAATACATCGAGACGTTTATGGCGTTGACGCTATACATTCAATTAGACACAATCGAAATGCATATTTAACTTAACGGTGTATAAACGAGGTACTTACAAGCCTGCGTGGTTTATAGGGATTACAAACAAGCAGGTATAAAACTGAGTGAGTGAGGGAGTTGGGTTTAACACCGCTTTGAACAGTATTCCAGTTATGTCACGGCGTGTCAGTTTAATGTGGGAGGGGAGCTTGAAGTGATGCGGGCCTCAGACGTTCATCACGAGCACAGGCATGGGACAGACAGTGAACCGGGATTCGAACTCACAATCATATGTTTCTAGCTAGCGTGCCCAAGGGACGCAACTGTGCACATCAAATTGCAGCGCCTTAGACGACTGGGCAACCCGTGGCCCACAAGGATAAAAGAACCACTATAAACATGTGAGATCAATAATAATGATAATTTGTCAAAGGTGATCAGGTGAAAAATTGTAACTGTTCTTAGAGAGACTCCAAAACATTTCCTGCGGATTTTCCTTTTTGGTCCCACTGCAATGGTATACAATGACTTCAACTTCAACATATATTCTGCGATTAAAAACGTGAAGGACGTGGACTTACGTACCATCTCCGGGGGACAATGTTTTTACACTACTTCAACCCCATTCGAGGTACAGCCATTAACAATCTTAGTTATCCAATTTATTCTACCAATATTAAAAAAAAATCATTTATGAATTACAAAACACTATTATCAAAATTTATTTAACAGTTCTTTTTCTTTAAAAACTCTAAGGATTAAATATTTATCCCTTGTGATGGAAAAATCAATACAGTCAAGCAAGATATGCTTGACTGAGATTCTCTCATCACAAGGGATACAAAATGGAGGATCCTCACCTTTCAGTATAAATTCATGAGTATATCTTGAATGGCCAATACGACGTCGTCGCATAATGACCTCATGAAATCTGGACTGACAAACCAAATAGGTGTAACCGATATTTGGTTTTATTGTATGTAATTTATTTATACTCACTTGGGTGTCCCACTTCTTCTGCATTAGATCTCTGATGTAAGAGCTGATAACAGGCTTATAGTAACTGTAGGGAAGAAGAAGTGGTGTCACAGATTTGTTGAGAGCTGCTTTAGCTGCAGCATCAGCCATTGTGTTACCAACGATTCCAACATGGCTGGGTAACCAACAAAAACCAATGTCGTATTGGCCAGTTGCAAGATTATTATATAATTCTAAAATGTCAAGAATCAGTGGATGGGTAGTGTTTACATTTTGTAGTGTTTGTAGGCATGAAAATGAATCGGAGAATATGAGAAATTGCTTGCACTGTCTGTGTTGCTGAATATATCCCAATGTTGTGTGTATAGCCTTGGCTTCAGCGGTGAATATGGAGCTATTATCTGGTATTCTAGAAAAGATAAGTGTTGATCCAACGACATTGGCACTAGCAGTTTTCCACCATCCTTGGACCCATCAGTGAAAATGGAGTGGTGAGAATAATATTTGGATCTTAATTGGATGTACTCCTGTTGGAAAACTAATTGGTTTGTTTCGGATTTTCTAAAATTAGCATGTGTTAGGTCTACCATTGGTTTGACAAGTTGCTAAGGAGGTGAAGACAACAGCTGATTTGGCGCAATAATATCCAGATCTATATTAGCTTCCTCAACTACTTTGATGGGAGTACCAGATAGACACACTTCTGGGTCCTTATGCGGTCTATATTTTCTGCAGAAATGTATACAGTTAGTTTTTTCTTTGGAATATGTAAAGCCATTGGCAAGCGACCATTTATGTATTTTATTCAGACATAGTTGCAGTTGTCTCTCAATAACATGCATGTTTTACCCCGACAAGAAATATTAAAATCATCTACAAACAGCGAACCATCTACTGAATGGCTTAAAACTTTTGAAAGACTATTGACTTTGATACTGAATAGTGTGACAGACAAAATTCTGCCTTGTGGGACACCCTGATCCTGATTGTAAATGGTCAGACAGGGTTGTACCCACTCGGACTTGAAATTGCCTGTCAGTTAAAAACTGATATTACATGAGGCAAACGTCCTCTCAAACCAAAATCATGTAAATCATGTAAATCCTGAAAAAATGCCATGCTTCCAGGTAGTATCATATGCTTTCTCGAGATCAAAGATGTATTGAGACTTCATGTTATTTATTTACTATATCATTTTTTTAACAAAGGATTCTAAACGTACTAAGTGATCAATAGTACTTCGATTTTTCCGGAAACCACATTGAATATTTGTGATAAGATTGTTGATTTCCAAATACCATAGTAATCTGTTATTTACCATTCGTTCCATGGTTTTACAGACACAACTGGTTAAAGATATTGGGCGGTAATCAGAGAGATCTGTATGATTCCGACCAGGCTTTGGTATCGGGGCTACAATGGCATTATGCCACGATTTGGAAAAGTCCCCGATGTCAATATTTGATCAAATATATCTAAAAGGATAACGAGACATGATTCAGGCAAATGCTCCAATAGCTGGTAGTGGATATTATCAGTTCCTGTCGCTGTATCAGGAGCTTGCCCAAGGGCAGTTTTTAGTTCATGTAAAGAAAAGACTTCATTATAGTCTTCACGATTGTCAGACTTAAAATTTATTATATTTTTTTCCTGTTATTTTTTATATTTTTGAAATTCAGGGACATAATAAGATGATGAAGAATGTTTGGCAAGTGTTTCCCCAAGTTTATTGGCGATGTCTATTTTATCAGTTAATAATTTATCACCGTCCTTTAGATGGTGAATAGAAGATTTGGCACCTTTGCCTTTTTAATTTCTGAACCATGTTCCACACCTTGGACATAGGTGTACGAGAGTTTATTTTGGAGACATAGTTCCTCCACAATTGTCGCTTATTCTGTTTAAAAGAGCGTCGAGCCTTGGCATTTGTAATTTTAACCTTATCTAAATTATGGACAGTAGGATGTCTGCGAAAATATTTTTCTGCTTTCTTCCTACACTTTCTGGCCTGTTGGCATTCATTTGTGAAACATGGTCTACGAATATGAGGATTTGCAGAGGACTTAGGAATTGTTTGTTCAGCAATGTCATTGAGTAGGTCCGAAAACAGCTGTATTGGATCTGGAATATTCCTGAAAAGGTCATGTTTTATTATGTCAATACATAGTATCTCATGTAATGACCCATTTGCTTTGGTAAAGTTCCACCTTGATAAAGGTTGATCATCAGAAGGGTTAAGAGTTTTAAGAATGGTTGGGAAGTGATCACTCCCGCAGAGGTCATCATGGACCAACCATTCAAATTCATTGTACAAGTTTGAGTCTGTGAGTGACAGATCGAGGACAGAATACGTCCCAGTGGCTGGATGTAAATATGTGATGGAATCATCATTAAACATACATAGGTTGTTGTCAGAAATAAATTCCTCAATGCTTTTCCCTTTATGATTTGTATCTGCACTTCCCCAGAGCGGATTGTGTCCGTTCAGATCACCCATGATAATGCAGGGCTTTGGAAGTTGATCGTATAGATTTTGTAGATCAGACTGCTGAAGATCCGAGGAAGGAGGGATATATGCAGTCAGACGAACAGCAACAGTTTGAAGATTGGTATTAAGAGGGACAGGACTATGTATGATCCCCGGTTGCACCAAGATGGTTGATCCTCCCGTTGCTTTATCTCCTGGAGGAGAAAAGGAATGATAGACAATGTACTGTCTTAAGGTAAACTGATCTGTAGATTTCAGGTATGTTTCCTGAAGACATAATGCTGACGGTTGAAAATCCTGTATCAATAATTGTATCTCATTAAAATTATGCCTAAGTCCTCTGCAATTCATTAACTATAAAAGTCCAGTTTCCACCCTTGCCGAACTAGGCTGGTATTATGGAGTAACGTTTTGGCTGGACTAACGAGTCATAGTCCAATCAAAATCGCGGACCGAAATCGAAATCCGGTTCGTAAAGTGTCATGCAGATTTCGGTCGACTGCAGGATCTGCAAAACATGTGCACCGCTAATTCGTTGTCGACAGATATTTTCTAAATCTTTTCATGTTTTTAATCAAGGTGATCACGTGATTTGAAGCACTTCGCGATGTAAGACCCGTTTTATCACAATATAGATCTTGATTATCGATCAGATCGTCTTGACTGGGCGCCACCGTTTTGTTTGAAGCAAATGCAAGTGATACGAGAGGTTGAATCTGATTGGTCAATAGTAGAGGCATAGAAAGGACATAACTCGTAATAGCCACTGGTGACGCTACGATCGAGCCCAGGAATTCCAGCCTAGTTCGGCAAGGGTGGAAACTGGACTTTTAAAGTCAGTTAACTCTCTTGCCTCGGGAAGATGCTGCAATTACACTGCATTATATTGGATAATTGAGTAATGGTGGCTCAATTGGAGATCGCTCGCGTGAATGTGAGGAGGAACTACTCCTCCGCCTGTCCTGTGAGAGCAGAGTAACCTCCATGTTCCGCCTGTCCTGTGAGAGCAGAGTAACCTCCATGTCCAGAGGCCCAAAGGAGTTCTGTAAAGGAACTTCCGAAGGTGAAGGGACTGAATCTCAGTCTGAGATCCTGAACTTGATTGACTGATGGCAGGAATAGGTTTATCAATTGGAATAGTAGCAACAGGTTGTTCTGACTTGACCTATGTCAAGTCTGTCTGACATGATATGGAGCGTGAGACTGCAGCGGAGTAAGAAATAGTTGATGGAGTCGTGGTCTGATCTTTTAATAGTTTATTGGCATCCAGGTAGGATATGTTCCTTACACATTTTAGTTTCATTATTTAGATTCAATCTGCCACACAGGGCAAGATTGGGATGAAGCAGCATGTGGGCCAGAACAGTTTGCACATTTCAAATCATTTTCGCAGTCAGTGCTCTCATGGTTGGCACCACATCGATGACATACCACAGAGTTATGACAGGATTTGGAACCATAACCGAAATTATGACACTTGTAGCATCGGAGCGGGTTGGGGACACACACATCCATTCCGATGTGGAAATAACCTGCTTAATTGACTGGGGAAGGGATGTCATGAGATGCGTAATTGTATTTGTGATGACACCGTCCTTCTTGAACGTGAAACGTTTAACTGCAGTAACATCCTGGTCTTCCAACTCTGTAGCTATTTCTTTTTCAGACATGTCGGACAGACAACGAGCCCTGTCACGAACAATGCCTCGACAAGAATGTAATGTTCTGTACACAGACACAGCAACCTCAATATTAGCAATGTAGAGATAGATAAAAGATTGGGAGATTGCTGTCTCCGTGCACACTCCACCAGAAGCGAACCACTACGGAGACGGGTGACGTTCTTGATCTCGTACATCATTCGGAGGTCAACAGCACCAGATTGGCCCTCTGACGCCTTCTGGCATAAGACTCTAGGCAATTATTTGTAGTTAGACACTGAGCTAACAATACACGAAGATAGTTCACACGTGTGCACACACAATATCATGCACAGGGCTTGGCATGACCAGCCGATTGATAGGATCGGGCCCATCCTACCAACCGTCAAGGTGAAGTAAGGGTCAAAGTGGCGTGTTGGGCAAAAGGAACACTGTTCCTGGCTCCAGTGCCCTCAACCACCAGAATCCCGTCCTCAACCGACACAGGGGCGCAACCCACGGCAAACAGGTTGCCCAATTCGGTCGCCTTTTACGACCAGCAATGGGGTGCTGAGGACACATTCTACCCCGGGTCTACACGGGGATGAGCTATTAGCGTAACCCAGCACTCACCACGGGCAGGTTGCTCTTCACGAGTGCTCTCGAAGTAAGGCACTATCTGTATAACAAAGCATTACTAATGAGCAATGTCTAAGTAAAATAATTTGAAATTCTTTTTCGATGTACTCCATTAATGTGCATAAACTTTTACAATGGCACTCATCATAACACTGGTGTTGTATTCATGATCACCAGAGAGTCTTATTAAGCTAATTTGGCTTGGGGGCGAATGGCGATATATGAGAATGGCCACAGGCGAATGTGTTGATTCATACATTATCCTTAATGTACCAATGCTTTTATCTGAAGTATATTTCGTCACTAGGGAGACTTTGGTGTCAAATGGAGCTTTGCTTCACAGATAAATACATGTCGTTCAAAACGTGCTGAATGGATCTGTTTTCACCGTGGCACTCTAAGGTTGACCATTAATAGAATTCATTTAGGGTCAAATCTTCTACCTTTACAACCACCTTCCCCGCTGTTAAAGGGCGTTCGGGTAGCTTCGTGGTTAAAGCGTTCGCTCGCCACGCCGAAGACCCGGGTTCGATTCCGGACAGGGGTACAATGTGTGAAGCCCATTTCTGGTGTCCCCCGGGGTGATATTGCTTGAATATTGCTAAAAGTGGCGTAAAAACAAACTCACTCACTCCCCGCTGTTAATGTCAGCATGACGTCAAGGCAACGATCAAAAGGATAATAGCGGATTGTAACAAGCTCAGGTTAACATGACAAAATATGTTAATTCTATCACAATATTATATGTAGGCTTTTATGAAAGCGTCCTCCTCAAGTGCACTGCATGTATCTGTCAGACTATACTTTGTTTGTAAAGTAAAACAAATTAAAACGTTGTGTTTGATTGAAATCCTTTTGAACATTTCATTGTTTGATGTATTGCTTTGACTTATATTTCAGCAGTTGTTTATTAATTGACATACAATATATTCATTTTTAGTTGTTCTTTGCACTGCTTCTGCATCTTGGTCAAATGACAAAGATAATTCGTAATGCAAAATGTGTAAGTGTTCCAGGCCTATGACTGAGTGAACATTTAACGTCACATCGACATTACTTTAGCATTATAGCGATGATCCAGGATAATTTTTCACTATAGAGTGTATGTGCGACATTAACAATCGTTTCAGTTACATCAAGACGTTTCGGCTTATTATTTGTGGAAGCCCGAAGCGTTTCTTTGTTTTTGTTTGTTCTTTTTGCACTCAGTAATCTTCCAGCCATATGACGGCGGTCTGTAAATAATCAGGTCTGAATCGAGACAATGCAGTGATTGATATCATGACCACTCGGTCCACATAATTGGATTACGATGACATGCATCAACCAAGTCAACAGCCTTACCACCCGATCCCGTTAGTCGCTTCTTACGACAAGCATAGTCAACTCTTACGATAAGGAAGGGTTGCTGAAGACCTATTCTATCCCGGATCTTCACGGGTCTGATGCAGGTCGTACAGGTTTGCTTGGATGATATAAAGAGGATGGTTGATGCTGCTGACATTTCAGAGTGAAGTCATGTCTGTCTCAAACATATGTGGGTTCGGTACGTAAGTACACATAACTTCTACATTTGTAAATAATGTGTTTCCATTCACGAACAGGTAGGGCCCATTGCTTTGCTTTTGTTTGTGACGGGGGCTACCGGTGGCTTTGTCATTTATACCAAACAATATATCGCATTGATGTTAAAAATTGTTAATTTGATTTCACTGTTTATAATATGTTTCAAATCAAAAGGAGAAAATGGTCAAAAGATGTATGTTTTCAAAACGAAGTGATCAACCCATTGTTAATTTCCTGGTTCGTTTGTTGCCTGACACGGCACAGCAGTATCCCTGCCACACGGCGGCCTGTTGACAAACTACCTTAAATAACACGGAATTCCGAATGGGTTCCTTCTTTTGTACTTTATAAAAAAGAGATAAGATTACCAATACTCAAAGGCCTTGATGGTCACTATTTGTGGGATAAACGATGTTATACCGCCGGCGAATTATCGAGATAGCCAAGATCGTGTTATCAAGGGTTGATAATAAAAGGAAGATGAAGAAGACGCAGAAAAGAAAGAAAAAGGGAGTGGGGCAAGAAAGATAAGTTCATAAACATGTTCAAACTAATGAAAAATAGTTTTACAGGCAATTAGATGCAACCAATGGCAGTAATGAGAAAAGACCCATCATGTGTTCCAGTGAAAGGTTTTGGAAACAGTTGCGGTCTTTACCCGGTAACTGTTACCTCGAGGAACCATTGGTAGAGGATTACAATTATATTGTACACGACAAAATAAGGTCACCATTGTTGTGTTTCATTACACCTGATTGCCTGAAGAATGTAATAATAAAAGTCCAAATCTAATACGGCGCAATGGTCTGATGGTATGCAAAACCGCTATTGGAAACTGTTCCCTTGTGTCCAAACACCATTACTTCACTGTTTAAATTCCCTTGTGGATACAGGGGAGGTTGCGCCATGGTTGAACAATTCTTCTCCCAAATAAAGGAATTTTACTCAAAATCTTCGACCCTATTACATGTGTCTTACAGATCTTGTGTCACCAAACTGCGCTTCCAATGACATTATTTACATGGAGCAGAAAGGAGCCAGAAAGGGAAGGTTCAGAAAATGATTCTTGGAGACGCTCAAAACTTACCTTACCCCCGTAACCTCTCAATGCGTTGGATAGACTACAGAAAAGCTTGTTTCTGTACCTCTCGAATGGGTTTTAAAATCACTGGAATGTATTGACGTCCACGAGCGACTATTTCTATTAGAAGAGTAATATTTGAGGACCATTCTTTTTGTGTTTTGCTTTTTCTGCGTGTCACTAAATCCTTTAAGCTTTTTACTTGGGAGGATGAAGGTTGTCATCCCGGACTTCCTCAGCACATATCCCCAAAACCCCTTACACACCTTCTTTCAAGGATGACCTTGAACGTCTTGCCAAATGTGATACCACACTTAAAAACAGATTCTGCTTGTCGAGTCCTTTTCTAATGATAATGACATATCTTTTGGACTCGACAAATGCAGCAATCTTCATCTGAAACGGCGAGTGTGAAGAGGAAGGATCACTCAGTTTTCTTAGGGGGAGGGACCCGTGAAGATTCCGGGGTAGAATAGGTCTTCAGCAACCCATGCTTTCCGTAAAAGGCGACTATGCTTGTCGTAAAAGGCGACTAACGGGATTGGGTGGTCAGGCTCGCTGACTTGGTTGATACATAGCTGCATGTCATCGATCCCAATTGCGTAGTTCGATTGTCATGATGTTAATCACTGGATTGTCTGGTCCAGACTCGATTATTTTACAGACCGCCGTCATATAGCTGAAATATTGCTGAGTGCGGCGTTAAACTACAAACAAACAAACGTGGGGGAGGAGTTATTGGCCGTCTCGTGGAAGGTCAGGCCTATGCGTACTTAGGAATGCAGATAAAGGCACAAAACCCAGAATGACGATATAAGGGAACATTTAGGATTAAGTACAAATGTAGATTTAAGAAAATCTGGAGTTTAGAGCTAAACGCTCGCAATAAAATCAGAGCCACACATATTTATGCCGTACTCTTCCGATCCCTTCGTATTCGTTTGGTGTTGTTGATTGAACGAAACAAGAAATTCAGGGTATTGATGCCCTCACACGAACAATCATGTCAGATGATCCCACCACCCTCGCTCTTCCCTTAATCGTTTATTTTTACCAATAATAAAGGGAGGGCGTGGTTTGATTAACGTGGAGGCTCTTCGTGATAAAACTTGTGCACTTTTGCACACATTTATTTTTCTGATCCTCCTCTTGTGAAGCATGTCAAGTCTCATGATGAAAACCAGGCATTCCCCAGTTTTCGTAAAATGAGCCAGGAATGTGGAACAAAATCTCAATGCCAATGTTGATTTTGTTGTTGGTTCTGTACTGAAGGGCGGTACAGAAATGAGTGTCAACCAAACGAAATGCCATATTAAATCGGCCCAAGCTCAGTTGTTCAAGGAGAGGCTTTTCTGAACGACCACTGCATCGAGTGTGTTGAGACGATCAGCAACCCTGCAGAGTCCTTCGCTTGGATGAGGTCGGGGGGCCTGAAAAGTGAAAAGTCTTCGCCATGCTTGTGGTTTTGACACAGATGTCCATGCATGGTCCGACTCAGAAAATGTAGAGGGCGTCATGGAAAATAAGCTATAAAATTCTTTGGAATAGGCCCACATGTCCAGGCCAACAAATCTGAATCATATATGCTATTGAACTCTCTGGCCCTTTTGACACTAACGTGATTTGCAAGATTTGGAAAAAGCATGGCAAATAAACAGACCTCGGTTACGAAATGCCACGCTTGGATTGCGAGTACCAAGTTGTCCGACTCCCCATGGTTCTCGGTGATGAGGTTTTGTACCTCCCAATATGTTGACTGACATTGGGAGAGCACCCGGGTTTGCTACCAGGAATACAGCCCTTCTGACAATCTGGCTAATGCAGAAGGCTGCAGTGTTGGGGAGTCTTCAAATTCTCCGAAAAGCTCTCGTGGATTCGACTTGGCAGCGCATCCTAAGAGAAGTCCCATTCGCTGTCTGGGCTGCGTGTGGAGGGGGCAAGGCCCCTGATCATGAGCTGATGATGAGCCTAACCAGCCTGACCGTACCAGGATCACCCAAACCCTCTTTGTTGCAGTTATTTATCTTAATCTGTTTATATTAATAACAAAATTAGTGATATTTAACGTCTCAATTCCATTTTACCCAACCGGGTACCAATTCACTGAACAGAGAAATGTTTAGAACAGAGTCACTTGCCTGAGGAGACACCTCATGTAAGTAATGACATATTGCTTCATATGACACTTTGCTCACCGTATTTATGTACAATGCAGTACGTAATAAAAGGTGTCTCCTCCTGAATCAGTGTTCGAAATAGCTGCCTGCCCTTTAGCCGATTGCCCGTGACTTTTAAGTTGGGCTAGTAACATTTCCGTAAAGCTGACTCGACTGTCTGGTAGAAAATTATAATCAGTACTTATTTATTTCTAGTATTTTCTGTGAATCAACTCGTCAGGTAAGGCGACATTTTATGTCAAGGTGTGGAGTCACTTTGTTTTCATTTCGTAGTGTCATTTTTTGTTGTTAGCTGTAACCAAGTATGTTATTACCGATTTTATGAATTACATGTGCGCCATAATAGACATAATTATGCTCATGTTGTCACAATGAGAAAATAAACGGCATGTTTCAATTGCTATACAAATTGTTTAATTATATGTGCTTGTACTCTTTCACTTATTCTGTTTGATGTATATATGGAACAGACCTCCCATAAATTGCAATTAAATGTTATTGTAAAATTGTTTAAACTAATAACAGTGAATGTAGACGATTTAGCTACTCTGATCATATCATAAGCATGTGTCTATGTGGTTAGCAATGTAACATCAGCTGTAGCAGGTCATTATATTGTACCGTAAGCATCCATGGAAGCCAACCAACCACAGCACCAACGGACGCTGTTCACACACCATCCCAACACCAGCAGGGTGATGCGCGCGCGCACGCACGCACGCACGCATACACACGAAACATGTGGGCTGGCATTATCCTGCTGCAACGTGACGTTACGTCCCTGCTTTTGCACAAGCAGGGACGAAGGATCCCGGTAGCGTACGGCATTCAAAGTGCTATTAACAATGATGAGATATGTTCTCCCTCCCATGAGCTGAGATGTATGCGAATACGGCAAAATCCAAAACAGGGAACCGCACCAGACACCACCAGGCGCCTGAAACCCTTCAACCACAAAACGTTTACGTTTATCCACTTTTTGTTGTTTAGCGTTGGTCCGTCATGCCGAAGCCTCATTGTCACTTTTCGACATGGGTACAATACGTTAAGTCAATCTTTGTGTCCCCCGCCGGGATATTGTTGGGGTGAGTTGGTGAATATATATTTAACGCCACATATTTCAGTTATATTATAGTGTGTCAACTCAGACCAATTAGCCTTCCATGTCCAATGTATTGTAATACCGAAAAGCGGCGTGAAATTACACTCACTCAGAATTTCAATATTTAGCTCCATTATAATACGGACACCAGTCGAAGGGCTTACTTCCCTGTTTAGTCCCTGTATTTATTGAGGACATGAATACACTGTTACTGCACAGAATAGGGGCACGTTGTACGAAATGGAGTGAGGAGCGTTCGTAACCCCCTTGAAGGTGACTTATTTCCTCTCTTCTCAAATTCGTGTGATTGATTACAATTTTCAATTTCATTTTTTCTAGCAAATAAGTTTTTGTCCGTTTTTTTTTCGTTTTTACTTTCATATTACTTTGGGGTTTAATCATAGCCATGGACCCCGTTTAAAATTCAGGGCCCAGTACCCCAAAGCAATCTTAGCGCTAAGACCATCGTGACTCCCATACTTTGAGACAGGCTAAGAGTAGTCGTAGCTCTGAGATGGCTTTTAGGAAAAAGGACCAAATCATAACGGATACCCAAGAACCCATGTTTGTCTTCTGTGACTTGGCTGTTTGAACATCGGCGTTATCATACCCGGATTGTGTAGTCAGGCTTTCTGTCGCTGGTTTGCCTGCTCCATACTGGAGTACTTACATGTACCTGTTATATAGCGGGAACGTTGCCGACTGCCGCAGTTGTGTTTTCGTTTGGATAATTTCATAAGATAATGCATCATTATTAGGAAGTCATATCGCTCATTGTGACTTAAAAGACATAACGTAACAGTCGGAGACATGTAAATGCCAAATTGCAAGCTCTCTGTTGTCACTGAAACTGGAAATATGCTCTGCATTTTGTAACTTTGTAATGTACTTATCTATATAATCAAAATGCCTACCGACAAGGAATGAAAAAGATATACTTTTCTATAATATATATTAGCTTTCTCGGGGATGCGGCCGTAAATTTAGATCAGCTGTTTTAATCAGAGTTATGGTTATTTCGATTTGGAACACCCCATTACCAATTCAGAATCAAGTGTTGACCACATTTATATTAGAATTTAACATTTATTGAGAAATGTCGCATGGAGAAATGTAAAAACTGAACAGTTCTACGTATCTTTGAATGCTCAAGTTCGTTTCCTAAGAGGTCAAAGCTATCCGCTCTACATGTAGCGCCGTATTCGATATGGGACTTCGATTATGGAGACTTCTAAGGGTCGGTCTATAAACCAAATGTCTCCAAAGTTTAGATGACACTGTGATGACAGTGATACATTAGACTTGGCTTTCAAGTGACATCTCTACGTCCAACACATTCAGTTTATGCTGGTTTTACTGGCGATCACATTGAAGACTTTCTGAAGCCTTCTCTCAAAACTACCTACATGTGAATGTTGAATGTTTTAAGGCTGTTGTTGTTAAGCCTCTACTCGAATCTTGTCAAAACCGACTTCAAGAACTATCCACTGGTATCAAATCTGCCTTTTCGTTCCAACCAAATTGGAGAAGGTTTTAAAGATACACGTTACTGAACAGCTTGAGGATTACAGCCTTCCTTATAAGTTCCTGTCAGCTGGACATAGCACAGAGATGGCTTTACCTCGATTTGTGAATGATGCACTTGACGGTGGATGAAGGAAGAATAGGTCTTCTTGTGTTTAATTTGACAGCTGTTTGATATTGTAGATCATGCAAACGTCCCGATAGATAACAACAGGAACTTGAGATTAAAGGAAGTGTATTCTTATGGTTCCACACTTAATTGTCTGGTACCGACCAGTGTCTCATCATCAAGGAGATTATATCCGACAGGCATTAAGGTTATACTGGATTGTGGAGTTCCACAAGGGTGGGTGCTTGGCCCGGTTCTGTTCACACTCAAACCAAACAATTGGGCCAATTATGACCATGATAAGATCATCATCTGTATGCCGATAATGAGCAGCTTATAGAAATAATTTCCCCTGACAGCAGTCCACAAAAAAGGGCTCAAGGATGTTGGAAATAGACTCATATTTTTTTTAATGAGAAAAAGAAAGAGAAGCCATGCAAGTCGACATAAAAAGACATTGTCCGATAGTCGAGTGAATCGGTTATCAGCTGTTGGTCAGGAACTGATCCTGTGATTGCCTTCTGTGAAAAATGTTAATGTTAATCTTCAGGCGAGTTGAATATGGAAAAATATGAAGTTGCCAATTGCACCCTCAACCTCATGAGACCTCATGACAGATTTGGTGGTGTAGGGCGGCATCGTTATGACCGACCGAACTCCACTCCATATTGTGCAAGGACGACATGTTTTAATGTGTTCCCAATTCGATCATTACTATCAATCAACTATTACAAGAAACTAATGTATCTCTCAATCTTGGTCATTTTAAGTTATTCCGCGTATCCCCTTTTTTTTGTTTATAGCATGTTTTTTTACGGACAGACAGGCAGATTATGATGGTCTTTCAAGGGTCTACAGGCGTCCAGGGGGGACGTTTTAGCGACCGCTGAGTTTCTCAACGTGGTTAGTTTAGTGTTGGAAGTGTAATGATATGGGAAGTCATCACAACTCATGGGAGGGAGAACATATCTCATCATTGTTAATAGCACTTTGAATGCCGTACGCTACCGGGATCCTTCGTCCCTGCTTGTGCAAAAGCAGGGACGTAACGTCACGTTGCAGCAGGATAATGCCAGCCCACATGTTTCGTGTGTATGCGTGCGTGCGTGCGCGCGTGCGCGCGCGCATCACCCTGCTGGTGTTGGGATTGTTTGTGAACAGCGTCCGTTGGTGCTGTGGTTGGTTGGCTTCCATGGATGCTTACGGTACAATATAATTAATGACCTGCTACAGCTGATGTTACATTGCTAACCACCACTCAATCCTGCAACAGGTTGTAAAACGTTATCTATGGCTTGGTAATTATATGTAAAAAAATATTGGTTCATCAAAGACTGAGATAATAAATGAATATGCAACCACATGATTATGACACATACCATGTTTGACAATGCTGTACATATGTGACGAAAAAAAAGCACATTTATTGATTTTCAAAGATAAGATGTCTACGATAGGTATTATGCGAATTGTTTATTTTTAATTTCCAACAGATTTATAATTCAATGCATTTTTAAAAAAATAAAACCACGTAGAAGTATTCTTTGAGTGCGGACTAATTATAAGCTCCAGTACAGTTCATTTTTCGGATATAATATAGCTAACTTAGATGTTTCAGTTGAAAATCAATTGAGAGATATAGTTTAGTTTGCACCTCAGGACCTATTTTGTACAATGTACTGTGAACACTTTTATGTTGGTCGCAATTGGAATACTGTCAGTGATAATGTATGCATGCATACGTAAGGGATATTACACGCACGTGGCAGAGACGTGATACTTTCAATCACCAGCTGTCATGCCACGGCAGCGAATTAAAACAATTATTCACCGCACTGATTATTTTGTTGAAACGTTGTCACAAAAGCAAAACAAGCAATTCATTTGTGTGGGGTTTGTTTTTACTCCAATCAGTAGTGTGCATGTCAGTATATGATTTCATATACAAACTTAAACTGAGTGGTTTATTTTTTACATTCATTGGGAAATGAATGCAATAACACTTGACCGATTCAGCTGATCAGAATGCAGGAATTTCAATGAACACCAGGAAAATTGAATTATAACACAATGAACATTTTCCTTTGAAATTGTTTCGAAATATATAAATAAGAGTGTGGCTAAAAGTAGTCATTCGTTCGAGGCGGCACATCATGTTTGGGACATCATGTTATAAATGTTGATAAAAAATATTCTCTTGAGATCTACTTTTCGATAAATGAATTCAATGATTGGGCATCAAAGTTAGTCAGACAAGGTGAAATAATACTCTGCCATGAATTTGGAAAATACTTGATTCTGATTGATCAAACAGCCTTTTAAAATCACAATGGCCACCTCTGATTGAAACGACATGATATTACTCACATATTGCGTTAGTATCCAGTTAAATACAACTGCTCAAACACGCTGTCGAGTCTAAACACATCTGAAAACACTTGTGTGGACATGTTGAAGGCTTCGTTGAATAGATCTGTCTTCAATTTGGATTTGAAAGTACAATGTCATAGTTCTACGCCGTTTTACATGTACATGGTATTGTTCCTGTTGGAATATATGTTACAGTATTGTTTGTGTTGGAACTGATAATATTATGTGTTTACCTCAGTCTGTCTGTCTGTATATGTGTGTGCGCGTGTGCACGTGTATGCGCGTGTTTACCTGAGTGCGTGATAGAGCATGTGTAAGTATGATCGTGCGGAATCATGTGATATTGCATCATTGCATTTTATTGTATGCAGTTTAATGATATTTATACCAAACTTTTTCCATTTATTTTACTAGTCTCGAATAAGGGCGGTCGGGTAGCCTAGCGGTTAAAGCTTTAAGAACAGGGTTCGATTACCCACATGGGTACAATGTGTGAAGCCCATTTCTGGTATCCTCCGCCGTGATATTGCTGGTATATTGCTAAAAGAACCACCTTCCCCGCTGTTAAGGGGCGTTCGGGTAGCCTCGTGGTTAAAGCGTTCGCTCGTCACGCCGAAGACCCGGGTTCGATTCCGCACATGGGTACAATGTGTGAAGCCAATTTCTGGTATCCTCCGCCGTGATATTGCTGGAATATTGCTAAAAGAACCACCTTCCCCGCTGTTAAGGGGCGTTCGGGTAGCCTCGTGGTTAAAGCGTTCGCTCGTCACGCCGAAGACCCGGGTTCGATTCCGGACAGGGGTACAATGTGTGAAGCCCATTTCTGGTATCCTCCGCCGTGATATTGCTGGAATATTGCTAAAAGCGGCGTAAAACTCACCCACTCACTGGTCTCTCATAACCTGCGGGTGGTTTCAGTGCATTCAGGTATTTGCTGTTTTTTAACCTGTTTTAATTCCAGTACAGAAAGTGAGAGAGGGAGTTTGAAAGAGAGAGGAGACGAGATGCAGAATGTGTTTTGCATATGTCAGTACAGAAAATGAGAGAGAGAGACACACAGAGAGAGAGAGAGGGGGGGGGGGGGAGAGATTGAGAGACGAGAGCGATACAAGGCCTCCCTCTGTATCTGACTTGCGTTTTATTTACTTGCATAGTGCAGACACCTGTCGGAAACTTTGTCTGCTTCCAAGACTGTTTCCTGAATTTAAAAACGAAGCACGTGCCTCATTCTAGACATTCAACTCATCCATGCGACCATGCTTGTTGTAAGAGCCGACTAACGGGATAGGGTGGTCAGACTCGCTGACTTAGTTGATGCATGTCATCGTATCCCAACCCCATGGATCGATGCTCATGATGCCAATCACTGGATTGGCTGGTCCAGACTCGATTACTTACAGACCACCGTCATATAGAAGAAATATTGCTGAGTGCGGCGTTAAACACACAAAAACATATTTACTCATTTCACAAAATGAGTTCTGTACGCACGTTCTTGGTTAACCGTCGCGTTTCAGTTTGGGAATCAACAAGTAACAGCATATGAACGATTAACACTCCATCAATTTGGTCACCCAGTCCTATCACCATTCGGCCCCCCCGGTTGGCTGCTGGGGCCCTGTTCTAACCCGAAATTGCCACAGGGACGAGCAAATGTAGCAAGGATATGATTTTAAATTAATATATGTTACGTACTGATGGATCAGGGTTTGATTAAATCGCTATGATGTTCCCAACGTGCTCATGTAACACTTCATATCAACTCGAACCCATTTGTCTTTGATCGCCCCCAGTCCCTACCGTACATGATTTGCAAACTTTTCCCCAACAAACGTTGGAAATTGCCTATCCATCATTTATGCACACTTCAAAGGACATAACGGCCAATACATGTTACAAAATTACCATGGGCTATCCTATTATGTTTTTTGGACTATTGATTTTATATGACATGTTGTTGATGGTATATGCTTTGAAGAAGTAAGACGAGCATCTACATTCATAGGGGTAGTTGGGCAGTGCTTCGTCACGCCGAAGACAAGGGTTCGATTCCCCACACTATCTGTAAAGCCCATTTATGGGCTTTCCAGAAACCTATGATTGTTAGTTCGGTTATGTTTCTAGGTTTGTCAGCACCATACCCGTGCTCGTGGGTTTCACCGAAGTGGTAAACGTCTAAGACCTGCATCACTTCGGGCTTTCCTCCCACATTAAGCTGACACGCCGTGATATAACTTGAATACTGTTAAAAACGACGTTAAACCCTACTCACTCACTCACTCACTCATTCTTCGTTATGTTTTAGATAAATCTATAAGACACGTTTTGGTTGTTTTTGGGTTTCTTTAGAGTTTTGTTTTTGTTTTTTGTTGTTGTTTTTTTGCTGTTTTTTTTTGCTGGGGTGAGGTGTTTTTAAAACATTTTCGGGGGGAGGGGCTAATTTACATTTTAAGCACAGTGAACTTAGAACTGTTCATTTCATTTCCGTGTAGGAGGTAATAATACGGCCAGCAAATTGCCCTTCCTTTCTCAGGGCATTATGGTGCAACAAAACAATTTCTCTTTACGGATAAAATGATCTTGTAAATATAAATTGTCAATGCGGAAAAATAACCAGTCACAATTATCCGCCGCAACAGATTCTATTTGTTGTATTTTAAATTATAGAAAGAATAGAAATGTAGAAGGCGATATCCTCTCAGACATTTATTTGTCGATAATTGTATTTATTTATCAGTTTTGCTGACACACGGTCATCAATTAGTTTCATCAAGATGGAAATACAATGTAGGTGTTGAGGGAACATGCAATAATCTGAGCTCAGTGTCTACTTTGATTCAATTTGACACATTTTGGAAGTCGCAAAATACTGCTTAAACAAGTATAATAGGTTAACAGACAAAATAATGTTCTAAAAGCGAAATAATTGCAATGGAGAGGCAAATACATCAAAGATGCACGACATTCTACATTGGTCTGGAGTCTGGAGAGTGGGCACTTTAATATGCTGTACCTGTTATTCAGGTATATTCCGAGGAGGTTTCATGGACAATTTGATCTCAAAACACATAACACAGGTGACAAGTTTCTCAACATGGGCAGTATAGGTTAATAATAGTACCTGTTATTTAGGTATATTCAGAGGAGGGTTCATGGACAATATCATCTCAAAACACATAACGCAGGTGACAAGTTTCTCAACATGGGCAGGATAGGTTAATAATAGCGCTAGAAGGCAGGCGTTTGGAAATCGGTATCGAATTCTCAATATCAACACTGGAGGTGGTGAGGTGAGGTGAAATGGGGTTTCCGTCGCGTTCAAGATCATTGCACTTATATAGCAACGTGCATACACGGATTGACGCCCTATCCTATTGACGACGGAGGCAGTCGCACAGAAGGATAGGCTTCTTGGTTTTTGAGATTGAACATGGAATACCATATGCCGGTCTTTGCTTAACTAGACCGCCTCCGTGGTCTAGTGGTAGAGCGTCCGCCAGGGGAGCGGAAAGTCCGGGGCACTCGGCATTAAGGGGCTGAAACAAGGACTGGTCGGCTCGGAGTCAGTGTACTGTGTCTGAGTGGGGTATTCATGTTAAACTGCGGCATGGTATCTCAGTGAGCTAGCACTATAAATCGGCATCAGTCCGGACTAGTACAAGCAGCCACACACACACACACACACACGTGCATGCAGGTCGCTATATACTAGTAAGTGCAATAATCTTGGACCCGACGTTAAACCCCATTTCACCTCACCTCTTTGCTTAACCTCGGTGGCTATATCCTGTTCAGTTTGTCCTACTGATCGCCAGCGAACTCACTGAGTGTAAACAAACCCTGGGTCGTATCTGTGCAGGTGTGCTTTGTCCAGTACTGAAGGGTGTTTACTAAAATCAGACGATGTGATTTATCATGCAGCAGTTAGTTCCATTTTCGTGTCGATTTTTACCGTGGTTTTGAATGCCAAATTGTTCGGTAATGATTCTTTGTTTGTTAACACCATGTCTGTGCTTGTGAGTTTTGCCATCGATGAGGTGAGGTGAAATGGGTTTCAACGTCGCGTTCATGATTACTGCACTTTTATAGCGAGGTGCATCCACACGTGTTTGTGTTTGGCTTTTTGTACTATCCAGACTAATGCCGGTTTTATAGAGCTAGCCCCCTGAGATATATACCATGCCATAGTTTAACATGAGACTAGGCCGAATATTCCGTTTTAGCTATTTTTTAACGTCTTTTGGTATGACGCGGATCGGGATCGAACCCTGGACCTTCCGCTCTCCGGGCAGTCGCTCTACTACAAGACAACGGAGGCGGTCTACCATCAACAACCTACGTCACGCTTCCCCTACAGAAACAAAAGCAGTGTTAAATGGAAATTCACTCATTGTATTGCGAGTGTGTAGCCCCCTTGGAATTCTATGGTGAGGATCACCACCTGTCGCAAGCGTGTAATTGTAATGTGTTTGAACCAACATATATATGTATAACCCCGGTGAATTGTATATTCGTGATCCTATTTCAAAGAACGAAAATACATGGATGTGCAAATGAACAATGGATCAAATGTTTATAAATTGATAGGTGCTTTTATAGAAATGCAGGCACCGCTCGTGTGATATGCGAAATGCATGTCACAGGCTGCGAAGAATTATGTTTCAACGAATGGTGATATGGAATCTACCTTTCGGTGTCCTTCGCCAAGTTCGTATAATTATTCAATATGATGCATGTACTTCCAACAGAGTGTTGCTGTTGGAAACTATATCATAACATCGGAAATAGTGAACTATGCAGCTCTTATGTGGGATACGTCATTGTAATCAATAACCATACGTTTGTGCGTGGTAGTTTGTGTGGGCGCTCGACTGTGCGTGCGCGTGCGAGCGTGCTAGTGTTGATGTGTGTACGTGCGTGTGTACACGCGTGTTGGTGTGTATGTGTGTGGTAATGTGTGCAGTAGTGGTGGGTATGTGTGGTAGTCTATGTGTTTTGTGGTGTCGTTGAGTAGTGTGTGTGTGTGTGTGTGTGTGTGTGTGTGTGTGTGTGTGTGTGTGTGTGTGTGTGTGTGTGTGTGTGTGTGTGTGTGTGTGTGTGTGTGTGTGTGTGTGTGTGTGTGTGTGTGTGTGTGCCTATGTATTTGTCTTTTGTGTGGTAGTATGTGTGAGGTAGTGTCACTGGGCGGCATGTGTATGTAGCCGTGCGTATGCGTGGTGGTGTGTTTGTGTGTATGGTGGCAGTGTGTATGTTTGTGTGGAGATGTGTGTATGTGTTGGAAGTGTGTATGTGTGGTTGTATGTTCGTTGTAGTGCAGTATGTGACTGTGTGTATATATGTGTGTTTGTGTGGTGGGAGTGTACATGTGTCGTATATGTGTATTTGTGTGGTGTATGTGTGTTTGTGTGGTGGGAGTGTGCATGTGTCGTGTATGTGTGTTTGTGTGGTGGGCGTGTACATGTGTCGTATATGTGTGTGTGTAGTGTATGTATGTTTGTGTAGTGGGAGTGTGCATGTGTCGTGTATGTGTGTTTGTGTGGTGGGAGTGTACATGTGTCGTATATGTGTGTGTGTAGTGTATGTATGTTTGTGTGGTGGGAGTGTACATGTGTCGTATATGTGTATGTGTGTGTGTATGGTGTATGTGTGGTGGGAGTGTACATGTGTCGTATGTGTGTGTGTGTGTGTGGTGTACGTGTGTTTGTGTAATGGGAGCGTACATGTGTCGTATGTGTGTGTGTGTGTGTGTGGTGTGGTGTACATGTGTTTGTGTGGTGGGAGTGTACATGTGTCGTATATGTGTGTGTGTGGTGGGAGTGTACATGTGTCGTATATGTGTGTTTGTTTGGTGGGAGTGTACATGTGTCGTTTATGTGTATGTATGTGTGGTGGGAGTGTACATGTGTCGTATATGTGTATGTGTGTGTGTGAGGTGGGAGTGTACATGTGTCGTACATGTGTATGTGTGTTTGTGTGGTGGGAGTGTACATGTGTCGTATATGTGTGTGTGTGTGGTGTATGTGTGGTCGTTTGGTGGGAGCGTACATGTGTCGTATGTGTGTGTGTGTCTGTGTGTGTCTGTGTGTGTGGTGTGTGTGTTTTTGTGTGGTGGGAGTGTACATGTGTCGTGTATGTGTGTTTGTGTGGGGTCGGAGTGTACATGGGTCGTCTATGTGTATGTGTGTGTGTGTGGTGGGAGTGTACATGTGTCGTCTTATATGTGTGTGGTGTATGTGTGTTTGTGTGGTGGGAGTGTACATGTGTCGTATGTGTGTGTGTGTGTGTGGTGTATGTGTATTTGTGTGGTGGGAGTGTACATGTGTCGTATGTGTGTGTGTATGGTGTATGTGTGGTGGGAGTGTACATGTGTCGTATGTGTGTGTGTGAGTGTGGTGTATGTGTGTTTGTGTAGTGGGAGTGTACATGTGTCGTATATGTGTATGTGTGGTGTATGTGTATTTGTGTGGTGGGAGTGTACATGTGTCGTATGTGTGTGTGTATGTGTGTGGTGGGAGTGTACATGTGTCATATGTGTGGATGTGTGTGTGTGGTGTTTGTGTGGTGGGAGTGTACATGTGTCGTATATGTGTGTGTGTATGTGTGTGGTGGGAGTGTACATGTGTCGTATGTGTGTGGTGTATGTGTGTTTGTGTGGTGGGAGTGTAAATGTGTCGTATATGTGTGTGTGTGGTGTTTGTGTGGTGGGAGTGTACATGTGTTGTAAATGTGTGTGTGTGTGTGTGTGTGTGTGTGGTGGGAGTGTACATGTGGTGTTTATGTGTGTGTTTGTGGTGGGAGTGTACATGTGTCGTATGTGTGTGTGTGTGTGTTTGTGTGCGTGTGTGTTTGTGTGGTGGGAGTGTACATGTGTTGTTTATGTGTGTGTTTGTGGTGGGAGTGTACATGTGTCGTGTGTGTGTGTGTGCGTGTGTGCGTGTGTGTTTGTTTGGTGGGAGTGTACATGTGTCGTATGTGTGTGTGTGTGTGTGTGTGTGTGTGTGTGTGTGTGTGTGTGTGTGTGTGTGTGTGTGTGTGTGTGTGTGTGTGTGTGTGTGTGACTGTGAGGTGGGAGTGTGCATGTGTGCTGTGTATGTGTGCGTTACTTTGTGTTGTGCAGTGTCTTGCCGTAAGTGGTGACTTACGGGATCGGGTGGTCAAGCTCGCTGTCTTGGTTGATACATGCCATCGCATCCTAATTGCGTCAATCGATTCCCATGATGTCAATCACTTGATTGTCTGTTTCAGACTCGATTATTTAAAGACCACCGTAATATAGCTTGAATATTGCTGAGTGCGGCGTTAAACACCAAACAAACAGACTTGTAGCTGATACATTACTGTCTCCGTTAATTTGTAATATGTGTTTTCAAACGTTCGACAAGTTCACTGAAGCCTTGTTCATCCGGACGGAAGTGACCCCACTAAAATTGTCTACAATTCCCAGTTGACGAATCATGGTTTGGAAACCATGGCATCAGTGTGCACTCAAGTGTCATCTTCATCCCCATTGGGAGTATATATCCAAGCTGCCGTATGAAGGTTTACAATCGCATTTCATCCTACAGAATACCATACATGAGACCGCCTCCGTGGTCTAATGGTAGAGCGTCCGCCCGGAGAGCGGAAGGTCCGGGGTTCGATCCCCAGCCGCGACATACCGAAAGACGTTAAAAGATGGTACTTGTTGTTACCCTGTCTGGCGCTCGGCATTAAGGGGCTGAAACAAGGACTGGTCGGCTCAGAGTCAGTATACTGTGTCTGAGTGGGGTATTCATGTTAAACTGCGGCATGGTATCTCAGTGTGCCAGCACTATAAATCGGCATCAGTCCGGACTAGTACAAGCAGCCACACACACACACACACACATACACGTGCTATATAAGTGCAAAAATCTTGGACGCGACGTTAAACCCAAGTTCACCTCACCTCACCACCATACATGAGGTTTCCAGGTTAAGGAGGTTTCTTTGGACATGTGGACAAATTGTACGACGTTAATATCGTTACGTTACGTTATTTCAGTTTCAAACTATCTTCAGATTGGTTCATTTGTTCCAGATGGAGTTGAGGCGATTTGGCAGAATATCTTCCCTTGAAAGGAGGTCGCCTCGTGCTGCCGAAGTTGAGTGTCAGGTACAGTTCTAACAAGTCACGCTCCCGTTTTATTACCAATGAACCATAGTGATCGACCGAACGCTTTCGCAGTAATCCTTGTGCTGAGGGTGATGTTCAAGTCGATTATCGGGCACTATAACACTCATGGTCTCCCAGGAGAACGCTCTCGACTTTACCACACTGACACGCTCAGTGCAAACATGTTTCATCCCGTCCTGCCTTGTAACACGAAACAGGAACTTGTCTGATCCGACGCTTAAAAGTGCTTCACATCGTTTGGTAACTGAATAAATGAATGCATCTCACGTTCGTGATTCGTGTAAAAATACAGCCATCTTATCGACCATGCCTTGAACCCTCGTCCTCCCTTGATGTGTAAATATAATGAGCGAGTGAGTAAGTCACTTTGGTTTAACGTCGCTCCAAACCTGTATTTCAGATATATCATGGCGTGTCAGCTTGATTAGGGAGGAAAACCTGCAGTGATTCAGGTCGTACATGTGTACCACTTTGGTGAAACCCGCAAGCACGGTATGGCGTTGACAAACCTGGAAACAAACCTAGGATTCACTTCATTGGTTTCTGACACGCCTAAGGGCTAATTGTTGCACCTCAGACAACTGTGCCATCCCAGGCCTAAATAACATAATGTAGTTAAACTGTATCAATCTTTTGTGTAAAGTCAAGAGTTTTGAAAAACTGAAAAATCTTTGGTGATGTTAACTTATTTCTACACCTATTTCGAAAAGATGGAGACAGAAACGAAAAACATACTTTCAGCAATAAACAAAATTAATAAAATTGACATTTTTAAAGAAATCGTATTTTCAAAAGTTCTTCTGTTGGTTTAACAAAATGAGACGCAATTCTACCTTTAGCTAGGAATTGTTTCAGCACAGTAAGGGAATGTTCGCGACGTTATTTGATAAAGTACGGGGCGGTCGGGTAGCCTAGTGGTTAAAGCGTTCGCTCGTCACGCCGAAGACCCGGGTTCGATTCCCGACATGGGTACAATGTGTGAAGCCCTTTTCTGGTGTCCCCCGCCGTGATATTGCTGGAATATTGCTAAAAGCGGCGTAAAACCATATTCACTCACTCACTGATAAAGTACGAATGCGATTTTGTCTGGCTCTGAAATACTTCTTTCTGCGGTTATGTCCGTGATGACGTGATTCCTGTTAGACAATGTCAATCGAATTGAAGGCTCTTTCAACCCGAAGAACTGTCATCCAAAGGTTTGCTTCCCTTATAGATAGTTGCACCGTTTAACATTTAGATTCAATTGTTTCATGTACATAGCTTCACAAAGCAACACGATTCCAGGGCTTCACTAAAGATAATAGCTTTTTTGTCTTCATAGGAAAAATACAATATGGACATTATTAGAACAATATATGATATGTCATGATTAAGCAGTAAGAATATAGTTGCTATAGCATTACGTTTCAAACTTTGCAGTAAGACTTTTTAGATTGATATTAAGACGTATGTGCCAAACTATCGTATATGAGAAGTCTATCTGAAACTCTTGCGTGCCCGTTGGTTGTATAATATATGCCACACATGTAGGTCGTGCACAATTTCATTATGATCTTTATTCAATAGTATGAACTCGCAAGGTTAACAGTAGTCTAAGGCGCCGCAAATTGCTGTGTAGAGTAACGCCCCTAGCCGTGCCAGGATGCGCTAATCGTGAGTTCGATTGTTGCACTTTGAAACTTTACTATTTTGACTCGTACCATAATGATTTATCATATAATGTCAAACGATTTGCGTTCACATTTAACTGTTAATTTTGGCTGCAAAAAAATGGGTTTGAAGTATTGGGGAAAACATATCATAACGTAACGTAAGAAAATTGTTTCTTGAGCAAGCAGGCACTGTATCGGTTTATGGAGCTTAAAAGTAGTTGCTACTAGATGGCCACATTTGCATATTTATCATATAATGGGTAGGTTTCTCGGCAGGATAAAGCCAACGGATAAAAACGATATCCGTTGGGGTCATATGCGGATAGAGATGCAAACATCAAAGGTCAAGTAGGACTACTTTCACTATTTATAAACAAACATGGCGTCGCCCTCGTCATTCGGCGATCGAGTCAGAATTAACCATCGGGAATCTGGATAAACTACAGGGATAATTGCTATCATTATCAAAAGAACAGTCTAATATACTGAAAATCAGTGTCTAACTGTGACGTAGCTAAGGCAATTTATAAGTTTTGGCAACTTTGGAGATATGAATTTCGAAACAATTTTGCGAGGGCACGAGGCCTAGCCAAGCGGGATCAGTAGCCATATCTGTGCTTGTAGACCTCTGCGGCTTGAAACCTTCTCCACAAATTAAAATAGTTGGATTTGGCCGAAATAAGAATTGTTACCTTGTTTCGATTTGACGCTGTGTGTACATCTGACTACACTTCTTAACGTTATAACAGGACAGACCGACTGTCAACAACGTCTGGCCGTGACGTCTCATAGACTAGGGTAAGAGTAGCTTCCCTTTGACAAAGGGCAGTTACTATAGCGGACAGACCGATGGAATGCCGCGAAAGGCAATTAAAAACAACTGTTGTTTTACGTATATGTTGCTTCGCCACTGTATAAGAAACAGATTTCAGTTGGAACTATATCGGCTACTGTCACTGTCCGACTGACACATCACCTACCCTGTGACGTAATAAATATTAATGCACGCATTCCAGGAAAAGTCGCAATGTTTCGGTAATGTTTGTGAGAGAGGGAAAGCGATTTTAAAGCACAGAATTAAAGAATGACATTATATCATAAAGAGGTTATCACGCTTGTGTGTTTGGGGATGGGAAATATCCTGTATTAGGAATAAACACTATGTATTTAGCTCGCCAAGGCTCGCTAAATACAATGTTTATTCCTAATGCAGGATATTTACCATCCCCAAACACACTCGCGTGATAACCTCTATGTATCGGATCGTGATAGAACTTAACTGATTTCATAATAACCATTGCCTATAGGTACGGACATAACCGTGAAATTACGTTGAGTAATTCTCACTGAGCAGTATAAATGCATCCGTCACAGTGCTCATGACTTCATAAAAGTATCTTACGTGATGTCGATCTGATGAACACTGGATGAAGTCAGCTGATTCTCAAAGCAAACCCCTGTGTTCCTGTATTTACTTTTAAAAACGGAATACGAAGAATAACCCACCTTGTTCCATGTCAAGTTTAACCCTTTCTACTTTCAATGAAATACACCAGAGCCTACGGTCTTATTATAGTGACCTGAAAAGTGCGTGGCGGTGGTTCTGTTTCAAACCCCTATAATTTCAAATAACAAACTGCTGAATAAAATACGCAAGAAAATCCCAGCACACATAAGTTTTTTGTTTTGTTTTTTATAAAATATTTTTTTAATTCAATTCAGTATATGACATTACAGAGTTATACATTGAGTAGCACGTCTTGTGGTATACTTATTAGGTATAGGTTACATACCTATACAGCAGACAGCAAGTCAGTAAGTTTAAGTTGGATACAGGTGTACGGCAATGTTTACAAATGGTGAAACGGGCAGGCTACATTTGCCATGTTTATTAGCACATAGACATTTGACAATTCATGCCAAACACGTGTACACAAAACAATATGGCCGCTCATTATAGTGTATTCAAGGGAGGCAACTCCCTAACATCCAAAAACTGGTTGTGTGCCACAACACGGTCCACGCACTAAACAGCAACCACCTCGCCGCCCTCGGGTGCACTAACGAAGGACCAAAGCTGACTGACGGCCAAGTACCACTCATTGGATTTCGTTTTGCACCAGGCTCGATGCGTCACTCTACAAAAATCCTCAATAAAAGCTGATCATAATCCCCCACTTTGGAAACTCTTGAAATTCAGGTATAGTTTCAGCTGTCTTCACTTTGATGTTCCAAATGGCATACAAAAATCCTCAATAAAAGCTTTTCTTGATACCTCTATTTTGAAAACTCCTGAAATTGTCTATTCGAGGTATAGCTTCAGCTTCCTTCGCTTTGAAGTTCCAAAAGACATATTGTATTCGTTTTGCATTCAACTTTTCACCAATTCAGAAAAAGAAGAAACCCTGTAATGCGAATCCCTTCAAATTAATCCGCTTATGATCCTGAGAACAATAGAAATGGCTATTTTAGAAACATCGTCAAATTACCAAAAAGGATACTTGAAACTGTCTTCAGTCATTATTATTCATACACAATGTCGGCTTTCTGGGTCGCGTGATTTATGACGTTTGGGTTTATTATTGAAAATTAATCAATCGAATTGTATGATTTGAAACAAATATGTCCGTCTTATTACAAAGGACTTGAAAGAGTTTGTTTTGTGCCGCAGCATTTCCAAGTAAATGATCGATTGGGGACAAGGCAAGTTGTTGACTGCATGAACTATTCTACTATCACCGTCGTCACACTGCAACAAACATCGGTGTTCTTTAACAGTAACTGTTACTTCTTTTGAGAGGTAAATATCAAGCAAACACTGTAGTAGACTGAAACATTTTAGTACGTGCCTGAATATTAATTATGATGGATGAACAGTACGTGTATTAGATTCAGAACAGCAGCATTAGATTTCGCAACAGATTTTGGATTCAAAAGGGAAATGAAAGAAAGCAAGGTTCATCAGTTAAGATCAGGAAACACATCACATAAATGTTATTCCTTAATTGCACATGTCTCGATGATATCCTCCAACAGCTGTTCTTCAACTATATCTTCATTCAAGTAATAAGTAAAGTGACATGAAAATATTTCTCAGTCGGATCCCGGTCCACTTCAGTAGTTACAGACTGACATATGTCAGAGTACATTTCCTTCTGACCTGCGACATGGGGTTCAATCAATACCTACCACGTCAAGCAAAGAAACTTGCTTTATTATGATGAGGGAAAACCAACACAAGCATTAGTCTTGTACGACCTTACATTGATCACTTGTAACCTTGTCTTTGGTCGGTACAGAAGTGTCCGATAAGTATGAGGTTATGTGATTATGTTATTGGTGTTTTATGTTTGCTATATGTATCCAGTTATGTCCGGTTCATGAAACTCAGCTTTGATCCTCCGGATGAGACTGAGAGTGTATTGTTTATCCTTTAATCATGCCATCAGTAGTAGCCTAATGAGAAATTGTATCGAACATAAATTGACTCTTCTTTAATTGTTTCTTATACCCGTGCAGGCTATTTGCGCTTCATTCTTGGTCCTGGCCTCAAAATGTAATAATATGAAAAGCGTCCATACAATGTTGAAGAAATTCTTTATCATATCATTGAAAAATTGTTTTCGCTTTCAATAGCATAGCTTATTGCATCAGAAAGAGTCATAAATGAATTTTTCAAGTATTTGAAAGTCTAAAGAATTATTTTACTCTGTATTATTTATCATCAGGATCATAATTGCAAATCGGATACATAAAATGGAATCAAATATACGATAACACTTCTGTATTTGTTATGGTCTGCAACTCGACCACGTAGTTCCAGGAACTGCATTTCCAGATATTATGGGCCCATAATACTAACAGTTCAAGCAAGACACGCAAATTGAATAGACTGAGACGGGAGGGGCGGCCAACAAAGCATATAATGAAAATAAGATTTGATAAAACGCCAATAAGTAATCATTTACATATTTTCAGTGAAACTAAATCCATTCAATTATGAATCATTTTCCACACCGCCAGCTTTCTCTGAAATCCAGTCAAATGAACCTTTGAATGCCTTTTGATGTATTCATCTAAATAGGATAAGCAGTAACAGTTAGAAAGTGACTTTTGATAATAAAAAATGTTTTGGAAAAAAGTTAACGTCAATGAGACCTTTGAAATGGTGATCGTTGAGGGAGAACTACAGATAATTAGGTGAATGGTGAATATATTTTTGTCAAACAAATTCGTGAAAACTCCTGAATTCTTTTAATTTAAACTTTCGTTGACGCATGTCCAATCGCTAAAAGCTTTTTATAGTCATAGGACTATGGTAAAATTATAGTGTTGGAAGATATGGAAACCAGAAACCATTAGGCACAATATGGTAAATATAATAAATACATGTATGGTCCATCATGAGGTAGGGAGACCAACATAATGAAGGAAACCTATAAATTGAATGAGAGAATGGGTTTCATCGGTTTATACAGTTTGTTATATCATATATGTTTGATTTCAGTAAAACCTAGCGCGAACGGGTATAGTGCTGAAAAATCATTAAAGATCCTAATCTGGGTGAATCCGGAATTCGAATCCACGATTAATGGATCCGTGCCGCCAATGGATGCAACTCCGCATTGTCAGTGGTGGCGCCTTAGACAACTGGGCCAACCGTGTCCTCTGTTATCGTTGATTTTAAATGATAAATGAAAGACTATTACATACAATTGATGGTACAGTTCCAAGCTGCTCCAAGAGGAGTGGCGTATAGAGTATCTGTGTGGAGAGCGAAAGGTCGGTGGTTCGATCCCCTGACCCCTTTATACCAGAATACGTTAAAAGATGTTACTTGTTGTTACCCTGTCTGGTGTTCGGCGTTTTGAGGATAACACAAGGACTCGGAATCAGCAAAATAAGTGGTGTATCTGTGTTTAACTATGACATGGTATCTCAGTTGCCTTGAGCTTATAAACCGACATAAGTCCAGACTAGTACAATCGACCACAACAGCAAGTGCATGCACGTTGCAATATGAGTGAAACGATACTAAACGTGATGTTAAACGCCATTACTCTCACCTCAACGGCGTTGACGCGAAATGATTCATCGGGGCATATGGCTAACGGCTATTAATGTCATACAATGTTTTCAACAGCTGAACATGAACATAGAATTCGTATTTAAGAAATGAGATTTCGGTCAACCAGATACAACTCTCCGACATACCATATCTATAGTGTCATTTACATGTCAAAATCAGGAAAGAGATAAACTCCACTCTGTTCCATTAAGTCGTTCATCGATCGCTTCACGCTGAAACTCAATTACTCTTCGCTGTTCCTCTCATAATATTGTGGTTTGTCTGCAGTAAATGATGTTTTCAAACACAAAAAACATGATATAAATTTCTGTTTTTGTGTTATTACATAAAGGATGTAAATCTTTTCTCTGTTCGTCTCTTAAGATTGTGTCTTGTCTGCGCTAAATGATGTTTTCTCCCAAACATGATGTATGCTTCCAGTTTGTTTTATTTGATAAAGTATGTGAAGCAGTTATATTTGATAAATGTAATTGCTGTGTATGAGGTTTTTTCCCGAAAATATTGACTTATGTAAAGAGCATGCTCGCTTTCTCGACCTTTGTTTAAGTTAAACTGCAGATATATTGGTCGAATATTGCAATTTATTTTTTTTTCAAAAATCAGGAATACACATTTATTCACAATCTTTGAAAGCTCCAGAAGGCCAGAGCGCGAGTTAGACATTTTCTTGTCAAATGTTGCGTTCTTATATTCAACAGTTGCGATCGCGATCGCCAGATATAGAAGGCGATAATGCCTCTTACAGTTTCCTTACAAAAACAGACTTTCAGTGCAATACTGATTTTGTATAGAATTAATTCTGTCCAATGTGACCCACATGGTGCTGGGGAATGCACATAAATACATAAATATCCTCTTGCAGACTCACATCGGGTTACAGTTCATCTCGCCACAATGTGGCATTAACAGCCTTATTCAATAATTCCAAAGGTTACATAACTTTGTATTTTTGAGATATTGCTGATCACGAGTGCGGCGTCAAACAACAAACAAATTGTATTCTATGCTAATCAAAAGACGTAAAAAATTTGGTTAAATAACACCGCGTATCTTCGTAAATATTGTGAAGTGGATCTGTGTGAACATCTATCAATGGTTTCACCATTGCTTTACAAAATTACTGAATTGCATTAACAGACAAATATTTCTGAACGAATCCAATTTAATTCACACATTATTTGCTCCCTTCGGTCAACATTCTTAAATGAGTAGATTTAAATTCATTTAATGACAAAGTTCTGGGAATTTAATCCATTTTTAATTAAACCCTCCTTAGAACTCAATTTTTAATTTTCCTGATCACTATAGCTGCTTATAATGTAAGTAGGAACGAGAGAATGGTTGACCCATTCGTGTTAGGCACTATAGTTGTAATTTACCTTGCAAAGTTTCGCCCTGGATCGTGAATTCGTATGCCAGATTCGCCCTGATTATCACTCTTGGTTTGCCAGCACCATTCCCGGGTTTTAGGGTGTCACCGAAGCGGTAGATATCTAAGGGTTGCATTACTTAGAGCTGTCCTCCCAAATTAAGCTGACGCGCCCTGATATAACTGATCTGTTTAAGACGACGGTCAATACAAACAGTGAGTGAATTTGGTCTAACGCTGAGTTGAACAGTATTTCAGTTATATCTTGACGTGCAGGAAAGCCCGAAGTGATGCAGGACTAAAAGGTTTACCACTTGCACAGATAGAATAGGGTGATGACAAACATAGAAACATAATGATGCTGAAACGGGTTTCGAACCCATGGTCATAGGTTTTTAGCTCATCAAAAACTTGTAATTGTCAACAAAGAACACTTTTTTTGGCAGTTACATAATTTATAACATGATGCTCCTCATTTCACAGCCACCAGTTTCTCTCCAGTTCACGTTCAATTTTTTTTTTTAGAATGAATATAACTGACTGAACCATACAGATGCATCATATCACATGGTCCATTCTCATCCTCCATCTTGTTTTGCAAACTCGTTGACCTAAACATCACCAAACGTTCCGGACATTTCAATTGATTTTATTGATTTTTATCTATCGCCGATTATAAGACAATTGACGTTGTCGTTATTTACGAATATTTGATGCTAAAAAACCCTTTAGACCTTTAACACAACGAAAGCGGTTGTAGTCCAGATTTTCGACATTATTACCCATCTATTATTGTTTGGAAAGTGGCTGGTTTTAGTATTACGCCAACACTCCGTGTCACATCACGTATCAAGTATTTCGAATAGCACTTTTACGCTTCATTTCGAGGGATAATAAAACCCCGTTATCACTACGAAGGATGTCTCTTTGGAGGAGCTATACATTTTGAAGTAACCAAAACTGAACGTCATTCACAAGTTCCTTCTCACGAACATGTAGGGTAATTAAGCTCGCCCAGTCGGTGCTCTTCCGGATTTCAATCATAAGCAAAGATGGCACGCACATATTCAGGCATCAATTCCATCGTGAAACTTGTTGTATATTTTTTGTTTGACTTGATTTTCGTACTGCTGCATGGTGTGTCAGTGTGCCCCCTCCTTTCTTATATGTTGTTTATGCGGGGCGGTCGGGTAGCCTAGTGGTTAAAGCGTTCGCTCGTCACACCGAAAACCGCCAAATTTCCCTGTATTTCGTGAAATGTTCCAAGCCTTGGTGTCTACATTTCACAATTTTTTAGGTTCAATCGAACCTGCTCTTTCTTTTAAAATTTCAACTAACGCCATACGACGAACTTCATGCACAATGATGTCTTTACACATTTATACATGTGCCATATATTCCAGTGTTTGTTCAGATGAACACTTCGTTTGCCTTTGCATGTGTTTGTGACGGGAACCACCGATTGGGCAGCATATGCTCACCTATTCGCCTGATATTAGCTATATTTGATATTGATTCATGAACACGTGCTTTTCCCTTTCAATTTCTTGATATAACTAAGCTACTGCTTAAAGCTATGAAATCTACTCACACAACCGATGGCGGCGTCAGAGACCACGGGACATTTGTGTATCCTGGTATCGTGAACAGAGAAGCGTGCTAGTTAGATTTGATGAAATCTGCTTCTCCGTGACACCAGGGCCCCGTTCCACAAAACGATCTTAGCGCTAAGATGATCGTAACTCCCATACTTTAACATAGGCTTACGACAATCATAGCACTAAGATCGCTTTGTGGAACAGGCCCCAGGAGCTTAAGTCTATTAGATAATACAGCTGAAATACGATAGTCTAGAAACCTTACGCATGGAATGAGATTTGACCAACCAAATGTACTCAAAGTCTGTATAATCTCAATGAGATGTAAAATCAGGAGTGGGCAAAGTCAACTGTTCAGTCAGGTAGTTCATCGATCGATCTCTGAAACTGAATTACTCTTCACTCTTCACTCTTCTTCTCTCAGCGTGGTGGTTTGT
This sequence comes from Haliotis rufescens, assembly GCF_023055435.1. Classification (NCBI taxonomy): domain Eukaryota; kingdom Metazoa; phylum Mollusca; class Gastropoda; order Lepetellida; family Haliotidae; genus Haliotis; species Haliotis rufescens. Next base: position 1,617,424 of record NW_025964212.1, on the reverse strand, counting down.
CAGCGGTAAGTAATTACATCACGAACGAAACATGATACAACCTTCCATTATGTTATATTTCATAAAAGACATAAACTATTTTCATCCGAAAACCCTAATGACTGTCATTGTTACGAAATTATGGATTAATTTAACGGGCATTTTGTCATTTTCGAGCTTATGGTACTAAATTCATATGGAGATATTTGTTAAGTACTCGTAATAAACATCATATATTTTTTAAATAGCCAAGAACGCATATTCGCTTATCATGTAAAATCTCTACTTTTGAAGAATGGTACAATCTTTTGAAACAATAGTATGCGTGTGTTGGGAACATTTCGGTCACATGTCGCTTTCCGCGTATTCCCACTTTCTTCTACAGTAACAGACTAACCGAGGTAGAATAGATCTTCAGCAACCCATGCTTGCTGTCAAAGGCGACTATGCTTGTCGTAAGAGGCGACTAACGGGATCGGGTGGTCAGGCTCGCTGACTTGGTTGATGCATGTCATCGTATCTCAGTTGCGTGGATCGATATACATGATGTAAATCACTGGATTGTCTGGTCCAGACTCGATTATTTACAGACCGCCGTCATATAGTTTCAATATTGCTGAGCGCGGCGTTAAACAACAAACAAACAGTAACATACTGTTGTTCATGTTTTCCAGTATTCGCGGTCGCCAGAACACGACGATTGAGTGAGTGATTATGGTTTTACGCCCCTTTTAGCAATATTCCAGCAATATCACTGCGGGGGACACCAGAAATGGGCTTCACACATTGTACCCATGTCGGGTATATATATATTGCATATTGTTGCTTGGATTTGTTTCAATATCAATATATGGTAAATTCACTACTCTTATACACAATACCGAAGTGTGTTGTCGCATAAATATTTTCGAAAGAAACATATTTTATTTATTTAATTCATATTATATTTTCTCTCTTTAGTAAATATCATAAAAGAGGGGCTTTTTATTGAAATCCTATAAATTACAAAATACAATTAAATTAATCCATGTAAGCCATTTTGAAGCAAGTCTTCCTTTAAACTCAACCTGAAGTTGTTCTAAAACCATATTGTTCCCGCTCATTGTACCTGTTGATAAACGTAAATTATTTTAAACATAGCGTAAAGAAATATTATAGAATCTTTAAAACAGAATTGATTCTAGAACAGTACTTCAATGAGTGCCCGAAACAATAGTGGTTCAAATTAACAGTTTCGCGCTGCTTGTCATCGTCTTCCAATAGAGGTCGGGCGATGGAACAGTACTCCGTCAATAGAAAGAAAATACTTTAAAAAGCCAAGAAGTACTTTTGTAAACATACGTTATTTTAGTAAACCGAATATTATTAAGTTAATGAAATTACATGTATCTCAGAGTACCAATACTAGTACCTTACGAAATCTCTCTAATTTTGTCATGGAAACAAAAAATCATGGCAATATTTAAATCCCCCGAAAACGCTGTCTAAAGCTATTCAAATATTATTGTCCTTTATATTAATAGTGCCATTACATCCATTTGTTATTGTGTATTTATTTTATAAGTCAACATATGCCGTGTGATACGACTTGATTGCAAATAAAAGTTCTGTTGTGTTCTAATAATGTACGTATCAACCGGGAAACGGTTGGTTCATTCGTTGAAGACGCCGCAATTTGCCATGCAACGTTGCCCCCTGTGATCTTGAGTTCGAATTCCAGATTCGCGTTCATTATGACTTTTTAGTGTCAGCACCTTCCTCCCAGGTTAAGCTGACACGCCTAGACATAAAAGAACAACTGTTCAAGTTGGCAGTTGACACAGATCACTATAATGGCTGACAAATAAATTATCATATGCTAGTACTACTTAAGGCCCACGTTGGGGTCGTCGCTCATGTCACAAGCCACCAGTATTTCCCATTCTAAGACTCGATTATTTCCTGGCTGTGTTGATTAAGGATTTAGTTTAACACATTTTCACTCCGTTTCATTCGATACTGTTAAGACCATTGGCGTTTTGAGAAAACCTGTACAGATAGATCTCCTATCACATGGTCTATTCCCATCCCCAACTACGGTATTGGTAAGTCATCGACCTGAACATCGCCAGTCTTTCGAATGACTTACGATACAACGTCTATTACTGCTCGTTGTCCTTCGCCGCCGTACAAGGCAATTGACGTTGTAGCTATTTACAGAAGACTATTAGATACTGATTGAATCCCCTTTAGAGCTCGCTACCATGTCAAATTCTACATGAAAGCGCTAAAACAAGTCTAATGGTCAAATCTAACTACATCATCATGATATCGTAAAATGATTAGAAAGTGGGCGGTTTCATCCCCGTTACGCCCACACATCCCATAAATCACATCAAGTATTTCGAATAGCACTACAGGGACACTTACTATTTACGTGTGTTTCTTTTCCAATAATTGAGAGGGACAATAAAATCCGCAATTACTACTGGTGATTTCTCTTGGATGAGCTATACCTTTTGAAGTAAGAACAACAACAGACTGGCATTCATTATTGGTTTGTCACGAACATCTGGGGCAATTAAACTCCCTCATTCAGTTCACTTCGGATGTTACTCATGAGCTAAGATGTGTACGCACGCATTCAGGTGTCCACTACATTGTAATTGCGAAACTTTCTGCGCATTTTTGATTGACTTTATTTTGGTACTACTGCATGGTATTTTTCACGTTGTCTCATTGTTCCTCTTTTAACGATGGTGTTTCTTTTAACCCTTAATGCAGCCCCAGACTTGTAAATCAAACATCATGCGTAGTGAGCCTGTCAACGATGTCTTACTCGAGTTTGAGCATCTTTTATACTATTAGTCAGGTAAGTACAAGCTTGCTATTTTTTCTGAAATTAGGAGCTTATCTATATTTCCTACACGGTAGAAAATACTTAGAATTATACTGGGTATCAGACTGTTGAGAAAATATACTGAGGTCAGGGGCAATAGAAAGTATACAGAGTTTTTTTTGTGGAACTGAAACTTGAACCATGTTTTAACCATCATTCCCGAAATACATGTAGCTTGTAAAAAGTATTCTGTGACTGGGTCATTATATAATTTTGTGTAAAAATCAATTGGTTCAGTGAATACTGGGGTAAGAAATGAATTTGCAACCACATGACACCTGCCATGTTTGAAAAGTTGATACTTTGTGCCGAAATGGGTTTTTTTTATTGTTAAAGATCAGATGACTAATATTCCCATCAGTAGTTGTGCTTTATGCGAATTCTTTTTTGTTATTTATGTTTCTTAAGTCAAATAAATAAGCATAAACACTTGTTTATTCTTTGAGTGCTGACTAAGCGCCAGTACATATATATTTTAGTTATAATATCGTTATAATGCATTTATATCAGTGAGATATTTACATCTGTTACTAAATACAAATTAAACATAAACTAGAAGACATTTCCTTTAGTGGAGACTTCTTATGCATATAGAAACGGCTTTGTTGTTTCTATTTCAGTTGGTATTGTAACACGCATTCTGAAACAGGCAAATCCTTAACAGAGTAATGCGAAATTTATACAAAATATAAAACGGCATTAAATCAACACCTTTTCATTTCGTTTTGCTTGAAAATTAGACGTCTACATTTGTGTTCATTTTGTCTTTTGCATCAGAGCCAGCTTTTCTTCCTCCGATAGATATCAGTCTTCATTTGTCTGCAACAGGACTGCCAACCACAAACCGCCAATCCAATGATGGGTTTAATGGTGTTGAAGTTGATTCCCGCGAGATTTGAGAGCTTGGTGTCACCGATCCAGAGAAATCCTGCAAACGTGATTCACCCGTCGAATATGCTTTTATCTTCTTTTGATTTCACATTACGTGTAAGTGACGAGTACGTACATCTATTTATGCCTTAATTCGTGTGATTTATAGACGCGCATTGTTCCACGCAATCGGAGGACCATAGCTTGTAAACCTTCACGTGACACGTTTAATAAACTATGCCTGTCTGTGTATAATATATTGATCTGTTTACTGGCAAAACAATCAGACATTGTTATCCACTGGCTCACGGCAGCTTTTTTTTTCATTTAAGCAATTTCGCTTGGTTATGTCACATGAACATTTTCATTCCCAAAAGCAATTTAATTATTGATAAACGTGATGTGATCAATCATATATGCTGGTTATTATTTGAATAATATCTGCTCTGATAAATACATATAAAAAAGGATATGAGTCAGCATGTGAGCTAGGTTCAGCGGAGCGTAAGCTTGACGAAGTAGGAAAACCCCAGTATACAAGTTAATCCGCCGACACAGTGAGTGAGTGAGTGAGTTAAAATTTAACGTCGCATCGGCATTATTTCAGCCATATAGCGACGAGACTAAGTTGATATATACACAATTTATTCATGAATACAACGTTATATTTAAAAACAATTAAATGAAACATATTTAGGCATAACAATACAATTTATACAGATTAAACTAAACTACGGGCTACAGGCCACCAGTGACTAAAGCAAGGACACCTCGCTAAGGATCATGGGGACTTACAGTACCTCTGCTTCCTGCATGATGCCGCAGCAGGATTTACGTCATCACTTTTGCTACAACTGGTTTTGCTCAATGCTAGCCAGTATTAAAAGTACTCAGCAATGAGTTGGCTTAAAAACGATTTTGATAAGATTACGTGTCACACAGGGGTAAAATAATGTTACCATACTTTAACCTTCTGGACAGAGTTGGTAAAATCATCACACCAATATCTGTCAAGTCGCTGATAATGAGATGCCCGCTTACACGGGAGAAGACATCTTTCAGATTAACTGTTTGATAATGTAAATCCCTTGCGATTGCAAATTCCACACAGTCAAGCAATGTATGTTTGACGGTGAACCCTTCATCACAAGGGATACACTTGGGAGGTTCGTCCTCATGTGTCTTAAGCAGATATCCGTGGATAAGCCGACAGTGGCAAATCGACCTCATCATAAAACGACCTCATCATGTCTTGACTGACAGCCCAAGTAGGTTTAACCGATTGTTGGGTTACATTCGTGAAGTTTATTGATTCCTACCTGGAACCCCCACCTTTTTTGCATTATATCCCGAGTCTAACTCCTGATGATTGAATTTTAATCACTGTACGAGATAAGGAGTTTTTTCAAGAGCTGCTTTAGCTGCAGCATTTGCCCTTGAGTTACCTGTTATGCCTATATGACTTGGCAACCAGCAAAAGACGACGTCACATTGGCAAGTAGTAAGATCATTATATAGTTCTAAAATGTCGAGAAAATTAGGGTGATTCGAGGTGACAACTTTTAGTGCCTGAAGGCAGGACAATGAATCTGAAAGATTATGAATGTTTCAGATTGGGTTTGCTATTTAATATAGGTCAAAGCTATTAGGATAGCTTTATCCTCAGCAGTGAAGATTGAATATTATCTGGGATTCTTGGGGAGACAGTTCTGGATCCAATGATGGTGGCACTTGCAACTTTGCCACCACTCACCCGAAACAGATTCCAGTGGTGAAAAATACTATGAATGGATCAATGAAAATCAGTGTTCGCGAAAAGGGCAAGCAAAGTCACGAGCATTGGTAAGGTGAAGACAGACTACGGAACATAATAGGATTGAATCAGGGATTCGAACCCACTGATAGCCACCCATGAAAGAAAACCTCTGAAGCCAGTATTGTGCGGCACCTGATAATAAAACGAAATATAAGATGAGAATCAGATACCAAGTAAAACTCATTATTGAGAGCAACAAACACATGTTGTAATATGGCAGTGTGTTTTATTTTGATTAACAATGATTGTAAATGTGGTACATTGTTTCAGTTGAGATTCGGTAAACGCTCACTGCATTGTGTTCGGACAGTGATTAGTCGTCAGGAATGTGATACTGTTTAATGTAGGCAGTCGTCAGGAAGTTACTATATTCAGATGCTAGTGTGGTGTGTAAACGTCTGCTGCAGTATACCGCGGACGAGGAATTTTCTTTGTGGTGAGAACACGGTGTAGACATTTCCAGTAGCTAGTGAGGCTGTATGTAAGGGGACACGTATTTCATCACATCAAGACCAGCTTTCGTGTGTGGATCACCCATCACCCCTGAATCCCTGCACATTTAGGCCCGTCTCGGAAGCATGGCCGCTACCATCATATTATGTATTGCCATTGGATATTGTACTGCCACTCTCTTGTGTACTGTCATTGTAATTGCTGTGATGTTATTTGTATGGATTTGTACATGTAAACCTATTTAATTTGGTAATACAATTATTAATTGTATATCATTTGTATGTTTGTTGGTTTCACACTTAGTTCTTTTACGTACATGGGCGGTCGGGTAGCCTAGTGGTTAAAGCTTTCGCTCGTCACGCCGAAAACCCGGGTTCGATTCCCGACATGGGTACAATTTGTGGAGACCATTTCTGGCGTCCCCCGCCGTGATATTGCTGGAATATTGCTAAAAGCGGCGTTAAACCATACTCACTCACTCACTTTTACGTACAGATTTCTGAGTTAACATATTGTTTCAATTTGGGAATCGACGCGTTACAATGTACGTGCATAATACAGAGCAGTGAATTCTCAAAGACTCCAAGTCAATTAACTTGACTTATCATTTAAAGGGCAAATCGTTTCGGCCTGGCAGAACTAGTATAGCAAGAATAATCTGAAATACACACTTCATTTTCATTGTACCAAGGTTTTATCGAATACTATTTCTAGTATTTAGGATAAATAAATAGAAACGAGATTAAATGAAGCAAGGCAATATAATATAATAACTCAACGCCAGAGAATACACAAATTGTAGTTCAGACAATATAGCGACAAATCCGGATGATGTTATCTTCAAAACTTCTGAACGGGATTTCTTGTAACGTTGATAGACATTCAAAAGTTGCGAAGATAAGAACCGACTTTTATGGATGGAAAAGAAGTATGTCAGTGTCTTTACTTCTTGTTTCGTACTCTGTCAATGTCTAAACGTAAAGTATCACCATATATCTTTAACCCTCCTTAATACTTGAATTTCCCTATGAGAGAGTATGCACAGAGTATATACTAGGAAGTATATCCCGATAACCTGAAACTTAAATTGACTTTTCTTCTTTACCACTTCCTCTCCAGATTGCGATTTTTACATTTCAAGAACATATTATTTCTTGAGAGTCTTGAAGCAATTACACTGCGTCGACCCAATTCTATCCTTCTCGAAGACAGTTTACCTTAAGGGAAAATACAATGTAGGTGAGCTCGTGCTATACGAATCCCAGAATGTCAAAGATGATATCCGTGTAATTTAGGTCACCTTTTTTGTTCTAAGACTGTTACGATTTTTTTATTCCGATTTGAGTAATGCAGCTGTCATCACTACTGTCACCATTCATTCTACTGACAGATGAAAGCTGTGTTATTGGTGCAATACTGGCATATCAAAGCTGTGTAGTTTATGCAACACTGACATATCAAAGCTGTGTTATTGATGCAACACTGACATATCAAAGCTGTGTAGTTTATGCAACACTGACATATCAAAGCTGTGTTATTGATGCAACACTGACATATCAAAGCTGTGTTATTGATGCAACACTGACATATCAAAGCTGTGTTTTTGATTCAACACTGACATATCAAAGCTGTGTTATTGATGCAACACTGACATATCAAACCCGTGTTATTTGATTCAACACAGACAGTTCACACCTATGTTATTTGATTCAACACAGACAGATCAAACCCGTGTTATTTGATTCAACACAGACAGATCAAAGCTGTGTTATTGATGCAACACTGACAGGTCAAAGCTGTGTTATTGATTCAACACAAACAGTTCACACCTATGTTATTTGATTCAACACAGACAGATCGAACCCGTGTTATTTGATTCAACACAGACAGATCAAAGCTGTGTTATTGTTGCAACACTGACAGGTCAAAGCTGTGTTATTGATTCAACACAAACAGTTCACACCTATGTTATTTGATTCAACACAGACAATTCACACCTGTTTATTGATTCAACACAGACAGATCAAAGCTGTGTTATTGATTCAACACAGACAGATCAAACCCGTGTTATTTGATTCAACACAGATCAAACCTGTTTGATTCAACGCTGATGCCACTGTTAGACAAAGGAAAACACTTACCAGTATCAGTCTGTGATGTTTGACACGGCGCCGACGAAACATTATCACTGAGACGGAATACATTTTAACTTATTATGGATTAATAAAAAGTTTTTATGTCTGGTTAGTTTGACCAGTAACGAGCTACTGGGGAACTAAAACGGAAGCCCGTAAGCAATCCTCAAATCAAAGCGCCATCAGTTGGGATTGCTACAGCTTTTGTCATATTATACGCTTTGATAGACGAATGGATTCCGAAACATGGTACAGTTAATGCCCGTTGTATTAGCACAGATTATTATTTCTCTCGAGAACAGAGATTTCAAATCACAAGCCTCTACTTAATACAACTGTTGTGATGGATGAAGTATCATGCAAGAATATATACTGAACAACAAACGTTCCTGTGACATTGAATAAGATTTAATGCAAAGTTATGTTTTTTACCAAATCTGAAACAATCTCGGTTTGCAACAGATAAAACGACTCCCGTAAATGTTCAAATGGTTTAATTTGCCATACTGACTTCAGAAAATGCGTGATTTCATTAAAAAAAACATGAACATGCCAAAATGTCAATTTACAAATCAATAGCGTGTGTGTTCACCTCTGGTTGCGATGCAAGCAACACATCTTCGTCTCATGGAATGGACCAGGCGTCCCATAAAGTCCTGTGGGATATCTGTCCATATCTGCTGGATCATGTTTCGAAATTCCTGGAGTGTCTACGGAACATGTGGTTGACGTCGAAGGCGCCGATCCATCTCATCTCACATGTGCTCGATTGGTGAGAGATCAGGGGAGCGAGCCGGCCAGGGGATGACAAAACGTTTTTTGTTGAAGAGACTCCTGAACAAGTCGAGCAATATGAGGCCGGGCGTTGTCATGTTGAAAGGTAATGCCTGGGCCATGACGCAAAAACGGTAGAACAACAGGGCCGATAATCTCGTCCATTGAGATTTCTCTCTACCACTATCAAACGGGTCCTCTGTCTTGCTGTAATCCAACCCCATACCATAACGCTGCCGCCCCCGAACCGATCTTCTTCCATGACACAATGATTGACGTAACGCTCACTTCGACGTCGGTACACACGAATCCGTCCATCGCTGTGGCTGAGGTGAAAACGAGAGTCGTCAGTGAATAGAACTTGTCCGAACTGCATGGCCGTCCAGCATAGACGCTGTCTGCACCAATGTAGACGTGCCTGGCGGTGGTTTCCTGTCAATATGGGACGTTTGGCGGGTCTTCTGGCGACAATCCCTGCACATCTGAGGCAACGACGTACGGTTTGTGAAGATATTTCGTAATGTTTACTAATTGCGTTATTTTGTTGTTTTCCTGAGTGGTTGTTGTCAGCACGATGCTAAACAATGCATATGGAATCCCGTTAACGAACATGTTTTTATACCCATTCTTGGGTAGTAAAATGCACGCTTTTCTGTAGCAGTTGCGTTTTTGTGACTTGATTCCATACATGTACTACCATATTGAAAACCAATCTTTACTTGTTTGAAAAATACACTAAAATATTGGTGACACAGGAACTTTTGTTGTTGATTATACGTGTAGGATATGGTCCGAAAAGTCACGATTATTTTTACACGTGGGGCGAGTTCGAGGCCGTCAGGCCGAGAACTTGCTTCACGTACAAAAATAATAGTTACTTTGAGGACCATATCCAACTAAAAACAGAGTCCCATTCAAAATACATGTTAAACTAATGTCCACCCAATATGCACGTGCATATATATTGGAGGGTCGTTCTTGTTTATGCCGAATCGATAGGAACTGCGCGCCTGAACGCGCTCAAGTTCGAGCAAAACTATTGGAGCCCTCGTCTTATAAGAGCGCGGAAAAGCACGTGCGATTTCTCAATTCGCTTTCAGTCTTTGTACGTGATTAACATGGGAGATTCCGATTCCGATTCCGATATTCATTTCATTACACAAAATCGTTTTACGAGCTCGTACCAGGCAGAATTTAACTCAGATTTTGAAAGACTTATTAATACTGATATTGAAACATTTGACGTGGCTGTACCAGATTTTGATGTTGGTAAAAATGATATCTTGGAATCAGATGAGTTCTCTGGAAATGATACAGATTTGGTGGAACACTCTCAAGTAGAAGCAAGTATTCCCCAGGCCATACCAATTCCCATTACTACTCATACCATTGATGACGCAGACAGTATTTCCGGAAATAACGCAGGTCCTATTCCTAACCGTTTTAGCAATCCTGTGTCAGAGAAGGATCTTCAAAGTCTTTGTAATTCGGCTTTTTCTCAGAACACAGAAAACAAGAGTAGGTGGGCCCTCAACGTCTTCCAAGCGTGGGTCAAGGAAAGACAATCACGTAGGTTACGTGATGACGTCTTGTTAAACCCCGACATTATTGCCCTTTCGCATCGTGAAACAGATCTTAATAAAACTCTCATGCGTTTCTTGGTAGAAGTACGAAACCAAAAAGGTGAAGAATATCGGGTAAATACGTTATATGAACTGATTGCGTCATTGCAATACTATCTCCGAAGACATGATGTCGAGATTAACGTTTACGAGTCTCCTTATTTCAAGGGAATGAGAAACGTCTTGGATGCTCGCATGAAGTCATTAGCTAAGCAGGGTATTGGCATTGAGAAAAGACAGGCAAATGTTGTTTCAGATGATCAAGAGGATATACTGTGGGAGAAGGGTATGCTCGGCGAGGATACGCCTCAAAAGTTGCTAGACACTTTGGTCTATCTCATTGGCTTAAACTGTGCACTTCGAGCTGGAGACGAACACAGGAATCTACGTGTGGGCCCCAATTCTCAATTTCAAATAACAGAAGATTCAAGTGGCGTCACCTATTTGAAATATACTGAGGACATTTCTAAGACAAACAAAGGCGGCTTAAAAAGTCGGAAATGTTCAAGGAAGACCATTCGAGTGTCAGAGAACGTTGAACTACCACAGCGATGTCCAGTTCGACTATACCGCAAATACATGTCTCTGAGGTAAGTTTTTAGGCTATAGAATTGAATTTAAAACAGTTTGTTGCAGTCAAATTGTTTATTATGTGATTTGCAATTGATCTGCATGTGAAAAAATAACAATTTTTTTCTCTTAAATAACAGCAACAATCGCGCTTAAAGTACATATGAATAAAAAAAATAATCTTTGCTTAATTTATGTGGTGTGAATCCCGATTTCAAATTCTTATAATTTTTGACTGCAATGTATATTTCAGACCCAAAAATGGTAAATGCAACGCATTTTACCTGCGACCACTGCACTACGTCAAGGAGGGTGTCTGGTATGCCGATATTCCCGTCGGGAAGCACCCGTTACGTGCAACAGTTTCCAAACTCTTCAAGCAAGCTGGTATTGAAGGATATTTCACTAATCATTCTCTTCGAGCAACGGCAGCTACTAGACTGTACGATTGCGGCCTGGACGAGCAATTGATAGCCGAACGCACTGGACACAGATCTCTGGCTATCCGTAGCTACAAGGTATTTGTATTAATTTTACTGGTGTTTCTAGATGTGTCGTATGGATCTCAAGTCCTGTCGGAAATCCTAAAAATTGAATTTTCGCCTTTACTCTCAATATCATATTTTTAAAGTTTTACTGAAATACCTAATCTAAATCATAAATGCCTAGGGTTTTATCATTTTTATGTTTCAAATGAGCAATTTCTAATTGTGAATTTACAGGAGGAAGCTTTATCCAAAATATTCTACTTTTGCAGGAGCGTTGTATATCTTCAAATATGGGGGGAAATAAAGAAATGAAGGAAATCTGAAACAGACTATAAATTGATGCAAATGTAGTTTTGTAGCACATATTTTTACTGTTTAAAATAATGCTTCATTATTGGTTGCTAATATCAATGTTGCGATAAATAGGTGAGTTAAATTTCTTATTTTTTTTCATCGCCTCACCTATTATTTAAAACCTACACCCATAATGCATATATCATTAGATGTACATAGCCAAACCAGGGTTTATGCCATAACGTTTAAAGTACTTTCTCTCATCCTAACATAAAGATAACTTTAATAAAGATTTGACATTTTTCTCCCGGGAAGCAGTCGTTTCATTTTTAAATGATATCTTTATGATTCCTAACTTCAGTCCCATTCTCTTAAAACCGCTCGATTTGATAATATTTGCCTTTATATTTTATGGAGACTCCCCAATACATTGACTGTCATCTAGGTCAGCTTTGTACCTGTTAGGTGACCGGTCACTGACGTCATGGTCCCCCCGTGATTATAGTCTATTTCACACATTTAGGTGCACAAATGAATGAGTATCCAACGTTTAGCTGTAAACATGAATTTCTAACATTGTGACATTAAACTAGATGATAACCGATGTTATTTAATGTGATATTTCTTACAATCTTTACTGTATGAAAAAAGTACGATTTATCATTTGACATCGTCCAATATGCATTCTAAACTCGCACAACACTTTTTGTTACAGAGAACATCTGCACAGATGGAGGACCGAGTAGACGGAGTTATTCAGAGAAAATCGAGAGCCTCTGCAACTGTTACATCTGCCGCCTCTGGTCCCGCTATCGCACCTTCGAAAACGTTGGTATCTACCGCCTCTGCTGAGGCTAAATCGGCTGAGACAATGTTGACACCTACAGCGGTTCTGGATGAAACGTCAACAGTCGCAGTAACAGAAACAACTACAGCCGAGAGTGCAGCAAAAAAATCCATGAAACTCGTATTACCAGATGGGGCAACTTTGTCGTTGTCTTTCTGAAATAAATTTAATTTCTAATGTGTCTCCGTTTCATTTACCTCAGAGGACAGGCATCATGGTAGTTTTATAGTGTTAACACACATACAGGACGGTTCGTGTATTTGGGATTTAGCGCCTTTATTACAAACAGAACTTCAGTTATATCACGGCGGCATGTTCATTGCAGAAGAAAAGCCTGCCAAACTATCGTGGTTATGTGTTGCAGTGAAACGTGCGAACGTCGACTGGCATATGCAAACCAATGGTGAGCGTAGTTCCTTAACTAATTGGGAGGGTGCGTTTCTACGTTTTGTCTATCAAAGTTCACAAACACGGTTCGACTGACATGATCGGCTAATGGAGTTTAAACTATTGGAGGGTGCACATTAGTTGATAACTATTGGAGGGTGAACATTAGTTGTTAACTATTGGAGGGTTTATCTGCAATACACCGACTACTGGAGGATTACAGCATGAATGCGCACGACCCAATTCACACGAACATTCATGTGACTTTGTTTTAAATGTGTTTCCAGTGTAGGCAAATACATGTACATGTGTACTCTATACCCCATGCTCGAATTATGACACGTGCAAAAGTCATGTCACATGTCGCATTCACACACCAATAAGCTTTGATATTTATTAACATGTATGTTTTACATGTTCATTCAAACTTCAGATATTCCAAAATTGTGGAACTCGAGTGGCCATGGCTCAATCGCCGAACAGTGAGGGTTCCGCAATTCCGATAACCATTTGTACGGAATCATGTTGCCCCTTGTTATGATTCGTGGTTGGAAAGCATCATATTCCTGCTCGTGTGTTAAATTCAACTAGCCTTTGCATGTGTTTGTGACGGATGCCACAGATGAGGCAGGATTCGCTCACTTTACACGACACCATGATTTAGTTGGAATCGTACAATGGTACCGTCCAATCATCAGGTACCGCAATCTCGATTCCACTTGTTTACTTTTCTTGGCCTGTCATCGTCACACTTATGCACGTGGTTTATATCAAGGTATTTAACGTCCAGGAAATGCATCAATTTGGGATTCCCTCGCACACTGTAGCGCCGAGATTAAGTTTTAAAGCGACGTTAACCAAACTCACTCACTCATTCGCAAAACTTTATTACATGAGGATTTTTAACCCAGGAATGTTCATTGTCTAATACATGTAAGTGTTCATAACGTTTGTAGGTAACTAAAAAAAATATTTATCAGTATTAATAATTTCTTTATCAGTATTAATCTATATCACACATCTGTCATCGGTTAGGCTAGAATTCATACAATTGACTTAATAGCAGCTGCTAGTATGATAGTCATGTATTCGGCGTTCGTGGAAACTTACGTGTTTCACCATTACCGTAAAGGTCTGTTCTTAGAGACATGATCGTAACTCGCATGTTCGGTTCCGCAGTGACAGATGTTATTAAGGAGATACGGTAGAATGGAGATAATTCTAATTTCCAATTTAAAGTTACATGGTATTTTCAATGCTGATTTTAGCACTAACTTATATCAAAACAGTTGACATTATGTACTGTCAATTTAACTAACTGTTCTGGAACTGCGCTTAAAGTTAGCCTACTCCCAAATGGACCATTAATTCATAGCAAATGCGTTGCCTAATAGTTTAACAGCATGCTGTCAATTCTGCTATTTTAAGTAGCGGTTACGAATTCCATGTTTTGACAACATGCAGATGAAACAAGAGTGCATCTTGTACGCATTCATCACATCGTGATATATATGATGAACGTCCTGATATATATTATTGATAAGAGCGATGGTGCTTTGCCAAAGATATAAAGTTTCTTTAGACACTTTACACGCTGTTTAGAGATATTGATTTTCAGTAGATAAAAGCGACGAAACCCTTTTTCACAGCCGCAAGAAATATCTGCCCAAAGCAGAGTCTAGTGTTTATTTCAGACCGTAACATAAGAATGTGTTTGTGAATCACTATCAAATAGTGATGATACTAGGTGTTCGCGAATAGGTGTGTGTTTACTGCCGGTGGCACCCATCACAAACGTATTCAGAGGCAAGATCAATTGCTCACCTGCACACATGGTTTGTCATAAAAAAAGGATGTAAATTGCTTTAAGGCCTGTTTGCTTATTTTAGAACGGAACCCCAGCCTTTTACACTAAAACGCAAACCAAGACTTGAAATCAAACAGTATTGTGCCCATCGCTGGGAACTAAATGTTGTTTAACTACACGTATACACCTTTTGAAATAAGAACAGAAAAACAATGTAGGCCGTCATTCATCAGTTCTCTTTCACTCACATTTGGGACAATTAAACCCACACATCCGGATGTTCCCCGTGAGAGAAGATGGTACATATTACACTTATTCAGGTAAAAACTCCCTTTAATAACATGTGCCGGGCGTCTTCCTGAGATCGCTTGTTGCCAAGACTCATTACGTGTCGTCTTCCTGAGATCGCTTGTTGCCAAGACTCATTACGTGTCGTCTTTCTGCGATGGCTTGATGCCAAGAATCATTATTTGTCGTTTTCCTATGATGGCCTGAAGCCAAGAATCATTACGTGTCATCTTTCTGCGATGGCTTGATGCCAAGAATCATTATTTGTCGTTTTCCTATGATGGCCTGAAGCCAAGAATCATTACGTGTCATCTTTCTGCGATGGCTTGATGCCAAGAATCATTATTTGTCGTCTTCTTGCGATGGTTTGATGCCAAGACTCATTACGTGCCGTCTTTCTGAGGTTGCTTGTTGCCAAGCCTCATTTCGTGCCGTCTTTCTGAGATGGCTTGATGCCAAGAATCATTACGTGTCGTCTTTCTGCGATGGCTTGATGCCAAGCCTCATTACGTGTCGTCTTCCTGCGATGGCTTGATGCCAAGCCTCATTACGTGTCGTCTTTCTGCGATGGCTTGATGCCAAGAATAATTACGTGTCATCTTCCTGCGATGACAGGGGCGGTCGGGTAGCCTAGTGGTTAAAGCGTTGGC
Source organism: Haliotis rufescens (assembly GCF_023055435.1). NCBI lineage: Eukaryota > Metazoa > Mollusca > Gastropoda > Lepetellida > Haliotidae > Haliotis > Haliotis rufescens. The sequence continues at coordinate 1,601,566 of NW_025964212.1, read as the reverse complement.
TCGTCACGCCGAAGACCCGTGTTCGATTCCCGACATCGGTACAATGTGTGAAGCCCATTTCTGGTGTCCCCCGCCGTGATATTGCTGGAATATTGCTAAAAGCGGCGTAAAACCATACTCACTCACTCACTACTGCGATGGCTTGATGCCAAGAATCATTCCGTGTCATCTTCCTGCGATGGCTTGATGCCAAGAATCATTCCGTGTCATCTTCCTGCGATGGCTTGATGCCAAGAATCATTCCGTGTCATCTTCCTGCGATGGCTTGATGCCAAGAATCATTACGTGTCATCTTCCTGCGATGGCTTGAAGCCAAGACTCATTACGTTTCGCCTTCCTGCGATGGCTTGATGCCAAGACTCATTACGTGTCGTCTTACTTGCGACGACTTGATACCATGGTTTATTGCGTGTTAGTCTTCAAGACAACCATAGTCGATTGGTGCATCTTCAGAATCAATACGGGGCGGTCGGGTAGCCTAGTGGTTAAAGCGTTAGCTCGTCACGCCGAAGACCCGGGTTCGATTCCCGACATGGGTACAATGTGTGAAGCCCATTTCTGGTGTCCCCCGCCGTGATATTGCTGGAATATTGCTAAAAGCGGCGTAAAACCATACTCACTCACTCACTACTGCGATGGCTTGATGCCAAGAATCATTCCGTGTCATCTTCCTGCGATGGCTTGATGCCAAGAATCATTCCGTGTCATCTTCCTGCGATGGCTTGATGCCAAGAATCATTCCGTGTCATCTTCCTGCGATGGCTTGATGCCAAGAATCATTCCGTTTCATCTTCCTGCGATGGCTTGATGCTAAGACTCATTACGTGTCATCTTCCTGCGACGGCTTGAAGCCAAGACTCATTACGTTTCATCTTCCTGCGATGGCTTGATGCCAAGACTCATTACGTGTCGTCTTACTTGCGACGACTTGATACCATGGCTTATTGCGTGTTAGTCTTCAAGACAACCATAGTCGATTGGTGCATCTTCAGAATCAATACGGGGCGGTCGGGTAGCCTAGTGGTTAAAGCGTTAGCTCGTCACGCCGAAGACCCGGGTTCGATTCCCGACATGGGTACAATGTGTGAAGCCCATTTCTGGTGTCCCCCGCCGTGATATTGCTGGAATATTGCTAAAAGCGGCGTAAAACCTCACTCACTCACTCACTCACTCACTCAGAATCAAAACTAAACTGCCACATTAACAGCTCGGACAATTCCTGAGTTGACACCCATTGGAGGTAGAATCGTCCGAAACCGGCTAAGGGAGCACAGCATCCGGCTCGACGTCCAGCGATACGCCCAATTGTGCTTCGACGTCACCGCCAGGGACACCTAGCTTGGTAAAGAGCGCATCTGAGGTAAAGAAGGTAAGTCTAGGACAGTATACTGTTCACAGATGAGTCCAGGTTTCATCTGGACATCTCTGAGGGCCGTACAAGGATTTCAAAGACGTTTCAAAGATGCTTGCCTTACCCCACCCAATCAGTTTTGGGGGTTGGAAGTGGGATGTTGTAGAGTGGCAGGTCAAATCATCATTGTTAATTGTCACACACGGTACTGACATTGTTAAATGAGTTGTTACCACACCCTTCCTTTAGGGTGGGTCTCTTGTTACCGGTATGGGATTTGTCAATGAATTTGTTATAATCACACATGGATAAGACGAATGACCAAATATTATGTATTTATTTTCAATAACATAACATTTACATCACTTTATAGGAAGCACAGTTACTCTTTTCGATGGTAAAGGTGTTGTATCCGATCTATACATAAAAATATTATGATATTTACTTTAAAATATTTATTCACTTTTGAAGTCGACCAGTAAGGTAGGTCATTTACATAAAAGGCTTCAAGTAAATATCTGATATTCTAACCACCTCTTAGGCAGTTCCACGCAAAGCTTTTCGAAGGTATCTTTCTATTTCCTCTATCAAAGATGTTTAATTTGACTAAAGGTTATCGATTATGCCGTAAAGCAAGAACATATTTGATATGACACCTCGTCAGTACTTGTTTTCTAGATCACTGGCATGATCAAACATGCGGTAAATATTACAAAGATCTAAGGCGCTCAATTCCTAAAGATCTTGATAAGCAAACGTGATCAAATGAAATAATAATGAATTACTAAATTATTCGTCAACTAGGTCGTCTTTTGAGCATTCTGAGAACAGGAAATGTTGTCAGATCAACAGTGTGAGCCGCGCTGCAGACTCATGTAGGTCTAGTTGCCTAACGTCAAGATTTTGTGAAGACCTGGCCCCCAGTTGAAAAAGGTGTGTGTGTGGAGGGTGGGGCGGGACGCCCCATCCCCACCCCACCCAACCAGGTTTTTGGAGCTGAAAAGATATACCCAATACCCCACAACCTGTGCTATTGGGATACTTTTTGTATTCATTTACTTTTGTACTTTTTTTATGATAAACTCTTTGAAAGTAGTCTGATAGGGAACCTTAAGTGGAAACATTGACATATTATTAAATATTGGAGCAAATTTGTAATTAAGCATGCCCCAAAGTATTAAAATCTGCAAAGTTGCTATGTTGAGTTTACATGCCCTTTTACCAAAGTTACATGTATAAATCGAAATAAAATTGAGTGTGTCAACTGTTCTGTCACGATATGTTTGTGTTCAACAAAGACGCAGTCTTCAGCTGATCATTGGTGAGGTGAGGTGAAATGGGGTTTAACGTCGCGTCCAAGATTATTGCACTTATATAGCGACGTGTATGAACGTGTGTGTGTGTGTGTGTGTGTGTGTGTGTGTGTGCGTGGCTGTTTGTACTAGTCCGGACTGATACCGATTTATAGTGCTAGCCCACTGAGATACCATGCCGCAGTTTAACATAAATACCCCACTCAGATACAGTATACTGACTCCGAGCCGACCAGTCCTTGTTTCGGCCACTTAATGCCGAGCGCCAGACAGGGCAACATGTACCATCTTTTAACGTCTTTTTGTATGACACAGCCGGGGATCGAACCCCTCTTAGGGCGGCCGCTCTACCAATAGACCACGGAGGCAGTCCAGCTGATCATGGAGTCTTTCAGTTTTGTATTTTTTGTCAGCAACACAAATTAATGTTTGTCTGCAAATGTATTTTTAGATCGCTTTGATCAGCTTATAAAATCTATTTTTTGCAAGCGATTAATTTCATACGGATGCAAACTTCATTCTCGGAAAACAAAGTTCTATATTAACAATATCACAAACGTTATTTCACAAAGAAGAACTGTTTTGAGTGAAATGAAAGTATGCTTTAGTGCCGATGCTACTTCTAAACTTTTTCCCAGTTACGGGACAGGGGTCATATATTCAAACTGTCTCAATGTTTTCGCCATAAGATTCATCGGAGTTGACAGCATATCTACGTCACAATTATGATACAATAGCTTATGTTAACTACCTTTATTCTTCTAAACCAAATAATGTGTCCAGATTAGTTACATTTATGAATTTATGTATCTGCAGCAAAAGGAAAATTCCAAAAGCATGTATTGAGGAGATCCCTACTCAAGATTAACCTGACAATACCGCATACTGCAACATTCTGATGAGCCTGAAAACATATCTTGAAGGTACCATGCCAAAAAAACGTCTTAACAACATCATGCTGTTGCACATTCACAAAGATGTCTGGTGACATATACATTATAGACATTGCCAAGGCATTTGCACATGCAAACCAGAGACGTGGTACCTTTATTAATGGCATTGTATAGGACATGTCCAACCAAAGCCAAACTGCGATGAATCAAAACATGTTAATATGGAAGAAAATATTTTGTTAAAATTCAGCTATAACACCACTTATATTAGACGTCACTAATTGTTTTACTTTTAAAAGAAAGATGTATTTATACTAAACAGCTTGAACACAACCAAGTCAGTGCAGTCCTCCATTTGGTGATCATGTGAACTGGACTGGATTCTAATTTTTTTAATACAATTTTTAACATGTTTTCTCTCCACATATATTTGACTGCAACGTTTGTGCATTATGATACCATCAACATACTTCATACCCTTTCTAAGATATTAAAAACTACTGATGCTAAGTGCAGCTCACTAGCTAGTCACAACTGGCTACCTTTATAATTGGATGAAGAGAAATAAATCTTTATGAACACACTTTATCGTTTGTGTTTAATTTTGTCCATACGTATTTAGAATCTACCTTAATTAGATTTGGTTCCTAAGACAATACACTAGCTGAATTGTATTTTCACCACACACACACACTCTCTCTCTCTCTCTCTCTCTCTCTCTCTCTCTCTCTCTCTCTCTCTCTCTCTCTCTCTCTCTCTCTCTCTCTCTCTCTCTCTCTCTCTCTCTCTCTGCCCCCACCCCCAGGCACAAATCTGTACAAGCTATAAAAAACATGGAACTCTTAACGTCACTTAAAATAACAGAATATGAAGGCACAACAGCATTTGCGGTGGACTATTGGCCCATTTGAGAGTCAACTATTATAAATGTTGACCGTAGATTCGACAGTGCATAATGCCAAATGTTTAAACATAATTTAGTGCTAAGAAATCAACTGCAAAACGCAGTGTAAATGTAAATTAAAAAAGTAGGCATGTCTGTCATTACAAATTTGGGTCTGATTGCCCTAATAGTGTACATTGTTGCAGTCGCTGCGGAAACAGAACAGGCGTGTTACGACCATGTCATGGCAGACAACACTGCCAGAATTGACCCACCAGGAAGTGATAAAAGTTATTTCACATTTTCCAAGGACACAGAGTACATATCTATACTACCACCTGTTACTGATTCCATTACATTCGTGATTAACTTGTGTAAGAGTTATACATGTGGAACTGATTAATACTCGTAAACAATTTCTTTCGGTTTTAGAAATAATTATTCTCTATATGCATTGTTTACTTACCAGGCCCCTGCAATGAGAGCTCCCGGGTTAGGAATGCAAGTATTATTTCCAAGTGAGTTTTGTACAGGAGTATATTCATATCACGCGGTTTTTTAGAGGAAAACCCAACGTCCTAGAAATCAACAAGCGCGGATCTTAACTATTTTGTTAACTATTTTGAACCAGACAATCCGGTGATTGATATCTTGAGCATCAATCCACGCCACTGGGATCGATGAAATGCATCAACCAATTCAGCGTGCCTGACCACCCGATCCCGTTAGTCGCCTCTTACGACAAGCATAGTAGGCTTTTAAGGCAAGTATGGGTTGCTGAAGACCTAGTCTACCCAGGATCTTCACGGGTCTTGGTAAACTAGGTCGAATTGACATAGTATTCGAACCCACGAGAATTTCTGCTGCGCGACTCGCAGCCAAACATGACCACACTATCTCAATTTTAGCACAAGGTTGGTTGGTTGGTTGGTTTGTTGTTTAACGCCGCACTCAGCAATATTCCAGCTATATGACGGCGGTCTGTAAATAATCGAGTCTGGACCAGACCATCCAGTGATTAATATCATGAGCATCGATCCACGCAATTGGGATCGATGACATGCATCAACCAAGTCAGCGAGCCTGACCACCCAATCCCGTGAGTCGCCTTTTACGGTAAGCATGGGTTGCTGAAGACCTATTCTAACCCTGATCTCGTCTTAAATCATTAGTCAATGACAACAACGACTGTTCAAAACATGGTACATTGTACCTTTACTATATCCTAAGTCATACCCGACCCCTCAGTCTAAGTGGCATTACCATGACAACATTACAACACATCACAATCTAGAAGAACATATACGTGCCGTGATAAGAGTGGATGATCGTACCCTCTCAACGGTGAGATGTAACAAATTGTCAGTTTACAAAGGGGGCATAACTCTTGAAGCCCTTCTTGCATACCACTAATAATATTTTGACAACAATATCCATCACATTTCTGACTGGTCCAGACCCCATTCATATACCGTTTCCGAGTGTGATGTTCAACAACAAGTCTAATGCATGGCTTACTCCACACACACACACAGTTTGGAGTAGAACTAGAAACTAAATGGAAACTGAATGATGAGAGTACTGATGGAAGGATGCATGACCCCAACATTCAAAATTGGAATAAAATCATCAGGAAAATGCTAAGGGATAAAGATGACCTAATCTGCACACACATCATCTTTGGCAATCTCGTCGGAGTCGTCTGGAGCCAGCTCGCCGAGGTGTAATTTCTTCATTACTCAAAAAACCTTATATGATACTAACATTTGTAAACTTGCAATCTGAAGAGGATTATTTAAAGGATTTGAAAAAGAAAAGGCCAAATAAAGTGCAGTGTTAATGGAATATCGCAAATTCCTAGTTAAAGAAATATATAGGGTAGGAATTGATCTTCAGCAACCTATGCTTGTTTAAAGAGGCGACTAACGGCGTCTTGTTTGCTTACTTGGTTGATGCTTGTCATCATTTCCCAATTGTGTAGATCGATGCTCATGGGTGAGTGAGTGAGTTGGGTTTTACACCGCTTTTAACAGTATTCCAGTAATATCACGGCGTGTCAGCTTAATGTGGGAGGAAAGCCCGGAGTGAGGTAGGTCTTAGGCGTTTATCACTTCGGTGAAACCCACGAGTACGGGTAGCTATAGGGTGCTGACACATAATCGAGGCGAACCGGAATTTGAACCCACAATCATAGGTTTCGGACGTGCCCAAGGGACGCAAATCTGCACGGCGCCTTAGACGACTGGGCCACCCGTTCCCCCTCGATGCTCATGATGCCAACAGCTGGATATTTACAAACCTCCGTCATTTGGATGGAATACTACGGCGTTAAACAACCATCACGGTATTATGCTGCACAGATACATGTGTATATTACCCTTAACAATGCGTTTGACACGGCATCTGAGTTTTGTCGTTTTATTTGTTGTAATTTTGGAGACAAACATCGTGAAATGTTTCACTATATCTCCGCGTCGGGTGCACCGGCGAGAGGGGACTCAGCTGGCGCAAATCATTTGATTCAGACCTTAGCTTACATTGGTGATTGATAGTGCGTTCGAATCCCTGATGCACTCTAATTAAGATACCTGATCTATTAGCACTTTAGCCATGCTATGTTTCACAACCTGTACACTATGTAGATGTATACTACCTCCCATGCCAATCAACGCGCCGCTGAACCCAGCACATTCATGTCCTATTGAAGTTCCGGAGCAGACATTTACAAAAAACAAATTACATGTTACTAGCCTATATGATTATCGGATTACGTTCAGCAACATTCAAATTGTTTCAGGAATAACAAATTCATATAACTTAACCAAGCGTAAATAATTAATAAAATAGTGCCATTTGATATGTATTATTGCAGCTTCAGTCGTTGATGTGTGGTAATTATTTCAGCAAATAAATCAATATATATCAGCCCCCTGCTGCGTGGAACAACTCGTCTCTAGATAACATGGAATAAGGGTGATACAGACGTGCACATATACCACCTGCCTGTAATGTGATACCAGAAGATGCCAGGAGGATATTCCCACAGAGAATCACATCACCTATAAGCTATTTTTCTGTCTTGGTGACCTCAGCCTCTCCACTCTTGAGGGAATCAACTTCAACCTCATTAAACCTATCATTGGATTCTGGCTTATGGATGGCAGTTCTGTTGCAGACTAATTAAGACTGAAGTCTTTGACTGTTTGGGAAGAAAATCTGGCTCTCATGCAAGAGACAAAATGAAAACAAGTAGACGTCTGGCTTTCAAGCATAGTGAAATGCAAACCATATGTTTTGCTTAAAGTTCGCAGCATATTGTTAAGATATTGCAGTTTGAGAACACATGTAACAAGAACAATTTGAAAGGTCCTTATTCAACATAACAGTTACCTATTAATTTATTTTAAGATAGACATGTACTGTATACTGATGCAAGTGCCTTCTCATATCAATCAATCAAGTCTATTGTATCCATGACCATGTACATCCATATACGATGAACAAGTATAATATAATACGAATGTGTTTCTCTGAAAACAGAATCAAATAATATATACAATCTAACATCTACATCTTTGTGGGAAAAAAGTAATTTTTGTCATATCGTTTTGGGCGAAGCAAAGTGAGATATATTTTTTTATATTTTTATATAACTACTGGTTCCTTTCCATCACACATCAACACATTATGCGACACCATATTTCAAAATAGTTATGTGCATGCAGGTTTTAGGTATGTAGTATATTTAAGTCTGTATTCACTCAACGTTTTAATATGATATGGAATTAATCTCAGAATTCAATGCCATCAAAATTTTCGTAATTTTCAATGTATGTAGACTAATTCTAGTATACTAAACTCCCAGTTCACGTCACAGTCATTTCTGCCGTGTATGAAATTGTGATACACGCCTAATTTCACATACCTAGCGAGTTTGCGATTACCAGACTAATTATAGACGGCGTGGTCAAAATCGAGGTAGACGATGGACTCACTAAGCATGCTGTTTAATCTAAAAGTTTGGGGCTGCATTTTTGGGTAATAGAAACACTATGTCTCAAAGAGGAATGGTGAGAAGACCTGAAACACATCATGCAATTATACCATAATAAAGTAATCAATACACAGATATGTTCGACATTACTTGTACAATATTAAATGTTGATAGTATCAAATACAAAATAGGATGGCAGTGGTGATATCAAAATGTTCAGTGATATTAATATTCATCTATACGCAACAGTGATCACGTTTCCGAGACATGCCTAGGCTGGGAATCCGGGGTGAAGAGTGATCATCACATGAAGCTGGTCTTGATGTAATGTGAGATGAAGTGTGAGAGGAGACAGGGACATGCCCACTCCACTTATATAGTCTAACCAGCTTCCAGCACTTTCTACATGGTGCCAGACCAATCCAGAATATTCCACATATTTCAATAACGCTTGACATCCATCTATACTTTTCGAGCAACTAAATATAACTTTCTCACCACTGCTTACATCAAATAGTTTCTACACTCCTGACATCTAATAATTGTCCAAATACAATCAATGAACTTCTACTGAACTTCCACAGAACAATGTAATACAGTTACAATCATTGTTTAACAATAAATTACACTGCCATCTAACAATTTTAGAAATATTTTACAAATTTTAAAAGATATTTCTTATTTCCAAGGGGAAAAAACGAACGTTTAAACTTGGCTATCCACGACCAAGACCACTCATGGTTGAATCTCCTCACATCTGCTCAACTGTTCCATCTAAATCCATACATGGTATTATATCATGTCTTTATTCATTACTTATATTATTTAATGAAGTATTTAATTTTGTATCTTTGGAATTTCAAAGGTCCGATTTTTCAGACTGTAGACGATTCTACATGTATTACCCGTTTTCTTGACATGTCTCTGGACCTAGACCATACGTAATACATATATGATATAGGAGCGGTCGGGTAGCCTCGTGGTTAAAGCGTTCGCTCGTCACGCCAAAGACCCGGGTTCGAATCCCGACATGAGTACAATGTGTGAAGCCCATTTCTGGTGTCCCCGCCGTGATATTGCTTGAATATTGCTAAAAGCGGCGCAAAACCATACTCACTCACTCACTGTGTGATATAGAGAGAATAGTGACTACTATACTCATTCTCGTTTTTACGAGAGGACTTCTATTGTAGGAGTGATCAGATTCTTGAGAAAGTTTCGTAAAAATGGTATCTAACGATAATGAGATAACGATATTACCCACATTAAATATGTACTTAAATGTATTCAGAAACAGTGCCACAAAATACGTTTCGAAGAGGACTCTGATAGCATTCAAAGCATTGAATGAGTGTGTATGGTTTTACACCGCTTTTAGCAATATTGATAATAATAATAAATATGCATTTGTATAGCGCAGCAAATGTGCGCTGCAAATGAATCTTATAGTCAGTGAGAGTAGTTTTTGAACAGGTGGGTCCTGATGTTTTTCTTGAAGCAGGAGAGTGATCAGGATCAATGAAGAGGCAGTTCATTCCACTTGGAGCTTGCTGTGCATGTGTAAGCGAAGGATCTCATGCCGAATGACGATGTCTTCACAGGTGGCACTGCTATTCAAGCAATATCAATGCGGGGGACACCAAAAATTGGCTTCACAAATTGTACCCATGTAAGGAATCGAACCCGTTTCTTCGGCGTGACGAGCGAACGAATTAACCACAAGTCTGCCCCATCGCCCCTAACTAAATCTATATATCGTCCAAACAGTTTAAACTGACTTCATTTCGCAACGCGAAAGTGGTCGTGTGCATCCCGCTCCTAGGGACCACGATGTTTCTGTAGTCGTACATGGCAAATGGATATAGCTCGATCATAAAGTGCCAGTTGTTGCTCTGTGCATAACTAATACAGAATGCAAAGCGAATTTGGTGGGTGTATGTGTGTGTTACATTTTATTATGCCCATTTAACCATCACTCATTTCTGCAACTGTCTGTAAAACGTAATCTGTGGTGGGGTAATTACTTGGAAAATTAAATTGGTTCAATGAAGAGTGAAGTAAGACATGAATTTGCAACCACATGGCCCCTGCCATGTTTTCGATATTGTACATGTGTGCCGAGAAAAGCGAAACTATTGATTTGGAAAGATAAGATGTATAAGGTACCCATCAGTAGTTGTGTATTATACGAAAAGTGTTTTTCCTTAATTTTTAGGAATTTTAAATCAAACTATAGTGTGTTATTTTAAATATAACTCCGTATTTTTTAAGTGCTACTAATATTATCACCAACACAGTTCTTTCTTTGGATCTTGTATGGCTAACTTAAAATATTTTCAATTAAAAGTCAAACACATTTTAAAATCCAGGTTTTTTAAATCCCCAGTTTAGATCAGGTAAACCATTTTCAACGACTTAACCTACATCACATTTCCGTTTTTGACTTCCATAGTAAACAATGTTATGAATAAGTAAATGAACAAATGCCTCATTTAGGAAGGTCACGGATCAACCAATCGAATTGCATGTACGTGTAATGACCCACGTGTTTCATAACTGCTCACATGATTCCCGTTTGCAGAATTCCATGTGGGTGATCAGTTAGGCTGGTGGATTTGACAATATATAAAGCGCCAACGCCAAATAACGGTGTCGAGCATTAACCGAAACAAATTCCACCGAGCGCATTTTTTCAAAGCAAAATAGTAGTGTAAATTGCATGAATGGATAACTGAAAATTAATGATGACACCAGGTGTTAGCGTAAAGGGTAGGCATGTCCTGCCCAACTCATAGCACCCGTCATTTACACTTGTTGCATAAAAAACGGTTTATGGTTTTTCCTGATGCCACACAGCAGTCATCTTCCCTAGGGAAGGGAGTTAATCTGGACTAAAAAAATGCACTTTCCACCTTTGCCGAACTGGGTTGGATTTTCGTGGCTCGATCGTATCGCCACCATTGGCTATTACGAGTTGTGTTCCTTCCATGGCCTTCCTGTTGACCGGGAACATACACAGCTGTACTCATGTCGTGCGACGACCATGTTAACAAACAACAGGAATAGGTTAAAAGAATAACTAAGACACATGATTTGAGTAATATAATGCATGTAGCTGCTAGAAATTGGACCAAATCTTGTACCCCTTTAATGACGCATCCTCTCTACTAACAGATAATTCGAGACTAAATGTAATGAATAATTACATATGTGTGAGTTCTACAAAATACGTCTGGTGGTAAACGCTTCTTTCAGCAACATTCTGACGTTAATAGAAATATGACAGCGACCTGTGAATAATCGAGTCTTGCCCAGACACGCTATTGGGATACGTTGGCACGCTATCAAGGAAGTCACAGAGCCTGACCAACGATCCATTACGTCACCTCTTATATATTGTTGAGGTACCTGAGGTCTAACCCGTAATCCCCACAGAATACAATATTACTTCTCCACTTTACATCCGAGAGAAAAATGTTCGGTGTAGGCTTTATATGTTAGTGCCTACACAAATAGATCAAATTTCGTTTGTTGTATTGAACATTAAAAGCCCTTCGTGTATCCTGAGGGGTGTAACACTTCTTATTTTGCATATTTGTCATTGCTTTTAATTGGCAATAATAATTTTAATTGTTCTCTCGTTGGTATACCACATTCCTTAAATAAACTGACTTCTGGTAGTATCATATTTTCAATACCACGGTTTGGGAATATAACTTTTTGTACATAAGTCAACATCAGTTTATTTAACAACGAAAGACAATGGACAATATCCCTTTAAATTTACCGTTGAACTTCGTTAAGATGATAGACTTTGTTTTGTGATTTCTTCCGTTGAATGATTCTAAATTAATACAACACTGTTTTTATTTTATAAAATCTAATGATAGAACGGTCTTTGATAGCTTCTTCCCTTCACGCCATCTATTGACCAAACGAGATTTGTTGTGTTGATTTCCATTCTGGCTTCCCAATGTTTTAATAACCTTAACCCTAGTCAATATTTCGTTCTATTAAATATAGCTTTTCTTCCAAAAAATTTTGCCCAGCTCACTTTTCTTTTTTGAGATGTATTTTATTATATACACATCGAGTTTCAAATTAGTTAAAAATTCATCGGATATTGCATTCCCAATTTCCTAATTGAAACGAACTTGACGTTCAACTTGTTATTTCTTTAAGTCTACTGTAACATGTTCCGCATCCTTCAGTAATGAGTTGTTCAATTTCCGAATCCCTATAAGTGAAATAGAAAACTTTGCGTTCGTGATCGAATCTCTATACAAATGGAGATGCTGGAAATTCCTTAAAATAATTAACGTGTAAAGACGTGTTTAAAATCCCCTTACAATACAAACGAGTTTCTTGTGTTCGATCTTCGCAGATTTTCGTGGATATATTTATCAGCAGACATTCACACTTCGGGACATACCATTCAGTATTCTTGATGATCCTGGGATCTTTGTTAAGACACAGAATATTTTTCAGTCACCGATTTAAGACCAACATAATTGTCCTTCGGGAATCAAATTGTCATTTTAGAAAACTAGGAAACAGGATTACTGGTTGAGTTCTATCGTCCTGCAACTTCAATTACACAAAGTGGGTAAGTGATTCCGTCTTATGATATTTTACCGCATCTCAAACAATACCAGACATATTAGTCTTTTTATGTTTCGTGTTTCCACAGAAACATAATCAAACATTCCTTATGAGAATGCAGGATTCGTTTTTTAGATACACCAAAGGTGCATCCTGTCAGATAAAGGCTATCTGAAAGATTTGCGTCAGATGTTGAGGTAAGGAATTCCACACACGTCTCGGCAACTAATAAAGAGCGGATGAAAACCAGCGAGCATCCGAAAATGGGAAAAAACAATGGTTGACAGAATGAGTCACAAAACAATAAGCTTACGAGTCGTTGAAAGGCATTTGGAAGTGATACACTTAAGGAAGAGAATCAATGAATGTCAACTTCTTTATTATGAGGAAGGAACACAACGTTTCGGATTATATGCTTACTCCATCATCAGGTGAAGGAATGCCATGAGGCAGAGAACATATATGTGTACAGAGCTGAGAGGTGACTAGCAATAGACAACGGAAGCCAACACTGATAGTTATGGACAGCTGGACGCCAGGACTTAAATTATCACTGATTGGTAATTGGCAATGGACAATGAGCAAACGGGAGGCCTGGGGTAATTAGCACTGATAGGTTAAAGGATGGAAACAGCAATGGGCAAATGAAAGCCAGCTAGATAATTAGCACCGACAAAGTTCAAGCTTCCGGACCATCTACGCCTGATCCATTTTGATTCAATATCCATGAATTCTGAAATTATGGATGTTTGAGAGGTCCAGCTCCGAAAGATGCCGCCATGCGCAAAACAGAGTTGCTTCTCTGAGACCTTCCAGGATCCGATCATGAATGCCGGACTTACCCTGATTATGATTCACAAGGCAGAGATATACGTTTTAACACAAGGTGAGGTGAGGTGAAATGGGGTTAAACGTCGCGTACAAGATTATTGCCATTATAAAGCGACGTGCATGCACGCATGTACCTGTGTGGCTGCATTTACTAGTCCGGACTGATGCCAATTTATAGTGCTAGCCCACTGAGATATCATGCCGCAGTTTAACATGAAAACCCCACTCAGACACAGCATACTGAGCCGACCAGTGCTTGTTTTGGCCCCTTAGTGCCGAAAGCCAGACAGGGTAACAATAAGTACCATCTTTTAACGCCTTTTGGTATGACCTTCCGCTCTCCGGGCGGACGCTCTACCACTAGACCACGGAGGCGGTCCGTTTTAACACAAACATCCAATACAAATAACCTTTGATGTAAAACAACAGGGACGCATCCGAAGTATATACAATGTATGCACAGTTGAAAATAGTTCAGCACACACATCAACGCTTTTGTATGCACTTTTGTAGCTCAATCTGCATAAAAAGGCATAAAAAAGCTAGACGTCTCCCAATTACAGGAAGCCTCGTATGGGAGCCAAATAAACAATGAACCTGATGAAAACCGCATCAAAAGAATCTACAGCAGTCGGCTTGAACTGTAACAGTTGAGGACAGCCCTCTACAGGATACATGAACAATAGGGAGGTAACACCGATCAGGACATAGGAGAATTGATATCCACAAGATTGTATAACAAGAGGAATGACTTCAACTTTTCCAAAGTCAACTTTCCTTTATTTTAAGCAATATTCCAGCAGCTTTAGGTAGGTGTCTACATTTCACAACTTTTGTGGTACAATCGACTATTTTTTACGAAGATTTCAAAGACTTTTGCTCAAAAGTTGTTAGATGAAGGTTTTATGTAAACTTGCACCATATATTCCCGTGTTTTTTTCAGGTGAACAATTGACTTGCTGTTGCATGTGTTTGTAGCGGGTGCCACCGGTGATGCATGATACATTCACCCATTCGCGACATACACCCGCCGCAATGACTTAGGAAATATATTTCCAAGATGCAAGTGAATTGATGTAGTCTTACACCACAGCTAGGAATATTCCAGTTGTGACACGGCGGCCTGTAAATCATCGAGTCAGGCAAACCAGTGGTTGATAGCATGTGCACGATCCAAGCCGTTGGGGTATAAGTTCATCCATCGCGGATCATCGACAGTCGTACCTGGGACCTATTCTTCCCCGGAATGCTCCCTTGTAACATAAGCTCACCTGTTCGCGAACACCTGATATCATCCTCACGAAGATTTTAAAGAGCGTCTTATGATTCTTTGTTTGATCAGAGTTACAAGGCCTCGGCAAAGCTTTCAAACAATTTTATGGTGGTCATCTGGAAGACATAGCTATAATTGACGCATCAGTGACAAAAATGATGTCCGATGCAATTCCCTTTTTAGACTTGTACAAAATATTACCGTGGGAGTTTGTTCAGGTTCGAAATTGACATGTCTTGAAATATGTTTGTGGGTCAGGATACGCTCCCCTTTTCGCGAACACGTGATACCCTAATTATTCGATTCATAATCCCATAAACATGATACAGTCGTAATGGTATTATTATAGAAAGCATTTTGTCGTTTTTTAAGTGTGAAAGAATATGCACAAGAGTAACCCGAAAATATGCTGGTAACCTGACATCCTACAGCAACAGATAAAAAGGTTACGTAATTTTAAGATCAGTGGTTCTTCCGACGGCTAAGATTGTGCATTTTAAAGCAACTATCTCCAACAAATGGTCTAGAGATTGGTCCAGTAACTGCAAAACGATCCTTACTTTCTTAGCACCGCCCAGTCCCCGACACATGGTCAATACCAGTCTACCATGTACCCGTACCATGCCGTCCATTGTCGAAACGAAAAACAAGATGTGTTTGCAACCTTAGCTGTAGGTCTGTGCAAGTGCCTGTAACTTCTTCCCTTTCAACGTTTGTGTAGCAAGCAGCACTTTATGGGTGAGTGGGCCAATGGGTGGATTTATGGGTGCATGGATGGGTTGTGTGAGTAGGTGGGTTCGTGTTTGGGTTTTTGGTTGAGCGGGTTTTATTTTTGTGATCGAGTGAGTGAGTGAGTGAGTGAGTGAGTGAGTGAGTGGAGTTCAACCCCGCTTAGAGCGGCAATGCACAGTCGTAATTCTCATAATTCATTTCTGAATGGTTATGTACACTTTATAATATATATAATATGTATTGTTAACATATATGTATGTTGTACTGAAGTGAGATGTAAATAAACTATTGTCTGTACAAACAACAATTAAACGATGATAGAAGTCGGGGTACTGTAAATGTGAAGCTAGAATGAAACGATAATGGATTATTCTTCTGGGAATTGCTTGTTATCCTTAAACATTTCGCGAACACCTATTGTCATCACTTTAAGTAATCCATCCATCACGGCTATTTTTCTAATACGCCCAATGGACTGTTTCGTCTGATAATCGAGACTGGTTATTCTCTGGCGTCGTTTTATATACTGATATCATATTATTTATAGGCCTATCTATTTAAATGGTAAGTTCATCCAGCAAACAGGTTTAGTCGTATTTCCACGACTCACTGGGGATTCGGAGTCATATTAGAGACAAAGCATACCATGCGTGTCGAAAGACACAACTAAAGAAACTAAACTACAACTCGGGTTATATTTCTGGTCCAGATTAGATCATTTACAAGCCAACTTTGAACATATTAAATTGGTTAAGAACCTTTTAAATTACTTAAGTTTGCTATGTTCACGTACGAAGTGTCATTGTGCATTATGTTACACTTCCTATTTTAGGTAAACAGAAAACATTCATCCGTTCATACATTTCTATGCTACTCTTCACATGTCTAAATTGTGTGAATATGAACAGCAACCGTAATTTGGTGTTAGTAGGTTCGAACCGGGATTCACATCGATTATGGTACATAAATGTCCACATCTTTTGTTACTTCAGGCTTTCTTCTCACATTAAGCGTGCTCGTGGGATTCACCAAAGTGGTAAACGTCTGGAACCTACATCACTTCCGGCTTTCCTCCCACATTAAGTTGACACGCCGTGGTTGAGCTAGAATACTGTTCAACGCGGCGTTAAACCAAAATCACTCTATCATTAAGCTGACCTGCTATTTGACAAAATATAGTGTGTTAAAACTTCCCCAAAGGTTAACCCCACACACACACCACAACCCACACACCCAGTTCCAATGTCTAAAATGGGATAATCACGCTTCATTAATCAATAATTACAGTAAACTACGGTTATAACGAACTCAAAGGGCCACTAATTTTAGTTCGTTATAACCGTAGTTCGTTATTAGCGTATATACAGCATATATACATCAAATGGCCGGGACTAAAAAATAAGTTCGTTATATCGGTCAGATCGTTATAAGCGTGTTCGTTATAACCGTAATTTACTTTATTCTAATATGTTTAAGTTGTGTCATGACATTTCACTGGGCATGGAATTCGTCAGATTTGCAATTTCCCCCGAGGATACACGAACACAAGGTTCTTTTGTAACCTTTGTTTTCAAATTCCAGTCACTTGCATATTGTTTATTGTTACCGGACTCTTTGTGGCGGAAACGCCATAATGACGCACATATTTATGCAGGATAACTTATATTACATCGCCCCCGATTGAGTCATGCTTATTCCCAAGATAAACCATAAGTTTCGAGAAATATTCCTTATGTCATATTCTAATTGCCCTCCATGTCATCAGAAGACGTTCCTTGATAATGGTGGTCCATTGCGCACCATAGTGATAAGTGAGTGCGTAAAGCTACGGACCGTAGGTGTTAAAAGGACTCCGAATCTGGCACTTAAGTTGGCAGCCTTAGAAAGTTCCATTCAAGTTATAAAGAACCCACTTTGTTTGTCTTCTAACTGACATTATATAACGTATATCAAGTCCAGCAATTCGTGAAACCTTTGACAAACACAAACAATATATCACGTTTCACGCATGGCAGTAATTACAATGTCTAGACCTGGACTAGAAATAAGCCACAGAACGACAACATTGTCTTCCTTTGAGCAAAGGGATGACAGTGATATATCCGTGGTTCTGGTATCATCACTATTTCATAGTGATTAAACACTCCGTCGTGATGCATATACAGTTTAAATTGGTCACTGGCCTCTCCTTTTAGGAGAGATATTTCGTATGATTATGGAAAGAGTCCATAGGGTTCACGGGACGAGTTATTCCCTTCCCAATACAACGGGCAGCAATATCAACATACAACCCACTTGCCCAGATGCTTCAAGTTGGTACAAGGTGATCTTGTTTGTTTGATTGTCGTTTAACGCCGTACTTTACAATATTCCAGCTACATGATGGTGGTTTGTAAATAATCGAATCTGGACCAGCCAATCTAGTGCTGGACATCATGAGCATCTATCCACACAATTAGGATACGATGACAGGCATCAACCAAGTCAGCAAGCCTGACCACCCGATCCCGTTAGTCGCCCCTTACGGCAAGCGCGGGTTGCCGAAGACCTATTCTAACCCGAATCTCCACGGGTGGTACAAGAGGAAGGTTTTGGGGAAAATGTTTTTGAATGATAAATATAATGAAAATAACGTTTCCCGAGAAGCAGATGTTTTTATGTCCACATTTGCCCAAATATGATGTTTTCGCATGTTTGTTCCATGTGGGTATTTTTTTTATCATTGTTGTTAACTTCAAGCAGACCGTATTGCTGGAGAGTGCCTTTATCGGTGTGTGTCAATGGTTCTCTGTCTAAGAGGCTGAAAACCAAAATGTTCCATTGTGCATTTTCAATCAATGTCTCCACGCGGATCATGAGACCTGGAGAAAGGACAACTTGGTTCCAGATCATTTGGAGATAGGACCATGCATGTGGGTATCATATATCAACTGTATAATGTGAACATGGAGAGAGAAATTTTGCAATCTTTTAACTGCAATGATGATGAAGATTTAATGAATTGATTACTCTGTGCTGTTTGAAGTATCTGGTACCTGTGAATAGGTTCTAGAACAATAAGCATAACCCAAGTGAATTTACTAATGAAGATAGAAACACTAATATTTTAAAACAATTTATACATGTATATCGCATGATTGAATATGGTTAAAATTGGCATCTTTCAATGATATTTATTTTTTATTACACGTAGTAATAGTTGAAATACTAACAGATGATTGACGTTTTACTTTTACAGTCCGTCTTTTAGACTGATTACAAGATTGTAAACAGCATTGGAAGATTGTGGCAGACAAATACATGTCAATGACCAGTCAGTCGTAGGATAAGCAAGACTTCATTTTAGCCATGCTCAAGTTAATACCACTGGTCGGTAAAATATATATAAAAGGCGCAATTAAATACCAGTAGGAAAGTGGCTTCCTGTGACTTGTCTGGGCTTCAGAGACCAGGGTGCCATTAAACAGGAATAAACTAATGAAGAAAACTTGGTAATAGGTTCACAGGTTTATTATTATCAGCAAGCTGCAAATATAGATGACAATGAAAAGTATAAAAAAACAAAACAATTTACTCTGACAATGATCACTGATTAATTAAACCAGAACAATTATACAAGCTGATTAGCAAGGCAAGTGTGTAACAGTAATAACAAGATAGTAACCAACTCAACACTCTGACAAGATAATTGACAAGATATATAGACAGCCAATTGAGTCGGCTGAGAGTTAATTACCTCAACAGTCTAATGAGTGATTAACCTCGGCTGGATGGCGGGAGCATTTTGCTCCGTGAAAAAACAGTGAGCATTTTTTCCAACTTAGTCCCTCCTGTAAGTCACCACAGTACAGCTAGCTACTAACATGTTAATGAATAACACGCCGAGCAGCTCTGGGCGCCAAAATGACCCTTTGAAAAACAAAACTGCAACTCTCTGTGTTGTAACTGTACATGATATCTGTCTGAATAGTACAAAGTGAGTGAAACTGATTGTGGAAACAACTTCACAGTAGAAATTGCAAATACGTAACATTTTGCATATCACAGATAAGGAAATTGTATCTGATTGTGTGAACAATTGCACAAAAGAATCTGTAAATAGTAACTCTTTGAATGTCACAGATAAAGAAATTGTATCTGATTGTGTGAACAATTCTACAAAAGAATCTGTAAATAGTAACTCTTTGAATGTCACAGATAAGGGAACTGTATCTGATTGTGTGAACAATCTGTAAATAATACCTCTGAATATCACAGTATAAGGAAACTGCATCTGATTATGTAAACAATTGCACACGAGAATCTGTAAATGATAACTCTTTGAATATCACAGATCAGGGAAATGTTAATAATGATTTTGTTTTTGTTTTTTTTCTCCGGCTGCTGCTGTTGGTGATGACTTTGGTGACTTTTTAAGTGATAATAAACAAATTAAGCTTTTTTTAATCTGAATGTGTGTGGTTTAAGAAAGAGACATGAATATGCTGAATTTACTGATCTAATTAAGAAGTATGACATGATTGGTCTGCAAGAAGCCAATATCTAAGATTAGAAGAATATTAATTACATATTAATCACCTATCTCGGTCTTTTAGAAAATCAGGTGGTATATTGGTGTTCCAATCAGAAACACTTTAACAGATTTCACATGCCTAGAAACAGAAAGTGCTTATGTTCTGTGGATTAAGATATCAAAGTCAGTGTTTCACATTGATCAAGATTTGTCTTTTTGTTGTTGTATATCCCCCACCTGAAGGTTCAAAGTATGTGAACTGTAATGCATTTAATGAGATCGAACAATCCCTATTACACTGTCAGCCAGTGCATTTGTTAGCCTCAACTTGATATGCAAATTGTTGATGAATTTGAAATGGATCTACAAGAAATGGAAAATGATATTTACCCTTTGAATATATTAGATCAACTCAGTCTACCACATCAGAGGGCTAACAAGTTAAGGTTTTTATTAATAGAATTGTGTAAATATTTTAATCTCTTTATCTGTAATGGTGATGTTGGCTCATACAAAACAACAGGCAAAGCAACATCATTCAGATGTTGAATGCCATGTTCATTTTGTTTTAAAATCCCTGAGAAATTTCACCAATAAAGGTGTCCATCCCTTGGTAAATCCAGTGGAATATAACATTACTATAGGCGAACCGTTACGATATGATACCAAGAAATCTTAACTCTATTTCCATAATATAAATATTGAAACTAATGCATGCGTCACTGAGCGTACACAGTGTGCCAGAGAACGCGACTTTGAAACAGATATTGCGAACGCCATTACGAACCTTCAAGGAAATAAAGCTACTGGGTTAGATTTAGTTGAAAACGATTATTTTATTGATGCTACCACACATGCTATCACTCCTAACTGATTTCTTTAACCTGATACCTTTTTCATATTTTTTTTATTTAATTCAGAGCCTGATGTTACATATTTTCACATAAAGTAACACGCCATGTAATGTTATACTTATTATGTGTAAGTAACATACCTGTACAGCAGACAGCAAATTGCAGTTGGCTAGTGGGGATGCAGCTGTATATCATAATGTTGATAAGTGGTGAAACCAGTCGGCGACATTTTGCCATGCTTGTGGGGTCATCATTAACTAATTGTGAAGCTAAATTATTTCAGCACACTAGTGGGAATTGTTCATGCTCAAAATAGAGAGACATGAACTAGACAGTTCATTTGCAAATTTTCCATTTTCTGTCAAACTGTCTGATTGTATTGTTTTTGTGTGCAATTAATTTCTCTATCCGAAATATATCGATTAAGGTCTTCAGAAAGTTTACAAGTGACAATTTGTTTATCTTAATACTTGATACATATATTGCATGTCAGTATGATGTGATTTAACAGAATATTGGAGTTGTATATTGTATAACAGAGCATTTTGTAAACGTAAATTGTTTTGTAAATTTGGCATTCAGAAAACATTCTACTTTGGCCCAAAACTCTTAAACATGCTTGAAATCCCAATATACACATGTACATGAAGTAAGGATTCAGTATTAGTCTCACACAATGAGCATAGATCATCATCAAGAATTTTCACTCTTAACAGTTATTTCTTTGTATGGACATGCGATGAATAAATATATATTGAAAATCAAGTATGTTTACATCTTTTGTGCATCTCTCTGTATTCATAAAAACATCCTTCCATGACATAATCTTTTTATTTAAGTCAAGATCCAGAACGGTGTCCCATTTCGCACATACTGCTAGGATATTTGCTGTAGTTAGAGTCTTATAAAAACATATCTGGAACCTTAAGTTAGTCCACCAAAGTAGTATTAAATGTTGATAACATAATGTGATTATTTGTAAGAGCATCTTTCAAGGTTTTTGATATGTTTGATACACCTGGTAAAAGTCAATAATTGTGCCTTTAATTTGGTATAAGTTCATTGAAGGGCATTATATCATCTTCATTGCAGAGATCTGTAATAGTGTCAAGTCCCTTTCAAAATTAATTTCTCATAACTGATGGTTACACCAAAGAGGTTCTGAAAGTACTTCTCCAATGTTCGTGGAGTTAATTTTGTATCTTCTGTAAAATGTTCCTCCCCAAGCAGCCTATACATCTCTCCAGTAAGGGTTAGCTAAGTGTATACAGTTTTACATATTGGCCCCAAGTAGGAAAATGTTTTTTAGTGGAAAGATGCAATTTTTGTTTTGAAGATGACAGTTTTAAAGAATTTATAAAAGACGTTACCTCTGTCATTTTCAGTCCGCCTTCATCATATTTTCAAACTAATGTCGTTCGTTTGTTTTATTTTATCCCTTTTATCATTGCAGATAATTATGCAAATTATTTTGTTTAGTTCATCAATAAATTCACTTGGAGGGTTTGGAAGGTAGGGAAATATTTGTGCTAAGGTTGACGGGGCCAAGGTTTTGACAACAGTAATTGTATTTATCAATGTTAAATTTCTTTTCCTCAAATTCCCTAAAATTTTATTAATAATTTCAGATCTCTTTTTTGTATTGGTTACCCACATAATTTAAGTTAGAATTAAGCTTTATTTCCAATACTTCAGAGTCCTAGTTTCAGATCCTGACATAACTTGATTTGACAGCCAGTCATTGAGCCGATCCATATTGCTTTTGCGTTATCAATATAAATTTTTAATCCAGACATTTTATAAAAATCATTCAGGGTGTCTCAGTTATACTTAAACTTTTATCGGTCCCATGTAGAAAAAAATCTGTATCATCAGTATATTGTCCAAGTTTATGTTCCACATAACTGTTTGATACCTTTTACTGCATTATTATCACGAATCATTATTTCCAAACTTTCTGCAACGAGCGGGAATAGATCTGAAGACATTGGGTCTCCTTGTCTACATCCCTCTTCATTTTTGAGGAAGGAAGATAGGTGTCTATTTTGTATGGTTTCAAGATGAAACATTATTTATAGGTATGTATGTCCATTTTCTCTTATTAGGTCCAAAGCCAAACTCTTCCAGTGTCAACCTGATACTTCATTAGTTCTGGATTTGTACCGGATTGCGAGCTGATCGGGAGGGTATAATCAAACCGATGTACAAGAAAAAGGGACTAACACCTAGATCCGAATTCAAAAAGAACAAAAACAATTCTCAGCTGTTTCGGAAAACTGTTCACATGTATCATTAATTCGAGGCTCGTTGAGTTTGTAGAAATAAAAAATATATCAACTCCAGCCCATGCAGGATTCAGAAAAGATTTTTTCCCACAAGTGACAATGTATTTGTTCAACGTGCAATTAGGGAAATATTAAAACAAGCAAAACTATTGCGTCTTAATTGATTTCACAAAAGCGTTCGACACTGTGTGGCGGGCTGGTCTGTGGCATAAATTGCTAAATTATTGTATAAATGGTAAATTTCTTAACTTAGTAAGGAACATGTACCATGAAATAAAAGCCACTGTTATGCTACATTATCAAATATCTTCATTCTTCCCATGCGACATTGGAGTAAGACAAGGCGAGAATATCTCGCAACTTTTGTTTTCACTTTGTAATAATGATATTGAGCCCTTCCTGCTGAAACGAGAAGTAGAGGTGTTATATTTTAATTTACCAAAGCGAAACTGATGATGCAGATGATCCTGTCTTACTCAGTGAAGACCCCCCAGTAAAGTACAACAATTGCAATCATATGAAATTTTCATAGATACTGTTCACGATGGAAACTAAAATTTAATGTAAACATGTGTAAAACAGCAATCTGAAATATTCATTCACTTTTTGCAATCAAGCAATAGAAATTGTGGAAAATCACACTTGCCCTAGAATAAAGTGGCACAGAAACGGGAGATTTGTAGAAGCAATCAAAATTTTGGCAGAAAACGCAACACAAAGTGTGTTCTCATTATTTAAAAAAAACACGCAACATTAATTTGCGATTGTTTAATATCCGCTTTTGATACTTTGATTTCCCCGATCCTAATGTACTGTTATGAAATCTCGGCTTTTGAAAACATTAAACTGATCAAAAATGTTCTTTTGACATTTCTTAAACTGGCAGCAGGTCTTCGAAATGCAACACCAAACTATATGATTTACGGAGAACTCGGAAGGGAAACCCTCCATATCAAAATGTACAAACCTGCTATTCTATTCTGGCATAAAATGGCAATCTATAATCACGCTCCAAAATTTATTTATAAATTTATCATTCATAATTACGCTGGCATCTCTGAACAAGTTCCATAGACAACAGTTGTCAAGAACCAGTTCCTGCAGCACTGGCATTGTTCCAATAATGAGAGTTCTGTGGGTGTGTACTATAAAATGCTCAATGAAAATATAACCTTAGAAAAATACCTTTATCTGCCTAAAAACGTCTATCCCCCAATCTTAAAATTTAGAACCACAAACCATAACTTACCAAAGGGAAACCGGACGCTGGTCTCATATCCCAAGAGCGGAACGTTTGTGTAATTTATGCAGTTTTCCCGCGGTTGGTGATGAGTATCATTACCTATTCAGATGTGAAGCTCTTCACCATTGACGGTCTATGTACATACCTAAAGATCTCTCTGAATGGCCTAATATGTATACATTGAAAACGAAATTATCCAACATTAAAGTAAAAGATGTGAAAAACTCGTCCATCTTTAGAAATGTTGAAGCTGTTACAAAACGTGCATGAGATTCTTTTCATTTTCATTTTGTCATATTTCATTTTAATTTCCCGTTCTTTTGTTTGTTTGTTTGTTTGTTGGTTTGTTTGTCAGCAATATTCCAGCTATATGACGGCGGTCTGGAGATGATCGAGTCTGGACCAGATAATCCAGTGATTAATATCATGAGTATCGTTGCACGCAAATGGGATACGATGATGTATTTGCACAATACCACTGTCATCTTGATATTATTGCATATGAATCTATATTTGAAAACATTCTTATGTACCACCGTTGTTGGGTCTTTCTGAAAATAAACTGAACTTGAAATTGAACTTGGTAAATAGCGGAAAATAAACACAGAAGGCCTATCCCTAAAATATCCCTAAAATCCCTAAAAGTCTCTTTGACAATAACGTATACGAAAATATCCTAAAGAGCAAACTAGTCTTATAGACTAATGACTTAGTTACTTTGACTGGGCAACGAAATTCTAAACTACTCCAAAATACAAGGTGCTTGACCAAAGGAGTATCTAGATTATCAATCAATAGAAAAGGGTACTTTAGCAAAAGAGTAACTTGATTCCCAATAGTAAAAAGGTACTGGACAATAGCAGGAAGGTCGGTTATCCACGGATTACTTGGAAAACAGGGTACGAAAGCCCAGCCAATAAGTTCAATCTCAAAACCACGAGCGTAAGTCAGTCCCGGAGAGAAAACTGCCCTATAACCACTTACAAGCGAAACCTTTAACGAAAGTTTTGACCTGACCAAACCAGGAGCAAGACGACCCGTTAACGGCCTAGCGATACCTGCAGGTAAAGACACATGATTTTGCCAAGCGTTATATACGTGTGCACGGACGTCGTAGAGAACAACGTTAACCTCTCTGGGTCAGCTGGGGAAAGCTATAGACCCGTGACGTAACAAAAGTGTGTTTCCTAACGTAGGGGAAACCCGAATAGCCAATAAAATAGTAAACCCAAACCCCAAATTAAAGCTCTGAACATAACTATACCGCTAAAGATTTACAACCAGATATGTACAATGATTGAGGTGACAAAACTGAAACATACCTGAGAAATATCTACCAGTACAAGATAATAGCGCTACAGCGTGAAAAATAAAAGTTACAAGAACTTTTTAAGGCATGAATAGGTTTCCATACATATTGGAGATAGAATATATCAAATCAATACACGATGAAAGTATGCGATTAAACAGCTAGAGAATAAAAATTACGGGTCACCAATTCTCAGGATTGTCAGGAGGACTATATTCCAGGCAGCCCACCCGGGCACTCTCACAATGTCAGTCAACAGATTGGGAGGTATCAATTTCGTAAAGCGAGGTCCGCATATTTGCCATGTTTTTCCTGAATCTTGTCAATAACTCTAGTGTCAAAAGGGAAAGAAGGTTCAATAAAAGTTCAAAAAGCATAAGATCAGGTTTGTTGACCCATGTTATTGTTTGAACGAAATCTCTGTGACGAGGCATAAATATGTCAAATAAACTTGGCAAGTGTTAATTTCTTTACGCTTTTCCTTACGCAACCTTATATGAAACAGAAAATATTTTCTTCATAATGTTTCGCTGGGTGAATTTGTTGTAACATCACACCAGTACATTGTAAATATAACTGAAATGGGAATAAAACCGTTTTGTAATTATAACGATAATATTACTCATACTTGCCCATGAATGATTGAATGGTTATGATTCCTCTGTGCATAATGAATTATAATAGCAGACTTAATATCTTGACTACTTTCTGTTATCCATACCCTTTTTTACATTACCTTGAACAGATGGTTCTGTTTATATTACCTTGAACGGTTGGAAATTGCAGATATGCTTATTGGATATTTTATTGGCATCTTCTTTTGTCTGTTTTGTTTGGGACCTAAACGATACAGAATAAATGAATTTTGGAGTTAATGTCAGTATAAAGAATGGTAGATTATGAGAATATATTACACAGTTTTTACACTCTGAACTCAGTGAGTTGAAACGAGATCGACCGATCAATGTAAACGTGTGTTGCAAGTACATGGTGGGACTGGGAAACGACTTCGACATATCCGATTCGACACCTCAGAGGTTAAATAATGGTGAATTAAAAAGGAATACGCAGGGACCAATCTTTTAACTCAAGACAACCGTAAGTTCGACACATCAAAGTTTGACACAACGGTGTCAATTTGACAAATTGTGAATGACATAGAATAAAGGTTTGATTAAGAAAATAGAAATGGAGATAGAACAGTATGGATCTTTAAATAATTATCCAAAATTCTAAAACTCAGGGGCGATTTTGAAGGACCACCACTGCCCACAGATTGTATCACTGGATCTAGTGGAGCTAGTAAATAAATATCTTCCATTATGGATTTATCGTTATACATACTCGCAGAGATGCCCTTGTATTGCGGTGACTTGGGTGACTCTGGTGTGATAGGTCATCAGTCCCATGCAAAATATATTTGAGTGATTACATTTTCTTTTTGACAGGCATCATGACAATGCAAGGATACGTTTTCGATCAGATGACAGTTAGTTGTTGATACTGATGTACAGGACACATGGATGGATGGATAAATGGTGAATCTGGAAGTGATTTTCGTCTTCCACTAGATTGCAGTTCCAGAGAAAACAAATGTTTCTTCTCTAAGCGACCACAAGCAACTGTGGTTGATAGTGGGGTCCATTACGAAGGGCTTTATTATTCACGTTGATTGATGAGAACAAATGGTTGTCACTTTATGAACTTACGTTTATGGCTTCACTCACTCGGGAAAATATTCATTAACTCAGCTGATCTTAGTACGTCTAGTCGAACATTGATATCTGACACTTCACTCTCTCGGGAGGATAATCATTAACTCAGCTAAGCTTTGTACGTCTTGTCCAACATTGACATTCTCGGATTTTATAACAATTATAATATCTAATATCTGTGTATCATGATATGATTAGACTCCTACCTTCAAGTGCAGTGTTCACGCCCACGTAGAAACTTAACTGTCGGTCTTCGTCTACCGTTGCTATTGTAGCTACGTATAGTATATACACACGACCCGTTCGGGTTTTCTTACCAGATTGACTTGCTTACATATAAAGTAAGCTATAAGTAAGATGTACCATCAAATAATGGTCGTTCTCTACAGTGAACACGTATACTACATTTATATGAGTGAGTTGGATTTTACTGCGTTTTCAAAAATATCCCAGGAATATCACTGCTTAGGACACCAGAAATTGGCTTTATACATTTTACTCATGTGGAGTAAATCGGACCTGGAGAAAAAATTGTTGATGGGTAGACATATAAAACATTGTTATCTTAACATTTTTTTGCGATCAGGATCCATTAATTATGTTCGCTGAACACAACGTTATTGTTTCAAGAAAAAAACATATTAGTAGGTAGTTTCTAGATCAGATTGGCTACTCTACCGCTCCTGATATCAAATTTATAGATTCATCTAAAGCATACATTGTAATCATTGCCAGTTAAAATAGATTCAACGAAATGATATCAGCATATGGTGAGAAACAACATGGGGTCATTTGACAGAGTGCTATAGAAGGCAGAAGGACTTGTTTCATCATTGACATGTAGGGCAATTGGTGTCCCAGTCACAAAAAGGGGACCTAAGTCGATGAGAAGAGTTGCTTCCCTTAGTCAAGCCATGATCCATAGAAATGCCGATTTGTTCTCAGAGTGATCTCTATGCCGAAGCAAAGTTTCAAAATGTCTCATGGTAGAAATGTGGAGGATCAGTGCCCACAATGATGTCTGGTGCAATTCCCTATTTGGAGCTGTATCATAATTATGGTCCCGTGTTTGTTCAGGTTTGACAATTGACTTGTCATTGCATGTGTTTGTGACGGGCGCCATCGGAGGGACAGTATACGTTGAGATCACGAACACCTGGTATCATCTCCATTTGGTAGTGATTCATAAACACATGTTTATGATGCAGTTGGAAACGTTCAATGGATTCTGATTTCAGCAGATACATGTATGTCTTATGATAATGGCAAGGCTTGTGTCACTTTTATTTACACCACAGCAGCAAATGTCTCCAACCTGGTCATTTGGGCCTTCCTCAAACATAACGCTGACACAGTGTGATAAAACTAAAATAATGGTAAAGGTAGTGTAAAACAATACTCTTGACCACTCATTCACTCAATATCATATCATGCACCGTCAAGCTGTTTCGACGAGGAAACAAGTACGTTTTGCACGTTCATTGCTATACACGATGGATTTTGATGTGTGTGTTTGTTTGTGTTTTAACGCCATACCAAGCAATTTTCCAGCTATGTGACGGCGGTCTGTAAATAATCGAGCCTGGGCCATTCAATCCAGTGGTTGACATCATGAGCATCATGGGATACGATGACAAGCATCAAATATGTCAGTCAGCCTGACCACCCGATCCCGTTAGTCGCCTCTTACAACAAGCATAGTCGCCTTTTACGACAGAGTGTGGTGTGTTCAGCGTTTAAATTGCATTTGTGGAAGGCTCAAATAATTCAAAATACTTTCACCTCGCCTGCGATCTCAAATGTCATTGTGTGTTTTTAATCATGCAATCGCACGTTACGATTATTGCATACTGGCATGGTCTTACTTTCACGAAAATAATTGTAAGGTCCGTCTAGATTTAAGGCAAAACACTTCACCAATACCCGTGTACTTGATGCCAGTCGTCAGAGTAGACACATGATAATCGGATGATTGTAATATATGAGGTGGGAACATGTTTTTTGTGTTTGCACCCTGACGTCGTGGCCTGTTGCTCGTGTAAATAAAGTACATTATTTTTTTTAAATGTGGCAAATCAGTAAAATCTTAGAAAATAGTATGTATACTGTTGTGTTGCATTATGTTGCCTTTGATGTGATTCAAACGTAATTCGCCTCTATGTGAGTTTCCAGTTTCCAATAATATCCTTCGTATGTCTTTATAATGTCAACTATATCGAAATTCATTAAGACATATTCTTCACGACTCAGACATATATTGTGAAATATGACAGGTCTTTTATAACAGAAGCTATTGAAGTTGCTCTTGATCACACACAATTACCACTGAAATCCGGCTTATCTTTATTGTCATTATAAGATTAAAGGCCTAGGCATCACACAGCCAGACGAATGTCTACCCTAACATACAAGTGATCTTTTTCTTACCTCTTGTACACTTGCGATGCGACATGATAGGTATTAGTAATCGACTTCGACACAGCGGGATGTATGTGAGTGGCTTAATGGCAATAAGGGAGTGAGTTTAACGTCACATCGGCAATATTTCAGCCATATCGTGATGACTTAATGACAATGACTCTGCCGGTATCGTAACGGGTGTCGCGTTGTCTAAGGAGCCACAAGATAGTTAGGTTGTTGGGTGAATGGATGGGTAGGTTTGTTTGTTTGTTTGCTTGTTTATTCAACGCCGCACTTAGCAATTTTCCAGCTGTATGACGGCGGTCTGTAAATAATCGAGTCTGCGCCAGACGACCAAGTGATTGACATCACGAGCATCAATGTACGCAATTGGGATATGATGACATGCATCAACCAATTCAGCGAGCCTGACCACCCATACCGTTAGTCGCCTCTTACGACAAGCATAATAGCCTTTTACGGCAAGCATGGGTTGCTGAAGACCTATCCTACCCCGGATCTGTAGGTAGGTGGGTACACTTTGTTTGTCGGCACCAGTCCCATGGGCTTTGCTAAAGTGTAACACATTCGGGCAGGGACTGCGACATATTTACTTGTGCATCCTTTCGCATGAAGATGATGATGATTTACACCGTGCTCACTACAATACGTACAACATACACAGTAAATATATTTTATCCATTTTATATTGTTACAGGCTGGGCGAATCCCGTATTTGTTTAATGAGTCGTCGTGTACGTATGTCCTAGTCTATTACACACGGAAAGAAGCCTTCCCTTCCCTTAGGGATTCAACGGAAATATAAATCGTCATTAAAATCTGTGGAAAGTCTGGGGCAGAATAGGTTACCGTCGCTTCATGCTTTTCTTGAGCATAAAATGACAGGTCCCCTGTACATGCAGGGGGATCTGGTATGCTGCGAAATCCCAATGGAGATTAAACGCTCAAACAAACAATAATTATCTTCCGCAGGATACTATCGAAAGTCAAAAGAGCCCGTTAATGAGGATCGGTGTCACCGTAACTGTCGGCCTGAATCGTCGCCAATGCTATCAAATACTGGTATAATTTTATGACATACAAACAAGCTTATGTGATGCAGGTAGATTGTTGAATATGACAAAAAACACCTCACTCCATTATGAGGACAATTAGTCTTGATATATGTCACAATTTTTCACCTGGTGTCATCACGAACTTCAGTGATCCATTCAAATGATTTTCATCATTATTAATCGGGGACACTGGTGGCCCAGTCGTCTGAGGCGCCGCGATTTGCTGTGCAGAGTTGCGTCTCTTGGGCACGCCAGAAACCCATGTTTGTGGGTTCGAATCCCGGTTCGCACCGATTATGTTTCTAGGTTTGTCAGCACCATACCCGTGCCCTATGAGTTTCGCCAAAGTGGTTAACGTCGGAGACCTGAGCTGACACGCCGTGATATAACTTGAATACTGTCAAAAGCGGCGTTAAACCCAACTCACTGTGTCGGGTAATCCATGTTAAACTGTTGCATGGTAACTCAATGGGCTAGCACTATATAATGCCAACATATCTGCACTGGAATAGTTATAAGCAGCCACACACACTGACGCAATAATCTTACCAATACGATGGTTACAGTCGTTAGAAGATTTACATTGAAAGCATGTAATATGTCAACACCATTTATGTGAAGTGATGTTGCATGCGACGCAAAACCCCATTTCTCATCACCACCTGTGTGATGTCTGTCACGCAGTGAACATTCCCACAGTTATAGACGGTTTCTCCGTGTCGCCGACAGCATCGCCTGTTAAAGGAACGATTGAGAGGTACTGGCGTAGTATGCATCGGAATTGTTCGCCTTTTTGACCTTCTCGAAAACACAGGATGATTAATACAAGGCCTAGGGCTTGATGAACTGGTTTGGGTGGCATTTAGATGTCAACTGTTGTGAAAATATGACATAATGAAAATATTCAACAAATTCTAAGCGGAGAGGGTGTTGCGACAACAAATATAATTTGCCATCTTTTGTTTGCCCTGAAAGTAATTGCGAACCTAAGGCGAAAGATTGATGACAGAGACCTAATTTACACGTGGACAGAATGTGTGTGTATGTGTGTACATACATACACACACACACACATACACACACATAAACACACAGTTGCATACATACAACCATACATACATACATACATACAACCATACTTACAACCATACATACAACCATACATGCATGCATACAACCATACATACAACCATACATGCATGCATACAACCATACACGCATGCATACAACCAAACATGTATGCATACAACCATACATACAACCGTACATGCATGCATACAACCATACATGCATGCATACAACCATACAACCATTCATGCATGCATACAACCATACATGTATGCATACAACCATACATACATACATACATACAATCATACATGCATGCATACAACAATACATAAATACATACAACCATACAACCATACATGCATGCATACATACATACATATTTTGAAGGTATTAATCCCAGGGCAAAGATAATGGTGTACGTATTATTTTCATGTTTCATGTGGTTAGCATTGTGAGCATGTGTTGCCGACTGACATTATTTGAACTCGGTGTTACTGTTGCCTTGAACGCAGATAGGTCACCGTCATTCATAAACCTGTGTGTCCACCTTGGTCTCCGATGCATGTATGCAACCTTTGTGACATTGCTTTGCCAAAATGTGGAATCAAAGCAGACTTGGCCCCATTAGTGCAACGGACGTGCGTTTCTTGACAAGGGCTCATGGATATTGACGATCACATATGCTACCTGTGGATTTCTTCCAACCGAGCAAGTTTAGCAATGGTCGAGTGTTGCACGTTACAAAGTACGACAACATTCAGTTCCGTCATGACACATGCTGATGTTCTTGTTCCTCTTTTCTTGGGTATCATGGCATTCTTAGGCGGAATATGTGTTTGTTCCTTGTTTAACGCCCCTCAGCAACATCTCAGCTATATCTCTG
Organism: Haliotis rufescens; assembly: GCF_023055435.1. Lineage (NCBI taxonomy): Eukaryota > Metazoa > Mollusca > Gastropoda > Lepetellida > Haliotidae > Haliotis > Haliotis rufescens. Next base: position 1,568,345 of record NW_025964212.1, on the reverse strand, counting down.
TAAATAAACTAGACCAGACAATCCAGTGATTGACATCTTGCGCATCGATCTTCTCATTTGGGATACGATGACTTGCATCTACCAAGTCAGCGAGCCAGACAACCAGATCCTTTTGAATGCCTCTTACGACCAGCAGATGTGGGGACCAATTCTATCCCAGAATCCCAAAGAAGTGTTTTTGAAATTCCCGGGGTGTGCCATTTCAAGCATAATGAGCCCCAGTTTTACAAAATCACTGGATGTGAGCACCGACAGTTTTTTTTAATACAACCAACATGTTCACGAATATCATGTTCGGAGACTACAACTTGACATCCCCATCTTCTTTTAAAAAACTATATTAGCATTCGTAATAGATACACCCTCCCAGGGCAAGAGCGTCCACTCGGCTTTGATATAGGCAAGCGGACACGCTTGCCTCGGGAAGGTGTAATGAATAATGCATCCAGTTATAATGATAATACTATCTCCATGTATATAATGGTTTCAATGGGTTTTTTCAATAAGATATGGTGATACACGTTGCCTTTTTGTCTTTCTTGTTTTATGTTGTAAACATAATCATCGATGTATTTTGTAAAATGCATGAGTAAACAAATATTGATTGGACATCATGAATCATTTTCACGTCTTGAAAATTCATATGGGCGAGCTGCCTTATTGTTGCCTTTCTTTTATTTAACAAGTTGTCCACAGTAATTGTCTACATCATGTCTAGTCTTGGTCTATCAAGTAACTTAATGGCTCTGTGGGGATGCTTGTGCAGAATATAATCCCCAGTCGCATACTCCAGGCTTGTCTCAGGAGCCAAATAATATCGGATGCTTACAATGGTAACTTTGCTAATTTTGTGTTATGCCGACGTTTGCCGTCAGAGACGCTTTCACCAAATGGTCTCCAGGGGAACAGCCGATTAGTTATGTACCGCGGTGGCATAATGTGCACATTGCTGACTGCGTATTCACATTATTCATTGTATTTACCGAGTTAAACCAATCACTGGTTTCTGTTCAACCAGGGAACAGTTTATTTCCAGTTACATCAACCTTTTGACTAAAATTAATAAAGGCAAAAGGAAAATCTAATATGCTGTTTGACCTTTCCCTTTATCATAAGAAATACAATTACACATTGTGATTTGTTTTATTATTGACTTCTTGAATAAGACCACAGAGCAATCGCAAATCAAGACATCTGAAAACAGATAACTGTTGTTTATGGCAAATCTCTTGAGAACATCTCAAATAATGTGGTCACAGGGCCCATGTGTTTCAAGTGCCAGCAAAATGGCACCGCACTGTTGATAAATTACAAAATGCACCGTCTGCATGTTTCTCTTGAGGGCAATTGCCTACAGTCAGAGTATTTTCATTACATGGAATGTGATGCCAGTAGGTTTTAACCAGGTTCTGGAACTACTCTAAAATATGGCACCTGTATTCTATAGACGAGTCCCGTAAGATTGGTCTCTCCATTGTTTCCATTGCTTCTTATGGCTGCAGTCCTTTCGTACAGACCAAGTGTATTAAATGACCAGGTAAAGGTCAAGAAAAAAGGAGGATGGTTGCTGTCGATTAAATGAGCTGTGTGTCTAATTCATTCCATTCAACAACCGTCATTATGAAATTCAATCACATGCACATGATATAGTCGGAATCGTACAATGGATTCTTTCCTGTCTTTTTGTCGCTTTTATTAAAATAAAAAAAATTTTACTCAATAAATGAGCGTACACTTAAATTGTGTGTTCCTTTCATACATCTCTGTCTCACACAAATCACAAGAGAACCCAAGCTTGCCTCAAACTCAAATTTATGAATGATTAACCATATAACAAATATTTGACAAGTTCATTCAGCGATAAATTACCCTATCGTCACTCTTTCCGCCTATATATGTACAATGCATGCATGTCTCGTACAAAGGCTCGATGTTCTTATGTACGATTTTCGAGCCATACACAGAATCCCCCTATTAACAAACTTATTTTCAGTAATCCTCTGTTATTTTCCAAGAAGAAATGATCCGAACATAAGGTACAATAGCCAGGTCAAAAACATATCCACCTCTGATGACTTCACAGTGAGTGGTCATTAACATTGTTAACTCAACCACCAAATGTCAGAATATGTCACATCTTAAGGAACTGAAAGAGAACATATCAACACAAGCCAGTCACACATTTACAGTGTAGTATAATGTAATTAACGGGAATTGTAGTGGTGCGACAATGGTAATGCCTGCAAAGAAAGGTATACTTTCTATAGCTGTGCATTAGTTATTATTAGGGGACGCGACGTTAAACCCAATTTCACCTCACCTCACCTATTATTAGGACGGCTTCGGAAATGGAAGGAAGACCATACATTACGGGCTGTTGTGGGTTAATGTTATAAGTTAGTGAGATGATCAAGTGGACCGCACTGCCAGGAAGCCTTTTGGCAATAATGTGAGTGAGAGAGTATGGTTTTCGCCACTTTTAGCAATATTCCAGACATATCACGGCTTTGAGATATTAGGTTTGCACATTGTATATATGTAGGGAGTCGAACCCTGGTCTTCTGCGTGATGAGCCAACGCTTTATCCACTAGTCTACCCCACTTGGTAGTGACAATGGGGTTACGGCTTAACAATAAAACAGATTAAAGTGAAGTGAAACAATCTCCATTTAAAGAACACTTAACATGAAATAGAGTGCATCTTCCATTCAATTTTCTACGAATTGGGTATGTTATAAACTTAATATCACTTGTCAACCATACTTCTTCATTATATTTATCTAAAAAGACCAAGCCTAAATCTAGAGAGCACATTGAAACATATGTTTTGTTCAAAATAGGTTGACCAAAACAGATCAACATTTGGTAAAATACCCATATGTTTACAAGGTCATCTGTAGGGGTTAATTAAAAAACTTCGTTTAATCGACTTCATGAGACTTCAACATATCCGAAGTTGTATTTGTCTTCAAAAGAAGATGTGTCCAAAAGTGTTTGCCTGTACCTAGAATAGTCTGTATAATAGGCGCACGCAAACACTAATGATCCATAAACCGACTGCTAATGTGTTCATCGCTTTCAAAGAACAGGAATCTTGTGATTCTGAATGAAACATTACAGCGAAGAGGACAATAATTAGATGAAACTGTTTATATTACAGAGGTAGTTAAGGAAAGAATAGCGTTCAAATTTGATCTGCATGATACTAACGACTAAATATAATTGCATTGTCGCAAAGTGTTGAAAATGACCCCATCTTCTTGATGCCACAGTGTATGAGTTAGATCTCACGCCGTTTTTTAACATCGTTTGTGTTTTATCAGCTGTGTCAGCTGTGCTTGTTTGTTTGTTTGTTTGTTTGTTGTGTAACGCCCCAATCAGCAATATTCCAGCTGTATGACGGCGGTCTGTAAATGATCGAGGCGGACCAAAACAATCCAGTGATTGACATCATGAGCATCGATCTACGTAATTTGGATATGATGACATGCATCAACAAAGTCACCGAGCCTGAGCAACCGATCCCGTGAGCCGATCACGACAAGCATAGTCGCCTTTTACGGCAAGTATGGGTTGCTGAAGACCTATAAATTCTAACCCGGTTCTTCATGGGTACTGTTTGATTTGAGGAAACCTTGGAGTGATGCAGATCTTAGACTTTCACAACTTTTGTGATACATAAACACATGTTCATATTTCAATTTAAAACACTGAATAAAATACCGAAAAAATATAATATTATAAAGGAGTTTTTGTACACCATTATTTTTATAAATGTTCAATCTGCGAACTAAACACAATTTATTTGCGTACGGCGTACCACATTGCAGAATCCCGAATAACCTCCAAATAGACCTTTGGATCCTGTGTACCAAAATAAGGTTGGCAGCTTCAATACACGAAACATTAATTTGCACACATGTTGTGAAGGTTGTCTCAATTCACAGATAACACACAGTCATATCACCAAAGCATGGAATAGCAATGATATATCAATAAAACCAATATATTTTTTAAAAAACCCTCTTTAAATAAAAACACAGCTAATAGGAAGATCAGCGTGTGTCAAGAAATACATTTCCTGTCACACCAGTGGTATATTGATTTAACAAGAGGTCTTTGCATCCTCGGAGAACGCTGGCGACAAAATATGTCATAAAACCATTCCTACTGAGGGAATGGTGTACGGGAAGGCTCATTTGAGCACTGACGTATACGTATATCATCAAACGAGCACGCGGAATTTCAAACATGCCCAATTAAACAGTTGAATTGGAGTATTTATACACTGAGGCAGCTGAAACGCAAGACGTATGGGCAATTCTGGACTCACAGGCACCAAGTGTGCTCCCCACCACGCTGATCTATTTCTTTTTGCAAGTTTATGCAATTTCTACTCGGACTGTGCTGTCCTCTTCCCTGCTTTTTAAGGTGAACAATTGACTTGCCTTTTTGTAACGGGTGCCCTCGGTGGATCAGGATACTCTCACCTTTACGCAAGCACCTGGTATCATCACTATTTGATAGTGGTTCGTAAACACATGCTCGTCATATACGCGGAATCGTACAATGGAGATTTCTAATGAATGTGGAAATTGTTGTTTTTATTTACACACTAAACTATCGCTATGGTGTGAGTGTGGTCATGTCTGTCATCGCCAAGTAATGTGCAGTAAAGTCGGAATCGTACAGTCGACTCTGTTTAGCAGGGATTTCTTAGGAATATGAAATTATTTTTTGTTCGCTTGTAATTATAAGTATTTGCTCATCCTTTCCTTGAGCATTTAAATCGGATATTCTTCTGGGATTGACAACATCAAAAGAAGGGAATTTGGTTAAGAAGCTTAACTGAAGCTTCAGATATATCGATAATCGGACATCGTTCAGTAATGGTCAAATATCATATTCCCTTCTACTGATTTATAAACATAGAGCTCAAAATAAAAGACACCAGTGAAAACGCCTCATGTGTTCATATTAAGATATATCCATACAGATTCAGAATGACAAAACATCATCTATAAGATTTATGACAAGAGGGGCTACATTATATTACTTTCCATCAGCTCTCGCCTGTGGTGTCTACACTTCAAGACTTGTCAGGTTTGATCAGGGTTCAAGGTCTCAGTAGATCTTTCGAAAACTGTTATAGTAGACATGTGGGAAACATTCACAGATTTGACGCATCAGTGACAAAACATATAGCCGATGTCATTCCCTATTTTGACTTTTACCATATTTTACCCTTGTTGTTTTTCGGATGAATAGTTCAATGTGTTTGTCGCCAGTGCAATCGGTGGGGTAGGATACGCTCACCCTTTCCCGAGAACATGGCTTCATCACTGTTTGATAGTGATTTACGGTCACATGCTTATATTATGATACAGTCGGAATCGTACAATCAGCTCTGCTGTTAGCATTGATTTCTTATTATTATTAACACTGTGTAGACGAAGGTAATTATTTCCCCAGGGTCACCTGAATTTGAAGTTGTAAATACAACTACTTTTTGCCATACTGGCGATCATCTTAAACTTTGGCAGCCATCTTGGATATTCAAGTGGATAACTTTTCTTTCGTGCATTGAATATCAATGGGACCATTAGTGAAAGGTTTCATGGTTGTATACCATTTGCATCACACAATACACAGAATTTAAATTGTACGTTTAGGGCCCCGAAAATGTGTTTGGGGTAAAATATACTTGTTTTACTCCCTTTTTAAAGGAGTTAGCATATGTATATATACCTATAAGTCAATGCAAAAATAGAGTTTGATAATTAAAACACATATGAACTGCCAGAACATGTTCGGCGTTATGTCCGTTTCATGTAGTTGCCCGGTGAACCAGTGAAAAATATTATGAGCAACGCCCCAAGACGTCGGGGTACGATCACATACAATCAACCAAGTTACTTAACTGAACCACTAATGGTTATTGGGGACTTTTTCTTAACTGGAGGCATGGACGCGCTGGTTGTGGTTTCGAATCCCCTATTTTCTTCGGCTACAATCCTTTGCAAAACATTTCACCAAAGTGCTCTGACTGACTTGCATTTGCTTTGACCCCTCTTATTCCAGGAAGTTGCTTGCCATGGTTTGACTGAAATACTGTGACGTGACACACTATGTTATCGACTCAGGTCATTGAGTAATCACCTGGTCAGCCAAACAGAAAAAAGTCTGATTCTCTGCTCCGTGTGACAGGCTGTCTAATGATATAACAGCATTCATTCGAGCACTGACGCCACATCCAAAGAAAGAACAAGCTAGACTACAGCGGAAATAATTTAACTGGTGATGTGTGAATACGTGTCGCAAGTTAGGCACGTAAATGATGGGCGATGAATTCCTCTGTGATTAAATACTACCAACTGAATTCACTCACACGACAAACCAATAGGAGTTTGACGTGCAACGAATCTACATGTCGTATAATCAATTATGCGGACTGTCACATTTAGAAACTAGTTCTTCACTTTGGTAAAGATACTGTCTAAAAAACATCCAAAAATATGTGATAATCGTGATGCTCAAAGTAAGAAGATGATGTCGTTTTATCTGTTATCGACTTACAAGAGTAATCTATGCGAATTGGTTTAGAGCTAGTTCTCAGGGACAAGACGTGTAACTGTAATTGTAAGCCTATCAAATGGAGATCCTTTCGGTAAAGGGACTGCGTTGGCGATTCCTCCAGAACGATCAGGCCTTGTCTCGGAGTTATGTTAGGATTTACAGAGTACGAGGTATATTCATGGTTCATAGCGACGGGTGGGGCAGGATACGCTCAACTTTTCATGAACGCCTGGAATTTGACACTTGCTCATGTTGTAGTCGGAATCGACTCTCTTTTAATTGTTATTTCTTTTGATGTTATATTATAGTAAGGGATTTGTCGCTTTTATTAACATCTAACTTAAGATATTGCATGCCTCTTAGTACATCCAACATTTGTCCGATGAAATGGACAATAAATAAGGGTCTCTTTTCACCCATGAGAACAACACATTTTAAGAAATGAGCAAAATCTTTAGACGTGTTTTGAAAATTATCACGTGTTTTCAAGTTTTACAATAACACTAAATGTGCATGTATACGTAGCGTTAAAAAGCCTCATTTTAGAGAGTTTTCTTGAGCATTTTGAAATTGGAAGTGAATGATTAAGCTGGCAAAATGCATCTTATGTTCCGGACGTGCTCAAATTTCTCTTGAAGTTTGCAGATGGTCATATCAGAAGTGCAAACAGTAGAAAAAACCAGCTGTCTGCAATTTGAACATGTCTGATCATTTTAATTCAATATTTGAAAGTATTTTTCTAAAAACGGCACGGCTGACCCAGTTGTCGAATGCGCCGCAATTCTCGGTGCAGAGTTGCGCCCCTTCAGCACGCCAGATTCCTATGGTCGTGGGTTCGAATTCCGGTACGTCCAAGTTAAATTTCTAGTTTTGTCAGCACCATGCCCGTGCTCGTGGACATAAAGACATTTAAGACGAGCATCACTTCGGGCTTTCCTCCAACATCAAGCTGATACGCAGTGATATAACTGGAAGACTGTTCAAAGCGGCGCTGAACCCACCCACCCTCGTAACCCCACCCGTTTGCCAATATGGTTCCATCAGTCGGGTAATAGTTATTTTTAGATTCACCAGTCTCTGGCAATTGCATTCTGTGATTGGCCAGGTTCAATCATCCCAATTGCGCGCAATTATTTCATTATATACCATGTATACTTTGGAGGCTTTTTCCTTCTCAATACCTGATCAATAACCCTTGTGGTTGGGGCATTTTTTGCACATGCCAGTTACCAGGATGTGTCCAACGCTATACATGTCGGTGTGCAAAGTTTAAGCGAGTTTGATATCCGTGCAACAAAGATGGTCATTTCATTCTTATAGTTAAAATGACAGGGTTCCCTTAAAGTTTGTTCCCGGTATATATTATAGGCTGTACGATTTAGCTTGTAAAATCCTGTACACATTTAACTGATCATCATCATAATGTTGACTAAATAATTACAGCAATAAATGTAGGATACCATTATGTCCGGGAAATCAGGTGATCTAATTCCAAATCATTTATCTATAAAATGCAAAATAAAGGCCTGGCTTTGAGGCCTATAGATTAGGTAATATTCACTTGCAAAATCATTTTTGAGCTGGAATCGCGGTGTTTTTTTCTCAACTTTTTGTCAACGGTTTGGGGGGAACAGGGTTAAAGGCTACCTTTTTCATAAACAATAACAGGATAATAAGCTATATCTATTGATAACAGGCGTATACGAAAATAAGCTAAATGTGCATAATCAAGTAATAATGCAGATTCCTAGCGCGATATATACAGTTGTGAAGTGACAAATGATTGATCACAGACGGTTTTATACAACACATTATATCAACATGAGAGTAAGCAGCAGGTGTCTAGACTGAGGTCAAATAAAGCATGCAACATTGACATCTTGCCGATGGACACATATTGCTTCTTACTGCTGTAATTGCAATGAAGTAGTCGTATCGTTGCGATGGCACTGTGTACAAGTAGCCCTATCGTGCAGTGTTCGATCATTGAGAATCCTCTTCTGATGAGGATGAGTGAGTAGTTATCTGGCAAAGATACACATTAAACTGACTTTACGTCTGAGATGGAGATCTGGCACATTACATTTCTTACAATTGTAAACTTTGATTTGATGAGTAGATAAAGCCGGGTTAGGTATTAGACTTGAATGCTCAATTATAGTTTGTGGCAATTGTTTAATTTAACCACAAGAATTCATGAAACAGGACACCCGAAAAAGGCTTCACACATTTTACCCGTGTTGGGTATCGAACCAGGGTATTTATTCTATATTGTAAATTAGTAAAATGAAATTACAATTAAATGAAATTACTGTATTACGGTCATAAGGTTTTTTGACACTCCATGACACCAAATAAAAAGTCAAAATATATGAGATAGAGAATGACGTTTGAAATGGTACATCTCCAATGCCTGTAATTATCATGAATACCCCTTTAAGCGTTGTTAATACCAGTAGTTATCTCAATCAACCATAATCAGATATACTGATCTGAGAAAATCCTAGCACCATCTTGTAAGTAAAGTGCAGCATCGCTTTACCCACGACAAATCAAACCAGCAATGCACGACAGAGACTAGACAGTCGGATATTGTTTCACCATTGGTCTCCCTCGTATAAACGAATAATAACACTGTGGGCCGTGTTGAATGTGATCCAATGACACGATGACGCCATGATTCTTTCTTAACTTGACATTGATGACAATACAGCGGATTTCTTTATGTTTAAATTTATGTCCTTAGGGACAAGGTCCAACGGACATTAGAATGGTGATATTTCAACGAACAAAGTATGAATTAATTTCTTTTGTTACATGTTTGTATTCAATATTTCTTTAATTCACAATTCAACCAATACATGGTGACGCCCTTCTGTGTTTTGAATTCGATATATTATTCCAGTTGCTATTAGCTGAAAGTCAGATATGACGTTTTCGTTAGACCAGAATGCATATTTGAATGTTTTCTCCATATTGCTGTCGTGGCGGATTCGAGACCTTTGACCAGCTGCAGTATGCCAATTCTCCTCTTCATAAATATTGGTCCGTTGGTTACCGAGGCGAAACTCGAAAGTTATGAAAGGTTTTGCTATATCATGTTCCTCCTGAGACAAGGCGTTGCACAAAGGTAATGACAAAAAAGTGATAAATGAATATACGTAATTTTACATAAAACATAATTTGGTATACAAATGCTCATGAAAACCCTGAGAACGTACATATTTGAATGTGTGATAGTGTTTTTGACACAAAAAGGTCACTTGAGTTATTAACTGTTGTGTCCTGAGACAACTTCTCCTATATCTACTCGTTGACACCCATTGAGACGAAACTACTTTGAGCTGTGAAACCTTCAAGCCTTGACAAAAAGAACATTTTCCTGTTTTATTCTTCCTTCCACTGCAGTCTTGTTCTCGATCATACTTCTTTGCTAATTCACCGAGTTTGTTGTTGGCACTAAATCATTGCGACGGGGCATATGTAAGTAACCTTGGCAAGTGTAAACATTTTTACGCATTTCCTTCAGCAATCTAAAATGAAATAAAAAATATTTTCTTCAAAACGTTGTCAGTATGAAATAGGTTGTGACATTAAACTTGTACAATGTAAATAAAACTGAAATAGGTATTAAGCCTTTTTATAATTATAACATTAAAAATACTAATATTTGCCCATGAATGATTGAATGGTTATTATTCTTCTGTGCATAATGAATCATTATAGCAGACTAAGTAGCACGACTACTTCCTGTTATACATACCCTTTGTTACATTACCTTGAACTGATGGTTTCGTTTTAATAACATTGAACGGTTTAAAATTGCAGAAATAATTATTGAATATTTTATTTTCATATCATCTTGTTTTATCTGTTTTGTTTGGGACCAAAACAATAGAGAGTACTAAAAATACTAATATTTGCCCATGAATGATTGAATGGTTGTGATTCTTCTGTGCATAATGAATCATAATAGCAGACTAAGTATCATGACTACTTCCTGTTATACATATCCTTTGTTTGGGACCAAAACAATAGAGAATATATGAATTTTGGAGTCAATGTTAATATAAATAATAGTATATTATGAAAACATAGTACAGTTTTTACACGCTGAAACCAATGCAGTGCAAATGTCCGTCTTGTTACTTGAACCGTGATGAAGGATGAGTTGAAACAAGATCGCCAGATCAAAGTAAAAGCGTGCTGGAAGTACCTGTTTGGGACTGGAAAATGTCTTCGATACATCCGACTCGACACAGAGGCTAAAAAGTGGTGAATTAAAAGGGAATATGCAGGGACCAATTTTTTTAATTCAAGCTCACTGTAAGTTTTACACATCGAAGTTCGACACACACGTGTTTGTCAATATTTGGCAAAATTGTGAATGATTTGGGATAAAGGTTTGATTAAGTAAACCGAATGGATCTTAAACCAAATATCCGAAATTCTTTGGTACTCTTTCAATAAAATAACCATTATCTGTAAAGAGGGGTTATAACATTTGCTTTCAAAGCAATACATAAATTTGTTTTATGTGAAAAAGTACATAGTGTTAATAGTATATAGCACTTCAAATTTTAAAATGTTATTGACTCAAAGCTTGGAAAAGTGTACTAGACAAGACATTCTGGTTCTCAAGGGGCGATAAGACATACAATATAACATAGGGGTATAATGTAAAATGGGTTTTAACGTCGCTTTAAAGATTATTGCGCTTATATAGCTAAGTGCATGCACGTGTGTGTGGGTGTGTGGCTGCTCGTACTCGTCCAGACTTATGCCGTTTTTTACGTGAACCACTGGTATCATTACTTTTTGATAGTTATCATAAACACATGCTCATGACATAGTTGGAATTATACAATCGCCTCTATTTTATACAGATATTTCTATTGAAGATGGAAAGGGTTTTTGTCAATATAAATTTTCGTGCTGGCTAGTGCTAGTGCTGGACGTCTGGACGAATTTCATATAGGCGAGGTGCCTTATTGTTGCCTTTCTTTTATTTAGCAAGTTGTTCACAGTAATTGTCTGCATCTTGTCTTGTCTTGGTCTGTCAAGTAACTTAATGGCTCTGTGGGGATGCTTGTACAGAATAAAAAATCCCCAGTCGCATATTTCAGGCTTTCTCAGGAGCCAAATAAAATTGGATGCTTACAAAAGTAACTTTCCTAATTTTGTGTAATGCCGGCGTTTGCCGTCAGAGTACGCTTTCACCAAATGGTCCCAAGGGGGAAAGCTGATTATTTATGTACTGTGGTGGTATAGTGTGCACGTTGCTTAATGCGTACTCACATTATTTATTTATTTATTATTATTGACTTCTGAAATAAGACCACAGAGCAATTGCAAATCAAGACATCTGAAAACAGAGAACAGTTATTTTTTGAGAACATCTCAAATAATGTGGCCACAGGGCCCATGTGTTTCAAGTGCCAGCAAAATGGCACGGCACTGTTGATAAATTCCAAAAGGTACCGTCTGCATGTTTCTCTTGAGAGCAATTGCCTACAGACAATGTATGTTCATTACTGGGAATGTGATGCCAGTAGGTTTTAACCAGGTTCTGGAACTACTCAAAAGTATGGCATCTGTATTCTATAGACGAGTCCCGTAAGATTGGTCTCTCAATTGTTTCCATTGCTTCTTATGGCTGTTGTCCATTTCGCACAGACCAAGTGTATTAAATGACCAGGTAAAGGTCAAGAAAAAAGGAGGATGGTTGCTGTCGATTAAATGAGCTGTGTGTCTATATTATCATGCAGATCAAATTTGAACGCTATTCTTGCCTCAACTACCTCTGTAATATAAACAGTTTCATCTAATTATTGTCCTCTTCGCTGTACTGTTTCAATCAGAATCACAAGATTCCTGTTCTTTGAAAGTGATGAACACATTAGCAGTCAGTTTATGGATCATTAGTGTTTGCGTGCGCCTTTTATACAGACTATTCTAGGTACAAGTAAACTCTGTGGAACACATCTTCTTTTAAAGACAAATACAACTTCGGATATGTCGAAGTCAAATGAAGTCGAATAATACTAAGTTTTTGTTATTAACCCCTACAGATGACATTGTCAACAAATGGGTATTTTACCAAATTTTGATCTTTTTTGGCCAACCTATTTTGAACAAAACATATGTTTCAATGTGCTCTCTAGATTTAGGCTTGGTCTTTTTAGATAAATATAATGAAGAAGTATGGTTGACAAGTGACATTAAGTTTATAACTTACCCAATTCGTTGAACATTGAATGGAAGATGCACTCTATTTTGCGTTACCTGTTCTGTAACTGGAGATTTTATCACTTCACTTCACTGTTTTATTGTTAAGCCGTAACCCCTGAGTGGAATATCATTCCATTGTAACTACAAAGTGGGTTAGACTAGTGGTTAAAGCGTTGGCGCATCACGCAGAAGACCAGGGTTCGACTCCCTACATGTATACAATGTGTGAAGCTAATATCTAGTGCTCCAAGCCGTGATATGTCTGGAATGTTCCTAAAAGTCGCGAAACATCATACCCCTCACTTACACTATTGCCAAAAGGCTTCCTGGCAGTGTGGTCCACTCGACCTTCTCACTAACTTTATAAGGGTAACCTACAACAGCCCGTAATGCATGGTCTTCCTTCCATTTCCGAAGCCGTCTCAATAACCACTAATGCACAGCTATAGAAAGTATACCTTTCTTTGCATTAACACAGTCGCCACTACTACAATTCCTGTTAATTACATTATACTACATTGCAAATGTGTGACTGGCTTTGTGTGAATATCTTCTCTTTCAGTTCCTTAAGATTTGACATATTCTGACATTTGGTGGTAGTGTTAACTATGTTAAGGAGTGGGATATGTTTGACAAGAGTTTTTCACCTGGCTATTGTACTTTATGTTCAGATCATTTCTTCCTGGAAAATAAAAGAGGATTAATGAAAAGTAGTTTGTTGATAAGCGGATTCTGTGTATGGCTTGATAATCGTACATAAGAACACCGAGGCTTTGTACGAGCCATGTATGCATTGTACATATATATGCGGAAAGAGTTGTCTTAGCAGACAACAATGTGCTCTTGGGACATGAGCAGGGAAATCAGCTATATATACATGTTGTGGTATTGTGTATGTGGGTGAATTATAAGGATGTTGTGCTTAAAGCCATACTAATATTCTGCAGTATTCATAGTATTTAGAAAGCGTCGTTGTAACGCCAGAAATTGTTTTACGGGGGATAGGGGGGTATATCACGTCTCAATAGACCATTTGCATTCTCACGCGCCAGTTTTTGAACAGAAACAATTCCTGGTGGAAGTTATTAATAGTAATAGTCAATGCCAATATGACAAAGAACGACGCAAGGATTCATCGACTGATCATGAAATTATCAAGACCAAGGTCGTAAATGTTGCGACAAAGAATGAGTGTGCTCGTCGTTGGGATGTAATGATAAATCTTTCATGTTATCGATGTCTAGAACACTGCATTTCTGCCATCTATTCACGGCGATAGGGCAATTTATCGCTGAATGAACTTGTCAAATATTTGTTATGTTGCTGATCATTTATAAAATTGAGTTTGAGGCAAGCGTGGGGTTCTCTTGTGTTTTGTGTGAGACAGAGATTTATGAAAGGAATACACAATTTAGGTGTACGCTCATTTATTGACGGAATAAAGTATTTTAATAAAAGCAACAAAAAACATTTCCACATCATATGGAAGAAAGAATCCATTTTACGATTCCGAGAATATCATGTGCATGTGATTGAATTACATCATGACGGTTGCTGAATGGAATCAAATGACTAAATATAATTGCATTGTCACAAAGTGTTAAAAATTACCTTCTTGATGCCACAGTGTAAGAGTTAGGTTTCACGCCATTTTGAGTTATATCGAGGCCTGTCAGATGTGATTGTTTGTTTGTTGTTTAACGCCTCAATCAGCAATATTCAACCTATATGACGGCGGTCTGTAAATAATTGAGGCGGACCAAAAAGATCCAGTGATTGACATCATGAGCGTCATTCTACGCAATTGGGATATGATGACATGCATCAACCAAGTCGACGAGCCTTAGCACCCGATCCCGTTAGCCGATCACGACAAGCATAGTCGCCTTTGACGGCAAGCATGGGTTGCTCAAGACCTATTGTAACCCGGTTCTTCACGGGTACTGCTTGATGTTAGGAAATCTTAGAGTGATGCAGATCTTAGACATTCACATTCATTTTTTTTTAATGTTAAACCTGCGTACTAAATACAATTTATTTGCGTACGGCGTACCACATTGCAGAATCCCGAATAACCTCCAAATAGACCTTGGGATCCAAAATGAGGTTGGCAGGTTCAATACACGAAGCATTTACTTGCACACATGTTGTGAAGGTTGTCTCAATTAACAGATAACATACAGTCATATCACCAAAGCATGGAATAGTAATGATATATCAATAAAACAACATAACCTAACTTCATTTTATAACTTTATTCTAACTTTATTCTACCAATATTAAAAAAAAGACCTCTTTATTAAATAAAAACACGGCTAATAGGAAGATCAGCGTGTGTCAAGAAATACATTTCTTGTCACACCAGTGGTATATTGATTTCACACGAGGTCTTTGCATCCTCGGGGAACGCTGGCGACAAAATATGTCATAGAACCATTCCTACTGAGGGAATGGTGTACGGGAAGGCTCATTTGAGCACTAACGTATATCATCAAACGAGCACGCGGAATTTCAAACATGCCGAATTCAACAGTGTATTTATACACTTAGGCAGCTGAAACTCAAGACGTACGGGCAATTCTGGACCCAAAGGGCACCACTGTGCTCCCCACCTCGCTGATATGTTTCTTTATGCAAGTTTATGCAATTTCTACTCGGACTGTGCTCTCCTCTTCCCTGCTTTTTAAGGTGAACAATTTACTTGCCTTTTTTGCAGGATACTCTCACCTTTTCGCAAAAACCTGGTATCATTACTGTTTGACAGTGGTTTGTAAACACATGCTCATCATATACGCGGAAACGTATAATGAAGATTTCTAATGAATGTGAAAATCAGTTTTGTTGCTGTCATTTACACACTAAACTATCGCTATGGTGTGAGTGTGGTTATGTCTGTCATCGCCAAGTAATGTGCAGTATAGTCGGAATCGTACAGTCGACTCTGTTTGGCAGGGATTTCTTAGGAATATGAAATTAATTTTTGTTCGCCTGTAAGTATTTGCTCATCCTTTCCTTGAGCATATAAATCGGAATTTCTTCTGGGATTGAGAACATCAAAAGAAGGGAATTTGGTTAAGAAGTTTAACTGAAGCTTCAGATATATCGATAATTGAACATCGTTCAGTAATGGTCAAATATCACATTCCCTTCCACTGATTTATAAACCAAGAGCTAAAAATAACACCGATGAAAGCGCCTCATCTGTTTCACATTAAGATATATCCATACAGATTCAGAGTGACAAAACACTATCTATAAGATTGTATGATAAGAAGGATTACTTTATATTACTTTCCATCAGCTCTCGCCTATAGTGTCTACACTTCACGACTTGTCAGATTTGATCAGGGTTCAAGGTTTCAGTAAAGTTTTCAAAAACTGTTAGAGTAGACTTGTGGGAAACCTTCCCGAATTTGATGCATCAGTGACAAAGATTATGCCCGATGTCATTCCCTCTTTTGCCTTATACCATATTTTACCCTGTTGTTTTTCAGATGAATAGTTCAATGTGTGTGTGACCGGTGCAATCGGTGGGGTAGGATACGCTCACCCTTTCCCGAGCACATGGCGTCATCACTGTTAAATAGTGATGTATGGTCACATGCTTATGATTGAGTCGGAATCGTACAATTAGTTCTGCTGTTAGCAGATATTTCTTATTATAATTAACACTTTGTAGACGAAGGTAATTATTTCCTCATGGTCACCTCAATTTGAAGTTATAAATACAACTACCTTTTTTCCAAACTGGTGCTCTGACTGACCTGCATTTACCTTGACCCCTCTTATTCCAGTAAGTTGCTAGCCATGGTTTGACTGAAATACTGTGACTTGACACGATATGTTATCCACTCAGGTCATTGAGTAATCACCTGGTCAGCCAAACAGAAAAAAAGTCTGATTCTCTGCTCTATGTGACGGGGTGTCTAATGATATTGCTCACTCTGGCGTATAACAGCATTCATTCGAGCACTGACGCCACATCCAAAGAAAGAACAAGCTAGACTACAGCGGAAATAATTTAACTAGTCATGTGTGAATAGGTGTTGCAAGTTAGGCACGTAAATGATGGGCGATGAATTCCTCTGTGATTAAATACTACCAACTGAATTCACTCACACGACAAACCAATAGGAGTTTGACGTGCAACGAATCTACATGTCGTATAATCAATTATGAGAATTTTCACATTTAGAAACAAGTTCTTCACTTTGGTAAAGATACTGTCCAGAAAACATTCAAAAATATGTGATAATCGTGATGCTCAAAGTAAGTTGATGATGTCGTTTTATCTCTTATCGACTTTACAAGAGTAATCTTTGTGAATTGGTTTAGAGTTGGTTCTCAGGGACAAAACGTATAACTGTAGTTGTAAGCCTTTCAAATGGAGAGCACTTTGGCAGAGGAACCGCGTTGGCGATTCCTCCAGAACGATCAGGCCTTGTCTCGGAGTCATGTTTGGATTTACAGCGTTCCAAGCGCTCGGTGGGGCAGGATACGATCAACTTTTCCTGAACACCTGGTATTTGACACATGCTCATGATGTATTCGGAATCGACTCTGCTTTTAATAGATATTTCTTATGATGTTATATTATAATAAGGGTTTTGTCATCTAACTTAAGATATTGCATACCTCTTAGTACATCCAACATTTGTCCGACGAAATTGCCAATGAATAAGGGTCTCTTTTTAAGAAATGAGCAAAATCTTTAGACATGTTTCGAAAAGTATCCCTTGTTCAACAACACTAAATGTGCATGTATACGTAGCGTCAAAAAGCCTAATGTTAGAGAAGTTTCTTCAGCGTTTTGAAATTGGAAGTGGTTGACTCAAGCTGATGCTTGTGGTTAAAAGCAGTAAAACACATGGCAAAATTCATCTTATGTTCCGGACTTGCTCACATTGCTCTTGAGGTTCGCACATGGTCATATCAGAAGTGTTAACAGTTAAAAAAAGCTGGCTGTCTGCAATTTGAATATGTCTGATAATTTCATTGCGATATTTGAAAGTATTCTTTGAAAAGGGGCACGGGTGACCCCACTGTCAAATGCGCCGCAATTCTCTGTGTAGAGTTGCGCCTCTTCGGCACGCCAGAAACCTATGGTCGTGGGTTTGAATTCCGGTACGTCCAAGTTAAATTTCTAGGTTTGTCAGCAACATGTCCGTGCTCTTGGATTTCAACAAAGTGGTAAACAATTAAGACATGCATCACTTTGGGCTTTCCTCCCACACCAAGCTGACACGCAGTGATATAACTGGAAGACTGTTCAAAGCGGCGTTGAACCAACCCCCCTCTTAACCCCACCCGTTTGCCGATATGGTCCCATCAGTCGGATAATAGGGTTTTTTTTAGCAACCTTGTGGTTGGGACGTTTATTGCACATACAAGTTACCAGGATGTGTCCCACGCTATACATGTGCATAGTTTGAGCGAGTTTGATATCCGTGCAACAAAGAGTGTCTCATGCAACAAAGATGGTCGTTTCATTCTTATTGCTGAAATGACAGGGGTTCCCTTCAATTTTGTTCCCGGTATATATTATAGGCTGATCGATTTAGCTCGTAAAATCCTGTACACATTAAACTGATCATCATCATAATGTTGACTTAATAATTACAGCGTTAAATGTAGAATACCATTAAGTCCCAGAAATAAGGTGATCTAATTTAAAATCATATACTAGTATCAACAAAATACAAAATAAAGGTCTGGCTTTGATGCCTAGAGATAAATTAATATTCATTTGCCAAATCATTTTTGAGCTGGAATCAGGTTTTTGTTCAAGCACTTGTCAACGGTTTAGGTGGAACAGGGTTAAAGGCTACCTATTTCATAACCAATAACAGGATAATAAGCTATATTTATTGATAACACGCGTATACGAAAATAAGCTAAATGTGCATAATCAAGTATTAATGCAGATTCCTAGCGCGATATATACAGTTGTGACATGACAAATGATTGACCATAGACGGTTTTATACAACACATTATATCAACATGAGAATAAGCAGCAGGTGTCTAGACTAAGGTCAAATAAAGCATGCAACATTGACATCTTGCCGATGGACACATATTGCTTGTTACTGCTGTAATTGCAATGAAGTAGTCGTATCGTTGCGATGGCACTGTGTACAAGTAGCCCTATCGTGAAGTGTTCGATCATTGAGAATCCTCTTCTGATGAGGTTGATTGAGTAGTTATCAGGCAAAGATACACATAAAACTGACTTAACGTCTGAGAACGAGATCTGACTCATTACGAGATCTGTACATTTCTTACAATTGTAAACATTGATTTGATGAGGAGATAAAGCCGGGTCAGATGTTAGATTTGAATGCTCAATTATCGATCTGGTTTGTGGCAAAAGTTTAATTTAAAGACAAGAATTCATAGTTCATTTGAAACAATGAAAAATATATAATCGGTTAGGTAATGCATTCTATCTATTTCAGACTGAGTGCCCTTATTGAGTGAATGAATGGTTTAACACAATTCCTGCAATATCCTGACACGGGACACCCGAAATGGCCTTCACACATTTTACCCATGTTGCGAATCGAACCCGGGTCTTAGGTGTGACGAACGAAGCTTTAACCACCACCCCTTGTCATTATTTCTGGTATCACATCATGATATTTTTGGTATAATCATTTAATTATTGTTAATTCCTGTTACGTTTTTACGCCTCAAAAAGAACATTCTCCTGTTTTATTCTTCCTTCCACTGCAGTCTTTTTCTCGACCATACTTCTTTGCGAATTCACCAGATTTGTTGTTGGCACTAAATTCTTGTGGCGAGGTATAAATATGTCAAATAACCTTGGCAAGTGTTTATTTTGTTCGCATTTCCTTCAGCAATCTTATATGAAATAAAAAAATATTTTCTTCAAAACGTTGTCAGGATAAAACAGGTTGTGACATTGAACTTTTACAATGTAAATCAAACTGAAACAGGTGTTAAGCCTTTTTTAATTATAACGTTAATAATACTAATATTTGCCCGTGAATGATTGAATGGTTGTGATTCTTCTGTGCATAATGAATCATAATAGCAGACTAAGTATCATGACTACTTCCTGTTATACATATCCTTTGTTTGGGACCAAAACAATAGAGAATATATGAATTTTGGAGTCAATGTTAATATGAATAATAGTATATTATGAAATCATAGTACAGTTTTTACACGCTGAAACCAATGCAGTGCAAATGTCCGTCTTGTTAATTGAACCGTGATGAAGGATGATTTGAAACAAGATCGCGCGATCAAAGTAAAAGCGTGCTGGAAGTACCTGTTTGGGACTGGAAAATGTCTTCAAAACATCCGACTCGACACAGAGGCTAAAAAGTGGTGAATTAAAAGGGAATATGCAGGGACCAAATTTTTAATTCAAGCCAACTGTAAGTTTGACATATCAAAAGTTAACACACACGTGTTTGTCAATATTTGGCAAAATTGAGAATGATTTAGAATAAAGGTTTGATTAAGAATACCGAATGGATCTTAAACCAAATATCCGAAATTCTTTGGTACTCTTTCAATAAAAAACCCATTACCAGTAAAGAGGGGTTATAACGTTTGCTTTCAAAGCAATACATAAATTTGTATTTATTTGTTTTATGGGAAAAAAGTACATAGTGTTAATAGTATTTAGCACTTCAAATTTTAAAATGTTATTGACTCAAAGCTTGGAAAAGTGTACTAGACAAGACATTCTGGTTCTCAAGGGGCGATAAGACATACAATATAACATAGGGGTATAATGTAAGATGGGTTTTAACATCGTTTTATAGATTATGGCACTTTTATAGCGAAGTGCATGCACGTGTGTGTGGGTGTGTGGCTGCTCGTACTCGTCCAGACTTATGCCGTTTTTTACGTGAACCACTGGTAACATTACTATTTGATAGTAAACAATACTCACGACATAGTCGGAATTGTACAATCGACTCTATTTTATAGAGATATTTCTATTGAAGATGGAAAAGGTTTTGTAGATTTAATTATCGTGCTAGCTAGTGCTAGTGCTGGACGTCTCGAAACTTCATATAGGCGAGGTGCCTTATTGTTGCCTTTCTTTTATTTAGCAAGTTGTCCACAGTAATTGTTTACATCTTGTCTTGTCTTGGTCTGTCAAATAACTTAATGGCTCTGTGGGGATGCTTGTGCAGAATATAATCCCCAGTCGCATACTTCAGGCTTGTCTCAGGAGCTAAATAAAATTGGATGCATACAATGGTAACTTTCCTAATTTTGTGTAATGCCGGCGTTTGCCGTCAGAGTACACTTTCACCAAATGGTCTCCAGGGGAAAAGCTGATTATTTATGTACTGTGGTGGCATAATGTGCACGTTGCTTACTGCGTATTCACATTATTTATTTATTTATTATTATTGACTTCTGAAATAAGACCACAGAGCAATCGCAAATCAAGACATCTGGTAACAGATAACAGTTATTTATGGCAAATATCTTGAGAACATCTCAAATAATGTGGCCACAGGGGCCATGTGTTTCAAGTGCCAGCAAAAGGGCACCGCACTGTTGATAAATTCCAAAAGGCACCGTCTGCATGTTTCTCTTAAGAGAAATTGCCTACAGACAATGTATGTTCATTACTGGGAATGTGATGCCAGTAGGTTTTAACCAGGTTCTGGAACTACTAAAAAATATGGTATCTGTATTCTAGAGACGGTCCCGTAAGATTGGTCTCTCCAATGTCTCAATTGCTTCTTATGGCTGCTGTCCTTTTGCACACACCAAGTGTATTAAATGACCAGGTAAAGGTCAAGACAAAATGAGGATGGTTGCTGTCGATTAAATGAGCTGTGTGTCTATGGTATCATGCAGATCAAATTTGAACGCCAATTCGCCTCAACTACCTCTCTAATATAAACAGTTTCATCTAATTATTGTCCTCTTCGCTGTACTGTTTCAATCAGAATCACAAGATTCCTGTTCTTTGAAAGTGATGAACACATTAGCAGTCAGTTTATGGATCATTAGTGTTTGCGTGCGCCTTTTATACAGACTATTCTAGGTACAAGTAAACTCTTTCGAACACATCTTCTTTTGAAAACAAATACAACTTCGGATATGTCGAAGTCCCATCAAGTCGTATAATACTAAGTTTTTGTTATTAACCCCTACAGATGACATTGTAAATATATTGGTATTTTACCAAATGTTGATGTGTTTTGGCCAACCTATTTTGAACAAAACATATGTTTTAATGTGCTCTCTGGATTTCGGCTTGGTCTTTTTAGATAAATATAATGAAGAAGTATGGTTGACAAGTGACATTAAGTTTTTAACATACCCAATTTGTAGAAAATTGAATGGAAGATGCACTCTATTTGGCGTTCGACTCCCTTCATGTATATAATGTGTGAAGCTAATATCTAGTGCTCCAAGCCGTGATATGTCTGGAATATTGCTAAAAGTGGCGAAAAAGCATACTCCCTCATTCACACTATTGCCAAAAGGCTTCCTGGCAGTGTGGTCCACTCGACCATCTTATAACGGTAAACCACAACAGCCCGTAATGCATGGTCTTCCTTCCATTTCCGAAGCCGTCTTAATAACCACTAATGCACAGCTATAGAAAGTATACCTTTCTTTGTAGGCATGTACACAGTCGCCACCACTACAATTCCTGTTGATTACATTATACTACGCTGTAAATGTGTGACTGGCTTTGTGTGGATGTCTTCTCTTTCAGTTCCTTAAGATTTGACATATTCTGACATTTGGTGGTTGAGTTATCTATGTTAAGGAGTGGGATATGTGTGACAATAGTTTTTGACCTGGCTACTGTACTTTCTGTTCTGATCATTTCTTCCTGGAAAATAACAGAGGATTACTGAAAAGTAGTTTGTTGATAAGCGGATTCTGTGTATGGCTTGATTATCGTACATAACGAACACGTATGCATTGTACATACATACATACATACATATACATATATATATATATATATATATATATATATATATATATATATGGAAAGAGTTGTCTTAGCAGACAACAATGTGCTCTTGGGATATTAGCAGGGAAATCAGGAATACATACACGTAGTGGTAATGTGTAAGTGAATGAATTATGAGGGTGTTGTGCTTTAAGTCATACTCAGCTAACATTCAGTAGTAACCATCGTTGTAACGCCATAAATGAGGTCATATTCACTTGACAAATCATTTTTGAGGTGGAATCGGGGTTTTTTCAAATTTTTGTCAATGGTTTAGGGGGAACAGGGTTAAAGGCTACCTATGTCATAACTAATAACAGGATAATAAGCTATATTAATGATAACACGCGTATACGAAAATAAGCTAAATGTGCATAATCAAGTACTAATGCAGATTCCTAGCGCGATATATACAGTTGTGAAATGACAAATGATTGACGGTTTTATACAACACATTATATCAACATGAGAGGAAGCAGCAGGTGTCTAGACTAAGGACAAATAAAGCATGCAACATTGACATCTTGACATATTGACACATATTGCTTGTTACTGCTGTAATTGCAATGAAGTAGTCGTATCGTTGCGATGGCACTGTGTACAAGTAGCCCTATCGTGAAGTGTTCGATCATTGAGAATCCTCTTCTGATGAGGATGAGTGAGTAGTTATCTGGCAAAGATACACATTAAACTGACTTTACGTCTGAGAAGGAGATCTGGTACATTACATTTCTTACAACTTACAACTGTAACAATTTTAAGAGTAGATAAAGTCGGGTCAGATATTAGACTTGAATGCTCACTTGTGGTTTGTGGCAATTGTTTAATTTAACCACAAGAATTCATGACACGGGACACCCGTAATGGGCTTCACACATTTTTCCCATGTTGGGAATCGAACCCAAGTCTTTATTCTATATTGTAAATTAGTATAATTAAATTACAATTAAATGAAATTACTGTATTACGGCCATATACTGCTAAAAGGTTTTATGACACTCCATGACACCAAATAAAAGTCAAAATATATGAGATAGAGAATGACGTTTGAAATGGTACATCTCCAATGCCTGTAATTATCATGAATACCCCTTTAAGCGTTGTTAATACCAGCAGTTATCTCAATCAACCAGATATACTGATCTGAGAAAATCCTAGCACCATCTTGTAAGTAAAGTGCAGCATCGCTTTACCCACGATAAATAAAACCAGTAATGCAGGATAGAGATTAGACAGTCGGATATTGTTTCACCATTGATCTCCGTAATAAAAACGAATAATAACACTGTGGGCAATGTTGAATGTGATCCAATGATTCTTTCTTAACTTGACATTGATGACAATACAGCGGATTTCTTTATGTTTAAATTTATGTCCTTACGGACAAGGTCCAACGGACATTAGAATGATGTACGAACAAAGTATGAATTAATTTATTTTGTTACATGTTTGTATTCAATATTTATTTAATTCAGAATTCAACCAATACATGGTGACGCCCTTTTGTGTTTTGAATTCGATATATTATTTCAGTTGCCATCAGTTGAAAGTCAGAAATGACGTTTTCATTAGACCAGAATGAATTTTTGAATGTTTTCTTGATATTGCTTTCGTGGCGGATTCGAGGCCTATGACCAGCTGCAGTATGCCATTTCTCCTCTTCATAAATATTAGTCCGTTGGTTTCCTAGCCAAAACTCGAAAGCGACGAAACATTTTGTTAATCTTGTTCAACAGTAAATTCGCAAATGAGTTGAGGATTTCTGCTGATTTCTTTAAAAAAACTCTTAATAAAGATTTGCATGGCCCTAATGAAGAGGTTTATGGGACTAATTACATCAGGCTGAAATCTAAATATGCATTATATAGTTAGCTCACCTGACTTTCAGGGGTGCGAACATGTATTTAATAATATAACAACATGAAAATAAAATAAAAGGGGACAAAATACTTTCTAATATTTTCTTCCAGGACATATCACCAAGTATTTTCTTGAAAGCTTGGCAAATAGTCTTAAGGACCCTGACGTACATGTAACATGCATTTCTGGAAAGCCGCAGATGAAGGCCAGATTACTGGTATTCACATAAACGTACGGTGAGATCTCATTATTGCGGACCCTGTACTGTTTCTCCTGAGATCCCTCCTTCTGGATGATTATTGCTTGGAACACACTGTAAAAGATTACCGTAAACAATTACGGTAGAAGACCTGGCAGCTGGGTGCCAGCAAAGTACCGTATGTAAATTACTGCTTCACAGTAGGTACGGTCTCCCCGTTATATAGTGCTCGTAATTATTTACGGTAGAAAACCTGGCAGCTGGGTGCCAGCAAATTAACATATGCAAATCACTGCGACACCGTAAGCACGGTGTGACAGTTAACTCCACCAGAAGTCTGCTTGCAGAAAGTTGCATGTCTCACAGCTGTGAGGAATTTGTTTAAGAAAACAAATGCCTGTCATTCATATTCTGGTTCAGACGATGAGAATATCAGGACACAACCATCTAATAGTAATCTTATCAACGTACACAAGGGAACCTTATACTCATACTCATGCAAATGCAAGAATCAAAAACGAGGAATCGATTCATGATGTTTTATTAACCAACAAATGAAAGAACATCAGCTATACCGATGCTTGGAATACTTTAATCAAACGTTAACTTTCATGAAATCCTCATCTCATAAAAAAGTTCTGGAATTGAGAAACAGCCATGACACTGATTATACGACAATAACATAACACATGTTCATTCACAGAAATGATTGTCTTACTTTGCCTCTGCACCTTGAACAGTTTGTCCAGTGTTATCTATAAAGACCTACGTGTAGGTCTGAGCCACAGGCACTCAGCGTAAAAACTATAATCTTTAAAAGTTTTTTCCAAGTTGTCAGGTTGCCTCATTCATAAATATATTTTCTCCAATGATGCATCAATCATGTCAATGCCACTGAGATCTTTGATAAATCAGGAACATTTTTTTAATGAAAATTATGTTTTACCATGAATAATAATACAAACCACAATGGTTTGAATCTATAAACAATGAAACTATTTAACACAATGATGTTTTTCAAATATTCAAAGTTCTTGAGATTCTGAAGTAAAAAAACAGTTGCCCATATGAAAGCTGTGTTCCTCTTTCACAGCAACACTTTACGTGTCTTCACAGGACACGTTCAAGTTCCATGTAAACAATGAAATTATTAAACACATTGATCTAATTCATATATTCAAAGTTCTTAAAATTCTGAAGTAAAAATAAAGTTCCCCATATGAAAGCTGTGTTCCTCCTTCACAGCAACACTTCGAGTCTATCTTACTGACACAAACATATTTATATCAAAGCCCTTTTTCACATCAGCAACTGTCATCCAATGAAACCTAAATTTCTATGTTTTTTTAACTTCAAATAATAAGGGAAGAAGTGAACATAGCTAACATACATCCGCCACGGCTTAACCCTGAAGACTAACATTTATTTTGTATATATTCTTCTACCTGTTCAACTGTAATATAACCGGATATGCTCTTAGTAATTCTGTTTGTCTGTGATCATTCTGTGAACAGTACCTTCACAAGTCCAAAGCTCAGTTATACCAAATTAACCTATGCTGTATGAATACTTAAGTAACCTGTGAATACCAAGATTATGTCAAAAAGTTTTTGGTTATAAATCCACAAGAATCGAGAGTGATTGAAACGTGATCAACATACTGCAAGTTAAATTAAAAATATTTGGATAAATCATAATAGTTTAAAATTTCTTAAAAAGTCACAAGTAAACCACTAAGGATTTTTATTGGCATGTACACAACTTCTTGCCACAAATTCATGCCACACGTATGTGATCAACAAGAAGTACATGTCAAAATCCTGGAGAATTTGCATACATTAAGCAAATTAGGTAAAATCCAAAATATTTCTTCAAAAGACAACTACACCATGTAATTGTAAACATGTA
Organism: Haliotis rufescens; assembly: GCF_023055435.1. Taxonomy (NCBI): domain Eukaryota; kingdom Metazoa; phylum Mollusca; class Gastropoda; order Lepetellida; family Haliotidae; genus Haliotis; species Haliotis rufescens. The sequence continues at coordinate 1,541,599 of NW_025964212.1, read as the reverse complement.
AAATGTTTTGTAGGCATCTATAAGATTCAGTGTGCCCTATCTGAATCACTGATTAACAAGCATGAAATACTCACATCCCCCGCCAATATGACATGTCGGGTGTGTGCAATGCATTAGCTCCTGTGAACTATGTTTACTGGGCCTTTTTGTAAAGAAATATAGTACGTTTTTCAAGATCTGCTCCGGAAACGAGGACTACCGCCATTTTCAGTCTAAATCAAAGTCGTTGCCATGGAAACTCGAAAAAAAACTTTTAACAAAAATCACAAACTGTCAAAAGGCACCAGTTCACCACTAGACCTATCAATGTGCAAAATATGGTGAAGAAAAATGGTACGGTTTTCAAGAGCTGCTCCGGAAACGAGGACTACCGCCATTTTCAGTCTAAATCAAAGTCATTGCGATATGGAAACTCGAAAAATATTGTTTTTAAAAATTCCCAAACTATCAAAAGGCACCAGTTCACCACTAGACCTATCTATGTGCCAAGTTTGATGAAGAAAGATGGTACGGTTTTCAAGATCTGCTCCGGAAACGAGGACTACCGCCCTTTTCATTCTAAATCAAAGTTGTTGCCATGGAAACTCGAATTTAAAAAAAATAAATTAAATCCCATAATATCAAAAGGCACCATGGCCAGTTCACCACTAGATCTATCTATGTGCCAAGTTTGTTGAAGAAATATGGTACGGTTTTCCAAATCTGCTCCGGAAACGAGGAATACCGCCATTTTCAGTCTAAATCAAAGTACTTATGCAAATTAGGTAATAACCATGGTAACCAAAACATTTCTTCAAAAGGTATGACTAGACCATGTAATGCAAGTAACCAGTGAATATGAAGTGTTTCTGACAAAAACATTTATGAAATCCACAAGATTATAGAATCATATGATAGACATGCTATATGTATTAAAGTCAGGAGACAATTTTCTTCAAAAGGCACAACTAGATCATGATCATGAAATGCAGATAATGTGTGAATATTAAGATTATCGGATAAGAACTTTTTGAGTTATGTGTTACACAAGAATCCAGAATTATGTGATGGACATTTTGTACAAGTCAAATTTTGAAAATTTTCATATCTTATGGAAATGAATTTAGGTGAAAAGTTTTTTTCAACAGGCACAACTAAACCATGTAATACAGGTTACCTATGCATATTAAGATTTTTGGAAGGTAAGTTTTTGAGTTATGTGTCACACAAGAATTCAGACGGACGGATGGACGGACAGTAATATTAACAACAACAGCATGATGTCAGTCAAAAGTCTTGATATAGGGCTTGCAAGTTTTCACTTTTCATTTTTCATCACCTGAACTAGGGGCCCATTCAAATCCTGCAATGGAGTTGATCATCTTGAGAACGTTTGGGTTCACACAGGTGCTCTTTCTTTTCTTGTCCGTTTTACATCCTTTGTCCGGATTTATCCGCAGAAAGCACCTGTAACAAAACATGGTTTATGAAATTAGCATAGGCAATGTTTAACAGAGTCTAAGAAAAACAAACTTGTCAAGACCATAGTACATATATTTCAAAACAAACATTCAAATAATTGTTTACATGGTTATTGACTCTTTGCCTGGGAACAGGAATTCTTCACCTGTCCAAGGCCTTATCTGTTTTTGAAAAACATATTGACAAATAACCATTCACCATTTCAATAGTTTCATCTAAGTTACACACCCAAAACATTCTGACAAGCGCATCAGAAATTCATTATTTGATCATGTAACTGTTTTTACTGCTCACCGCTGAATGAACTCGAGAGTTGCTCCTGCCCCTGACTGGTACTTGATGTTGAACACATAGTAGGCGGAAAAAAGAACTGCAACTGCAGTCAGAAAGCTTGTTATCCCTCTTGTGATGACACTGTGGTCAACAATAACCATGAAATTGTCTGCTGACAATGAGGACTCTCCTGCAAAAAGCAAGAATCATACTAACAACGGTTGCATTTGGTTGTGTGAAGTGTTAAAGGTCAAATTGAAGTAATATGTAAAAATTAAAACTAGTTGTACCACTGCTTATTTCGCAACTGAAAATTTCAGCTACATAGCTGTAAACGTGTGACTGAAAAAAAGTTTAATGTTTTAGAAGTTGGCTGCATACTGATAGGGCCTTAACTAAAGAAACATGGACTTTATAGTTATTGGGCAATGACTGACAAGCAGGTCATATTTTGACCTAACAAGCCCTTTATATATAGTTATTGGGCAATGACTGACAAGCAGGTCATATTTTGACCTAACAAGCCCTTTATATATATTCATCTAAATAGAAATACTGTTAAAATTTACCAAGCATAACATGTCTTGGCCAGCTATCAGTGTTTTCCTTCTCTACTTTTTCGACTGGAAGTTCCCTGCAAACAAGACAAAAGAAACTGATATATCATCACGTCACACAATTCTGTTCGAAGTATCAAGACAAGATATGATTTATTCCCTTTCTCAATATCATTACAAATAGCAATGCAAATAAACGAAGCAAATTCTAAATATCAAAATTATAATCATCTCTGCTCAATGTTTCAGGAGATAAATTATCATACATTAGATTTTTATTACGAACCATCATAATCAGATACATTCTTGTAGATGCTCAATAAAACATGGATCAATAGACCATCCCAAAATCCCACCAATTTCGGTACCTTTTTCTGTATTTGCTATTGTGTGTGTACATGGCTGTTAAAACAGTCTACCATGGTCAACGGTCTAAAAGAAACTTTTTTCACCAAGTCAAATATACCTACTTGTACATCAACAAGCAAGAAAAGGCTGCTTTCTTTTTCCTTGAAACATTTCATCATGTACAAGAAATTTGCAGGAATCCAAGCCTTTACATTGTCCCTTTCTGACTGCTTATGTGCCTCTTGTATTAGTGGTTCCACTAGACAATTTAGCTCAGATTTGAAATATTTTGTAATCTCACTCCTTTTGACTGAAATCCTTCTCTTATTGATGCTGTAGCATCTATTCCAACCAGCAGTTTGAAGTGATGAAGAATCCCTTGAGCTTCCCTGAGAAATGGCCATTCCTTCAGTATGTCAGTAGTTAGTTGCCTTCATTTATATCTCTTCTTTGGAGGCAAAAGGTTGTACTCTTTTTCAACTCAACATCTTCATTATCCCATAACACAGGATTCTGCTTGAAATTTTATTCAGTTCTTCCTTGGTTGTCTCCAACTGTTCAATGTCTTCTGGGCTAACATCTGGATTCGAATTGATGCATCCATAAGCATCACGTAGCTGCTTTAGCATCAGAGCCAGAAGAAACACTTTCAGATGCTTCAGGCTTACGTTTACTAGCTTTGGGTCGGTTCAAGTTCTCGTTTCTCGAAATCATCTGCATGACAAGAGAGTCATAACCTCAACCAATGACCTCACCATCAATATTGTCCTCAAGGGACTTTGGGTACTGTCCAACCATTCTTCAGGCCAACGCTTCAAACTGTCTCTTGTATGGATGTAAAGTTATTTTCCTAACCTTATCAACGAGCATCCTGATCAATCGCCTCCTTAAATCTGGTTCAAGTCTTTTGTTATTCTTCAAAGAAAACTGAATTTCTGGAACTTGGTCCCACGGTATCTTCACGTTCTGTGGCCAGTTTGGATCCCTGTTATTTGAAAACACGATTAGCTGGGGAGACCTAGGGGAGGACAGAGAAACCTGCTGAGGAACTACTGGTGCTCGGGGTTGGCGAGGGCCACAATGGTATTCTACTTGACTGTTTTTTTAAGTAAATTTGAACATATACAATTTTAAAATGACTTGATGTAACAACTTACACTGCTTTACAACATTTGTTCTCAAAAGGTTTTGTTAAGTATGAACCTTTTTGTTAAGTATGAGTGCTTACTCTCAAATCGCATTGTCCACAAGTGGATTAGTGGTCCAAGTTGTAGTATCAATCTTGGATAATGACTGAGAAAATGGTGTTTTGGTCTTTGTGGTACATGTCGGAAAAGTGTTCTTCCCCCATGCAGATATTCTTCTATCAAAACGTTGAGATATGCTACCTGAGACCTACTGATGCAAGGGGAACATACAATCTCACAAATCAGTTTCAGATTCAGGTAAAGCTGCCAAATAAGGTCTTGTGTGTACTCTACACAGTTAAGGATCAGGAGAGAAAACAACCGCTGAAAAAAACCCAGGTCTGAACTGCATGCCCTGCAAGTCTATCTGACCTTGGTTGGTTGGTTGTTTAACGCCGCACTCAGCAATATTCCAGCTAGAAGACGGCGGTCTGTAAATAATCGAGTCTAGACCAGACAATCCAGTGATTGATATCCCACGGAATTGGGATCGATGACATGTTTCAACCAAGTCAGCGAGCCTGACCACCCGATCCCGTTAGTCGCCTTTTACGACAAGCATAGTCACCATTTACGGCAAGCATGGGATGCTGAAGACCTATTCCATCCCGGAATCTTCACGGGTCCTGACTGTTGTGTATGTATTATGTTATTTGTCCGACCCGCACATTGGAGGAACATCAAATCTTCAATACATAACAAAACCGTAGTTGGCTCAATCACTGTTTAATGTAGAACTGGCGCTGCCTCACACAGCTGCCTAGGTTACAACAACATAATGACGTCACACCTAAAGTGACGTCACTGCACGTGCGCATTGGCGCACTTACAATGTAAACATACCTAACATGCACAACATTTCTCCCCCTTAAAAGAAATTACTTTCTACTTCTCTAACCAATACATTTACAATATTCAGAACACAGGACTATGAGCTATTTTCTAAAGTTAAAATTTAACAATGTTACAACTTTCAACCATAAATGATAAACTCATATATATATGATATCTGCTACACATTGCTGAATACTTTATTCAATGACTTAATTGTCAAAACTGTCAGTTTCCACATTGTGTTCTCACAGGGTTAGTCTATCGGGAGGTTTTCTCACTCTTTCTGAACGTCTCACGGTTTGTTTTGCTGGTACATTTGCAATTGACACCTCACTGTGTTCACACTGGTGTTCATCACATTGCTGTGATGCACTAGGTATTACGATAGGGTCGCCTTTGTTGACCCTGATACTTTCTACAATCCCTGCACTGCAGTCACTTTGAACAATCATGTTCTCGTTACCATGGTTACTAGTTGCATCTCTACACCTTAATTGATCAATATGACGCTTGACAGTTCTATTGCCAATGTCAACATCATAATGTCTTTCACCACATTTTGTCATCACCTTGCCAGCAGTCCATTTGTCTTCTTTGTTGTACTCACGCACCCACACCTTATCATTGTCATTTAGCTGTCTTGTGTCGCCAGGTTGACACAATGAAGAAGACTGTTTTGTAGAAACAACATCAGCATGATTAGGCTTGATTAAGTCAAGTCTACATCTTAGTTCTCTTCCAAGAAAAAGTTTCGCTGGAGTTTCTTGAGTTGTGCAATGGGGACTAGAACGATAGGCTAGCAGAAACCTATCAATCTTCTTCTGTAATGTTGCATCATCCCCTCTAGTTGATTTCATAGCTTGTTTGAAGGATTGAACAGCTCTCTCAGCAAGTCCGTTGTAGCAGGATAATATGGAGCAGATAAGATGTGTTTTACACCATTACTTCTCAAGAATGTTTCAAACTCATTTGACACAAATTGTGGACCATTATCTGTAACAACTTGCAGTGGTAATCCATATTTCGCGAACAAACCTCTCATCACTTTCACTGTCACATCAGCAGTAGTTGAATTCATAACAATCACCTCTAACCATTTGGAATGAGAATCTACAACAATGAGGTACATGTGACCCATGAAAGGACCAGCAAAGTCCAAATGAATGCGACACCATGGTTTTGATGGCCATGACCAATGATGAACAGGAGCTTTTGTTGGATCATTTTGAAGATTCTGGCATGTAATACACATTCTTGCAGTACTTTCAATATCAGCATCTACTCCAGGCCACCACACATAACTTCTAGCAACTGATTTCATTTTCACCATTCCAAAATGATCACCATGTAACTCATTTAGAACACCGTTTCTGAGTTTAGAAGGAATCACTACTCTCATTCCCCATACAATGCATCCTAATTGAATGGAAAGCTCATATCTTCTTGAGTGAAATGGTTTCATTATTTTGTTCTCACTGTGATCTTTATCCCAACCGTTCATCACTGCCATGTACACTTGTGAAAGAACAGGATCTCGCCTTGTCTCATTTCTCACATCACCTGCTGTAATAGGCAGATGTTCAACCTGACTTGTATAGAACAAATCTACATCATCACTCACACATTTTGTTGTATCAGGTAGAGGTAAACGAGACAACACATCAGCATTTGCATTGGCAGAGGAAGATTTGTACTGAATTTTGTAATCATATGCACTGAGAATCAATGCCCATCTCTGTAGACGAGCAGCAACTAATGATGGTACTGACCGTCCCTCACCAAACAGGGCAGTGAGAGGTTGGTGATCTGTCACGAGTGTGAAATGCCTACCATACACATACTGATGAAATCTTTTCACACCAAATATAATTGCTAGGGCTTCTCTGTCAATTTGTGAATATCCCTTTTCAGCCTTGTTCAGTGTTCTTGAAGCAAATGCAATCGGTCGTTCAGTACCATCACTCATCACATGAGACAACACAGCACCCACGCCATAGGAGGATGCATCACATGCCAATGTTATTGGCAACAATGGATCATAATGACACAACACATCGGAACTTGCAATTTTTGCTTCAGACATTTTGAAAGATTTCTCACATTCAGTTGACCATAGCCATTTCTTGTCTTTCTGCAACAGTTTGTTTAACGGGTGAACGATTGTAGAAAGGTTCTGGATGAATCTGCCATAGTAGTTGACTCCACCGAGAAAGGAACGTAGTTGTGTCACATTTTCAGGTCTTGGAGCACTGATGATAGCTTTCACCTTATCTTCTGAAGTATGAAGTCCTTCTTTGTCAATAACATGACCGAGATATTTGACTGAGTCTACAAAGAATTTACACTTACTTTGTTTTACTCTCAAGCCGAATTGTTGTAATCTTGACAAAACTGCATCCAAGTTCTGTAAGTGTTCTTCATCATTTGAACCGGTCACTAGAATATCATCTTGATAACATAATTCTTTCTGCAAACCTTGAAGAATTTGGTCCATAGTAGCTTAAAAAATTGCGGGAGCTGAAGCAATGCCGAAAGCAAGTCTTGTGTACCTGTAGAGTCCTTTTGGAGTATTGATGGTGAGTAGTTTCTGTGAGTCTTCATCCACCTCCATTTGTTGATAAGCATGAGCAAGATCAATCTTTGAGAATTTCTGACCTCCGGCAAGTTGAGCGAACATGTCTTCAATCTTGTTTTGTGGATACTGGTTCACATTTAAAGTTGGGTTTACAGTAGATTTGAAATCGCCGCATATTCTGACAGATTTGTCAGGTTTGACCACTGGAACTATTGGTGTAGCCCACTCAGAATATTCTACTTTGATAATCACGCCATTTTTCTCCATTCTTGAAATTTCTTCATTCACTCTATCATGAAGTGCATAAGGAACAGGCCTAGCTTTCATGTATTTAGGAGACATGCCATCTTTCACTTCTAAATGGGCTTTGATTCCATTAATTGTACCCAGTCCATCAGAAAATACATCACAGTATTTCACAAACATTTCACTGAGTTGATCTTCACTTGACATTTTGTGACACATGTTGACATTATTTCCTAATGATTTCCAGTCAATATTTACGTATGGTAACCACGCCCTCCCCAGTAACGGAGGACCTTTTCCCTGCACGACATGTAGTGGTAACTGGTTTACTCTTTCACCATCACGAACGTCAACATGTATGATACCAAGATTTGGGACAAGCTCACCTGTGTATGTTCTCATTGGGATTGGCGATTCTTGTAAGCTGCATTCTGAAAAGTTCTGTCTGAAAACGCCTTCAGTAATGATAGAACTTCTTGAGCCAGTATCTAACTCCATCTTTAGATCACGTCCATTTACATTCACTGTCACCCATATGACATCTGCAGCACCGTGAATAGCGAGCAAATGATTTAGACAGTCACCTAAATCATCTAGAATGTCATCTTCATATTCATGGGTTGAACAAAGTTCTTCATTGATAGCATTTACACGAAAAGTTTGACGCCTACCGTTTCTGTTTACATTGCTGGAGCTAGCACTTCCTGTTTGACGAAACCCGGATGTTGAACTTTGACCTCACCTTTTGACTCCATTTCTTCGCTTTGCATACCTCCTGAATATGGCCTTTCTTTTGACAGAATGAGCAAACTGTATCTTTGAAATTACAAGTATCAGCTAAATGCGAAGGCTTTCCACATCTATAACAATAACGTTCATACCTTGCATTAGATCTTCTGTTGTTGAAAGAAAACACCTCTGACTGTGATTGTTCCTTCGGTAATCCGTTGCGGCACAATTCTTCTGAATCTTTCGCAGCTAATTCCATTGAATTTGCAATTGAAACTGCACGTTCTAGTGTCAATTCTAATTCTGCAAGCAATTTTCTTTGAACATTTACACTTTTCAGTCCAAGAACTAATTGATCTCTTAAACGTTCATTCAGTGTAGCGCCGAAGTCACAAAATCTAGCCAGTCCTTTCAAAACAACAACATATTGTGAAACAGTTTCGTTTTCGGTCTGCATTCTCTTGTGAAATCTGTATCTTTCAGCAATAACACTTGGTCTAGGCATGTAATGATCACGTAAAACAGTTAATAGTTGTTCCAAAGTACGTGTACGAGGCAAATCAGGAGAAACCAATGATTTGAGAACATTGTAAGTTTTTGCACCAATCATGGAAAGAAACCCGGAAACTCTTCGTTCATTTGGAATGTCATTAGCATCGAAATATAAACTCACTCTTTCAGAATATGACATCCAATCTTCTAAACTTTCATCGAACTGTCCAACATCTCCAATGACGCCTGCCATTATGGAAAAGCACTGAATATAATCACGTATAGAAAGTCTTATCCTCGTCGCCACTGTTGTGTATGTATTATGTTATTTGTCCGACCCGCACATTGGATCGATGACATGTTTCAACCAAGTCAGCGAGCCTGACCACCCGATCCCGTTAGTCGCCTTTTACGACAAGCATAGTCACCATTTACGGCAAGCATGGGATGCTGAAGACCTATTCCATCCCGGAATCTTCACGGGTCCTGACTGTTGTGAATGTATTATGTTATTTGTCCGACCCGCACATTGGAGGAACATCAAATCTTCAATACATAACAAAACCGTAGTTGGCTCAATCACTGTTTAATGTAGAACTGGGGCTGCCTCACACAGCTGCCTAGGTTACAACAACATAATGACGTCACACCTAAAGTGACGTCACTGCACGTGCGCATTGGCGCACTTACAATGTAAACATACCTAACATGCACAACACTGACCTTAGTGATAGCTCTGGTGGCTTGTCAAGTGCATCACTGTCCCTATATGGAAATTTTGTGATCAGTCTGTTAAGTTTTATGTGAGTAAACCATTGAAGTTCCACAAAATGGTTAATGATTAAAGGAAAGTCATAAGCAACGACACCTTCAAACACGTCATGACCAATACAAGGAGGCAAACCTGGATTCATTACATGGAAGTATTGAAGTTCATTAAAGACAGAGTTGCACTTAATGCCATTGAAGGAAGTTAATCTAGGATCATGAGAAACATGACTTACACACTCATCATAATGCTCTTTTGTCCTTGGTGAAGCACTTGCCATATCACCCTTTTTTAAATTCTCCTGTGTTGACAGACAGTACCTGCAGAAGTAAGTTGATGAGAAACTCTCCATGAAACCACCTATCATATGGGATCCCAAGTTGTCCCCTAGAATGCATGCAAGAGACCTTTTTATAACCTCACCCCTTGCAGTAATACCATTATTTTCAATATGCCTAAGGTCATTAAGCAACTGCGAAAATACTTTCTCTGTGCCAAAGTGCTTTAAATCAGCTTCCGTACACATGAACGCAAGCTGCATGTGACTCAAAATTTGCAAGAGTGAAATAAACACCAATTAACTTATGGTGTTTTTTGCAGACCCCAGGGGATTCACAACCTCAAAGGCATCTTGATAGAGAACAATTTGTATTGTTTTATTTTATTTTGAAAAAAACCCGATTGTTTCTGAATGACTGGCCATTATGTATATCAGAGAGTATCCCTGATTGGGAATCATTGCCATTACTGAAGGTGAAATGAGTGGTAAAGTGCTGATATAAGAGTGCAATGGAATCACAGATTGGCACATACTGGTAGGATCTCGCAATGTTGTTGTTATCATGACCAAGTCATATTTCTTTTGGTTCAACATAAACAAAGGGGTTTTTTAAGAATGTTTTTTTTCTTTTCTGAATTGTTGCAAGGGGGCCTGTGTTACAAGCTGAAAACAGGTCTGATTTGACAATTTCTGACTTAACACTTTGAATTGTGTTATCTGAGATAGACATTGATCTCATTTCCAATTCAAGTATTTGTAGTAGAATGGATTGACTGATTTCATGCATCTCCTGAAATTCAATCATTAAATTTTGAATAACAGACTCAGGACAACTTTCCTTTCAATTTCAAATAAAATGTAGCTAAGCTATTTAAATAGTCAGTGTCTGTTTCAGATGTTAATTCAAAATCATCTGTTTTCAAATTTTCTTCCAAATTAATATCATGGCACAACATATCTGCATCAGATTGATTAAAAGATACCATTTCCTCTACCGATGACTCATTATGTTGGCTGTTTGGTACATGCTCATGGGGTGTTTGTAAACTAGTTTTTGACAAATTCTTCCAGTTTTCATTGTGATCTTTTCGAGAAAGATGTGAAGAAAAGTGTTGATTTTTTAGAAAATCGTGTCAAACAGTTTTCAAATGGGCATTCAATTTATTCATGGTTTCCAATATGTACTTTCAAGTGTGCAACTAAACCCTTTAAACTGTGAAAAAACATTCTACAATCAATTTTCTCACAAAAGTGTTGATCCAGCACAGTTAGATCTAGATGCATTTGCCATATTGGCTTGTCTACTAGACCTTTTCAGTCCCTTCATTTTGGCCTACTGAATGTGTTCGAATTATGTGCGAGCGAAATGCCCAAAAGTTCGGAAAAGTCTTTTTACAGTGACTTATACAACAAGGGAATAATATATTTGGGATATGTCGATGGAATTTGTAGTGGGATGTGTATCTGACGAGATCATCTGTAGCAAATTTGCACATACGACATTGGTGCGACAGTGATCGCTTGGCCTTGAGCATTGAGACCTAGACAAACAAGAACTACAATCAAGTACCAGAGACACAGTTGCATACTCTCCGTGTAGTCATCTGTTTGCTTTTGTGAAATTCAGTAGTGTCAGTGCCTTAAATAATACCTAATATACCTCAAACCCCCTGATCCACCTCAATACCATGTGCTTCTCAAACGTAAAATGGCGGCGACTAACTAAGCGATGCCCGGATGATATCCAAAGCTTCCCTCGTTTACCGGACAACGCCGTAAAAAGGACAAGAAACCATGGAACACGACCAGTCGACCGTTTGTTTTACGGGTATGCCAGTGATTATATAAAAAACGACGAATTCCGTAGACAAAATACAGTTACACCACCGTTTTGTATACGGTATTTTTTTTACAGTGCACTTACCTGTATTCAAAGCGATGTCCTCCGTATCAATTACTCTTATTTCCGTATCTGTCCGTACTAAACAGGTTTTGCTATATGACGTTTCTCTTGAGACAAGGCGTCGCACATCTATACTGAAATACTAGTAAGCATATGAAGTTTCAAAGGTAACGACAAATAAGTGATATACGAATATACGTTATTTTAATTGAGACTAAATTTGGTATACAAATGCTCAGGAAAACCCTGAGAACGTACATATTTTGATGTGTGATGGAACCAAAGCGCTCTGGACACAAAAAGGTCACTTAAGTGATTGACTGTTGTGTCCTGAGACAACTTCACCAAAACCTAAACGTTGACACCCATTGAGACGAAACTACTTAGAGCTGTGAAACCTTCAAGCTTTGAAAAAAAGAACATTTTCCTGTTTTATTCTTCCTTCAACAGCAGTTTCGAATACACTCGGATGTTGGAGACTTGAAGGAATACTCTCTGTTGAGGCAGAGATTTTACACTTAAAACACACATCTATACCAGTGCATTTCCTTTATCAGATGATACCCGTGAAGATTCCGGGGTAGGTCTTCAGCAACCCATACTTGCCGTAAGAGGTGGCTATGCTTGTCGTAAAAGGCGACTAACGGGATCGGGTGGTCAGGCTCGCTGACTTGGTTGATGCATGTCATCGATCCCAATTGCGTGGATCGATGCTCATGATGTTAATCACTGGATTGTCTGGTCCATACTCGATTATTTACAGACCGCCGTCATAAAGCTGGAATATTGCCGAGTGCGGCGTTAAACAACACACCAACCAACCTTTATCAGATGTACATGTCCCTACTTCCTATCCGCGTCACCCTTCCTGTCTCCTGCTCACGTCACTTTTCCTGTCTCCGAACCCGCGTCACCCTTCCTGTCTCAAACCCACGTCACTCTTCCTGTCTCCTGCTCACGTGACTTTTCCTGTCTCCGAACCCGCGTCACTTGTCCTGTCTCAAACCCACGTCACCCTTCCTGTCTCAAACCCACGTCACTCTTCCTGTCTCCTGCTCACTTCACTTTTCCGGTCTCCGAACCCGCGTCACCCTTCCTGTCTCAAACCCACGTCACTCTTCCTGTCTCCTGCTCACGTCACTTTTCCTGTCTCCGAACCCGCGTCACCCTTCCTGTCTCAAACCCACGTCACTCTTCCTGTCTCCTGCTCACGTCACTTTCCCTGTCTCCGAACCCGCGTCACCCTTCCTGTCTCAAACCCACGTCACTCTTCCTGTCTCCTGCTCACGTCACCCTTCCTGTCTCAAACCCACGTCACTCTTCCTGTCTCCTGCTCACGTCACTTTTCCTGTCTCCGAACCCGCGTCACCCTTCCTGTCTCAAACCCACGTCACTTGTCCTGTCTCCTCCCCGCGTCACTCTTCCTGTCTCAAACCCACGTCACTCTTCCTGTCTCCTGCTCACGTCACTTTTCCTGTCTCCGAACCCGCGTCACCCTTCCTGTCTCAAACCCACGTCACTTTTCCTGTCTCCTACCAACGTCACTCTCCCCGTCCCTATCAATGTCCCCTATCCGTGTCTCCCATTCTCGTTCCATATCGATGTCCCCACGTTTGGAGTACAGGATCATCCACGGATAACCTGAATACCCCTTTCTCTCGAAATAGTGTTTGTTGTAGAATCTGTATCTGTCAGTTGCATATGTAATAGTTACTCTGTCGTTGTGGTTTCGAATTCCTGTTTGAAGAAAAAAATCAAGATCTACGCAATATTCAACAATCAATTAACAACGTCTGAATAGCAATCAGTACTAAAAAAGGTAAACATCCCTTTAACAAAAAGGAACATTTTAGAGAAATCTTAATCAACTATCAATGTTCTTTACGAAATAATATCCCCTGGGGTTTACGACTCCGTCACGTCAAACGTATTGTAGCCATAAGACCCAGCTAACAAATTTCCCATGAGAAAAAGAAGACAATACTGATCTTTTATCTAAAGTGAGAAGCCTGTTTGTGAAAGGATTCCAACAGCTAAATAATTGCATTTTGTTTTGTGTGAGTCATATCCATTCTAAAGCCGTATTGATGAAGAATTTATGTTTTGACATTTTCACTCTAATTACTTACTTACTGGTAATTGCACACACGCTCACATAATACTCATACGCATGAAATGCTGTTCAAGTTGGCTTCAACACAACTGGATCACACACTCCCATTACAATAGCAATGCTCAGCCATCAAGTTAGAAAGCTTTCAACGTGATCAAGTTTATTTTCCTAAACTTAAGTGTCTCCATATCCAAATAGTAATATGCTTTATATATGTCAATGATTTATCGACACACGTCTCTGTTGACAGCCTGCTAGTCAAATCAACCCTCTTTTGCCAAATCAATCATAATGTCATTCTAGTTTCAGTTACTAATAAACACTTATAAGGACCCGAATATGTATCTGTTTTGCCCAACAAAATGTAATTGAACGAACATCAGCATGAAATCATTCCATTTCAAAACGGTTGTCAAATCAAAACGTCCAAGCCGGAGTATATTTGTCGATTTAAAGAGATTCCAAAAACAGTGATGAAAATTATATGAATGGATCACCGAAAACAGGGTCAACATGTCCTGTTTTATACCGGTTGCACAACCCACGCACAGAAATGTGCTAAGAAGTAACTAAGAGTTTTTTTGCTGCCTAATGCTGAACCATCAATATTCTTGTGAAACGACGGCGCCCTTTAAACAATCGAGTATTGACCAGACAATTTAGTGATAGCGAGCCTTGACCAGACAATCCACTGACACGATAGCGTGCTTACTGTTTGAGTTTATACTTACACGCAAAGAATAAGTGAGTGAGTGTGGTTTTACGCTGCTTTTAGTAATATTCAAGCAATATCACGGCGGGCGACACCTTTAATGGGCTTCGCACATTGTACCCATGTTGGGAATCGAACCCGTGACGAGCGAACGCTTCAATCACTAGGCTACCCGACCGCCCCCTATACGCAAAGAGAAAAACACATATGTTCGTGCCAATAAGGAAATGGGAAATCTCCATGGAAAGTTCACAGCCTGGAATGGCATTGTAGTGGATGAGTTAGTTAAAAGACATATAGCGACGAGACCAAGTTGATATATCAAAAGTGAGTCATAGATAGAAGAGTTTATTAAAAAACTTTTTTTTCAAACATATTTGGGCTAAACAATGTTATTTATACTGTTTAAAACACGGGCTATAGGCAACCAGTAACCAAAGCTAGGCAACCAAAGCTCGATCATGGGGACTGACATGTACAGTACCTCGGCTTCCTGCATGATACCCCAGCAGGATTTACGTCATCACTCTAGCGACTGGTGGTTGTGCACAATACTAGCCAATATTAAAAAAACCTCAGCGATGAGTTGGCTTAAAAACACTCGTTGATGATAGTTACATCTATTATGATAGGATTACGTGTTACACAGGGGGACAATAATTTTACTGTACTTCAACCTCCTGGACAGAGCCTTCAATAATGCAAGTTGGTAAAAGCATCACAAGCGACGTGTAAATTCCACTGAATGTCTACTAAACATTTCTGGTATGAAGAAATATAGAATATATAAGAAGACTATAAATAAGTATTTGAGTTCTTTCAATAAACATCGCAATAAGAGACACTTGTATACTTACAACAAAGACAAGGTAAATCTTACAGTGACTATATTACTTTATTAATAACTGAAAGTTTATACTAATGTATCATGATAATGACCATACTTTGTGTGAACATCAATCCACTTGTCCAGACATATCAAGGTAGAGGAAGAAGGTGTCACAGTTTTCCTTTTCTGGGAAACCGCCTCCGTGTGTTGTTAATAGAGTGGACTGTCAGTTGTTCATTCCCCGGGTCGCGTCATACCAGAAGACTTTAAAAGATGGCACTATGGGGCTTTCTTAAATGTTTCTCTTTACGCGTAAGCAACAGAAGTAATTGATAGTTACTGGTCAAAGAACAGGTCGGTTCCGAGTCAGTATACTGTGTCTGAGGAGAGTATCCATGTTAAACTGTGGCATAGCACTATATAACAGGCATTTCTCTGAATTAATACAAGCAGCAACCATTCACGACATCGAGACACGTTTAACCTTACGACCAACGTTCGATAGTGAGAAACACTCCTGCCAGAATCACCACGGAAAGATACCGCCTCCGGCGTCCAGTGGTAGAGCGTCCTCCCGGTGAGCAGAAGGTCCGGAGTTTGATCCCAGGCCGCGTCATACCAAAAGACGTTAAAAGATGGTACTTGTTGTTACGCTGTCTGTCGCTCGGTATTTAGGGGCTAAAACAAGGGCTGGCCGGCTTGAAGTCAGTATACTTTGTCTGAGTGGGGTATTAATGTTGGACTGCGGCATGGTATCTCAGTGAGCTAGCACTATAAAATCGGCATTAGTCCGGACTAGTACAAGCAGCCACACACACACACGTGCATGCACGTCGCTATGTTAGTGCAATAATCTTGAACGCAACGTTAAACCCCATTTCACCTAACCACTGAAAGGTTAGCCGACATTGAGCCAGCACTATGGAAAGGACACTCCATGGACAGTCAATAAAAACAACGTGGTTGGAAACTTCATTGCAGTTAATCCCTGATCGTCTTTAGTTCGAAGTTAGAGCGAATACATTTGAGTTATCCGTAACCCTGACAAACAATATATATCGACATTACTCGGTCTAGTGTAACTGTCCCTGTGGTGATTCCGTGTTAAAATAACTATGCGGATATTCGCATTTGAGTAAGGAAAAGGAAATCCTAATATCAGATTCTTTTCAAAACGTCACATTAAAAACTGGCAGATTTTCAGTTAAGTGAATTGTTTAATATAAACTGCAAATAGATTTATTATATATACACATCTAGCTTGGTATGTACAATTCATTTATTACATCTAACCTTCATTGATGAATTTATTGTAATATTTCCTATGTGTAACGGAGCGGTATTAACATAAGCGCTTCGCTTGTTTACCAATCCATTTTCACACTTTTGTGAAAATAAATGTTTAAACCAAAATAAATCATCAGCTGTCATTATTTGTTGTAGGCAATTAAATGGGTCGGGTGATACTTGATGTTTTCAAAGTAAGGGTAGATGGAAGGAACACTGCCAAGTGAAGACATGTCCTTCGACGCCGGCGAGTCCACCGAACTGGTCCTTGGCAGTCACGGCAACCTGTGCATGCAGAAGTGGTATAACTCTTTAATTCTGAACCACTTTCGCCCCGTCGGGATTCCGGGTTAGAAAAGCTACCCAGCAACCTATACAGAAGAGGCGACCAAAGGAATCGGATGATCCGGCTCAATGAAATGATCGATCGAATGTCATCATATCCCATGGCGAGGATCATTTCTCTTAATATCAATCACTGGACTCGATAATTTACAGGCCGCTGTCATTTAGCTGGAATAATGCTGAGGACGGCATCAAACAAACAAATACCAAAAGCGATGCATCATCTATCAGAGGAATTTACTAAATATGACACGCTTGTCAACATGATGCCCGGTGCTATCCCATTCTATGACCTGTACACGCCTCGTTACTCACTCCATTAATAGTTCGTGTGGTCAGGCCCGGTGATTTGGTTGAGAGTGTCAATACACCCCGAAGGTGTGGACTTTGCTAATAATAATAATCACTTTATTGTCTGGTCTGACTTCTTACAGGCCGCGGCCATCCAGCTGTATTATCTATTTATGTGTATTTTTACGCCGCACTCGCAAATATTCCAGCTTTATTACGGCGGCCTGTAAATAATCGAGTCTGAACCAGACAATCAAGTTATTAATATCACGAGCATCGATCCATGCTATTTGGATCGATGACATGCATCAACCAGCGAGCCTGACCACCCGAACCCGTTAGTCGCCTCTTACGACAAGCATAGTCGCCTTTTGCCGCAGGCATGGGTTGCTGAAGCCCTACTCTACCCCGAATCCACACGGGTCTCATCCAGCTGTATCATTTGCTGCTGTCGCACTTGTTTGTTGTCAAAGAAAACCAAAATAGTGCTTATTTATGATCTTGTACCGAGCCATATCTGTAGCTTGTATGATTGTCCATTTATTTTGAGACACACTGTCTTTTTTTTTTTTATCATACTAACGTTCGATGTCGGTTGACATATTACACCCCAAGCAGTGGGTACATTTACAGTTCAACTTCATGTTAATAAGTTTCTGATTCCTGTACACATTTCTAAATTTCGATGTTTGTATAATCTGCGACTACCAATTTTCTTCATTTTTTACTCCTCTGCTGTGGAGATGTTCACCCTCATCCTGGACCTAAATACATAAAAGACTTAAATATTATACACCTAAATGTTCGTAGTCTCAGGGATAAATTTAATATTATAAGCGCAGAATTTGGGTCATAATAATATTAGAAACACTATGTATTTCTACACACATGGGTATTATTTTAAAACGATATTACAGGCAGTAGTTTAGTCAGCAGTTCTACAAACATGACTATTCTTAAATCAGTTCACGATTTCATTGTCAAAAGCAAAAGATTCGAGTAGCTTAATTTTATGTATGTAGTAATGGAAAACTGCATTATCTTATTTCACAGACACCACTTGTATTGGCTTCATGTATTTCTTTTGTGCATTTATTATGGTTATATTTAGCGCAATCTTATATATAACCAGCTGTTTTAAAGTTATTACCTGAAGAGGTATTTACATAAGCAGGTTTTGCTTGTGTACCGATCCAGATTTCTTTTGAAATAAATATATGTTTAAACCAGCTGTCACATGGCCAAGTTCAACATTAACCAAACAACCTGCGGTAACTTGACAAACGTGGACAACGGGTGAATACTGACTTATATAACACGGACACCAGATTACTTCTTCAGAATGCACTGTCCTACTAATTGGTCCTTCCGTCCGAATTCTTCGACCGTACAAATCACCACACTGCTTTGTACCACCACACTGCTTTGTACCACCACACTGCTTTGTACCACCACACTGCTTTGTACCACCACACTGCTTTTTTCAGGTTTTGTTTAATCAAAATGGGAAACTTCCGTTGTTGGCGGTAATAAATAGTCAAACTGCTCGTCAGGCTTATCTGGTCTCTCTGTCTGAAGTAAAGAGATTGCATAAAAAGACATTTGAACACTTCCCTGACTATCTGCGGAAGGAGACGTTACAAATCCATCACAAAAGCAACGGTTTTTCCTGTTGAATGTTTCCTGTGCGGAAGTAGGAAGTACGACATTGTAAAGACGTCCAGTGGTGTCCAATCTGTACACTCATTTGTTATTCAGTAAGACAAGATACTGTTCTGTCTACAATTTGTTTGAACTATGTAACGAAATATTTCTATACAGAATTTACAGTGAGTGAATTCACTCAAAAAAGGGAGTGATTGTAGGGATTGTATATGAGTGGCATACAGTGAATGAATTCACTCAACTAGGGTGTGATTGCATGGATTGTGTACGTGTGAAAGGCAGTTGATGAATTCACTCAACTAGGGAGACGTTTAACCCTTACGACCAACGAGGGGTACGGGGGAACACTCCTGCCGGAATCACCACGGGAAGGTTAGCCAACGCTGAGCCACGCACAAAAGATAGGACGCTCCGTTGATAGTCAATAAAACGACGTGGTTGCAATTGGAAACTTCATTGCGGTTAATCCATGATAGACTTTAATTCGAAGTTATAGCGAAAAAAATGGTTAATTTGAGTTAACCGGGTTAACCCTGATAAACAAAATATCGACATTACTTAGTCTACTGTATCTGTGCCTGTGGTGAATCCGTGTTAAAATAAGTCATCAGCGACCATTGTTTGTTGTTGTAGGCTGTTAGATGGGTCGGGTGAAACTTGATTTTTTCCAAAGTAAGGGTGGATGGAAGGAACACTGCCAAAGACATGCCACTGTGAAGATCCGGGGTAGAATAGGTCTTCAGCAACCCATACTTGCCGTAAAAGGCGACTATGCTTGTCGTAAGAGGCGACTAACGGGATCGGGTGGTCAGGCTCGCTGACTTGGTTGATGCATGTCATCGATCCCAAATGCGTAGATCGATGCTCATGATATCAATCACTGGATTGTCTGGTCCAGACTCGATAATTTACAGACCCCAGCTGGAATATTGCTGAGTGCGGCATTAAACAGCAAACCATCCAAACCAAAATACCACCGACGCCGTGACGTCCACCGAACTGGTCCCTGACAGTCACGGCAACCTGTGCATGCACTTCAATTCTTAACCACTTGAGCCCCCCCCCTGGGGATTCCGGGTTAGAAAAGCTCCCCAGCAACCTAAACTGATCGCAAGCGGCGACCAAAGGGATCGGATTATCCGGCTTGATGAAATGATCCATTGTGTGTCATCATATCCAGACGGCGAGGATAATTTCTCTTAATATCAGTCACTGGACTCGGTTATTTACAGGCCGCTGTCAGTTAGCTGGAATAGTCCCTTAGTTCTCCTCCCCAATCCCATCGGCATCTATTCCAAAACTCAAAATTCCCAAATTCTATATAAGCAACCCCTAAAACCCCCCTCTTGGGTTGCACAGACCACCTTCGCCCCTTTCGGAAACACATTAAATGGCCTGGCCGGGCCCGTGTGCGAAATACGCATCAGTCGGAAAGCGCACGTTAAATCTCCAAAGTAAGTAAGTAAAGTTAGCTGGAATAATGCTGAGAACGGCATCAAACAAACAAAAACCGAAAGCGATGCATCATCTGTCAGAGGAATTTACTAAATATGAACCGCTTGTCAACATGATGCCAGGTGCTTCCCAGACAATCCAGTGATTGATATCATGCAATTGGGATACGATGACCTGCGTCAACCAGCGAGCCTGACCACATGATCCCGTTAGTCGCCTCCTACGAAAAGGATAGTCGCCTTTTACGGCAGGCATGGGTTGCTGGAGACCTATTCTACTCCGGATCCTCACGGGTCTCATCCAGCTGTACCATTGCCAAGTTCAACATTAACCAAACAAATTACGGTAACTTGACAAACGTGGACAACGGGTCAATACTGATTTATATAACACGGACACCAGAATTACTTTCTCGGAATGCATTGTCCTACTAATTTAATTGGGCCTTCCGTCCGAATTCTTTCAATGTAAAAATAACCACACTACTTTTGTCAGGTTTTGTCAATCAAAATGGGAAACCTACATCCGTTGTTGGCGGTAATAACTAGTTAAACTGCTCGTCAGGCTTATCTGTTCTCTATTTCTGAAGTAAAGAGATTGCATAAAAAGACATTTGAACACTTCCCTGACTATCAGCGGAAGGACACGTTACAAATCCATCACAAAAGCAACAGTTTCTTCCTGTTGAATGTTTCCTGTGCGGAAGTAGGAAGTACGACATTTTAAAGACGTCCAGTGGTGTCCAATCTGTACACTCATTTGTTATTCAGTAAGACAGCATACTGTTCTGTCTACAATTTGTTTGAACTATGGAACGAAATATTTCTATACGGAATTTACAGTGAGTGAATTCACTCAAAATAGGGAGTGGTTGAAGGGATTGTGTAAGAGTGGCAGACATCAATGAATTCGTCCAACTAGGGTGTGATTGCACGGATTGTGTATGAGTGGCAGACAGTGAATGAATTCACTCAACTAGGGAGTGATTGCAGGGATCGTGTGTGAGTGGCAGACAGTGAATGAATTCATCCAACTTGGGAGTGATTTCAGGGATTGTGTATGAGTGGCAGACAGTGAATGAATTCACGCAAATCGGGAGTGATTGTGTATGACTGACATACAGTGAATTCACTAACAAAGTGGCAGACAACAAGTGCAATTCTCTCCAACATTTGGGACATTCTTTGCGAAACACTGATCAAGAGTGTTTGGGATAATCGGTAGGGTTTGGTCTTCATGATCAGTCCGTAGTGATCTGATAGGTTTGAATTACTCGAGTTTCCTCTTCACACTTTCTCAAGCATTTTGCTGGTATTAAATCATTGTTACAACCAGAAAAATATTTAAGCATATTACATATTGTGAGAGTTCTTTGTAACTTTAGAATATCTCTCTAAAACCTCCTTGTCAATACATATCGTAGAACCAAGGATAGTGATTCTGAAAACTCTATGTTCTAACTGTACCAATCAGGAGATTGAAGACGAGTTTCATGTTCATTGTATATGTGAAAAATATAAAACGTTGAGATTAAAGTTTCTACCTAATTTAGATATTACACATAAAGACAATCAATTAATGATCAATTTGTTGAATTCGATCAATGACTTGTGCTCCTTCAAGCGGTTGCGTACGGGTCTGCTACTAATTGGTCTCAACCAAGGAATTGTCCGAGCTGTTAATGTGGCAGTTTGATACCAATTCCGTAGATGCACCAACCGAATATGGTTGTCTTGGTGACATCACACGTAGACGACCGGCTCGTGGCAAGCCACGAGTGTTGCCCTACTGTAGAAATCGTCTCCAATTAGATGATATTGTGTTTCAAAAACATTAACATGGCAACTGGCAACTTTGTTTTGCGCCATCCAAGTCTGCAGCATCACCACTGCGCGTAGACATTGACTGTAAGCTAGCCCTTGCATTGCGTAAGCGTTATCAACGATGAAACAAAAGTGTTTTAAGAGCACCTGACAGCTGAACGGTCATTGCGTGCTGTTAACATGACAAAAACACGTGTGTGAGTATCCTGTTCCAACAAACGCGCAAACGTTCAAATTGTGAGCCAAGAACATGCACTTGCAAATTGTGAATCACGACCCTAAAGTCGAGGAAATGTTTTTATGAACATGTATTGAAAGATGCATTTCTTAATTTCAGAATAAATTTATTTTTATTGAACTTTATATTAAGAGCTAGTTTTCTGCCAGTATGTTATGCATAGATGTGAAATGGAAAGTGTTATGCACATCAGCCCAGTTATCATTTCTCAGTAATCATCTGTTTGTGTGTCTGTCTTATCTTAAAATGACGGTCAAAACAATGCTTGTACAGTGAGAATATTCATTTGTTCATCTACAATGCATAACACCCAACACAGACCACACAAGATCAAACAACACCCTCGTCTGTACACACTGCTGTGTTATTTCGAAACATGAACACTACAGACAAAGCTTACTTTTACCAGTTACAACAATTCTGGTACCATCTGTCTCTTGGCTTGAGGCTGTTTAAAGAAACTATATCAGTGTCCAGGCAATTTTCAACAATCGATTAAAATGTTAAAACAACATCTGAACAGCAATCAATACTTAAACATATTTAAAATCTCCTTCACGAAAAAGAGAAATCCTAATCAATTAACAATGTTCTTTACGAAATAATATTCCCTGGGGTTTACGACTCCGTCACGTCAAACGTATATTATTGCTATTGGCGACATAAGAAGCTTCCAACAAATTTCCCAGGAGAAAAAGAAGACAATCCTAATCTTTTATCTTAAGTGAACAGTAGTATTTCTTTAGCAATCTCGAGACTACAGTAATTTAGACATCAATGAGAAATATGTTTTCTCTTGTTAGCCTGTCAACAAAGGACAGTAAAATAACTAGAATATCACGATATCAATAAACATAACAATACATGATCAACACGAGCTAGGGATCGCCTGCAACCAAAGATAGCCCACTAAACTAGGGACCATGGGGATTTACGATACGACACTCCTGCTTCAGCAAGATTTAAACCTTCCCTTCAGCTGATAACAATTAATTTTAGCCATCAAATGCAACTAAGAAAAATACTAAAATGTAAAAAAATGGGGTAGCCTGTTTTTAGAAGGATTCCCACAACTAAATACATTTAGTTTTATGTGACTCATATCCATTTGTAAGGTTTTTTACAAAGAATTTCTGTTTTGACAATTATGCTGTAATTATTAACACAGTGGTTATAGCCCCAAATAACCAGGCACTGTCGTCGTCAAAGTGACATCCTGTTTTGTTGGTTGTCCTGTCATGGTGGCATGGTGTGCGTAGAAGACCTAAACGCTGATGCTGGAGATAATTGAAAGGCAGCTCTTGACAAACCACAATCTCCACATAATCCAATTGATCCCGGAGACTGATTTTAAAAGTTCAGCGTAAAATCTATGAACTTTCGGTCAGATGTTCTTGCAGATTTTTTTTCTTTTGTTTCAGACCTGATGAGGTAACATTGCGGAGATACCGCCATGGCAACGACCGGCTTAGTATATATTATATCTGCTGTTGTTGTTTAACTCGGCACTCAGCAATATACCAGCTATATGGCGGCGGTCTGTAAATCTCGAGTCTGAACCTACCAATCCACTGATTGACATCATGAGCATCGATCCACGCAATTGAGATACGATGACATGCATCAACCAAGTCAGCGAGCCTGACCACCCGATCCCTTTAGTCGCCTCGTACGACAAGCATAGTCGCTTCTTATGGCAAGTATTGGTTGCTGAAGACCTATTCTACCCGGATCTGTCCAGCTAATATCTAGAGTTTCTCATATGTCAAATATGTAAATTTCCATCACGCGGTTTTCCGTAATTGATACAGATGCACAAGGTCTAGCTGTTGAACTAAATATTTAATCCATACACCACACATTCACCCTTAAGCAGATAAGAAATAGTGCCCTGGTTCCTAATTAAATTCAGATCAAACAAACTATATAACGTTACAGTTATGAATCACATGTTGATAATTTGATCAGTGTGTTCAAATTGCCACATACACTACAATATTAATTATTTCTTGCAATCATTTCCTGAGCTGGAAGCTTGGTCAGTACCCGTTGGAAATGATGTCCATTGTTTCTATCCCACGAACATGTACGAGGATAACATTTTCTGTTTTAGAATACATATTTATAAAAGTTGGTTGGTTTGTTGCTTAACGCCGCACTCAGCAATATTTCAGCTATATGACGGCGGTCTGTAAATAATCGAGTCTGGACCAGGCAATCCAGTGATTAATATCATGAGCATCCATCCACGTAAGTTGGATCGATGACATGCATCAACCAAGTCAGCAAGTCTGACCACCCGATCCCATTAATCGCCTATTACGACAAGCGGAGGGTTGTCATTAGGGCAAGCATGGGTTGCTGAAGACCTGTTCTACTCCGGATCTTCACGGGTCATATTTATTATAATTGAGGAGAATTTCTCATAATTAAAGAATGCAATAAAAGAAACTACACGTAGACTGAAAGATCATATGACAGCATTAATGATCGCAAAGGGTGATTCATGTTCTTTGAATATACCAAAAAGTACATGTCACTCCAAATTTCTGTCCATTACACTAAATTGAAGTAAAGTCTTGCAACAAAAGCAATGAATGGTATAAACCACAGACCCACTTTAATGGCATGAAAACACATTGTAACACTTGCTCAACATAATGTCATGGTCATTTTGGTTCAACTGGTCTCTTTGCCGGTAGATCTCATTTAAAGTGATACGATGTGATGTGCAAAACAATTAGACGGATGATGATAAGTAAAATCCTTATGCACCATGGTCAAACATTTTTCATTTTCAGGCTCAAACTTTAGTTTTAAATTATACTAAGTACATGTGAAACAATATTTACTTTTGACTTGCCACGCAATGTTGAAATGTCAATGATCAGGATTCATAGCTCTAGTAAGTTCATGTTTCAAACATGTATTATACGATACGATTTCCATGTTGTACATCGTAAACATACAGACGTTGTTTTAACATGAAGAGTTGCAGTTGGTCTGATTGATTTCCGTGTTATACATTGTGCACATACAGACGTTGTTTTAACATGAAGAGTTGCAGTTGGTCTGATAGATTTCCGTATGATACATTGTACACACACATCCGTTGTTTTAACATGAAGGACTGCAGTTGCTCTGATTGATTTCCGTGATAAACATTGTACACATACAGACGTTTTAACATGAAGAGTTGCAGTTGGTCTGATTGATTTCCGTGCTATACATTGTACACATACAGACGTTCATTTAACATGAAAAGTTGCAGTTGGTCTGATAGATTTCCGTATGATATATTGTACACACACATCCGTTGTTTTAACATGAAGGAGTGCAGTTGCTCTGATTGATTTCCGTGCTCTACATTGTACACATACAGACGTTGTTTTAACATGAAGAGTTGCAGTTGGTCTGATAGATTTCCGTATGAAACATTGTACACATGCATAAGTTATTTCAAATTGTAGGGTCAAATATCACCAGGTAATGGCCAATTTCAATGTGTAGAATAAAAACACAGATGGAAGTCCACAGATATAGCCTGCTAAATCATCATTTTCAATTAGGCAGGTCACTTGTATGACTCAACTGCCATGAGAATCGTTTGTTCGCGATGATAAATACAACATACGATGAACGTATACATGAATACTTTCGGTTGTGCACAACTCCGAAGTGGGTCCTGGATTTCTGCCCGTCAAAGAGTACAGATGCACCTACTTAACGTCACATGATGCCTGATTCATGATCAACCCACCACATTATTTTTTGTCCTCTTAGTGGGATGTTTTACAAAATTAAAAAGCAGATGGTACTAAATCTCTGACACTACAGCTCATGCTAAAATAGCCATGTTTTACTTTGGCCTCAGCTGATTCTATTGCGAGAATAATTTGTCAGCCTATCTTTATTGTTATTTATATGCCGTTATTTTTGGTGGGCATTTCGCGAAACACCTGGTATCATCAATATTTGACAGTGATGCATTAGTACATGCTCATGAAATACTCGGAATCATGCAATTGACTCAGCTATTAGAAAGTATGCACCTTTCTAGCTAGAAAGTGGTTTTATTTTTTTATTGATATAATTATTTTGTTTGTTTCTTGTTTAACGCCACACTCAGCAACATTCCAGCTATATGACGGCGGTATGTAAATAATAGAGTCTGGACCAGACAATCCAGTGATTTATATCATGAGCATAGATCCACGCAATTGGAATCGATGACATGCATCAACCAAGTCAGCGAGCCTGACCACCCGATCCCGTTAGTCGCCTCATACAAGCATACTCGCCTTTTACGGCATGCATGAGTTGCTGAAGACCTATTCCGACCCGGATCTTCACGGGTCTAAAATTATTTTGACACAATCATATAACATCATAGAGAATTTGAATTCCAGAAACCTACGATCGTTGGTATCAACACCTAGATTCGCCCTTATAACGTGTGCTGGTTTCTCAGCTTCATACGCATGCTCATGGGTTCCACGAAAGTGGTAACGTCTGATACCAATCTTACTTCGGGTCGTCCTACAACATCAAGTTGTCACGCCATGATATATATAACTGAAATATTGTTGAGAGCGGCGCTAAACCAAACTCACTCGTGAGGCAAACTCCGTCGCCTGAGCCTGAAGTTTTGTTTGTTTGTTTGTCGTTTAACGCCGCACTCAGCAATATTCCATGTGTAGCATTAAACAGCAAACCAGCATACCACCGACGCCGTCACGTCCACCGAACTGGTCCCTGACAGTCACGGCAACCTGTGCATGCACTTCAGTTCTTAACCACTTTAGCCCCCCTGGGGATTCCGGGCTAGAAAAGATCCCCAGCAACCTATACAGATCGCAAGCGGCGACCAAAGGGATCGGATGATCCGGCTAGATGAAATGATCCATTGCATGTCATCATATCCAGACGGCGAGGATAACTTCTCTTAATATCAATCACTGGACACGGTTATTTAAAGGCCGCTGTCAGTTAGCTGGAATAATGCTGAGAACGGCATCAAACAAACAAAAACCGAAAGCGATGCATCATCTGTCAGAGGAATTTATTAAATATGAAACGCTTGTCAACATGATGCCAGGTGCTTCCCAGACAATCCAGTGACTGATATCATGCAATTGGGATACGATGACCTGCGTCAACCAGCGAGCCTGACCACATGATCCCGTTAGTCGCCTCCTACGAAAAGGATAGTCGCCTTTTACGGCAGGCATGGGTTGCTGGAGACCTATTCTACTCCGGATCCTCACGGGTCTCATCCAGCTGTACCATTGCCAAGTTCAACATTAACCAAACAAATTACGGTAACTTGACAAACGTGGACAACGGGTCAATACTGATTTATATAACACGGACACCAGAATTACTTTCTCGAAATGCACTGTCCTACTAATTTAATTGGGCCTTCCGTCCGAATTCTTTCAATGTAAAAATAACCACACTACTTTTGTCAGGTTTTGTTTAATCAAAATGGGAAACCTACATCCGTTTTTGGCGGAAATAACTAGTTAAACTGCTCGTCAGGCTTATCTGTTCTCTATTTCTGAAGTAAAGAGATTGCATAAAAAGACATTTGAACACTTCCCTGACTATCAGCGGAAGGAGACGTTACAAATGCATCACAAAAGCAACAGTTTCTTCCTGTTGAATGTTTCCTGTGCGCGGAAGTAGAAAGTACGACATTTTAAAGACGTCCAGTGGTGTCCAATCTGTACACTCATTAGTTATTCAGTAAGACAGCTTACTGTTCTGTCTACAATTTGTTTGAACTATGGAACGAAATATTTCTATACGGAATTTACAGTGAGTGAATTCACTCAAAATAGGGAGTGGTTGAAGGGATTGTGTATGAGTGGCAGACATCAATGAATTCGTTCAACTAGGGAGTGATTGTAGGGATTGTGTGTATTTGAATGGCAGACAGTGAATGAATTCACCCAACTGGGGAGTGATTGCACGGATTGTGTATGAGTGGCAGACAGT
The DNA here is from genome assembly GCF_023055435.1 of Haliotis rufescens. Lineage (NCBI taxonomy): Eukaryota > Metazoa > Mollusca > Gastropoda > Lepetellida > Haliotidae > Haliotis > Haliotis rufescens. The sequence goes on along the minus strand of NW_025964212.1, from coordinate 1,513,187 downwards.
GAATGAATTCACTCAACTAGGGAGTGATTGCAGGGATTGTGTATGAGTGGCAGACAGTGAATGAATTCACCCAAATGGAGAGTGATTGCACGGATTGTGTATGAGTGGCAGACAGTGAATGAATTCACCCAACTGGGGAGTGATTGCAGGGATCGTGTGTGAGTGGCAGACAGTGAATGAATTCACTCAACTAGGGAGTGATTGCAGGGATTGTGTATGAGTGGCAGACAGTGAATGAATTCACCCAACTGGGGAGTGATTGCAGGGATCGTGTGTGAGTGGCAGACAGTGAATGAATTCACTCAACTAGGGAGTGATTGCAGGGATCGTGTGTGAGTGGCAGACAGTGAATGAATTCACTCAACTAGGGAGTGATTGCAGGGATTGTGTATGAGTGGCAGACAGTGAATGAATTCACCCAAATGGGGAGTGATTGCACGGATTGTGTATGAGTGGCAGACAGTGAATGAATTCACTCAACTAGGGAGTGATTGCAGGGATCGTGTGTGAGTGGCAGACAGTGAATGAATTCACTCAACTAGGGAGTGATTGCAGTGATTGTGTATGAGTGGCAGACAGTGAATGAATTCACTCAACTAGGGAGTGATTGCAGGGATCGTGTGTGAGTGGCAGACAGTGAATGAATTCACTCAACTAGGGAGTGATTGCACGGATTGTGTATGAGTGGCTGACAGTGAATGATTGCAGGGATTGTCTATGAGTGGCAGTCAGTGAATGAATTCACTCAACTAGGGAGTGATTGCACGGATTGTGTATGAGTGGCTGACAGTGAATGATTGCAGGGATCGTGTATGAGTGGCAGACAGTGAATGAATTCACTCAACTAGGGAGTGATTGCACGGATTGTGTATGAGTGGCTGACAGTGAATGCTTGCAGGGATCGTGTATGAGTGGCAGACAGTGAATGAATTCACCCAAATGGAGAGTGATTGCAGGGATTGTGTATGAGTGGCAGACAGTGAATGAATTCACGCAAATCGGGAGTAATTGTGTATGACTGACATACAGTGAATTCACTAAAATAGTGGCAGACAACAAGTGAAATTCTCTCCAACATTCGGGACATTCTTTGAGAAACACTGATCAAGAGTGTTTGAGATAATCGGTAGGGTTTGGTCTTCAGTCCGTAGTGATCTGATAGGTTTGAATTCCTCGAGTTTCCTCTTCACACTTTCTGAAGCATTATGTTGGTATTAAATCATTGTTACAACCAGAAAAATATATAAGCATATTACATATTGTGAGAGTTCTTTGTAAATGTAGAATATCTCTCCAAAACTTCCTTGTCAATACATATCATAGAACCAAGGATAGTGATTTTGAAAACTGTTGATATGTTCTAACTGTACCAATCAGGAGATTGAAGACGAGTTTCATGTTTTTTGTATATGTGAAAAATATAAAACGTTGAGATAAAATTTTCTACCTAATTTAGATATTACACATGTCAATCAATTAATGATCAATTTGTTGAATTCGACCAATGAGTTGTGCCCCTTCAAGCGGTTGCGTATGGGTCTGCTACTAATTGGTGTCAACCAAGGATTTGTCCGAGCTGTTAACGTGGCAGTTTCATACCAATTCCGTAGATGCACCAACCGAATATGGGTGTCTTGGTGACGACACACGTAGACGACCGGCTCGTGGCAAGTCACGAGTGTTGCCCTGCTGTAGATATCGTCTCCTATTAGATGATATTGTATTTCAAAACATTAACATGGCAACTGGCAACTTTGTTTTGCGCCATCCCCGGTGCAGCATCACCACTGCGCATAGACGTTGACTGTAAGCTAGCCCTTGGATTGCGTAAGCGTTATCTACAGTGAAACAAAAGTGTTTTGTGAGCTTCTGACAGCTGAACCATCATTGCGTGCTGCTAACATGAAAAAAAACACGTGTGTGAGTATCCTGCTCCAACAAACGCGCAAACGTCCAAATTGTGAGCCAAGAACATGCACTTGCAAATTGTGAATCACGACCCTAAAGTCGAGGAAATGTTTTCATGAACATGTATTGAAAGATGCATTTCTTAATTTCAGAATACATTTATTTTTATTGAACTTTATATTAAGTGCTAGTTTTCGCCAGTATGTTATGCATAGATGTTAGATGGAAAGTGTCATGCACATCAGCCCAGTTATCATTTCTCGGTAATCATCTGTCTGTGTGTCTGTCTTATCTTAAAATGACGGTCAAAACAATGCTTGTACAGTGAGAATATTCATTTGTTCATCTACAATGCTTAATACCCAACACAGACCACACAAGATCAAACAACACCCTCGTCTGTACACACTGCTGTGTTATTTCGAAACATGAAAACTACAGACAAAGCTTACTTTTACCAGTTACAAGAATTGTGGTACCATCTGTCTCTTGGCTTGAGGCTGTTTAAAGAAACTATATCAGTGTCCAGGCAATTTTCAACAAACGATTAAAATGTTAAAACAACATCTGAACAGCAATCAATACTTAAACATATTTAAAATCTCCTTCACGAAAAAGAGAAATCCTAATCAATTAACAATGTTCTTTACGAAATAATATTCCCTGGGGTTTACAACTCCGTCACGTCAAACGTATATTATTGCTATTGGCGACATAAGAAGCTTCCAACAAATTTCCCAGGAGAAAAAGAAGACAATCCTAATCTTTTATCTTAAGTGAACAGTAGTATTTCTTTAGCCATCTCGAGACTACAGTAATTTAGACATCAATGAGAAATATGTTTTGTCTTGTTAGCCTGTCAACAAAGGACAGTAAAATAACTAGAATATCACGATATCAATAAACATAACAATACATGATCAACACGAGCTAGGGATCGCCTGCAACCAAAGATAGCCCACTAAACTAGGGACCATGGGGATTTACGATACGACACTCCTGCTTCAGCAAGATTTAAACCTTCCCTTCAGCTGATAACAATTAATTTTAGCCATCAAAATGAAACTAACAAATATACTATAAGTAAAAATGGGGTAGCCTGTTTGTAAAAAGGATTCCCCCAACTAAATACATTTAGTTTTATGAGACTCATATCCATTTGTAAGGTTTTTTACAAAGAATTTCTGTTTTGACATTTATGCTGTAATTATTAACGCAGTGGTTATAGCCCCAAATAACCAAGCACTGCCGTGACATCCTGTTTTGTTGGTTGCCCTGCCATGGTGGCATGGTGTGCGTTGAAGACCTAAACGCTGATGCTGGAGATAATTGAAAGGCAGCTCTTGACAAACCACAATCTCCACATAATCCAATTGATCCCGGAGACTGATTTTAAAAGCTCAGCGTAAAATCTATGAACTTTCAGTCAGATTTTCTTGCAGATTGTTTTTCTTTTGTTGCAGACCTGATGAGGTAATATTGCGGAGATACCGCCATGGCTTATTCATGAATATGTGCTGTTGTTGTTTAACTCAGCACTCAGCAATATATCAGCTATATGGCGGCGGTCTGTAAATACTCGAGTCTGAACCTACCAATCCACTGATTGACATCATGAGCATCGATCCACGCAATTGAGATACGATGACATGCATCAACCAAGTCAGCGAGCCTGACCACCCGATCCCTTGAGTCGCCTCTTACGACAAGCATAGTCGCTTTTTACGGCAAGTATCGGTTGCTGAAGTCCTATTCTACCCCGGATCTGTCCAGCTAATGTCTAGAGTTTCTCATATGTCAAATATGTAAATTTCAATCACACGGTTTTCCGTAATTGATACAGATCCACAAGGTCTAGCTCTTGAACTAAATATTTAATCCATACACCACACATTCACCCTTAAGAAGATAATAAATAGTGCCCTGGTTCCTAATTAAATTCAGATCAAACAAACTATATAACGTTACAGTTATGAATCACATGTTGATAATTTGATCAGTGTGTTCAAATTGCCACATACATCTACAATTATTTCTTGCAATCATTTCCTGAGCTGGAAGCTTGGTCAGTCCCCGTTGGCAATGATGTCCATTGTTTCTATCCCACGAACATGTACGAGGATAACATTTTCTTTTTTAGAATACATATTTATAAAAGTTAGTTGGTTTGTTGCTTAACGCCGCACTCAGCAATATTTCAGCTATATGACGGCGGTCTGTAAATAATCGAGTCTGGACCAGGCAATCCAGTGATTAATATCATGAGCATCCATCCACTTAAGTGGGATCGATGACATGCATCAACCAAGTCAGCAAGTCTGACCACCCGATCCCATTAATCGCCTATTACGACAAGCGGAGGGTTGTCATTAGGGCAAGCGTGGGTTGCTGAAGACCTGTTCTACCGGATCTTCACGGGTCATATTTATTATAATTAAGGAGAATTTCTCATAATTAAGGAGAATGCAATAAAGGAAACTACACGTTAAATGAAAGATCATATGACAGCCTGAATGATCGCAAAGGGTAATTCATGTTCTTTGAATATACCAAAAAGTACATGTCACTCCAAATTTCTGTCTATTACACTAAATTGAAGTAAAGTCTTGCAACAAAAGCAATGAATGGTATAAACCACAGACCCACTTTAATGGCATGAAAACACATGGAAACACTCGTTCAACATAATGTTATGGCCATTTTAGTTCAACTGGTCTCTTTGCCGGTAGATCTCATTTAAAGTGATACGATGTGATGTTCAAACAATTAGACGGATGATGATAAATAAACTCCTGATGCACCATGGTCAAACATTTTCATTTTCAGGCTCAAACTTTAGTTTTTAATTATACCAACTACATGTGAAACAATATTTACTCTTAACTTGCCACGCAATGTTGAAATGTCAATGATCAGGATTCATAGCTCTTATGAGTTCATGTTTCAAACATGTATTAAACGATACGATTTGGGCGATAACTTGGATTGACAAATCATGAAAGCCGTGTGTATCAATGCCAATTAGGTTTTAGGCCACTTTAACAGTTACTTTGATCGATTTCCATGTTGTACTCGCACACATACATACGTTGTTTCAACATGAAGAGTTGCAGTTGGTCTGATTGATTTCCGTACTAAACATTGCACACATGCATACGTTGTTTCAACAGAGGAGTTGCTGTTGGTCCGATTGATTTCCGTGCTATACATTGTACACATACAGACGTTGATTTGACATGAAGAGTTGCAGTTGGTTTGATCGATTTCCGTGCTATACATTGTACACATACAGACGTTGATTTGACATGAAGAGTTTTATTTGCTCCGATTTATTTCCGTATGATACATTGTACACACACATCCGTTGTTTTAACATGAAGAGTTGTATTTGCTCCGATTTATTTCCGTATGATACATTGTACACATACAGACGTTGTTTTAACATAAGAGTTGCAGTTGGTCTGATAGATTTACGTACTTTTCATTGTACACATACATACGTTGTTTTAACATGAAGAGTTGCAGTTGGTCTGATAGATTTACGTACTTTTCATTGTACACATACATACGTTGTTTTAACATGAAGAGTTGCAGTTGGTCTGATAGATTTACGTACTTTTCATTGTACACATACAGACGTTGTTTTAACATGAAGAGTTGCAGTTGGTCTGATAGATTTCCGTACTTATCCTCGTACATATACACACCTTGTTTTAACATGAAGGACTGCAGTTGCTCTGATAGATTTCCGTGCCACACATTGTACACATACATACGTTGATTTAACATGAAGAGTTGCAGTTGCTCTGATTGATTTGCGAACTAAACATTGCACACATGTATAAGTTATTTCAACATGAAGAGTTGCAGTTGATCTGATTGATTTCCGTACTTATCATTGTACACATGCATAAGTTATTTCAAATTGTAGGGTCAAATATCACCAGGTAATGGCCAATTTCAATGTGTAGAATAAAAACACAGATGGAAGTCCACAGATATAGCCTGCTAAATCATCATTTTCAATTAGGCAGGTCACTTGCATGACTCAACTGCTATGAGAATCGTTTGTTCGCGATGATAAATACAACATACGATGAACTTATACTTGGATACTATCAGTTGTGCACAACTCCGAAGTGGGTCCTGGATTTCTGCCCGTCAAAGAGTACAGATGCACCTACTTAACGTCACATGATGCCTGATTCATGATCAACACACCACATTACTTTTTGTCCTCTTAGTGGGATGTTTTACAAAATTTAAAAGCAGATGATACTAAATCTCTGACACTACAGCTCATGCTAAAATAGCCATGCTTTACTTTGGCCTCAGCTGATTCTATTGCGAGAATAATTTGTCAGCCTATCTTTATTGTTATTTATGGGCCGTTATTTTGGTGGGCATTTCGCGAACATCTGGTATCATCAATATTTGACAGTGATGCATTAATACATGCTCATGAAATACTCGGAATCATGCAATTGACTCAGCTATTAGAAAGTATGCATCTTTCCAGAAAGTGGTTTTATTTTTTTATTGATATAATTATTTTGTTTGTCTCTTGTTTAACGCCACACTCAGCAACATTCCAGCTATATGACGGCGGTCTGTAAATAATAGAGTCTGTACCAGACAATCCAGTGATTTATATCATGAGCATAGATCCACGCAATTGGAATCGATGACATGCATCAACCAAGTCAGCGAGCCTGACCACCCGATCCCGTTAGTCGCCTCATACAAGCATACTCGCCTTTTACGGCATGCATGAGTTGCTGAAGACCTATTCCGACCCGGATCTTCACGGGTCTAAAATTATTTTGACACAATCATATAACATCATAGAGAATTTGAATTCCAGAAACCTACGATCGTTGGTATCAACACCTAGATTCGCCCTTATAACGTGTGCTGGTTTCTCAGCTTCATACGCATGCTCATGGGTTCCACGAAAGTGGTAACGTCTGATACCAATCTTACTTCGGGTCGTCCTACATCAAGTTGTCACGCCATGATATATATAACTGAAATATTGTTGAGAGCGGCGCTAAAGCAAACTCACTCGTGAGGCAAACTCCGTCGCCTGAGCCTGAAGTTTTGTTAGTTTGTTTGTCGTTTAACGCCGCACTCAGCAATATTCCAGCAACATTACGGCGGTCTGTAAATAATCGAGTCTGGACCAGACAATCCAGTGATTGACAACATCAGCAATGATTACATGCATCAACCAAGAGCATGACCACCCGATCCCGTTAGTCGCCTCTTGCGACAAGCATAGTCGCCTTAAACGGCAAGCATAGGTTGCTGAAGACCTATTCCACCCCGGATCTTCACAGGCCCTGAGCCTGAAGTGAGTGAGTCAAATGTAAAGTCACATAATCAGTTTTTCAGCCATAATTTGACTCTACACATTAAGCTAAACACTGTCTCAAATACAGAATCAAGATCATGCGACACAAAGTAACGCCACAGTGTTCGGTGTATCATGATCGGATCATTTGGCCTTGGTATTGTGAGCGATAAGTTCAGCCGGGGTTGACATATCCGTTCATGAAAAGACTCCAATTTTCGACGAAAGAGTCCATAACATCAAGCCATTTCCTGCGTCCATCTACTTCTCCCATTTGTTGAATATGTAATTTACAGTGACACTTAGTTCAGCGGCCAATAAAAGTAGACTTGAATTATTGTGTCCCCAACCATATTCAAGTCCCTGCGCCATCAGTAACACATAAAACATGACTTTATTCAGAGACGTGCTTCCATAACATCGTTCTTTGCCATTCTGAAGCCCACTCTTAGAAATTTGTCTTTTTCAGTCTTGACGTTAAATGTATTTCTGCGGTCGCTGTGGTCTTTACTTTCCACTACAAAATGAACATGTTTCTGGACTTTACGTTGGTCTTTTCAATTTGTGATCAAGGACGATACACGTGGAGTCCGAATAGGAACTTTGGAGGAGATAAAACTGGTTATCTGTAACTCAGAAGCAATTCAGTGTTGTCACAGAGAACAAAATTGAAATAAAATAGCTTCACTTTGCTGCAGTTAATCTGATAGCGTATAAGTGACAGATGTCGAAATGTAATCAGTAAAATGCCTAAGTTGAGAATACGTTTAGCTCTGTTTAAGGTGCATTTTTACGATAAAAGAGTTAGATTAATTTGTTTTTGTCAAGACGTTCGTGTCTTGAGCTAATTTACATGTAAGGTGCCTCTGACCTGTATTCGATGCACAAAATTCGATTTTTTTTTCGTTCCGAAATAATTTTAGATTTGTTTTTAAAGACTTGTTCTTCCATCAGGGAAACTGTTATTCAGATTGTCTCCATACCATTTTCTTATTCTTTCAATTTTCACAAAAATCGTTCACAGCATTGAAGTCGCCAGCTAGATATAGATGTTTATCCCAGTAATGTCAGAAGTAATTATATTAAGATACAGAAAACAGTACTTTTGGTTTACTGAACACAGAAAACCTATAATAAGATTTGTTATCTGATGGCTTCTTTCCTGTGTAATGGCTTTCTGATGGTTTAGGGAACTTTCAATTTCTAGATTTCTGGTCAGGGTCATATGAGTGTATGGTCATTTTCGTTGGCCAGATTATAAGTTTTTTATTTGATTTCTATACCTTTCCGTATATCCAGAATCTTAAATATCAAGCTGGTTTCGTGTGGGTTTTAATTATAGAAAATACAGTTTGCAGATTATATTTGGCCATCCAGAAAAAGACTGCACTATATATCCGAAATAGACCACATCGGATGTTTCTGAATTTGAAATGTGCGAACAAGTGAAAAAATAATTTAAACTTACGTAACATTCCAAGACAAAAAAAAACGTTTCCCTTTATGAACCACAATATTTCAAATTTCAAGAACCACCAACTGTTTCATTCTCCGAAACAAACACCATCTCATCATCCAAGTTGTTCAGTTATAGGAACGTGTTGCCGAAAGTTTGCTTGGCAGCTCCTGTAAATTTCAATACTTGTGGCTGCAAAGGCTGATACTGCAATCAATCTTATGGTCAAGTAATCACAGTTGGCGTCTCGTCAGTTATTCATATATGACTGCTTTTAATTGGGATCACAATCTTAAATTCACTATGGATGCTCTCGACGCGTATGCAAGAATATGCGCCATTAGGAAAGATGAACCTGAAGAATGTTTTGTCGGTGTATCTTTGGTAAATTGCAAAGAGGAAACAGAATTGGAATATAACCGATGAAAAACGCTAAAAACATGCATTAGTCAGGTATCAACGTGTGGCTTCACTTTATGAATATTAATCGGAAGTTTAACTGAAGATCAGGTACATCGATGATATGACATCGTTAAATAGTGGTCAAATAACCAATTCCCTTCCACTGATTTATCCAGCTGAACAAGAATGAAAGGAGACCTGTGGAACCGCCTCATCTGTTTCATATTACGACATATCCATACTAATGAAGAGTGGCAATAAAACATCCACGCGATTGTATGAAAATTGCAATCGGTAATACTTCTACTTTCAAATAGTCAACTTACCGTTTTAGTCGAGCACTATCCCTCTTACGACAAGCATAGTCACCTTTACGGTAAGCATGGGTTGCTGAAGACCTATATTTTCTCCCTGATCTTCACGGGTCTTACGATAAGCATAGTCGCCGTAATATTTAGCAAATCAAACTGTAGAATGTTTCAGCTTATAAACAAACAGATTGTCGCCTTACACATCTACAGGATACTATGGTGTCCTTGGTTAGAAAATATAAAGCTAGACCTCCTATACTATGAAAAACAAGTAGCCTGTAGGGGATCATGAAATTTAATGTTAAAACCAAGTATCAGAACAAAGATAAGTGCTGACGACAAAAGGTCTTCTTTGTTTTGTTTGTTTGTTGTTTAACACCGTACTCAGCAATATGACGACGGTCTGTAAATAATCGAATCTGGACCAGGTAATCCAGTGATTGACATCATGAACATCGATCCACGCAATTGGGATCGATGACGACCCGTGAAGATCCGGGATAGCATATGTCTTTAGCAACCCATGCTTGCCGTATAAGGCGACAATGCATGTCGTAAGCGGCGACTAACGGCATCGAGTGGTCATGATCAGGCTTGCTGATTTGGTTGATGCATGTCATCGTATCCCAATTGCGTGGATCGATGCTCGTGATGTCAAGCACTGGGTTCTCTGGACCAGACTGGATGATTTACAGAACGCCGTCATATAGCTGGAATATTGCTGAGTGCGGTGTTTAACAACCAACCATTCAACCATCTCAAAGAAAGATAGATATTAAACAATAATATACATTATACTGTTGATAATATAAATGTAGTTACGATGTCAAAAGGGTATGACTTTTAATCAATTCTCCGTCATTTTGTTCTCATAGCTGTATGAAGGAACAAAATTTCCAATATGTATTCATGCTGGGAAATAAACATGCACTCCAAGGGCCAATTGCAAATATTACCATCTAGATAAAAAACAGCATTCATTTGCATTTATATTAATCATTTATATCCCTTAATCGACGCACTGCCCCTGGAATATAGAAGTAAGGAATATGATGTGAAACTTTAAGAATGAAGACACTCCCTTACATGTTCATGTGCATGGTTGTTGGTTGGTTGGTTGGTTTGTTGTTTAACGCCGCACTCAGCAATATTCCAGCTATATGACGGCGGTCTGTAAATAATCGAGTTTGGACCAGACAATCCAGTGATTAATATCATGAGCATCGATCCACGCAATTGGAATCGATGACATGCATCAACCAAGTCAGCGAGCCTAACAACCCGATCCCGATAGTCGCCTTTTACGACAAGCATAGTCACCTTTTACGGCAAGCATGGGTTGCTGAAGACCTATTCTACCCCGGAATCTTCACGGGTCGCACGCAATTGGGATCGATGACATGCATCAACCAAGTCACCCAACCTAACCACCTGATCCCGTTAGTCGCCTCTTACGACATGCATAGTCGCCTTTTACGGCAAGCATGGGTTGCTGAAGACCTATTCTACCCCGGATTTTGACGGGTCCATACTCCTATCAAATAACCATATTAAAGTTAGAAACATGTACTAAACACTTCAAGTGGAAACATGTCCCACTTTATGATTGTTTAAATGTAACTAATATACTTGTACTTCCCACAAAAGAATAACAGATTGTGTAATATGGTATGGTATGCTGTATGTGATGTTAGTGCGAACCGTGTTTTCTGCCATGCGATATACATTATCTTGCATCGGATCACATCAATTTGTCTATTTGTTAAATTTGAAATGAAATCTGCTGTTAACTCCAGATGTCACAGATCGAGGATCACACGTGTGGATGGTTACAGGTGAGACTAGTGCAAACTATGCTATACATATAATTCCTCTACTGCAAGATACGTGTACTTACTAAAACATGGTTGGTTGGTTTGTTGTTTTACGCCGCACTCAGCAATATTCCAGCTATATGACGGCGGTCTGTAAATAATCGAGTCTGGACCAGACAATCCAGTGATTGACATCCTGAGCATCGATCCACGCATTTGTGATCGATGACATGCATCAACCAAGTCAGCGAGCCTGACCACCCGATCTCATTTGACATTTGTTTTCTTATTACATAATTGAATTAATCATAAATATATCTAATTATTTTGGAAAAATAATCGATTAATTCCAATCTAGTGTAACTGAACTATGTGTGTGCTTGTCAAACTATCGGGTCTAAATGGCATAATAATAGAGAATATGTTCAGATCTATACTAAACCGCAAAAGAAATGTCACCCCAAGTAACATTGCATGAAAAGTTGTCATTTATATATCTGGGTAATTTTTGTCAAAATTTCTAAAATTTAACATTACCTTGTCCAGAAAAATGAAATTTGATGATAAAAAAACAAAGCAGAGGACAATAAAACCAATCGCCCAAACGCATCACGGCAACGGCCATGGTAACCCGATGCACGTGAGTTCCGTGCAAATTGAAGTGCACATGCGTTCCCCCATTTCTCGCCCTATAAAAATCCACCCAGATCGGATAACATTCATTAGTTATTGAATTGCTTCCACATGCCAAGATTGACAAGAAATCGGCGACACCAAGCCCTTGGACGATTGCAAGCTGGATAAACCGCCTGACAAGTAGCCAATGCATTTCAAGTCCACTTTAGGACCATATAAAGGCTCCAGCAACGGTACCAGACCATCAACACGACTGATGACCGAACACGTAGTGGAAGACCAAGGGTCACCACCCGACGCGTCAAGATCGTCAGATTGTGCGATAGCATCTTCAAAATCGCTTTAATTTGTTACTGCTGCGGAAACTGCTCGACAGACCATGGGGACACACCAGCGACACATGAGTGCGGACACCGTGCGTCGACGATGACGAACAGACACCTCCACTGTCACAGGCCACACCAAGGACCCATTCTGACACCACGTCATCGCCGGAACCGTCTTCAGTGGGCAACACAGCGCCAGCATTGGCGCCACCAGCAATGGAGAAGAGTCCTCTTCTCAAACGAGGGCCGTTACTGTATCTCAACAGCAGATGGCAGAGACGCCGAGGGGAACGTTATTCGGATGCTTGTGTTGAGAGAAACTCCTGGGATGGTCCGAGCATCATGGTGTGGTGTGTGGAATTGGTCTTGAGCAGAGGGTCGGCCCTGTGGTCTTCCAGAATATCGGTCCAAGGAGAGGCAATGGTGTCACAGCAGCTCGGTACGTTGATCAAGTATTGAGACCTCACACCATACCTAATTTGGCACGTCGCCGCAACCACGAGATTCAGCATGATAACGCCCGTGCCCACACTGTGAGAGCAACAAGAGACTTCCTCCAGCAGAATGGCGTCAGAACCATGCAGTGGCCTGCCCTCAGTCCCGATTTAAATCCCATGGAGCACCTGTGGGACTGGATTCAAAGACGGCTGAATGACATCCGACCAAGACCGACAACTGCAGCTGAACTGCGTCAGGCGTTCCTCAGACTGTGGGCACAAGTGCTTATGGCCTTCATCAACCGCCTCATCCATTCCATGTATCGACGTTGCTCGACTGTCATCAATGCACATGGCGGACACACGAGATACTGACTCGTGATGCCATTTTCTCAGAGACTAGTGTTGTGTTTCACTTTAAGAACCATTGTCACTTTAATTTCAACCTTGATGATCAGTTTTGACAAGTTTCATCTTTCTAATATGTCTCAAAGTATGTTTACGGTGTTTGGACAAATAAGGTTTTTCATATATATATCCATGGTGACGTTTCTTTTACGGTTCAGTATATTTGCTTATGCATCTTCATTGTCACAAGGGGCGGTCGGGTAGCCTAGTTGTTAAGGCGTTCGCTCGTCACGCAGAAGACCCGGGTTCGATTCCCGACATGGGTGCAATGTGTGAAGCCCATTTCTGGTGTCCCCCGCCGTGATATTGCTGGGATATTGCTAAAACCATACTCACTCTCATTGTCACAATAACTGGCAGTCATTGTAACAAAGACGTTGTACACATAAAACTATATCACTATATCAAAAGTTGTGTAAATAAAAGGTTCCAGCACGCATTATTAGAAATTTGCTCAGTTTACATTTCTGGCATATCATCCTGTCAGTGATGTCAATATTGGACGAATCGATTTTGACATGCTTTCCGTTTGCATCTAAACCGGCGTCTTCTTCAGCATTTCGACAAGTTCCAGATGGCGAGCACGTGAAGCTCTTTTTAGCCTGGAGCAAAAGCCTTTCGTGTGGTGGTAATGTAACATTTCTTTCACTGACGTTGACGGGAGTGATTATTTTATTTGCAAATCGGGTCTGCTTAATTTTAGGAAGTGACATGTCATACATTTGGATGTCCATTTAAAAATAATAACAAAACTGTTTGAACGTAGTTGACCGTGTAAGTAGTTCAATAATTGTATACGTCTGACTAAGACAAAATTGTGATGGATGAGCAACTTCTTTATTACAATTGGGCGACGTTTCGGTGTAGATTCTGATCCTCACGTATATACCATTGAATTCTTTGAAAGCTTAGCTTGGGCCTTGAATCATACAACTTTTGAGTCACTTTCAGCCATAATTGCACGCTTTGCGTGACGTCTCACACGTACCACTATAACGATGTTTATTTTTAATTAGCATCGGTAATTTTGAAAGACATTTTACTGTCTATCCTGTTCAACGTGGCTAGAAACTCAACTTACTCACTCACTCTAGAGTCGGACGTTCAAGCACAGGGTTAAGAACCTGAGCTGAACTTGTGCTGACCCTGAGCTGATATGATATTTCTGACAACTTTCAAATCACAATCACGAGGCCTCCACTATATTGCAAATTGACCCAAAACAAAAGACAAATATGTCTTCAGGTATTCCTTTTTAGGAGTGATAATACGTTGTTTGGGGACTTATCCCAGAAAATAATCGACAGTTTTGTTCAACCGTGAAAGTTGAAACGGTCAAGTACAACGTTGTCGCCTCAACAGAAACTGCTTCTTTCGAAATAGAACCATGGCTAAAAACACGTATCAGTAGAGAGGCCATTCTCTTCACCAAAGAGTACTTTTTTGTAACCCAAACCGCTGTCATTAGGTGCTTATGTCGCCCGATGTCAGCTTATATTATTTCCGATTTCTTTGACAGCGTATTGCACCAGAACAGTACATCAAAGAGACAGTGAGAACTCACCTCACCTTCACACCAGCTTAACCCTATTATGAAATTGTGATTCAGAGGCCATATGTTAATTAGGGATGACAGAGAAAATGATATTGTGTTGGTTGTTGGCTGTCACTTCTATCAGATGGTATTTAATGTCCGACAAAGGTCTGTTCACAGCTGACTTAGTTCTGTTTAGTTAGACGAATGTCTGGTTGGATGATGCACTATCCACGCCACTTTAATATCCGCAAGTTGTGGGTTTCTAAATCATTACGTCACACGTGTGTCGTACCCGGTTTTCATTCATTTTTACAACTTTTTACAACGACGAGAGATAACTGAAGGAATATAATGAAAACGAGACATTTATTTGAAAACACTTGATTAAAACTCACGCCTCCATGGTCTCGTATAAAAGAGCGTCTCCCTGCAGAGCGGAAGGTCGGTGGTTCGATGCCCGGCCGCGTCACACCAAATGACGTTAACCGATGATACTTCTAAACCTGCCGAGGTCTCGGCTCGGCTCGAAGTCAGTGTACTGTACTATACTGTTACAAAGCTCACACACACAGACACACACACACACAGACACACACACACACACACACACACAAAACAAAACAATTAAGCATGCACAATAGGTACAATAATCTTTAACGCGACGTTAAATCCTACGTGACCTTACCTCACTTTTATTAAACCAAACATGATAGTCACACGCATCAAAATCACTTTGCATCAGTTGCAAAGTTTGTGTTAAGTTCTACAGACTACCAAAATATCCCACTACAGAAAGATCGCGGGCCCTATGAGCGTGATGCATCCGACCATGCATCCGACCATTTTCGCGACTTTCAAATTGTTTTAATGTAAAGTTCAGCGTTGCGAAGTGAAGTTACTTTACACTATTTGGACCGATATCTAGACCCCTTCGAAACGTATTTTCAGAGGCACTGACTGTTTCAAACTGTTTTCTATTGGCCCGGTAAATACAGCTCCACAAGACTCATTTAACTTCACTTTTCCGGACGTCAATCGATACAAGTGCTGAAGGGTGGTCTTGTCCAATCAAACGTGTTATCTTTGTATGATCCAAAGATGGCAGGGTTATGTCTTGTAAATGAGACCTTTCCTCCACATCCCTTTCGTCGACGAAACTATTAGTTGGCACAGATAATTTGGGAATAACACGTAGCAGTTGCATTGAATGTTTGCCACATTCAAAGTCATTGAACATGTCGTAGACTCACAGAGCTCATTGGTTAATCTTGTGAGTGATAAAGAAGTTTTTGTTCCCTGCAAGCCAAGTTGGTCGGTTAATTCTTGTGAACAGAATATGTTAGTACTGCCGCTATCAAGAAAGGCATACGTTTCGATAAGTCTCCATAAGGAACAATAGGCAAGGCTTAAAAAGCCCCATTGATCTAACACCGGCTCCATCCTTAGACGTCACCCCTGTCTGTTTGCTGTAGTGCAGCTGTCTGGATTGCCTTCGATTGCACCTTTCAACTTGACACTGACTTGTTTTGCTACTTGGAGTCATCATTTGCTACAATTCATTATTTTAACTTGAACCCTATGTTACCGTGTTGTTTCAGGTGAGCAATCATTTTGCCTTTGCCTTTGCCATGCGAGGGCGGCCTATAAAACCCACCAGACAATCAAGTCATAGATCCGAAAATGATGATACTCTATGATCTAGTCTTATAATCTGTCATGAAAGAAGATACTCTTTGTTGCCTCGCAGGGGTTGTGAGTGATTGTTTTAATTAATTAAAGCTGCAATGCCGCAGTTAAAGCTCCTCAGAAAGACACTGAAACCTATATGATATTGTAAAGGAGCTACAATGTTCACTTCAAACCAAACAAGAATGATTTCAAAATATCAATATAACATTTACTAATGTACAAAAGATGATTACCTCTTCCTCTACAAATAGATTTCCATTTGAAAAAAACAGACTGTGCACAAAACGCAATCACACTTTAAGTTCTTTGAAAGTGTGTCACCTGGGTCTATCCGGCAGATAGAACAAGTAAAATTACTTTCATGTGGTGCTAATACCTCCCATCAGCGGTGACCTATTGCCGGTACCATCAAGAATCAGATGATGTTGATTACAGTGCCGGCGCAACTATCACTTACACGGAAGATCACGCTTAATAAGGTTGATGAACAGTCCATATCCCCGCCTACACCAAGGAGCCTGAGTTTTCATATTGCCCAGCTGCTGCTATTATGGGTTTAATATGTTCTGCCAATCTCAACCACAATGTAATTTTCATTTCATCTCTCGGGGCTTATTACACCAGGACACAACATCAAATAGAATTTCAGATCCTCCGAGCAAGAACCTAACCTTTGTTTGAGTACCAAATAATGGCATAGGTAAAATGATAGATTATTATTGCATGGTGCTATATGCACCATGATGAGAAATGTAGAGCCAGAGCGGTAGCAGGCGCGTTCTGTATCTATACAATTAGTCATGTTCCTGATATAACTGCATTAGGGAAGCATGTGCGAGATCGTGCTATTTGAAATGTCTACCTACATCGTCTACGTGTCGATTGCATTATTAACAGACTCTCATAATTTGAGGACTTACTCAATGACATATATCGATGTAAAACTAAACATTTCAGAAGTAAATAATGCATATCAATTGCGGGCCATGGGTGTCAGAAAAAGCTATTATTGTAATATTATTATCCCCCGCCCAACAAAGTTGGCGGGGGATATAGAAACGGGCTCCGCAGGATAACTTCCTTAAGTGGCATGCAGGCGTTGATATGACGAACAAGGAATTTAGTTCTATGGATATGCATCTTCATTTTCACTGTAACTGGCAGTCATTGTAATAAAGACGTTGTACACATAGAACTATATCACTATATCAAAAGTTGTGTAAATAAAAGGTTCCAGCAAGCATTATTAGAAAATTGCTCAGTTAACATTTCTGGCATATCACTTGCCAATGATGTCAATATTGGACGAATGGATTTTGACATGCTTTCCGTTTGCATCTAAACCGGCGTCTTCTTTAGCATCCCGACAAGTTCCAGATGGCGAGCACGTGAAGCTCTTTTTAATTCCATCTGCAACCAAAGGTCTAAATTAGAAAATACTTGAGAGTGATAATGCAATTTTCCTTTAAGAGAAATATTTATCGGATACACAAGGAGGAAGCCTGGCTCATTCATGCAGAGAGACAAATCACCTGGAGAAAACATATGTTACCAAATAATTGCTAACCAAAATTCAACTTTAAAGATTCAAACGTTTACAAACACTTCATGAAATGACACGTAATAAAGAACAGGTTTAGTGGTTATGATTGAAACCAAAATACACTTTTATATCGTACCACATAACAAAGATATGTGTTTCCTTTTGTCATGTGCACAATGGCACAGCTCTTAGACCATACATGGATGCAAAATATCAAAGTGCGGAAAACAAGCCTCAGTTGCTCAAGGGTATTAAACTACACCAATGAGCAGTTAAAAGTTGGGAACATACCAGTTGGGGGGTGTCTGTAGCCTAGAGCAAAGCCTTTCGTGTGGAGGAAAAAGATTCAATGTGGAAATGTCACATATCAAGTTAATTGGCAGAAACTCTTTTCTTTTGTTACGGAACATTTCTTTGACTGACGTTGACGGGAGTGATGCTTTTATTTGCAAATCGTGTCTGCTAAATTGGCAAGTGACATGTCATGCATTTGGAGGTCAATTTCAATAAAAACCAAATTGTTTGAACGTTATTGACCGTGGAAGTAGTCCAATAATTGTATACGTCTATTTGAGAATAGTGTCAAAAAATGAGGAGGGTAATACGGTTATTGATACGGTTATGAACGTGTGTGGTCATGTGGCTATTATACCAATACTTGAAATTTGCTGTAAATATTGCTACATAAGCTATGCACAGTAGGATCCCTACAGGGGGTAAAGGAAGCACTGGCTCAGAGTTGAAGTTATTTCTTTTCAATAACCAATCTTTTACTTCTTGGAATTGTGTTGCCCCTTTGTAATAAAAGTCCTTTACCATATTCATAAGAAATCGCTGCCAGTCGATTGCACGATCGCGACTATATAATGAGCATGTGTCAAGGAATCACTATCAAATAGTGATGAAACCAGGTGTTCGCGAAAAGGTGACCGTATCCTGCCTTACCGATGGCACCTATCACAAACACATGCAAAGTAAGTCAAATGTTGACCTGAAAAAAAACACGGGAGCATATGGTACTGCTGCAAATAAGGACTTGTATCAGACATCATTGTGGACACCGGTCCTTCACATGTCTACAGTTAATGAAAGCTTTGTTTGGACCTTGAATATTGTAACCTTGATCATACAACTTCTGAGTCACTTTTAGTCATCATGGCACGTTTTGCGTGACGTCTCATACCTACAACTGTAACGAAATTCACTTGTAATTTGCATCGGTTATTGTGAATCACAATCACGAGGCCTCTAATATATAGCAAATTGACCCCAAACAAAAGAAACATACGTCTTTAGATATTCTTTTCTAGGAGTGATAATACGTTGTTTGGGGCCTTATCCAAGAAAAGAATCGACAGGTCTTTGTTCAACCGTGAGGTGAGGTGAAATGGGGTTTAACATCGCGTCCAAGATTATTGCACTTATATAGCGATGTGTGTGTTAGTGTGTTTTGGTGTGCGTGTGTGTGTGTGTGTGTGTGTGTGGCTGCTTGTACTAGACTGATGCCGATTTATAGTGCTAGCACACTGAGATACCATGCCGCAGTTTAACATGAATACCCCACTCAAACACAGTATACTGACCCCGAGCCGACCAGTCCTTGTTTTAGCCCCTTAATGCCGAGCGCCAGACAGGGTAACAACAAGTACCATCTTTTAACGTCTTTTTGTATGACGCGGCTAAGGATCGAACCCCGTACCTTCCGCTCTCCGGGCGGGCGCTCTACCATTAGACCACGGAGGCGGTCTGTTCAACTATGAAAGTTACAGAAAAGGAAACGGTCAATTACAAGAACTACTTCGTTCGAAATGGAATCCATCTTAAAAACATTTATCAGTAGAGAGGCCATTCTCTTCACCAAGGAGTACTTTTATTTTAACCCAAAATGCTGCCATTAGGTGCTTATGTCGCCCGATGTCGGCTTGTGTTATTTCCAATTTCTTTAACAGCTTATTGCACCAGAACAGTACATCGAAGAGACAGTGAGAATTTTATCTCACCTTGACACTATCTTAACCTTATCATAAAATATGATTCAGAGGCCAAATGTTGTCGTTGCCAGGGATTATGATATTGAGTTGGCTGTTGGCAGATGGTATGCCTGGCGCTCGGCATTAAAGGGCTTAAACAAGGACTGGTCGGCTCGTTAAAGACTATTGCACTTATATAGCGATTTCATGCTCGTGTGTTTGTTCGTGTGCGTGTGTATGTCTGTGGCTGCGTAACTGCTTGTGACAATAGTAAGAAAGATCGCGGGCCCTATGAGCGTGAAGCCCTCGACCACTCTCGCGACTTTCAATTTGATTTAAATTAATGTTCAGGGTACAGAAGAGAAGTCCCTTTATACTATTTGGACCGATAGCTAGATTTTCGTTTGGTGATTCGGCTGTGGCATCATCGTCCCATTCAAAGCGTATTTTGTGGCACTTCCGAAAGTGTTCATAAATGAACGTACACGACTGCACGATCAGATGATTCAAAGTGAACAGTTCCCATACAAATCACTCGACAACTCAGTGGAAGGGTGCCTGATGTTGCCCAAATATTCCCAATTATGAGTGAGTGAGGGAGTGAGTGAGTATGGTTTTACGCCGCTTATAGCAATATTCCAGCAATATCACGGCGGGGGACACCAGAAATGGGCTTCACACATTGTACCCATGTCGGGAATCGAACCCGGGTCTCCGGCGTAGCGTGCCAACGCTCTAACCACTAGGCTACCCGACCGCCCCTCCCAATTATGAACAATAATATTCCATACTGATCTCAAGCGTAAAATGCTCTGTGTTCTTAAGATTACGGCTGTCTTTTCGTATTGTGATGGTGACCTTGCCCTTCGTTTTAAGCTGGCACTGGCAAAATATGTCCGCAGCCTCGAATTTGTTAATTTTCGCTTCTTCAGTATCGTGCCGTACGGTTAACATGAAGTCTTTGGCGAGCTCTCTGATGTCCTTCATCTAAAATGGTACGTACAGGATGTAACTTCAAATGACAGATCAAAGGATACCGAACCATTCTAATTGCACAGCCCGGATACCGGCAGTACGACTGACCGACTGTTTGTCCGAGATTCAAAGCGCGGCGCTGTTTGACTCTTTTCTTAAAGTTGTCTCGCGTACTAACAACTATGCGCTTGAACTACTATCAGTTAAAGAAATATACAGATCTTGAGCTTTGCTGCTGTCATGTTTGTACACACGATAGCAGGATCATTTTGTTAATGCCTATGCATAAAAATGTCAACAATGCCCATGTTTGGACATATATGAATATGCATTTGCAATCAGATTTGCAACCGGATTTCGTTTGGCTTGTTCAACGAAGGTCAATTGTTATTAGTTTACTATGAAATACATTTTTAACGTGGGTAATAAATCGAATACCACACTCATTCTCGTTAGATACGAAACTCGTTAACTTTCTACGTACCTGACCTCGCTTTCGGTTAGCCAGCTACCATAGGAAGTGGACGCGTTTCTAAAAACTGGTATTTAACGAGGATGAGTAGTAATCTCTATGTAACCGGCCCGTGAAGATCCGGGATAGAATAGGTCTTCAGCAACCCATGCTTGCCGTAAAAGGCGACTATGCTTGTCGTAGGAGGCGACTAACGGGAACGGGTGGTCAGGCTCGCTGACTTGGTTGATGCATGTCATCGATCCTCATGATATTAATCACTGGATTGTCTGGTCCAGACTCGGTTATTTACAGACCACCGTCATATAGCTGGAATATTGCTGAGTGCGGCGTTAAACAACAAAACAACCAACCAACTATATGTAACCACCAGATTACGATTGTAATCGGTTCCTATGACAATACATCTGTACTGGGGAACCTATTCTGCTCTGGAATGTTTATGATCACAAGGCGTTTTGAACCTTTGGTAGAATATATTTGCCAATTGCACAGTTGCGTCCTTAGGATGTATATAACCGTCTCTTTGGGGTTCGAATCTAAATTATAATTTTTAACTGTCAGCACCATAACCGGGTTTCACTCGTTCGAATTCCCTTCGTTACTCTCCCTTTCACAGTAATCTATGCTGATTCAATAAATAAACGACAAAAGCCTTTCCATATTAATAAGACATCTGTGCCAAAAACAGAGACGATTGTACGATTCCGACTACATGTACATCATAAGCATGTGTTTACAATCACTATCAAATAGTGATGATACCAGGTGTTCGCGAACAGGAGTACGTATCCTGCCCCACCGGTGCACCGTCACAAACACATGCAAAGGCAAGTCAAATGTTCACCAGAAAAGGCACGGGAACATATGGTACAAGTCTTAATAGGGAATTACATTGGACATCATTCTTGTCAATGATGCTTCAAATTTGGAAATGTCCTCCACATGTCTAACATAAAACGTTTTGAAAATTTGACTGAGGCTTTGAATGTGGTAACCTTGATCAAACAACTTCTGAGTAAGAGTTCTTACTTAATAGTAGTTTTCAAAACAATAGCTCACAGCTCAATCACACACATACATTTCACCAGTCCTTGTGTATTAGTCGGAGAGTGTTTGACACACGATTTGAAAAGTAATAGAGAAGGCATAATTTTATTGCCAATCCACTTCTGATTTCTCGGACATGTAGCTGTAGTTTCATCGAGAATTGTCAAACAATCTCTTCTTTGATATCCATCTGATCAAAAAGGAATTAAGTTGATCAAGAACCTGGTTGTTATAGTCCATTACAATTCGTTCTGCATACAACACCCTAACCTGCCATGGGTGTCAAGAGTATTCACCAATTTTGAATTATATTCCCACGAGGGATATCTTGTGTGTTGGTCTGCAAAGTAGATAGAGTCGCCCACGTGATATGTGTCACAGTAGTTCATTTCATCATCAGTTAAAAACGAAGTGAAACCAGAAGACAAGCACCAATGATATTAAGTGCTATGGATAACTGAGAATCAACCGATCAAAAATTAATTAAGTTAACAAACTAATGGCAAAATAAACCCTCTTCTATGTACTTTTCGCATCGCTGAAAGTATGATTTTATCCCTGTCGTTTGAAATAATTTGTATTCAGTGGGGCGACGGTGTAGCCTAGCGGTTGAATCCTCACGCCTGAGACTGGGCTCTTGTGCCAATCAATCACATTTAATCATATCGAAATTACGTCCTTACGTGCTAATTTGGCCTCAAACGACGTTTGGGGGCCACGGATTGTCCAGTCGTCTAAGGCGCCGCAATTCGCTGTACAGAGTTGCGTCCCTTGGGCACGCCAGAAACCTATGACTGTGGGTTCGAATCCCGGTTCGCCCCGATTATGTTTCTAGGTTTGTCAGCACCATCCCCGTGCTCTGAGACCTGCATCACTTCGGGCTTTCCTCCCACATTAAGCTGTCACGCCGTGATGTGACTGATATACTGTTAAAAGCGGCGTTAAACCAAACTAACGCACTCACTCCAACGACGTTTTCGTTATCGCGATATTGTGCGGTCTGTAAAACCTCAAAAAATAATCTGAAGATAAGAAGTCATGTACTTATTTATGGCATCAAAACTGGATCGAACTGAATGATATAATACTTTAAAGGAGTTTACATCAGGTTCACATTTACAACTTCTTTAAAAAACAAACGCAAGAAACTTTAAATAATTATTTTGCATCCATCATAATTATTTCCCAAAGATTATTATTGCAGTGAGTCATGGTATAATGCATGTTTCATATTGGAGATGACACTTCCAGATGAAGGTAATAGAAGGATGCGCTTTTCCATAATGGGATTTTACCAAACGCCAATTCCGATGGAAGTAATTTTACAAACAATTTCGTTTGCATCTTCCGCATATTCGCCCTGAAACATTTGTAATGTTATGAACGTACTACATGTATTGCCATTATATTGTTGTTTTATTCCTTTTTTAACAAAATATGATAGACTAATAGTATATTAAAGTGAAGACATATGGGGACACAAATGTCAATCCAATTGATTGCACACCTTTCCGGGGGTTTGTTGCAGATCCCAATTGCTACCGGTTGGGTAGGACATTTCAACCCGTTTCGCTAACACCTGGTGTCATCACTGAATTTCAGTGATTCGTTCATACCCATGAATGAATTACTAAGGCCTAGAATGCTGCAACACTATTCATACCTCAGAAGGCTGGCGCTGAAGGCTGAGGTCGTCCCTGAGTCATGCAGTTTTGTGAAGACTGTTTGGTCACTCTGAATCCTTATGCATGGATCTAAATGTAAAACAGATGATGTAGTTTCACTAACCAGTGAAACTACATCATCTGTTTTCCTTTATTATAACTTACATCAACATACAACACCTCTATGATGTCGAGACCATTTTCGGGGACGGCACCTTGCGGGTGATTCCCCGCCTCTTTAACCAGCTCTACACACTTCATAGTTATGTAAAAGGCGACTATGCTTGTCGTAAAAGGCGACTATGCTTGTCGTAAGAGGCGACCAACGGCATCCGGTGGTCAGGCTCGCTGACCTGGTTGATGCATGTCGCCGTATCCCAATTGCATGGATCGATGCTGATGATGTTCCAGACTCGATTATGTACAGACCGCCGTACAACAGCTGGAATATTGCCGAGTGCGGCGTAAAACAACAAACAAACAAACAAAACATAGTTATGTATGTATCTATGGATATATCAACAACTGTATATATGGTACCTATATATATAATCCGCTGTACATGAAATAAACTTTACTGACTATCTTCACCTCATGTTTTTAATAAGTCGGTAGGTCGGTGCAGTTAATTATATTATGATTTGCCATGGTGAACCTGTGGCGATTAAAAGCGGTGGTCATCATTGACCAGTTGGCCGATCATGGAAAGGTTATTGTAAAGATGTGTCAAATGGATACTAAGGTTAATTCACAGAATGCTGTTGACAGCCACTGTCAGTCCAGACACTGATCGAATCGATACTACGATAGTTTGGATGTGCAATTCTTCGTTTTGTTCACTTGGATAGGTCATAGCGAGTATATTCGTAAATAATGATGCAGTCAAACTCTCTGACGTTTCCTAATCTATGCTAAAACGCTGGAATCATGATTAAAGGGTCCAAATGAAAAGAAACAACGCTTCTGTATGTCAGGTTTCCCCAGGAATGTAGATGTGGACCGTCAGTGTTCACGCCATTTCTAGAAGACGTGAAAAAACGTCTGAACGTCAAAATGTGTCGTTTATACACTTATGAACGTCAGTTTCGCGGTCATGTGACCGACCTCTCGTCCAATGGAAAAGCCGCATATCGTGAAAATGTCACATTACAAAATATCATTTATTAATCCTACAGTCTGGCAATTGGCCTGCACTGATTGAAACGGCCAGCAAGTCCACATTCAAATTGACCGACACAACCTACATGTACGTTGGGCCGATTGTCAGCCTCGTATATATAAACCCAAGCATAACATGTTATGTAGCATTGATTACATTGAATATTGATCCACAAAAAGTGTTGGTGTGCCGAATGATCACACCAGCCTTGTGGTTATCAGCGAGTTTCGCTACCAGGCCATCGATCAATACTAATTAGTTTTCAATCATTTACGACATGTGAGGCACTATAATCACTTCACGTGGAGGTCATAGTTCTGTGTTGCAATGATGACAAACAAACTAGTGTTAATAAGATAGAAAGTGAGATTTCGACACGCAGACACTGATGATTGGTTTTATACAAACATTGAACCGTCACATGTCACGGAATTTGTCAGACCTTTCTAATGATCCGTGTTACGTGCCTGTCAATGGCGAATTAAAACAACACTGAGGTTAGGGGTCGATCATTTGATATTCTATGTGTAGGGAGGAGGTAGAGGCTGAGATTTTATCGAAAACAATGAAGTTAACTCAGGTAATGCTTGAAAAAGATAACTGTACTTCAGACTAATTATTGTCAGCTAAATAATTTCTTGCAAGACGATTTTTAACAAACAAATTATTTTGTATCATAATTTTGATGAGAAACATCTGGTTTTACAGGCAGGAGCTGAAAAAATAGCTGGTCTCAATACAAAATCACATTTATTAATTGGGCCATCGTGACCAACTTACTCATTTCAAAAACAAAAAATAACATATATTATAAGAAATGTCCAATGGATTTCAAAAGTCACAACCTTGTCCATCCATTGATAAATCCAAAGCGGCAGATGTATCGTGAACTGTCGGAAATTTACAGGACATAATACAGTAAACTACGGTTACAACGAACTCAAAGGGGCCACTAATTTTAGTTCGTTATAACCGTAGTTCGTTATAAGCATATGTACAGCATAGATACAAAGTGGCCGAGACAGAACACAAGTTCGTCATATCCGTCAGTTCGTTAAAAACATATTCGTTATAAACAGGGCTGTATTTACAGGACCAAATACGGTAAACTACGGTTATAACGAACTCAAAGGGGACACTAAGTTTAGTTCGTTTAAACCGTAGTTCGTTATAAGTATATGTGCAGCATAGATACAATGTGGGCGAGACAAAACATAAGTTCGTCATATCCGACAGTTCGTTTAAAGCGTGTTCGTTATAAACGTAGTTTTCAGCTAGATGACGGCTTAGATCGAATAGTGCGTATTCCGGTCCAAGAGATCTCCTACGATTTCGCCGAATCACGTGACACTGTCACTGTAAGGACATCACAACCCATCTGTACAGAATAGATGTCCAATACAATTCCCTGTTTTGATTTGTAACATATGCTCTCCTGGTTATTTTTTCAGGAGAACAATTAACTTTTCTATAAACATGACTTATGCGTTCATGTTGGCATGATGGAGGATTTAAACTAGAACTTAAAGTTACAATGTGTACTTGTTTCACTTCACTTACGTGACGACACTTTTTTTGCTCTTTCGAATTTATTAGTTATTTAAAGTTTGAATAAATCCAAAACTGGCCGCAGGACGCCAGTGTAATGGCATCAGTTGGTTAGACTCTGTGACCAATGGTGCCCGAATCGATGTCCATATTTTCAGTTGAGTTGCCTGGTCTAGACTTGATTATTGACAGATCGCCGTTAACTAGAATAATGCTGACAGCAGCAGAAAAAACAATATTTACTAAGCTCGCACTTATTCGACAATTGCAAAGGGGGATTAGCATCCTCATCCCCGTGTGTGTATGCATAGAGATCAATATTCAGATAGAAGTATCGTTTCGTAGCTATTGTTTAACACACGACCCGTCTGGGAACACTTTCAGGATGTCCAGGAGACACCGTGTCTATTTGGCTTCCACGAGGGACACAGTTTGTTATTGTGTATGATCAAGGGAACTTATTGCAAAGCTTGCCATGCAACTTTGGGCTGTGTCAGACAGGACCATACCAAAGACAAAACATGTGTACATTCAGATAAGTCTGAGGAGATAGAACATTGCCTTTGTGTTTATTTTTCTACTCAATTATTTAGTCTTCATAAAAAAAAATATTGTTCAACAGTTTTTGCTAATTAGTTAATGTATTATAACACTTGTTAAGACTACAAAGCATGTTGTTATGGGCCTACGTGTATACATATTCCTGGATATTTTTTTCTTTTATCCCTTGTTTCCTGTGTAGATGCCAGTGATAAGTTATTAGGCTATATATTATTTTTCAAATCTCTGCTATATGTACCATCCATGGAGAGATATCAGATACACAGTTATTGCTCTAAAACAATTGCCAACTTCGAAAAGTATTAAAAAAATATAATAAATAAATCAAAGGAATCTAAAGTAAACATATAGACTCAAAGGGGGCACGGGTGGCCCAGTCGTCTTAGGTGCCGCGACTCGCTGTGCAGAGTTGCGTCCCTTGGACACGCAAGAAATCTGTGATTGTGGGTTCGAATCCCGGTTCGCCCAAATTATGTTTCTAGGTTTGTCAACACTTCGTGGATTTTTACCGAAGTGGTAAACGTCTGAGACCTGCAACGGGCTTTCCTCCCACATAAAGCTGACACGCCCTGATATAACTGGAATAATGTTAAAAGCGGCGTTAAACCCAAC
The DNA here is from genome assembly GCF_023055435.1 of Haliotis rufescens. NCBI lineage: Eukaryota > Metazoa > Mollusca > Gastropoda > Lepetellida > Haliotidae > Haliotis > Haliotis rufescens. The sequence continues at coordinate 1,485,356 of NW_025964212.1, read as the reverse complement.
TCACTCACTCACCATAGACTCAAAATCATTCAGTATCAATATATCATATATACTAACTTTATTTGACTAATCTGTTATGATGAAGTTTGTTTCAATGACATTTATTATGAGAATTAAAGTATTATTAAACTTAAACTATGGAGACCAATGTGTTCTTGTCGCTGTCGCATGGTGGATGCACTGTCAACAAACACATTCCCTTTTCGCGAACACCTGGTGTCATTACTGATGTCACTGATCCATTCATACAGTTTTTAAAGCTATTTTGTCTTTTGCGCTCTTTTGGATTCTCTTTCGGTTGATAATCGAGACTGGTTGTTCTCTGGCTTTGACGTTTTGTGTTTTTCGGGAAATCATTGGCTTTTAAAGGCCTTCCAACCATTCATTTTCAAGTGAAATGTTGATAGTTAACGTGTTGCCAATGACGCAGTGGTGGACGTTATCATTTCAAATGAAAGACTTCTTTATTATTTTTTTTTTTATCTGTTCTAAGTTCATGTGTGATCTTTGTAATATCGATGTTAATAATAAGCTTTTTCATCTTTGTTTTCATCGGCAGATTAATATCTGCTGGTCGATGAGATGCACGTCGATAGACGTTAAACGGCCGCGTCGTTAGGCAAAATGAGGGCATGAGGAAATATAAGTGGCCCGCACTTTGCCTGATAACGTGCAGGCCGTTTTAATATAATTATATCTATTTTGTAATTATAAAGTAATCATAAGAATATTTCTGAGATTTGACTGATGATATCCCATATAACATTTTCGATCCACCAGATTGCGACACACACTCACAAACTGGACATGATCGAAGAACCCTTTCCAATAATTTGTTTTGCTGTATTTATCTTTCTTGATGTTAAAGCAGTTTGGTCTCATTCCGCTATTTACACCTATCCATATTACCTTTTTTAACTATTACAGCTAAAATGGATAGAATTATCATTCAACCGCCCGCATGTTATCAAAAATGAGTGGGCCACTGTAACTTGATAGTGCCCTCATATTGGTTGACGACGGGCCATTATCACGCCCGTTGTTAGGTGACGTCATAGGATAGGGAACGGTGACGTCACGTTCAATAGTGACGTCATATGGTTTGTTCTCTGACGTTTCCATATTTGAAAATAATGGGTAAGTGACATTCGTGTTGATTGCAGTAAATGTTTCCAAACCGATATTGTTGTTTCTATTTATCTTATAGCACCCATAGCACTTATTCCACCCATTTTAGCTATAATAACGGTAACGCTAATTTTCAGGGCATTATCATTTGCAGAAGCCCTCGGTCTTTTCAACCGCCCTCCTTCGTCTGGCAGTTAATGGAAGACCTCGGGCTTCTGTAAATGATAATGCCCTGAAAATTAGCGTCACCCTTATAAGATTTGCATCGCCGTCGTCACAACTTTGCCGTTACCCTTGTTTCTAAAACACTTACAGATGAGTTCCTTGCAGGATTACGTATTTCCTCCTGCCTTGCGGCGTCAGACACTAACTTTTTATGCACATTGGTTGAGTGGCGGCTGCTACCGTAGGGCTGGACATACTTACCCTTTTCGCGAACGCTTGATTATATCACTGATTTTCAATTTTATTCATATAATGTTCACTGTTACGCCCAATAAAATCCCGGATAATCGAGACTGGTTATTCTCTGGCTTTGACGTAACATCATATGTAAAATTTGGGGGTAAGACATTTAGGCAAGAAGGAGGCATTCTCATTGGCACCAAGTGTGCTCCCCTTACTGCATATCTGTTCCCTTATGCAGATGAATCCGAATTCCTGCTGAAAAGAAAAAGGGAATTTGTCAAATTTGTTCAACTTAAGCTTCAGGTATATCGATGTTTTGATGTCGTTCAGTAACCATCAAGTGGCCAATTACCTTCCACTAATTAACCAACCTGAACATGAAATAAAGGAGACCAATGAGGCCGCCCCGTGTGTTTTATATTTAGATATATGCATAAAGATTAAGAGTGACGAAACACTCGCAACAAGAGTGCATGGCAAGAGGGATGACTTTCAACTTTCCTATTATCAACTTTCTCTAGACTTTGGTGTCCTCATTTGGCATCTTTTTAGGTACAATCGAGTATGCTCTTTCCATGAAGACTTCAAAGAGCATCAAACGACTCTTGCTCAAAAGTTGTTTGATCAAGGTTACTGTGATGTTGTTACGATAATAGTATATGTGTATGATGTCATCACTTAATGTCAAGACCATGCGGTCTCCCGCCTGTGCGTACCATACACGAATGAACTTGTGTGCCTCTGTAAAGCTTCCTTATTAATAAATCTGAATACAATAGAAGATTATAGTTACAACAATGAAAGTCTCAGTAAAACTTTCAAAACGTTTTATGGTAGAAATATGGAGGACTTTCTTTTCCAAACTTTACGGATCATTGACTAAAGTTATGTCCAATGCATAAGTGTGTTTTTCTCATCTTCTCGCGCACACCTGGTTTCATCACCATTTGATAATGATTCGCGATCACGATCACGGTGTTTTATTGTACTGCATCCGGCTCATATAGAAAACAAGAGTACAAAGAGATAACAACAGTGAGTACAAAGCTAGAGACGTGCTGCACACAATACATATGTGCAGATTCTGTTACAAAGTGGGTGTACACAATAATGTTCCGAAGTGACGTCACGATACTATAAGATTCTTGCGCCGACAAAGTGCATGGTAAACAAATAGTGCTAACCTCAGAATTGTTTTTCCATCATGAGAGTTCAACAGAGATTTACATAAATACAAATTTGGTAAACGCCTATAGCCCGTGTTTTAAACTGTATTATTATGCTCAAATATGTTTCATAAATTGGTTTTGAATATAGTATGCATGAATTGATTTTAAATATTACTCTGCATAAATGACTCAATTATTAACATATTAAACTTGGTCTCGTCGCTATATGGCTGAAATAATGCCGTTGCGACGTTAAATTGTAACTCACACTCACACATAAGTTTAACAACGTGCGACCGAATCTGTTAAGACTGGTATCTTGTGAAGTTCCATCCTCAAATGGCGATGTGGTATCCTCGGGAACGTGAGTGAGTATGGTTTTTCGCCTCTTTTAGCAATATTCCAGCAATATCACGGCGGAAACAACAAATGGGCTTCACACATTGTATCCATGCTGGAAATCAAATCTGGGTCTTCGGCGTGACGAGCGAACGCTTTAACCACTAGGCTACCCGACCGCCCCTTCTTGGGTAAGAATCACATGGATTGTTTATGATGCCTTTGTTAAAGTCGCCATAGCAATTCTTATTACCACAACGGGTGTTCGTGTCTCCACACATCACAATATGACAGTCTGATACACCGGGTAATAAATCAGATAAAAACAACCGCAGCTGATCTATAAGCACATGTTTATATGTTTATTATCATAATAAGTAGATCAACGTGGTGGAATATATACACAAACTAGAACAATGTCAAAAAAATATTTAAGAATATTTTTTGATAGCCTGGGGTTTTCTGAGTTTGTGTAACTGAGCAAAAAACATCGATAGCCTATTGAAACAAGGTTACCAACTATTTGGTAAATCGTTAGACAACACGACATACAATGTGAAATGTTTGTAAATATTTTAGAAGGTCACAATTTGAAAGATTGCTGGAGAGTCCGTTTTTGTTATAAGTTAATAAACGAAGAAGTGTTGATTCTTTTAAGGTGTTAATTTAACGGCTTGAGCTTGTGCTGTCAATTTCACCAGTGGATATAGCCCCTGTGGAAAAGGCCGCTGTCCAAGCTAGTTGAAGTGCTGTCGGTTCGCTGTCAATCAATTCGACGACCGGCACGTACGAACGGACGCCTGGAGGTCAATGATCACGTCTCCAATTGGCTTGGTGCCTGTTCCTTCTCACGTTGGTTTCGTACTGTTTCCCTTGGTTGAAATACCCTTTTAATCCCCTTCTCTCGAGTCCCTTTGACGGTCACGATGGCGAAAGGTGAGATCGTTGGAGACGCCAAAACGACCCTCCAATAGTACAGGCCTGGCTTTAAAAGTCTTGACTTTATCATCAGTATCTTAATATGACATTATTGAGGGTCGTCGTTTACTCAGATTGTCACGCTGGATTCCTAGCCGGCGACCAAGGATAATGTCAGATTTCTCCCACGTTTTAGTCTTTTCGCTGTCATTGACAAGTAATCTGATCTTTTCTTTACATAATAAGGGTGACTTTTCTGACGTTTCTCGCACTCATAGAAAATAGCATTGTCTCTTCGGCTCAACGCCTCCAGCCTGTCGAGCTCATCGTCGACATCTGGCATCTTATTCTGTATCTTGTCGACCTTTTCCGTCAGCATCTGTGTCGTCATAGATGATACTGTTTGTCTGCTTAGTAGTGGCTTGTTAAATTTCAATCTGCCCAGTTTCTATATCACCAGAGCAAAGTAGCTGATACAACACCGGCTGGCATAGGGTGTCCCCCGAGCCAACTTGTCTGTTCTGATTTTCCGGAACGTTGATAATGCCAAATGAATACGGTACCTGAATCGTCAGTAGGAAATAACACAAAACGCATCTTTGTGGCATATCCGATCCTGATGTGTACGGTGAGGACGTGACATAGCTGAGCTTGATTTGCCGGGCGCACCTCGGGTGAGAGAACGATCCGATCCTGGTCCTGTACATCTCGATCGATACCACAATCGATTACTTCACAATATGTACGAATGAATTTCACTCTCAAATTCAGATGTAAACTTCAGAAAAATGAAGCATTATTGAGCTGTTGATCAAGGTGATTCATAAACACATGCTCATGATACCCTCGGAATCGCACAATCGATAACTTGTGGGTATAGAAAGGGTTAAGTCGCTTCTACTTACTTCTATGAGGGTTGTCTTGAAAGAGACAAGATGACTAACAGTGTTCGAAACATATATTTAAATGACATACCCTTCAAAAGAATATCAAGTTGATGCTCTGGGTGAAAATTCCTTCACGAGGGAAATAAACTTGATATCAAATCGAAGCGATTGTAATATTCTATTTTTTACAACATTTATAACATTTTTTTACAGAACAACAGCGGATGTCATGGCGGTGTAAAAAATGTTTCTCCAGTTATTAGGGCATACGACAAACATATATTTCGTTGTAAAGGCCGTATTAATGTCAAATCACGTAGTAACGCCTTAATTATCATGATTGTAAATAACGCTCATTTATAACAATTTAGTTTGGGCGTTAACTCTCGTTACCCTGTCTAAGCACAAGTGCGTAGTAAGGAACTGTACATACGTAGCAGACAGACTCATCCAGTTTGTCCTCAAACATTCCATACAGAGGTTGTCACTAATTTCATCTTCTGAAAATGTCAAGGTTGATGATTCACAAGAACATCGCTTTAATCTTGCAAGCTTGTACACACACTACTACCAAATATATCCTGTCGAAAATGATTCACCGACAGTTTATCAGATTTTCCAATAGATACATGTACCTGTGGCCCGTTAAGTCGTCTTATTTAGCCCAGTTGAAGTCACGCTCAAATGTTAGGCTGTCGTGATGCTAGCTGTGAAATTCCTGATGGGTGGGACGTAATTTATCGGCATCGTCATGATAACGTGCGGTGTTGCCTACATACACATCATGCACATGGACAAAAACTTTTAGTGAAGATGAAGGGGAGTGGTGGGGGCAGTCGTCTAAGGCGTCACAATTCGCTGTGCGCCAGAAACCTATGATCATTTGTTCCAAACAAGTTTCGACCCGATTATGTTTCCAGGTTTGTCTGAACCTTACCTTGGGTCTCACCATGGTAGTAAACCTCTGAGACCTGGATAGCTTTCTTCCACATTAAGCTCACACATGAGATAACTGGAAAAATGTTCGATGCAGCAATAAACCCATCTCACTCCCTTACTTTAGTGAATTTGGAACTCGGAGCCGGCGCTATCTACTGGGCAGAAGTGGACACCACTCCAGTACGGCAGTGTAAGAAATAATCATGTCAAACTGAATGTGTTCATCTTTTGTGCTCTTCACAACATTTAAGAGTATAATATGCTTTCTAACTTTGCAGTTTTGTGATTTGTAATTTGTGTTAATATTGGTCAGCTGCGGGGTAATACTTCTAGTCTTTCCTCATCCAAATACTTCTGTTATCCTGGACACGCACGCCTTCGTTCGTCAAAATAGATAATCAACTGCATATGTTTATTGAAATAAGATAGTGTTTTCTGTTAAACTACTTCAGATGATAAAATAAGAAATAAAATTACTGTAGTGTGTCTTCCTTGCTTTTCCGTATATCTTGTTATTTGAATATAAATGTAGCGGAAGTAGTCTTGCAAAGGTCCGGGTTCACAATCCGCCAATCAAATTCCTACAATAACTGAAAGTGATATGTGCACACTATAAACATTTGTGCACGGACATGTTTTACCCTTGTGGTAATACAAAGTATAGTCTTCATTGTGCAACAGGCACAGAATGTCCTTCTCAAAGAAGCATACATGCTCAAGCCTCCCGTTTTCCACAATAACATACGTTTCCGTTAGTGTGTCACCGACCTTTTTTTTTCCACCAGATACAGTGCGTCTAGACCAGGCTAATTGCCACACGAAATGGAAAAGGTTAATGCATATGTCTGTCTGGTGAATGCGTCATGTTCCCTATCATGTTACGCTGACTAAAGACCCTTCATTGTCCTGTTACTACTGTCATGAGATAATACCCTTACGCCTCGTTAGCGCTATAAAAAAAGGCTGTTCACTCGACTCAAATTGTCCAGAATAAGCAGTCGTTAGTCAATATGTATTTTTACAAAATGTGTTTTTTTCAGACCAGTGTGTTTGTATAGGCTGATTAGTGCCATTCGTCATACCGCTAATCCGACCGACTTTTACTGACGCTATTGCCTGCCTCGTCACCTACCTATCTAACCTTTATTTTTCCATGCTCCAACATCTCAGTTCGAAAGCACTAGCTTGTTAACTGATCTGGAATAGTATGTTTTCTCAAAAACGTTACAGCAAAGGGTATCTGACCATCTACATGTTTGTATTCTTCTAATTTAACTTATGTTATATTTGGGATAACACTTTCTTTGTAAAGTACAGATTCTCGTACCCACACTGCCAGAGTGGAAACTTAATCGCCAGCACACAAAGTCAGCCATCTAACCCTCTCGGCCACCGAAGCTTCCACAGAAAATGACAACTTATTTTGTGTACCCCTCTGACAGGTGTAAAATGGCACAGCTCCCATGGCCGAAAGCTATGAACACACACACTGCCATTTAGAAAGTAGTCAAAGGTAACAAATGTTATATTTGGGATAACAGTTTCTTTGTAAAATCATATTCTCGTACTTTTTGGGGTCGAGTCCCATTCGGGACTTGAAACCACACTTCCAGACTGAGGCACCCAGAAAATACGAGAATCTGTACTTTACAAAGAAAGTGTTATCCCAAATATAACATTTGTAGAGTTACATTTGACCCCTTTCTTAATGGCTTTGTGTGTGTTCATTCTTCATATTGTAATTAGAAATTAAATGGTCTCACTATCACGAAACATAAAAATGTTACTTTCAACAAATATACACTAGGCTGCAATACAAATTGTTTCTTGGGCACATGTTTGTCAAATGTAGGGCGACAGGTAGAACTGTTTTAAATTTCGTTATTTAAAACCGAAGTGGAGAGGGGCGAACACTGTTTATGTTCTTTCCTCACAAAGAATACCAGCAAACACAAATTAACGCTTTGAATACATTGAACTCAGCTCTCTCATACAATGTCAGTGTGTTCTTTATATAGATAACACTATTTGCCTCGTTTAACCATTTTTCAGCGGCAAACATGTCACTAATTAATGCGCAGGATATATATTGCAGGGCTGATGCACAAGGAACTTTTTCTTATTTAGTTTATTTGTCACAGATAATTCTTTAACAAGAAAAGAATTCGTTGTTGTGTACATATTTCATATCTTTTGATGGACTATACACATATACATTTCCCCGCAATCGTCAGCCATTCCAAACTTTAGAAACTCCCAATCGTCAGACTGGTACTTGTTGACAAATGAATTCAATTCATGGTCAAATTACAATATTTTAACCCTTCTGTAAGTGAACAAAAAGAAGGAATCTTTTAAACTCACATATGAAAAGTCATAGAACATAAATACCGAACTAACCTACACGTTCCATGGGACGTTTTCCGTTATCATGAATATGGGCTCTCAAAGGAACCCTTATAATTACATGGAGGTTCCTTTCCAAATTCTTTTGGCAGTTACATCAAAGACTAGTAAAAAGCGGTAAATCTTGTCTATTTCGACGGATGCAGGACACTACCAGTGGCTGAGACACTATGACCCTTTCGCTATTTTAGGTAATATCAAACAGCGTGAGGAACAAAAACCAGGATGTTCAAGAGACACAGCTGTCATTTTAGATACCACCAACATCATTTCGTGTTCTTGATGGTTGTCGTGGGAAAATCATCAGAAAATATATCAACTTAAGGGCAGTTGTGTTAAGTAAATATCTCATGGCAATTCTGTTTTGTGTGAGGGTATCATTTCATCTTTCCTATCAAATGTGTCCTGTATGAACGTATTCATTTTGAAATATATTTGTTGCCTCTTAGTGCCAGGGTTGACCCATCAAATGTATTAACATAAATCCTATACTGCTGTGGATTCATCTATTGATATTGATATTCGTTAATAAGTTCTTTCAGTTGAAACAACATTAGCGTTGACTCAAGTTACGACCATAAGATCCAAGCAGTCTTTTACAGCTTTTAAATCCTGATTACTTATTCTATTTCAGTTAATAGAAATAAAAGAGACGAGTGCAACGACCTCGTCTGTTTCATAATTCGATTTATGTATAAAGATTTAGAGTGATAGCAAACTCCACAAGACTGTATGACAAGAGGGATGACTACCCACTAATCAGCCCTCGGAACTTGTGTCAAGCACTATTCCTGCAACTCCAGCCTTTGGTGTCTACACTTTATAGCTTTTGAGGTACAACTGAACATGTTCTTTCCACGACTCTTTCCCAAACATTGTGAGATCAGGGTTTCATCATGTCTCAGCAAAGCGAGCAAACCGTTTAATTGTAGACATTTGGAAGACATTTCCAAATTAGACGCATCAGTGACAAAATTATGTCCGATACAATTCCTTATTTTCATTTGTACCATAGGGTCCAGTGTATTTTCTTGTAAACAATTCACTTGCATGTGTTTGTTGACTGCTACCTTTCGAGATCACAAAGCAATTGCAATGGGTATATGACATGGTACATGTTGGTTATGCCTGGACGTATTCACAAAAAGGTGTTTTCCTGGTATACAGAAAAGCTTCAAATAGATCCATATGAAACATTTCAATAATTATTATTCGTGCCTCATACATGTGTGGAATTGTGTTTATTCTCACGTAAAATGATATAGGTATCTAATTCGATGAATTGGTGCTTAAACGTATCTGACATTTCAAGTCATCTACTAAATCATGATAGTTGAAGCCATGTTTTCGAACAAACTGAAGAAAATAAGGCTTTTAAAATACTTACGAAAGTGGCCCATTTCTAGTGTCCTCAGCCGTGATATTACAGGAATACTGCTAAAAACGGCGTAAAACCATACTCACTCACTCACTTATGTGCTGTGTTCTCTTTTAGTTGTGCACAGTGTGTAACCCATGGTGACAAAACAGATTATGCATCCAACGCAATCATACTTTAATTCTTGTGAGTGTATTTCATCTACATCTTCACGTAAAACTAATTTCTCGTTGTAACAAATGTTATATTTGGGATAACACTTTCATAGTTAAGTACAAATGCTTGTTATATTTTGGGGTTAAGTCCCATCTGGGATTCGAACCCACACTGTCAGAGCGAGGCACTTCATCGCTAGCACACAAAGTCAGCGATTTAACACACTCGGTCACCTCGTGGAAGTTTCGGAAGCTGAGTGGGCTCGTGAAAGCCTCCGTGGTTGAGTGGTTCAGATCACAGACTTCGTGTGCTGGCGATAGGATGCCTCACTCTGAGAGTGTGGGTTCAAACGGGGATAAGACTCAACCCCCAAAAGGTGTCAGAATTTGTACTACACTAAGAAAGTGTTATCTCAAATATAACGTTTGTTACATTTGGCCACTTTCTAAATGGCATTGTGTATTCATACTTTCTCGTTGATGGTAATACCTCATAAAAGAAACAGATGATGTTTGATTACAGTGCCAGCGTAACCAATACGTTTGTTAACTTCGATGAGCAGTAAGCCCACACCAAAGAATCCGGGTTTTCTGAAGATCCAGCTGCTGCTATTGTGAGCTTTGTGTGTTTGCCAATCTCAGCAACAATATTATTTTGATTTTGTCTTTTTGGGGATTATTACGACATCAAATAGATTTTAGAATGTCTTTGCAAGAGGCTGACCTTTCCCTGAGTGGAAAATGCTGTTACGGGCGAAATGATATATTATTATTTCGGAGTGTTCGATGCACCATGATCGGAAAATGTAGAGAAGAATAGAAGTACCCATATGCATCTATACAATTAGTCATGTTCGTGATAAGACCGTGTGTTACACCTTTTTGAAAGAATAGAAAGACCACGTCATTTATTGCGTCTAACTATTTCCCCCATGTTCCGCTCGTATTATTTACAGCATTATTCTGGAGATTACTGAGCGAGATATATTTGATACCGGCCAATGTAAAGATCAACAAGTGAATGAATTAAATGATGCATGCGGATGTCAGAAAAGTTAAATATTCTGACTGCTCTCTTCAGCTTCGTTTCCAAACGCATTTCTCCACAACAACGTCTGATAGCCTGTGAATAAAACCTGGACTGGCACAGCCTATGATTCAGATCAGTATGTGGTAAAAGTAATACAATAAAATGGTTCAGCACACACTATCAGAACATTGCTCAGTTTATATTTATGATCCTGGCTATGTTGTCAATAGTGGATGAATGGAACTTGTCTTCCTGTTGGTTCTTTTTATCCAGCGTCTTCTTTATCGATACGACAATAACCAGATGGTAAACTCTTCAAGTAGCTCTTCATTGCAATTTAGAGAAAGACAACTCAAACTTTACATTCAAACTTAGAATGTAATTTAGAGTCTGATAATGTAACTTACATTTTACCACAAAAACAATCAGATACTCAAAGGTGAATGTCCTTCATAAAGGCAAATCAGACATCAAGGTCAAAGTTTCAGTGATTTCCAAGGACGTCATAATCGTGTTATTCGGATGGACAATAAACAAAAAGTTGTGTTACTGAAATACACACAATAGCTGATTACCTGTACATAGGATCCCCACAGGGAGTAAAGGAAATAGCTTCAACGATTAAGTTGCTCACTGAAGATAATGTCCTTTACTTCTGACCTTCTCAAGGCACTATAAGCCGTAACTGTAAGCTTTAGTACTTCCAATGATATTGCTTTGAAATTAGCATCTGTAATTATTAACGAAATATTTATATAGTGTCTTCCCAGTTCAAGGTGACGAGGAACCAAACTCACCCACTCACGCTTGAGTGGGACTCTCTCTTGATAGGATTGAAGGGGCACCCTTGTAGCGAGGTGATACATGTATGTCTGACAACATTCAAAACACAAGTGCTTACCCACTGAGATTCCATGCACACCCCACTCAGTCACAGTAAACTCACTCCGAGCCTACCAGTCCTTCTTTTAGCCCATTTATGCCGAGCTTCAGACAGGGAAGCAACAAGTACACTCTTTTTCATCATTTGTTATGTTGCGGCCAGGCCTAGGGATCGAACCCTGGCCTTCCGCTCTCCGGGTAAAGGCTCAACCACTAAACCGTGGATGCGGTCCTATGACAGAAAGAATCCGTGTTGAGACCTCTATACAAACTACATGTAGGAGGGCTGGACAAAAAGTCATAAGCATAAGAAACAAAACCAACATTTGTGAAAATGTTTTTAATTTTATTTTTCAACATTATCTCCCTTCTTTATCAATACACTTCTCATATCGATAGTGAAACATCCAGTCAGGAAGAAGTTTTCTAAAGCCACCCTGAAAAAAAAATTCACGGCACATTTGAAGTCACCGTTGTCGTCATAGCGCTTTCCACGAAGGTGTTCTTTCAGTTAAGGAAACAGTAGTTAAATCACTTGATGCCATGTCTGGCAAGTATGGAGGGTGAGGAAGCTCTTCGAACCCCCATTTTCTCACAGCAGCCTTTGCAAGTCGAGAGGTGTGAGAGGAGGCATTGTATCCAGAGCTACAGAACTCCAATAGTGAGCGTTCCTCGCCGCTTTTCTTTGATAGAATCTCTCAGGCGATGAAGCAAATCCGCAGAGTAGACACCGGTAATTGTCTTTTCACTTTCTGAGTAATCAACCAGGATCCTTCCCTTTGCATCCCAGACAGTGGCCAAAACTTCCTTTACAGATTCTGAAGTCTTGAATCTTTGGTGCCGGAGAAGTGGAATGGTGCCGCTCCATGGATTGAAGTTTTGACTCAGGATCATAGTGGTAGACACAGGTTTCATCACCCGTTAATCTCTTTTCGAATTTGTCAAAATCCTCCTTAGTTAGCTCTTAATTTTCTCTGGAAATGCCAGTTCGTTTTTGCTTAAGATCAGAATTTAGACACTTTGGCACCCAACGAGCAGATATCTTATTCATCTGTAAATGTTCATGAATACTAGTGTCAATGGACCCATGGCTTAGACCTGTGTCCACCTCAAGTCCAGCAATGGTGAAACGTCTTTCTGACAGTGTATGTTTTTCTGTCTCCTTGATTGAATCTTCATTGATGGAAGTTGAGGGACGTCCAGACCTAGTGTCAACAAGGCTTGTTCTCCACCCTTACACGTAGCTGCCCAACGTTTAACAGTGGAATAGCTAGGGCACCTATCCCCATACGCTTGTGACATGCGGTCAAGAACGTCTAAGGGAGTACTTTTCTCTAAAGTCAAAAACTTGATAACTGCTAAGTACTCGTCCTTTATCGTTTCTGTGTCCATTTGGACCCCTATCACGTTCAACTGGCTGTCACTAATATACAAACGGCCTCAACAGACCAAATACACTTGCAATGAACTACCCAAACAATGTACTACTTTGACTAGTTCACTTTGTTATGGCCGATAAGAACATGTTAGTAAGACTTATAACTTTTTGACCAGCCCTTGTACTTCTTGCGAAATGAAATCATGGCCAAGAATATTTCATCAGAATGTGAGTGAACTTTTATTATGACGCCAACTGCTGACATTTGGCGCTTATGTCGCCCGATATCAGCTTGTGTTATTTCCGATTTCTATGACAGTTCCTACACCATAACAGTATTTTAAAGAGACACTTAGAAGTTCATTTCGCATTGGCACTGGCTTAACCTTATCATGAAATAGTAATCAAAGAAACATATTGGTGATGTGTGGGATTATGGTATTGAGTTGTTGGTGGTGGTTGTTACTTATATCTATTTGCGATCAATAAAAGCGACAAAAGCCTTTCTATAATCATACGAAATCTCTACTGAATACAATTTAGACTATATCACAAGCACTGTTTAAGAATCATTATAAAATAACGATGGTACCAGATGTACGCCAAAGGGAGAGCATATCGTGCTCACTGGTGGCGTAAGAGGCGACTAACGAGACGGGTGGTCAGGTTCGCTGACATGGTTGATGCATGTCATCGTATCCCAATTGCGTGGATCGATGCTCATGATGTCAATCACAGGATTGTCTGATCCAAATTCGATAATTTACAGACCGCCGTCATATAGCTGCCGTCATATAGCTGGAATAGTGCGGCGTTAAACAACAAACAAACAAAACTGGTGGCACACATCGCAAAAAGCATACAAGGGCAAAATAGTCATGAAAATAAAAGAATGGGAAAAGGCATCGGGAATTCATCGGACATTAATTTGATGCGTCAAATTTGGAAATTTCCAACACAAGTCTTCAACAAAACCTGTTGTAAGCTTCACTGAGGCATTGGGTGAAGATCGGGTTTCAATAGGTCTTCAGCAACCCATGCTTGTCGTAAACGGCGACTATGCTTGTTGTTAGGGGCGACTAACGGGATAGGGCGGTCAGGCTCGCTGACTTGGTTGATGCATGTCATCGTATCTCAATTGCATGGATCGTTGCTCATGATGTCAATCACCGGATTGTCTGGTCAAGACTCGATCATTTACAGACCGCCGTCATACAGCTGGAACGCTGCTGAGTGCGGCGTTAACAACAAACAAACGAACGAATGTTGTAATCCATCTCAAACTTAAAAACCAAGAGTAGTATGACTGAAATCCTCGATGAAAGAGCATGCTGGATTGTATCTCAAAAGTTGTGAAATGCAGACACCGAAGGCATGAGCTGCTGGAAGAAAATAAAGGAAAGTTGACAATTGAAAAGTTGAAGTCATCCCTCTCGTCATAGTTTATGTCATTCCGCCTGTAATGGACCTAAATATGAAACCGATAAGGCGGTTTTACTGGTCTGTTTTATTTCTAGTTCAGGTGGGTAAATCAATGGAAGTGAATGGCTATTTGGCTATTGTTGACCGATATCAGATCATCGATTTACCTGAATATCAGCAAACAAAATGTCTGTTCTCTCTTTTACTTTTGATAAAGAAACGATTGGATGTTGTCAAATGTCACAGTCAGCCATATTCATTGTGTCACATCTGGCTGTAAATAGTCGTGTTTAGACAGATGAGTGTCTGATTGAGTGTGGGGGCACGGGTGGCCCAGTCGTCTAAGGCGCCGCGATTCGCCGTGCAGAATTGCGTCCCTTTGGCACGCCAGAAACCTTTGATTGTGGGTTCGAATCCCGATTCGCCCCGATTATGTTTCTAGGTTTGTCAGCATCATACCCGTGCTCGTGGGTTTCACCGAAGTGGTAAACGTCTGAGGCCTGCATCACTTCGGGCTTTCCTCCCGCATCAAGCTGACACGCCGTAATATGACTGGAATACTGTTAAAAGCGGCGTTAAACCTAACTCACTCAATCTCTCACTGATTGAGTGAGCAACCGTACACGTCATTTAACCGACCACGCCGTCGCTTTATGATGAACAGTCATGGAGGTCACACATTGCAACCACCAGATTGTCATTTTAATCAATCAGTGTGGAGTGGGAAACAATAGTGCTCTAGATTTTGTTTGTTGAGCGCGTTTCTATTGTGTTGGTAGATATATACAATGTGAGTTACGGCTCGAGATCAGAGTTGCATCCTTTTGTTGTATATGACCTGGTTACGGGATCTTCGACAGAGAGCACCATAACCAGGTTTCACGAAAGCGTAAATGTTGATATATCAAATGTCAATTAGCAGCAACACACAAACCTCTCAACTATTTGTTACTCTTTGAGAAGTTTACTAAGTTTACTGCGAAAAACAAAATGGGAAATGCTGGACTTAGTTGTGAACACCTGGAAGCCAGGACTTAAAATACCACTGATTTGTAATTGACAATGAACAATTGGTAAACGGCAGGCTGGGGATTAAGCATTGATAGGTAAAAGAATAGAAATAGCAATGAGCAAATGGAAGCCAGCTAGATATGCTTCAAGCCAGATATGCTTCTTGCTGGCTTCCATTTGCCCATTCCATGCTGGACTTGAAATTTGGGGTACCATTTGTGCTCTCCTTCTTGTTGATCTGTTTCTGTATGCATACGAGTCATGTTCAGAAGTTCTGCTCGGATTGGCAAACTTTGAATAAGGGAATTTGGCCAAGAAGTCTGCACAACCTTTGAGGTACAAAGTAACATTTCAAAACAAAGAGCTCCATAACCAGGTTTCACGTAAGTGGTAAATGTCTTCGTCGCGATTCCCTTTGCTTTCCGGCTCTTTCATTACGTATATTCCAACACAGTGTGATAACTAAATAATAGGTTAAAACCCAACTCAACCATACACACACATTTCGCCATGACCTGATGTGTGATCATAGTCACAAGTCCCTGTGTATTAGTCGGAGACTACTAAGTACACGAAATGAAAATTTATGCGATAGTTGAGATTCCATGATTGCCAGCAGTGGCGATCATCCACTCGATTGATGTTTGTGAAACGATCTCCTATTGATATCCAGTTGATCAATGACAAATAAAGATGATTTCGAAACGTGAAGTTACAGCCCATCACCCTTTGATCTGCTTGTAACAACGCAACCTTCGCAGGCGTGTCAATTTCCAATTACATTTCTTTTAGAGATTCCCTGTGTGTGGGTTTGCAAAATTGATGGAGTTGATCGCCTTATTTGTATATCTGTTTACTTTCCAAACAGTCTCAATTCCAATACCGAGATCATTGCATCATCGGGAATAAAACGGACAACAATGGGGACATGGAACTCTGTTATTACTTGCCATGGATAATTGAGAATCAACTGTCTGTGAACGCGATCACTTAATGAAAACAAAAACACTCTTCCATGTACAATACAAACCGCTACAACTGTAAGTTATCGCTCTCAATTGAAATAATATCGTTTCATAGGGATGGCTGGGTAGCCTAGTAGTTGGATCCCTGAGTCTGGGTTCTTGTGTTCATCCATCAATCACGTTTATTCATATTGAGATAATGACCCGATGTCCTGGTTTGGCCTCAACCGGCTTTGTACTACTTGGAAAACATTGGAGCAATAATCGACCGATAAATCTTTTGTCTTCATGTTTTTTGTTTATCATCTACGCGTCTGAATTGGATATCAGATAAACAGATAGGTCCACTTTAAAGTACGTAAAAAGGCATAAACGTAGTCACAAATCACGCTATTACAGTGAGCCGTGGCATAATGTGTGTTTCCTGTTGGAGTACGAAAATAACTATGTTTTGTCAGTGATAGATTCATTAGATTAAGGTTCGGAATGTCACCTGCAATATGTTTGACAAATATGGGTATAGCCCGAAAGGATTGAATTTTGAAATTCGCCGATTACAAGGGATCAAATATTTTATACTTTTTATATTCAACATTTATTAGGAAACAATGTAATAATTATACGATTATACAATTTTCTTACCTCCGACCTCGCCACATTGATAACTGTTTTAGAATTTTTTAAAAAGAAACAGGCCAACATTGATGTAGTTTTGTAGTTTGATGTAGTCATACCATTCAGAACACAATTAAAGCCACAGGGAAACCACCATCCAGCCACAAGCTAGAACCATCAGGAGCAGTGTATCACATTCCGTGCAATTGTGGACAAGCTTACATAGGAGAAACATCTAGGCCCCTCAAAACCCGAATAAAAGAACATCAAAGAAAGACAAGTTCTATGGATGAACAACTTCTTTATTACAATTAGTACGACGTTTCGGTGTAGATCCTAACACCTTTATCAAGCAAGTCATCTTTATCATGTTAGGATCTACACCGAAACGTGGCACTAATTGTAATAAAGAAGTTGTTCATCCATAGAACTTGTCTTTCTTCGTCACACCAACTTCTAAATGCCACTGAAAGAAGAACATCAAAGCTCAGTCTCCAAAGATGACTTTAAATGATCAGCTCTATCAGACCACATCCGTGACAACCCAAGCCAAAGCATTCAGTGGGATTTTCCTACCTCCGACCTCGCCACATTGATAATTATACCGACAACAAAAGTTCCTGTGACATTGAGTAAGATGTAATGCAAAGTTATGTTTTTTACCAAAATTGAAACAATTTCGGTTTGCAACAGATAAAAGACTCCTGTAAGTGTTCAAATGGTTTAATTTGCCATACTAACTTAAGAAAATGCGTGATTTCATAAAAAAAAAACATGAACATGCCAAAATGTCAATTTACAAATCAATAGCGTGTGTGTCTACTCTGGTTGCGATGCAAGCAACACATCTACTTCTTATGGAATGGACCCATCTTCCCGAGGCAAGAGAGTTAACTGACTTTAAAAGTCCAGTTTCCACCCTTGTCGAACCAGGCTGGAATTCCTGGGCTCGATCGTAGCGCCACCAGTGGTTATTACGAGTTATGTCCCTTCTAAGCCTCTCCTATGGACCAATCAGATTCCATCACTTGCATTTGTTCAATCAAAATGGCGGCGCCAGTCAAGACAATCTGATCGATAATCAAGATCTATATTGTGATAAAACGGGTCTTACATCGCGAAGTGCATCAAATCACGCGAGTACCTTGATTAAAGACATGAAAAGGTTTGATAAATGTCTGTTGACAACGAGTTGGCGGTGCACATGCTTTGAGAATCCTGAACAAGTCGAGCAATATGAGGTCGGGCGTTGTCATGTTGAAAGGTAAAGCCTGGGCCATGACGACGCAAAAATGGTAGAACAACAGTCTCGTCGCGGTAGCGCTGTCCATTGAGATTTCCCTCTACAATTATCAAACGGGTCTTCTGTCTTGCTGTAATCCCACCTTATACCATAACGCTGCCGCCCCCGAACCGATCTTCTTCCATGACACAATGATTGACGAAACGTTCACCTCGACGTCGGTACACTTGAATCCGTCCATCGCTGTGGCTGAGGTGAAAACGAGACTCGTCAGTGAATGGAACCGGTCCCCACTGCATGACCGTCCATCGTTGACGCTGTCTGCACCACTGTAGACGTGCTTGACGGTGGTTTCCTGTCAAAATGGGACGTCTGGCGGGTCTTCTGGCGACAATACCTGCACATCTGAGGCGACGACGTACGGTTCGTGAAGATATTCGTCGAAGGCCAGGGATGCTTCTTGCAGTCACTGTTGCTGGCTGGAATGAATTTCGTAGGTGTGTTGTTCGAATCCAGTTGTCTTGTCGATTATTGGTTACGCGTGGCCTGCCACTCCGAGGATGGCCCTCTGACTGCATTCGTCTGTTGCCAACGTTGCCATAAACACCAAAATGGTGTTTCTGTGGACGTTAAATTGTCTTGCAACATCACCTTGACTCGATCCTGCTTCAAGCATACCAATGGCTCGCAGACGCTCATTTTCGGACAGGCGTGGCATTTCGTAATGTTGAATAATTGCGTAATTTTGTTGTTTTTCTGAGTTGTTGTTGTCAGCACGATGCTAAACAATGCATATGGACTTCCGTTAACGCACGTTTTTATACCCATTCTTGGGTAGTGAAATGCATGGGGCTTGCATAAAAGTCAACTTTTGCATGGAATGCATGCTTTTCTGTAGCAGTTGCGTTTTTGTGACTTGATTCCATACATGTACTACAAATATATTGAAAACCAAACTTTACTTGTTTAAAAGAATACACTAAATATTGGTGTCACGGGAACTTTTGTTGTTGAGTAGATTTTAGAATTTAATTGAATTACACAGATAGTAGTAATCATGAGCACAAATAGCAAAGTTGTCCGACATGATTTTGTATGTTAGACTGTTTGCCATCCCCACTGATGCGCAGTTTGACACAAATTATGAATACAATTAGGATGAACATGAATCCCCGCAACAAATCTTCCAATTCACCTGTCTATTAAATAGTCTATAGTGTGTGTCTGTACGTAAATTTACTATTATTTGGAAATATGACGAAGCACTGATTACATAACCCACAATGAGTCTTGGTATATCGAAGACTAGACTCACACCAGCCTTGTGATCAATGGCATCGTAGTTTCGTAAAGAGGCCATCGATCAGTGCAAATTAGTTTTGATGGTTTACGACAAGCGGAGTTCTTAAGCAGATTAATTGGCAACCATTGTTCTGTACAGTCTTCAAATGAAACCACCACGACAAACACACTGGTGGTAATAAGATAGGATGTGACATCGAGACATACACGCCAAGTGGATTGATTTTACACAAACAAATAACCTTGACATATCACAGAATTCGCCACATGACTCGACTCTTATCTTGGTCCAGAGACGTGTGTCAATCAATGGCGAATTAATACAACATCTGGAGTGTGTCTTTGAAAGGCATTTAGAAGTGATACACATAAGAAAGAGAATTTATGGATGTCAACTTCTTTATTATGAGGAGTGAGTGAGTGAGTGAGTGAGTGAGTTGGGTTTAACGCCGCTTTTAACAGTATTCCAGTTATACTACGGCGTGTCAGCTTAATGTGGGAGGAAAGCCCGAAGTGATGCAGGTCTCAGACGTTGACCACTTCGGTGAAACCCACGAGCACGGGTATGGTGCTGACAAACCTAGAAACATAATCGGGGCGAACCGGGATTCGAACCCACAATCATGGGTTTCTGGCGTGCCCAAGGGACGCGACTCTGCACAGCGAATCGCGGCGCCTTAGACGACTGGGCCACCCGTGCCCCCTATTATGAGGAACACAACGTTTCGGAGTATATGCTTACTCCTTCATCAGATGAATGAATGCTATGAGGCAGAGAGCATATACATGTAAGATTTTGTTTGCTTGTTTGCTTATAACGCCACACTCAGCAACATTCCAACTATATGACGGCGGTCGGTAAATTATCGAGTCTGGACCAGACAAACCAGTGATTGACATCATGAGCATCGATCAACGTTTTTGGGATACAATGACTTGCATCAACCAAGTCAGCGAGCCTGACCACCCGATCCCGTTAGTCGCCTCTTACAACAAGCGTAGTCGCCTTTACGGCAAGCATGGATTACTGAAGATCTATTCTACCCCGGATCTTATGAAGAAGGTGATACGGGTGGCTCAGATGTCTTTAGGATCAGGATGTCGATCATATCCCCGTGTTTGATGATGTTGTAACGGAAAGAAGTAATTAACAGGCGTATTTTGATATAAATAAATAATCCATATCAAGATAGGATTTACAACATGTACGTAAATACACATGATAGTCGTGAAAGACGTGCAACAACTACATTTCTGAAGTTAATTATCACCTTAATATTTAGTTAATATCTGGATCACATTTGATAAAAAAGAATATGAAATGACAACTTCACACGAAACAGAATAGCCTTGCGAAATGGACATAGTGCCCTTGTTGATATATTTTGTGATGATTTCCCAAGATAACCACAAAGAGGACGAATGCCTTGGGTGGAATCTAAAATGACAGTCGTGTCTCTTGTACATCCTGATTTCGGTTCCTCACACAGCAGTCAAATTACTGGTACGTGACATAGCTGAAGGGTCACTGTGTATCCTCCACCGGGAGCGCCCTGCATCCAAGTGTGGCGTCATATGTTGTTCAAACGGGAGTTTACTGCCTTATTATAGCTACATGTAGACTTTGATGTGAATGCCAAATCAATTTGGGAAAGTTTCCTTTTGGATCCCACATTTATGACAACGGAAAACGTGCCGTGAAACGTGTTGATTAGTGCAGTAATCATGTTTTATGACATTGATTGGTTAGTTTGTTTGTCGTTTAACGCTGCACTTAGCAATATTCCAGGCATATGACGGCGGTCTGTAATTAGTGGAGTCAGGACCAGACAATCCAGTGATTAATATCATGAGCATCGATGCCCGCATTTGGGATCGATGACATGCATCAACCAAGTCAGCGAGCCTGACCACCCGATCCTGTTAGTCGCCTCCTACGACAAGCATAGTCGCCTGTAACGGCAAGCATGGGTTGCTGAAGATCTATTCTACCCCGGATCTTCACGTCTATGACATTGAACATGTGATTTTATAAGACTCCTTCTATTCGCTTATCGTTTAGAACTTTGTAATTGTAACACGAATAACGTTCTCTTGTCAATACATGCTTTATTTACATACCGCCATCATACAGTAGGAATATTGCTGAGTGTGGCGTTAAACAACAAACCAACCTTCTTCATACACTGTTTCTTGTTAACACCGTAATTTGTAATATTACAGCCACAGGACGGCGGCCTGTAAATAACCGGATCTTGACCAACCCAACTAGTGTTTGACATGGTGTGCAACGATACATGCCATCGGCGTACGATGACACGCAATGAACCAAGTCACCGAGCCCCACCGGCCGATCGTTTTTACAATCGTTCGGCAAGCTTAGCTAAGCTGAACTCGGAATAACCCCGAGGCCTTTTGACGTACACGATTGGATATGAACCCAACTGTTATGAGTCATACTTGCAGTATGAGCCGACTGATTTCGGGGTTATCTTAAAGGCCAGCGTGATATAGTTGGGCTATCGCTGAAAGCTATGTTAACAAACACTCACTTAATCTGAGCCTATTAGATGTAGCACATTCGTCTATGAGAGGTTCATGTACATAGGCAGGAAATTAAAACTGTCCTCGGGGTAAGGGGAAAGGGGGTTTAACGTCGCTTCCAAGATTATTGCACTTTTTTAGCGACGTGCATACACTTGTGTGTCAGCTTGTACTTGTCCGGACTGATACCGATTTATAGCGCTAACCCACTGAGATACCATGCCGCAGTTTAACATGAACTGACTCTATACTGACCTTGTTTTAGCCCCTTAATGCCGAGCGCCAGACAGGATAACATCAAGTACCATCTTTTAACGTCTTTTGGTATGACGCGGCGGGGGACGAACCCCGGACCTTCCGCTCTCCGGGCGGACGCTCTACCACTACACCACGGAGGCAGTCAAACTGTGTTCGTGCGTATTGTTTCTTTATGTAGAAAATAAGGATAATTCATTTTAATATCAGGTAAAAGTAGTGCCATTGATTTTTGTTCTGACAATGACAGCAAGACAGTTGACTTCCATAGTTAGTCCATTAAAACTTCTTTCTACTTTGAATAATTTCCTCTTCGAGAATCCTATAACACAGCACAAAAACTGAATGCCATTATCTCATGGGAAAAAATAAATGAGAATTCAAAATGAATCGGGGAACATTGTGTTAGGAATTAGATTACAAACTCTGCAGATATCCAGAATGCTAGGGGAAGGATTCTATAGCGCGTTCCAATCGCACCTTTATCACAAACATTACAATTGTCACAACCATTATCTTCATCCTCGGTTTTCTTAGAGACCATATTGAGTGTCAATACCCGTGAAGATCCGGGGTAGAAAAGGTCTTCAGCAACCCATGCTTGCCGAAAAAGGCGACTATGCTTGTCGTAAGATCGGGTGGGCAGGCTCGCTGACTTGGTTGATGCATGTCATTGTGTCTCAATTGTGTGGATCGATGCTCATGATGTCAACAACTGGACTGCCTGGTCCAGACTCGATTTTTTACACACCGCCGTCATATAGCTGGAATATTGCTATGTGCGGCGTTAAACAACAAACAAACATAATAAACTTATAATCAAAATACCTCCAAACAATTCAATGTATTTACATTTATTACATATGGTATATTTAATTCATTTGATCGGAGACTCGTATTTGTCAATTTTCAAAAAAGAACGTGATACTCTGCTTGATATATACACTTGAAGTTATGCTTGACACTCTGGAGAATATTTACATATTACGCTACCGGTGTGTCGTATTTGAATTGAATCGTACTTTTGCAAATAAAGCCTACATGACTGGAGAAAAAGTAAATGATACTATTAATGATATATTGCGACGCATGCCTGTTCACACACAGGTTCGGTGCAGTATTCTCATGTAATGTTGTAAACGTCTTCGACTTTGGGTCGACTGAAGCGCTCTTCCCGCAATATGCGGTCATTCCAATGTCATGTACAGGGAACTGAAGTGAAGAACAAAGTTCTGAATTGCTAGCATTTTACTGTCTCTGAGATTTGAGTTATTAACATCTAGCTGATTCAATCTGATTGTCCAAATGATAAAATAAGGTGTCGGTCGCTGTGCATGCATTCTTGTGCACCGTTTTGCATAAAAGCATTATGAGTAGTTTTCAATTTTCATCTATTAATGAACATCATAACGATTTACCTATTATCCTTAAATAGTTACTGACTGTTTAACCTTTGGTAAACACTGATGATGAAAGATGAAATTAATATTGGTGACACTTGAAAATAAAAAAGATTCTGACACAATTTATTGTTTACTATTTCGTATCCTTCATCAACTGATCTGTCTCTCGTCTGGATGGCGGTATTGATTGTGTATATCTAATTAATGCATGTCTGTGTATTTGTCTGCTTTACAGTGATATGCCTTTAAGGTATCACATACTCCAGACTGAAATCCGTCAAAGATTCCTCATTATTAAAGTCCAGTCAGAGCTTTTTAATAAGAATATATAATCACCGTCTGGCTTTCAAACCTCAAAGCAAGAGACAAAATCCATGATAGAAACTAAAAATAATAAACCAATGTAGGGCATGTTTCTCCTCTTTTTTTCACAAAGACTGAATCAAAGGTTTACGTGGGGTTTTAAACATCAAACAAAATACGTAAAGCAAGTCATTATGAAATATGCCTTTTTGAAGAACAATATGACATTGATATAATTAGAATAATCATTTTAATAAACTGTATCTAATAAGGTAGTGGTACGAGGTGACAAATTGAAACACAAAGGTTAACCCAGTAAATCGAACTAAGTTATGAAATCAGTAAATGACCACACAAGATCAACGAATAATCAATCTATTATGTGGTAACACACAATGTTAGGCTTACAGTCACTTAAGGCAACACAGTGGGTCTAATAAGTGGCAGCAGCAATAGGTGGCAGGCCGTGTAATTAATGTGAGTGCACTCACGAACGTTCAGATGTTCTGAAACTCAAATCAAAAAATATCAACTTGAGTCTATGTATGCCGGGTTGACAAAAACATGTTCACAAATATTTCTTCCTGTCACGGGGGCCAAATCGGGATACTGGGTTCGATCAGTTTTTTAGCAACCTAGTATGCTTTCCGTAACTGGCGACAAAATGCATCGGGTGGTCAGATTCCATGACGTGTTTCATCGTACACCTACGACGTGGATAGCTGTTCACAATATCGATCATTGGATTGTCTGACTCTATTGAAATCCCATACCTCTGCTTAACATGAATACCCTACATTATACTGGCTCCGCGCCTACCAGTCTTTGTTTTATCCCCTAAATGCTGAATGACAGGCATGGTAACAACAAGTACCATCTATTAATGTATTGTGGTATGAAGCGGCCAGATCGCACCACCGACGTCCCGCTCTTCGATAAGACGCTCTATCCAGTAGACCGAGGTCTTATAAATGTGAAAGGTTTATAAAGTAGCCCCTGAAACGCTTCGTGACTGTAATCCTATTACCCGTTTTTACAGCTCCAACTCTTAAATTACAACTCATTTCACCGAATGTCGTGACATTAAAATTTCTTCACAAACCCAAGCCATTCATTTACGACAATTACGTGCACCCTGATGACATTCCACGGAAACCAAGGCGTGTTTCATTTCCAGTATAACGTGGACTTTACCGTAGGAATATGAAGTAGCATGGATGTAAGGACCACGTATATGTCTCAGCACTTGGCACTGAGTGTTCTTCAGTAGACATACTTATTCAAATCAAGGTGATGAGAAAGTTCCACTCAGAAAATCAATTCATCTTATCGAAGACTAAACCAACTGTATACAAAATATGCACAACACATACTGAGGGCGAACAGTTATGTCCCCAGTGCTATCATTTGAATGTGAAGTTAATACTTTAAATTGAAATTGCAAATACTCTATCGATTTGTTCCTTCGAAATGTGAAGGCAGGATGTAACATTTTATTTGTTTTCAGATTTTGAAACCGGAGAATCGCAGACAAATTACCTTCTGAGACTCTATCATGTGTAGGTAAGACGAGATCAATGACAGTCATTTACAAATCGTGTTAACATTGGACAAGGTTGGTTTCAATAAGACGTCTTGCTGAGAAGAACCATTTTGATTAAAGCACAGAACAGATAGAGAGTAGACACTAAGTATGATGATGGTAATTACAATTGTTAGATCAATGAATTGATTTGGATGATGATTTGCATTGCTGTCTAAGATGAAACAATCACTGTGAAATACGAGTAGGTGAATGACTTTAGATACATTTCAAGATAGTTATTGATAGCTGCCTGAAAGGTAAATGCTTTGAAACAGAAAGACGATTACGTTTTGACACAATCTACAACGAAAATGATACGGATAATATAAGTTCTGTACCAATATACGAAAGTCTATAAATGGGTAGATTATGAAACATATTATATGTATGTATGCTTGTATGTATATGTGAACCTTTGTTTGGTGTTGACGATTCTGATACATACGTATACATAATATATTGTTTATCATTTCGTATCCTCCATAAACTGATCTGTCTCTCGTCTGGATGGCGGTATTGATTGTGTATTTATAATAATGCATGTCTATGTATTTGTCTGCTTTACAGTGATATGCCTTTAAGGTGTCACATATTCCAAATCCTACAAAGATTCCTCATTATTAAAGACCAGTCAGAATTTATATAATAAGAATATATAATCACTGTCTGGCTTTCAAACCTCAAAGCAATAGGCAAAATCCATGATAGAAACTAAAACTTATAAACCACTGTAGGGTGTGTTTGTTCTCATTTTTTCACCAAGAGTGAATCAAAGATTTACGTGGGTTTCTTATATTTCAAACAAAATACGTAAAGCAAATTGTTATGAAATATGCCTTTTGGAAGAACAATATGACATTGATATAATTTGAATAATCATTTTGATAAACTGTATCGAACACGGTAGTGGTTCGAGGTGACAAATTGAAACGCAAAGGTTAACCCAGAAATTGGCAAGTACAGAACTTAGTTATGAAATCAGTAAATGACCACACAAGATCAATGAATAATCAATCTATTATGTGGAAAGACACAATGTTAGGCTTACAGTCACTTAAAGCAACACAGTGTGTCCAAAAGGTTGCAGCAGCAATAGGTGGCAGGCCGTGTAAGTAATGTGAGTGCACTCACGAATGTTCAGATGTTTTTGTCACGTCTCCGTTCTCGAATCTGAGATAGTGTTGGAAGCTGGCAGGAAATCGGCGTTTACAATGAGGTATGCAAACCGCACCTGGCCTCAAAGCGCCCTCTTATCACTCTTGTACAAGTACTGCAAACCTTCCAGAAACTGTCTCCTTCCTAACTTCTCGAAAAATCACTGCCTCCAGTCACTCTTTACTGCTTTCATAGGCAGGCACTATCGGCCATGACTGTCTTGACGCCGAACACTCTTCCATCAGCTAAATTATTTTGTTTTTCGAAATTCTATTGCATCTTAACTAACACGTAATTTATACAGTAAGAATATAAGTAGGAAGTTTAGTGCTTTTCCGGTAATCAAGAATCTTGAACCATCGTAAAGTCTGTCGTAAACCTTTCTTTAAAGTTCTCTACAATAACTTTTGGCATTTCCAAAGAGACACAAAATGTTATATGTCACTACATTTGGAGACAAATGGGCAAACTACAAGATTCTTGCAATGGCCGCGTCCACACTGGCGGCAGCGTTTTATCAGGTGTGTAAC
Organism: Haliotis rufescens; assembly: GCF_023055435.1. Classification (NCBI taxonomy): domain Eukaryota; kingdom Metazoa; phylum Mollusca; class Gastropoda; order Lepetellida; family Haliotidae; genus Haliotis; species Haliotis rufescens. Next base: position 1,458,006 of record NW_025964212.1, on the reverse strand, counting down.
GAAGGTTTCACACACAGAGAAATAGCGTGCTGTGTTCATAAACAAGGACGGAAACTTTAATTTCCACTCGCTAACGCCGACAACGCTCGACGTTTTACTAGCTCTTCAATCTTTTGCTGCCACTAGCAACACAATTTACAACAGTCTCCACTGACATATAGCATAAGTCAGAACATTGCTATGAAGTCTAACAAGACCGAACTAGGTAATAACTATGTGTTATCCTTATCCCCATCACAGCCATGTATGTCATTGTACCACATTGAACTCTTTTTATTCAAAGGAGACCATTGCCAATCCTAGCATGTTTGATTTGTTTCCCCTAAAGCCTGCGTTGTCCACCAGCTCAAATGTTGGTTGGTTGGTTGGTTTGTCGTTTAACACTGCACTCAGCAATATTACAGCTATATGACGGCGGTCTGTAAATAATCGAGTCTGGACCAGACAATCCAGTGATTGATATGAGCATCGATCCACGCAATTTGGATCGATGACATGCATCAACCAAATCAGCGAGCCTGACGACCCGATCCCATTAGTCGCCTTTTACGACAAGCATAGTCACCTTTTACGGCAAGCATGGGTTGCTGAAGACCTATTCTACCCCAGAATCTTCACGGGTCCAAGCTCAAAAAACAAAAAATTATATCCCACAAAATCTATTCTGAAAAAAATGTCTATGAAAATGTAAAAATAACTGACATGGTTTTAATATACACCTTTCTTAACCCCGAACAACCACAAATACATCGTTATGGCTCAATTACACCCAAAATAGGACGATTTGTTCTATGAATTCAATGGCCAAATCTGTAACCGAAGATGAATTTTTCAACAGATATGACATCATGTTATCACAATCACTTTGTAGCAGTTGATGACTTCCCTCATTCGACACACAATGTCTCAGTTTCACACTTGTCACTTATTACAATGTCAAGACATAAGTTGGAGACGGACATCAGCGTAGATCTGGTCAACCACAACATAGGCTTCATGAATAGTCATTGCAATATCAACTAGCTTAAATCACAGCCGCGGTAACCGGATCACACGATAGGTGGCAAGGTCAGCTCCCTTTATTATCGACCCGTGAAGGTTCCGGGGTAGAATAGGTCTTCAGCAACCCATGCTTGCCGTAAAAGGTGACTATGCCTATCGTAAAAGGCGACTAACGGGATCGGGTGGTCAGACTCGCTGACTTGGCTGATACATGTCATCGATCCCAATTACATGGATCGATACTCATGATATCAATCACTGTATTGTCTGGTCCAGACTCGATTATTTACAGACCGCCGTCATATAGCTGGAAAATTGCTGAGTGCGGCGTTAAACAACAAACCAAACCAATACCTTTATTATGCTGATACTTAATCTCACCGAAGTGACAATATGAACATTTGTATATGAAAAATTTACAAATAACATGTTCGATATAGCACTACTTCGAAAAAAACGAATTTGGGGTTAATGTCAACATTAGTGCTATTATCAAAACATTTTACCTTTGTACAAGGAAGATTCCTCAGGGAGACGACCCGGTATGGATACCCCTCATGGGTACAATGCTCGAAGCCCATTTCTGACGTCTTGCTGCCGTAATACTGGCTTAAGACAAAACCCAGTCACTAATACGACCATAAGGAAACTGGAAAATAAACTTGTGCTGAAGGGCAGTCTCCCTTTAAACAGTATGCAACCGTTCATCAATATTTTTTGTTGACTGATCCTTTCGGGGGGAAAACATTGATCACTGCACTATACACAGTGTTGTCCTAGTGCTGAGAAGTCGTACCGTTTACTTGTTACTTGATACGAATGTGCACATTGTCCGTGTCAAATGCATGGAAGAAAATTGAGAGATTATGGCCACCCCCGAGTACAGGCCGAGTGGTCGACTTTGATTAATTATTACCTCAGTTTCATGATTGGTGAATTGATGGTAATTTTCTGCTCCATACTTCTGTCTTTTGATCGGTAGTCTCCAAGGCGTCTCCATGAACGAAACCATCTTAGCGTGGTTATCACATCACCAACACAGCAGATGACACGCGCTTGTCATAAGAGGCGACTGACTGAGCGGGTGATCAGAGTCGCGGACTTGCAAGTGGTTGATGGATGTCATCGTATACCAATTGCGTACACCGATGCCCATACTGTCAATCACTGAATTGGCTTGTTCAGACAAACAACGACTGTAGCTGACATGTGGTCGTGAATACTACAGCTTACAGTAGTTATAGTTTTCCCAGTTGAATTCGATCAGTCTATTTGTCGCCACCTGCAAAAGGTGAAGCACCGCCTTCTGTGTATTTTCAAAAATGAAAAATCATTAATAAAATCGTACCCAGAATAACATTATCAGAAAGTGATATACTCATATTGAGTCAGTTTGGTTTAACGCCGCTTTTTAAGAGTATTTCAGTTATATCATGGCGTTTCAGCTTAATATTGGAGGAAAGGACTGAGTGATGTACCTCATACAAGTTTACCACTTTAATGAACCCCAAGAGTATGGTATAATGCACGACAAACTTAGTAAGATCATTATAAGAGACGAGCATAGGTTTCTGGCACGCAACACCGGACAACGAACTGTTGTGCATCAGACGACTGGACCACCGATGCTATGATTGGTTTGTTGGTTTGTTGTTGTACGCTGCACTAAGTATGAAACAAAAAGTTCGGTGTATATGAAGATAAGAGAGTGATGCTTAACGTTTTCTAAGGTTTTTTTTTGGTTGGTTTGTTGTTTAACGCCGCACTCAGTCATATTCCAGCTATATGACGGCGGTCGGTAAAATAATCGAGTCTGGACCAGACAATCCAGTGATTAATATCATGAGCATCGATCCACCCAATTGGGATCGATGACATGCATCAACCGAGTCAGCGAGCCTGACCACCCGATCCCGTTAGTTGCCTTTTACGACAAGCATAGTCACCTTTTACGGCAAGCATGGGTTGCTGAAGACCTATTCTACCCCGAAAGTTTTCTAAGGTGTGTATAGGATGGTTAATATCAAGGCATAGATGTTTGATCCTTAAATTAAATAAATTAAATTGAGTCTATGTGTTCCGGATTGACATGTTCACAAATAATTCACCATCGGGATACTGGGTTCGTTTAGATCCTCAGCAACATCTGCTGGCCGTAAGTGGCGACCAAATGGATCGGGTGGTCAGATTCCAAGACGTGTTTCATAACTTGTCATCGTACACCTACGGCGTGGATAGGTGTTCACAATATCGATCACTGGATTGTCTGGTCCCATTGAAATTCCATACCTCTGCTTAACATGAACACTCTACTCTCATACTGACTCCGCGCCTACCAGTCTTTGTTTTATCCCTTTAATGCCGAGTGACAGGCAGGGTAACAACAAGTACCATCTCTTAAAGTATTCTGGTTTGGCGCGGCCAGGGGATCGCACCACCGACTTCACGCTCTTCGATAAGACGCTCTATCCAGTAGACCGAGGTCTTATAAATGTGAAAGGTTTATAAAGTAGCCCCTGAAACGCTTCGTGACTGTAATCCTATTACCCGTTTTTACAGCTCCAACTCTTAAATTACAACTCATTTCACCAAATGTCGTGACATTAAACTTTCTTCACAAACCCAAGCCATTCATTTACGTCAATTACGTGCACCCTGATGACATTCCACGGAAACCAAGGCGTGTTTCATTTCCAGTATAACGTGGACTTTACCGTAGGAATATGAAGTAGCTGTAAGGACCACGTACATGTCTCAGCACTTTGCACCTAGTGTTCTTCAGTAGACATACTTATACAAATCAAGGCGATGAGAAAGTTCCCCTCAGAAGAATCAATTCATCTTATCGAAGACTGAACCAACTGTATACAAAATATGCACAACACATACTGAGGGCGAACAGCTATGTCCCCAGTGCTATCATTTGAATGTGAAGTTAATACTTTAAACTGAAATTGCAAATACTCTATCGATTTCTTCTTTCGAAATGTGAAGGCAGGATGAAACATTTAAGTTGTTTTCAGGTTTTGAAACCGGAGAATCGCAGACAAATTACCTTCTGAGACTCTATCATGTATAGGTAAGACGAGATCAATGACAGTCATTTACCAATCGTGTTAACATTGAACAAAGTAGGTTTCAATAAGACGTCTTGCTGAGGAGAACCATTTTGATTAAAGCACAGAACAGATAGAGAGTAAACACTAAGTATGATGATGGTAATTACAATTGTTAGATCAATGAATTTATTTGGATGAAGAGTTGCATTGCTGTCTAAGCTGAAAAAATCACTGTGAAATACAAGTAGGCGAATGACTTTAGATACATTTCAAGATAGTTATTGATAGGTGCCTGAAAGGTAAATGCTTTGAAACAGAAAGACGATTACGTTTAGACACAATCCACGACGAAAATGATATGGATAATAGAAGTTCTGTACCAATATACGAAAGGCTATAAATGGGTAGATTATGAAACATATTATATGTATGTATGCTTGTATGTATATAAGAACGTATGTTTGTTGTTAACGCCGCACTCAGCAATAGTCCAGCTTTATGACGGCGGTTAGTAAATAATTGTGTCTTAACCAAACAATCAAGTGATTAAACTCTTGAGTATCGATCCATGCATTTGGTTAGTTGGTTGGTTTGTTGTTTAACGCCGCACTCAGCAAAATTCAAGCTATATGACGGCGATCTGTAAATAATTGAGTCTGGACCAGACAATCCAGTGATTAATATCATGAGCATCGATCCACGCCATTGGGATCGATGACATGCATCAAGCAAGTCAGCGAGCCTGACTACCCGATCACCTTAGTCGCCTTTTACGACAAGCAAATTAAAGTTGCCTTTTACGGTAAGCATGGGTTGCTGAAGATCTATTCTACCCCGGATCTTCCCATGCGTTTGGAAAGCCTGACCACCCGATCCTGTTTGTCGCCTTACGACACCTGTGTATTGTATTTAAATTGAGCTGTATTTTGCAAATAAAGCCTAAATGACTGGAGAACAAGTAAATACAAACATTAACGATATATTGCGACACATGCCTGCCCACACAGAGGTTCAGTGCAGCGTGCTCATGTAATGTTGTAAACATCTTCGACTTTGGGTCGATTGGAGTGCTCTTCCCACAATATGCGGTCACACAATGATCACATGCACGGAGCTGAAGTGAAGTACAAAGTTCTGAATTGATGGCATTTTACTGAGATAGGAGTAATTAACATCCAACTGATTCAATGTATTTGTCCAAATGATAAAAGTAGGTGTCGCTGTGCATTCTTACTGTCCTTGACGCACCGTTTTGCATAAAAGCATGATTAGTAGTATTCAATTTTCATCTATTAATGAACATCATAATGATTTACCTGTTGATTTGTTTAAAAAAAGCTAAAACATACAAGTAGAAATCCTCAAATGGTAAATGGCTTAAGAATACACTGAGGATGAAATTGATATTGGTGACACTTTAAAATACAAAGATTCTGATACATACATATACATAATATATTGTTTATTATTTCGTATCCTCCAGATACTGATCTGTCTCTCATCTGGATGGCGGTATTGATAGTGTATATCTAATTAATGCATGTCTATGTATTTGTCAGTTTTACAGTGATATGCCTTTAAGGTGTCACATATTCCAGACTGTCTGGCTTTCAAACCTTAAAGCAATAGGCAAAATCCATGATAGAAACTAAAAATTATAAACCACTGTAGGGCGTGTTTGTTCTCATGTTTTCTCAAAGAGAGAATCAAAGGTTTACGTGGGTTTCTTATATTTCAAACAAAATACGTAAAGCAAATTGTTATGAAATATGTCTTTTGGAAGAACAATATGACATTGATATAATTAGAATAATCATTTTAATCAACTGTATCAAACAAGGTAGTGGTTCGAGGTGACAAATTGAAACGCAAAGGTTTACCTAGAAATTGGTACGTAGAGAACTAAATCGTGAAATCAAAAAAAGACCACACAAGATCAATGAATAATCAATCTATTATGTGGAAACACACAATGTTAGATTTACAGTCACTTAAGGCAACACAGTGTGTCCAAAAAGTGGCAGCAGCAATAAGTAGCAGGCCGTGTAAGTAATGTGAGTGCACTCACGAATGTTCAGATGTTTTTGTCACGTCTCCGTTCTCGAATCTGAGATAGTGTTGGAAGCTGGCAGGAATTCGGCTTTTACAACGAGGTATGCAAACCGCACCTGGCCTGAAACCGCCCTCTTATCACTCTTGTACAAGTACTGCGAACCTTCCAGAAACTCTCTCCTTCCTAACTTCTCGAAAAATCACTGCCTCCAGTCACTCCTCACTGCTTTCATTGGCGGGCACAATCAGCGATGACTGTCTTGACGCCGAACACTCTTCCATCAGCTAAATTATTTTGTTTTTCGACATTCTATTGCTTCTTAACTAACACGTAATTTATACCGTAAGAATATAAGTAGGAAGTTTAGTGCTTTTCCGGTAATCAAGAATCTTGAACCATCGTAAAGTCTGTCGTAAACCTTTCTTTAAAATTCTCTACAATAACTTTTGGCATTTCCAAAGAGACACACAAATTGTATATGTCACTACATTCGGAGACAGAGGGCAAACTACAAGATACTTGCAATAGCTATCCGTGTCCACACTGGCGGCAGCGTTTTATCAGGTGTGTAACGAAGGTGTTACGCACAGAGAAATAGCGTGCTGTGTTCATAAACAAGGACGGAAACTTTAATTTCCACTCTCTAACGCCGACAACGCTCGACGTTTTACTAGCTCTTCAATCTTTTGCTGCCTCTAGCAACACAATTTACAACAGTCTCCACTGACATATAGCATAAGTCAGAACATTGCTATGAAGTCTAACATGTAACAAGACCGAACTAGGTAATAACTGTGTGTTCTCCTTATCACCATCACAACCATGTATGTCATTGTACCACATTGAACTCTTTTTATTCAAAGGAGACCATTGCCAATCCTAGCATGTTTGATTTGTTTCCCTAAAGCCTGATTTGTCCGCCAGCTCAAAAGAGAAGAAATAATATCCCACAAAATATATTCTGAAAAAAATGACTATGGAAATGTTAAAATAACTGACATTGCTTTAATATACTCCTTTCTTAACCTCGAACAACCACAAGTACATAGTTATGGTTCAATTACACCAAAAATGGGCATATTTGTTCTATGAATTCAATGGCCAAATCTGTAACCGAAGATGAATTTTTCAACAGATATGACATCATGTTACCACAATCACTTTGTAGCTGTTGATGATTTCCCTCACTAGACATACAATGTCTCAGTTTCACACTTGACACGTATTACAATGTCAAGACATAAGTTGGAGATGGGCATCAGCGTGGATCTGGTCAACCACAAAGTAGGCTTCAGGTATAGTCATAGCAATATCAACTACCTTAAATCATTGCCACGGTAACCGGATCATCTTTTGGTGGCAAGATCAGCTACTTTTATTACAATGATGCTTAATCTCGGAACTTAGGCGACAATATGAACATTTGTATATTAAAACTTTACAAATAACATGTTAGATATAGCACTACTTCGAAAAAAAACAATTTTGGGAGAATGTCAATATTAGTGCTATTATCAAAACATTTTACCTTTGTACATGGAAGATTCGTCAGGGAGACGACCCGGTATGGATGTCCCTCATGGGTACAATGCTCGAAGCCCATTTCTGACGTCTTGCTGCCGTAATACTGGCTTAAGACAAAACCCAGTCACTAATACGACAATATGAAAACTGGAAAATAAACTTGTGCTGAAGGGGAGTCTCCCTTTAAACAGCATGCAACCGTTCATCAATATTTTTTGTTGACTTTCGTGCAAAAACATTGATCACTGCACTATACACAGTGTTGTTCTACTGCTGAGAATTCGTACCGTTTACCCGTTAAATGATATGAATGTGCACATTGTCCGTGTCCAATGGATGGAAGAAAATTGAGAGATTATGGCCTCCCCCGAGTACAGGCCGAGTGGTCGACTTTAATTAATTATTACCTCAGTTTCATGATTGGTGAATTGATGGTAATTTGCTGCTCCATACTTCTGTCTTTTGGTCGATAGTCTGCAAGGCGTCTCCATGAATGAAACCATCTTAGCGTGGTTATCACATCATCAACACAGCAGATGACACGCGCTTGTCATAAGAGGCGACTGACTGGATCGGATGATCAGAGTCGCGGACTTGCAAGTGGTTGATGGATGTCATCGTATACCAATTGCGTACATCGATGCCCATACTGTCAATCACTGGCTTGTTCAGACAAACAACGACTGTAGCTGACATGTGGTCGTGAATACTACAGCTTACAGTAGTTATAGTTTTCCCAGTTGAATTCGATCAGTCTATAATGTCGCCACCTGCAAAAGGTGAAGCACCGCCTTCTGTGTATTTTCAAAAATGAAAAATCATTAATAAAATCCTCCCCAGAATAACATTATCAGAAAGTGATATCCTCATATTGAAACGTATTCTGGTGAGTCAGTTTGGTTTAACGCCGCTTTTAAGAGTATTTCAGTTAGACTGAGTGATGTAGCTCATACAACTTTACCACTTAAATGAACCCCAAGAGTACGGTATAATGCACGACAAACTTAGTAAGATCATTATCAGGGACGGGCATAGGTTTCTGGCACGCCTAAGGGACGCAACACCGGACAACGAACTGTTGTGCATCAGACGACTGGACCACCGATGCTATGATTGGTTTGTTGGTTTGTTGTTTTACGCCGCACTAAGTATGAAACAAAAAGTTCGGTGTATATGAAGATAAGAGAGTGATGCTTAACGTTTTCTAAGGTTTCTTTTGGTTGGTTTGTTGTTTAAAGCCGCACTCAGCAATATTCCAGCTATATGACGGCGGTCTGTAAAATAATCGAGTCTGGACCAGACAATCCAGTGATTAATATCATGAGCATCGAATCACGCAATTGGGATCGATGACATGCATCAACCAAGTCAGCGAGCCTGACCACCCGATCCCGTTAGTTGCCTTTTACGACAAGCATAGTCATCTTTACGGCAAGCATGGGTTGCTGAAGACCTCTTCTACCCCGAAAGTTTTCTAAGGTGTGTATAGGATGGTTAATATAAAGGCATAGATGTTTGATCCTTAAATTAAAAAAATTAAATTGAGTCTATGTATGCCGGATTGACATGTTCACAAATACTTCACCATCGGGATACTGGGTTCGTTTAGATCCTCAGCAACATCTGCTGGCCGTAAGTGGCGACCAAATGGATCGGGTGGTCAGATTCCATGACGTGTTTCATAACTTGTCATCGTACACCTACGGCGTGGATAGGTGTTCACAATATCGATCACTGGATTGTCTGGTCCCATTGAAATCCCATACCTCTGCTTAACAAGAACACCCCACATTACACTGATTCCGCGCCTACAAGTCTTTGTGTTATCCCTTTAATGCTGAATGACAGGCAGGGTAACAACAAGTACCATCTCTTAAAGTATTCTGGTTTGGCGCGGCCAGGGGATCGCACCAGCGACTTCCCGCTCTTCGATAAGACGCTCTATCCACTAGACCGAGGTCTTATAAATGTGAAAGGTTTATAAAGTAGCCCCTGAAACGCTTCGTGACTGTAATCCTATTACCCGTTTTTACAGCTCCAACTCTTAAATTACAACTCATTTCACCAAATGCCGTGACATTAAACTTTCTACACAAACCCAAGCCATTCATTTACGTCAATTACGTGCACCCTGATGACATTCCACGGAAACCAAGGCGTGTTTCATTTCCAGTATAACGTGGACTTTACCGTAGGAATATGAAGTAGCATTGGTGTAAGGACTACGTACATGTCTCAGCACTTTGCACTGAGTGTTCTTCAGTAGACATACTTATGCAAATCAAGGCGATGAGAAAGTTCCACTCAGAAAATCAATTCATCTTATCGAAGACTAAACCAACTGTATAGAAAATATGCACAACACATACTGAGGGCGAACAGCTATGTCCCCAGTGCTATCATTTGAATATGAAGTTAATACTTTAAACTGAAATTGCAAATCAAGGCGATGAGAAAGTTCCACTCAGAAAATCAATTCATCTTATCGAAGACTAAACCAACTGTATAGAAAATATGCACAACACATACTGAGGGCGAACAGCTATGTCCCCAGTGCTATCATTTGAATATGAAGTTAATACTTTAAACTGAAATTGCAAATCAAGGCGATGAGAAAGTTCCACTCAGAAAATCAATTCATCTTATCGAAGACTAAACCAACTGTATACAAAATATGCACAACACATACTGAGGGCGAACAGCTATGTCCCCAGTGCTATCATTTGAATGTGAAGTTAATACTTTAAACTGAAGTTGCAAATACTCTATCGATTTGTTCCTTCGAAATGTGAAGGCAGGATGTAACATTTTAGTTGTTTTCAGGTTTTGAAACAGGAAAATCGCAGACAAATTACCTTCTGAGACTCTATCATGTATATGTAAGACGAGATCAATGACAGTCATTTAGAAATCGTGTTAACATTGGACAAGGTTGGTTTCAATAAGACGTCTTGCTGAGGAGAACCAGTTTGATTAAAGCACAGAACAGATAGAGAGTAGACACTAAGTATGGTGATGGTAATTACAATTGTTAGATCAATGAATTGATTTGGATGATGAGTTGCATTGCTGTCTAAGCTGAAATAATCACTGTGAAATACAAGTAGGCGAATGACTTGAGATACATTTCAAGATAGTTATTGATAGGTGCCTGAAAGGTAAATGCTTTGAAACAGTAAGACGATAACGTTTAGACACAATCCACGACGAAAATGATATGGATAATATAAGTTATGTACAAATATACGAAAGTCCATCAATGGGTAGATTATTAAACATATTGTATGTATGTTTGCTTGTATGTATATGTGAACGTATGTTTGTTGTTGACGATTCTGATACATGAGTATACATAATATATTGTTTATTGTTTATCATTTCGTATCCTCCATAAACTGATCTGTCTCTCGTCTGGATGGCGGTATTGATTGCGTATTTATAATAATGCATGTCTATGTATTTGTCTGCTTTACAGTGATATGCCTTTAAGGTGTGACATATTCCAAATTGAAATCCTACAAAGATTCCTCATTATTAAAGACCAGTCAGAACTTTTTAATTAGAATATATAATCACTGTCTGGCTTTCAAACCTCAAAGCAAGAGACAAAATCCATGATAGAAACTAAAAATTATAAACTACTGTAGGGCGTGTTTGTTCTCATGTTTTCTCAAAGAGTGAATCAAAGATTTACGTGGGTTTCTTATATTTCAAACAAAATACGTAAAGCAAATTGTTATGAAATATGCCTATTGGAAGAACAATATGACATTGATATTATTAGAATAATCATATTGATAAACCGTATCAAACAAGGCAGTGGTCTGAGGTGACGAATTGAAACGCAAAGGTTAACCCAGAAATTGGTACGTAGAGAACTAAATTGTGAAATCAGAAAATGACCACACAAGATCAATGAATAATCAATCTATTATGTGGAAACACACAATGTTAGATTTACAGTCACTTAAGGCAACACTGTGTGTCCAAAAAGTGGCAGCAGCAATAAGTAGCAGGCCGTGTAAGTAATGTGAGTGCACTCACGAATGTTCAGATGTTTTTGTCACGTCTCTGTTCTCGAATCTGAGATAGTGTTGGAAGCTTGCAGGAGTTCGGTGTTTACAATGAGGTATGCAAACCGCACCTGGCCTCAAACCGCCCTCTTATCACTCTTGTACAAGTACTGCGAACCTTCCAGAAACTCTCTCCTGCCTAACTTCTCGTAAAATCACTGCCTCCAGTCACTACTCACTGCTTTCATAGGTGGGCTCTATCAGCGATGACTGTCTTGACGCCGAACACTATTCCATCAGCTAAATTATTTTGTTTTTCGAAATTTTATTGCATCTTAACTAACACATACAGTAATTTATACAGTAAGAATAAAAGTAGGTAGTTTAGTGCTTTTCCGGTAATCAAGAATATTGAACCATCGTAAAGTCTGTCGTAAACCTTTCTTTAAAATTAAACAACTTAATTAAATAACTTTTGGCATTCCCAAAGAGACACAAAATGTTAGGTATCACTACATTTGGAGACAGAGGGCAAACTACAAGATTCTTGTTATAGCCGTGTCCACACTGGCGGCAGCGTTTTATCAGGCGTGTAACGAAGGTGTCACGCACAGAGAAATACGCGCTGTGTTCATAAACAAGGACGGAAACTTTAATTTCCACTTGCTAACGCCGACAACGCTCGATATTTTACTAGCGCTTCAATCTTTTGCTGCCTCTAGCAACACAATTTACAACAGTCTCCACTGACATATAGCATAAGTCAGAACATTGCTATGAAGTTTAACATGCAACAAGACAAAACTAGGTAATAACTATGACAAACAATGTCTCAGTTTCACACTTGTCACTTATTACAATGTCAAGACATAAGTTGGGAGACGGGCATCAGCGTGGATCTGGTCAACCACAAAGTAGGTTTCAGGAATAGTCATTGCAATATCAACTAGCTTAAATCACAGCCGCGGTAACCGGATCACCCGTTAGGTGGCAAGGTCAGCTCCCTTTATTATGGACCCGTGAAGATTCCGCGGTAGAATAGGTCTTCAGCAACCCATACTTGCCGTTAAAGGTGACTATGCTTGTCTTAAAAGGCGACTAACGGGATCGGGTGGTCAGGCTCGCTGACTTGGTTGATACATGTCATCGATCCCAATTGCATGGATCGATACTCATATCAATCACTGGATTGTCTGGTCCAGACTCGATTATTTACAGACCGCCGTCATATAACTGTATATGAAAACTTTACAAATTACATGTTCGATATAGCACTACTTCGAAAAAAAACGAATTTCGGGATAATATTAGTGCTATTATCAAAACATTTTACCTTTGTACAAGGAAGATTCGTCAGGGAGACGACCCGGTATGGATACCCCTCATGGGTACAATGCTCGAAGCCCATTTCTGGAGTCTTGCTGCCGTAGTACTGGTTTAAGACAAAACCCAGTCACTGATACGACAATATGAAAACTGGAAAATAAACTTGTGCTGAAGGGGAGTCTCCCTTTAAACAGCATGCAACCGTTCATCAATATTTTTTTGTTGACTGGTCCTTTCGTGCAAAAACATTGATGACTTCTCTATACACAGTGTTGTCCTAGTGCTGAGAAGTCGTACCGTTTACCTGTTAAATGATATGAATGCGCACATTGTCCGTGTCCAATGGATGGAAGAAAATTGAGAGATTATGGCCTCCCCCGAGTACAAGTCGAGTGGTCGACTTTGATTAATTATTACCTCAGTTTCATGATTGGTGAATTGATGGTAATTTGCTGCTCCATACGTCTGTGTTTTGGTCGATGGTCTGCAAGGCGTCTCCATAAATGAAACCATCTTAGCGTGGTTATCACATCATCAACACTTCAGATGACACGCGCTTGTCATAAGAGGCGACTGACTGGATCGGGTGATCAGACTCGCGGACTTGCAAGTGGTTGATGGATGTCATCGTATACCAATTGCGTACATCGATGCCCATACTGTCAATCACTGAATTGGCTTGTTCAGACAAACAACGACTGCAGCTGACATGTGGTCGTGAATACCACAGCTTACAGTAGTTATAGTTTTCCGAATTGAATTCGATCAGTCCATTTATCGCAACCTGCAAAAGGTGAAGCACCGCCTTCTGTGTATTTTCAAAAATGAAAAATCATTAATAAAATCGTACCCAGAATAACATTATCAGAAAGTGATATACTCATATTGAAATGTATTCTAGTGAGTCAGTTTGGTATAACGCCGCTTTTTAAGAGTATTTCAGTTATATCACGGCGTTTCAGCTTAATGTGGGAGGAAAGGACTAAGTGATGTAGCTCATACAAGTTTACCTCTTTAATGAACCACAAGAGTATAGTATAACGCACGACAAACCTAGTAAGATCATAATCAGGGTCGAGCATAGGTTTCTGGCACGCCTAAGGAACGCAACACCGGACAACGAACTGTTGTGCATCAGACGACTGGACCACAGACGCTATGATTGGTTGGTTAGTTTGTTGTTTTACGCCGCACTCAGTATAAAACAAAAAGTTCGGTGTATATGAAGATAAAGGAGTGATGCTTAATGTTTTCTAAGGTAAGTATGGGATGGTTAATATAAAGGCATAGATGTTTGATACTTAAATGAAATAAATTAAGTGGCGTCTATGTATGCCGGATTGACATGTTCACTAATAATTCTTCCTCTCACGGGGACCCCATCGGGTAACTGGGTTCGATCAGATCCTCAGCAACTTATGCTGGCTGTAAGAGGCGACCAAATGGATCGGATGGTCACATTCCATGACGTGTTTCATTACTTGTCATCGTACACCTACGGCGTGGATAGGTGTTCACAATATCGATCACTGGATTGTCTGGTCCCATTGAAATCCCATACCTCTGCTTAACAAGAACACCCCACATTATACTGACTCCGCGCCTACCAGTCTTTGTTTTATCCCTTAAATGCTGAATGACAGGCAGTGTAACAACAAGTACCATCTCTTAAAGTATTCTGGTTTGGCGCGGCCAGGGGATCGCACCAGCGACTTCTCGCTCTTCGATAAGACGCTCTATCCACTAGACCGAGGTCTTATAAATGTGAAAGGTTTATAAAGTAGCCCCTGAAACGCTTTGTGACTGTAATCCTAATACCCGTTTTTACAGCTCCAACTCTTATATTACAACTCGTTTCACTAAATGCCGTGACATTAAACTTTCTTCACAAACCCAAGCCATTCATTTACGTCAATTACGTGCACCCTGATGACATTCCACGGAAACCAAGGCGTGTTTCATTACCAGTATAACGTGGACTTTACCGTAGGAATATGAAGTAGCATGGGTGTAAGGACCACGTACATGTCTCAGCACTTTGCACTGAGTGTTCTTCAGTAGACATTCTTATGCAAATCAAGGCGATGAGAAAGTTCCACTCAGAAGAATCAATTCATCTTATCGAAGACTAAACCAACAGTATACAAAATATGCACAACACATACTGAGGGCGAATAGCTTTGTCCCCAGTGCTATCATTTGGATGTGAAGTTAAAACTTTAAACTGAAATTGCAAATACTCTATCGATTTGTTCCTTCGAAATGCGAAGGCAGGATGTGACATTTTAGTTGTTTTTAAGTTTTGAAACCGGAGAATCACAGACAAATTACCTTCTGAGACTCTATCATGTATATGTAAGACGAGATCAATGACAGTCATTTAGAAATCGTGTTAATTGAGGCGAAAGTAGGTTATGAGATTCTTTGCGTTTAAATAAGACGTTTTGATTAAAGCACAGACCAGATGAAGTGTAGATACAATGTATTATGATGGTAATTACAGGTGTTGTATCACATGGATTTGATTTGGGTGACGAGCATTGCTGTCGTAATCACCAAATAATATCAGTAGGCGAATGGCTTTGGATACATTCCAAGATAGTTATTGACAGATGCCTGAAAGGTAAATGCTTTGAAACAGTTAGACTATTACGTTTAGACATAGTTTTATTGTGACGTTTAGGCGAAGTTGGAAAATCATAAAAACAGTGTTAAACCATCTTTTTGAAACAGTATATTCTCTTTCTCTGTCCACTGTCATGTAAGGTCGTGGCAACATTGTTGGAAGTGTCCTGTGTTTATTGAGTTTTTAGTTTCTGGTTATACCGACGTCTGAATTGCCTTGGAAAATAAAGGTGTATCCCCTGATCTGGATTTAAGATGAAACGACACATCAGACACGTCATTCTTAAAATTCCTTCCTGAATATTCATGAGGGAATCGAACACGAGGCCTATCTGACAGGAACCCGGAAATAAATCGTTCAAAATACGGCGCGCCCGCAATGCATGCATAAGTCATATCATATATAAACATATCCTAATGGATGACGAGCATTGCTGTCGTAAACACCATGTAATATCAGTATGCGAATGGCTTTGGATACATTCCAAGATAGTTATTGACAGCTGCCTGAAAGGTAAATGCTTTGAAACCGTAAGACGATTACGTTTAGACATAATCCACGACGAAAAAAATACGATTAATTTGAGCCGTTTACTGTATACGAAAGTCAATAATTGAGAACATGTGAAACATGTTATATGTATGTATATGGGTACGTGTTTGGGATACAAATTCCAATTCAAATATAATGACATATACCCAATCCCGTTTGTCGCTTCTTACGACAAGTTGTAAACAAACTTAAACATCTTATGCAGCCTGAAATGAGAAATACAATAAGTCATTGCTGTATACAAATATACATTACTGACAAAATACTAAAGTGAATTAAAAGCTAATTTATAAAACAAGATCAGTATATACAGAACAACTCTCTTCTACCATATAGTTGGTTGCTTGGTTTGTTGTGTAACGTCGCACTCAGCAATATTCCAGCTATATGACGGCGGTCTGTAAATAATCGAGTCTGGACCAGACAATCCAGTGATTAATATCATGAACATCGATCCACGCAATTGGGATCGATGACATCTATCAACCAAGTCAGCGAGCCTGACCACCCGATCCCGTTAGTCGCCTTTTACGACAAGCATAGTCGCCTTTTACGGCAAGTATGGGTTGCTGAAGACCTATTCTACCCCGGAATCTTCACGGGTCTTCTACCATATAGTCATTTATATTATACAGTCATTTATATTTAACTGTATAGAACAGTGTGCGTGTGTGTGTGCGTGTGTTGTCGGTACAAATTAAATGGAAATAAAATGGTCGAACCCCTTGATGCCTACGCACATCTAAACTTTATTTATATGTAAGTAAATAGTGTCGGAAGAGACAGTCTGCGGTAACTACTTAAAGCCTACAGGAGTACTATGTATAATTTGAGCGTCTGTCTTGCATCCCCTCTAGAAATAAAATGGTCGAACCCCTTGATGCCTACGCAAATCTAAACGACAAGGACAGAGAATAAACAGACCACAAGAAACCGTTCAAGAACTGTATGAACAACAAACTTGAAAAGAGTTTACTCCCTCATCGCTATTGTGCATTTATATGTAAGAAAATAGTGTCGGAAGAGACAGTCTGCGGTAACAAATTAAAGCCTATAGGAGGTCTCTATATAATTTGAGCGTCTGTCTTGCATCCCCTCTAGATGTAGATACTGGATACATCCTTCACCTCCTACGAACGTGTATAAGTTGACAGTGTCTGACGTTTATAGACGAGGAAAGCTGGGGGTTGCAGCCAAGACATTCGGATTGTATGTTTCCTGTTGTTGAACCAATGCAAGTAATGCTTGAATTCAGGACCGCCTCCGTGGTCTAGTGGTTGAGCGTCCGCCCGAAGAGCGGAAGGTCCGGGGTTCGATCCCCGGCCGCGTCTTACCAAAAGACGTTAAAAGATTGTACTTGTTGTTACCCTGTCTGGCGCTCGGCATTAAGGGGCTAAAAACAAGGACTGGTCGGCTCGGAGTCAGTATACTGTGTCTGAGTGGAGTATTCATGTTAAACTGCGGCCTGGTATCTCAGTGAGCTAGCACTATAAATCGGCATCAGTCCGGACTAGTACAAGCAGCCACACAAACACACACACGTTCATGCACGTCGCTATATAAGTGCAATAATCTTGGACGCGACGTTAAGCCCAAATTCACCTCACCTCACCTTAATTTCAGTGCTAATCTTATTGCACTAATTTTACGACAATCGACCTTGCTAATTTCGTAATACTGTCATCAATTTGTTTGTTTATTATTCAACGCCTCGCTCAGCAATATTCCAGCTATGTGACGGCGGTCTGTAAATAATCGAATGTGGACCAGACAATCCAGTGATTAATATCATTGATTTACACATCGTCAAATATCTATAACATTGCTGACGGCGGTGTTAAATAAAAAAACAGAGCACTGAGAAATTTATTCTAGTTGTCAATCACTTAAAAACTCCCATACAGTTTCTAATCAGAATCAAAGCGGCGTTAAACCCAAATCACTCACCCAATCTTTCTTATCAGAAAACCTAAATTATTTTATAGAAACAAATCAACCAAGTCAGCGAGCCTGACCACCCGATCCCGTCAGTCGCCTTTTACGACAAGCATAGTCACCCTTTACGGCAAGCATGGGTTGCTGAAGACCTATTCTACCCCGGTATCTTCACGGGTCTTATTATTGATAAGGGAATCGAACACGAGGCCTACCTGACAGGAACTCGGAAATAATTAAATCGTTCAAAATATGGTGCACTCGCAATGCATGCATGCATGCATGAGTCGTATCATATATACATATGCTAAAGTACGGAAGCCTTTTAGGGCCATTTTGGTTTTTTTGGTTTTTGATACTATCTTGAATTTCAAGATACAGAAGTTGAAATTTCAAGATAAGTTGAAAATTCAAGATAATAATAAATTTCAAGATAATAAGTTGAAATTTCAACTTAATATCTTGAAATTTCAACTTCTGTATCTTGAAATTGCAACTTAATATCTTGAAATTTCAACTTTTGTATCTTGAAATTTCGACTTAGCCTAAAAGGCTTCCGTACTAAGGTGTATTGTATGCTTTTTTCTTAAAAATTAAAATCAAATGCAACTTTACACTGTACGAGTGGATCTACTGGCTAACACCAAGATCCAAGGAAAGGAGTCGGCCCCCCATACTTGGCACAACCCTCGAGGCGTGAAGATCAAGGGCTAGACAGACCATTCCCTGCAGGTGAGAGAACACACCAGGAAAGAAGAAAGAGGCCATTGACGTCTCCCCTTTACAACCCATTGTCAGGCCATGCATCTTCATTGTAATCTCTTGACAGTTCTGTTTCATTATTGACAGTTCTTCCAGAGTTTCCTTATTATCTACCTACACTATCGACACATCTTGGTTCCTTTCCTAAGGTCAGTCCTTTGATTTGTCAGCGGTGATTTTGTTATGAACATATTTAACCCTTTACCCTTTCCTGATTTACCTTCATCTGGCCACACGATGCCAACTTTCAACGGGGTAATGTTGGAGAGTCAGTCTGTAAACAGAACACCCGCCTCTAGTCCAATGAATGAAAGTGACCTGCAGGAGAAACCTTAATACAGCATGATGTGTTCAGTTTGATAAAGTGATTTTGTACCACATTAATCGACTGCACCCGTGACGATTTCGGGGTAGAATAGGTCTTCAGCAACCTTTGCTTGCCGTAAAAGGTGACTATGCCTGTCGTAAAAGGCGACTAACGGGATCGGTGACTTGGTTGATGCATGTCATCGTATCCTAATTGCGTGGATCGATTCTCATGATATCAATCACTGGATTGTCTGATCCAGACTTGATTATTTACAGACCATATTCATCCTGACTTTGTAGTTATACTTTACAGTTTTAAGGTGTGTTATACAAGTAGCAACTGATAATTTTTTCAACTTGTTTAAATGGGCCCTCAACGTTGACAATAAGAGCAGCTCCTGTCCAAAGTTAATTGATGAATCCAACAAGATTAAGGGGAATAATGCTGTCATTGTCTTTTACTCTGCTCATGGCACGCTCAACATGGATACGGAGGGAGGCAATCATTTCTGTATGTCCTCGCTCTTACTAAACTGACGGCGAGAATGTAAGAGTGGTGAGATGTTAAGACCAACATTGATTTCACTCAACTTCTTGCCTGTAGTTAATCCCTTGTCGACCGCCTCCGTGGTCTTGTGGTAGAGCGTCCGCCCGGAGAGCGGAAGGTCCAGGGTTCGATCCCGGGCCGCGTCATACAAAAAGACGTTAAAAGATTGTACTTGTTGTTACCCTGTCTGGCGCTCGGCATTAAGGGGCTAAAACAAGGACTGGTCGGCTCGGAGTCAGTATACTGTGTCTGAGTGGGGTATTCATGTTAAACTGCGGCATGGTATCTCAGTGAGCTAGCACTATAAATCGGCATCAGTCCGGACTAGTACAAGCAGCCACACACACACATACACGTGCATGCACGTCGCTATATAAGTGCAATAATCTTGGACGCGACGTTAAACCCAATTTCACCTCACCTCACCTAATCCCTTGTCAGCCATGACACTATCACCGGGCTCTAGTAGTCGAATATAACGCTAAACTGAACAAGTTCAACATCAGACATACAACCAGTATATGAACAAGATACAAATGTGTAACTGAATTTAAATTTACAATACAATAAATGATTACTCTTGAAGGCAAGTTAATTTGAAACATGAAGGCATATATCTATCAACTAAAACCCCAGGGGGACATGGGGGCATGCTACCAAGCACAATGTACAAATAAATGGCCATGTGAATTTTTTTTTCTACTACAGTACTAATAAGGTTGTTAAAACGGACAGATAAATCTAGTTCTAGGAGATCAGCACTACATAAAGCCATTTTTAAAAAAACATCTATGAACAGCATTGACCTCGGTCTTCCAGCAGGAGAGAAAATTTCACTTTGAACATAGTGTGCACTTTGCATGTTTGAGGCACTAGGCTGAATGCAAGAGAAAAAAGCTCAAAAAGGAGCATGTGTTCGAAAACCAGTGTAAAATCATATCAGAATCAAGAAGTGCTAAAACTCCAAATTTTTACAAATAAATGCTATGTTTCAGGTTTACATTTGTGTCAAGTCTTTGGAAGGCATTTTCAAGAGATACACATAAGGAAGAGAATTTATGGATGTCAACTTCCCTACATTTGTTTTATTAAGTTCACAACATTCCTTTTCTCTCTGGACCCGTGAAGATTCCGGGGTAGAATAGGTCTTCAGCAACCCATGCTTCCCGTAAAAGGCGACTATGCTTGTCGTAAAAGGCGACTAACGGGATCGGGTGGTCAGGCTCGCTGACTTGAAAGTCATCGATCCCAATTGCGTGGATCGATGCTCATGATATCAATCACTGGACTGTCTGGTCTAGACTCGATTATTTACAGACCGCCGTCATATAGCTGGAATATTGCGGAGTGCGGCGTAAAAAACAAACAAACTTTATACTAAGTGTAGACCCGATCAGTTTTTATTTGTTTGTAATGAAATTAAGTAAATATTATTATATTGATATGTTTAATATAATTTTCCCATAAAACCAAAAACATCTAAACAGAACTATTGTTTCAATTTACTGTCAATAAATTAATGAACCAAATCAGCGAAATTGACCACCTGATCCCGTTAGTCGCTTCGCACGACAAGCGCCTTTTACGGCAAGTCAACTGCACCTACTCATGTTTAGCGGGGTCTATTCCATGCTCATACAGAATTATGGCCAAGCGATAATTAGAATGGCAAAAGTTGCCAACGTAATGCCGACGTTTATATTCTAATCATGAAGCAATTTCACAACGATTTGGATTACGTTTCCAAGTCCTGATTTAACTCAGAAGTTTCCGATCAATGTACAAGTATAGACATATCAGCTTTGACGTGTATGTCAAACGTTGTATGTAAGGTTTCTCTTATTGAGCGATGTGTATATCAAATGTACGAAATAAGCACGGCCAAACTAAACTTAACCAAACTGAACATGCGATTAAATCATTTACAGACTCAATCGAATGCAACAAATGCGAACCATAGCCCCGACACACACACACACACACACACACACACACACACACACACACACACACTGTAGAACCAGCCTGACAACTGTGAAGTGGATGCTTTGTTTGCGAAAAGCACAAGCAAGCTTTTCAGTGAGCCCAAAAATGTTGAAGTGAACATTCATCATGCATACACATTATCAGAATGCAAAACCTGACAGCATAAGGTGAGGTGAAAGGGGTTTTTTTTACGTCGCATCCAGGATTATTGCTATCATATAGCGACGTGCATGCACGTGTGTGTGTGTGGCTGCTTGTACTAGTCCGGACTCATGCCGATTTATAGTGCTAGCCCACTGAGATACCATGCCGCAGTTTAACATGAATACTCCACTCAGACAACAGTATACTGACTCCGAGACGACCAGTCCTTATTTTAGCCCGTTAATGCCGAACGCCAGACAGGGCAACAACGTGTACCATAGGTTAACGTCTTTTGGTATGACGCGCCCGAGGATCGGACCCGGACCTTCCCTCTCCGGGCGGACGCCACTAGACCACGGAGGCGGTCACTGCCAACATAAACAACGGGAGTGATGGGTGAGGATCCACCGTCATATACCGAGGACTGTTCCCGTGTTGCCGCCACATATCTGATAACGGGTATATCGCGTGTCAAATCCCCCCATGGCGACTGGTATCTGCGAATACTGCATCTCAATGATCGTTTCCTCAGCGCCAGCTGTGGTGGGACACAAGTGGACAAAGAGCAACCAGCAGATTGCGGGAAGTATGTATAAGGGCCTACAGACCTTAAACCTTTCATTCAGCAACATGAACCGGGTAACCTTTCGAGCATAATAACGGGAGACCACTGTACCAGACACAATACCGTTCAATACGTACAGAACGTGTAACCTATGCCAGCACGCATTCCAGTGATGTCGCTAATTGACCATCTCTTGGATGACGCTACTACGCCATCATGTGATGTAAATCTAGCTGCGGGTCAGTGTAAGTAAACCATTACGATTTGTCTTCTTCGTCCTGTCACCACGATAATGATAGTTGGTGTGTGATCACGAGTTATAAAGTGATGAACGTAAATGAGTGTTTTGCTCCAACATGAAGCAGAGAAGACGTCACACAAGTGCAAAACCCGCCACGAGAAGACCCAACAGCTATACCAGTCATTAAGGAACTGATAACGTTATAAGGTCATCCTGTCATCTTTGATGTGAAACAATAGTACATCACCTGTTAAAGTTACTAAGTCATCATATAATGGAAGTCAATTCTTAATACATTTCCGTCTCGCCACGATAATAATCCTGAATCCATCAGTCGTCTTCGTGGGATTCTCCAAAGTGGTAAACGTCTGACATATGACATATAGTATGGCTTCCATTCAACATTTAAGCTAATGTCCATTGTGATATATTTAAAATTAATGCTGATGAAGATGACAAAGGACCATTCATCGACTTGTTGGTTTATTTCCACAGACATTCATGTCATATAAATGTCAACGTAAGTGAATAACTCATCTTGATTATCTGCCAAAATACATACCAATGGGCGTAAATAGTAAAACAGCTGTGAAAATTACACGAATGAATCACTAAACATCATTGATGACACCATGTGTTCGCGAAAGGAGGTAAGAATAATTTATCCTGCTCTAGATCTATAGGTAGCAAAGGTCTCCATAATCAGCCCTCTTGCTTTACAGACTCAGATTCTTTATTTCTCCATAGACGACCGACGGTGGTACAAAGCATATATACGGTACAGAAATAAATAGAATATGTACATCAAGAAGGCTGTGTGCAAAGTGGTAATTACAAATAATACATTATGATAGACGTTTAAGCTCGTTTAGTTTTGTTGAAAATAGATTTTTTGATGAAAACACATTTAACCAAATTAGAAATGGAATAAGTGAAAGTATTTTGTTATCAAAAGCTTGACATCGAAATATATAATGGAATTCATCAGCTATTGCCGGGGGGTTACAAAGTGAACATAGACGTTGTTCTCTGGGTACATTACCCCAGCGGCCAGTCTCGACTGGTAAATTGTGGTTAATAGTGTGGAATGTTAAGAGCAGTTAATAATCAGATTTATGTAGATAGAGATAGTTTTCAAATAATTGCATTTCTTTCAGATATTAATAATATATAGGAACCTTTTGAACTCGACAATATTGATAACTGTGGTTACTAGTGCGGTAAAAAACAGATTTAGGTATATAGAGATAGTTTTCAAATAATGGCATTTCTTTTAGATATTAATTATAGGAACCTTTTGAACTCGACAATATTGAACTTCTCCAGGATTGTAGAAAATGAACGGTCAATATTCTTGTTGTAATTACATGGCATATTATATACTTTGTTCGAGCCACAGGAGCTTAATAAACATTCTTATTATATAACCAAGGGTGAATACAGGGGTTTACGTTAGCATCCATCTTAATGAAGCCCCTTATGAACTCGAATTCCATCGGCTATCACAATAATCCACTAACAGGCCCTAGTCTTTTCTTTAATTACATTACACTTGCCAACCTGCAGTTCCGAGGTTATCAAAGTCCTGCATTTTTAGATCTGTTCGGTCGTAAGCTGAAGTTTCTTTTTGAGGGACATGATTTATGGTATTTCGTGGCACTGACATGGCGCGGGAAAAACACTTTCCTTGACACATCCGTAATTATTGTGGTATTGAAAGCAGCAGAGGATTTCGAGGACACGAATACGACAGAAAAACGGTATTGTAACTCTGGTTGGAATACAAATGACAGGAAGTTTTAGTTCAAAGACATTACAGCCTGCGACAGAAGTGATGCAGGTTTGTAACTTTGCCTTTGGCAACCAGCTCACTCGTGGAGCAAGACGTATTGCGGATTTTACTCTTTCAGTTCAACACCTTGAATATATAACCTTTTATTCCTCCAAAGAAGAGTACAAAAAAGACGAAAATAATGATGAACATTTATCAGAACAACATATTATTTTGCATTAAATATGCAGAATGGTAATGCTGATATATTGAGAGTTATTTGAACACCATTGTAAACATTGGCTTTACATATTTAACACACACTCTTGCAAAGTCTTTTGCATCTTTATCACATATTCTGTAATCTGTTCTGCAAGACAACATATATTCAGTGAGCTTTGCAGAGTCCATACCATGCAGGTAGCAGCTAAAGTCAACATCACCGATATTGATCAACTTCATCCAGAGCTGATCCCGAATGTCACACGTACATTCACACTCAACAACTGCATGTGTCACTGGATCACGATACACAAAACAACATTTGTGGCACAGTCCTGTATCACACATGTCCTTTGCGGTGGCACATGTCCTTATCACAAAGTTAGAGTTCAGTCTCAGAGTTGGGTCGTCTAAGGAGATCTGCCAGGCTGGATGGACATCTTATAGTCGATGGATTTGACTAAACGTCTGGAGTTCTGGATCAGCAGCAACGCTCTGCCTTCAGGCTGAGCCATGGTGAGATTTTAGAGCTTTACTCACTAATCGTTTCCACCTCTGTTTCCCTTTGAAGATACCATAACGCAGGAACGACAGCAGAGGATCCATGAGATTGTATTTGGATAACAATCTGATGGCGTCCTGATGATGAGGTTGTCAGTTGGTGAGGCAGGAACTTCGGGTTCATGTTGATGATGCGCTCCAGGAAATACAACTTTCTTTGATCTATACGGTATTCGATGGGTAGAACACCAAGAAGACTCAAGCAGACAACAGTACGGGTCAGTCGCGGCACGTCTTGGATAGATTTTATGACATATCTGAACGACCTCTCAAGCACCAGCAGCTCTACCTTTGATAGATTTGATCCATACAGAGTCCTTGGGAGGTACATATTATTTACCACAATCAAGCTAGTTATAGGATTCAGGAACCTAGGATGACAACCTCGTGAAATCAGCGTTCTTACCTCAGGTTGACTGAAGCTTGAGTAACCTGTTCAAGGGATGACATGTTGCCAGAGAGTACCAAACCAACATGACTGATGGTGTTCGTCAATGGAATGGGTTCACTGTACAGCTTCAGTTCAGATCTGTGTTGAGTCCCCTTGCGGCAAGGGAATGATACAATCTCACTTTTGGAAGATGACAATATGTATCGCCAGTCACAGCTGTAGTCCTCAGCTGTTTTCAACATTAATTTCAATGCTGACACTCTTGATGAAACAAGGGCTACATCATTGGCTTCCGTCGGAGAACAGGTATTCAAATCCATAACCACAGCACGAAGTCACGATTTCGACAGTTTCTGGAGGAGGGCGTCAATGTACAAGAGGTACAAATTCCCCGACAACACACCACCTTGTCTTATTCTCTGTTTCATGGATACGGGTCTAGAGCACATTGAGTCTACACACACAACCATCTATGTGTACATGTTGTCAAGCACTAGCCATAGAGACCCTTTGATTCCGAACTCGAATATTTTGTACTAAAGAGATCCATGCCACACTGTGTCAAATACTTTACACGTTTCTAAGAAGGGGACATGGACATCTTCATTGAATTGATACCTATTCGGCAGATTGAAGGAAAAGGTTACTTTTTATTCTTTGCCAACGATAAGATATCAGATTCTTTAATAATGTTGAATGTCACTTCAGTCCAATGTCCGAGAGAAAATAGTGTCACCTAGTTGTATCTTGATACGAGTAGAACAGCTTGTATTTGGTACCCCCTTATTATGTTTCTAGGTTTGTCAGCACCATACTCATGCTTGTGGGTCTAAATAAAGCGACAAAACCTTTTCCATATCCAATAGAAATCTCTGCATAAAGCAGAGTCGATTGTACAATTCCGACTATATCATGAGCATGTGTTTATGAATCACTATCAGATAGTTCTGATACCTGGTGTTCGCAAAAAGGTGATCCTAATCTGGTGGCCCCCGTCACAAACACATGCAAAGGCAGGTCAATTGTTCACATGAAAAAACATGTGAACATATTTACAAGTCAAAATAGGGAATTGCATCGGACATCATTTTTGTCACTGATGCATCAAATTTTGAAATGTCCTCCAGATGTCTACCATTAACTTTTTGAAAGCTTTACTGAGGCCCTGAATGGTGTAACTTTCATGAAAGAACTTCTGAGCAAGAGTCCTGCATCACTTCGGGCTATCCTCCTACCTTAAACTTCAACGCCGTGATAAAACTGGAATACTGTTCACAGCTGCATTACACCCAACTAACCTACTCACAAGATCAATTATAACCTGGAATCTTCACAGTACAATTTTTTCCGCTATGAGCCATATACAATGTACGTGTAATGATTTCAGATTACAGACTGTGCGATGCTTCCTGACGTTTCATCTGTGACGACAATAGCTGTCTCGTCGTTATATCAAGTATATCGCTAACAAGAATACAGCATGACGAGCTGCACTCTTTGCACTTGTACAATGTACCATCGTGTTTTCGAAAACATTGACGATTGTGTACTGCCATATCATTATATTTTTTTATATACTGTTCAAGATATTTTTTATTCGAAAACTTTCGAGTGTCCAGCTATCAATTGCAGTGAAAAGGACGATTCTCAATTCAATTTTCTTGTTTATTCCAGATGACTCTTCTCAATTCCTTTCCCATCGCATTCATATGTACACATTTCATCACTACACGCAATCAATAGGTCATTATCCAACGAGGCGTTTTTCTTGACAAATCACCAGCATTTCGTGTGCATTTTCTTTCTGATATTACATCCCTCTTGACGGCTGACATTAGAACTGTCAGAACTGTCTATCAAAAGTCAAATTGCGAGGCAACACGACGAATCTACATGTAACGTTCTTCCCTGTTTCCTGGCAATTTAGAGGATAGACGTGGGTTCATTAGATCAATCATTGTTCAAACTTGAGGTTGTCAAGGTTCTACACACATGTTCAGTCACACGGTGCACTCCTTTTAATATTGTTTAAGGGCTTTGCATGGATATTTGTGTGACGCTTAGAGAATCATATTTGATGCCATACAATGAACAGATTACTTGAAACATCTCCATCTGCCTAACCATATGCTCCTTTTGGAAAAGTCCTGTCAATAATCATAAGATCTTCTGCTGACAGGAGAGGCCATTGTACGATTCCGACTATATCATAAGCATGTCTGCATCGAACCGTTGTTTGACAGCAATTTACAGGTAAAATGTCTGTATTCATGGTACAACGAATATACAAGATAAAGTCAACGGATTATAAACAACATTAACTTTGAAATAATCTAAGAGGTCGAAGAATAATACTTAACATTCCGTTAGATTGGTTGGTTGGTTGGTTTGTTGTTAACGCCGCACTCAGCAATATTCCAGCTATATGACGGCGGTCTGTAAATAATCGAGTCTGGACCAGAGAATCCAGTGATTAATATCATGAGCATCGATCCACGCAATTGGGATCAATGACATGCATCAACCAAGTCAGCGAGCCTGACAACCCGATCCCGTTAGTCGCCTTTTACGACAAGCATAGTCACCTTTTACGGCAAGCATGGGTCCCTGAAGGCCTATTCTACCCTGGAATCTTCACGGGTCTCATTCCGTTAGAGAGAAAACATAAACCATGGGTACTCCGTTCTTTCGGTTACAACACAGCATGACTAGATTCCAGATGTCCCCAGAGCATTCATATATTACATTAAACTAACTTACCAAGCAAAAGAAAGTATACACTTGAAAATTAGATTTGACCCTGTCAAAGGGTCAAAAACTAGTCTAGTCACGGTCTAGTGACCGCAGCGTTCCCTCGCTTTAATTGTTGGCTTCCGTCACCATCATCATTGTCCAGTGTTTTTGCATTCCTTGTGAGAATTAACGACCCATAATTTTGATTTTCTAGTGATTTGATGGCACACTTTTATCATAGACTTATTTGAGTGAGTGAGTTTGGTTTGACGCCGCTTTTAGCAACATTCCAGCAATATCACGGCGGGGGATAGCACCCATTGTACCCTCTTATATGATATCTGGTATTTCGTATATGTTTGCTTCTTTATTCATGAGTTAAAAATGTTTTTATGACTTTAAATTTTCGCGCTGTTTGTACTCATAGATATGTCTCATGTATAGATGATCGTTTTTACACTCTTAATAGGTGTACATATCTGGTTGTAAATCATTAGTGGTATCGTTGGATAGCTTATGTTCAGCGCTATATTTTGGTACTTACACCACCCATATTGGTTTTGTAGTTAGCATGAGTATTCCCTATGTTAAGAAACACACTTAGGCTAAAGTCTCAAGACTATTATATTTCCCTAGCTGACCTCTCCGACGTCCGCACCCTCGTATAAAACACTCGTCAAAATCATGTGTCTTGACCTCCAGGTTTCATTGGCTGTCTATGCTTCTTGTCAATAACTTGTTAAAGTGTTGTTTTAGCTGCGCGTTCGGTTCCAAATTCAATTTAGCGCTGTTAAATCTACAGGTAACCTAGCTCTAAATTGAAAACACAATATGTTCATCTCCTAATTAAATCAACTGGGTACGAAACCTAAAGTATAGTTTACATCTTGTTAGTGAAAGTCCAGAAATGTGCAACAATTGTTATGGTGCTTCTCTGATGAACACAGTAAACGCAACATTCGACGCAATACAAACTCTTGATTTGGATCAAAGTCAATCAATTCTACCTCATCGAGGTCAGTCGAGTTTATTCCACAGCTGAAATACAATGGGGTGTTTAGATACTGCGAATTTCATGCTGGTTCTTATAGTCTGATCACGTAGCAATTTCAATGTGATTTAGATTACATTTCCAAGCCCTCAAATGTGATCAAACTACGAAGATGTGTTCGTCAATTGACACTTCCTGATATATACAACGTATTTCAACATTCTATGCAAATGCATATGAACTTCCAAATTTATAATTAGGTTGAAAGTAATTTATATGTATAACTTATTTCAACATACTATGTGTAAATACATATAAACGTAAACGTGTGTGTCAAAAGTGTTAGTTTTTTTCGTATCTGTGAGTGAATATGGTTTTACGCCACTTATAATATATCACGGTGTATGAACCGAGCGTGTGTGTTCCTATATTTGTACATTGTACTTGAATACATGCCTATGTCTTGTTTGTTTGTTTGTTTATTTGTTTATTGTTTAACTCATTTGTTTATTGTTTAACGCCGAACTTAACAATATTCCAGCGGTTGGAAATTAAAAGGATCTGACACAGACACACAAAAATTGATATAAGCAACGTCCCACGACGCCGATGGCATTCAGTCAGCTAAGTCACAGGGCCTGAACACCCGTGAAGATCCGGGGTAGACCATGTCTTCAGCAACCCATGCTTGCTGTAACAGGCGACTATGTTTGTCGTAAGAGGCGACAAAACAGATCGGGTGGTCAGGCTCGCTGTCTTGGTTGATGAATGTCATTGATCCCAATTGCGTGGATTGATGCTCATGATGTCAATCACTGGATTGTCTGGTCGAGACTCGATTTTTTTCAGACCGCCGTCATATAGCTGGAATATTGCTGAGTGAGGCGTTAAACAACAAACCAACCAACCAACCAAATTTTGAAACACAAACCAATTGCATGTATATCTTCATAAATGATTCAGCCTGTGTTTATAATAACGACGACCTTACATGTACATGTAGGTTAAGTTCCAGTGCATTCCAAAGTAGGCTTTTCGGGGAATGTCAGAAACCCCTACAGAGAATGTCAAACAATAATACCAGGGAATATGAACTGACAACGGTACTGACTCGTCGGATAATGTAAGTCTGGTTTAACACATTTCTGCCACAGTAATAATCCTGAATCTGTCAGTGGTGTTCGTGGGTTTCCAGGAGTGGTAAACGTATACGACATGCGTTATTATGGCTTTCCTGTGCATTACCTTCTAATAATTATGAAAGGATTTTGTCGCTTTCATTTATTCCATATTTCGTGATATATTTAAAGTACATTTCAAGACGACTTTAAACCCAACGCAATCACTCTTTGCATGTCTCTTGCACTATTTTAAAAACAAAACATTCGTCGACGTGTCGGTTTACTTCCACTGACATTCTTGATATATATTTCCCGTGTTTTTAGTCACTCATTGTCAATCATCACAAAAGAAGTAATAACATAATCACCTTACATGCTTCATGTTTCAAAGCCTCTTATTAACTCCCATTTCGTCAGCTATTACAATAATTAACTTACTTTTTCCACATGCCCCAGCCTTTCTTTCAGTTTCATTACACTTGCCAACCTTCAGCTGCTAGTTATCAAAGCTTTGCGTTCTGTTTGGTCCTATGTTGAAGTTTCTCTTTGACGGATAAACTTTATGTTGTAGCGATTTACTGCTTGATTCAGGCGCTTGAAGTTTCATAATAACGAATGCTTTTCTTTGAGATCAACACCTTGAAATAACTTTAATATTAAGAAAAAAGGTCACCGCTTATGTTTTGCCAAATACGATCGCACCCTTTTATAGCACTGAATGCCAACGATACATTCTGACATGAACATTGATGTACCGGAGAAGGACGTTAACTGAATATCTTGTCATCCTAATACAAGCACAACAGCTGGATATAAAAAATGTCGATGTGACTTATTTCGCTATTTTGTGTGGTAATGCTGTGTCAGTCGAGGAATATAAACAGCATTCAATGGCTTATGAAATCAGTTAATAACATTTTTCATACGCTTCAAAAGAAAATTATCTTCATCTATAAGGACATGTATTGATCAAACCCTTTTTACAGAAGATTATCAATATTGATGTTGGTCTCCAGTTATCATGCAAATGAAACCTGTAATATACGGAATACCTAAACATCGCTGATTTCCATTCCAGTGATGGTGTGTTCTTATAGAAGAGAGCCAAGTTAAGATAGTCATAATTATCTGAGATTCATGGCAACGTCTTGCATCCCCAAAAGTCTTGTTACATGGAGAAATGGGTCAAGACAAAGAAAGCTAAAAAAAACCATAAGTGGCTTCATGCTATTTTTCATGTTCTAGTCAACGGTGTATTTCAGCAGTACACAGAAACTATAACGCAGACTTTTTTTTTCCACGTGAAATCTTCCGGATGTTCATGTTTCCGGAATAATGAATTACTCTAATATAATACAATCACATTATTTTCATCTGAAAAAGCAGATTTTAACCGCCACCTCAGATACTTAATTATGACGCCATTATAACATCTTTTGTTAAAACAAAATTACATCTTCTCGTAAACAAGGGAGCAAAGGTGGTCAAGTCGTCTGAGGCGCCGCAAGTCACTGAGCATACTTGTCTCCGTTGGGCTCGCCAGAAATCATGATTGTTGGTTCGAATCCCGGTTTGCCCCGACTATGTTTCTCGGTTTGTCAGCTAATTACCAGTTTTCGTACATGTAGGTGTCCCCAAAGTAGTAAACTTTGGGAATTCCTACATTATTAAGCTGACACATCGTGGTATAATTGGAATACTGTTGAAAGAGGCGTTAAACCAAACTCATTCACTCACTTATATACTTAGACAAGGCTAGTTGACACAGAAGGCTCATTTGGCTCAGTAATCCAAACCAGTCCCCATATATTCGTTTGACAATGTCATGATCATAATTATCTCAATGGCCAAAGGCGATTTAATTTGATATAGTTGAAAAGAACTCATCTATATGTTTTTAGCTTGAGGAAAGACGAATCTCTCTGTTGTTAGGAACAACGACAAAAAACATAATCTCAAACTCAGTCTTCTTTTTTGAGAATTAGACAATTTTGTACTTGCAAAATGGTCCACAAAGATTGCTCCTAATAACCCCGAAACTACTCATGGTATCAACTTGATGTTGTTTGTGCTTATCAATATAAGACCATTTTTTGGAGAAACCAAAAGCCCATGCCACTTCGTGGTCAAGAACACCTGCCCACTATTTAAAGTCGTCTATCAAGCAATGCTACAGATGGAGTAATTATGTCCACACAAAAACTAAGGACGAGGATGAATAGCTCCTAACAAGTCAAACTGAGTCAAGTTTTTTCTGTCACTTTTTATTTTCGGAACCTGTTAAAATTTCAGATTGATCAATGGTTTGTGAAAAGAGATTGAATAATTGATTAATCATGACTGCAATCTTGACACGGAAGCATATCCTTCCTCAGTACTCTTCATGAAAACGGCGAAAATCACTTTTTCAAATTGTATTTCACTGAAACACAATCGACAATTGAAAACTGGACTGATTGGTTTTCATCTTCTGTAATCTTTCCGACCTTTCGGTACAGATGCGTCAGGTGCGTCTTATGCGTCAAATTTGGAAATGTCAACCACATGCCTAAAATGTTTGGGAAGCCTTACTGGCGCCATGGATGTTATAACCTTGATCAAACAACTTCTGAACAAGAGTCGTATGACGCTCTTTGAAATTTTGGTAGAAAGAGCATGCTCGGTTGTATCCTCAAAAGTTGTGAAATGAAAACACCAAAGGCTGGAGCTGCTGGAATATTGTTTGACATAAAAGGGAAAGAAGAAGTCATCCCTCTTGTCATACAGTCTTGTGGAAAATATTTTGTCACGCTTTGTCTTAACCCTAAATTTTACATAGATGTTAAAAAGGAGGAAGTCCAGCATTTCACATATTGTTTTCTCAGTAAACTTCAGATGGTATGTGCTTTCATTTTTGACAAATTGCCTCGAACCTCTGAAGACAGATACAGTATGTAACTGTTTCTCTGATCACCCCGTTTTGTAACAAAAGCCTTGGATCATGGAAAGAAATCTTTCTTAACGGAGATCGTTTGAAAAGAACCATTTTAAAACATGTTAAATACTCTTACAAAGTACATATTTACATCAAACTAAAGGGTCATACATGTAGGTGATTTCATTATTATCTAAAAAGCAACGCACAGCCGCCCTGATTCCACAACCCGCGCGTATGAATACCGAAATCCCAGATGGAAAACAGAGCTGTAGATGTGGCGTCATAGCAGGGAGACGTCCGCCATTTTGTTTCGTTTACATTGCATTAATCTACATGTCATTTTCAGTTATTTTTGGCGTACTGAAGACGCAAAATTGGGAATTATGTGGGTGTGCACTCTGTCTATGAGAGATCCACACACACTAAACGAACTTGGTTACGAAAATAAATTTAGTTTCCATTGTTACATATAATCCATGGTTGACTACCCTCATACAATGATTACGAAGGACCATGCACATTGATCAAAGTACATGATAAGGTTATATATTTGGCACACTTAATTATAAGGTGCACATAAATTAACATATTCAGTTCATGGTCTTGCGTATACGTACTTGAAACCCTTGTCTGCTTCATCAGGAAAAGTCTCTCTTTTTTTATTCACAAAACATTCAAGATGAATTGTTTACATTTTGTTAAGGTGCCAAACCTCTCCTTACATGAATCGCGATTGTCATCTAAGTTTTCACTCTTAGTCTGATTTGCTCACCCCTGAAACCAGAATACTATTCAACACAAATCTCAAGAGCATTTAGAAAAGGGTGCGATTTCAAGTAAAATTACTGAACAAATATCGAACAAAGGTAAATATATAACGGAACGTTCTGCGTACACCATTAGTGTTCATAACAGTTGAATCATACTAATTATATGAATCCCGCGTACCACATCGCCGAGGACCGAAAACCCTCTAAATAGACCCCTGATTCCCGCGTACCAATAGGGGGTTGGCAGCCTCATTTTGGAATGTCTTTAATAAACGAGACTTGAAGTTGAGAATGCCCTGAAATGATTTGAGTCTTCATTTTCAACGAGAATAAAAAACGTTTAACCACTCACAACTACGAACATTATAAACACATGAAAGCAGGATAGATGATATAAATGTCTTAGACATGAAAAATAAAAAAATATTAAGTACATGTATATGCCTTGGGAATGATTTTACAACAAATGTCAATGTGAAAAAAGTATTTGTGTGTCAGTTTTATTGGATATATGTTCATTATCGATTTTTGATACTTAGAGGCGGATCCAGTTTTACTCAAACGAACTGTTTTAACCCTCGGTGGGGAGGGAAGTGTACATTTTGAAAGAAATTATAACGTGACAGACGATGTTTTGTCACATTGTCAGTTTTAGTTCATTTATTTGACGAGTCTCTGCCTAATACTGGTATATGATGGTCCATGTTACAATGATGAATGTGTTTTGACAAGACGAGTCACTGTGCATGTAATAAGCTAAATGCCTGCCACTAATATGTCTCTATTGATCAATGAAGTATTATGAAGTATTATTATAACTGTTTACACGACAGTATGAACTGAAACAACCGTCAGTAGACAATACAGTTTTAACGCATAACGTTCATTTGTGTGGAGAACAAATTTAGCTTAAATAGCCCCATGCTAATTGTTTTTTAGCATACAGACAACACAGTTAACAATGTTTGAACAATGGTAGGCTTCAGTCTACACCCGGCACATTTTACACAAGAATAGCTGTCTCACGAATTATTTTTTGATTGTCAAACATCCATTTTACTTAGAAATTCGAGGATAGCGTTTTTTTACTAACCACTGGCTAATATCGATATGGACGAATATGTGTTAGATCATTGAAACTTCAAGGTTTTCATCGACGGCAATGTCAGGTGATACCACGGCGAATGCTAGGGATCTACCAGACATTATACAGATGCAAGTTAACTCTCCACTATGACAACTCATGATTTAATCCCATATTCATAGTTAACCGTTAATCTCCTTAAAGCTTGACAAGTGGATAGTGGTGTAAAAGTTTGAAAATCAAATGTTATGACAGAATTGATCCTGGTTCTTTTCACAGATTGTAAAAAAAAATCAAAGTGTGAACTTTTAAGAATCGACATAGTATTATCTCGACTTGTCTCAAAAACTTTCTGCGATTGTAAAGACAGTCAGCTGGTAGTTGTTGGCTCCGATTATGTTTCTTGGTTTGTCAGAAGCATGCCCATGCTCGTGGGCATGAATACTTTTCAAAGCAGCAAGCATGGGTTGCTGAAGACCAATTCTAACCCTAAATCTTCATTGGACAATTTATGCGATGAGGCAGTTACATGCATGTGTGACTTTTTGAAATTCTGACAGCGCAATGCTTCCTGGCGTTTCTTCTGTGACGCCATTAGCAGTTTCCAGATGACAAAGCTGAATTATATTCAAATCGCATGCATTTTTGCAATATTTCAACTTTACAAACAATCAATAGCAAAGAGGTCATTATCTGAGAAAGTTGTAACTGGACAAATCATCAGCATTTCATTCGATTTTTCGTTCTGATATTACAACTGGCTGACAGTAAAACTGTCATAAAAGCAGCCAAGCCAATATGTTGCATGCGCTTAGAAAGTCAATTGCTACATGTGGGTAACACTACGATTCTACAGACAGTTCTTCCCTGTTTCCTGTCAATTTAGAGGGATAGACAAGCGTTGATTAGATCAATCATCGTTCAAACATGAGGTTGTCAAGGGTGAGTTCTACAAACATGTTCATTCACATCACATCGTGAACGTCGTATAATTTTTTTTGAGGGTTGTGGACGGACATTTGGGTGACGTTACGAGAAATAAATAATGCCAATAGACACTTAAGTACAAATACCCCAATCTGCCTAAATACGGGCTTATTTTAAAAATAAAACAACAAAAAACCGTTTCATAATCATTAGAAATTTATGCTAGAAGCAGCGTCAATGGTACGATTCCTAATATATCACAAGCATGTGTTTATAAAACACCTTCTTTTACGTCTGTCTATGTTCATGATACAAAGATGTACAAGAAAAGTCAACGGATATTAAAACTTTGATTAAAACTGAATAAATGTAAGGGTCGAAAAATAAAAGAAAGTACACCGTTAGAAAATAACATCAGTACTTTCGGTTACATGGCTCGGTTATCCATGTCCATACAATCTTTGACATTTCACATGCCAGAAGAGTTTAACCATTCCCAACTCATCACTAGATTCCAGATGCCCCAAAGAACATTAAGATAATGCATTGAACTAAACTGCCGGACGAAAGAAAGTATACTCTTAGCCATAACAAACGTTAGTAAGCTGGAAACAGTCGCCGAAACACTGCAAACTTAAGGTCCAAAACTGTGATCCCCGTTTCAAATACATCACCATCGAATAACTAGGTCTTTTTGTTTAATTTTTTAGCCACCATCAAACATTGGTGTTTGTTTCTTTTCCGCAACAGTTCAATTTTTCGCGTGGACTCAGTCAGGCAGGAAACATACGGGGAGACAAGCAAACTTTTAGTTGCATTCTGCCGGGTCGTTCTTTTGACGAATCATTGCCATTCATAGAGCATGTGATAGACAAAAAAAGATCTGGCAACGTCTTCTATCTTCTGGTTGGAATATTCCTGCTGGCACGTAATTTTATGCTCAGTAGGATCAGACACGATCTCCCATTTACTTACTGATCATCACATTAACACCATACTCCTATGGGGATTCTTCACTTTGAGAAAGCATAAAATTTATTTCCAGTATACATTGCGACATTGAGGAACCGGCACTTTCATTAGGATTAATCGATTTCAAGACGCCTAAATACTCAATGGCGTGGACTCCTTTGACATATATGATTTTTTTGGCGGAGACGATTTTACTGTTTTGGAAAATTTAGGATTTAGTACAAATGTTGACTGTAGAAAGACACTTGATATTTTTTTCGTGTCGAGTTTCCAAGGGATTTGTCAATTAGGCGTCTTATTAAACACATTCTGCTGGTTAGTTGACATGCCCACGTGAGATCTGACCATACAAAGTAATGCTTCTTCAGAGATTCAGGTTAGCCACATAACCCTCTCCATAATCCGTATAGATGCGGTGGGGTAGCCTTGGGGTTAAAGCGTTCGCTTGTCTAGCCGAGGACCTGGGTTCGATTCCTCACATGGGTACAATTCCTTTTCTGGTGTTCCCTGCCATGATATTACTTGAATATTGCTAAATGCGGCATAAAACATACTCAATCAACCACGGTCATAAGAAAGCATGCCTTACATCCTGCGCGACAAAATGACCTTACCGAGTATTATTCAAAGCCTCAAAAAGGGTCTCACTGCCTATTTTTGATAATAAAATCCCAGAAACATCCATTTCATAATGAAATACAGGAGATTTGTGTCTTCTCGCAGACCTATTGGCGTGATGTATGAAAAGTAAACGTATTTGTATATTTGAAAGGAAGAATACCTTTACAGTATTCAAATTATATTCCACATGCACCCATCAACTTATAAGCTTAGGTCCCAGCATGGTCTAGGAATAAGAAGAGAAAATGACGGCGAACACTGAGTGATAATGAGCCTAAATTGTGAATGGACACATTCATCTTGTCAAAAGTTGCAAAAACCTTTCAGTTAGGTCCCATGATGGTTAAACAGTTTTGAAATGGAATACCTTCAGTACATATGCACATCGTATACAATTTGTCGTCCAAAATGTATTTGTCACTAGATTTATCTGTTATAAATGTACACATGTTAATGTACACAATACCAACGATATACGAAAACTAAAGCATAGTTTACATCAAGTTTGTATATTCAGCAATATACCACAATTGTTAAGCTGCTTTCCTTATAAAAACAGAAAATTAAATCATTCGAAGCAATGCCAACTATTAACAAGTCTTGATTCGGTTCAAAGTCAATCAATTCTACATCACCGAAGATAGTCGAGTTTATCCACAGCTGAAATACGATCATGTGCCTGGGATGTTTAGATACTGCTTATTTCATGCTGGTGAACGTTCTTTCAGTCTGATAACGTAGCAATTTCAATGTGATTTAGATTACATTTCCAAGCCTTAAAACAGGATTTAACCAGGCAGATACTTTTGTTAATTGAAACTTCCTGAATCATCTTATAATTTGGTTTCAAGTAATTGTAACATGCAATGAATTTACTTTGTAAATCGCAAAGAACGAGGGGTGGTTTATGTCACATTGAGATTTCTGGAGATTCAAACATACGCTCGCAACGATACTATTATAGAAAGGGTAGTACCTTGTCCCCTTAGATGTAGCTGGGCAACGCAGATAAACGCAATGACCGAAACATCGCATCTAAAAGTAGGCTAGAAATGAAAATCAGTAATAGGAGAAAAGTCACTTATTTAGTGAGCGGTATCATAAGGTGACTAGCTAGTTGTGGTATTTATCCTGTGTTTAATATTTCAATAAAATGTAGAATAGAGTGTATATGTGCCATGAAGTGTTACGAAACTTGTCGCTTTATCCTACAGGGCGATCAATAATATTTTGGATTTGAACATCAGGATGTCGGGCTTTTCAGGGAAGAATCATCTTCCCTCACTTATGCCCGCATGGTAGCAAGATAGTTTCCTTTATATTGATCACTTTCAAAATAATGAATGAGTAAGCTTGGTTCACACTACATTCAACAGTATTCCAGTTATGTCAGCTTTATGTGGGAGGAAAGTGATGCAGGTCTCAGACGTTTCCCACTTTGGGGGAATCCACGAGCACGGGTACGGTGTTGGCCACTTTCAAAACATGCTTCTGATGATAAAACAGAAACTTTCGTGGCCTAATATTAATTTGAAATGGTCTCGTGACCCGTGAAGATTCCGGGGTAGAATAGGTCTTCAGCAACCCATACTTGCCGAAAAAGGCGACTATGCTTGTCGTAAAAGGCGACTTACGGGATCGGGTGGTCAGGCTCGCTGACTTGGTGGATACTTGTCATCGGTCCCAATTGCGTGGATCGATGCTCTTGATGTCAATCCCTGGATTGTCTGGTCCAGACTCGATTTTTTTACCGCCGTCATATAGCTGGAATATTGCTGAGTGGGGCGTTAAACAACAAACAAACAAACAAATTTTAATAAACACTAATCAATTACATGCATGTCTTTGCGAATGATTAAGACGTCGACTGTGTTTATATTGATCTAGGTTTAGTTCCAGTACATTCCAAAGAAGGATTCTCATTGGTGAGAAATGCCAACAGAGAATGTCAAACAATAATACCAGGGAATATGAAGTGACAACTTTACCGGATAGTTATCGTATAATGTAAGTTTGATTTAATACATTTCTGCTTCGGTAATGATCCTGAATCTGTGGACCTTGTTCGAGGGTTTCCAAGAATGGTAAACGTCTAAGACATACGTTATTATGGCTTTCCCGTGCTTTTTTCTGATATGTTTTGAAAGGCTTTTGTTGCTTTCATTTATTCAAAATTTACCCATCGTGATATATTAAATGTACATTTCAAGACGACTATAAACCCAACTGAATCACTTTTTGCATTTGTCTTGTACTATATTTGAAAGAAAGCATACGTCGACGTGTCAGTTTACTATCATTGACATTCATGGTATATACGAAAGTGGTTTAAGTCACTATAAGCCATCACATGAGTAATCTCCATCATCAGCCTACGTGTTTCACATATCAAAGCCTGCTAGTGACACCCATTTCGTCAGCTATTGCAATAATTAACTTACTTCTTTCACATGCCCCAGCCTTTCTTTCAGTTTCGTTACACTTGCCAACCTTCAGCTGCCAGTTATCAAAACTTTTTAAGTTTCTCTTTGATGAACATGCTTTATGTTGCAGCGATTTACTGAATGGCTCAGACGCTTGGAGTTTCCAAATAACGAATGCTTTTCTTTTGAGACCACCAGCTTGAATTAACTTTACTTAGAAAGAATCAAGAAAAAGGTCACCGCTCATGTTTTGCCAAATAAAATCGCACCTTTTATCGCACTGAATGCCAACGAGACATTCTGACATGAACATTGATGTACAAGAGAACGTTAACTGAATATCTTGTCAACCTAATACAAGCAGAACAGCTGGATATCAATAATGTTGATGTGACTTATTTCGCTATTTTGTGTGGTGATAGTGTATGTGTCAAGGAATATTAAGTGTATTCAGTGGCTTATGAAATCAGTTAATAACATATTTCATACGCTTCAAAAGAGAATTGTCTTCATGAATAAGGATGTGTATTGATCAAACGCTTTTCAATCAATCTCGATGTTGGTCCCCAGTTATCATGCAAATAAACCTGTAATATACTGAATACCCAAACACCGCTGATTTCAATTCCAGTGGTAGTGTGGTCTTATATAAGAGAGCCCAGTTAAGATAGTCATAATTATCTCAGATCCATGACAAAGAAAGCTGAAACCATAATTGGCTTCATGTTATTTTTCATGTTCGAGACAACGTTGTATTTCAGCAGTACACAGGAACTATAATGCAGGCTTTACTTTTCCATGTGGAATCTTCCGGATTTTCATATTTCCGGATTAATGATTTACTGTCATACAATAACACTATAAAATCACTGAAAACGAGTTTTAGCACCATTCTATGTTTTTTTTTATGTCCATAAACGACAAATATTCACCTTATTCTTTCAGTATATCATTAAGTTTTCATTATCTCCATCCGTCTTGGTTCTATGGGTTAGACCATTTAATTAAAAAGGTAACAGGCAGGGGGCTAGCTGTGAATTCAACTGTAACTTTTGGAGGTTATTGGACTTAGGGATGTCGGGAGGAAAGCTGTCTGACTGATGGCACGTCTGACAATTTGAAGTAATTACCTTTAAACCTTTAAAAGCGGCGCTTAACCACTCACTCACACACTTAAAGAAAAGGACAAAGAGAACAACCTCAACATCGAATGGTTTCAATGAGTTGATTAGATGCATTTCCATCGGTTCAAAATAATTCAGCTTTACTTGTTATATAACTGAAATGTATCGATTTTTCCTTTGTGTAATGATCTGAGATTACATGGAGAGCCATCCTTCCTGTCTCCCTGGAGTTTAATCTGTTGAGGCATTAGCTAGCTGCAGGATAGTTTTTGAAAATAATAATAAATAGGAGCAATTTGCTTTCCCAAATTAACACTGTTTCAAAAACATTGATGATGATGATGATGATGATGATGATGATGATGTGCTGCCTTATTATATAGTATCATCTGAATACAATTTAAGGTACAATTGAGGCTACCAGATTAAACTAAATAAAACTACCATTACCAGTGCTCTGCTGCATCAACGACGATTTCAGTTATTTGATTATATTGTCCTCCAGTTGGGATTCCGGGTTGGAAATGGTCCCCAGCATATGTGCTTCACGTAAGGGGCGAGCAAATGGATCAAGTGGTCTGACAAGGTGACTTGGTTGATTGCGTGTCTTCGTGTCCCGGCGGATTGACTGGTCCAGACTAGAGACTCGCTTCACAGGCCGCCATCATATAGCTGGACTATTAATGACCGCGGCGTTAAACTCACTCAGCAACAAACACACACGCTTATAATTTCAAAACATTTCAAAACTGCACGGAATCAATAGTAAAGAAGTCAATTTCAGAGGATACGTTTTTGTTGGCAAAATATCATTTTGTGTATTTTTTTATGGTTCCGATATTACAGCCCTCTTTGCTTTGGGCATTAAACTTTCAGAAAAAATATGACTATTTTGTGTGTGATCACAGAAGCAGGAAGTTAATTAAGTATTTGCCAATGTTTTCAAATGGAAATTGCTTTGAGACACGGCCCGCTTCCTGTCAATTTAGACACACAGACAGGACATTATTTTGATTTGTTATGAATCAATATTCAAATTCTGATTCAACCTTTAACATGGCTCTCATATTAAAATTGTAATGTTCACCAATATCACATGGTCAACCATTTATGAATGTATCATTATCTACTATAATTGTATGGCTGACTAACATTGACAATTTGAACCCATGTTGTGGAAGCCGGGAAACATCATCAAATCTTAATGGCAACGTTAGGCAAACGTTTATCGCGTAATTAAAAAGACATTGCATCGTTAGAATTTGTCTTCAGCAGCACATGCTTGTCGTAAGAGGCCATTAACGGGATCAGGCTCGCTGACTTGTTTGATGCATGTCATAGTATCCCTATTGCGTGGATCGATGCTCTTGATGCCAATCACTGTATTGTCTGGTTCAGACTCGATAATTTACAGACCGCCGTCATATAGCTGAAATATTTCTGAGTGCGGATTAAACAAAACCAACAAAAACATCGTACGTGTTTTATTCATTTTCTCTCTTAAAATGCCAATGAGTAATATACATAAAACCTGCTGGAAAGTCGGAATTGTCTATCCCTTGTGAGTGAATGCTGTTAGTCTCTCGCCTTTATTAACACCACTTATTTACTCGGGACAGATAATCCGTACCTCCTAGTAGCTCGTT
The DNA here is from genome assembly GCF_023055435.1 of Haliotis rufescens. Lineage (NCBI taxonomy): Eukaryota > Metazoa > Mollusca > Gastropoda > Lepetellida > Haliotidae > Haliotis > Haliotis rufescens. The sequence goes on along the minus strand of NW_025964212.1, from coordinate 1,415,088 downwards.
AGTTATTCTCACAGTGTAATATGGCCCCGTTCGGTTCCAGGTTACAATTGGCGCCTTATGTCAGTCGTAAGAGGCGACAAAATAGATCTGGTGGTCAATTTTGGTGACTAAGTTTTGTTTGTTTGTTTGTTGTTTATCTTCGCACTCAGCAATATTCCAGCTATATGATGGCTGTCTGTAAATAATCGAGTCTTGACCAGACAATCCAGTGATACGATGATATGCATCAAACCAAATGAGCGAGCCTCACCACTAGATCTCGTTAGTCGCCTCTTACGACAAGCACAGTCGCCTTTTACGGCAAACATTGGTGACTGAAGACCGATTCTATCCCGGATCTTCACGGGTAGTGTCTTAGTTGATACCCTGGGCATTGGTGGCGATCTGCAACAATCGAGTCTGGACCAGACAAAAGAGGTATTGATATTGTGACTTGTAGGTATATTTACATCGGTATCTGTGATACTGCTCCATGGACTTTGATACTAACATTATCAGATGATTCATGTCATTAATACTTTTTCGTAATATGAAATACATGTGGAATTTCAAATATATGTCATCTATTCAATAACAGTTGTTAGTCATGTGATATTCACTTTCAGGGCTGTACTGATATATAACGTTTCTCCATTTCGGTCATCTAAAACTATGGCCCAAGGTGCTTATGATGATAGGGGTACTGGCATTCACAATGACACAAGGATACGGATATATTGTAAATAATGTTTTCTAAACATGATGATGATATTTGCAATCAATACTGAGAGAAGAAATATATTTAAATGTAATGTAGATTTCAGGAGCATACTGCATGATATCAGTAACCTCATGTTGATCATGTCAATAGTTCCTGGTAAACCTGCTGGACCAGCTAGTCCCAATCTGAACAACATTTTGACTAAACATGTGTGCTGTCACTGAGACATGTACAAACTTTCTTGAATTATGTACTCAACACGATGGATATTGTATATTAAATTAATAATAAAAAAACAATTTGTCTATTCATTCTGGTTGGTTGGTTGGTGTATTGTTTAACGCCACACTCAGCAATATTCCAGCTAAATGACGGCGGTCTAGATCTGTAAATAATCGAGTATGGACTAGACAATCCAGTGATTGACATCATGAGCATAAATCCACGCAATTGGGATCGATGACATGCATCAACCCTGTCAGCGAGCCTGACCACCCGATCCCGTTAGTCGCCTTTTACGGCAAGCATGGGTTGCTGATGACCTATTATACCCCGGATCTTCACTTTACCGTTTTATGCTGTGGTATACAAGTAGCAACTGATAATATTTTCACCTTGTTTAAATGGGCCCACGACGTTGACAATAAGAGCAGCTTCTGTCCAAAGTTAATTGATGAATCCAACAAGATTAAGGGGAATAATGCTGTCAAATATATCATTGTCTTTTACTCTGTCCATGGCACGCTCAACATGGATAGATTGTAGAAAATGAACGGTCATTGTTCTTGTTGTAATTACATGGCATATTATATACTTTGGTCAAGCCACAGGAGCTTAATTAACATTCTTATTATATAACCAAGGGTGAATACTGGGGTTAACGTTACCATCCATCTTAATGAACTAATATATATTAGAGTCGAAAATATCGAAGCCCCTTATTAACTCGAATTCCATCGGCTATCACAATAATCAACTCACAGACCCTAGTCTTTTCTTTAATTACATTACACTTGTCAACCTGCAGTTGCGAGGTTATCAAAGTCTTGCATTTTTAGATCTGTTCGGTCGTAAGCTGAAGTTTCTTTTTGAGGGACATGATTTATGGCGTTTCGTGGCACTGACATGGCGCGGGAAAAACACTTCCCTTGACACACCCGTAATTATTGTGGTATTGAAAGAAGCAGAGGTTTTCGAGGACACGAATACGACAGAAAAACGGTATTGTAACTCTGGTTGGAATACAAATGACAGGAAGTTTTAGTTCAAAGACATTACAGCCTGCGACAGAAGTGATGCAGGTTTGTAACTTTGCCGTTGTCAGCCAGCTCACTCGTGGAGCAAGACGTATTGCGGATTTTACTTTCAGTTCAACAGGCTTGATTGAAGGAAAAGGTTACTTTTTATTCTTTGCCAACGATAAGATATCAGATTCTTTAATAATGTCAAATGCCACTTCAGTCCAATGTCCGAGAAAAAATAGTGTCACCAAGTTACATCTTGATACGAGTAGTAACAGCTAGTATTTGGTACCCCCTTATTATGTTTCTAGGTTTGTCAGCACACAGTAGTACTCGTGCTTGTGGGTCTAAATAAAGCGACAAAACCTTTTCCATATCCAATAGAAATCTCTGCATAAAGCAGAGTCGATTGTACAATTCCGACTATATCATGAGCACGTGTTTATGAATCACTATCGAATAGTACTGATACCAGGTGTTCGCAAAAATGTGAGCGTATCCTGTCCCATCGTTGGCATCCGTCACAAACACATGCAAAAGCAAGTCAATTGTTCACATGAAAAAACATGTGAACATATGGTACAAGTCAAAATAGGGAATTGCATCGGACATCATTTTTGTCACTGATGTATCAAATTTGGAAATGTCCTCCACATGTCTACCATTAACTTTTTGAAAGCTTTTCTGAGGCCTTGAATGTTGTATGTTGTGTAACCTTGATGAAAGAACTTCTGAGCAAGAGTACTGCATCACTTCAGGCTATCCTCCTACTTTAAACTTCGACGCCGTGATAGAACTGGAATACTGTTCACAGCTGCATTACACCCAACTCACTTACTCACTAGTCGCCTCTTACGACAAGCATGTGTTGCTGAAGACCAATTATAACCTGGAATCTTCACTGGACAATTTTTTTTCCGTTTTGAGCCATATATAATGTACGTGTAATGATTTCAGATTACAGACTGCGCGATGCTTCCTGGCGTTTCATCTGTGACGACAATAGCTGTCTCGTCATTATATATAGTATATCGCTAATTAACAAGAATACAGCATGACGAGCTCTTTGCACTTACAATGTACCATCGTATTTTCGAAAACATTGACGATTGTGTACTGCCATATCATTATATTTTTTTATATACTGTTCAAGATATTTTTTATTTGAAAACTTTCGAGTGTCCAGCTACCAATTGCAGTGATAAGGACGATTCTCAATTCAATTTTCTTGATCATTCCAGATAACTCATCCCAATTCCTTTCCCATCGCATGCATATGTACACATGTACAATGTTTCAACACTACACGCAATCAATAGGTCATTATCAGAGGAGGCGTTTTTCTTGACAAATCATCAGCATTTCGTGTGCATTTTCTTTCTGATATTACATCCCTCTTGACGGCTGACATTAGAACTGTCAGAAAATAGCACGACCTTTCTGTGTATGGTTAAAGAAGCAGGAAGCCGAGCAAACATGTTGCTTGTTATCAAAAGTCAAATTGCGAGGCAACACGACGATTCTACATGTAACGTTCTTCCCTGTTTCCTGGCAATTTAGAGGATAGACGTGGGTTGATTAGATCAATCATTGTTCAAACTTGAGGTTGTCAAGGTTCTACACACATGTTCAGTCACATGGTGCACTCCTTATAATATTGGTTAAGGGCTTTGCATGGATATTTGTGTGACGCTTAGAGAATCATATTTGATGCGATACAATGAACAGATTACTTGAAACATCACCATCTGCCTAACTTTATGCTCCTTTTGGAAAAGTCCTGTCAATAATCATAAGATCCTCTGCTGACAGGAGAGGCCATTGTACGATTCCGACTATATCATAAGCATGGCTGCATCGAACCGTTGTTTGACAGCAATTTACAGGTAAAATGTCTGTATTCATGGTACAACGAATATACAAGATAAAGTCAACGGATTATAAACAACATTCACTTTTGAAATAATCTAAGAGGTCGAAGAATAATACTTAACATTCCGTTAGATTGGTTGGTTGGTTGGTTTATTGTTAACGCCGCACTCAGCAATATTCCAGCTATATTACGGCGGTCTGTTAATAATCGAGTCTTGACCAGATAATCCAGTGATCAATATCATGAGCATCGATCCACGCAATTGGGATCAATGACATGCATCAACCAAGTCAGCGAGCCTGACCACCCGATCCCGTTAGTCGCCTTTTACGGCAAGCATGGGTCGCTGAACATAAACCATGGGTACTCCGTTCTTTCGGTTACAACACAGCATGACTAGATTCCAGATGTCCCCAGAGCATTCATATATTACATTAAACTAACTTACCAAGCAAAAGAAAGTATACACTTGAAAATTAGATTTAACCCTGTCATCGGGTCAAAAACCAGTCTAGCGTTCCCTCGCTTTAATTGTCGGCTTCTGTCACCATCATCATTGTCCAGTGTTTTTGCATTCCTTATGAGAATTAACGACTCCTATATTTGATTTTATAGTGATTTGATGGCACACTTTTATCATAGACTTATTTGAGTGAGTGAGTTTGGTTTTACGCCGCTTTTAGCAACATTCCAGCAATATCACGGCCGGGGATACCAGAAATGGGCTTCACCCATTGTACCCTCTTATTTGATATATGGTATTTCGTATATGTTTGCTTCTTTATTCATGAGTTAAAAATGTTTTTATGACTTTAAATTTTCGAGCTTTTTGTACTCATAGATATTTTTCATGTATACATGATCGTTTTTACACTCTTAATAGGTGTACATATCTGGTTGTAAATCATTAGTGGTATCGGTGGATAGCTTATGTTCAGCGCTATATTTTGGTACTTACACCACCCGTATTGGTTTTTTGTAGTTAGCATGAGTATTCCCTATGTTAAGAAGCTCTACATTGAAAACACAATATGTTCATCTCCTAATTAAATCAACTGGGTACATATAGTTTACATCTTGTTAGTGAAAGTCCAGAAATGTGCAACAATTGTTAAGGTGCTTCACTGATGAACACAGTAAACGCAACATTCGACGCAATACAAACTCTTGATTTGGATCAAAGTCAATCAATTCTTCCTCATCGAGGTCAGTCGAGTTTATTCCACAGCTGAAATACAATCATGTGCCTGGGGTGTTCAGATACTGCGAATTTCATGCTGGTTCTTATAGTCTGATCACGTAGCAATTTCAATGTGATTTAGATTACATTTCCAAGCCCTCAAATGTGATGTGTTCGTCAATTGAAACTTCCTGATATATACAACGTATTTCAACATTCTATGCAAATGCATATAACCTTCCAAATTTATAATTTGGTTGAAAGTAATTTATATGTACTTATTTCAACATACTATGTGTAAATACATATAAACGTAAACGTGGGTGTCAAAAGTGTTTGTTTTTTTCGTATCTGTGAGTGAGTATGGTTTTACGCCGATTATCATATATCACGGTGTATGAACCAAGCGTGTGACTTCCTATATTTGTACATTGTACTTGAATACATGCCTATGTCTTGTTTTTTTTGTTTATTTGTTTATTGTTTAACGCCGAACTTAACAATATTCCAGCGGTTGGAAATTAAACGGATCTGACACAGACACACAAAGATTGATATAAGAAACGTCCCACGACGCCGATGGCATTCAGTCAGCTAAGTCACAGGGCCTGAACACCCGTGAAGATCCGGGGTAGATCATGTCTTCAGCAACCCATGCTTGCTGTAACAGGCGACTATGCTTGTCGTAAGAGGCGAATAAACAGATAGAGTGGTCAGGATCGCTGTCTTGGTTGGTGAATGTCATCGATCCCAATTGCGTGGATTGATGCTCATGATGTCAATCACTGGAATGTCTGGTCGAGACTCGATTATTTACAGACCGCCGTCATATAGCTGGAATATTGCTGAGTGCGGCGTTAAACAACAAACCAACCAACCAACCAAATCATTAAACACAAACCAATTGCATGTATATCTTCATAAATGATTCAGCCTGTGTTTATAATAACGACGACCTTACATGTACATGTAGGTTAAGTTCCAGTGCATTCCAAAGTAGGCTTTCCGGGGAATGTCAGAAACCCCTACAGAGAATGTCAAACAATAATACCAGGGAATATGAACTGACAACGTTACTGACTCGTCGGATAATGTAAGTCTGGTTTAACACATTTCTGCCACAGTAATGATCCAGAATCTGTCAGTCGTGTTCGTTGGTTTCCAGGAGTGTTAAACGTCTACGACATGCGTTATTATGGCTTTCCCATGCATTACCTTCTAATAATTTTGAAAGGATTTTGTCGCTTTCATTTATTCCATATTTCGTGATATATTTAAAGTACATTTCAAGACGACTTTAAACCAAACTGAATCGCTCTTTACATGTCTCTTGCCCTATTTTTGAAACAAAACATTCTTCGACGTGTCGGTTTACTTCCACTGACATTCTTGATATATATTTCCCGTGTTTTTAGTCCCTCATTGTCAATCATCACAAAAGAAGTATCCAAAATCACCTTACATGCTCCATGCTCCATGTTTCAAAGCCTCTTATTAACTCCCATTTCGTCAGCTTTTACAATAATTATCTTACTTTTTTCCATGCCCCAGCCTTTCTTTCAGTTTCATTACACTTGCCAACCATTACACAGCTGCCAGTTATCAAAGCTTTGCGTACTGTTTGGTCCTATGTTGAAGTTTCTCTTTGATGGATAAACTTTATGTTGTAGCGATTTACTGCTTGGTTCAGGCGCTTGAAGTTTCCAAATAACGAATGTTTTTCTTTGAGACCAACACCTTGAAATAACTTTAATTAGAAAGAATCAAGAAAAAGGTCACCGCTCATGGTTAGCCAAATACGATCGCACCCTTTTATAGCACTGAATGCCAACGAGACATTCTGACATGAACATTGATGTACAAGTGAACGTTAACTGAATATCTTGTCATCCTAATACAAGCAGAACAGCTGGATATAAAAAAATGTTGATGTGACTTATTTCGCTATTTTGTGTGGTAATGGTGTGTCAGTCGAGGAATATAAACTGCATTCAATGGCTTATGAAATCAGTTAATAACATATTTCATACGCTTCAAAAGAAAATTATCTTCATGAATAAGGACGTGTATTGATCAAACGCTTTTCACAGCAGAATATCAATATCGATGTTGGTCTCCAGTTATCATGCAAATGAAACCTGTAATATACTGAATACCTAAACACCGCTGATCTCCATTCCAGTGATGGTGTGTTGTGATATAAGAGACCCCAGTTAAGATAGTCATAATTATCTGAGATCCATGGCAACGTCTTGCTTCCCAAAAAGTTTTGTTACATGGAGAAATGGGTCAAGACAAAGAAAGCTAAAAAAACATAATTGGCTTCATGTTATTTTCCATGTTCAAGACAATGTTGTATTTCAGCAGGAAATCTTCCGGATGTTCATGTTTCCGGAACAATGAATTACTCTAATAGTGAGTGAGTGTGTGAGTTGGGTTTAACGCCGCTTTTAACAGTATTCCAGTTATATCACGGCGTGTCAGCTTAATGTAGGAGGAAAGCCCGAAGTGATGCAGGTCTCAGACCTTTACCACTTCGGTGAAACCCACGAGCACGGGTATGGTGCTGACAAACCTAGAAACATAATTGGGGCGAACCGGGATTCGAACCCACAATCATAGGTTTCTGGCGTGCCCAAGGGACGCAACTCTGCACAGCGAATCGCGGCGCCTTAGACGACTGGGCCACCCGTGCCCCCAATTACTCTAATATAATACAATCACATTATAATCATCTGAAAAAGCAGATTTTAACCTCAGATATTTAATTATGACGCCAATATTACATCTTTTGTTATAACAAAATTACATCTGCTCGTAAACAAGGGAGCAAAGGTGGCCAAGTCGTCTGAGGCGCCGCAATTCGCTGAGCAAAGTTGTCTCCGTTGGGCTCGCCAGAAACCTATGATCGTTTGTTCGAATCCCGGTTCGCCCCGACTTTGTTTCTAGGTTTGTCAACTAATTACCAGTTTTCGTGTCCCCAAAGTGGTAAACTTTGGGCTTTCCTCCATTATTAAGCTGACACATCGTGGTATAATTGGAATACTGTTGAAAGAGGCGTTAAACCAAACTCATTCACTCACTCATATACTTAGACAGGGTTAATTGACACAGAAGGCTCAGTTTGCTCAGTAATCCAAACCAGTCCCCATATATTCGGTTGACAAGGTCATGATCATAATTATCTCAATGGCCAAAGGCGATTGAGGTTGATTGCGTTGAAAAGAACTCATCTATATGTTTTAAGCTTGAGGAAAGACGAATCTCTCTAGTGTTAGGGACAACGACAAAAAACATAATCTCAATCTCAGTCTTCCTTTTTGGAGAAGTGGTCCACAAAGATTGCTCTTAATAACCCGAAATTACAACTTGCTGTTGTTTGTGCTTATAAATATAAGACCATTTCTTTGAGATACCAAAAGCCCACTTCGTTGTCAAAAACACCTGCACACTATTTCAAGTCGTTTCATAGGCATTACTTAGAAGTTGACGGATGACAAGATAGACACAATTTTATGGATAACAACTTCTTTAATACTGTGAGAAGCGACGTTTCGGTATAGATCCTTATACCGTTGTCAAGCAAGACTGTCCATAAAATTGTGTCTATCTTCTCTATTTAAAGTCGTCTATCAAGCAATGCTACAGATGGAGTAAATATGTGAAAATCCTACGGACGAAGATGAATAGCTCGTAAAAAGTCAAACTGAGTCAAGTTATTTCTGACACTTTTTTATTTTCGTAACTTGTTAAAATTTCAGATTGATCAATAGTTTGTGAAAAGAGATTGAATAATTGATTAATCATGACTGCAATCTTGACACGAAAGCATATCCTTCCTCAGTATTCTTCTTAAAAACGGCGAACATCACGTTTTCAAATTGTATTTCACTGAAACACTATCGACAATTGAAAACTGGACTGATTGGTTTTCATCTTCTGTAATCTTACCGACCTTTCGGTACAGATGCGTCAGGTGCGTCTTATGCGTCAAATTTGGAAATGTCAACTACATGCCTGCCATAAAATGTTTGGTAAAAGCCTTACTGGCGCAATGGATGTTATAACCTTGATCAAACAATTTCTGAACAGGAGTCGCATGACGCTCTTTGAAATATTGGTAGAAAGAGCATGCTCGGTTGTATCCTCAAAAGTTGTGAAATGAAAACACCAAAGGCTGGATCTGCTGGAATATTATTTGACATAAAAGGGAAAGTAGAAGTTATCCCTCTTGTCATACAGTCTTGTGGAAAATATATTGTCACGCTTTGTCTTACCGCTAGATTTTACATAGATGTTATCAAGGAGGAAGTCCAGCATTTCACATATTTTTTTCTCAGTATACTTCAGATGGAATGTGCCCTCATTTTTGACAAATTGCCTCGAACCTCTGAACATAGATACAGTATGTAACTGCTTCTCTGGACCACGCCGTTTTGTAACAAAAGCCTTGGATCAAGGAAAGAAATCTTTCTTAACGGAGATCGTTTGAAAAGAACCATTTTAAAACATGTCAAATACTCTTACAAAGTACATATTTACATCAAACTATAGGGTCATACATGTAGGTGATTTCATTATTATCTACAAAGCAACGCACAGCCGCCCTGATCCAACAACCCGCGCGTATGAATACTGAAATCCCACCTGGAAAACAGAGCTGTAGATGTGGCGTCATAGCAGTGAGACGTCCGCCATTTTGTTCCGTTTACATTGCATTAATCTACATGGCATTTTCAGTTATTCTCGGCGTACTGAAGACGCAAAATTGGGAATTATGTGGGTGTGCACTCTGTCTATGAGAGATCCACACACACTAAACGAACTTGGTTACGAAAATAAATTTAGTTTCCATTGTAACATATAATCCATGGCTGACTAGCCTCATACAATGATTACGAAGGACCATGCACATTGATCAAAGTACATGATAAAGTTATATATTTGGCACACTTTAGGTGTACATAAATTAACATAATCAGTTCATGGTCTTGCGTTTACGTACTTGAAACCCCTGTCTGCTTCATCAAAAGTCTCTCTTTATTTATTCACAAAACATTCAAGATGAATTGTTTACATTTTGTTAAGATGCCAAACCCCTCCTTACATGAATCGCGATTATCACCTAATTTTTCACTCTTAGACTGATTTGCTCAACCCTGAAACCAGAAGACTATTCAACACAAATCTCAAGAGCATTAAGAAAAGGGTGCTGTTTCAAGTAAAATTACTGAACAAATATCGAACAAAAGTAACTATATAAAGGAACCTTCTGCGGACACCGTTAGTTTTCATAACTGTTAAATCTGCATACCAAATACGATTTTATATGAGTTCACCGTACCACATCGCCGAGGACCGAAAACCCTCTAAATAGACCCCTGATTCCTGCGTAACAATAGGGGGTTGGTAGCCTCATTTTGGAATGTCTTTAATAAACTAGACTTGAAGTTGAGAATGCACAGTATCTGTAAGCCCTGAAATTATATGAGTCTTCATTTTTAACGAGATTAAAAAACCTTTAACCACTCACAACCACGTACATTATAAACACATGAAAGCAGGATAGATGATACAAATGTCTTAGGCATGAAAAATAAAAAAAATTATTAAGTTCATGTATTTGCCTTTGGAATGATTTTACAACAAATGTCAATGTAAAAAAAGTATTTGTGTGTCAGTTTTCTTGGATATATGTTTATTATCGATTTTTGATAATCATCACGTCATCACTCAGTCTTTTTGTGGTGTATGGACATTTGTGTGACGTTACGAGAAATAATTAACGCCAATAGACACTTGAGTACAAATACCCCAATCTTCCTAAATACGGGCTTACCTTGAAAATAAAACAACAAAACCGTTTCATAATCATTAGAAATTTATGCTAGAAGCAGCGTCAATGGTACGATTCCTAATATATCACAAGCATGTGTTTATAAAAACGTTCTTTTACGGCTATCTATGTTCATGATACAAAGATGAACAAGAAAAAGTCAACGGATATAAAAACTTAGATTAAAATTGAATTAATGTAAGGGGTCGAAAATACATCAGTACCGTTAGAAAATAACATCAGTACCTTCGGTTACATGGCTCGGTTAAACATGGGTGTTTGTTTCTTTTGCACAACAGTTCAATTTTTCGTGTGGACTCACTCAGGCAGGAAATATACGGGAAGACAAGCAAACTTTTAGTTTCTTTGTGTCGGGTCGTTCTTTTGACGAATCATTGACATTCATAGAGAATGTGATAGACATAAAACGATCTGGCAACGTCTCCTATATCCTGGTCGGAATTTTCCTGCTGGCACGTAATTTTATACTCAATAGAGTCAGACGCGATCCCCCTTTTACTTACTGATCATCACATCAACACCAGATAAAAACATTCTCACGTCATTTCATACTCCTATGGGGATTCTGCACTTTGAGAAAGCATAACATTTATTTCCAGTAAACATTGTGGCATTCAGGAACGGGCACTTTCATTAGGAGTGATCGATAGCAAGACGCCTAAATACTCAATGGCGTGGACTCCTTTGAAATATATTAGTTTTTTGGCGGAGACGATTTTACTGTTTTGGAAAATTTAGGATTTAGTACAAATGTTGACTGTAGAAAGACACTTGATATTTTTTCGTGTCCTGTTTCCACTGAATTTGTCAATTAGGCGTCTTATTGAACACATTCTGCTGGTTAGTTGACATGTCCACTTGCCACTTCAGATCTGACCATACAAAGTAATGCTTGTTCAGAGATTCAGGTTAGTCACATAACCCTCTCCATAATCATTATAGTTGCGGTGGGGTAGCCTTGGGGTTAAAGCGTTCTATTGTCACGCCGAAGACCCGGGTTCCCCGCCGTGATATTACTTGAATATTGCTAAATGCGGCATAAAACATACTCCATCAACCACAGTCATAAGAAAGCATGCCTTAAATCCTGTGCGACGAAATAACCTTAATGAGTGGTATTCGAAAGCCTCGAAAAGGAGTATAATTTGTACTGACAAGGGTCTCACTGCCTATTTTTGATACATTCCAGAAACATCCATTTCAGAATGAAATACAGGTGATTTGTGTCTTCTCGCAGACCTATTGGCGTAATGTATGAAAAGTAAACGGATTTAGATGTTTGAAAGGAAGAATACCTTTACAGTATTCAAATTATATTCCATATGCACCCATCAACTTATAAGCTTAGGTCCCAGCTTGGTCTAGGAATAAGAAGAGAAAATGGCGACGAACACTGAGTGATAATGAGCGTAAATTGTGAATAGACACATTTATCTTCTCAAAAAGTGCAAAAACCTTTCAGTTAGGTCCCATGACAGTAAAACAGTTTTGAAATGGAATATCTTCAGTACATATGCACCTCGTATTTAATTTGTCATAAAAAATGCATTTGTCACCAGATTTATTTGTTGTAAATGTACACGTTATGTACGCAATACCAACGCTATACAAAAACTAAAGCATAGTTTACATCTAGTTTGTATAAATTCAGCAATATCCCACAATTGTTAAGCTGCTTTCCTTATCAAAACAGTAAAGATAATTCATTCGAAGCAATGCCAACTATTAACAAGTCTTCATTTGTTTCAAAGTCAATCAATTCTACCTCACCGAAGATAGTCGAGTTTATCCACAGCTGAAATGCAATCATGTGCCAGGGATGTTTAGGTACTGCGAATTTCATGCTGGTGAACGATCTTTTAGTCTGATCACGTAGCAGTTTCAATGTGATTTAGATTACATTTCCAAGCCCTTAAACAGGATTTAACCACAAAGATACTTTTGTTAATTGAATCTTCCTGAATCATCGATGTAATTTGGTTAAAAGTAATTGTAACATGCAATTTATTTACTTTGTAAATTGCAAAGAACAAGGAAGAACGAGGGGTGGTTCATGTCACACTGAAAATTTTTTCTATCATGACGTTATTTCTGGAGATTCAAACATACGCTCGCAAAGATACTATTATAGAAAGGGTAGTATGTTGTCCCCTTTGATGAAGCTGGGCAACGCAGATAAACGCAATGACCGACACATCGAATCCAGAAGTAGGCGAGAAATCAAAATCAGTAATGGGAGAAAAGATCCAGATAATGGCCGTCTATAAACCACGCCGCACATTTTCTCGAGGGGTGTAGTGTTTTATTGTACAATAGTCAACTCCCCCTCGTCCTTAATTCTTAAAACAACTTTAACGTGAATGTCGAAAGTAATGTATAATTTCGTATGTGCGGTCGAGTGAATATGGTTTTAGCAAGATTCCATCACTATCACACCAGAAATAGGCTTCACACATTGTACCCATGTGGGGAATCGAAACACGGGCTTTCGGCATGACGAGGAAAAGTTCAAATCTGAACCTAATCAACCCGTGATTGATATCATGAGCAACGTCCCACGACGTCAGGATATGATGGCATTTCCATCAACCAAGTCACCGAGCCTGAACACCCGATCGATTATGTAAATGTTACTGGGGACCTACTTTCCTCATAGCGGATTATATGTATCCACTCTGTTATCACCCCTGTTCATGTTGTTTATTTGGGTTTTTTGTTATTTAGATATTGGGAACAAGTTAGTCAACACAGGACTCCCTCTCCCATTCTCTGTTTGTTTGCGTCAGGCAACAGACACATATTCTGATTCAAATTGTGTGAGTGGCGTTGCTACCGGAAGAACATGCTTACTCATTTTGCGAACACCCGATGTCTAATTTTCAGTGATCCATTCATATAATTTACACCGCCATTTGCCTTTCACTTCTAATGGAACCTGTTTCGGAGACTGTTTATTCTCTGGTTGCCGTTATGTAATGACATGTAATCGGTCTGAATGTGAGTTCAGTTTCATTCTATAAACCACAAGTTTGTCTGACCTTGACTAAAAATATAAATTAGCATTTCGTTATAAACAATTACATCCTGCATACATTGGTAGAATTTCAGTATCGCATGCGCATGTGGTTAAATATTTCATTTTGTTCTCCAATTCATAATGCAATCAAACACAACACAGACCAGGATTCCACCAGAAAAAAAGTATTCGTTGGTTTTAGTGAGCGGTATCAAGGAAGAACGAGGGGTGGTTTATGTCACATAGAGATTACTGGAGATTCAAACATACGCTCGCAACGATACTCTTATAGAAAGGGTAGTACCTTGTCCCCTTAGATGTAGCTGGGCAACGCAGATAAACGCAATGACCGAAACATCGCATCTAAAAGTAGGCTAGAAATGAAAATCAGTAATGGGAGAAAAGTCACTTATTTAGTGAGCGGTATCATAAGGTGACTAGCTAGTTGTGGTATATATCCTGTGTTTAATTTTTCAATAAAATGTAGAATAGAGAGTAGATTAGCCATGAAGCGTTACGAAACAAGTCGCTGCTTTATCGTTCAAGGCGATCAATAATATTTTGGATTTGAACATCAGGATGTTAGGATTTTCAGGGAAGAATCATCTTCCCTCACTTATGCCGCCATGGTAGCAAGACAGTTTCCTTTATATTGATCACTTTCAAAATTATGAATGAGTCAGCTTGGTTAACACCACATTCAACAGTTTTCCAGTTATGTCAGCTTAATGTGGGAGGAAAGTGATGCAGGTCTCAGACGTTTCCCACTTTGGGGGAATCCACGAGCATGGGTATGGTGCTGACCATTTTCAAAACATGCTTCTGATGATAAAACAATAACTTTCGTGGCCTAATATAAATGTGAAATGGTCTCGTTTTAATAAAAAACTGATCAATTACATGCATGTCTTCGCGAATGATTATGACTGTGTTTATATTGATGACAGGCCTAATATGTAGGTTACATTCCAAAGAAGGATTCTCGTTGGTGAGAAATCCCAACAAAGAATGTCAAACAATAATATCAGGAAATATGAACTGACAACTTTCACGCATAGTTATCGTATAATGTAAGTCTGATTTAACACATTTCTGCCACAGTAATAATCCTGAATCTGTCAGTCGTGTTCGTGGGTTTCCAAGAGTGGTAAACGTCTACGACATACGTTATTATGGCTTTCCCGTGGGTTTTTTTCTTATATGTTTTGAAAGGCTTTTGTTGCTTTCATTTATTCAAAATTGACCCATCGTGATATATTAAATTACATTTCAAGACGACTTTAAACCCAACTGAATCACCCTTTGCATTTGTCCTGTACTATATTTGAAAGAAAGCATATGCTTGACGGTGAACCTTTCTTCACAAGGGATACACTTAGGAGGTTCGTCCTCATCTGCCTTAAGCAGATATTCATGTGTAAACCGACTGTGGCCAATACGACATCGTCGTAAAACGACCTCGTCATGTCTTGACTGACAACCCAAGATCCCCAGTATAAGATTTGATGGTTGGTTTGAAATCACTATGCGGGATAAGAAGTAGAGATGACATTTGAGTGAGTGAGTGAGTTGGGTTTAACGCCGCTTTTGACAGTATTCCAGTTATATCACGGCGGTATAACATTTGAAAGAAAGCATACGTCGACGTGTCAGTTTACTATCATTGACATTCATGGTATATACGAAAGTGGTTTTAGTCACTGATTGTAAGCCATCACAGGGGTAATCTCCATCATCAGCCTACGTGTTTGGCATATCAAAGCCTGTTAGTGACACCCATTTCGTCAGCTATTACGATAATTAACTTATTTCTTTCACATGCCCCAGCCTTTCTTTCAGTTTCATTACACTTGCCAACCTTCAGCTGCCAGTTATCAAAACTTTTTAAGTTTCTCTTTGATGAACATGCTTTATGTTGCAGCGATTTACTGACTGGCTCAGACGCTTGGAGTTTCCAAATAACGAATGCTTTTCTTTTGAGACCAACAGCTTGAATTAACTTTAATTAGAAAGAATCAAGAAAAAGGTCACCGTTCATGTTTTGCCAAATAAAATCGCACCTTTTATCGCACTGAATGCCAACGAGACATTCTGACATGAACATTGATGTACAAGAGAAATTTAACTGAATGTCTTGTCATCCTAATACAAGCAGAACGGCTGGATATAAAAAAAAAGTTGATGTGACTTATTTCGCTATTTTGTGTGGTGATAATGTATGTATCAAGGAATATTAAGTGTATTCAGTGGCTTTTGAATTCAGTTAATAACATATTTCATACGCTTCAAAAGAGAATTGTCTTCATGAATAAGGACGTGTATTGACCAAACGCTTTTCAATCAATCTCGATGTTGGTCTCAGGTTATCATGCAAATAAACCTGTAATATACTGAATACCCAAAGACCGCTGATTTCCATTCCAGTGGTAGTGTGGTCTTATATAAGAGAGCCCAGGTAAGATAGTCATAATTATCTCAGATCCATGGCAACGGCTTACTTCCCAAGAAGTCTTGTTAAATGGAGAAATGGGTCAATACAAAGAAAGCTGAAACCATAATTGGCTTCATGTTATTTTTCATGTTTGAGACAACGTTGTATTTCAGCAGTACACAGGAACTATAACGCTGGCTTTAATTTTCAGTGTGGAATCTTCCGGATTTCATATTTCCGGATTAATGATTTACTGTAATACAATAACAGTATAAAATCATCCGAAAACGAGTTTTAGCACCATTCTATGTTTTTCCTTTGTCCATAAACGACAAATATTCACCTTGTTCTTTATGTATATCATTAAGATTTCATTATCTCCATCCGTCCTGGTTCTATGGGTTAGACCATTTAGTTAAAAAGGTAACAGGCAGGGGACTAGCTGTGAATTCAAATGTAACGATAATATTCACCTTGTTCTTTATGTATATCATTAAGATTTCATTATCTCCATCCGTCCTGGTTCTATGGGTTAGACCATTTAATTAAAAAGGTAACAGGCAGGGGACTAGCTGTGAATTCAACTGTAACTTTTGGGGGTTATTGGATGTAGGGATGTCGGGAGGAAAGCTGTCTGACTGATGGCACATCTGACAATTTGAAGTAATTACCTTTAAACCTTTAAAAGCGGCGCTTAACCACTCACTCACACACATAAAGAAAAGGACAAAGAGAACAACCTCATTATCGAATGGTTTCAATGAGTTGATTAGATGCATTTCCATCGGTTCAAAATAATTCAGCTTTACTTGTTATATAACTGAAATGTATCGAATTTTCCTTTGTGTAATGATCTGAGATTACATGGAGAGCCATCCTTCCTGTCTCCCTGGAGTTGAATCTGTTGAGCCATTAGCTAGCTGCAGGATAGTTTCTGAAAATAATAATAAATAGGAGCAATTTGCTTTCCCAAATTAACACTGTTTCAAAAACATTGATGATGATGATGATGATGATGATGTGCTGCCTTATTATATAGTATCATCTGAATACAATTTAAGGTACAATTGAGGCTACCAGATTAAACTAAATAAAACTACCATTACCAGTGCTCTGCTGCATCAACGACGATTTCAGTTATTTGATTATATTGTCCTCCAGTTGGGATTCCGGGTTGGAAATGGTCCCCAGCATATGTGCTTGTCGTAAGGGGCGAGCAAATGGATCAAGTGGTCTGGCAAGGTGACTTGGTTGATTGCGTGTCTTCGTGTCCCGGTGGATTGACATGTCCAGACTCGAGACTCGCTTCACAGGCCGCCATCATATAGCTGGACTATTAATGACCGCGGCGTTAAACTCACTCAGCAACAAACACACACGCTTATAATTTCAAAACATTTCAAAACTGCACATAATCAATAGTAAAGAAGTCAATTTCAGAGGATGCGTTTTTGTTGGCAAAATATCATTTTGTGTATTTTTTTATGGTTCCGATATTACAGCCCTCTTTGCTTTGGGCATTAAACTTTCAGAAAAAATATGACTATTTTGTGTGCGATCACAGAAGCAGGAAGTTAATTAAGTATTTGCCAATGTTTTCAAATGTAAATTGCTTTGATACACGGCCCGCTTCCTGTCAATTTAGACACACAGACAGGACATTATTTTGATTTGTTATGAATCAATATTCAAATTCTGATTCAACCTTTAACATGGCTCTCATATTAAAATTGTAATGTTCACCAATAGCACATGGTCAACCATTTATGAATGTATCATTATCTACTATAATTGTATGGCATGACTAACATTGACAATTTGAACCCATGTTGTCGAAAGCGGGAAACATCCATCAAATCTTAATGGCAACGTTAGGCAAACGTTTATCGCGTAAAAAGACATTGCATCGTCGAATTTGTCTTCAGCAGCACATGCTTGTCGTAAGAGGCCATTAACGGGATCAGGCTCGCTGACTTGTTTGATGCATGTCATAGAATCCCTATTGCGTGGATCGATGCTCTTGATGCCAATCACTGTATTGTCTGGTTCAGACTCGATAATTTACAGACCGCCGTCATATAGCTGAAATATTTCTGAGTGCGAATTTAAACAAAAACAACAAAAATATCGTACGTGTTTTATTCACTTTCTCTCTTAAAATGCTCATGAGTAATATACATAAAACCTGCTGGAAACTCGGAATTGTCTACCCTTGTGAGTGAATGCTGTTAGTCTCTCGCCTTTATTAACACCACTCATTTACTCGGGACAGATAATCCGTACCTCCTAGTGGCGCATTGGTTATTCTCACAGTGTAATATGGCCCCGTTGGGTTCTAGGTCACAATTGGTGCCAATATCAGTCGTAAGAGGCGACAAAATAGATCTGGTGGTCATGTTTCGTGTGAGTTCTACGTTAAACAACAAACAGAACAAACAAAAGAACCCAAGACAGATGCTATTTCAAGAATGGCCAAGATCACAATTATCTATGTTCTAAATTATAATACATCACCAATGATGTTCACTTGCCATACACACCCAGGACTGTCAATAGGGACTCGGGAATATGATCAGGGTTCAAAGAGAATTGTTATTTACATATACATAAACTAACTAATAAAGACTTATTTACGAGATAAGGTATATATCTATCCTGCTATATAGCGATTATTCTTCATCCATCAGCCTGTGAAATGGTATCCTCTCTTTCTTCTTGTGTTGTACGTCAACTTTCAATTACTATTCGACCTGTTACACAAACGAACATGTCACTCTGTTACGTAGGTGTAAGATTCATCAGGATACTGCTGCCAGTCGACACCGTATCTTAGGACATCAAAGCATGACTGTACATATAGAAATGCAAATAACGATATGCGAGCTGTGGTTCTGCCTGTTGACAGCTTGATCTCGGGCTTAGGACTAACATTACGCCATTGATATAACTCACACCCTCATTTACTCTCGTGGCTCCTTAATTTGAGATGTGAGAGAAGACTCGTCCCAGCTGACTCTCCCGAGCACTCTACAGAGTTCAATATGTCTGTGGAGGTCTTGGGTTGCAAGCGTCCTTTCGTCACGCGAAAGTCCAAAGTGTGAAACCGCCTGGCGTATTACGGCTGGAGTATTTCTAAATTTCAACTCTTTTGATTAATGTCCACATGTATTCCCCAGATTCGAGTCTTTTTCACCATGTTGTACTCAACAAATCGATATTTATTGTTATGGCGAACTACTGGATGTTTCCTTAAATCCAGAAAACGAGACGGAGTTTTTCAAGTTGCTACAAATAGGTGCAGATACATCATGTACTAATTTATATTTCTTCCATTCCTTTTTAATGTGATATAATGTATAAATCCATATTGGAATTCAAGCAGTTCTAGCGACACGGGTGACCCAGTCGTCAAAGGCACCGCACTTGCTGTGCGGAGGCTTTTCAGAAACATCGTTAGTCTGCATTACGAAACAAAAACTGAAACAAAAAGACTCGCAGCTGAACCATACTGTCCGTTGTCGACGATGTTGATCCGTCAAAATGACAAACTGGCCGTCTCGTTCGCAGACCTGCTTCAGCGCCGTCTTGGCTGATATCCTATGCAAACACGGTGTGGTGGATGCTGTAGAGGTTGCCGTGGCGGCCCTGTGCCGTAGGTAACAAACCCATATATGTAGCGGTCATGGGCTTATGGTTACACGTGTTATCACTTGGCGTTCGTAATGATTCCAGCGTCGTAACGGTATTGGAGAAACATGAAACACTATGGCTGCGAATTGTTATGCACACATCTTAACATAAAACAGATGAAGCCGTTTCACTTTATTTCTAGTGATCAGGTGGGCAAATCAGTGTGAGGAAATTGGTGAAGGATAACAGATCATCGACAAACATGAAGCTGTAAGTTAAAAGGCGACTACGCTTGTCGTAAGAGGCGACTAACGGGATCGGGTGGTCAGGCTCGGTGTCTTGTTTTATACAGGTCATCGTTTCCCAATTGCGTGGATCGATGCTCATGATGTCAAGTACTGAATTGTCTGGTCCAAACCAGATTATTTACAGACCGCCGTCATGTAGCAGGAATATTGCTGACCGCGACGTTAAACAACAAACAAGCAAAGCAAAAAAGTAAAAGCTGAACGTCATGGACATGTTTTGATTGTGTCAATGCGAGCAGAAATTTCGTTTCATGTGCAAGAAGAAACGGCATGGATTGGAGCACAATTGGGAGATGCCTAAATGTCATATCACCAAATTTCAAAGATGTTATCAATGAGGAAGTCCAGCTTTTCACATACTGATTCCTCAGGAAACTTCAGATGACAACTGCTTTCATTTTTGACAAATTCTCCTGAACGTTTGAGATGTGACTATATGGTCACCAAGTTTAGTGACAAATGAATCAAAGAACGAAGATTTTTTTATTTTGTTTGTTGTGTGGGGTACATTCAAGCAAATCCTTTGAGTTTTGAACAATCCACATAGCATTCATTGCACTTGTCACAAACACTTTCTGTGAACATAGGCACTGCCTTTTATCATAAATATACTATTGATATTGCAGGTAGCTTTGAAACAGAAAATGACAAATGTGCAAATTATACCCTATGAATGTATGAGCTTTGGTGTTGTTCAGATTGCTAGTTACTGACACGATGTGGACGGAAGTTCAGCGTTTCATGTGACGCTACCCGACAGTAAAGTCACATGAGTCACCCACATGTGTCTGCGTATCAAGGCACAGTCAAGTCATTGACTATGTTTGAGTCTCTGAAATGGAAAAACTTTGCGAATTCCCTTTTGATTAGTTAAAATAGTTTTAAATATGATGTAAAGTACCCAGAAAACAACTTCGGTTTTAGGCTCTGGTTGTAAGAAAACATTTGGTTCAATTTTGATTTATGGATGTGTCTGTAGTACAGGAAATTGGTTCATGTACCATAAGTATTATTAGCTGTATAATGATATAATAAACACAATTTTGAGGAGGCAGAACCCAAAAGCAACAGTTTCAGGAATATTCCTGAAACTGTTGCTTTTGGGTTATGCCTCCTCAAAATTGTATTGAAATTCGTTAATATATATATATATATATATATATATATATATATATATATATATATATATATGTGTGTGTGTGTGTGTGTGTGTGTGTGTGTGTGTGTGTGTGTGTGTGTGTATGTATGTATGTATTAACGAATATATGTTGCTGAAGATGTATTCAATTCCTTTAAAAGGGCAATCAGATGTAGAACTACATGTGACAACATTCAAGGCCTCAGTAAAACTTTCCAAAAATTATATGGAAGGAGGACATTTCCAAATTTGAACAATAATGATGTCCCTATACTGACTTGTACCACATGTAACCACTAAATGTACTCGTGGTTTTTAAGGTGAACTATTGATTTGCCTTTGCATGTGTTTGTCACGGGTGCCACCGTTGGGGCAGGATAAGCTAGCCTTTTCGCGGACACCTTGCATCATCTTTATTTGATAGTGATTCATAAACACGGGCTCATGATATAGTCGGAATCTTGCAATAGACTGCTTTCAGCAGATATTTCTTTTATGAAAAGGGTTTCTTCGACTGTATTTTTAATAACAGCGCCAACCAGACGTAGAACAAACCTTACTTTAAATGTAAATGTTTGATATGTTAATATGGTTGTTATGTTCTGCTGTGATTTAACACTGGAAAGATAGTTCAGCTATATCTATAAGAGACGTTTATATAATCTAAATTATTTAATTTTAATGAACAGAGCATTGTGCGTTGTGCAATGCTTGAAGCACTTTACCGTAGACACATATAGGGACACTTACTTTATACATTTTTGGAAAGGTATAATTTATTATTTTTATAAAATAAGGTTGTCAGATATGGATAACCGTGCATCTTTACTTTGACATTCAAAGATCTATGTTAGTGTGGCACATGAATATTTTCATCATTCCCTAAATTTCTAAGCAGTCATATCAATTCGAACCTCTCATCAACAGTCTATACAACATGTATCTCACGTTCACTTATTCTATATACCCGTGAAGTTCCGGGTTAGAACAGGTCTTCAGCCACCCATACTTGACCTCCAGGCGACTAACGGGATCGTGTGAACAGACTTGCTGACTTGGTTAATGCATATCGTCGTATCATCGGACTATACGTTTTGTATTCTATACAGAATGTATTCATAAAGATGTAAGAACAAGGTATAGAAATTACCCTTTTGTGCCCAAACACTTACATAATTTAGTAAGTGAGCACATTTATGAGAGTGATAAGATGTATTCTTTCGAACAGGATTTGACTTTGTTCTTTTCAACACTTCATAACAACATGGAATGTAGAGGTTAGTTTGAAATGAGTAAAGAAAGGCTGATTTTAGAGGTTTTCTATAAGCTTTTATCAAATATTTAAACACGAACACAATATATATTTTCGCTTGAATTTTGGAAATGCGTCCTGATATGTCGGTACCTGATAATGTCGACAAATTACACATATAAGTGTATGAGAGACAAAAGGCTTGTCAAAACCATACAAAATGATTCCAGCGCAAGGGCAATCTGCATACCCTTTGACAACTATATTTTTACAGAGTTCAAATTGGTGGTCTTATTGCTTTAAACTTCCTTTGAACCGTATGCTGAACGGAAGAAGCTCCTACCAATCTCACGGAGTTATTACCTTCTTACCAACCAATGCGTTCGCCACGATCCAATGACAAATAAAAAGGCGACAAAACCCTTTCCATATCCAAAAGAAATCACAGTCAATTGTACGATTCCGACTATATCATGCACATGTGTTTATGAATCACTATTAAATAGTAATGATAACAGGTGAGCGTATCCTGCCCCACCGATGGCACCCGTCAAAAACACATGCAGAGGCAAGTCAATCATTCACTTTAAAAAACACGGGAACATATTTGTACAAGTCAAAATAGTGAATACCATCGGACATCATTTTTGTCACTCATGCGTCATATATGGAAATGTCCTCCACATGTCTGAGTCTTACTGAGACCCTGAATGTTGTAACCTTGATCAAACAACTTCTGAGCAAGATTTGTATGACGGTCTTTGAAACCTTGGTAGAAGAGCATGCTCGATTGTATCTCCAAAGTTGTGAAATGTAAACACCAAAGGCTGGAGCGATTTGAATATTGCTTGACATGAAGGGAAAGTTAACTATTGGAAAGTTGAAGTCATCCCTCTTGTTATACAGTCTTGTGTAGAGTGTTTTGTCACTCTGAATCTTTGTGCAAAGATATAAATATAAAACAGATGAGGCGGTCTCACTGGTCTCCCTTATTTCTAGTTCAGGTGGGTAAACAAGTGGAAGGGAATTGGCTATTTTATTGTTATGGAACGATATCAGATCATAGATATACCTGAAGCTAAAGTAAAACTTCCTGGCCAAATTACCTTGTTTGGGCTTTACCAATCCGAGCAGAAATTCCTATTCATATGCATAAAGAAACAGATCCCAAAGAAGGGAAGCACAATTAGTGCCAATGGGGATGCCTACTACTTTCCTTAATGTCTTAATGTCCCCACATTTTACGTTGATGTTATCGATGAGGACGTCCAGCGTTTCACACAGTGTTTTTTCTCAGTAAACTCTAGAGGGCATTTGCTTTCATTTTTCACAAATAGTCCTGATCCTCTGGATATACATGTTGATACGTAACTGTATCTGTGGTCACCATGTTTGTAACGAAAGTCCCATTGATCAAGGAATTAAGTTTTTCACAGGCAGTAACGATTTATTGAAAATGATACTTCAAACATGCAGCAACTTCATCGTTGAATGATCTAGCACTGGAAATAAAACAAACCAAGAAATTTAAGAGGGAGAGTGAGTGCGTGAGTTGTGTTTAGCGCCGCTTTTAACAGTTTTCCAGTCATATCACTGCGTGTCAGCTTTATGTGGGAGGAAAGTCTAAAGTGATGCAGGTCCTAGACGTTTACCCACCATACCAACGAGCGCGGGTATGGTGCTGAAAAACCTAAAAACATAATCCGGGCGAACCGGGATTCGAACCCACAACCATAGGTTTCTGGCGTAAGCGAATTGCGGCGCCTAAGACGAGTGGGCGACCCGTGCCCCCTTGAGAGAGAGATCATATCCACCATCATCATTACTGTCAAGAATAGAACATGAGTGATGAATGAACACAACAGACACTTAAAAACAGAAGTAGTAAGATATCCTATATTCATTTGCATTACGATAATACGTACTCCTCAAACGAGAAAGCTGGTCCTTAAATAAATTCCTCAATTTCCAGTGACGTTTATTGGTCATTATGTCGTCGCTGCTGCTTTCAAATTTAGATATCGCATCCAAGTTTCATGAAAATGAAGCTCGTTACACATTTCCTATGTCCACCAGTGACTTACACTCGCACCTAAATGGCGTGTTATTATCTATTCGATTGGAGTGAGAAGACTATTAAGCAAGCTGGACGAACCATTATGAGGCCCTGGCTCTAATTATGACAACTGTTGCTCTTTTCAAGATCAAGAAGACATATTTCAAGCGCGTACGTCAGAATCGGAGTGATCTATTCAACTATGCATGTACACGATCCAATGACCGTTGGTTCGAATCCCAGACAATGATTGGTTTGTCGGCCACATGTCCATGCTCATGCGGTTTCCACATAAGGATTTCTCCCACATGAAGCTGACACGCCGTAATATAACTGAAATACCGTTGAACGTTGATATTATATTAATGTACCCGTCTTTTCATATTCTTTTGGTGTTGTTGATTGGACGAAACAAGAAATTTAGAGTATTGACACCCTAACACGAAGAATTGGTGATTTTGTTGATTGTTCTGTACTGCTGGACGGTACAGAAATGAGTGTAAACCAAGCGAAGTGCCATATCAAATCGGCCCAGAGATTTTCAAGGAGAGGCTATCTGAGGGACCACTGCATCGTGTTCACGTGCGGTATGTTGAGAAGATCAGCAACCCTGCAGAGTCCTACGCTTGGATGAAGTCGGCCGGCCTGAAATGTGCAAAAGAAGGTTTTCTGTTTGCTGCTCAGGACCAGTCACTTCCCACGACCCAGAATATGTAGAGGGCGTCATGGAAAATGATAAATGGCCTCTGCTGCAAATTGTCTGTCTGACCCATAAACATGCTTGGGGAATGCAGCTATAATATTCTTGTAAAACACACTTCCTTTGGTGAAGAACGTAGCACCAAGTTCTTACGTTTCTTGCTCCAGTTCATCATTTTATTACTGTCTTTGCCATGTTTGTGGTTTTGACACAGAGGTCCATATATGGTACGACCCAGAATATGTAGAGGGCGTCATGGAAAATGTTAAATACAAAATTCTTTGGAATAGGCCCGTATACAGCCTCAGACGTATCGAAGCCAACAAACCTGATCTTGTTCTTTTCGATAAATCCAATGAAATCATTTTTATCATTGAATTTTCTGTCCCTTTTGACAGTAATGTTATTAACAAGATGGAGGGAAAACATGGCAGATAAGAGGACCTCGCTTTCGAAATGTCACGCTTGCATCCCAAGTACCAAGTTGTCCGACTATCCATGGTTCTCGGTGCCTTAGGTTTGGTACCTCCCAAACTGTTGACTGACATTGTGAGAGTACCCGGGTTTGCTACCAGGAATACAGCACTTTTCACAATCTGGGTAATGCAGAAGGCTTCAGTGTTTGGGAGTCTTCACATTCTGTGGGTGGGTTTGACTCGGCAGCGCTTCCTGGGAGATACCCCTTGCGCTTTCTGGGCTGCGTGTAGAGGAGTTAAGGGCCCTAAGCTGATGTTGAGCCAAACTAGCGGGACTATGCCAGGATCACCCAAACCCTCTTTTCTGCATTTTATATTTTAATCTGTACACAATAATTATAACAATAATATGCACATTCTTCATCTTAAACGTGGCAAGGTAGAAGAGGGAGGATCGGTCGGTTTACTGGGGGGAGAATGTTCGAAATAAAGTCCCATTCGCTGTCTGAGCTGGGTGTAGAGGAGGCAAGGGCCCTGAGCTCATGATCAGCCTGATCAGCCTGGGTGTGTGCCAAGATCACCCAAAGCTTTTTGCTGCATTTGTTTATATTTAATCTGTACATCTACGATCAAATATATGGATTCTTGAATTCTGTTTGTTTACTGTGGGTTATTACTATGAATACTGAGTTAACTGTCTGTCGTGCCTGCATCCCTCTGGAATCGTTGGTTTACATAGTGTAGGATCCTGTAATTATCGCAAGCATATATATGATACTGTACTCAGTGTGAAAGACATACAATGTAGGTGCTGCAAAGGGCCTCTGCTGCAAATTGTCTTTCGACCTATAAACCATGCTTAGTGAGTGCAGCTATATACTCTTGTAAAACACAACTCCTTTGGTGAAGAACGTAACACCAAGTTCTTACGTTTTTTGGTCCTGTTCCAAATGTATATAACTAATGTTTGTGTACTAATTTGTTACCACCCATGACATAAGGGACCTTATGGGTGAAAAATTACATTTTTACTCATTATACTTAATAATAATTACAATATCTTAGGACCACAAAAACACAATTCATAAGCTTCAATTCATATTTATTACAGATATGCATTGCATCAAACATTTGGACTCATTGCTGCGAAGTCCCATTTTCACTGTTTTCAACTGTTTATGTAATGAATGCAGTTGTTAGAAATAATGCATGGTTAATTGGAAGTAGACATGTATGCTGAAATGCTTTAAAATTATTTTTTTATTACATTTCTAACTAACTGGCGAGTGCTATATGTAGGGCATGACATGCTTCTCCTTTTAGGCAATTACTTTGTGTCATCACTAATTTCCCATTCATTTAATTTTTACCGCTTTTTTGCCCTTCAATTCAAATGGAACCTGTGTCGGAGAGGCTGTTCTCGTGTTATATTGAAAACGTATGATAGGGCTGAATGTGTTCCGGTTCTTTCTATCATCCACGGGCTTTCCTTTTGGAAGTGGAATCTATTTTGTCCAGCTTTGAGATTTTATATTTACGTCTCGGTATAAAAAAAGGTAATAGTACATTAGCATTCATCGTATTCAATATTGTTATGCAGACATGAATTTCGATGTTCATTGTCTTGAATAATATTTTAAAATCATTTTAGCCATACCCAACAGCTTTATGGCCGTCCACCTTAAAGTCGTCATGAACTATTTCAGTGATCATGGTGTCTGTATTTGCACTCTTGCAGTAGTGAGGATAACAATGATAAAGGCTAAGCGTCGTCAACATAGAGGAGCATTCCCAAACCAATTACACCTGTCAGATCAGAGTTTATGAGGATATATTGTATTCTTTTGTTTGAGCTAGTATTGAGTTGGTATGGAGACACCAGAAATGGACTATACATGTTGTCCCAATGTGAGGAATCGGCATCGGGTCTTCGGTTTAACGAGAGAACGCTTCAACCAACAGGCTAACCCAAAGCATCCAGTTTTCTAGAATTCTAGCCTCATCTGGGGAGTATCCTGCATGGAACGGTGAAGGATCTCGTCGCATCAATGGCATGATACCGGGCTAGTTTGCAACGAGTTGTGTCATAGTTGCAGTCGAAGTGGTATACATGTATGTGTGATAGTATTTGATGGAGTTCCATCAAGCCTTCCATTGTTGGACCTAAAATAAACGGGCATTGTAAGAAATCATTCTGTTCAGCTAATATAAGATAGCTACGCGAAGAATTGCAAAGAACTATGAAGAACGGAGCGTAGTTTATTTCACGATAAAGCATTGTTATGTCATGACGCCATTTATGGAGATTAGAACATGCTCTCGCAACTTGATGACGTCGTAAATGGGACAAAGTGTCTTGTGAGATGTTCCCAATAGCTGTAGCTTGGCAACGCAGATGAAGGCTAAGGCCTTCGCATTCAAACGATCGCATGTGTGAAGTCTGAGAAATATGACAGTCTGTATTTGTTAGAATAGGTACATGTACATAAAATGGACGTGAAAATTGTAAGACTATCCGGGAAATACCAAAGGTAACCCCCCTGTTCATAAAATGGACATATCTGACACTGAGGTTGGATTGCATTCAGGGAGTCATCATAATTTAAATACTAGTAAATATTTTTGAAGCTTGTCCATTCTATTAACATCGACAAAGAGACTTACAAAAGGTTGATATCTTATAAGAAATAAAACAGATCAACACACACCACCCTATCATATCTGTCACAACACACATCCGCATCAGTACCTGCACGCTCGCACGAACGCACGCACACATACACGCGCGCGCATCCTCCCCCTCCACACACACACACACACCCAAACCACAAATACACATCCTCGCACACCCAGCACCCCACTGATCACCCACCAAACACACCCACACACACATACCCATAATCAACATCCTTCACTACCACCCCCCCCCCCCCCCCCCCCCCCTACACACACACACACACAGACAGACACCATCCCAATGCACCCTACATACCAACCACACACATACCCCTAATCCACGTCCTCCACTACCACCACAACCCACACACAGACACCATCCCAATGCACCCTATGCACCCATCACACACATAAACACACACATACACACATGCACCAAAAGCTTAACTATCATTCAAATGTAAGGATTAAATGCTTCAAACCAAGAATAAATTTGTAATTCATTTCTAAAAGGCCAATCATGACATCATCCCAATGCACCCTACACACCCACCACACACATACCCATAATCCACATCCTCCACTACCAGCACCACCCACCCCACCCTCACCCCCCCCCCCCCCCACACACACACACACACACACACCATCCCAATGCACCCTACACACACACCACACACACAAACACACACACATACCCATAATCCACATCCTCCACTACCACCACCACCCACACACAGACACCATCCCAATGCAGCCTACATACCCACCACACACAAACACACACACATACCCATAATCCACATCCTCCACTACCACCACCACCCACACACAGACACCATCCCAATACACCCTACACACCCACCACACACACATACCCATAATCCACATCCTCCACTACCACAACCCCACACACAGAGACACCATCCCTATGCACCCTACACACCCACCACACACACAAACACACACACACACATACCCATAATCCACATCCTCCACTACTAACACCACTCACACACTATACCAACCCAATGCAGCCTACACACCCACCACACACACACAAACACATACACACATACCCATAATCCACATCCTTCCACTACCTACACCGCCCACACACAGACACCATCCCAATGCACCCTACACACCCACCACACACAAACACATACCCATAATCCACATACTCCACTACCACCACCACCCACACACAGACACCATCCCAATGCAGCCTACATACCCACCACACACAAACACATACCCATAATCCACATCCTCCACTACCACCACCACCCACACACAGACACCATCCCAATGCACCCTATACACCAATCACACACATAAACACACACATACACACATACACACATGCACCAAAAGCTTAATTATTATCATTCAAATGTAAGGACTAAATGCTTCAAACCAACAATAAATTCGTAATTCATTTCTAAAAGGCCAATTTTGTAAGACTGTTTAAGGTAACTTATAAAGATATCCTATTTACGATTTTCCAGGAGGTTTAGTCGTACACTCCATTTATCTATGGTATGTTTGTAGTAATGAATACACTATATAATTTAATAAGATATTCATCTGCATATTTACATGATACGCGGTCGCATGGTATTTCATGTGTTCAAAGTAAATGAACGTAAAATATATATTTTTTTTAATGAATCTTCTCACGCTGTTTCAATACTTCAACAGTGCACATTGCAATCTATTTTCTGTTCAAAGCGGCGTTAAATCCAACCCACTCACTGGTCTTACACACGAGATGGGAAGATACATGGTGCAATAATGTTTATAAGCTAAAACTGGAACGCTCTCGCACTCGCAATCTGTCTCAGTCACAGTCGCACTTGCACTCGCACTTGCATGCTCACTCTCACTCTTACCCATAGTTGTATTTTGACACAAAAATCGAACACGTACACGTACTCTTGTCCGTACCCGCATCCTACACTCAGAAATCTTCGATCGAAGTCGAAATCGCACGCGCACTCTTATTTGCATTCTCATCCTCGACCTCTCGGTATCGTACTCACACACACACTCACACTCACACTCACACACACGCACTCTAACATTCACACACGCACTCTCACTCACACTCTTTCACTCACAGTCACACTCACACACACACTCACACTCACTCTCACTCTCTCACTCACACTTTCACTCACACACACACACTCACGCACACACACTCACTCACACACACACTCTCTCTCACTCATACTCACACTCACACACACACTCACACACACTCTCTCACTCACACACTCACGCACACACACACGCACACTCACTCACACACACACTCTCTCTCTCTCTCACTCATACACACTCACACTCACACACTCTCTCACTCACACTCACACTCTCACACACACTCACGCACACACACACACACTCACTCACACACACACACTCTCTCTCACTCATACACACTCTCACTTACACACTCACACTCTCTCACTCACACTTTAATAAGAGCCAATATATCTTAGATCTCCATTTCCAGTTTACCCTTTAAATGATGAAGCCTGCCATAAAACGGTTAATGCACATGTCTTGTGGGTTTATTCCTGTCTCAGATTAGACAAGAAACTTCATCCTTTGACAAGTCACCGTCATCAGCTTCGGTTTCAGCTTCACTGACTTTTCGTTCCGTCCTCCTACGCATGATAAATATCAGATCTTATTTCCTCCACACGTGAAGCGACCTTAGACGATAAATGTTTTACTATTTTTATCTGGAGCCTGGGGTGTTTAGCGTGCCATGTATATCATAGAAACTGACCCCAGGACAGAGAGACTGGACATTGAAGTCATTCTAGCTTGAAGTGTCGTCTATCACTATGGGTTTTGCGGTCATTTCAGACAATATCAAGAATAATCAGATCCGTTGTCACTCAAGGCACCGCTGGCACCACCGTTTAATTAAGACGCTATGCTGTTGCTGACCAAGTGATGTCCAAAAGTGGATAGATCAGGTCATGGGGCTGAGTGGGTTATAACGTTGCCTTGTTAAGCCGAAAGACTGGTTGGGTTACCAATATGAGTCAAAAGTTGTAGGCTTATCACAAGGTGAATATTGTTTGTTATTACTTGCCCGTGAAGAGATCACCCGTTTAATAAACATACAACTGTATTACACATTGTGTAATACCAAAACGCGTGCTTATGAACTCTCGGAACACGTTTCACGAACAAATATTGAAAGCTCTCAACATCCCTTGGCTTATTCAACGACATTGCGTATGGAGTTGATACATCACTGAGAGGGGCTTATGCACACTCGATGACCCCAGCAACCTTGTTGCTAGGCTGACGTCACATGGCATTGTTTCGCCGATGGATCTTGCAACAAAATACCACAATTTACGTCATCGGGTATTGTGACATGATTGTAAACTTTGAGGTGCAAGGCCCGTTCCACAAGGCGATCGTATTGTAGCGCAACGACAGTCGTTAGTCTAAGTTAAAGTGTGTGAGTTGCGATTAGCCCAACGATAATTTTGTGGAACGGACGCCTGAATTCTAAAGGTGGACCGTTGTATGGTATTAAATTCATACGTTTCAACTTTTGACGTGTTTGAAGTATTATTCTGTTAAACTCAATTGGACTATGCCGTGGATCGTGTAGGTATCAGCCTATTCATACTCAACAGTATAATTCTAAAAACGTTATAAATGGCAAGTAATAAATAAAATACTAAACTCGCTCGTCAGATACCACATCTATTCACTCGTTTCATAAAATTGGTATTACACGGGAGCTCGTTTAGTATTCTATAATGTACTCTGTGTGACCGATGGAGAAGTATATATCGAACATATATGGAACAGAAAATAATCAGTTCGCGACGCCGTTTCGCTGTAGCTATATTATTTGAGATTACTGAGATCAGACATAGATATCTGTTGCCATGACGGCGGGGTATATTTTTCCGGTTGTACACGGCTGTAGTGGGGTAATAAAACGCCATTGACCAATAAGACCCGTGAAGATCCGGGGTAGAATAGATCTTTAGCAACCCATTCTTGCCGTAAAAGGCGACAATGCTTGTCGTAAAAGGCGACTAACGGGATCGTATGGTCAGGCTCGCTGACTTGGTTGATGCATGTCATCGTATCCCAATTGCGTGGATCGATGCTTATGATATTAATCACTGGATTGTCTGGTCCAGACTCGATTATTTACAGACGGCCGTCATATAGCTGGAATATTGCTGAGTGCGGCGTTAAAAAACAAACCAACCAACCATTGACCAATAAGAATTAAATGCTTTAGATGTACATGATGTACATAATTATTTGAAATCCCTGCTTAAGCCGAGTCAAATTTACACTGTCATAAGCATTCGTCTACAATCACTATCAAATAGCGATGATGCCACACTGCAAACACGAAAACGTCGTTTTTTTCCGTATATGGTCATTGGACGGAAAAACGACTAAAAATTCATTAAAATTGATTAATTGGTCAGCGTCTAGAAAGTGTCCAGAAAAGGGTCGAGTTTTTCAAGCGTAAAATGGACGGAAAAACGATGCTTTTTGCTCCGCCTTGTACAACTGTTAACGGCCAATCAGATGGCGCTGGTCCCCCGACGCACGTGATGTCCAAGGCTTCCTTTCGGAAGCTTTAGGTTTCGTATTTATGGCATGCCTTGCTCTAGTATCTGTCGCGCGCAGTGCAGCGAGATTTGCTGATAAGCTAGTTTTAGGATATGTTACATGTTAATGGAATTCAGACACGCGCCAAGAAGTCAAACCAAACAATGTTACTAAGTTTATTGTGGTAACGGCTATGTACAGTTACCCCTATCGGATAATGGGTTGTGTTTCATTTGGTTATAACAATAACTAATTTGTTAATGTGAAGTTTACAAGATTTACGACTTGGACGCGAGATCGGTCACATGACGTTCTTCACGTGACTGTATTCTTGAAAAGGCGTAAACACTGACTACTTCCACATTCCTGGGGAAAACCCTTGGAATTCCCTGGTACGAATTCATACAGAAGCGTGGTTGCAAGCCCATTTAAGGATACCCTCGCTACAACCACTCCAAGAGAGAAAAAACACGAAAAAAAATCCAAACTGTCGCAGTGACAATTTACAGAAATCTATGAATTTACCTTAGTATCTATTTGACACATCTTCACAATCACCTTTCAATGATCGGCCAATTGATCAGTGATGCCAAAGGCTTGAAATAGCCACAGGTTAATTAACAACTTCGAAAATATCTCCCGTCACGTTTATCGTGTCGGCCATTTTGACGTATTGTACTTGATGTAAATGTATTACGACGCTCTGTCATTGTAATTGACTTACTGAGGTAATTCTGTAAAAGATCTTCTTATCTAATGAGGATATTGTTTGGAATATATTTCTTGTAAACATACTAAAACATATGTTCCTCGCTTTGGGGGGAACTATTTTATTCCGGGGTGGCCCATTAAATCTAGTAGTAAGTCAAGGCACCATGCGTGATCTGTTATTTTATGTGTTTAAATTACGATTTGGGGGAGTTAATAAAATACGCTGACGCAAGTATATTCTATTCAAATCAATTGGATAATTGAATATGCTTTCTTTTACATATTACATAACATCACTGCGCAAAATATTAACAGTTGCAGTAACACACTACGGTAATCGCATTAAACATCATTTTCAACTGTACAGTATTTCAGTATTTCAGTTATATCATGGTGTATCAGACTGATGTGGGATAAAAATCCGATATTTCATATACAACAGACCGCCGTCATA
This sequence comes from Haliotis rufescens, assembly GCF_023055435.1. Classification (NCBI taxonomy): domain Eukaryota; kingdom Metazoa; phylum Mollusca; class Gastropoda; order Lepetellida; family Haliotidae; genus Haliotis; species Haliotis rufescens. The sequence continues at coordinate 1,380,829 of NW_025964212.1, read as the reverse complement.
TATCACTGGAATACTGCTGAGAGCGGCGTTAAAACATAATGGAGCGCTGCAGTCATTTAAAATAGAACCGTATACATATGTACATGTAGTACCAACTCACTCTATTTGTTTCGAATATTCAGCAGAAAATATATTATTAACCAGGTCTTTGGGAAAAGATATCAGATTTTTATAAGCAGCCACATAGGGATGATAAAGGACCCCTCGCTGATTAGGTTCTTGTTTACTTAAGAGCAGAGTTGGCCATGTTAGATGATATAACCAAAATCCGGGAGCTCCGGCTGGGGGCAAGCTGGTCTTGTTAGTGTATGGTATGAGCTGTGACATTGACCCAAGAGAATAATGTAAAACATGAGACCAACTCAAGTCTATAATGATTGGGAAAGTCTAGATTTCCACAGCTCTAGCCTGAAATTAAGAATTGTTCTATGCTTACTTCTATGCTTCATTTTAATTGTGTAGACATGGATGGACCAACCAGGAAAGAAATTGATGGAATATTAATATCACATGTTACCACTGATCCAGTTAAATTCATCACACAATAATAAATTAGTATTTGACATTACGGCATTTGATTATTAGGGCATGATCATGTACATGTTCACTGTAGTAATGTACACACCAGTCAACTTGATTATAATTTTTATCAAAGTGTAGCGCGGCATCAACGATTACTTTATGATATCCTCACTTGTCATCGATGTATTGACATCGAACAATGGACGGCAATTCGAAATTCTTATGGATAGCTTCAATAGGGACAGCGCCGGTGTCAGTACAATTTTCCTAGTTAAAATAAGTATCTACAAAATATAATCTGAAGCAGACAAGAACAATATTTTTTTATTAATGCTTACTTTCATGGATAGAATTAACGCAATCTAGGCTTGCCAAATCGTTCTAGACTTGAGCTGGATTCCTTTTAAATCTATTCTGTATGGTCTGGGAGACGAACGGGCGTCAGTATCGCATTGAGAACTGGGACAGCCTTAATGAGTGTAATCGGATATGTTGTGGAGTTTCGGTTTTGGGCTGTTTGCTGAATATATAGAATTGCGAGTTATGTATACTCTGTATTTCGTCATGGTAGCATATATATTTTCTATGTTGCTTTTTGAATTATCCACGAATAATGAGAACTACAATGTAAACCTCTCTCTGGAGATATGCAATAATACTACTGAAGGGCATATCTGAAAAATGGGACTTCTCGACAAATATTTCTTTCTTAAATACTACCCGTTACAGGCATTCTGATCATTATATCATACTTTGTACAGTTTAAAAGTCAAATAATGGCAAATTGTATATCTTTCTACATTTTGAATTAATTATATTTTCTGAAATAAAACCTTAGCATCAGATAGTGATATACACGAATATGATCTATACTATTATAAATGAATTATCAATTTCGTATTATGAATTAGATAAACAGAAATATGATAGTAAAACAAATTATTTTAATCTATTCTTGTGAATAGGTAACGAGAGATCTAGGCAACGCACTAACGTAGCCATTTATGAAAAATGAAATATTAAAAGTTTAGGGGTTTGAACATGCACATTGAATGACAGGGAAGAAATCAACGCAATAATTAAATTATGAATCAAATTATGTTATATATATAAGAGAATATTTAGAAAATATAAGTTTAATTTCTCATTGTTGGAAGGTGTTTATAATTATATAGATTTTGTTTGATTGTTTGTTGTTTGACGCCGCACTCAGCAATATACCAGCTATATGACGGTGGTTCGTAAATAATCCAGTCTGGACCAAACAATTTAGTCATTATCATCAAGAGCACCGATCTACGCATTTGGGATACGATGACATGCATCAACCAAGTCAGCGAGCCAAGTCGCCTTCGTACAAGCATGGGTTGTTGAATGCCTATTCTAACCCGGATCTTCACGGGTATTTTTTTAAATAATAAGGTGCAATGAAGTTCTGTATATGTCCATAATAAGTGTGTATAAGTAGATGGATAATATGTCCATACACGCCAAGTAAATGGTATATGCATTAATTTAAATGCAAATGATTCAATGATGAGTTCTTTCACAAGTCCATATTTCAAGGCATGTATTTGATATTCATAATAACTCTACAAAAGCTGCACAATGGCAACAAAACGGTACCAGCATCACAGATACCAATAATACATGAGATACATATAATTACTTTGAAGTTAAAACATGTATCTAAATAGAAAATTAGAAGGATACACTTCCGACATTTTTCGTATTTTGTTTTCGTTTGGAGAGAGAAGTTGTGATTGGTATCTGATGGGTGCAAACAGGTGTTCCCTTCCGCCCAGGCCTTGCGGCAATGCTATAGCCCAAAATGAAACAAGTCTTGTTCAACAGGTTCAGACTCAAATTTCTATCCCACTTGGGCTCTTTTTAAATTTAAATATAATTTCTCGTGTCGATATGTGTCAGAAGAAATGAAATATTACAGCACTGGTGAATAGGTTATATGCGCATGTCAGCGTCGATCCTATAATATCCTTTTATGCAAAATACATATATACTGATGAATTAAGGTAGTAATACTACGCAAATATATGTCCAGATGCATACATCAGTATCATCTCGTGATCTTAATTCGTGCTTTGAGCCCTTTTTCTGCCGGAGATTCTGGGGTGTTACATCACACCAGAAAGCCAGGTCCAAATTCAAGTCATAATTTCATGGTCCGTCTTGTATGTTGGAAACCAATATCGCAATATGGCTAAATATTGCTGAACGTGGTATTAACCCGATTACTCACATAATTATTCCATTTTCTACAGTCATCTACGAACACTATCTTTAAGGAGGTATATCTGTATCATCCAAATGTCCATACATATATGTCCACATTTATATGTATAAAGCAAGTCGTCCTGCACTCTTCCTTAAAAGATAAATGTTAAGCATTTCCTCTGTATGGATTTATATAATGTAATATCGTTTGAATGTAATGCTGATGCAGTAAACGTACCACAGACCTAATGCTAGAATAACATCTAATTTCTGAAATGAACATATTTTGCAGAAAAAAACAACAGTTGTTTAAACAATACTTATAAAACATAAGAACAAGGAGCCAAGAGCCAAATATTGGGATGTGTTGGACAGATTTGTTTCGGGGTCTTATGACAGACAAACCTGATGCCTTTAAGTATAAAGATAAGTAAGTATAGATGTTGTACATATTCAAATATGTTCGTGATTAACCCAACCTTGAAAAATATTGAAAGATGAGTGGTAACTATTTATGCCATTACTTCAAATTAGAATGAGAGCACATCGGGAAAGCATGGTACTTTAATAAACGTATCTTGTTAACCCAATATTCTTTTTTAAGTAAGAGCAGCATGTACGTGTATATCGAGAGTATAGGTTTGGTGCGTGACTTATCACACAGTACTTTCAGAAAGTGTGCATATGCTGTTTATCGGCAATAAATAACATCAGACGATTCATACGGGTAAATACGATATACTTCAGAACTAGTATAGATTATTTAAGGTTAGGGGGAAATGTATGTAATTAACAGAACTTTGGCCGGGTTTGAAGGATTTGGGTCCTGGCTTGGGCTTTGTGTTGGACGTGTAGACGGCATTTCCAGGTTTGACGTATCAATGACAAAAATGATGTCAGAGGCACTTCTCTGCCTTTTCGGGTGAACAATTGGCTTGCCTTTGGATGTGTTTGTGGCGGGTGCCACTAGTGGATCGGAATGAGCTCGCGTTTTTGCGAGCATCCAATGTCATCATTTATTATGATGAATCATGAAACATGCTCCTGATGTTGTCGCAATGGTGCATTTGGCGCTACTTTTGGCAAGGGTTTCTCATGATAATGGAAATGCTTATGTCGCTTTTGTTGACCGATAAACATGAAAAGGTATAATGTTAGTGTATATGGTATATGGTCATATAATTGAGAAACAAATGACGAGTGGGAGTTGTTTATTGTACGATAAAGAACGACCGAGACTCGTTTATTTCTATATGAGATATCAACATTACGTACAGCCTCTTTTAGGGTGTTAAATTAGGAAAAAATACACGCTTTACAATATTTACCCGTACTTAAATAATGATGATTCCTTGAATAGAATCCGACAGCGGCCATGCTAGATAAATCCATTTTAGGATTTGAGTTTGGTCCCGCATATTCTCACAATTTTCTCGTCAATCATCTGTACCTTTTCTCCCAATACCGATTGTCATATCACTCTCACTTTCGGATTCCCCAGCAACATTTATTGGGAACAACTCACTAGACACATACCTCTCAAAAATAAGGTCACATTTACAAATTTTACTTTTCAAGTTGCGAGTGCATGTTCAAATCTCAATAAATGACGTCATGATAGAACAATGTTTTATCGTGAAATAAATATCGCTTCCTTCTTTGTTCTTTGTGATTTATCGCGTAGCTATCTTATATCATCAAATGCCAATTTCTAATTGCTTTATCATGACGTATCCGTGTCATGTAGCAATAACATACACAAATATCGTTGACTTCGACGTTGAATAGTGTCATGAAATACGATTATCCTCTTGTGTGCAATATTTCTGGTTGATAAATCTAACATATTCTTACTTTAAGAATAGCGACTATACATTATTATATATCCCTTATCAGGTCTCTGTAACATTTGCAAAATGATACAAATATAAAAATACAACTGAACCTTAATGTAATGTTTTAATATCCTTACGTTGCTGAGTGCAGCATTTAACAACAAACAAACAAAACATAATATCTTTAAGAATTATGTTAACAATTCCGATGCTAAAAATAATCTCACAATCTCCATAACTCTTTCTCTCTATCAAAACATAATAACTTTTTTTAATAATCTGAAGGAATAATAATGGCAATATTATCATAATTATTATCAGTATTTATGTTACTTATCCTCAAGTGAAGTAGTCCTCCACACTATACATTTAGTGAAGAAGCCCATGAACATATGAACTATGTAACATACATTCATGGAAATTAGATGAACAGTTGAAGTTAGCAAATGATATTATTCGGTCGAACGTCTATCAGCCATCTATTCTATTCATGAAGAACATTTCACGTGGGACCAACATAGGGAATTATGACTATCGACTTGCTAATTATTTTTTATATTCATGCCAGCTCAAACGATCTATTGGCTTGATTTATTGTTATGGTATCCACAAAATAAGTAGGATCCGATTTTTTCCGTTTTTGTTGAAATAAAACTGTATAATATTTGCTGTTTACATATCAAAGTTTGCCAAATTGTTACAAAATGTTTGCCCACAGCAAGGCTACGTATCCCCAACATATTGTGCTAGGCCCAGTATCACTGGACTGAGGGAGGGCGGTATTCCTCCTTGTGAGTCACCTGCTTGGCAATATGGGACGGGAAAACTGCAGGGGCCGGGGTGAGGGCAGTTAAGTTGATGGTACAGACAGATAAGAGAGATCATTTTACAAATGTGAAACCTCAGTCCACAAAGGAAGAGGCGAAAGCTGAAACTTGGTGAGGTTTACAGAACAAAGGCAGTTATTTCTAGTTTATTACTGACTCTCGAAGATACATTTAATAAAACAATTAATGCGCGCGCGTGCGTGCGTGCGTGCGTGCGTGCGTGCGTGCGTGCGTGCGTGTGTGTGTGTGTGAGGTAGAAGAAGAATTGTACACCATAAAAGTGGCTACGTATGTAGTTGGGGTAGATATGTTGAATGCCCGGCCAGTATGACCTTTGAGTCACTACAGTTTCAGTCATTAAAATGCGTAAAACAGTATTTGAGTGAAAGAAAACACTATAAGTGAGTGAAACAAAAGACCTCAGTACAGGCACACCCAGTCCCCGAACCCTAAGTCTTCATGTACCAATACTCATACCTGCCACATCCTCAACCACTTAACTTACTCACACAATCATCTGACAACATGTTCGCCAACCCTCGTATCACAACGCATGCACGCATGCACGCAAGCACGCACGCACGCACGCACACACACACACACACACACACACACACACACACACACACACACACACACACATCACATTCTTCTTTCCCCACCATTATGTCTACGTCAGCCATCATGGATCCATGCGCATGCTTTCATACATAATCCATCCTCCCACCATTCCCCAACATCCATCGAACTATAACTATATCCGCCCTCGTGTATCGGTATTCGTGCTTTCATACATACATACACCCCCCTACCATTCCCCTACATCCATCGCAGTATAACTATGACTATAACCGCCTTCGTGCATCCGCACTTATGTTCACATTGCATTGCAGATGCATCGAATTACACGTTTAAAATATCGTAAATATTTTACAACATGTACATATTATATATCAGCAAACAGAGATTATTATAACGCAATAGATTTCATCCGTCAAAACATCACAGAAAGAGGGGCAGCCTGGAATTTTACAATGGCATCTGAATGCACTAAGACGTTCAACTGGTCAGGAGGTGAGAGTTGCGGAAGATTACGGTAAACTTCAGTTACAGATCTCCATTACGAATATCTAAAGTATGAATAAAGATCACAGCTTGCTATGACGTGTACTTCATGCCTGCAGAATTAGCAATGTCCTTAGCTCTAAATTGTATGTCTAAATGCTTATGTAGACAAAGACCCAAATGTATATAGGCATGACCATGTTATAGTCTACGCAAATATCACCACATTTAAAAACAAAGCTAGATTGAGTCTTTGAAGGGCATTAAGAACTGATATACACAAGGAAAAATATTTATGGATGTCAACGGAGGAACACTGCGTTTCGGAATATATACTTTCTCCTTCATCAGGTGCATATTATTAAATGCTATGAGGCAGAGAACATATATTTGTACCTGTAAGAACAACAAAAGCAAAAAGATAGCAAAGAAGGGAACGCAACAAGGGAAGCCAACAGATAACTGGCATGGCGCTGATTACCCCGCCTCCCGTTTGCCCATTGTCCATTTCCCATTACCAATCATTCATAAGTTAAGTTTTGGCTTTAATTTGTCCATTGATAATCAACCATCAACGTCTATTATCTCCATCCTAAAAATATGTAGTTTACTGAGAAAGTGGTATCCAAATATAATGTGTGTTACTGTTGACCACTTTCTTAAAGGCATTGTTGGTTCAAAGCTTTCGGTCATAGAAGCCGTGCCATTTTTCTCTTGTCAGAGGAGTACACAAAGTATACGTCATCTGGACTAACATTTTTGGTTCAGTGGCTGGGTTAGATCGCCAAATTTGTGTTCTGGCGATTGGGTGCCTCACTCACAGTGTGGGTTCAAATCCCGGACGGGACTCAACCCAAGAAAGTACGAGAATCTGTACTTTACTCAGAAAGTGTTATCCCAATTATAACATTTGTTGTCAAGAAAACACAATAAATGTATATTCGGCTTTGGATGGGTAATGATATCACAGATATCTACGGATATTGATGATGACTTGGAGGAGCTTCGTAACGCACGTCTTCTCAATTCAGGGATTGGTAAATCCAAATATGTGTGTGCGCGTGTGTGCGTGCGTGCGTGCGTGCGTGCGTGCGTGCGTGCGTGCGTGCGTGCGTGCGTAAATGTGGGCCTGTTGGATGTTACATAAAACATTCATCTTGAGCGGGATGGTAGTTCGAGTTGGATTAGCATGTTAACTATATGATCTTCTTTAGGCAGAGAATGCCGCGCATGAATGTATTGATGAAATTCCTAGGTACATGGGGCATTTTCGTCCCCAGGAATACCCACAGTGGAGACTTCAATGAGGATAGGGTGTACACAATGTGCTACCTGGTAGATTGTGTGTCATCAGACCGGACAACGTTGGTCTTTGACTGATTGTGGCGTAAAACACACTTATTCATTTACTTATATCGGAAACTGAATGTTCATCTTAATTGTTATTGTTGAACATGTAATATATTTTTAAAGAAATAAAACAGTGACATAATAACTACAACTTTATGTGAGCGCGAGTAGCTTTTTTGGAATGAGATGAATAAGTCTCATAAAGTTGTAAGCTTCTTCACAACCGTGTAACTATGAACTGACTTTATTGGGTAATCAAAAAAGAGATAGGACCTAAAATAGCCAAATTTCATACGATTTCACTTGTCCACCATCTTGGATGCAAGGCGAAAACATTTCAGCGCGTTTGAAGCCACTGAGAATGCCCCCTGCAGAGTTGGACGAACATTCTGCAGTGGCGCGGCTGAGTTGACCAGAGGCTATCAGCAGTATTTCCTGTCCAGGTTATTTAGGTCAGTTGTTTGTGTGTGTGTGTGTGTGTGTGTGTGTGTGTGTGTGTGTGTGTGTGTGTGTGTGTGTGTGCGTGTGCGCGTGTGCGTGTTTGCGTGCGTGCGTGCGTGTGGGGGGCGGGGGCGGGGGGGGGGGGCGTGTGGGGGGGGGGGGGAGATTGGGGGGATAGATGATAGATTTAGCAACAAGTAAGGTCATCTTGAGTGGGAGGGTATTCGCAGATGGATTAGCATATGAACTATGATTCTCTTTAGGCAGAAAATGAGGATCCACGATGTTCGACCTGGTAGAAGTGTGTTATCAAACCTCACAGCATTGGTTTTTTGACTGACTGTAGCGTCAAAACAAACTCATTCATTTACTTTAACTGAATGTTCATCTTAATTGTTATGGATAGTCACGGAGCCATGATCCAGAGTACAGGGTGTCATTAGATAGAAATAAACTAAGTAATAATAGGATTACCAGAAAAACGGGGTTTTACACACAAGCCAATAAACTTCGCTCATTAACACCAGAGCAAGTCAGTACAAGATTGAAAACTGCCTCATAATTATGTATGACATGCTTGTCGGGTATTGCTACATATATATGTGAAAACAAAGTTATTAAAATGAAGAGCAAAACTGATGAAAGTTAACAATAAACGTGTATACGTGTTATATCGTCACTGCAAAAATAATGATTGTTTGTCTTTAGTATTAACATTCAAATACGTTATATCTGTATTAGCGATATTGTCTTTATTCCACCGGTGAGTCAGCGTTAGCCGTACTATCTCGTAGTATAATTGTATTTCTGAAGACATCACGATACAGTTTTTATGATGCATCACGTCTGCACTAGCGCTTGATAACAGCCTTGTGTTTGGGTGTTTCAGTGGTTTAAATCGCTGCTCTTGATATTGTTGATTAAACTTTGATACTATGAACAATATAATGTTATGTGAGAGGTTGACTTTAGAACGGTAACATACTAATGGTATATAGGATGACATAAACAGAACAATGAGAAGTTCGTCCAGATTAGTGTATAGGCAACATTTAATAATTAAAATAATTACATTCAACAACTCCCCTTTTAAGTCCATTTTCCTGACTTATAAGTAAATACAAGAACAATCGGCCGGAATACAATGTATAGTTCTTGTCCACTTCCATATGACTATATAGCATACAATAAGCTATCGGGTCCCGTTTAGATCGGTTTGGGTGGCAGCATAGATAGCCATAGAATAGTTTCATCTTGGAATCTTACATATCACTGGGGATCCTCTTCAATTTAAATGGAGTTACTCGTTACGAATCCGAACCTTCACGTGACTGTGTTTATGAACCATTGTCAAATAGTGGTGACATTAAATCTAGGAAACAATACGCGAAATCGCGCATGCACAGAACGAAAAATTTGGTCAAGGCATTAAGTAATCCGCATGCGCAGAACGATTGATTTCAGTACTTCCGCTAAGCGCTTCGAGTGCAGCGTCAAACGCGGGCCTGTAATCTAACACGCGGGGACTGACCAATGAAATCTGAGAAGTAGAAATACCGGTAGACGCTGTTGCTTGATTGACAATGTCAATCAAGAAAGGGAGGAGCTTAACGCTATCGTTCTCTCCCAGTAAATTCCGATGTCAAATAACGACGTTATTTGGACGGAAAAACGATGGTTTGAAAACGTCCAAATAACGTCGTTTTTCCGTCGAATGACCATATACGGAAAAAAACGACGTTTTCGTGTTTGCAGTGCCAGGTCTTGGCGAAGATGTGAGCGTATCCTGCCCCACTGGTTGCAACCGTCAAAGGCAAGTTAAGTGTTAATCTAAACGAACACGGTGACATTTAGTACACGTCAAAATATGGAATTGCATTAAACATATTTGTGTCACTGATGCATCAAATTTGAAATGTCCACATATCTAACATTAACGTTTTGAAAAGCTTTACTAAGGCCTTGATTGCTTATTGATTAAGCCTCTTTGAGAAAGAGTCATATTGCTTAAACTTGAAAAACATAGACACCAAAGGATTGAGCTGCTGGACTATTACTAGACATATGGAGGTAATTGAAATAAGAAAGGTGAAGTCATCCCTCTTATCATCAAGGTTTGTGTTTAGTCACTCTGTTTGTTTGTTTGTTTGTTTGTTTGTTTGTTTGTTTGTTACTTAACGCTGCACTCAGTATTAGTAATAGAAATCGAGTCTGGGCCTGGCAATACCGTGATGGACATAAAGAGCATCGGTCTACACCTTTGGGATACGCTGACATACATCAAGAAAATCATCGAGCCTTGCCACCCGATCCCGTTAGTCGCATTTTATGACAAGCATAGTCGCCTTTTACGGCAAACATGGGTCGCTTAAGACCTATTCTACCCCGAATCTCCACGAAGCGCCGGGCAATAGAAAGTATATGGTGGCTAAAAAAAAAAAGGAATAGTTATTAAAAGGTGATGTATTTGAAACGGGTATCATAGTAGTGTTTAGGACATAAAGTTTGCCATTACTGATGTTCTCCGCCGTGATATTACTAGAATATTGCTAAAGGCGGCGTAACACAATACTCACTCACTCACATAAAGTGTGCAGCGTAAAACGTAAAGTGTGCACATAAAGTGTGCAAGACAAGAGTTTTCAGCCCAGTAAAGTTTTGTTAACGTTTGTATTTTGGGGATCACACAAGGCATACAACAAAGAAAGTGGCAGAGTTTGTTACCGTTGTGTGTCTACCGTTTTTCTTTTTTTCTTTTTTTTCTTTTTTTTTTGGGGGGGGGGGGAGGGGCACTGGTGGCCCAGTCGTCTAAGGCGTCGCGATTCGCTGTGCAGAGTTGGGTCAAAAACCTATGATTGTGGGTTCGAATCCCGGTTCGCTCCGATTATGTTTCTAGGTTTGTCAGCACCATACCTGTGCTCGTGGGTTTCACCGAAGTGGTAAACGTCTGAGACCTGCATCACTTCGGGCTTTCCTCCCACATTAAGCTGACACGCCGTGATGTAACTGGAATACTGTTAAAAGCGGCGTTAAACCCAACTCACTCACTCACTCCCCTGTTTTTGAGTTTCCCCAAAGTTTTAAACGGCTTCTATCTGTGTCCCTCATGGATGACCTCCCACAGTAATACTGGTATTGTTAAAATTACAAGTATTGTTAAACCCGACTTCACTCACCCGGTCTGGATAAACTACTCGATATCGATTTATAGCGAAACAGTCTTTCGTTTCTGATTCTGTTAAATGCTGCAAAAAGGTACCCGAATACGTTTTGTTTGACAAATTACTTGCCTTACTTGAGAAATAAACCACTGCCTAGATGTTAATTGCCCTAACACGCGTTAAGAAGGGTGAAAAGGGTTGCCCACGTGTTGAGCAACCATTGCACACATTTTGTATAGAATTTGTACAAATGCTTATAACGAACTACGGTCATAACGAATTGAAATTAGTGGTCCCTTTGAGTTCGTTATAACCGTAGTTCACTGATGTTGTATAACATAACATTGAGATCATATTGTCCAGTCACCCCGCACATTTCGATCACACGTTACAAACTCGATTGGTAAAAGATTCCCGAAACCGGCGAGCAACAAGCCCTTGGGGTTCAGCCCAGAAGTAAAGGAAACTTTTCTCACCATGGTCACAGCTAAAAGTTAATAATCTGTCTTGATAAAAGTGAAATCTTTTCCTTTTGGGAGGCGGTGAGGTGAAGTGAAATTGGGTTTAACGTCGCGTCCAAGATTATTGCACTTATATATGTGTGTTTGTATGTGTAGCTGTTTGTACTAGTCCGGACTTTATAGTGCTAGCTCACTGAGATACCATGCCGAAGTTTAACATGAATACGCAGACACAGTATACTGACCCCGAGCCGACCAGTTCTTGTTTTAGCCCCTTAATGCCGAGCGCCAGACAGGGTAACAACAAGTACATCTTGTAACGTCTTTTGGTCTCTACCACTAGACCGTGGAGGCGGTCTGTTTTTTTACGAGAAACATACTGATCAAATAGCGTCAAATTCATATCAGCTTATGTCATCGTTGAGAGCGAAGTAATGAAGAATTCAAAGTTGCAAATATTGACACTGAATGTTCAATCCATAGAGCACACGTTCCCAATATTTTCTGAACCAATTCTCTTCCGCTCATGTCCTTCCAGCATAGATTAGTTGGAATACTTTATTTACAGACTGGATTTTGTATGGTTTTTTTATCCTGTTACACAGATAATATTTTTCACAATTTGATATGTATCCTCATTATCGATAACGAACATACACTTATCTTGATGTGAAGGATCTGGTGAACATTTTTGTATAAGGGTATGGGGTGAAATTTTAGTTATCCCCAATTATCTATTTACTCGACACTTCAATATATTATATCAGATACTCACATTCGTGTTTGTGCACTCGTGTAGGATACACTCGTTTTTTCATCACTATTCAATTCTGATTCAATGAAGATTTTTTATGATTTGAAAATGTTTTTTTCGTTTTTGTTTACACACTACACTATCGCTATGGTGGAAGTGTGAATACATCTGTTAACGCCATGTCATGCGCAATGTCTAACTCTATAAAGTCCACATATTATCACAGTGTGATCATGACACTTTTTCAATCGAATAAACGTGACAAAACCCAGCACAGCACTCAGGAATATTCCAGCTATATGACGGCGGTCTCTAAATAATCAAGTCTGGACCAGACAATCCAGCGATTGACCTCATGAGCATCGATCCACGCAATTGGGATACGATGACATGCATCACCCAAGTCAGCAACCTGTATAAAGGAAAGGTTTGAATATTTTTCTCGAACTGTCAAAGTACGAAACAGTGTGACAAATTTACATGTACAAGTACTTAAGAAACACAGGCGACCCGTGAAGATCCACTTGGGCAAATAGATGCTCATGATATCAATCACCTGATTGTCTGGTCCAGACTCGAATATTTTCGAGCCGTATATACCTGGAATATATTGCTGAGTGTGGCGTCAATTAATCAATCAATCAATCAAACAAATCAACGTAGCCCCAGTGTCGTCATAACAGTAGTCGTCACGCTATGGCTGAAATGTTGCCGATGTGGCGTTAAACTTTAACTCACTCACTCACTCACTCACTCACTCACTCACTCATAACATTGGACCAAGAAGTTTATATTTAGCTATTTTTGAACCAAACGTGCTTATACCATATGTTCCCATGCCTTTTTTCATGTAAAGAAGTGACCGCCTCCGTGGTCTAGTGGTAGAGCGTCCGCCCAGAGAGTGGAAGGTCCAGGGTTCGATCCCCGGCCGCGTCATACCAAAAGACGTTAAAAGATGGTACTTGTTGTTACCCTGTCTGGCGCTCGGCATTAAGGGGCTAAAACAAGGACTGGTCGGCTCGGAGTCAGTATACTGTGTCTGAGTGGGGTATCCATGTTAAACTGCGGCATGACATCTCAGTGTGCTAGCATCAGTCCGGACTACTACAAGCACACACACACACACGTTGCTAAATAAGCACAATAACCTTGGACGCGATGTTAAACTAAATGGTGACGGGTGCCGTCGGTGGGACAGGATACGATCACCTTGTCGAGAATCCCGGGTATCACCACTATTTGATAGTGATTCATAAACACATGTCTGTGAATCGTATAATGAACTCTGCTCTTAGTAGAGCTTCTAATGATTATGGAAATGTTTTGGGCGCTTTTATCTGTTTTCCTCTCTGTTGTAAGCCATACATCCCAAGTCTATACCAACTCTATTCAAACGCCTCATTAAACTATACATTGACGAGTTTGTGGAGTGGAATATAATGTTCGCATGTCATACATGGTATATATTTTGTAGAGCCATGACAATAAATGGAGTTGTATATATCTGATACCATGTTGCCAGACCATATCTACTATAAAATTAATATAAAAAACAGTTGATCGACAACAGGGATCAGTCGCATGTGGAGCGTAATAAGAGACGTATAATTGCCCGAGGAATAATACTTATATGGTTAGTTTCATGAAGCTCATGTCAAATATTTGACATACCACGGAACAGCACTGAAACATGTGAACGTATTCTATCTGCCTCACAAAAACGCGATGGCAACAAAAGTCGCCACTCCGCGATCTCATTTTAAGATATGTTTTAGACGCGATTATGTTGCTGCTGCCGGATTGGATATCAGCCTTGAGGTAGATTATAAGACGAGTAAGATAATCATGGACGTCACTTTTGTTTCTCTGGTCGATTGAATGAGCGAATGTTAAATATCAATGTCTCATGGTTATTTGTAAAATAAACAAGATGCAGTATTTTCTCAAATAAAAGTTTCAATTCCAAGCGAAATAGTTTTCATGTAAATCCTTAAAGTTGAACTGTCGTTTCAGGAATGAAAATTATTAGTTTAAATTGTTTATGTTCTGGTGTGTTCTTTTATACTAATCCAAAGCATTACCCCGCGATAGTGAATGTTACTCTGTAGTCAGCATTATTATCTCTTTTGATAGTTTGGGATTTTTGAAAAATCGGGAACCCCAGTGCATGCGTAAAGACGGGACTTTGGCAGTCGTAGTTGAGCACTGCAAGAGATTGTTTAGTGCTTGGTACTCTGAATAAGGGTGAAACGATACACCGATATTCCGATACATCGCGATACTTGACCCAAGATACGATATACGATAAACGTGGGCCCATTTATCGATACGCCACGATACAGAACGCAAAGTCCAGGGTTTCCTCGCTATTGTGCCTTTCGATAAAACGCTAACATTTTTAATAAGCTCAGGTTTTACAATGACAGATGTTTTCCACATCTCAAAAAACATTACCAGCTGATCACCGTAAGCACATAAATCCGGAAATACAAGTCAGCAAATACGAACTGAAGTATGCAATTTAATACCATTATTATACGTTCTTGTTAGTAAAACGTGTTCGTTGTATATCTGGACTCGTGTTTGTAACATATTTTATTAATTTTATTCAAAATTTCATTTAATATTGTTTTCATTAAGTTAGGTGAAATCGTGTGTGAAGAGATACAGTAACCACGGTCAGATTACTGCTTTTGACGCCTTGAAACAAACTTTAGTCGGTAAAGAATGGATACATATATTAGAAATGCCATACTTTGACTCGTTAAAAGTCATATTTGTGGCAATTTGGCTAATATATGTCAACATAACGTTTTCGCAATCGAAATACATGTACCGCGGGAAGTCCCTACGGTGACTGGTCAAATTGTGAAGTTTCTTGTGTTTGAAATTTTAATTGTTTTGAAGGAAAGTTAGAGAAAGTTCCACTTTGAAGCTTAACAACGTCAGTAGTCTAGTTATTATAAAATAGTTTTGACTGTTTCAAAATCATGAAAGGTTCAATCTTGACATGCTTTAAGTCTTGTTTTTTTTTATCTGTGCGTATCGAGATACGTATCGTATCGTGACCAGAATATCGAGATGCGTATCGTATCGTAACCTTCCTGTATCGTTGCAGCTCTAACTCTGAATGAACACTCTTGCAGCTATTCATGGCAACGCTGCACAAGGTGGTAATTCATTGTTCAAATATTACAATTAACAAATAAACAATATACATATTTTGTTCATATGATCGGGGTCGACATGGGATTATGGAAAGGGTTTTGCTGCTTTCTTTTAAAGGGTGTTGGAACCCCATCTCCTACATCCGGATCCCAAATGAGGGTAGTTGTTCGAGAACAAACAAGAAAGACGGACCATGGCTGATGGATCAACGCACGAACACTTTATTAACTCACTCCAACGATAAATAGCATTGATGGTGATGGCCATGAGAGGTTTGCCTGAAAACAATACTTCGGTATTTTCGATACAACGTTTTCAGATCGATGCTTGATGTAATGTTAAACTCCATATGACACCACAACTTTATCTGGCGCACCCTTTGATAGTTAAACCACATAAGATATCCCAAGGGATGTGTTTCAAGTACGCTGTGGCTCGACCTAATATAATGGGCGCTTACTACAATGAGCTTGAACGTTGCTTCAGACAAAGTATAATCTCAGAGCTTAGTTTGGGGAACTGATCTTTATGACCCTACAACATTATACTTTTAGTTGATTTTAATAACAACGATCTCTGGCTTCGTTAACTTAATAGATATGCAGTATGTTTATGTGACAGCTATAGATTCAGGAAAAACTGTTTTTTGGGGAGGGATTTGTTAAAACTCCTTCACAATTACTGTCCTCCCACTTTTGGAGGGTAAAGAAGTATCGTGCATCGCCGATGTGAATTATAGTCAAGGGGGACCTTATGGTTCCCCGTCATCAGCAGAGCAAACTCACGTGGGTACAAGTACTGTTCATTTTACCTTTTTCTCCTCACAAAATGCAAGCACATAAGCTTAGAAAAATTCAAATGTTTCTTGCCAATTTCGACACTGTTCGTACAGCACAAAGTCTTTGATGTGACGTCTCAATATCTAAATCCATCACGAGTAATTGTTACTACCTCATATAATGAAAGCAATCAACGTAGTATTTTCCTGTTAAAGTATGTTATTTGGCGCGGCTTGTCCTATTCAAAATGAAAGCAATATCATTGCAAGAAATACCCATCTCTCTACATTATGACAACCATTCTTGAAAGGAAAATACAACAACGTCCTCTCTTCTTCAATCACTTAAAGGTTGAATTCTCTTCAGCTAATGAATCTGCGGAAAACAACGTCACTATTGAACAATTGATGTTGCATTGACATCATAACTTTCATTGAACACTCATGCTTTGATGGGTCTTTTAGATGTTTAAGGCGATGAAAATATATAAAAGCGAACAACAGAAACACTACACTTAATTCTCGAGAATCAACCAAATCCTTGAGGGGTTAACCGTGCCCTCTGTATTCCAGTGCATGTATTATGCGCTGTCAAACGTATATGCGATGTTGATGGATGTTTATAGTTACAGTTGATATATAAATCAGGAAATGGCAGCCACCTGGTAAACAGAATGCTAGCATCTGTCACTTTGTTTTTATGCAGATATAATTGGTAATGACATCTGAAAATAGGGCACTGTGATAACCTGTACACTAAAGGCTGCATCATGGTCGTTGGTTGTGTTTACACAAAAGGCCAATAGGCCACAGAGACACTGTCGATTTTTGAAAATGTCAACCAAAGATTGTTTTGTATTTTACATAGCATGTGTTTACTCTGACATGTGATAAGTTCACTCTCCACACCTCACACTGTTGACGACTGTGAGAAGGAGATGGAACATGAAAAGGTTAAAATGATTGAAGCCTCAATGGTGTTCTTGACCTTTGTAACGAGGACACTAATCAAGAAACAGAAAAACTAATGCTGGTACATGTGGTTCCTGGGTCTTTTCATTTAAAACTATATTTGGTAAACGTGGATCTCTGAGTGACAGGTTCCTTTGTTTGCCAGCTGCCTGCACATCACACGATGGAACATGCAAAGGTTAAGATGTTTGATGCTTCAATGGTACCTCAATTGATATCGTTTCTTAACTTCATTGTGGAGAATGTTTAAGCTTGTAAGGTCATAAATACATGGCTGTTTACATACAACATTTAGCTGTTAGCCGTGGAACGACCTCCTGAGAGTGGGTTCGCCTACATCAGAAGGGGCACAGAACCAGTAAATATATTTTCAGCATATAAGTACACCAGCTTTCTCGCCTAATGTCAACTGTTGAGTTTAATCAATTTGGATTTTGCGTCTCATGACTTGAATACTATGTATTTGGACCTAGCTAATGTACATACACATGATTGAACAAATACTTTTCCTTAATTGTGACCCGTTTTTTATGCGAAGAACTAGAATGTGCGTCACTTAAGGTTTTCATCCAATTATAATGAAAATCCTGGAATTAGAACTATTCAAAGAGGCGTTTAACAAACGTCGCTCACTCAGTTCTATTCTATCTGAACTATTATAGGTTATGATCAGAGCTGTGGATACATTTTATGTTTGCTTTGCCTCATACATCTATATAAACAGGATAGTTGTCATTTATCATTAAGTTTTACATTTTCTCTACTTGGAACAAATTAGAACGACTGAATGGCTGCACGTGTCAACTCTGTGCATGTCAACAGGTGAAAGGATTCAACACTTTTTCAAGGGACCTTGCGATGTTTAACGGTTATCCTGGCTGGTTGTATTACAATATATAAGCCAATTATTCAAAACAGTACATTCATAATAAAGGCATTCACCTTCCGCTCTCAAATGGGTCAAATAGCCAATTCGTTTCCACATTTTTCAAACCTAGTGAACCCGACTCATTTGTTTCATATTTAGATCGATGCATAAAGATTCAGAGTGCAAAAGGCTCGCATAAAATAATGTTTTTTTCCTAATATATAAAATGGGAACACACGAGGGTATTAATAATGTCCTTTTTAAAAAAAATAATACAATGTATGAGTGAATCGCACAGTTTATCATATGGTGCCAAAAGAAATGCATTTTGATCTGCAGAAACACCCATAAATCAAGAAGCCCCTATGGATACTTTTGGGGAACGTGAGACAAGATTTATTTTTAAGCAGTCATTGCAACTATCAATAGGGCTTAAAAGTAGTTCATGGTAAGTAACCTATATTTCCATATTATCGGATCGTGGTACCAAGCTTACTGAATTGGTCAATCGCATCGATAACACTATCCACACTATGATAAATAACTTGATAGCTCTATGTTCAACTATGTGTCTGTTCTTTATGAGTGTTTTACCCTTTCCAGATAATAATGAGATATATAAACAAAAGTCTCCACTCTAACAGTAATGATCGGAATGTGAGAAAAGACGTGATAATGGTGGCAGCTCGAGGATTGAATGTCTGCCTTTAAATGGATCAGTATTAACAGTAAGGGGATCGTGGAGATTATTGATGATAGGCTGGTAAAGACACAGTTAAGATGATAGGCCTATGATTGGAATCAGATCAACAGCCAGTCTCACCTTAGTGCAATAGGGTCTATTTCTCACGATAGTATGCTATAATATGTTACTGTATTTTTTTCGTATCGTTTCATATCGAGAGTAAATGAAACGCATCAAATCTTCACTAAGAAGTAGACGATGTTGGAATCTATTTTCGACGCAACTTTCATATTTCACGTCATCTGTTTCACTTAATCACCAACATCATTAGTGCCAAATATTCTCATCATGAAACAGCATTTGTGATCTTTATTCACACTAGAATGGATCCCTACAGCATAGAATAGAAGGTGATGCTTATGTGAGTGCGTGATTTGTGGTATTTCACTTGAAAGGAAAGCCAACGTGATTCAGGTATTAGACGTTGACCCTTTTGGTGAAATCAAGGATCACAATGAGATCTAAGCTGACATTCGAGCCCATGATCATTGGTTCACGACCGAACTGAAGCAGCTAAGCACAGGGTACACAGGGACGACTTGTTACCCGTGCCTCCAGAATGGACATACAATGTACATGTAGCTAACACATACCAACAATTGCTACCATTAACCTATCCCAAAGGGGAATAAGTTTGCGATAGTCAACGCATTGTATCTTTTGCCTTAAGAACCAAATGAGACCTACAAGAACATGAATCATACGTGCGCTAATACGAAAAAATGTACAAAATTTAACACAATTCATCAAAGAAACCTGAATCGCCTCATGACAGCCTAACTTAATTCCAGTCTTTGATATGGCGTTTTTCTTTTTTTTTGTCAAATCAATTCTAAAGTAGGAGTTAAATCCCACGACAAGTATTCGTTATTAAATTTATACAAAATTGTGACATAGAAGTGAAGCGATGAAGCATTGATCATTTCCAATCAAAGTAAATTATTTCTCACTTTTCTATTAACCTTTTGTGGACTGTGTTTTTAGACGAAAAAAGGAAGTCTTCATGTGTCTTGATGAAATGACATGAAATGGAATTATGACTTCATCAAAGGAAAATATTATAACTTTTTTTTCTATTAATCATAGAAGAGTTCAACGGTTTTTATGTAGTTTTATTATATTCTTTTAGTTTACAGCGAAATATGTTTAAGGGTGGAGAAATATATCGGTCCAAATATTGAGGTCCTTTCAGCATTAACTGATGTTATACAAACTGCAGTTAATTTTGATAACCATTGTGTTGAACGATTGACTGTATCTTTCAAGCGAGACTGGTTTAGGACTTAAAGGAATAATATGATAAAAGTTTGTCTTTACTTAAGCCCCCGTGGGGAAGAGGGTTGAAATAGGGGCCCAGCACCTACCTACAGATCGTACTGTGTTGGATCAATAGTCATGCTCCGTGTCACTGTGCCTCCATGGCGTGGATCATTGCTCACAGTTGAATCGAATGCTGACTGCAACGTTCAAGAACATTAAGTCGTCCACTCATTCTTGATTTGAGGTGTTCTTCCAGCACATGAAATAATGGAGAATTGTTAAAACTGCTGTGTTCTGGATAATTGTTAAACAGATATTCTTACCCAAGTGATCAATAGTCATGCTCCATGAATGTGTAAGAAACAGAATCTCTGCACTTGTACGCAAATGACCCTTTCCTGACCATGTTCAAAAGTAGCTTGCAAGCACCTCAGTCATCGATGAGGTAAAGTGTCACCGAAACGCTTCTATCTATTAAAATGCTTATCCTCTTGTAATAACGTACATAATAACCAATCTGTCTCCTTTTCTGGAAGACCAGAAATGGGTCATTATACACTGTTTACATGAGGGAATCGAACCCTAGCTTGACGAGCGAACGCTTAAGCCACCAGGCTACCCTTCCGCCTAAAATGCTATTGACAAATGCATTTCGATGAACTTCCCATGGCACGCCTATCTGCATTCATGATCCCATTGTGTCACATGTACTGCGTACTATACGTCCTTTTCATTCAGTCAACACCAGTTTGTGGATGCATACACATGCATACACTCCCTACACTCCCCACTTTAACAAACCACCCTTGCTGTCAGGCACTAAGACGGCGCCAAAATCAATGTTGTACGTTGAAACAAAATTTCAATAAAATTCGAAAATGGTGCAATGAAGTGATCTCATATGCGGTGTCAAGTACTTATGTGACCTTATATGAAGAGACCCGTGAAGATCCGGGGTAGAATAGGTCTTCAGCAACCCATGCTTGCCGTATGTTTGTCGTGAGAGGCGACTAACGGGATCGGGTGGTCAGGCTCGCTGACTTGGTTGATGCATGTCATCGTATCCCAATTGCGTGGATCGATGCTCATGACATCAATCACTGGATTGTCTGGTCCAGATTCGATTATTTTACAGACCGCCGTCATATAGCTGGGGTATTGCTGAGTGTGGCGTTAAACAACAAACACACAAACAAAACTTATATGAATTATGTGTCACGTAACGTAATGTCTGGGCCCTGCCGCATACGTCAATTTTAGCTCAGGTCTACAAATCAAGTGCAACCATATAAATTCTCACAGTCAGGTAATCTGTTATAGCAGTGACATAGTAAACGAGATCTTTGGCAACAGTGCTACACTGACTGAGTGTGACACACAGGCCTATCATCTTAAATGTGTCTTTACCAGCATATCATCAATAATCTCCATAATACCCTTAATGTTACGACTGATCCACGTAAATGCAGATACTTAATCCCCGAGCTGCAGCCATAATCATGGTATTTTCGCAAAGCATTTAGAGCATTCATTACTATTTTTCGTTGAGAGGGGACTTTTATACTCAAGATTATCTTGATAGGTTAAAAACGTTCGTAAAGGTCTGGACACACATAACTTAACATGGAGTAATAAAGTTATTTATCATAAAAAGGATAGTGTTATTGATGTGATAAATCAATAGGATAAGCATGGTATCACGATCCGATAAATATGCAAATTGGTCACCTACCAGGAACAACATCGATGCAATAGCTGATTAATACATTTTAAATATATATAGGGGTTGTCTGATTAGTTGGTGTTTCTGCAGACAGAAATGATGGCTGCAAATCTGGTGGCATTATATGATAAAATGATGCGATTCACTCAAACATTGTATTTATACGAAGCTTCTTTATTGCGTGCAAATGCGTCTTAAACATCGAATATTTCAAGAATGACATCATGATATATGATATTATTATCCTAGTTTGTTTCAATATCGTAACAAATCACATTATTATGAATATTTAGGTGGGCAAATCAGTGGAAGGAGTTTGCCCTTTCAACCATTTGAGTGCAGAAAGTGAACTTCTTTGTTTTATAATCGTACTGTTTTATTAATCAAGTTCAAATAGTGTTATCAGCTGGTCACGAAAACGTGACCGTATCCTGCTCCAACGGTGGCACCCATCACGAACACACGCAAAGGCAAGTCAGTGGTACACTGAATATATTGTAAGAGCCAAACTGAGGAATTGCATCGGAAATAATTTTGTTCATCTTTTGCGAAAGAGTCATATGACGCTCTTTGAAAATTAATCTTTGTGGAAAGAGAATGCTCGATTTTACCTAATACAATGTGATATGTAGACACCAAAGGCTGGAGCTGCTGGAATATGTCTCGACGTATAGGGAAACTTGAAAAACAGAAAGTTGAAGACTATATACATGTAGCTGAAGAATATATGTTTGGTAATGATGGTAAATCTTCTAACTGCTGCCATGTGTTCCTGGGGAATTATCTGACCTGTTATCTGCAGATGTAGAATTCCACAGTGGGCGATATAAGTAAATAAAGACGAATACTTAATACTGTGATAGTCATATATATATATATTCTTTATTCCTCCATAGGAGAGTTACAAACATATAAATACAGTATTTACAAGTGTACGAAAACAGGCATTTTTATGTTAAGTCTATCCCTGCTCACATGTCAGAACATATAATGTTTCTTCACAAGGTCTATATATTTCTTCAATTGGAAGAGACCTATGACTGCAGCTTTTGCAAAGTTCTCTACCATCTCTGGACTTGCTGGGATCGGGGGCGTACATGCTAGGAGACAGCAAACTAACTCAATTTCCTGCTTGTTATGAAGAGCCACGCTGACTTCCACTGGACAAGTGTCGACTTTGCTACACCACAAACTGTCTCTGAGTTGCTCTGTCTGTGGACATATACACACAACATGGACGAGCAAGTCCTGGTGGGCAAACATACACATGTCACACACTCCCTGGACTTTCCCAGGTCTCCAGACTGCGCACAAGTGGATCACGAAGGTTGCAGCTTGTTTCAGATCTGGGTTTCTTCTAGCAATTTCCCATGCTTTGTGAGGGGAGATAACCGGATGAATTTGTTTAAAATGCATTAGGTCTGGATCAGAGTTTATGCGTTTTCTCCAGGTTTCAAGATAATTCGCTTTAATGGCATCTTTCACAATTTTCTTCCAGGTATGACAGCTGGGGAATGTACCATGGGTA
The DNA here is from genome assembly GCF_023055435.1 of Haliotis rufescens. Lineage (NCBI taxonomy): Eukaryota > Metazoa > Mollusca > Gastropoda > Lepetellida > Haliotidae > Haliotis > Haliotis rufescens. The sequence goes on along the minus strand of NW_025964212.1, from coordinate 1,357,136 downwards.
CTAAAGCTGCTCAAGAATTGCTCAAGATTATATTTAGACATAATACGTTTAATGTCAGGAACATAACCCAGGGAAGTGGTAGAGCAATAGTAATTTGAGAGGGAAAGCCTAGTACTGAAAATTCTTCTCGGAAGGAACGTTATTCTACTATTGCATAGGTTCCCTAGAAACAGAAGTTTTCTCTTGTCTATATCAGATTCCAAGGGGGTCCATCCAATTAGGGCATTACAAATATCAGTCCGTGTGCTTCGAGGGAGACCTTGTGCAATTTTTAATGCAGCTCTCTGGGCACGCTCTAAAGATAACAGTTCAGCTTTGCTTAAGCCACACCACAATTCACATCCATACAGGGCTCTTGGTACACAGACGCTCTTTAAGATGTTGGAACTCACTAGAGGGTTCAGTCCTCTTACGTGGACTCCTGTTCTTAACAACGCCATTGTGGTAGACCTCATCTTTGAGCAGGCATCTAATGTCCGTTCCCAGGAGCTGTATTCCGAGTCAAGTAAAATTCCAACATGTTTAATTTCTCTTGTAGTAGTGATTTCTTGACCATACAATGTTATATTGATGTTAGCGGCACTTGATGGGCCAAAGGTCAATAATTTGCTCTTTGACGGAGAAAATGTAAACCTCCATTGCCCACTGTATGTTTCACAAATAGACACCATTTCTTGAAGATGTGCTGGCACTGGAGAGATCAAAGTGATATCGTCAGCTTGGGTGGGAGCAGTAATGCTGACGTCCAGTACAACAGATCCCTTCTTACTCCTAACTAAGTTTCGCAAGAGCTCATCTATATACAGTATGTATAGTTTTGCAGATAAAATGCTCCCTTGTCGAACACCTCTGTTAAGTTGAAACCAGTATGACTTCTCGTTGTTTGCTAAAACGCAACTTCTCATATCCGTGTAAATATGATCAAAAATTGTCCAGAGCGGATGTGGCACTTCCATATAGTAGAGTTTCAGGAGAAGGCCAGGCTGGTAGACAGTGTCGAAGGCCTTAGAGCTATCAAGGAATGCTACATGAACTACATCAGAACGCTCTGAGTAATGGTAAGCTGTTTCTTGTACCAGAAATGATGTGTGGATTGATGACATTCCTTTTTGGAAACCAAACTGTTGATTGCATGGGAAGGAGTCAGAATCTGTGATCTGTGGAAGTCTTTTAGATAGCACAAGTTCAAACACTTTAAATATAACTGGAAGGAGTGTCACGCCTCTATAAGAGTCTGGAGACATTTTAGATTTATCTCCGCCTTTAAATATGGGTACTATAACCCCATTCTTCCAATCTCTTGGGATATATCCTGATTGTAATATGAGATTGAATAGTAAAGCAAGACATCTTGATAAATATTTTCCCCCATACTTCAAGTGTTCATAGGTGATTTTGTCTGCACCTGCTGCCTTGTTGTTTTTAAGTGAGAGGCACAAGCGAAATACCTCCTCCTGTGAAGTAAATAGAAGTTCAGCCTTGTTACCTTCTGCTTGGATTGTTTGACGTATTTTCTCAACTTCTTTGTCAATGCCCCCTTTGAATTCATCATTATAATGTGGTTCAGATTTGTCCATAAATACATCTTTGAGATGGTCTGCAAGGGCATTGCATATCTGTCTGGGGTGTCGGACCTGTTTGTTTTTAATATTCAAACATGAGATCTGTTGTTTCCTTTTTCCTCGTCGTAACAGGGCCCAGAAGAGCTTCTGGTCAACGTCACTTATCTCGTCGAGCTTGTTAAACTCTTCAGCCTCAAACTTCTGGGCAGCAGTCTTGAGTGCGTTTCTAAAGGAGTCTTTCGTTTCCTTATATTGTTTGAACTCTTCATGATCCATTCCCCTTGGACGTCCACTCTTAATCCATATATCTCTGCGCATCATCATAGCATGGTGATGTTCTCTCACTGCACCTTTCCAATATGGCTTTAAGTGCTTAGAGAATTTGGATTGTGGAATAAATTGATCTGATGATGTGATAATACAGCGAACTATATTGGCGTAAAATGTTTCAACAGTTTCTGAACTACACCCCTGCTTTGGAAGAGAGACTGACCACAGCACGTTGGAGACGCTAGTGGTGTAATCCTTTAGGGTGCCATTCCTTATGACCTTTTCCCAGGACGGCTTGGTCACCTACCAGGAACAACATCGATGCAATAGCTGATTAATACATTTTAAATATATATAGCTAGGGGTTGTCTGATTAGTTGGTGTTTCTGCAGACAGAAATGATGGCTGCAAATCTGGTGGCATTATATGATAAAAATGATGCGATTCACTCAAACATTGTATTTATACGAAGCTTCTTTATTGCGTGCAAATGCGTCTTAAACATCGAATATTTCAAGAATGACATCATGATATATGATATTATTATCCTAGTTTGTTTCAATATCGTAACAAATCACATTATTATGAATATTTAGGTTGGCAAATCAGTGGAAGGAGTTTGCCCTTTCAACCATTTGAGTGCAGAAAGTGAACTTCTTTGTTTTATAATCGTACTGTTTTATTAATCAAGTTCAAATAGTGTTATCAGCTGGTCACGAAAACGTGACCGTATCCTGCTCCAACGGTGGCACCCATCACGAACACACGCAAAGGCAAGTCAGTGGTACACTGAATATATTGTAAGAGCCAAACTGAGGAATTGCATCGGAAATAATTTTGTTCATCTTTTGCGAAAGAGTCATATGACGCTCTTTGAAAATTAATCTTTGTGGAAAGAGAATGCTCGATTTTACCTAATACAATGTGATATGTAGACACCAAAGGCTGGAGCTGCTGGAATATGTCTCGACGTATAGGGAAACTTGAAAAACAGAAAGTTGAAGACTATATACATGTAGCTGAAGAATATATGTTTGGTAATGATGGTAAATCTTCTAACTGCTGCCATGTGTTCTTGGTGAATTATCTGACCTGTTATCTGCAGGTGTAGAATTCCACATTGGGCGATATAAGTAAATAAAGACGAATACTTAATACTGTGATAGTCATATAGTGCATTGCTTTTGTACACCATGGCTGTATCAATGTTCATTCGAAAGATGAATGATCTCCTGTATAGTCACCCAGATTTGTTTACCCAAACATGAAACAGAGGATGTGGCTTTACTGATCTCCTTTATGTCAACTTCAGGTTGGAAAATTGTGGAAGCGAATTGGCTATTTGACCCATTTGAGAGCGGAAGGTGAAATGCTTTATTATAAATGAACTGTTTTGAATGATTGTCTCAAATATGATTATACAACTGGCCAAGGGTTGTCCTTTAATATCCGTAGAATAAGCGTTTCCCTCTCATTTTGTGGTGTGCACATATTTAACACTTGAATGTATTCAGTAATTTTAAGTTCATCCGAGTAGTGAAAATGTAAAACTGAATGATAAGCAGCATGTGTATATAGATATATGCGGCAAACACGACTAGAAAATGTATCCACAATTCTTAGCATGAAATATATTCTGTAGGATAGAATGGAACTGAGTGAGTGAGTGAGTGAGTGAGTGTCTCACTGAGCTTTGTATCTCATGAGAGGGGCAAAGGAACATTGTGATAACTAATAATGATTATAGCTAAATTGCATTACAATATAACATAGCGGTTTTACTTAAATGAACATTACCTCTAGATATTGCAACAGTCTGAATATTCTGACGAAAATGTGTTAATAATATACTGAGTTGTGATTATCGGGACGATTTCGACGGAATAGTATTATACTTCTGTTTATACAAATTCCCGAATATGAATATTTAACATCTTCAGTTACTGTTAACATTGATAATCTCAGATATTTCATGTTTGAAACCACTTGACCCTTATGCTGTTAATGTAGATTGTCCTATAATGTTTGTTGATATATGTACTCAAATTTTTCAAAATCGGCACATCTCATTTTGACATCTCCAAAATGTACCAATTTATTTATGTTTAAATCAGGGTTTAGAACAGAGAATTTCTTTTGAAACCACTCTTTCATATTTAGATGCTCATCACATGTATTAAACTGTATTGAATATTACAAGAGGAAGAAATATTGGCTGTGTAATGTGCAGCTTATAGAAGACGAGTACCAATTTGTTCTCATATGCCCATGTTCTGCCCTAAATCAACGTTGTGCATACCTCTTTTAATACAGTAATCTCCATGTATGAATCTCGTTATATGAATGTCAATGTCTTCATGACCTAATCAGCTTGTGTGTTTCATGCAGAGAAGTTAAGAAATTATAAGACATGTCACATAAACCTTTAAACATTATTTCTGTACATCTACTATCCACACTGATTTGTACTTTAGACCCTTGGTCCTTCAGTATTTCTGCAATAAGGGATGTGATGGAGCATTGGTAATCTCAGATATGTCATATCTGAAGCCACTTTATTCCTAAGCTTATTGCACTCTGTCAGTCAGAGACAAGACGTGTAACGTTCCACTGCTTGATGTTGATGCAATCATATGATATGCAGGCAGCTCGCATACAAAGGAACCTGTCACTTAGAGATCCACGTTTACCAAATATAGTTTTTAACAAAACGATTGAAGACCTGATTAGTGTCCTCGTTACAAAGGTCAAGAACACCATTGAGGCTTCAATCATTTTAACCTTTGCATGTTCCGTCCCCTTCTCCCAGTCGTCCACGGTGTGAGGTGTGGAGAGTGAACTTACCACATGTCAGAGTAAACACATAATACCTAATATTCCACAAAACTTGTGGTTGGCATTTTCAAAAGCCGTCAGTGTCTCTGTGGCCTGTTAGCCTTATTGGTAAACGTAGCGATCATGATCTTCACAGTGTACAAGCTACCGCAATGCTCCATTTTGAGATGTCATTACCAATTATATCTGCATAAAACGAAGTGACAAATTCTGTCATTCAGTTGAATTAGCCAAGTGGTTATCATGTCTTAATGTATATATGAACTGTAGCTATAGACACCCACCAGTCTCACAATCAGTCGAACAATTCAACAGTTTTGACAGCGCATAACCCATGAGCTTGAATACAGGGTGTACGGTCCTTACCATACTTACTTGATATAGATGTGTATAACGTTAGTTTATTTAATTATGATATATTCATGTGTGACTTGAGCAATGATCCTGAGTGTAACTGTATAGTATTATGTGAAAATGTTGGTTTGTTGGTTTACGCCTCACTCAGCAATATTCAATCTATATAACGGCGGTCTGTAAATACTCGACAAGACAAGACAATCCAGTGATTGATATCATGAGCATCGATCCAGGCAATTGGGATCGATGACATGCATCAACCACGTCAGCGAGCCTGACCACCCGATCCCGTTAGTCGCCTCTCACGACAAGTATAGTCGCCTTTTACGGCAAGCATGGGTTGCTGAAGACCTATTCTACCCCGGATCTTCAAGGGTTTATTTCCTCATGTAATGAAATGTAAATTATATTGTTAATGTACTATTAACCTGGTTCATTGAGTACAATTAATTGTAAAGGATATTGTGGCGGATATTTGAAATAAAAGAAAACGAACTTGTTTGTGTCGATATTAAACTGTCGTATTAAGTAATAATTGTAAATAATTATATTTCTAATCTATCCCATTGTTGTATTCTTTCTTATTTAATATTGTAACAGTAATAATTTATATATTGTTTGTAAAAAATGTCTTAACCTGGGTATTGTAAGTTGTCATAACCTGTGCTCGATCCTTTTCACTCTATTGGGAAAGGAATATGTTTAAACAAACGCCTCGGGTCTACAGAGTATCGTGATGCAATAAAAATAGTGCAAAGGTCAGAGACAGAGATTTGTAAAACAATCTCTAAATTGATCTGGTTAGCCCCACAAGGATTTAGTTAATTCCCGAGAATCAAGTGTAATGATCATTGGTTTAGTGTTTCTGTTGTTCGCTTTTATATATTTCCAACGCATTAAACATCTAAATAACAAAGAAACAAAACCAAAGCACAATATACGCTATGATGTCGATGCAACATCAATTGTTTTCCGAAGATTCATGAGCTGAAGAGAATTTAGCCTGTAAATGATTGAAGAACAGATAACGTTGTTGTATTTTCCTCTCAAGAATTGTTGTCATAATATAGAGAGATGTGTTTTTCTTGCAATAATATTGCTTTCATTTTGAATAGGACAAGCCGAGCCAAATAGCATACTTTAACAGGAAAAGAATAGTACGTTGATTGCTTTCAACATATGAGGTAGTAACAATTACTTGTGATGGATTTAGATACTCAGACGTCACATCAAAGACTTGGTGCTGTCCAGGTTTCAGTTCTAACAGAGTCGAAGTTGGCAAGAAACATTTGAATTTTCCTGAGCTTACGTGCTTGCATTTTGCGTTGTTTCTTGTGAATTCTTAACGCAGCTGTATATTTTGAGAAAAAGGGATAATGAACAGTGCTTACACCTACGTGAGTTTCCTCTTCTAATGAAGTTACTTGAGATAAGTTCAAATGATTGATGAATAGTCTTATTTTTCTATAACTTACTTAGATTTTGACACAATAAAGTACAGAAGAATAGTTAAAATGCGGAATAAAGGTTGTTTTCTTCGAACCGTTTGATGAGTTATTCTGTGGCACAAGAAGTGGATTTTCAATACACATCTATATATGTACTGTGTTGGTCTTCAATGATAATTAGTTTGGGTCAAAGATTTGTTAAAAAATATTAAAAATAGGCCCCGAAAACCACTAATATTTGCCGCGTTGACACAGTCTAGTATTTATTTTAGCTGTCACTTGTCCATACTCTGCAGATCCAATACCTTAACTAAGTCAGAGATCACAATTATCATTAAAATCAACTAAAAGTAAACTGTTATAGGCCATAAAGATCTCTTCCCTAAACTAAAGCTACCAAATGACACTACGCCTGAAGCAACGTTCAAGCTCATTGCAGTTAGCATTCGTTATATTAGTATTAGGTCTGGACACAGCGTATTTGAACTCCCTTCGCACATCTAAAGTGGATTAACTATCAGAGAGTGTGCCAATGAGAGCAGCGGTGTCTAGAATCAAATGGAATTTAACATTTCATCCAACATCTGTCTGACGGCGTTGTTCAGAAAATGTTCAAACATATTGTTTTCGGGCGAAACTCTCAATGGCCATCACAATAAATGCTATCTGTTGTTGGAGATCCAGGATGTAGGGGAGAGGGTTCCAACACCCTTTTAAAATCACACATGGACCCCGATCACATGAGGTGAGGTGAGGTGAAATTGGGTTTAACGTCGCGTCCAAGATTATAACACTTATATAGCGCCGTGCATGTACGTGTGTGTGTGGCTGCTTGTACTAGTCCGGACTGATGCCGATTTATAGTGCTAGCCCACTGAGATACCATGCCGCAGTTTAACATGAATACCCCACTCAGACACAGTATACTGACTCCGAGCCGACCAGTCTTTGTTTTAGCCCCTTAATGCCGAGCGCCAGACAGGGTACCAACAGTGAGCATCTTTTAACGTCTTTTGGTATGACGCGGCCGGGGATTGAACCCCGGACCTTCCGCTCTCCGGGAGGACGCTCTACCACTAGACCACGGAGGCGGTCCCGATCACATGAACAAAACCTTACATAATAGTTTCGTATTATTGAAATCATATATGGCTAAGTATAGTTATTTGTTAATCGTAATATCTGAACGACGGATAACCACCTTGTGTTGCGTCGCCTTGAAGAGCTGCAAGATTGCTGATGGGGAGTACCAAGCACTCAACAATCTCTTGTAGAACTCATCTACGTCCGTGTCTTAACCCATAGATAATACTCAAAATGATTCACAATTCACGATTACTATTTACGCAGTACAGATCTTGGCCTATCATCTAATCAACTCGTCGTAACCAGAGCAACCCGCGGGGATCAGAATAGATCATCATTATCCAATGCTAGTCTTACGTGTCGACTGAAATATGGTCGGAAATAAGGCTCTGCTACTACGCTGATTGTGTGTTACTGTATATTGTGCATGAACCAGGCTCGAGAATGTACAGGCTGCCTTGAAAAAGTTGAAATAATGCCGACTGCTAAATAAAATAACATTCAACCGCTAACTTTCTCGGGAAAAACTGGATTTATATTGAAAGAGCACAATAAAACATTTACAATTCAATCTAATCATTTTCTTTTCCCAAACAACCGTTAAACGTTGAGGGGTGTGCTCCAACATGAAAACTATTTTGCTTGGATTTGATTCTTATTTTCTTCAACAAAACCCCATGACAGATTGGTTTTTAATGCGGCGTAACATTCACTCACTCAATCGACCAGAGAATCAACAGTCCGACATTTTGTACTCCTCGTACTAATCTACCTCAAGGCTGACACCGAATCCGGTAACCAGCAACATAATCGCGGATAAAATAAACCCATCTAAAATGAGATCGAAAAACCCGAACCTGGAAAAAACCCTATCTGTTAACTCATTACCACTTCACCGGGCATCACGGAGCGGCGACCAATCCCGCTATCGCGTTTTTCAGGCAGATAGAATACGTTCACAGGCTTCAGTGCTGTTCTGTGGTGTATCAATTCCACATGGGTTACATGAGCTCCATCAAAATAGCCATACAAGTATTATGCTCCTTGCAATACCATCATCTCTCATTACGCTCCTCGTGGGAACGAATCACTGTCTATCAATTATTTGTTGATAATCACGATATCATGATATCAGATATGGTCTGGCCACATGGTATCAGATTTTATCAAATCCATTAATTCTTGTGGTTTTATCAAATATAATCTGTCAATGACATGCTAACGTTACATTGCACACCACACACTCCTCAATGTTTAGTTCAATGAGGCGTTTGAGATGAGTTGGCATAGACTAACGGTATATTAGAACCGAGTAATACATATAAGCACAATTGGTTACAACACAGCTAAACATATGCTTCTTGGAATGGTCTAAAAGTGGTGTTGTGAAGACATAAGTGTTATGCTGGTGAAGTACATGCAAAATAGTTTCGATGTGGCGGAAATATCGCCGATGTGACGTTAAATCTTGCATGCTAAATAGTCACCCTCTTTGTTCTTTAACAAAGCAGGTAAAAATAGTCATATTTTTAATTAAAATAAGGTATTCATCCAATACCGCTGGACAAGGAAGGTCAAAAAGTAGAATGTGTCAGAAAGCCAGTTAAAATTAACTTCAGGAGATCGCACTGTGGTTCCACCAATAAGTGATTTTCCTCTGGAATGTTTATTCATATTTCATCATTCATAACCGCATGCTTATGATACAGTCCGATATATGCTTGTAATGTTATGATATCGCAGACTGAAATAAAGTAGGACTATTGAAAGAGTTTTGTCGCGTTTCTTGAATTCCGATAGTGTCACACAGTCACAAATATATGGACTTTGCAGCGAAGGTGTGACACTCCACATTAAATGGCGTTGACAGATGTGACAACACATCCGTCATAGTGATAGTGTCGTGTGAATATAAATGCGACAAAACCCATTTTTACATTCATTAGAAATCTCTGGGCATGTGTTATTAATCACTATTAAATAGCGATGATACCATGTGTTCGCGAAAAGGTGTGTGTATCCTGCACGTGCGTTTAAACACGAATGTGAAATTCTGTTTTAATGTGTTGAAATGGAAAGTAAATAGATTATTTGAGATAACAAACAGAGTCGTGACATTTGGTAGTAAAGCAGTAATGACATGTAAGATTATTTATTTATTATTATTTATTATTTATTATTATTTATTATTATTGCAAATGTTGATTGCGGATGACGGTGCCTAAAATGTTGCTTGTTATTTTCGTCTACACAATGTGATATTCTGAACATGATTGTTTTTGAGGAAAATGTTCTTTTTTAATCTAAATGTCATACTCTGAACCCCATTGAATCGTTCCTCAATATCAGCTCTGTGAACCATCTGGATAATCATTTTCTACATTAGAAGAGTATCGCATTAAAAACAAAATGACTAACTTTTCAACTCCATGCCATACAAAACAGCGTTACGGCACGAAACATGTTCATAAAAAGGTGGGCGATGGGGGCAATCTAGTTGCTAAAGAGTTTGTTCGTCACGGCGAGGGCCCGAACTTGACTCAGAACATGACTACAGAATGTGAAGCCTAATTCTGGTGTCTCTCATGATCACATTGATATTGCTAGAATACTGCAAAAAGCGTAAAACCATACTTACTCACACACATGGAAAAGATATGGAGCAGCTGTTACCAGGATTCCAGGCATGATTATTGAACAAAAGACATATTTATCAAAAGTGAAGTATGTAAACATTAATTTATCATCTCTTTTTTTTTGGTCCAAGTCTGGACATATTTGGATCGATATATTTCCCCACTCTTAAACAAATTTCATTGCAAATTAAAAGTGCAAGTTCAAACGACTAAATATAAATCTTTGAACATTTCTATGATTAATACAAACGCAAGTTATGATATTTTCCTTTGATGAAGTCATAATTCCAATGCATGCCGTTTCATCAAGACAAATGACGACTTCTTTTTTTCTTATCATAAAACTGCCCACAAAAGGTTCATATAAAAGAGAGAAATAATTTACTTTGATTTGAAATGATCAATACTCTATCGCATCCCTTATATGTCACACTATAAGTATAAGTATATATACTATATGTATAACGGATACATGTTGTTGAATTTAACTACTACTTAGAATTGATTTGAAAAACAGAAATACGCCATATCATAGACTGGAATTAAGTTAAGCTGTCAAAAGGCGATCCAGGTTTCTTTGATAAATTATGTTAATTATATTTGAACATTTGTTTCCCATGAGCACATATATCTTTCAAGATTTCTACTTGTAGGTCTTATCTGGTTCCTTTGACAAAAGGTATGGTGTGTTATTTTTTGCAAAAAGTCATCTCGACCGTGTCTATAGAGCATATCCAAATTTGATGCATCAGTGACAAAAATGATGTTCCCTATTTTGACTTGTACCATATGTTCCGGTGTTTTTCGGGTGAACAATTGACTTGCTTTTGAATGTGCCACCGGTGGGGCAGGATACACTCATCTTTTTGCGAACGCCTTGTATCATCATTATTTGATAGTGATTAATTAACACATGCTCACGATATAGTCAGAATCGTACAATCGACTCTGTTCTTGGCAGAGATTGGCAGAGATTGGCAGAGATTTCTTTTGAAAATGAAACGGGTTTTGTCGCTATTATTTACTGTTTTACGCAAAGCGGAGACATTTGTTTATACATCTCAAACGTAACAGGAAAGGTGAAAAAATATTCACGAATATCATAATTTAACATAGAGTATTTAAGTTAGTTATCATATAATGAATAGTGTCACAGATTCGAAAAGCTTGATATTACGATCCGATAAATATTAAAAATAGGCCTCCTACTATTAAGTACTTTCAAACCTTCTGCATGGATGCAATGACTGCTTTAGATTTATTTAGATAGATTTTAACAAACGTTCCTAAAATACATAGACAGGTATTTCTTGATTTGTTGGTGTATCTGCAGACACACATGGCTGTAAATATTTCGGCACAATATGATAAATGGTGCGATTCATTGAACATTGTATTCAAAGGCAGTTTGTGAAAATTTACTTCATTTGCATTTTTCTCAGTGAACGTGCCTGCATTTTGTGTTCTTTTCTTGTAGATTCTTGACTCAACTGTTTATTTGAGAAAAAAGGAATGATGAACACACAAGAGTTTCCTCTGCTAAGAAGAAAAAGTTAAGTGGCACTTTGGCTCTCCGGAAATGTCAAATAATGAAGTTACGTGAAACTTTGAATACTGTCATGAAGGTTATTGAAACACGTTCAAAAGCCTGATGAAAACTTTTTTAATATTACTAAATACGTAACATATACGTAATAACTGTCGATTTTGCGAACCGATCCATTTGAAATACTGGTTTCAACGAACATGTAGATGTATACTATAACAAATGTTATATTTGGGATAACACTTTTTTTATGAGTAAAGTACAGATTCTCGTACTTTTGGGGGATGAGTCCCGTCCGGAAGCCTCTAAATGGCATTGTGTGTTTATATGTGTACTGTCTCCATAATTGGTTTGGGTCAAATATTTGTAGATGTTGAAAATTGGTCCTAAAAACCTCTGATAAAAGCCTTTATTCTAGATTCTAGTTCATTATCTCAACATTTAGGGTCCCAAAAATACAATCTAATTTCCACAGGCATGTGATCATAACATTCTAAACGATTTCTGGAAGGGATCAAACAATGGGGAAACGCCAAATCTTTGTGAGTTAATTTGTTTGGTTTAACGACGTTTTGAATTGTAAATCAGTAACATCAAGTCATGTTATGTGGGAGAAAATGCCTTTGTCACTCTGGTGTTGAGAGGCAGAGTTTTGACAAATCCTGGCAAGCCTGGCATTCAACACAAGATCCTGGTATGGCTAAGTGACACAACTGCTAAAAACAAATTGCGCCTGAGACCACTCGGCCACGTGTGATACTCATGTGAGAGGCTGACATACCTTGATTTAAACGAAATACTGTTCACATCGGTGTAACAAGAGTAGTGGAGTCAAATGGAATTTAACATTACATCAAGCATCGTTCGTACAGAAAGTGTTCTTTTCGGACGAAACTCTCATTGGCTATAACCAGCAGTGTCATTTGTTGTTAAGAATCATAAATAGACCTCGATCACATGAACAAAAATCTTAAATAATACTTTTGTATTATTGAAATCGTATATGGTTGAGTATAGTTATTTGTTAATTGTAATATTTGAAAAATGGATAACCACCTGGGTAGCGTCGCCATGAAGAGCTGCAAGATTGCAGATGCGGTTTACCAACACTAAGCATCCTCCTGCAGTGCTCATCTACGACTGCCAAAGTCCGTGATCTAACCAATAGATAATACCCAAAACGATTCACAATTCATCATTGGACTGCGATAATAACTATTTATCCAGCTACAGCCTTCTGGCCTATCCTCCTAACAGCTGTGTCTTAACCAGAGCAACCCGCGGGGGTCAAACTAGATCATCATTATCCTATGTTTGTAGACTGAAATGTGGTCGGATAGTCAGGATCTCCTACAACGCTGTATGTTATTGTATCCCGATCGTTGCTTTCATGATCATGCACCATGGCCAGTATGCATGACCCAGGCATGAGAATTTACAGGCTGCCTTGAAACGGTTGAAATAATGCTGACTGCTGCATACAATAACATTCACTCACGACAATCTAATCATACTCAGTCCCAAAACGACCGTTTGGCTTGGATTTGAAACATTTTTTCATCAAATGCTGCATCTTATTTCCTTATAAAATCACCATGATAGACTGATTTTTAATTCGGAGTTAAATAACACTCTCAGCCTAAAATAACCAGGGAATCAACGGTGATGTCCTTGATTTGTCTTACTCGTCTAAATAATCCACCTCAAGGCTGATACCGAATCCGGTGGTCAGCAATATAATCGCGGATAAAGAAACATCTAAAATGAGACTGAAATAAAACCAACTGGAAACAAACTATCTATTAACTTATTACCACTTGGAGATGTATCTTGCCATCGCGTTTTGGAGGCAGACAGTATATGTTCACATGTTTCAGTGCTGTTCTATGGAATTTCAAGTCCACATAGGTTACATGAGCTCCACGAAAATATCCGCACTTTCTGCACTTTAAAATTGCGGGGAAAATAGTCATATTTTGAATTCAAATAAAGTATTCATCCAATACCGCAAGATAAGAAAGGACGAAAGTGAAAATAATCTTAAAGCCAGTTTCATTGCTGCAGGAGATGGTACTGTGGTTCCGCCAATAAGTGATTTTCTTCGCGAGCACCTGGTATGATCATTATTTGATATTGATTCATAACCACATGCTCATGATACAGTCCGATATATGTTCATGATGTTATGATATCGCAGACTGATATTAAGTAGGATTATGGAAAGGGCTTTGTCGCGTCTATTGGATTGTGATGATGTCATTTTGTCACAGTATGGGACTTGACTGATGGTGTGACACTGCGTCTTACATGGAGTTGACAGATGTGACCACACTTCCTCCATAGCGATAGTGTAGCGTTTAAACAAAAGCAACAAAACCGATTTCCTGGATCTTTAGAAATCTCCGTTATACGATTCCGAGTATATCATCAGCATGTGTTTATTAATCACTATTTAATATTGATGATACCAGGTTTTCGCGAAAAGATGAGCGTATCCTGAACGAGCGTATAAACACAACTGTGAAATTCTGATTAAATGTATTGAAATCGCGAGTAAATAGATTATTTAGGATAACAAGAATTCCAAGTTATTTTGAAACTTCACATCGAGATAAGTGTATTTTCGTCATCGATAATCAGGATAAATATCAAATTGTGACCTATATTATCTGTATAACAAGATAAATAAACACACAAAATCCAGTCTGTAAACACAGTACTCCAACTAATCTAAGCTTGAAGAACATGAGCAGAAAAAATTTGGTTCAGAAAATATTGGGAATGTGTGTCGTGTGGATTGAATTCATGGTCAATATTTGCATTACTTTGCTCTCAACGTACTCATAAGCTGAAATGAGTTTGACGCTACATGACTAGGGATCAGTGTGTTTCTCGTTCAAAAAAAAACAAACTAATTTTCAGTTTTATCTGGACAGATTCTTAACTTTTAATATCGTAAGTCATGACAATGTAATACGTGCGATACTGATACATTATCACTCTTACTGTGTCACATGTGATAAAACTGCTAAATTGATAAAGGTCATAAAATGTGTTGAGCAACAAACAAACAGATATGATGGTTGAACGACTAGTACTTCAAATGACCTGGTGAAACTGTCATAGAAAAGGCAGAAATACTTTAATATGTTATAAAAAAGCCCCCTTAAATGTCACACTCTTATATAAATGCAATAACGAATACTTGTTATTGGATTTAACTTCTACTTGGAACTGATTTTTAAAAAAGAAGACTGCAATTAAGTTAGGCTGCCAAAAGGTTCCTTTGATAAATAGCGTTAAATGTGCACATTTTATTCCCATGATCACATGTATTTTTCAAGTTTTCTACTTGTTGGTCTCATCTGTTTCTTTAGACAGAAAGACTTTGAAATCTGACTTTGAAGAAGACATTTCATAGGTTAAACAAGGGAATTGTTGGTATGTCACAGCTACGCCTCCGCACGCTGTGCTGAGCTGCTATCTGTTACTTACTCTTGGCTTTCCTTCCACATTTAGCTGAAACGCAATGGTATTACTGAAGCGGCGTTAAACCACAAATCACCCACTTAACAATAACCCTCTTATCTATACTGGAGGGCTTAATATCGTTTCTAGTGTGAATAAAAGCAAAAATGCAGTTCTGTTGCATGTATATGTTAGCACAAATATGTGGAACAAAGGGTGTTGCTTTACTTTGTGGGTAAAGCCATTTTCCTGAAACAGCTGAACAAGAATTTGGAAATACATTCCAACATTTGTTGCGTTACATTTACTCTTGATGGTGATATGAAATGATACCAAAAGGATGCACAGTAGCATAATGAAGCACATTATCGTAAGAATCTGACCCTATGGCATTACTGTGAAACTGACTATTCCAATGCTGATTTAATTGCGGTCATAAGCCTATCATCTTAACTGTGTCATACCAGCAGATCATCAGTAATCTCCTTACTGTTTATTCTGATCAACTAAAAGGAGGACACTCAATCCTCGAGCTGCCATCATAATCACGGTATTTTCGCACTTCATTACGATCATACATTACTGTTTGACGTTGGCTATGGGTGTAATCTAGTTGCTCCAGCGTTTGTTCTTCACGCCGTAAGCCCGAATACGATTCACAACACTGATACAACACATGAAGCCAATTTCTGATGTCCCTCGCCTTGATATTGCTGGAATTCTGCTAAAAGCGGCGTCAAACCATACTCACGCTCACATACGTGTAAAGAAAGATAATAACAGAGAGTGTTCGAGAAGCTGTTACCATTATTATATCCATGACAACCTGAGAGGAAGGTGACATAGGGCGTGATAGTTTGCTATTTCGTTGACGAAAACGAAGCACAAACGCGACTATCTGATCTTTGCAGCTCATGAACAATATTACAGATGAACTTGCATTACCTCGAGCCAAGAGGTCAACCTCGATTTGATGATGATCGAACGAATGAAATATGTTGTAATGATTAAGCATGTAAACATTTATCATCTTTATTGAACCCTGCTTATTGCAAACTTGACAGTGTAATTAATGCCATGTATGAAACCGACACATTACCACTCTCTTACCAGTGCACATTTATTCAAACTGCTAAACTCATATAAGTTACAAAATGCGTGTTAACGAACCAACAAGTAAATATGATGGCTTAACGACTTCCTTGAAATAAACTAGGACGTCAACTGACCCGCTCAATTACCCCTTTAATTATAAATATACATCTTCAACACCAGAGAACGATCAGTCTTGATTATCTGCCGAAACACACTCCATTGGGCGTAAAAGGCATAGTAAAGTGAAAATCTTATGAATGGATGGCTCAAAATCATCACTCATAATTTGCCATCGAAATGAAAGTATATGTTGCCTGACATCGCGTATCAGTACTCCTGCCCTTTACTTACCAGACAGGGGCGGTCGGGTAGCCTAGTGGTTAAAGCGTTCGCTCGTCACGCCGAAGACCCGGGTTCGAATCCCGACATGGGTACAATGTGTGAAGCCCATTTCTGGTGTCCCCCGCCGTGATATTGCTGGAATATTGCTAAAAGCGGCGTAAAATCAAACTCACTCACTCACTCACTTACCAGACAACCAAATGATGAACAAGTGACACCATTTACTGATTTGGTTGAAACTAGAAACGATATATTAATTTTAAATTATGTCTGATGTGGTGTTGAATAAATATTGATTGATTGATATGAAATAAATTGGCATGGAATGACATGGCATTATATGGTATGATATGATAAGATATGATGGGACAAGCTATTACATTGCTAATGTGTTGTGTGATATGACATGTTGAAATGTGATACAATATAGTTGTGATATATGGTACGATGGTATGTATAGTATGTTATGATAATGTTATATCAAATAATACTATATAGTATGATCTTATAATAATGATGCAATATGATATGATGTTATAGAATATGTTGTATGATATAACAAGTTGTGATATGGTTATATAGAAATTATGAAATTACAGGGTATGGTATTGTAATGAATGTGTGAAATTATGAGACTGCGTTGAAATGCGAGGTGGAATGACGTGATGTGATCTGGTGAGATATGTACATAAATTGTATAAAACTGTATATTCTTCAACTTGTACTATAGGCCTGTGGCCTCTTCAGTATGTGAAATAAAGAGTGCATAATCGAAGTCAGGTTTTGGTTACATTTCATACACGGTTACTTATTAGATCAATTAATAAATTTTGCATGCGTCTTGAAAATGCAAGCAGCAGAATCTCTCTGCCTTTGTACGACACACCGGAAGACCGCAAGCCATATAATATGTACACTAAAAAACAGTATTTACACAATTTCTATAATACACATAATATATTGCATCATATCCCCTCATGTATCATATCACACCACAGCACTTCATATCATATCACATCATGTCATGTCACATCATATCATTTCATATAGATATAGCTATACTTAACCATGTGTAATATCACGTCCCACAATATCATATGACAGCCTAGTAGTTTAATACCATTTCTAACTCTTTTGTTTGTAGTCTATTCAGATGGCAAATATCTATAAATATGTACTTAATGTATATACACAATAGTTTCCTAATACCAAGCAGCTAAGATTATTCTGTCATAAGGTTCTGTCGGTATAAAGAGGCATAATATATGAACATGGACACGTTTTGTAAGATACTTCTTTTTGTGTTTGACGGCAATGTAACAAATTTAATAATATAAGGGTACCTGTAATAATAAGCTTGCAGGTATTTTTCTCTAAGGTGAGGTGAGGTGAAATTGGGTTTAACGTCGCGTCCAAGATTATTGCACTTATATAGCGACGTGCATGTACGAGTATGTGTTTGTGTGGCTGCTTGTACTAGTCCGGACTGATGCCGATTTATAGTGCTAGCTCACTGAAATACCATGCCGCAGTTTAACATGAATACCCCACTCAGACACAGTATACTGACTCCGAGCCGACCAGTCCTTGTTTTAGCCCCTTAATGCCGAGCGCCAGACAGGGTAACAACAAGTACCATCTTTTAACGTCTTTTGGTATGACGCGGTCGGGGATCGAACCCCGAACCTTCCGCTCTCCGGGCGGACGCTCTACCACAGGACCACGGAGGCGGTCTTTTTTCTCTCTAAGGTGTAAATACACTGGACATACAAGTAAGAAATGAAATTCATCTTCTACTGAGTTTAAACTACATAGATTACAGATTCTTTCTTCACGAGGAATGTTTACATAGCGCCCTGTTTCTATTAAAAGGTCGTGAGAAGAACATCTAAAACGTGAAAGAGCCGTTCGAATTTTTTTAACATTAACTTTTGATAAATAATCTTCCATAATTATTTCTGATTTAAACATTTTGTAATAAAAGCATTTGTTTGTTAGAGTCAATGATGCAGTCCAAGATTGTAAATAAATATCCTTTAATCTCTGGGTTAATGAAAGTATAAACATTGGTTTGGAATACACATTTTGGTTTTGCCAAATATCACCAAAGCCACAACTGAAAAGTAATTCTCTAACACCTGTAACCCAGTTTCTTTTCCCATTATTATCATAAACTATCATCATATTATAACACTTTTTAGGCAATCTATATGAGGGCATGTCAATAAGTCTCAGCCAATATTTAAAAACTTTTATATTTGAATATACATAGAGAGGGAATCTTCCACATTCTCCATACACCACCAAGCTGGAAGTGTTTATTTTAACACCTAAATAAATTATGCAGTCAATCACTTAACAAAATGATACACAAAATGGTTATCAAAATTTTAACCAGTTTGTATTACATGACCTACTCTAATCTGGAATCCTAACTAGGAACGAGAGGAATGCATTTGAGAGGTGTACATATAATTACAATGACCTTCCTCTTGATTATAACACGGAATGTTTCAATAAGCGAATACAGCAGATCCATAAACTTTATTATTAACTTCATATGTTAGACATGTGTCCAGACTTTCATGTATCCCAATACAGCTAGTAGCCAATAAATGCCACCTCAAAACGTGTATATGTCGTGATTCAATCGTTAATGTGACACGGAATCGAACTTTATGGAAAAAATGAAGGTTTCACCATCAAGGCGTTGTTAAGTCATTCAAGAAATTCTACAGTTGGCATGTAGAGGAAGTTACTAAATATCCCCCGTCATTTGTACTGATGCTATCTCCTGCTATGACCTTTACACGAGTTGTCATACCTCGTTATTCAATGGCACTAACATGTTTCACGAAAATTGTGTGATTGGCGGATGCTACCGTTAGAGCAGGACATGCTTGTATTTTTTGGCGAATACCTTGTGACATTACTGATTTTGTGATCCATCCATATAATTTTTCATTATTTAACCTTTACGCCCTATGGAATCTGTTCCGGCAGATATGCCCTGGCGTTAAAGTTTTGAAATTATTCAGTTTCAGAATATAAGGCCCGCTTGTCAGGTTTAATGTTGTGATATAAGTTCTGGCATATTTTTTCACTGCTTACTTAATAATTTTACAGCTTTAATGCCAATTAGTAGGATTTGCTCGCTATACTTTTGTCCCTATTTGAATAACTGACAAAGGTTAAACCAAAAATTATAATTATAAAGCGCATTATGCAAACATCCTACACCCATTCTCCCTTTATGATGTATTTGTTTGCAATGTTTTCTATAGTAATCACTATTTACTGATATGGATGAGTGAGAGGGTTGGGATTAGCGCCGCAGTATTGGAGATATATCGCGGCGTGTAAGGTTGATGCAGGAGAAAAGCCCGAAGAAATGCAAGTCCAACACTTTAGTTAAACTTATAAGCACGGTTACAGTGCTCACAAACCTAGAAACACGAAGAAAAGATATTCTGGCACGCCCAGGGGCATTGCGTCGCCTAGGACGACTGTGACACACCCCGAACAAGATGGAATCCATATCAGAATAATTAAATTTTCGTTGTGTTCATTGTAATTCCTGCATTCTGATTAGCTGAAGTGATCACGTGTTATTGCATTCATTTCCCAATGAATGTAAAAAATAAGCCACGCCCACCGAAGCGGACTACTTTTATTACTACGGAATGTCCGGGAATTCCAATTTGACAGACAAGTGAATTCCCTTTCTGCTCCCGTGTATCGTCATGCACAGGACATTTAGAGAAATGTGTGCATTTTTATTGTCCAAACTACTCTTTGAGACCGAAGGCCGAGAAGGAATGAGACAGCAAACAGGCTCGCTCGCCTGTGTTTTGTCCGCTCTCCCGTGTTCCACAAATTTTATGTCTTCGGGTTTCATTTCTAACACGCACATTTCCAACTGTGTCTTCCCGTTCTCATGGAACTAATTCTGGCGGTAACTGACCATGTCATTTGAAAAAGCGGCCTTCTCCCGAACATATATTTGTTCCGGTTCGTTACAGTTTGACTGTTCCAGTGCTTCTCGCCTCTTGAATTTACTGACAGGTCCAATGAAGTTTGTTTTGATCCGTCTCTGTTCTGCGTGTCAAGTTTTGTGCATAAATTAAAAAAATCACCTGATTCATGTTACGCCACGGTATGTATTCCTACGCCTGGAATGTTTATCAATCTTGACATTTTTGTCTTCTTTGATTTATATAACCTATTTTGATTAAAATAGTGTACATAACACATGTTTTCTTAGTCGAATTCAAAATTATGTGTATTTTGTTCGATTCATTGAGGTATGAATCGAAAAACCGATGTGCAAACTTTTGTAAGAATACCTCAATGAACCGAATAAAATACACAGTCAGTCCTTTATCATATCCTATGAATACTTGGCAGCGATTAGACATAGGTTTACCATCATAATCATTCTAAACGCCTGGAACAAATGTTGGATGAACAATTACCAAATATGGAAGTTACTACTGACCCTTATTTCTTGGGGCGTTTTAGGTAAACCACAGTGGTATCTGAAGGAAAGGTGAACATGAAGATGGTGGGATTGATGGTATTGACGTCTTCTGGAACAAGGGAGCATATACGATCATGATCAGGTTCCGGCTGTGTAGGAGACTATTCAGTTTTAGAAACTGAGGCGTTGGGAAGTGACACAGTGGTATCAAAAGAAATGGGTGATCATGAAGGAGGTGGGGTTGATGGATTGCAGATTGAGAGTCTTGTGTCAAGTCCTGTGTATGTTAAAAGGAGAAAACGAGACAGAGAAAGCGTTATGTACTTTCTTATGTTAATATCAGGTCTGGGAGTGGCAACCGCATGACCCAATGACTACATAGACATAAGGCTTAATACGTTTCAACGAAATTCGCTTCCGATCGTGACAAGCAAATTAGAATTTAGTCGTTAGTTGCCTCATACGACAAACATAGTCGCCTTTACGGCAAGCATAGGATGCTGAAGACCCGGAACTTCCCGGGTGCCAACAAAGGTATTAGGATACTAATATGGGGAAATGATTCGGTTGGAAAAAGGATGTATTTTAGTCATAAATATGTCAAGGAAACGGAGATGTAAATATATATGTTTAGCATTAGGTTTATCAAGTTTGATGTCTCAACATACATTGCAGATGACCGCTTTTGAAGTATTTAACTGGGTTGCCCAAATACCATGTGGTGTGCTTGTCTTTTAATAAGGAATTTGTATATCCTGCTGTTCACATTTGGCCCACGTGTACAAGAGTAATGTCAACAGTAATCAACTTCCCATGTGAGTGCGAGAACTTGATTCGGTGAGAAATGTAGATTTATTAAGTATACCATGAAACCCACAACCACGGGTATGACAGTGACGAACCTAGAAACAATATCTTAACGAATCTCGGGTTAGAATCCTTGATTATAAGTTTCTGCTTAACCTGAAGGATGGATCTCTGCTCAGCGAAATGTGGACCACGCGAGCACCCAGCCATGACACACAAACGCACGCGCACGCACACACACACACACACACACACACACACACACACACAGAGTTAAGAAAACCATTATTTTCTTATATCAGCTTCTAACACAAAAGTTAAAGCAGCTGTATCTGATATGAGACAATCCAGCGCGCAGAGAATCGATCTAGTTGAAAACTTCCGAATAATTATCAAAGTAATGGCACAGGAGTGTATAAATATACACATGTCATTGGCAAATACACCTATAAGATATGCTTGTCTATATACCCTTGACATACGCGGAGATAGCCAAGGCATATTGCACAGCTTATTCTGAGTGATTCCTGTTCTGGCCGTATTCTTCATCCCTTCCATAGTGACGTGATTTGTATGGGAGGGAAATCTATGAAACATAGCCATCAGTGTAACAGGTACGGTTTCGTGTGCAAATGTCAAAAAACAATTCATACAGTATCCTTTCAGCCAAGGATGAGTTTAGAGTCGGCCACAGACACAAGCAACAGATCAAGGTCTCCATTGTTATTCATTTAGAAGATCGAGAGTCTGAGAAGGAAACATATGCCATGCACGTACGGAACCGATGTGTTTTAGACAGACGTATAACAGTTGATATCCGTTTTATTAGATACATCACTTGAGACGGAGATCGGATCGGATGAAGAATCTATACATAACAAGTCTTACTGCTATCGTTCCTATTCATGTATGCATGGATCTGCAATGACAGCAATCTAATTTGTACTGCACCGGTCATTTTAACTACATTCTGGTGAAGCTGTCGGACTAGACATCCGAAGGATATCATATATTTGTGATGACTTGGACAGTTAACAATTAACAAGCAGCTCAGCTAAACTCAGGTGGCAGACTGTTCCCGACAGAACATCGCATTTTTACTCAATCACCCTTTGTTACAACATGAGAGATGTGGAGATTGTCTCTCGATAATTTACACAGTTTCCAAGGTTTTTTCCCAAGATTTTAATATCTGACCGAGGCAGACATTGATTTACGAGGGTAAATCTACTGAATCAATTGAAACCGAAAGGTGCCTGTTTACAGCAGGATTATTGAGTAAGTGAGTGAGTATGGTTTTACCCTTTTAGCAACGTTGCAGCCATATCACTGTGGGGGGACACCAGAAATGGGCTCACACATTGTACCCATGTGGGGAATCAAACCCGGGCCTTTGGTATGACGAGAGAACGCTTTAACCACTGGGCTACCCCACCGCCCAACAGCATGATTAGAGCGCTTGGTTCATACTCCGTGGGGATTCCGGGTTGGAACACGATGATGAAGTGTTTCATGAAGTCTTGAAATGTCAACAGTATTCAACTTCCCTGCTCATGTGAGTGCGTGAACTTGATTCGCTGTGTTTCATGAAGTCTTGACATAAAGATTCAAAGCATACAGACACAGCATACACTAAATAGATTTGTTTTATTTTTCTCTTCCAATTTGATTTAATTTGATGACGATATTGTCATTTACAAAGAAATGTGTTGCTGGTCTTTAAATTTAAATGTGTGTACATGTATAACCAAGGGATCTGTTTGTTGTTTACCGCCACAATCAGCATATTCCAGCTATATGACGGCGGTCTGAAAATAATCGAGTCTGAACCAGACAATCCAATGATTGACATCATGAGCATCGATCTACGCAATCGGGATACGATGACACACATGAACCAAGTCAGCGATCCCGTTAGTCGCCTCTTACGACAAGCATATCTCCTCTTACGGCAAGTATTGGTTGCTGAAGACCGACTCTCTACCAGGATCTTTACGGGTCTGTTACCTAAAAGAACTAATAGTGTAAGCTCAAGGGTTTGTTTTTTTCAGTCGCATCGGCAGCATTTAAGCCATATAGCGACGAGAACAATTTTATTTATACACGACTGAGTTATGAATACAAAGTTATATTTAAAACCAAGATGAAGAAGATATGTTCTCTTTTTTCTCTGGTGCTGATACTCACTTCTCACAATGTATTGATATAGTTACATGGGAATCTGTTATACTGATATTTCCTGCTTATGTACTTACACTAAAGCTTTACCCTGATTATGTCATCTGATCTAACATTTTGTACTGTGTGAATGGCATGACACTGGTGCTACTGTCTTGTATTGTATATATGTACAGGTAATACGTTTGATTAATTATGTATAATCTTCGGATTAACTTCTGGAGGAAATAAAGAATATCTCTCACTCTCTCTCTCGCTCTCTCTCTCTCTCTCTCTCTCTCTCTCTCTATCTCTATCTATCTATCTCTCAAGAAAGGGAAACATGTAGGTTATACTGAAATACATGTACGTGTATGAAACACATTAGCACAAAATTTATATATGAAGCATAAATATGATGTAATTTGTTACCAAATAAGTAGGGCCATTGTGGAAATCCTAAAACACAACGACCAACTGTATAACGTAAATGTAAGAATACGGAAAAGTATTACCATAATGGAGATCTGTAACTGAAGTTTACCGTAATCTTCCGCAACTCTCACCTCCTGACCAGTTGAACGTCTTAGTGCATTCAGATGCCATTGTAAAATTCCAGGCTGCCCCTCTTTCTGTGATGTTTTAACGGATGAAATCTATTGCGTTATAATAATCTGTTTGCTGATATATAATATGTACATATTGTAAAATATTTACGATATGTTAAACGTGTAATTCGATGCATATGCAATGCAATGTGAACATAAGTGCGGATGCACGAAGGCGGTTATAGTCATAGTTATACTGCGATGGATGTAGGGGAATGGTAGGAGGGTGTATGTATGTATGAAAGCACGAATACCGATACATGAAGGCGGATATAGTTATAGTTCGATGGATGTTGGGGAATGGTGGGAGGATGGATTATGTATGAAAGCATGCGCATGGATCCATGATGGCTGACGTAGACATAATGGTGGGGAAAGAAGAATGTGTGTGTGTGCGAGCATGCGTGCATGCGTTGTGATACGAGGGTTGGCGAACATGTTGTCAGATGATTGTGTGAGTAAGTTAAGTGGTTGAGGATGTGGCAGGTATGAGTATTGATACATGCAGACTTGGGGTTGGGGGACTTGGTGTGCCTGTACTGAGGTCTTTTGTTTCACTCACTTATAGTGTTTTCTTTCACTCAAATACTGTTTTACGCATTTTAATGACTGAAACTGTAGTGACTCAAAGGTCATACTGGCCGGGCATTCAACATATCTACCCCAACTACATACGTAGCCATTTTTATGGTGTACAATTCTTCTTCTACATCACACACACACACACACACACACACACACACACACACACACACACACACACACACACACACGCATTAATTGTTTTATTAAATGTATCTTCGAGAGTCAGTAAGAAACTAGAAATAACTGCCTTTGTTCGGTAAACCTCACCAAGTTTCAGCTTTTGCCTCTTCCTTTGTGGACTGAGGTTTCACATTTGTAAAATGATCTCTCTTATCTGTCTGTACCATCAACTTTACTGCCCTCACCCCCTGCAGTTTTCCCGTCCCATATTGCCAAGCAGGTGACCCACAAGGAGGAATACCGCCCTCCCTCAGTCCAGTGATACTGTGCCTAGCACAATATGTTGGGGATACGTAGCCTTGCTGTGGGCAAACATTTTGTAACAATTTGGCAAACTTTGATATGTAAACAGCAAATATTATTCAGTTTTATTTCAACAAAAACGGAAAAAATCGGATCCTACTTATTTTGTGGATACTATAACAATAAATCAAGCCAATAGATCGTTTGAGCTGGCATGAATATAAAAAATAATTAGCAAGTCGATAGTCATAATTCCCTCTGTTGGTCCCACGTGAAATGTTCTTCATGAATAGAATAGATGGCTGATAGACGTTCGACCGAATAATATCATTTGCTTACTTCAACTGTTCATCTAATTTCCATGAATGTATGTTACATAGTTCATATGTTCATGGGCTTCTTCACTGAATGTATAGTGTGCAGGACTACTTCACTTGAGGATAAGTAACATAAATAATGATGATAATTATGATAGTATTGCCATTATTATTCCTTCAGCTTATTAAAAAAAAGAGAAAAAGAGAGAGAGAAGAGGTATGGAGATTGTGAGATTATTTTTAGCATCGGAATTGTTAACATAATTCTTAAATATATTATGTTTTGTTTGTTTGTTGTTAAATGCTGCACTCAGCAACGTAAGGATATTAAAACATTACATTTAGGTTCAGTTGTATTTTTATATTTGTATCATTTTGCAAATGTTACAGAGACCTGATAAGGGATATATAATAATGTATAGTCGCTATTCTTAAAGTAAGAATATGTTAGATTTAACAACCAGAAATATTGCACACAAGAGGATAATCAGATTTCATGACACTATTCAACGTCGAAGTCAACGATATTTGTGTATGTTATTGCTACATGACACGGATACGTCATGATAAAGCAATTAGAAATTGGCATTTGATGATATAAGATAGCTACGCGATAAATCACAAAGAATCGAACAAAGAAGGAAGCGATATTTATTTCACGATAAAACATTGTTCTATCATGACGTCATTTATTGAGATTCGAACATGCACTCGCAACTTGAAAACGTCGTAAATTGACCTTATTTTTGAGAGGTATGTGTCTCGTGAGTTGTTCCCAATAAATGTAGCTGGAGTATCCGAAAGTGAGAGTGATATGACAATCGGTATTGGGAGAAAAGGTACAGATGATTGACGAGAAAATTGTGAGAATATGCGGGACCAAACTCAAATCCTAAAATGGATTTATCTAGCATGGCCGCTGTCGGATTCTATTCAAGGAATCATCAATATTTAAGTACGGGTAAATATTGTAAAGCGTGTATTTTTTCCTAATTTAACACCCTAAAAGAGGCTGTACGTAATGTTGATATCTCATATAGAAATAAACGAGTCTCGGTCGTTGTTTATCGTACAATAAACAACTCCCACTCGTCGTTTGTTTCTTAATTACATGACCATATACACTAACATTATATCTTTTCATGTTTATCGGTCAACAAAAGCGACATAATCATTTCCATTATCATGAGAAACCCTTGCCAAAAGTAGCGCCAACTGCACCATTGCGACAACATCAGGAGCATGTTTCATGATTCATCATAATAAATGATGACATTGGATGCTCGCAAAAACGCGAGCTCATTCCGATCCACTAGTGGCACCCGCCACAAACACATCCAAAGGCAAGCCAATTGTTCACCCGAAAAGGCAGAAAATTGCATCTGACATCATTTTTGTCATTGATACGTCAAACCTGGAAATGCCGTCTACACGTCCAACACAAAGCCCAAGCCAGGACCCAAATCCTTCAAACCCGGCCAAAGTTCTGTTAATTACATACATTTCCCCCTAACCTTAAATAATCTATACTAGTTCTGAAGTAAATCGTATTTACCCGTATGAATCGTGTTATGTTATTTATTACCGATAAACAGAATATGCACACTTTCTGAAAGTACTGCGTGATAAGTCACGCACCAAACCTATACTCTCGATATACATGCTGCTCTTACTTAAAAAAGAATATTGGGTTAACAAGATACGTATATTAAAGTACCATGCTTTCCTGATGTGCTCTAATTCTAATTTGAAATAATGGCATAAATAGTTACCACTCATCTTTCAATATTTTTCAAGGTTGGGTTAATCACGAACATATTTGAATATGTACAACATCTATACTTACTTATCTTTATACTTAAAGGCATCAGGTTTGTCTGTCATAAGACCCCGAAACAAATATGTCCAACACAGCCCAATATTTGGCTCTTGGCTCCTTGTTCTTATATTTTATAAGTATTGTTTAAACAACTGTTTTTTTCTGTAAAATATGTTCATTTCAGAAATTAGATGTTATTCTAGCATTAGGTCTGTGGTACGTTTACTGCATCAGCATTACATTAAAACGATATTACATTATATAAATCCATACAGAGGAAATGCTTAACATTTATCTTTTAAGGAAGAGTGCAGGACGACTTGCTTTATACATATAAATGTGGACATATATGTATGGACATTTGGATGATACAGATATAACTCCTTAAAGATAGTGTTCGTAGATGACTGTAGAAAATGGAATAATTATGTGAGTAATCGGGTTAATACCACGTTCAGCAATATTTAGCCATATTGCGATATTGGTTTCCAACATACAAGACGGACCATGAAATTATGACTTGAATTTGGACCTGGCTTTCTGGTGTAATGTAACACCCCCAGAATCTCCGGTAGAAAAAGGGCTCAAAGCACGAATTAAGATCACGAGATGATACTGATGTATGCATCTTGACATATATTTGCGTAGTATTACTACCTTAATTCATCAGTATATATGTATTTTGCATAAAAGGATATTATAGGATCGACGCTGACATGCGCATATAACCTATTCACCAGTGCTGTAATATTTCATTTCTTCTGACACATATCGACACGAGAAATTATATTTAAATTTAAAAGGAGCCCAAGTGGGATAGAAATTTGAGTCTGAACCTGTTGAACAAGGCTTGTTTCATTTTGGGCTATAGCATTGCCGCAAGGCCTGAGCGGAAGGGAACACCTGTTTGCACCCATCAGATACCAATCACAACTTCTCTCTCCAAACGAAAACAAAATATGAAAAATGTCGGAACTGTATCCTTCTAATTTTCTATTTAAATACATGTTTTAACTTTAAAATAATTATATGTATCTCATGTATTATTGGTATCTGTGATGCTGGTACCGTTTTGTTGCAATTGTGTAGCTTTTGTGGAGTTATTATGAATATCAAATACATGCCTTGAAAAATGGACTTGTGAAAGAACTCATCATTGAATCATTTGCATTTAAATTAATGCATATACCATTTACTTGGCGTGTATGGACATATTATCCATCTACTTATACACACTTATTATGGACATATACAGAATTTCATTGTACCTTATTATTTAAAAAAATACCCGTGAAGATCCGGGTTAGAATAGGCATTCAACAAACCATGCTTCTACGAAGGCGAATTGGCTCGCTGACCTGGTTGATGCATGTCATCGTATCCCAAATGCGTAGATCGGTGCTCTTGATGATAATGACTAAATTGTTTGGTCCAGACTGGATTATTTACGAACCACCGTCATATAGCTGGTATATTGCTGAGTGCGGCGTTAAACAACAAACAATCAAACAAAATCTATATAATTATTAAACACCTTCCAACATTGAGAAATTAAACATATATTTTCTAAATATTCTGTTATATTTATAACATAATTTGATTCATAATTTAATTATTACGTTGCTTTCTTCCCTTTCATTCAATGTGCATGTTCAAACCCCTAAACTTTTAATATTTCATTTTTCATAAATGGCTACGTTAGTGCGTTGCCTAGATCTCTCGTTACCTACTCACAAGAATAGATTAAAATAATTTGTTTTACTATCATATTTCTGTTTATCTAATTCATAATACGAAATTGATAATTCATTTATAATAGTATAGATCATATTCGTGTATATCACTATCTGATGCTAAGGTTTTATTTCAGAAAATATAATTAATTCAAAATGTAGAAAGATACACAATTTGCCATTATTTGACTTTTAAACTGTACAAAGTATGATATAATGATCAGAATGCCTGTAACGGGTAGTACTTAAGAAAGAAATATTTGTCGAGAAGTCCCATTTTTCAGATATGCCCTTCAGTAGTATTATTGCATATCTCCAGAGAGAGGTTTACATTGTAGTTCTCATTATTTGTGGATAATTCAAAAAGCAACATAGAAAACATATATGCTACCATGACGAAAGAATACAGAGTATACATAACTCGCAATTCTATATATTCAGCAAACAGCCCAAAACCGAAACTCCACAACATATCCGATTACACTGATTAAGGCTGTCCCAGTTCTCCATGCGATACTGACGCCCGTTCGTCTCCCAGACCATACAGAATAAATTTAAAATTAATCCAGCTCAAGTCTAGAACGATTTGGCAAGCCTAGATTGCCTTAATTCTATCCATGAAAGTAAGCATTAATAAAAAAATATTGTTCTTGTCGGCTTCAGATTATATTTTGTAGATACTTATTTTAACTAGGAAAATTGTACTGACACCGGCGCTGTCCCTATTGAAGCTATCCATAAGAATTTGGAATTGCCGTCCATTGTTCGATGTCAATACATCGATGACAAGTGAGGATGTCATAAAGTAATCGTTGATGCCGCGCTACACTTTGATAAAAATTATAATCAAGTTGACTGGTGTGTACATTACTACAGTGAACATGTACATGATCATGCCCTAATAATCAAATGCCGTAATGTCAAATACTAATTTATTATTGTGTGATGAATTTAACTGGATCAGTGGTTACATGTGATATTAATATTCCATCAATTTCTTTCCTGGTTGGTCCATCAATGTCTACAAAATGAAAATAATACAATTAAAATGGAGCATAGAACAATTCTTAATTTCAGGCTAGAGCTGTGGAAATCTAGACTTTCCCAATCATTATAGACTTGAGTTGGTCTCATGTTTTACATTATTCTCTTGGGTCAACGTCACAGCTCATACCATACACTAACAAGACCAGCTTGCCCCCCGCCGGAGCGCCTGGATTTTGGTTATATCATCTAAAATGGCCAACTCTGCTCTTAAGTAAACAAGAACCTAATCAGCGAGGGGTCCTTTATCATCCCTATGTGGCTGCTTATAAAAATCTGATATCTTTTCCCAAAGACCTGGTTAATAATATATTTTCTGCTGAATATTCGAGACAAATAGAGTGAGTTGGTACTACATGTACATATGTATACGGTTCTATTTTAAATGACTGCAGCGCTCCATTTTGAAAACAATTTGTTTTAACGCCGCTCTCAGCAGTATTCCAGTGATATATGACGGCGGTCTGTTGTATATGAAATATATGCAAATTGAATCTTGAATCTTGAAAGTTGTAACATTTCCGCAAATATGTATCACATGCAGTATACAGTATATCAACTGCAATATACTCAGTATACAGTGTGTCGCGAGCTCTGCGCTGGGCTGGAGCACACATTTCCTACACCTCTCCCTTCGGCAAACACATCACGAGGGTTGCAACGAGGTCACGGGTCAGGTGTGCACTCGTCAGTGGGGGGATTGCCTAAAAGTCGGGCCAAGAAAAGTCGGGCCGGGCCGGGCCAGCGGGTAATCCTAAAAATGGATTGCAGAATAATAAAACGAAACGCGCATATCTAGGCAGATCTCTAATGTCCACAAACGCATAGTTTTGCTCATTTAATCGAGTTTGAATAAAAATGCACCTTCAACAATGTAATAAACTGATGATTATGACTACATACCGTGAGTCTCGTAGAAAAGTCAGTGTCTTGACTGTGCTCGTTCGTTCATTCGGAGATTTAACGTGCGCTTTCCGCGTGTAATAAATTACACTTTAGCGTATCTCGCACACGGGGAAACACTTATACTATTGGGGGAAAAAAGCATAATTAATAAATAAAGAAGTGCGACCCAAAAAAATGTAAATTAGGTAAACCTTAAATGATAATCTAGGGGTGTGTGTTTTGGCTGGGAAGGAGGGGGTGATAAGAGAATAATAATAATATGGAAAAGTTGGGCTTGGGGGTGGCGGGGGGGGGGGGGGGGGGGGGGGGTTCAGGCGTGGGAAGGCACGGCGTCGGCTGGCGAGCAAGGGTGGTGGTTGAAGCTGGAGTTTACTGTTTCTCCCCCGCCAGGAGCCTCCTGTCTAGGTCAAGCTCCCCTGGAGGGAGAGCTTGGAACAGTGCAGTGGTAAGGGGGGCGGCGGCGTTGGTGATGAAGAGGGGGCTGACTTGAAGATCGCAGTCGACCAGGAAATCCGAGAGATCTTGGTAGCTGTGGATTTCATGTTCAAATCTCTCTTCTCCCCAGTACTGCACCAGCACCATGGGTGGGCGTGGGCGGTTGCTGGGGTATACCTTGCCGCTCTCATGCTGGTAGCAGGGGTTAGGGTGGCCCTTGTGCTGCTCCAGGATGAGGCTGGCCTTCTGGGCAAGGTCGACACGGACGTCTTCCTCAACAACTGGTTCCGGAACCGGGTCGGTTTGGACTTGGCTGGTGTTGAGGGAGGGGCCTGGTGTTACGGCGGTCTGTGTTTCCGTGGTCTTGCTTGTAGGTGGTGATGGGAGGGGGGGAGTCAGGGGGAGAAGATACTTTTCCTCTTTCTCTTCTTCCTTCCGTGTCCTGTCCCTACAGGCGTGCGAAAGGGCTCCTCCCCTCTGGATTCGAGGGGAGCGAGTTCCGATGCTGCTGTCGGGGGCGGAGGGGTGGTGGGTAGGCTCTCCTGGATCTCCATGGCGGCGACTGGTGGAGCCTTCTTCACTTTTGGCGGCCTGGCCTTCTGTACCGGGCGTGGTGCAGCAGGGATAGGGGCCGGGGTGGTTTTCTCCTTAGGCTTTGTCTTGGCCGGAGCTTTGACCAGAGGCCTTTTCCTTTGACCTAAGTCAAAGGAGATGGAGAGGGTGGAGGAGTTGGACTTGTAGGAAGTCCTGAGGGAGTAGTCCCCAACCCTGAAAGCCAGCAAGGGCTCCAGGATGGCAACTAGCTCCCTCGGTAGCGACAGAGCGATGTCTCTCATAGTTGAGCGTGGGTAGCGAGCTTGGAAGGACACGTCTGCACGGGGCGAGTGTCCAAGCCGAGATGACTGTGTATTGACTGTGTGTATTCTTCGATTAGAATGCTTCTCACCGACCTTGGCGTGTAGGGGTGTGATGTCCTGGGCAGGAAACGACAGTGTTTTGACTACTCTTCTTTCATTAATTAACGTGTTGGGCATCCCTAATTAACCTTTACTAATTCGTGTTAAACCAACACAGGATGTTTTCTGGAAGTGGATATTCGCGAATGTCAAAGGACTGACACGACACGTGTTAATAACTGTCCAAGCACTTCTCAAGTTCCTAAGATTCTTTATATCTAAAGATTAGTATTATATCTAATTATATGCCACTTTATTGTCTCATATTTCAGTAATTAAAGAAAACACAGAGCTCAAAGTGAAGCCTTTTTCACTCTACATTCTCAACATAGTCTCTATCAGAAGTGTTTGGCTTGTGTTGGGTCCGACTTGGCCCGGGCTGTCAAAATGCACTTTAAACACACAAATGTATCATCAAATGTCTTTAAATCTATAGACTAGCACTATATCTACCTATATACAACTTTATATTGTCTCAGTTCGCTGTATTTAAAGAAAACAAGGTGCTCAAAGTGAAGCCCTTTTCCCTCTACATTCTCAACATAGTCTCTATAAAAAGTGTTTGGCTTGTGTTCGGTCCGACTTGGCCCGGGCTGTCAAAATCAACTTTAAACACATAGAAGTATAATCAAGTGTGTTTACATCTATAGATCAGTTTTATATCTACCTATATACCACTTTATAATGTATCAGTACATCGTCTTTAAAGAAAACAAGGTGCTCAAAGTGAAGCCCTTTTCCCTCTACATCCTAGACATAGTCTCTATAAAAAGTGTTTGGCTTGTGTTGGGTCCGACTTGGCCCGGGCTGTCAAAATGCACTTTAAACACACAAATGTATCATCAAATGTCTTTAAATCTATAGACTAGCATTATATCTACCTATATATAACTTTATAGTGTCTCAGTTCGCTGTATTTAAAGAAAACAAGGTGCTCAAAGTGAAGCCCTTTTCCCTCTACATTCTCAACATAGTCTCTATCAAAAGTGTTTGGCTTGTGTTGGGTCCGACTTGGCCCGGGCTGTCAAAATCAACTTTTACTCACGGTTGTATCATCAAATGTGTTTATATCTATACCTTGTTTTCTTTAAATACGATGTACTCTGACGGGAGCATAAACATCATAATGATAATGATGATGATAGTTGTTTATGATGAGGATGATCACCATATTTTAACGTCTGTGTTGTGATTAACAAGGATGCCTTTCATGATTGAATTTAATCGTGCACTATTGCACATATTTATTTATCTGAAGATCCTCTTGTGAAGCATGTCAAGACTGAAAACAAGTCATTCAATGGATTTTCCTAAACGACCCATTGATGCAGTACTGAATATCAATGTTAATGTTTATTTTGTTGATGGTGCTGGACGGTACAGAAATGAGTGTCAATCAAGCGAAGTGCCATATCAAATCGACCTAGAACCAGTCACTTGCTACTCGAAAACGTCAATGTGTGATTTTGTGTCAAAGTTGAGGTCCAGCTTGACACAAACACAGTATCTTTGGCATGGTTCGATCCTCTTGTTACCGTAATGTGTGGTTTTGACTCCGAGACCATCAATGGTACGACCCAGAATATGCAGAGGGCGTCGTGGGATATGATAATTAAATATAAAATTCTTTAGAATACGCCCACATACAGAGTCAGACGTATCCAAGCGAACAAACCTGATATGGTCCTTTTTTATAAATCCAATGAAAGCATTGTATGACCGATTTATCTGTTTCTTTTGAAACTAATGAGATTCAGGAGAAACAAGGCAAAGACAGTATGAGGACCGTACTAACGAAATGTCAAGCTAGCTTCCCAAGTTGTTATACTCGCCATTCATGACAAGAAAAATCCCGTTTCCTGACGCTTAAAATAGTGTTTATATTAATTAAAATGCACACATTTCCAAATATTCGAAATATTCCAGTGTCCATACCGTCCACTATCCTTGAAGGATAATGATGACGTAGACGACAAAAACGACAACGACAACAACGATGTGCTGGATTGACTTTCAGAAGGCATATGATTCTGTCTGTTTGGGAATGTTTGGACATGTTGTAGAAATTTTCGTCAGTGTCCACATCGTCCACTATCCTGGAAGGTGTATCTTGCCACATATGTTTGCGGGTAGAGACACAAAACCAAATAAAGACATGACACTTGTGTATGCATACAATTTGGAATAATATAGACAGTTTACAATCCTAGACACATTCCACGTTAAGCCATGTTAGATCATGTTTACACTGCTGTTGTATGTATGGGAACACAAGAAAGTACGGATTTGTCAGTCATTCAAATCTCGGGTTCAGCAAAAGTTTTCGTATCTATTTTTAGTAAAAATCGTTAGGAGTTTTGCGATCAGGGTGTTAGTTGTCAATTTTAGGTGCTTAAAATGCACTTTAATGAATCCTTGGAGTCTGTAACCTTCAGAAACGTTGTAATGTTATTAATACAAAAATCTGTAAAAGATAAAGCATATATTTTGTGACCGGAACTAGCATGTTCGAGGTAAAGCTTACGTTTTGTGTACCATCAAAAGCATGCCAGTGATGACATTTCTTCAAAACATGACAAAATCCCTATCATCCACAACATGAGAGATATTGACCACGAATGTGTGTACCGAACTCTCGAACCTATTCTCTGATCACGACCGCCTCACCATAAAAATACATATAGCTTTGGACCTGTGAAGATCAGGGTTAGAACAGATCTTCAGCAACCAATGCTTGTATTAAAAGGTGACTATGGTTGTCGTTAGATGCGACTAACGGGATCGGGTTGGTTGTCAGGCTCGCTGACTTGGTTGATTGGATGCATATCATCTTATCCCAATTGTTTGGATTGATGCTCGTGATGTCAATCCCTGGATTGTCAGGTCCAGACTTGATTATTTGCATGACCTCCGTCATATAGCTGGCATATTGCTGAGTGTGGCGTTAAACAAAAAAACAAACAAACAAACAAAACATATAAATTTAACCGCTTATTTCAAATTCGAGATAAAAATACATAGCGCCAATTCGAACTCCCAATCTGACTTTACAATAGAACTGTGTACCATGATATTGAAGTTTGAATTTGCCACCGTGACAGCTTTAAGAAATCTTAATTAGAATTTTACTTAACTGTAAACAATTCTCCTCGATACAGGTTGAGGAATCCGTAATGAAGTCAAAGAAAGTGATCATTTGCAACATTGTCAAACTTAGTTTCATCCACAGAAACCACGGACATTTTTCGCAAAACTAAAATTCAACTCAATCCTTCACTTGTTTTTCTGTCACAATGTTTATTGATTATTACCTGCGAAATACATTTCAATTAGTCATCGAGATACATGTCAATTAGCCACACCTTACACCTGTTGTATTCTGAATTGATCGTCTATGCAATCGTATTTTTATGGATCTATAATACACAGTCTGTTACTCAGTTTTATTTCGCTTATCGACTTTCTACATAGGTGAACAGGGACATTTATTTTACATGCAAACAACATGTTATTCAGGAAAATATAATTACATGATAGGGGTTTGTGAACACACAAATAATTATTTATTCAAACACCTCTTCCTTCAAAAAACATATATATTAACACACACAAATGGTTTTTACAAACAATAGTTGATTTTATGCTTCCAAACAAACCACACGCAAGCTATTGTTGAATTTTAAAATATAGCCAAGGTAAATGTATCTACAATCATATTTAATCACAAATATCGTTATGTTCTATATAAATGTAACAAGTGAACTAACCATTTCAGTGGATCTCAACATGGACAAAACTGTTGGAGATGTTCAATGAGTGAATGTTTATTCAATGAAGTAAAAACGTAGATTCTTTCTTTTGGTAAATACATGTAGCTGTACATCTTATATATGTTCCAAGACAAAATGATATAATATCTACCTGTATACCACTTTATAGTGTCTCAGATCGCGGTATGTAAAGAAAACGTGGTGCTCAAAGTGAAGCCCTTTTCCCTCTAAATTGATGATACAGCTGTGTGTTTAAAGTTGATTTTGACGGCCCGGGCCAAGTCGGACCTACCACAAGCCAAACACTTTTGATAGAGACTATGTTGAGAATCTAGAGGGGAAAGGGCTTCACTTTGAGCACCTTGTTTTCTTTAAATACGATGTACTGTGACATTATAAAGTGTTTTATAGGTAGATACAATACTAAGCTACAGATATTAACACATTTGATGATACATCTGTGTGTATAATTGATTTTGACAGCCCGGGACAAGTCGGACCGAGCACCACTTCTGATAGAGACTATGTTCAGAATGTAGAGGGAAAAGGGCTTCACTTTGAGCACCTTGTTTTCTTTAAAAACCTCGATCTGAGACACTATAAGGAGATATTTAGGTAGATATAATACTAATCTATAGGTGTGAATCTATTTCATGTTACATCTGTGAGGTTTAAGTTGATTTTGACAGCCCGGGCCAAGTCGGACCGAACACTTGTGAGACTG
The DNA here is from genome assembly GCF_023055435.1 of Haliotis rufescens. Lineage (NCBI taxonomy): Eukaryota > Metazoa > Mollusca > Gastropoda > Lepetellida > Haliotidae > Haliotis > Haliotis rufescens. The sequence goes on along the minus strand of NW_025964212.1, from coordinate 1,319,727 downwards.
TTGAGAGTATGGGGAGAAGAGGTCTACTTTAACCAACGTGTCTGCTTTATACACGATGAACAGTGACATTATTAAGTGGTATTTACATAGATATAGTACTATCCTATAAATATAAACACTATGCCGACAGATGGAAATTTGTATCGCGAGAGCTAGAAGTATTTGATACGTTTCAAATCTTATTTCGTTTAACGATTGCTCTTTTACATGTTACCTAGATCAGCGACGCTTACACACAGCTCCACTTTCTGGATTTCAAGCGATTTACTCCTTATTGAGGAGGTACTACGTGTTTGGAACTGGGAGTTGAACACTAAGCACTTTTAGAGAAGAGCTCACAATAAAACGTTATGGACTCGCGGACGGACTTGTGTTTTCATTTCAAGACGTACATTTATCAGGTTGAACTTCCTAACTGTAACAATAACTGAACTTTACGCCTTTTATACACATTTGTGATGGGGCGACAATGCGACAACGAGACATATTTTGACCTTGAAAATGTCGCGTTACGGCATCGTCGCCCTTTTGTAAAATAAAGAAAAGGATTATCAAAGAGCGACAATGCGAACACGCGACAATGCGACAAATGGCCAATTGTCGCGCTTTTGTTAATTTTGACACGTTTTGCTTGTTTTTGTAAAGGCGTCAATGCGACAATGCGACAACGAGACAATGTCCCTTCCATAGTAATCCGTGCAAATAAAACTGAGTAATAAAATAGAAGTCTGACATGCCAGTTAAAAGATAGAGTGTTGCAGCTTCAAATTTTATAGATCTTCAAGAAGGGTTATCAATAATGGGATGGGTGATGAGTTCAACTGCATACGCTGTGATTAACAATAATGCTCCGAGTCAATACATTTTGTCAAATGTATGGCATGTATTACGTGAATGAACATATTGTTTATACTCGTCCATGTTTTTGACGGACAAAATAATTTACATGCTCGGTAAAACTGAGGACGGGCATCATTGTGTGTTTCCGTGCTTTGTTCAGGTGAACAATTGACTTGTCCTTGCATGTGTTTGTGACGGGTGCCACTTGTGTGGCAGGATACGCTCACCTTTTCCCGAACACCCATTGGATGACCTGAACCACTTCGGATTTGTATCCCACATCAGTCTGATACACCATGATATAACTGAAATACTGATATACTGTGCAGTTGAAAATGATGTTTAATGCGATTACCGTAGTGTGTTACTGCAACTGTTCATATTTTGTGCAGTGATGTTATGTAATATGTAAAAGAAAGCATATTCAATTAGCCAATTGATTTGAATAGAATATACTTGCGTCAGTGTATTTTATTAACGTCCCAAATCGTAATTTAAACACATAAAATAACAGATCACGCATGGTGCCTTGACTTACTACTAGATTTAATGGGCCACCCAGGAATAAAATAGTTCCTCCCAAAGCGAGGAACATATGTTTTAGTATGTTTACAAGAAATATATTCCAAACAATATCCTCATTAGATGAGAAGATCTTTTACAGAATTACCTCAGTAAGTCAATTACAATGACAGAGCGTCGTAATACATTTACATCAAGTACAATACGTCAAAATGGCCGACACGATAAACGTGACGGGAGATATTTTCGAAGTTGTTAATTAACCTGTGGCTATTTCAAGCCTTTGGCATCACTGATCAATTGGCCGATCATTGAAAGGTGATTGTGAAGTTGTGTCAAATAGATACTAAGGTAAATTCATAGATTTCTGTAAATTGTCACTGCGACAGTTTGGATTTTTTTTCGTGTTTTTTCTCTCTGGGATGGGTTGTATCGAGGGTATCCTTAAATGGGCTTGCAACCACGCTTCTGTATGAATTCGTACCAGGGAATTCCAAGGGTTTTCCCCAGGAATGTGGAAGTAGTCAGTGTTTACGCCTTTTCAAGAATACAGTCACGTGAAGAACGTCAAGAGACCGACCTCGCGTCCAAGACGTATATCTTGTAAACTTCACATTAAAAAAATAGTTATTGTTATAACCAAATGAAACACAACCCATTATCCGATAGGGGTAACTGTACATAGCCGTTACCACAATAAACTTAGTAACATTGTTTGGTTTGACTTCTTGGCGCGTGTCTGAATTCCATTAACATGTAACATATCCTAAAACTAGCTTATCAGCAAATCTCGCTGCACTGCGCGCGAGAGATACTAGAGCAAGGCATGCCAGAAATACGAAACCTAGAGCTTCCGAAAGGAAGCCTTGGACATCACGTGCGTCGGGGGACCAGCGCCATCTGATTGGCCGTTAACAGTTGTACAAGGCGGAGCAAAAAGCATCGTTTTTCCGTCCATTTTACACTTGAAAAACTCGACCCTTTTCTGGACACTTTCTAGACGCTGACCAATTAATCAATTTTAATGAATTTTTAGTCGTTTTTCCGTCCAATGACCATATACGGAAAAAACGACGTTTTCGTGTTTGCAGTGTGTGAACCACATGTATCTCCTGAACGGGACATATCATGAATGGGCCTTAAAAAGTAGGGGATTATCTGCACACAAAACGTTGTCTGTTAGCAGCTGTTTACTGAGAAGTCCAGCAACTTGTCAGAAACTAGCGCAGTTTATATGTAAGGATCCGCTGGATCTGGCTAAAGCACCGGGGAACAACGTCTGTGAACGCTTTGAATCAGAAGAATTTAAACGATTTGAACCAGGGTAATCAAATTAATGAAGGCAAGAATACCATCTCTGGATTTGGGTATCGGTACCACAAGCATGGAACGTCAAGTGACCGACCCTGTGAACCTGCATTGGAAGGAACCGCCTTTGTAAGAAAGGTCTCAGAGCCAGACGGTTTCTCAGACGTGCTTGTTTTGTTGCAACAATATCGTTAACTAGCACAGTGATGTTAAGCACGCCCCGTTTGGCCTAACCAGTGATGGGGAATTGTTTGTTCAGTGTTCAGTGACGAGTCAGGATTAATGCTGCATCGACTTGGTGAGAGTGCCAGGATCTCCATGAACGTGTTGCCGCAAACTGCATGCGTCCGATCAACAGATTTAACGGTGGCTGCGTAATGGGGGCGGGAATCTGTAGAATAAACCTGGTGCAAGTTCCAGGCAAATTAAAGGCCAAACCATAATGTCATAAAGTCCGTGAACTCGGCCTCACGTTGCTACTGTGAAGCATTATAACGGCATGTTCCAACATGACAATGCAATGATCAGAAGCAATTCAGCTAAAAGCAGAGTCCATTTGCACGACTAAACATGCCACAGCACCATTACTACCGAACCACGATGAACAGGTCCTCGCGTTGCCCCCTAAAACGCTAGATTTTAAAACGATGGAACATGTTTGAGATGAGTTGGATCGGGGCCGAACCAGACACTGCAACTACTTGCATATGTCCACTGTTGTCCTGTTTGCCGTATGTCATCACTCAGATGTTCAAATGTGCTGTAAATGTGTTATGCGTTACGTTTGGAACTATATTTAACTCATTCCAACAAAAGTGAGATCGCTTTCTGTGTGATAATCTGGGTAATTATTAGTTGGATTGTAACAAATGCATATGGTTATAAAAGCATTTGACATAACTTTTTATAATACTAGAAATGTATTTAACAACTATTCGATCTTCATCTTTACGCAGATGTTTAACGAAGTTCAGGTGTGGTATGCATACCCTCAATGTACAATTAATTATTCAAACATTTCAATGAAAATGATGTTTTAACATTGATGGGGCCTTTCTGCAAATATTACCAAGAAGATGAATACCATGTTTTATCAATTGGTCCAGTATATGAAGATATAAGAATCAAATACCTGCCTAACTATTATCATACGTATCCATCACCGAAACAATGTACAGTTAATGAACAGCAAAAATAGCCATATTCTTCTCAGACTTGTAGTTTTTATTTATACAATATTTGAAAGAAGGATGATACATTGAATGTTAATAAATCTGTGTACATCTATTCACAGATGTGTTATCTAATTAGTATACAAATGGTGCTCCACGACGAATTTTCCTACAACAAAATGCCATTGTACTATTGGCCTCGTGGCCACTCTTGAGAAATAAATCTGTCTGTCTGTATTTTACATTTGTTATAGATTGCCTGAAAACTCTTTATTAACTCCGCCGTGATATTGCTGGAATATTGCTAAAATCGGCGTAAAACAATTCTTACTCACTTTATCAACTTAATTTCACTTTTTTAATTATTTATATGAGTTTCTTCCTTCATTTGATAGATTCAAGTTTGTCCCCATGTGCCCCCATTTCAATGTATGTACTTTTAGTGGTATTTATACATTTTCAAAAAATATAACTGAAAGGCAGGAACACATTAAATCTGCCACACATCACCTCGGTCATTTGAGATGCGGTAGCAAAAACTATGACAGTGATCCTCAAAGTAAAAACTCAGTATCTGAGTTATGAAGGCTTCACCGACACTCGTCTAATATATCTGTCCATTAACGTCAAAACCTGGCACACGACACGAAACACTGAGGTAATTTAATGGTTATATTGTACTGTTACGTTGAAGAGCATAACATTTAACCTTTCCTTTTCATAAGATAAAAATGTTTGTTTCTGTGGGTCGATATTTCATAATGTCCACTTGTCACGTAATTGCTACTGCTATTTTGTTCTTGTGACATAACCATAAGGTTTTTAAATTCGATAAGGCGGGCATTAATGACATGTATTTTCAAAAGGAATGTTATTAAGTAACATGCATGTCATCTTCCCGAGGCAAGAGAGTTATCTAACATTAAAAGTCCAGTTTCGACCCTTGCCGAACTAGGCTGGAATTCCTCGCCTCGATCGTAGCGCCACCAGTTGCTATTACGAGTTACGTTCACTTCTTTCTAAGCCTCCAATATGGACCAATCAGATTCCATCATTTGCATTTGTTTCAATCAAAATGGCGGCGCTCAGTCAGGACGATCTGATCGATAATCAAGATCTATATTGTCATAAAACGGGTCTTCCATCGCGAAGTGCATCAAATCACGCCAGCTACTTGATTAAAAACATGAAAATGTTTGAAAAAATATCTGATGACAACAACCTGGCGGTGCACATGCTTTGCAAATCCTGCAATCGACCGACATCTGCACGACAGTTACGGATTACGATTTCGTTGAGCGATTTTGATTGGACCATGCATAGACTCGTTAGTCCAGCCAAAATGTAACTCCATAATACAAGCCTAGTTCGGCAAGGGTGGAAACTGGACCTTTATAGTCAGTTAACTCTCTTGCCTCGGGAAGATGCATTCATGTTGTTTGAATAGTTATTAAATTAACTGTCTTGATTGAAAAATAGAAAATTGAGGCGGTTAGTTTTTTATGAACATTAATTTGCAGGAGGGAGCTGTTTCCAAAAGAGTCATATTTTATTTGTTCGTGTTTGTTAACGCAGCACCTTTATTCAGCTTTCTGACGCCATTGGTCATTCCTCGTTCGAATGAACATTGGTGCAGCCATGGTGTACAAACAAAATGCATTATATGACTGTTACAGTATTGAATATTTATCTATATTTACTAATATCACCTGATGTGGAATTCTACTTCTACAGAAAACTTCCCAGAAAATGGTTAAATTTTTACTTCCGAGGCCAAAGCTATCCCAACAGCTTTGACCTTTATCAAACATCAAAACTAATCTAAAAATTTCATCACCTTCTCTGATTCGTTGTCTTGCCTTCAAGCACGTAAAAGTGTCTCATCATATCACCCTATTATCCTAGACATTTTAGAACTGTATAATGATCTTTCTTCTGGCCATTGTGACATCGTCTTTTGCTGCAGCTTAAGTTATTTCCAACTGATCTCGTACAGTGATTTCAAACCAACCATCAAGAATTACACTCGGGATCTCATGCAAAAGAGGTGAGACACCCAGGTAGGAAGTAATACACTTCACGGATTAAAACTAACAATCGGCCATACCTACTTGGGTTGTCAGTCGACGATGTCGTATTGGTCACAGTCGGTTTACACACGAATATCTGCTTAAGACAGATGAGGACGAACCTCCTGAATGATCCCTTCTGATGAAAGGTTCACCGTCAAGCATATATTGCTTGACTGTGTGGACTTTGCAATCGCAAGGGATTCCCATTTTCAAACAGTTAATCTGAAAAAACTCTTTTCCCGTGTCAGCGGGCATCTCATTATCAGCTATTTGAAATAAATTGGTTTGTATAATAAATTTTAAATATGTATGTGGATAATTAAATGCTTGTTTTCAAATTGGTGTGATGTTATTAACAACTGACGTTATTGAAGTCTCTGTCCAGGAGGTTAAAGTATGGTAAAATTATTGTCCCCCTGTGTGACACGTATTCGTATCATAATCGATGTAACTATCGTCAACCAGTGTTTTTAAGCCAACTTATTGCTGAGTATTTGTATTATTGGCTAGTATTGTGCACAACCACCAGTGGCTAAAGTGATGACGTAAATCCTGCTGGGGCATCATGGAAGAAGCCGAGGTACTGAAAGTCCCCATGATCCCCAGCGAGGTGTCCTAGCTTTGGTAACTGGTGGCCTATAGCCCGTGTTTAAAAACTGTAAACATGATATTGTTATACTCAAATATGTTTCATAAATTGTTTGTAAATATAACTTTGCATACATGACTCAATTGTAAACATATTAACTTGGTCTCGTCGCTATATGGCTGAAATAATGCCGATGCGACGTTAAATTTTAACTCACACAGAAAACAGGTCAATTAAATACCCAAGGAATATCTGGCAACAGTTAAATAGATGGATTATCACCATTACCATAAATGTCTTTAACTTTCCAATAGTCAACTTTCCCTTCAGGTCGAGCTATATTCAAGCAGCTCAAGCCTTTGGTATCTACAATTCACAGCTTTTGTGGTACAATCAAGCATTCACTTCGAAGATTTCAAGGCTCGTTCGATGTTGTGTGATTGGTGTTACAACATGCAAAGCCTCAGTGCAGCTTTTAGAAAGGTTTATGATAGACATGTGGAGCACATTTCCAAATTTGACGCGTCAGTGACAATATAAATGTGCCTTCAATTCCTTAAATGTTCCCGTGTTTTTTTAGGTGAACATTTAACCTGTTTGTGACGGAGGATAAGCTCAGCACCTGGGTCCACTTGTACAGAACAATCTTAGCGCTACAATGATTGTAAATCCTTAAGATCGCCATCTTAGACTTCGGCTGCAATCGCCATCCACTTGCACAACGCGATCACAAAGCACTTACATTTGGTCCGGATCAATCTTAGTAACTAAGATTGGTTTGTGCAGGTGGAATGGGACATGTGTATGGTGATTGTAAAGTTGATTGCCTAAGATCGATTGCAACTAAGATTGTTCTGTACAAGTGGACCCTGGTATCAGCACCATTTAAAGGTGATTCACATACACATGCTCGAAATCGTACAATGGACTCATAGCAGAGATTTCGTATGAATATTGAAATGGTTGTGTTGCTTTATTTATTCTGCTCACATATGAACTGTTACCCTGGAACAAGCGTGTTGCTGCATTTCCTTCCATGAGAATTTCCCTCTACCTCTTGGTAACATGTCAGATCAAAAGAGGACTTAATCTTTAAGTTGGAGAGAATGTCGTAGTTTCTAATTTATATTTTTGGAAATGTTCAGATTTTTATAATAAATATTGTATTGAAATGTCAAACCGAAATCCTATACGCGTGTACAGGGGAGGAAAAAACTAATGTGTTTGCTTGAATCTTTGAAGTTGTTTTCAGGGAAGCTATTTCCTTCTATCTTATAAACTAAATCGGAATAATCTCGTTTAAAATCCTTGCGCAACAACAAGTGAAATTGGAACTTTCAAAAAGCGTAACATGACCCTGTTCAAAATAAAAAATGCGGCTGACTGGACCTGGAGGTTTAAAATATATTGTCTCAATACCCTGTACTTATATCAATATGTAATATGTAATATGTACTAGCTATGTATGAGACATTTCAGAACGCAAAAAGCTGTCCAAATGTACGATTGATAGTTCGAGTTTAGCCCTTCCTCACCTCAGAATAGTTCTCAAATAACAGCCCATGTTGAAGACTTAATTCATTGAGGCAGATAACAGGGGGCAGTACGTTTCATTGGTGACCTCTCAAAGTATTTATATGGTAGTAAGGTTACATATTCAACTTTCTCTTCATGTGGGGCGATATTCCTGGTTGAACAGTCAATGAAATACTTCAGAGAAAGAGAAAGAGGCACGTTGACATATTGATGTTTCTAAAGCCAACATATTTTTCACTTCCCATAATTCAATACTGGCGATGAATGGGTGGTAGGGCTAAGAAACTAAACAGATTCCATCGGTCATAAAAGGCAAAACAGCGGTGAAAATTAAATGAAGGGAACAATGAAAATCAGTGATGACACCAGGTGTTCGGCAAAAGGGTTAATATGCCCTGACTTCCTGTAGCACCTGCCACTCAGACATTTTGTATAAAAAATATGTCTTTTTCTAAAAGTACACATTCCATCAACAGAATTCCAAGGAGCATCCTTATAGCCAGAAGAGACCTCGACTCGAGCAAGAAATATCCTGTTTTACACAATCCCACAAAGGGGAGGGGAGAGTCTTTCTAAAAGACACATAACGCGCCATGCCTTCACTGGATAGCAAGTATACAGACGTTTTATAGTATGTCCAACTGTGACAAACTAGCCGATACAGCCTCATGACGTCGTCTTTATGACCAACTTGAAACAATTGATATCCGTTTTATTGGTTACACCACTTGAGACGGAGATCAGAGTGATTGAAGTATCTTTACTTAACCAGCCTTTCTGCCATCATTGCCATTCAGACCTGTGAAGATCCGGGGTAGAATATAGGTCTTCAGCAACCCATGCTTGCCGTAAACGCGACTATGCTTGTCGTAAGAGGCGACTAACATCGGCGTGGACCGATGCTCATGATGTCGATCACTTGATTGTCTGGTCCAGACTCGATTATTTACTGAGTGCGGCTTTAAAAAACAAACAAACAAACAAACATTCCCATACATGTATCTATGAAACTGTAATGACAGCAATCTGGTTTGTACAGAAGCAGTCATTTGAACTGCATTCTGGTTAAGCTGTCTGGCTTGAAATCTGGATCTTCCGCAGGACAAAAACGTATACATGTATGTCAGTGGTAAATTTTAAAGTATCGTTTATCAACTAGATCACGTATATAGCTATTTTCTTTCACTAAGCAGACAAAGGTGTTTTTCAACTTCAATGTGATTACCAAATTGTCAATTTCGAGGAATAACATCTTTTTCAATATACATATTTGTCAATGCAACATCCCGCCACTAGAACATTAGCTAAAATAAAACACCACTGGTAGAACATAAACACGTCAGGAACAAAGGATATGAAATAGAATCATTCATTACGTTAGCACAATAGAACCTGTGAATTAGACTTTTTATAATAAACACAAGATACCCACATTCTTGAAAATAGCATATTTCCTCAGAATGAAAGCGAGAATGGTTTTGCCATCGTCTAATATGATCTTTGATTGAGGAGAAACCTTATGGTACGTCTGCCCAATTGCAAGTACGCGACACCTCTGACATTCTGTTCAACAAGTGTAAAGAACGGTTTGTGTAATAAGGAGCTGCCCAGTTTCATGTGAAGGAGCACATATAAAGGGAGAACACACATAACATACCCTCTTTGGGAAACAGGGAGAAGGTCCAGCACCCCAGGCTCGTCCACCGACCCGAGTAATGAGGGTTGGATGATTACAAAGAGTGACCAGGGTGGTTGTATGAGTGACCAGGCTGGTTGTATGATTGTATGAGTGACCAGGCTGGTTGTATGATTGTATGAATGACCCGACTGGTGGTATGAGTGACCATGCTGATTGTAAGAGTGACCAGGGTGGTTGTATGACTGACCTGGCTGGTTGTATGAGTGACCAAGGTGGTTTAATGACTGACCTGGCTGGTTGTATGAGTGACCGGGGTGGTTGTATGAGTGACCATGGTGGTTGTATGACTGACCTGGCTGGTTGTATGAGTGACCAGGGTGGTCGTATGAGTGAGCAGGCTGATTGTATGAGTGACCAGGGTGGTTGCATGAGTGACCTGGCTGATTGTATGAGTGACCAGGGTGGTTGTATGAGTGACCAGGCTGATTGTATGAGTGACAAGGGTGATTGTTTAAGTGACCAGGCTGATTGTATGAGTGACAAGGCTGGTTGAATGAGTGACCAGTCTGGTTGTATGAGTGACCGGGGTGATTGTATGAGTGACCAGGTTGGTTGTATGAGTGACCTGGTTGGTTGTATGACTGACCAGGCTAGCTGTATGAATGACCAGGCTGACTGTATGAGTGACCAGGCTCGTTGTATGAGAGACCAGGCTGGTTGTATGAGAGACCAGGCTGGTTGTATGAGTGACCTGGCTGATTGTATGGTTGTATGAGTGACCAGGCTGATTGTATGGGTGACCAAGCTGATTGTATGGTTGTATGAGTGACCGGGCTGATTGTATGAGTGACCAAGCTGATTGTATGAGTGACCAGGGTGGTTGTATGAGTGACCAGGCTGATTGTATGGGTGACCAAGCTGATTGTATGGTTGTATGAGTGACCGGGCTGATTGTATGAGTGACCAAGCTGATTGTATGAGTGACCAGGGTGGTTGTATGAGTGACCAGGCTGGTTGTATGAGTTACCAGGCTGACTGTATGAGTGACCAGGCTCGTTGTATGAGAGACCAGGCTGGTTGTATGAGTGACCAAGCTGATTGTATGAGTGACAAGGGTGGTTGTATGAGAGACCAGGTTGGTTGTATGAGTGACCTGGCTGACTGTATGGTTGTATGAGTGACCAGTCTGGTTGTATGAGTGACCAGGCTGACTGTATGAGTGACAAGGCTCGTTGTATGAGAGACCAGGCTGGTTGTATGAGTGACCAGGCTGGTTGTATGAGTGACCTGGCTGATTGTATGGTTGTATGAGTGACCAGGGTGGTTGTATGAGAGACCAGGCTGGTTGTATGAGAGACCTGGCTGATTGTATGGTTGTATGAGTGACCAGTCTGGTTGTATGAGTGACCAGTCTGGTTGTATGCGTGACCAGGCTGGTTGTATGAGTGACCTAGCTGATTGTATGGTTGTATGAGTGACCAGGCTGATTGTTTGGGTGACCAAGCTGATTGTATGAATGACCAGGCTGGTTGTATGAGTGACCAGGCTGGTTGTATGAATGACCAGGTTGATTGTATGAGTGACCAGGTTGATTGTATGAGTGACCTGGTTGGTTTTATGACTGACCAGGCTGGTTGTATGAGTGACCAGTCTGGTTGTATGAGTGACCAGGCTGGTTATATGAGTGACCTGGCTGATTGTATGGTTGTATGAGTGACCAGGCTGATTGTATGTGTGACCAAGCTGATTGTATGAGTGACCAGGGTAGTTGTATGAGTGACCAGGCTGATTGTATGAGTGACCAGGCTGGTTGTAGGATTCTATGAGTGACCTGGCTGGCTGTATGGGTGACCTGGCTGGATGTAGGATTGTATGAGTGACCAGGCTGATTGTATGAGTGACCTGGGTGATTGTTCATGACAGCTTTGATCGTTGGTCATACAATCATATAGTCTTAAGAATTGATGTAAAAAGACTTGTCTCATCTGATTAAATTGTTGGTGTATCTTATGATTGGTTACTATTTAAAATTAAACGATTTCATCGGCCTTGTAGATATAGCATTTTTAATATCAGTATATCTGTTTTTGCTTTTGATTATGTTTCAGGCCGTCATTTTCAGGAACATTTGCTGTGACTTATGTCATAATTAACACAAAAAAACAACAGGATATGGCGACCTAGAGCTAGTAGGCGTTTCCTTTCATCTCAAAATGATACAAAAATTATATCTCCTAGATTTTTCTTCTTAAAAATGGATGGAATTGGTAATTTCAAAAGCCATTAGATGTTAGATGCTTCAGGGATGTGAGGAAATTACGTCGAATCTTTTTGTTTATTACTGACTTGATTACTCTGCTGTATAGGTGAAGGAGATGGCGTGAGCATGCCTGTACTCAGGCAAACAATGTGCGCAACACAGGAGAGTGAATGTGCTTTTATCATGTGCTTGCCTCCAATTCCATAAACAACTCAGCAAAATCAATAATACTGTGTCAGCTACATAAAACGTGTTTGGGTCGAGACAATAAAACCGCCCCTGTCCCATCCCGACCACACCCCAGCCCTAGCCCTAATCCAAACCCCATAGTGTTAATTTATTAAAAATTAACGTATCGTTTATTATTTCAACAAAATCAGTTAACGCGTTAGATTTCTGAAACCTACTCGAATATTCTGTGGGGTCATGCAGTGTAACAGTTTCAAAGTTTATGGACAGAAACGAGTAATACATTTTCATATAAATGGAATCATGAACATTGAAAACTCATATGTCTCAATGTAAGAAATATTATGGCTTTCTTTCATATTACATTGCAGTCTAGGTCACAATTTGAGATATGAATGTTGGAAAACTCCTATAAATCGTTCTTGATCAACGTTTAACCAAGACAACTTTATCACTTACCAGAATAAAAACGTGAGTGCAAACTATAAGAAACACCTAAATATGAATTTCAAAGAACAGGGTTAAATATAATGTCACAGATAAAGAATAATAGGAGTTCTAGTGTATCAGACTAGGCCCACAGATGTTCTATATAAATTCATCAAATACAGTACGAGATTGTTTACTTGAGTTAATTCCAAACTGTAACTGGTATCCCCAAGCCATGATGGCGTTATGACTCATAGGTTCAATGTTATTATAAACAGTATCACGCTATTTAATGTGATGCCAAGTCGATCGTTGATGTGCCAACCGTCATATTCACAATACGACGTCCAAGCAGCCACGTTGCATTAAGTCAAATTTTCAAAATTAATTACCCACCTTATTGAAATGTATGACTATTACAAATCATAAGCTGCATGGATGGAAGTGGCAATTCCATTATATAGCGTCTAACTCTCATGCAACTGCTCTAGACTAGGTCATAAATAGCATTAACGGTTAAACGTTTAAAAATTTTGATTTCATCTTATAAAATCACAGAAAGATTTTTTGGCTCAATTCTTGGCAGAAAAGCTGGTTCAAATGAAAAATGTAACATGTGGAATGATCACGTGTACTGTCGTTTTAGGGCACTGTAGAACCTTGAAAATTCACAAAAAGTAATACATGCTATCTTATACAGAGTACAGCATTTATTTGTTCTGAAAGAGACATGACTGTATTGATGACAGTCCCATGGAAGAGGTTCGCGCAAAGATGTATATACCTGAATAACTCCAGGCTCCAATTACTGTAACCTCCACGGTGATGCATGGTTGGACCTCTCACATATTAGGAAACACCTTTCCAGCTGGCAGCACGTCTTGTCATGGATGTTTCACGTTTTACACCCATCTTGGTAATAAACGCAACCTTGCATACATCCGTACTATGCGAGAACAGCTTTTGGCCTTAATCTTGACGAATGTGTCTGCGACAATATGGAAATAGAAGAAATAGTTCCGAAACCTGCCCGGGCAGATGAACACTGTTGCTAGTTTTAGCTCTGGTCACATAAATATCCACTACGTCTCAGAGCAGACCTGGAATATATTGATATATATTTTTAATGAGGTTGGGTTCTATATCATCATTTATCATCCAAAACTGGATCCCACATGAGATATCGCTAAGGTGAGATCAACATGGTAGATATTGCTGCAATGAAATTGCATAACGAGGTTCTGCAGACCATTGTGACGTCATCGTTACCATGACGTCACAAACAAATGACATCACTATTGGCTCAGCTACTGAAGCTGTTAGCAGGGGCGCGTTGCAAGCCACGAATCGCTTAGAGAAAGCAAATTCATCGCTCAACCCGGGGTCTGCAACAGCTCGAAGCGCTTGCGCACTCTTCCAAAGTGGCGGCGCAACTACCGGTTGGTTGCCTTGACGTTTGTTTGTTTGTTGTTTAACGCCGCACTCAGCAATCTTCCAGCTATATAACGGCGGTTTGTAAATAATCGAGTCTGGACCAGACAATCCAGTGATTGACATCACGAGCCTCTATCCACGTAATTGGGATACGATGACATGCATCAACCGAGTCAGCGAGCCTGACCATCCGCGTAATGAAGAACGTAATAGAAGAGGCTCGATGACGAGCTGATGAAATTTATTACTACTTTGAAGATGTGGAGCAGACTGAGGATGATGGTGTGTTAGCTACCTTTGGATCAACGCTGCTCATTTTCTCGTTGATCCCGTCAAGAATTCCTTGTTCCGCTGTCAAAGTAAGCCGCCATTTCGGTTTGAGAACGAAGCGACCTCAGTCAGCGATTGTTTCGCTTGCAAGCGACTGAAAGTTAGCGCACTGTTGTAAGGCGAATCGCTGTACATCGCTTACAAGCGATTGGCGCTTTGCAACGCACCCCAGTATTAAATACACTTAAGACACTGCTTACTGCAGTCTACAAACTGAAAAAGTTGGAAGAATGATGTTGGATGAAAAATATAATATCACCCTCGTGTCTTTTGATATTAAATATATCAACACGAGTTGATATATTTCATATCAAAAGACACGCGGGTGAGAGTTTGTTGCTTCACGTTGGACAACCTAAAATGAGTATCAGGTAAAGATCACATAGTGCTGTAAGTCAACAAAAGTGAAACCACATGATCAAGCAACGTTCCGTCCTTCCTAAACTCTCATGCCACTTGAATTAGGAGATATAGACATTTAAACTAACATTGGGTAAAGGTGGCCTGGTGGTATAAGGCGCTGCAGGTTCGACTCCGAGCTGCAAGGATTTCCTGGTGGTGGATTCTTATCAAAGATTGCCCTGAATCAGGTGGGTCTGGGGCAGAATGGTTCCGTAATTTTCAATTGTTCTCATAACAGCCAGCTAATCGCCATCCAATGGCAATGCGTGGATGGTTGTTCATGTTATCAACCTTAATTTCCCAGAATAAGCCTTCATCATGTGACAGGATGACAAAATATCCACTGGGGTCCTTCAGGTATTTGACCTCATGTTTTCCTTAGAGGCACGCTTTCCGTTATATGGATGATTCGGCATGTCCGAAGCTTCAAAACGCGTACTTGACAGTCAAAACCGTGGCTTATTTCAACTCTATTCTCTACGATTTCAAATGTCAGATCGTAATTGTCTCCGTCTTTAGAAATTGCCTTAATGCTCATACATATTCTATATGTTTCGCCATTACACTGGCGGTACGTTTAAGCTTGTTGAAAAATGCATACAAATAGTAGACGAACACAAATGGTTCTTCCCTAATGTGCATGCTATCTTGTTATCTTTGTCCCTTAATCCTATGTGTGTAAACATAATCTGCTGAAGCACGTAGACGATTTTAATATTACACATACAAAACACGAACACATCGCATTTCCATTTCAGGACACGCTAAAAAATGCAAATTATTTTAATACCCTCGGAAAAAAGAACACAAGAACAAGCGACTTTTTGTGTCCATATGGAAATTTAAATGTTAACATACAGTTAAAATTCAAAAGTGATGGAATTCTATTAATAATCGTCTCCCTTTATTACAAAACGACGTAGGAAGAAAATGATTACATTATATTTCTGGTAGAAAGTAAAGTGTATTATTGACGTAGAGGACCTTAATTCGGGTTAATGACCGTAAAGGTCACGCATCATCAGGAGGTAATAGTTTTATCTCGTTCTTGACAGATGAAATGTCGAGTTACAGAGCAAAATGCAAACCTAATACAACGAAAACGTTCTTGTGCCTTAAACTTGAAGAATATGTCTTGGACTGTATGTTGTTCATCCAAGTTCTTGTTCTTTAATCTTGAAGAATATGTCTGGGAGTGTGTGTTATTCCTCCAAGTTCTTGTTCTTTAATCTTGAAGAATATGTCTTGCAGAGTATGTTATTCCTCCAAGTCTACAGTAGAGACTGTAAGTTCTCAGATAGCCCTAATTCACGTTTCACGTCACGTCCTTGCCGGAATTGTTTCCTGAAAACACAAATGGATCAATTCCCACCAAGAATATTGACTCTGACTACATCAGTGCTTATAATGCCATTAGTATCCAGATAAACGCATTGATGCTGATGTGTTGTACAACTATTTACGTAGTCTATTATGTACTTATGGCGACGTGTGAGTTAATAATGATACGTGTGTATACATTAGAAAGTGGGTAGATGAGTTAGGATAATAGCCATTAGTGTCATAGAAATAATGCCATTAAGTCGGATGATTATCAATAATACTGTTACGAGGTGATTTCCAAATAGAAACCAAATGCTTAACCCAGATTTCGGCTCGTACGCAACCCAAACTGTGACCTGACAAGATGAATGCATAATCAATAAATGATACTAAAACACTCAGTTTTATGTTGTCAATCAATACATACAACATATTTTCTCAAATACGTATCAACACCAATAAGTAACGGGCTCCATGATATGTTAGTGCATTTACAAATGTCCACAATAGTGTTACTGTCGAAAGTCTTGAAAAAGGCCTTTCTCCGTTCTAGAATCCAGAAGAGAGTTGGAAGCTGGTGGTAATTTGGTATAACAAATCGCTGTCAAACAATCACTTGCAATTGGCAAGTAGAAAAGTCAGTTGGGAGTGAGTGAATGAGTTGGGTTTAACGCCGCCTTTAACAGTATTCCAGTCATATCACCCGTGCCCCCAGTCAGTTGGGAAATGGCCTCGGTTCGCCCGCTTGTTGTTTCTGTAGGTACAGCAAGACTTCAAGAAATTGTCCCATACCAAAATCTTTCGAACGATCAGGGTAGGTAATGAGAAACGGGAAACGAATTTAATAACACCTTATTAGCAGCTGATTCATATATTCTATAAATCATATATTGCCATCAGAAATACATCTGAAAAAAAGATCACTCGAAAGAGGATGTTCATTCACATTAAGTCATACACTGGCCATGGCGTATACTTTTGACAATAACGTATTGTTGGGAGGTGATTGCCAAAATGAAACGCAGAGGTTAACCCAGACATTGGTAGGTACAGAACTGAAATGACCGGTTGTATCCGACCTTGACTGACTACATGCCCTAAGAAGACAACATGTGCTTCATCAAATGCACATTTTGCAAGATGTACAGGATCAGCTAGTCTTCCTTTAGGAATAAGAAAGTGTCTTTCCGACCAGTCTCGCCAACCATATACCTCTGTAAACCAGCGTCAAGATAGTTGAGAGTGTTTCCAGATTACGAGGGGCCATCATGATCAGCCCTACGTATCACGTAAATAAATCTAGCCAACCTAAACTCAATTCGTTCGACACTGCCGGTTTCCAGATCTGGAATGGGCTAATTTGAGTCTTCCTTTGTCTCGCTCCTGAATTTTCGACACCTTCTCCACTCCTGGAAAATTGACACACACCAAGCACTGCACTTTTTAGTACGTTTCGGTATTCTGTCATTCAATGTCCTTTGAAACATGCTGTCAGGCACTGTCAAATCGCTGTGTATCCCTTGACTGGTCCTTGACATCTTCATCATTTCCTTTCACTTTAAATTAGGTTTCAACAACTTCAACATTTTTATCAATACCGTCAAAAAACTGGCTAATAATTTCATCCTTTGACAAATCGAACATCGATTCCATTATTTACACTCTTCGTGTTCAAATAATCTGCCAGTGCTTATTCAAAGGTTAACTATCTGGGACGTAGAAAAATGACGTCAAGAATATCTTCTCGAATTTTTTCTTGACCAATCACGTCAGGTCAGCATATGGGCGGAGTCTCACTGCAGTTATCAACTGTCATGGGTGTGGTACATGTCGGTTCTACCACTTGACACTCGACCGATTATGGGCCAACCTTGTGGTCTATGGCCCATAATCGATCACGTGGCGTGGTATAACGGTGATGTTACACAAAAACTAAATTTAGTACTAAATTTAGTATCGTCGATTTTTTTTGTCAGACTTGGCTTTTATTTTGTCACGATAACTTCAAATTTTCCGTGGCAACTTCAGTAGCCATCAGAATTCTGTCAGAAAGTAGACCCATAGTCTAGTAAACTCAATTCTGACTGATCATTACGCCATTGCTCTTTCAAATGTTAAAGTAGTCCAAAAACCATGTGACCAAAAACTGAACAATAACGATTTCTGAACTGCCTCCCTAGCTGCAAATAAATACCTTCATTTCACTCCTTCTTAGTGTTAAGACCCAAATAACAAGACATATAAATATCATCACTTGTTCAAAAAATCTTTGTGGAACCCAGTCTGGTGAAACATCTTCAGCAGAAACTTCTGGTGACCGAAACATTTGGTAGTATAAACAAAGAGGTACCTTGGCAACCTTATCGGAATAAAGTGTTCGTCTATCGAATACTTGAATTTCAGTATTGTCACCCACCGAAGAGATAAGCTGTGTTCGTGAGAATACAGGGTCAGCTCCCTGAAAATGAGCAGTATTTCTTGAAACAGAAGTGTGAAAGTGAAGAAAAGATATCCTGAAGAGAATTGCCCATGGAAGTACCAGCAAGTGGTATCATTCTCATTTGAATCTCCTGGGATAATAAAACATCCGAGTCAGCAGAAGACACTTCTAAAAATGACAGGGCGCCTCTAACAGTAAAGACTGGAGTGTCCCTGAATAGTAATGAGTCGCAATGTACATTATCAACTTTAACAGACACAAAACCTTTCGAAATTAAAGTCAAGTACTCCTCACAAACGACATCACAATTTGGTAGCTGAACATTCCAAACATCAATGTAAACGGCTTCAGAAATAGGCTGTGATTGCTTGTTGCCGCTGTTTGAAGCTAAAATCTGTTTACGACAGTACTCGACTTTTTATGAGCGCTTCAATTAGTTGCTGCCACTGACAATCACTACAAACAAACTTTCAACTATTTCGACTGCCACATTAGAATATAGATGCTTCATCATAAAATCCACTCTTTTCCGGTTATTATCACATACCAAACTCTAAATTTGTTTGTACTTTTCTTTTGTCCTTCCACGAAGGATTTTACTTCATTCGAATTGAAAAAAAATAAATCAATTTTCCTGGCACGAACTTTTAAAAAAGCAGAATGCAACCTTCTCTCAACTGAATTATACATAAGGGAAATCAAGGTTCACCTCCTTGCGAGCAGTTTGACGAACTTTATTATGAAGCCAGTGTATTATTTAGCCGGGTTCACTGTCAACTAAGACCATCTTTGTGCCGTGCAAGAAATGTAATCCTTTCAACTGTGGCTTTCAGTCATACACAATGATATAATGGAAAATGCAATCACACTTTAGTTTAAAGCAATGGTAGACATTACTATTTCATACTTACTGTACCTTATAATGTCATGAACTATCTCCTTTACTGTATCAACGTAACGTAATATCCAAGAAGAATATGTCAGGGAATATTGTCTTCTTATTTTGTGATATGCCTCGTAGGTTAGTTGGTGGGGACGTGTGTGAGCTGTGTGTCAAGAGTCGTGCTTTTGGGGATCGATCGATAATAATGAAGCTGAGACAACCTGTATTGGAAATGCACTTTCACCGACTATATTTCGTAATACTGTCAAAGTGAATATTTCACGAATTCGTTAGAATTTTACGAAAATTATTGTGAAATAGCGCGTCAGAAGATGATTACATTTGAGTCCATGACTAATTACTTCATTTATTTCCTGTATATATATTTGTTGATATTTGGATGGAATGGTAGGGAGAATAAAAAATATCATCTTTCATCATGACAGGGTAATTATAAGTTCATTGTAAATATAAGTCCATTGTAAGTATATAAGTACCTTATCCTGCACCTCTGAAGTCAGGGATGTAACTGCATGTAAATCTATAGTCACCAAGTTTAGTAAATAGAAGCCACGAATAATAATTTCAATAATCCAGAGAAATTTCTATTTCCGTCACAAACACATACAAGAGTAAGTCATTATTGAACAAGGAAGATAGTCCTATGGATATACAACTTTATTACAATGAATGCGACGTTTCGGTGTAGACACCGTTATCAAGCAAGAGATGTACGGAAATGTTAAGTAGGTGGCTTACATGTATATACATTTGGATAATTGCCATGGAATGGTAAGGAAATTAAACGATTCATCTTTCATCAGGAATGGGGTTAAAAAAGTTCATTGTTAGTTTTCGACTGAATCATGAGCAAATTGTCCTGAACCTTTGAAGAATGAGATGTAACTAAATGTATTGTCACCAACTTTAGTGAGTAAAATTGACAAAAAACATTTCCATGACCATAAAGTGTTCTCCGCTATACTAGTCGAAAAATTGCCAAAAATCACTTGAAACATGTGTTTTGTGACGTGAATAAAAGCGACAAAACCCCTTCCATATTCATAAGAATACTTGACGATAATTATTATGAAATAGTGCGTCAGAAGATGATTACATTTGAGCCCATGACTAATTACTTCAATTATTTCCTATAAATATTTGTTGAATATTTGGATGGAATGGTAGGGAGAATAAAAAAATCATCTTTCATCATGACAGGGTAATTATAAGTCCGTTGTACAATTCCGACTGCATCATTAGCACGTGTTTATGAATCACTATCAATGAAGATGATACCAGGTGTTCGCGAAATGGTGACCGTATCGTGCCCCACCGGAGGCATCAATCACAAACACATGCAAGGGCAGGTCAATTGATACGTAATTGAGGTAGCCTTGAGGTAGCATGTCTAGTCATCCGTAGTTCAAGACAAGCGGGGGGTCGTCGTTAGACTTTATCTAGTCTATATCTAAAGACTATACTGATACAGCCCCTTTAATATATCAAGTTGTACTTCGACTTTATTACGTCGCCCTGTGTGCTGTTACGTATTAATGGCATACACTACTGCTCATAAACACATTTTGTAGACCTCCTTTTAGTGGAATTTTGGAAAAGGAATTGCGCAACCACAGCGGTACGATACAGTAATTGTCATAAACGCACGCCGATAATTCCGCAAACCTGTCGCAACTGTTCCACTTGCGAAAGTACTACGGTACGTTTCCGGAACGTTGATCTGTGAAAAGAAGTTATTAGTTGTGTTTGTTTGTTTGTTTGTTTGTTCAACGCTGCACTAATGATCAGCAATATCTCATCTACAAATAGTAGTAACCATGACGTTGACAAACTAAGTTTTATTTCAGAATAATTATATTTTCGTTGTGTTGTATTTCCTGAATTCTTATTAGCTACATTGGTCACATATTATTGCATTCGTTTCCCAATAAATGTAAACTTTAAAGCACGCCCACCCAAGCGGACTACTTTCACCACTACGGAATTTCGGGGAATCACAATTACAGTCGAGGGAATTCTCAATCTTCTGACCTGTATCATTATGCACCGGACATTTTAGAGAAATTCATGCATATTTATCCACCAAATCACCCTTCGAAGCAGAAGTCGAGAAGGAATGAAACATAAAACCACCCTACAAGGCCGAAAAAAGGAATGAAACAGGAAACGTGCAGGCTCGCTGGCCTGTTATTTTACACTCGCCTTTGTTTAACAAATTTCATGTCTTCGGGTTCTTCGAGTTCTTCCTATCTAACTGACATTTTTCCAACAGTGTATTTCCTTTCTCAGGGAACTCCTGACCATGTCATTTGAAACAACCGCCTTCTCCCTGACATATTTGTTCCGGTGTTCCATTACAGTCGGATAATTGCAGTTTCTTTTCGCCTCCTTCTTTTCGTCCTTTTTAAATGACAGGTCGTATGAACTTGATTGGCTACTGACTTTGTAAGAATGTCAAGTTATGTATATAAATTATATAAATTAAACACCTTATTCATGTCATGCCACAGAATATATTTCTACGCCTGGAATGTTTATCAATCTCGTCATTTTTTTCTGCTCTGATTTACATGATTATTTTCGTTGTTTAATTAAATAAGAAGAATTTTCTTTTTTAGGTTCATTGAAGCATGAATCGAAATAAACAAGCTTGACGTGATTTATATAAAATTGCATTATTGTTCACTTGAAATTCGCAGTGTATTGTTAGGTGTTGATTTCCCAATTTGAAACGCAAAGGTTAACCTAGAAATCGATACACACAGAACTAGATTATAAAATCAGTAAATAACCCAACAAGATTAATGAACAATAAACAAAATATATTGAAATAATTTCATACTTTGAAGTTTACACTGTTTCTTTCATGCTGATTGGCTGAAGGGGTAGTCACGTGATCTGATATTTGGAGTTCACACACCTGTGAACGGACAAAAAAAGTTCACACGATGTGAACAATTTTTTGTGGAATTGATCTTGTGAACTTTTGCCGGAACTACCTTCCGGAGTTTCCCCGAATTCTCGATCGGTGTTTATGATTTACTCGTTTTTCTATTTTCTTTTTAATACCTGCATTTATCAGCAATATAATTAATTTAGTATTTTTGCCTGGTCTTGTAACATTTCATCTGACTTATAAATAAATAAATGCTTTGGTTCTGGTGATTGATGTCGTCTAACTGCTACATGAAACAAAATTGATTGTCCTTGCGCTGATTTGGATATGGAATGGCTATCTTTCAATACTAATAACGCAAGTGAAGAAAATTAATTCCGTAAAATTACTGAGGTGAACGAATTGATTTATTGAGCGATACTGACTTTGATGCCTTGTTTTCGGAAATGACAGGAATCTAGCACCAATGAAAACAATTTCGAACCCTGCTCAGATGTGGCCGCTGACACGTACAGAGCAAACGCGACAACTCCTGATGGAGACCTCCTGATCAATCCCAAACTAAAATCCGATTTACTAGATCTATGGTATCGGGGACAAAATCTAAGATTTTGAGAAAACATAAAAAGGTGAGGAAAGAAACTTAAATTTAAAAAACCCAAAAACTTGCCTACCTCTTTTATCGATTGGTCATCGGAGACGAGAAAATATGCGTAGACGGAATTAGAAATCTACTATTCCGGTTTCTGAGTTGGCCGACCTTCTCCGTGCATTCTAGGCCGAGAAAGCGGCGGCACATGAGGAGTGACGGGGCACAGTAATGAAGCTGGGATCAGGTCATACAGTAGGTCCATCTCAGGTGACAACAAGAAACACCAGCTAAGCAAAGTATTAAAGCACACGCGACAAATCCCAAAGTCCAAATATAACACACCCTGACGTTGAAAATTAACACAAAACACACAAGTTTCAGAGCACTCGGTTCAATCCCCACCAGTCCAGTCCGCATCGTCCGAATTGGTTTGCGGTTATCCAAACACAAGCAATACATTCATAAATCGGTGATATTCCCAATTTGCTAGTGCTATGAGAGGGTTCACGCGTCGGGGTGTTTTCCATAACTGCTCCATAAACGTCATTTTCAACAGCAGTAAGTATAAATATCATCCTCCTGCACCCGTTCGACTCGAAATGCACCTCTTTACAAACTTATGTGACGTCATATATAAATCCGCGCTTGAAGGTTGACCTCGCCTCGGTGCATTGAGGTCATGTTTATATTTTGTTCAACTTCCTGCAACCTATATATTTTTAAGATTTGATTTATCCCAAATATTGTTCCGGGACGGGACTCAACCCAAACAAGTACAAGAATCTGTGCTTTACCAAGAAAGTGTTATCCAAAATATAACATTTGTTACATTTGACCACTTTCTAAATGGCATTGTGTATTCATAGATTTAAAAGCGCTGGTTAAACTGTGTGAACCCCCGAGCTTGCGAGGAGGTTCACACGAAAGTTTAACCAGCGTTTTTAAATCGTTCACACTTCAATGAACTCATCAAACTGACGTTCAACTCTTGAATACACAGGATAAGGTTTACATTCATAAACGGTAATTATGGTGTCCCCCGCCGTGATATTGCTGGAATATTGCTAAAGCGGCGTAAACCATACTCACTCACTCCTAAACGATAATACAATGGGTCAAAATATATGTATGCTGCATCAGCAATAAATAATAAGCCCTTATACAAAGGTCAGTGCACACAGTGCCTTAGTTAATACATGTCATCGTATCTCAATTGCGTAGGTCGATGCTCATGATGTCAATCACTGGACTATTTGGTCCAGACCCCATCATATAGCTGGCATATTGCTGATTAAACAAACATATATTTAAACCCCAATACTTCAATAATATGAAATTAATAATGGAGTTTGAAACAGACACAACAGTGTTTGATATCATTAGCAACGTCCCGCGCCATTGGGATATGTTGAAAGGTAATCAACCGAGCCTGACCACACGAAACATTCAGCTGAGATCAAACTTAGCCCGAGTTGTGAACACGTCCATTCATTTTCAATCATGAATACCTGCACTGATTGAATTCCCAATTATTGTAAAAGCTGAGATTAAACGATTTCCAAGAGGCAGTAAGGCCAGGTTTCATCTAAATAAATGTCGATTGTTCCTAAAGTTGAGAAGGATTTATAAAGCAATAAACTGCTTTCTTAATACGAAACTTTCACACGTAACGCGCTTTATCCTTGCCTAAAGAATATACATCATGGTGCATTGCTGTAATCATATTTTATAGTTCATTTTACATTGATTTCAGTAAACATGAAACTACACAGTAAAGATTGCCCAGAGCGCATTTAATCTAAGCTATAAACTCGTGGAAACGGCGGACGCCAAGATCTCACTGCTCTATGTCAGCCTGAAACGCAAGACTTGTGGACAGATATCTTCTGTTAACGTTTAGTTCTGAAAGTCAGCACTATTCATTTAAATTTCACATCGATTTGTCACAAACAGATAATGATACGGGGAAAACCAATCTTCAGAAGGAGAAAAAATTGTTGATGATCGGTACATTTAATTGTGGCCTGTGAGCAAAATGGCATTAATAACCTCTCATATAATATAATTTCTCATAATATTCATGTTGAGTGTTAGATATTGCTAAAATACATCAAGTGAAGCATTTTGTGTCATTATCAGTTGTTAATTTTGGTCATGATTCACACGGGTACCACAAGAATTTTGACAGCCCCGATTTCCAAATATATACCGCTACACCAAAACCTCCCGCATTAACATTTATTTCCTTTCCGATCTTAAGTATTAGTCGTAAGTCAGGTTTGGGGCAGTCTCTCTCAAATCTTTCAGCGAATGTTTCTCAAAGACATATAATGTAATCCGGGCCAAATCAATATTTTTCGCGTTTTGTCCTCGTTAGTGAGTATTGTTTACGCCGCTTTTAGCAATATTCCAGCAATATCACGGCGGGGGACACCAGAAATGGGCTTCACACATTGTACCCATGTGGGGAATTGAACCCGGGTCTTCGGCGTGACGAGCGAACGCTTTAACCACTAGGCTTCACGACCGGCCCTTGCCCTCGTTAGGAACAGACTCAATGTACGGGACTCTGTTTTACAGGTACATATTTCGAAATCGGTACCAAGTTTTATAAAAAACAACAACACGTACATATGCACCTGAGGTATACGTATCAATAAAAAATGAGGGCCTAACAACAATGTATGCAGGTAGTTTAAAGGGATACTAGCTACATCGGCTTGGGTCAGTTCGCAGATCTAGCAAAGTTGATTCTAGTCATTTAAAACCCATTATGAGTGTTTATTACTCTTCTTTTGTCTTTTTGTTTTATTTTATCAAGTTGATGATAGAACACCCCAGTTACATACAGATAATACAAAGACCAAAAGTGGTTCGTACCAAATCGTGGAGCACAGTCTCCCTTTAAGAAATTGAAGCTATGTGTAAGTGTTGTATTCGTTGTGTTGATAAATGGGTATTATACGTTGGATTTTAAAGCAAGCATAAGGTGAAAACAACTTATAGCTAAAATGGATAGAATTATCATTTAACCGCCCGCATGTTATCAAAAATGAGCGGGCCACTATAACTTGATAATGCCCTCATATTGCTTGACAACGGGCTATTATCACTCCCGTTGTTAGGTGACGTCATAGGATAGGGATAGGTGACGTCACGTTCAATAGTGACGTCATCTGGTTTGTTCCATGACGTTTCCATATTTGTAAAAGTTGGTCAGTGACATTGGTGTCGATTGCAGTAAATGTTTCAAACAGATATTTTTGTTTCTTTTTCATTTGATAACAAATTCAATCCATTTTAGCTATAATAACCGTAACGCTATTTTTCAGGGCATTATCATTTGCAGAGGCCCGAGGTCTTTTCAGTTAATAGAAGACCTCGGGCTTCTGCAAATGATAATGCCCTGAAAAATATCGTTCCCCTTATAATATTCCCATTTGTTTATAGATATTGTGTATTATTATTTTACTTGATCAATATGTTCATTATCAGGAATTGACTCTTACACCTCAGACCTTAAGTGTCTTTTCATGTCACTTGAACTTATGATGAACAATTGTAAATGAAACTCAGTAAGACGTTAATTCTTACACACGTTAACTCGGTCATATGGGATGCGATAGCTGAAACCGTGAGAGTGATCTTCAATCAATTAATCTTCTATTTCAACATGTGACTTATACTTAAAGGCTGCTCGCGTTGCTTGTTTTATATATCTGTTCATTAACTTCAAAACCTGACACAAGAAACGGAACATTGCACTGTGGTGATTTCATGTTGATGTAGTACTGTTACAAAGTAGAATATAAAATGTAATCTTGACAACATGTCCTTTTCGTCCTGTCATATAATCATAAGGGTTTTTTATTAGTCCATAAAATTACTGAGGGCGGTGTGTGTGTACGTGTGTGTGTACGTGTGTGTATGTGTGTACGTGTGTGTGTGTGTGTTTGTGTGTGTGCCAGCGTGTGTGCGCGCGCGCTAGTCCGAACTAATGCCGATGTTATAGTGCTAGCCAACTAAGATACCATGCCCCAGCTTAATAGGAATACCCCACTCAGACACAGAATACCGACTCCGGGCCGACTGTAGCCCGTTAATGTCGAGTGCCAGGCAAGGTAACAACAAGTACCATCTTTTAACGTCTTTTGGTATAACGGTGATCGAACCCCCAACCTTCCGCTCTCCGGGCGGACGCTCTACCACTAGACCACGGAGGCGGTCTGAATATTGAAGTAGCAATGCGTATCTGCGAACTGCACTCAAAAACTCTTACCTCACTGATTATCTATCTTTATTTAATGGTTTAGAAATAGTCAGAAACATGACGGATAAGTACCAAAAAACACCAAGAATTTCCCCCATTATATTATACGTCTTCTTGAACAAGGGACGTAGTCATACGATCGGGTTCTAGCTATGTTGGAGACTGTTAAGTCTTACAAATTAATGCGCTAGGGATTGACACAGTGGTATCAAAAGGAATGGGTGATCATGGAGGAGGTGGGGTTGATGGATTGCAGGTTGAGTCTTGTGTCAAGTCCTGTGTATGTTAAAAGATGAACAAGAGATAGTCAGATCGGATTTGCTATTTTTAAGGAAATGTGAGGTTGTGAGAGTGGCAACCACGTGACTGGTATCCTATATTTTTTTGTTATGTGTCAATAGTGAACTCTTAAGTGTATGTGTGAATCAAAATGAACACTTTGAAACATTAAAGACGAGGCGTAGTATATTTTCATGGGGTATCTCCTTTTTATGCAATTTATGATTTATGTAAGCTAACGTTGAAAAAAGAGGTGGGATTGTCGTAGTTTTTTTCGTTGAATCTTGAAAAAGGAATCGTTCAGATTTCTGATAAGCTTGGAATAATCTTATTACGAATCTTGCTCACGGTGATTGTAAACCCTAGATATTATATACGTGCACAGGCCCCAAAAGAGTAATATAATTCCTTGAATCCTCGAAGCTGCTTACAGGGAGGCTATTTTAGCTATCTTAAAATGAAATCGGAATAATATCTATTTAAGCAAAAAAAGTGAAATTGTAACTAGAAGTAATGGTTATATGCCACTGATTTGGGGAATTGGTTAAGTTGGAATGGTTGGGGTTTTTTGGCGTCATCAAACCAAAATCAAAATGCAACTGTAAATAAATAATGACACTGCAGCTGCCTGGAGGTTTCAAGTGAGTATCTAAAATATGTATGACACTAGCCAGCACTCACTCATTCACTCACTCACTCACTCACACCCGTGAAGAAGAAGGTCTTCAGCAACCCATGCTTGCCGTATAAGGCGACTATGCTTGTCGTAAGAGGCGACTAACGGGATCGGGTGGTCATGCTCGCTGATTTGATTGATGCATGTCATCGATCCAAATTGCGTGGATCGATGCTCATGATATTAATCACTGGATTGTCTGGTCAAGACTCGATTATTTACAGACCGCCGTCATATAGCCTGAATATTGCTGAGTGCGGCGTTAAACAACAAACCAACTTGGAAAAAACTTTCTTTACTTCTTAATGAATCTCAAACAATAACCCGTGTGAGAGTAATTCTATAGAGGCAGGTAAATATACGTACGTTTCATAAGCAAAAGAGACGTCTTAATGTATTTCACGTCTAATCATCTTTGATTTACAGTCTGACATACTTCAAAGAAAGACACTCGTTGTGTCCACGTTTCTACAGCCAATGGATATTGCATAACCTATTAAATTCTTCATCAGTAACAGGATTAGGATAGGAGGAAATAACGAGCAGATTCTAACAACATTCTATGAAGCATTCTTGTAGCCTGGCAAGGAGCTTAGAATCCGCCACAGATGAAAGCAACAAATATCCTCTATTAATCAATCACAAGAGAGGTAGAGTCTGCCTGAAAGACGCACCATGTGCAATGCATTTACAGGGTAGATGTGTTCGAAGACGTATTACTATTTCAAACAGTAATGAACTAGCTGAGACGGCCTATGAAGCCGTCTATATGACCAACCTCAAACATTTCATAACCGTTTTATAGGATAAAATGCTTAAGTCGGAGATCGGAGTTGGTGAAGGTACTGAATACATCCAGCCTTACTGCAATCATTCCTATTCATGAATTTTGTTTATTCAGAAACGGCCATTTAAAACACATTCTACTGAAACTGTCTGGCTGTATGGTTTACTTGACCAACCGCGGGACAAAAGCGTAAAATGTTATTGCTGTGTCTCAGTGGCAGAATTCAGTGTATCGTATTTCAAATAGATCATGCACAGACGTTTATTTTTAATTGGTTTCCATAGCCTTTTGCCATCTCTGACTGATTAGAAACCTTCAGCCAGGGAGATCTATCCATCACGCTCGTGACACCTCTTGCATGTACACTCAGTTAAGACATATAAAGGGTGGCTTGTGTTGCAAGAGATTGCCCAGTTTCATGGGAAAGGGGTAGAGGTGTGGGAGCTACTCGCATAACAAACGGTTGCGGAGATACTGAGAGAGGTCCCCAGCACCCCTTGCTCGCCGAAAAACACGACTAATGAAGATTGGAGGATCAATCAAATATTTTTCAGGTTAAGGATGGATTCAAAAAGACTTGTTTGACTAATAAAAAAAAATTGATGTATCTTATGATTTGCGTCTAAGCAAAAGGCAACTTATGAAGTCTTCAATTAAACCATTAAAAAACTGACTTGAGAAAAATCGAAATTTAGCTATATATCTATGGAGATATTAAAGATTTCAACGGCTTTGCAGGCGTTGCATTTTGAATATCAGAATATCTTTGCTTTTTCGTTTCGAATATGACTGATTTTAATCATAATCAGACTTTTATATCATTTTCCGGAAAAACTGTACTGAAGAAGAGCTGTTATTCTGGTAGATCTCCTTTCATCTCAAAATGATATAAAAATGATCTCTTCTCGATTCTTCTTCTAAAAAATGGATGAAATTGGAAATTGCAAAAGCCATTAGATGTTAGATGCTTGAGGGAAATGGTTAAGTATGTTTTAGTCCTTTTCCTCATTATTGATTTAATACCTCTGCTTGATAGGTGAAGGAGAGGACGTGTGCTGAGTGCATGCAGGCATGCACTTGTTAAAGTGTCTGAGCGAGATATTGTCTGAAGGTGCTTTATTGTGTGGTGGGTGCTACCTGTAGGGCAGGACAATCTTACCCTTTTCGCGAACAACTGGTGTCATCACTGATTTTCAGTGATAATTTATATCTTTGTCACTGCTTTTTTGCCTTTTACGACCATTTGTTTCAGCGGATACTGGTTTTCTGGTGTGTGTTGGTTGGTTAGTTGTTTAACGCCGCACTAAGCAATATTCCAGCTATATGACGGCGGTCTGTAAATAATCGAGTCAGGACCACTCGACCCCCTTAGTCGCCTGACCCGTGAAGATTCCGGGGTAGAATAGGTCTTCAGCAACCCATGCTTGTCGTAAAAGGCGACGAACGGGATCGGGTGGTCAGGCTCGCTGACTTGGTTGATACATGTCATCGATCCCAATTGCGTGGATCGATGCTCATGATATCAATCACTGGATTGTCTGGTCCAGACTCGATTATTTACCGACCGCTGTCATATAGCTGGAATATTGCTGAGTGCGGCGTTAAACAATAAACCAACCAACCAACCAACCTTAGTCGCCTCTTATGACAAGCAAAGTCGCCTTTTACGGCAAGCATGGGTTGCTGAAAACCTATTCTATCCCGGATCTTCACGGGTCCGGTTCTCTGGGGTTTACGTTATATATCTCCTTAATGTTTGATACTCATGATTTCCATATGTATATTTTAGGGTGTCAGGATTTGTCTCAATACCTGTTTTCAAAAGTTTAGATTAGTATTGATTTTGGTTTTGAAACTCTTAAGGAAAATATTGACCGATATTCTACACGTACGAGGTCGTGCAGTGAAGAGTTAATAGCCTGTCAGTGAAGCGGTTTCAGAGTTTATAAAAAAAGGAGTATGACATTTTCATATTAACAGAATAATGAACATTAAAACTTCTCAAAGTCAGAAATATTATAACTTTACTTTATATTATATTACAGTGTAGGGCATGATTTGAGATACACTCATATAAATCGTTATTGAGCAACGCTGAACAAAGACAACTTTATCACTTACACGAATAACATCAGGATTGTAATGGATTCAAAACTCCAAAATATGAAAGAAGCCTGATATAATCATGTGTCCCCTCCAGCAAATGCAGCACGGGATTCCCTTAAAGATATTTGTCTACTGTAGTTAATTCCAAACTGCAACTCATATCCCCAAATGATGTCATTTCACAACTTTTGAAGTACAATCAAGCATGATCTTTCAACGAAGATTTCAAAGAGCTCTCGACAGTTATTTGATTAGTGTTACAACATTCAGCGCCTAAGTAAAGCTTTCAAACAATTTTATGGTAGACATGTGGAGGACATTTCCAAATTTTACTATCAATGACCAAAATGCTGTTCCCGTGTTTGTTCAGATGAACCCTTGGCGTATCTGCATGTACAAGGTTCAGTAAGTTCTGAGCGTCACATAGGAGAAACTGCATCACAGCGACATCATTTGTAGTGTACATTACATGGAGCCATAGAGGTATATCCACAAATAAAACTTGCAATTGTGACAAGTAAAATAAGCAGGGGTCTAATACCTTTGCCAAATGGACAAAATTTGAAGAATTTGGAGTGATAAAGTAGTTACAGAAAAGGGGCATAACACCAAAGACTGACCATTAACATAGGAGTACAATACTTGGGAAATATGCCCCTTCCTGTGCCACCACAAAGTAGGTTAGTAGCAGAGTTTAAGCGTGTCAGGGAGAACCTTGAAGACGAAGGAAGGCCTGCCACGTCAGCAAACGAGAAATGATCCAGAAGGATTGGATGTTTGTTGTTTAACGCCGCACTCACCAATATTATAGCTATATGACGGCGGTCTGTAAATAGTCGAGTCTGGACCAAACAACCCAGTGATTAATATCGATCCACGCAATTGGAATCGATGACATGCATCAACCAAGTCAGCGAGCCTGACCACCCGATCCCGTTAGTCGCCTCATACAGAGAATACCCGATTTGGTGATGACAGACAGGCGAATGACTGAAGGTGATATTGTTAGTTTAGTTGGCATTTCCCAGGAGAAAGAACATTCCATTATCTGATTATCACAGGAACCTTGCCAATGAAGAAAGTATCAGCTCATTCCGTTCCAAAACTTCAGACATTTTGATCAAAAGCGTACCAGGTTCATGTTTTATGATGGGCTTCCTCTGTTTGAAGCTTATCCAGAAATAGTTTTGCAACGATTTGTGACAATGGATGAAACCTGGGTTCACTACTCATAGTCCAAACAACAAGCAGACAAACAGTTCGTATTTTTAATTAAATATATCTAATATTTGTTTATGTGTATTTAACAATAACTTTTCATTGTCTTGTGAGATCCATACAAAGGAAAATCCAGAATTAAATAACATGAGATAAATTTGTATTTTCTTAAATAATCTATAAACGGGAAACATTGCCCTACAGGCCTTTGCAAGCAACTTTTAAATGTTCATTACAATATATACAATTTTCATGATTCGATACAATGCCACAATTTCTATTAAAAAAAGTATTGGTTTTCTCAAGGTTTACCCCACTTAATACAGAAGGACTGCAAAACATTAAGCTGTTTCTGCAAGCCTACCACATAGTAGGACACCAGAGAAAAATCATCCGCGAACAGCAATAGCATAATATCTATAATACCTTGTATCACAAACACACTATGATGACTTCATTTGTAAATTTCAGAAACATGTTCGTTTATAAAACCATAACGAACACCACTGGAAGTAGTGAACAAGGCGTTTTACCCGAGTTTGCTTTGACTGACATGAGGAATACATATTTTTAAGAACTATTGACAGTTTTCCATGAAATCATTTTGTAATCATTAGGTACAGCAGTTTTTTTTCTATCAACGTAATCAAAAGCTTTGCGGAAGTCCACAAAGGAGCAATAAAAACAACCTCTAGGTTTTAAAAAACATCTTGAGTGAAGTGACCGTTGAACAAAGATATTGTCGACTGAGAATACCCAGAGCGAAACCCTGCTTGAGCTCCAGGTACTATATCATTTACTTCAAGCAAAAGTCGTTTTTCAACAATAAATGCAAATAGCTTTGCATAATTCTAAGTCGTTTTTCAACAATAAATGCAAAATGGTTTTCCCGTGCTATTCAAAACAGATATACCTCTGTAATTGTTTGGTTGACTGGCATTTCCTCATTTGTATAAAGACATTATCATTCGAATATTCCATGCAACAGTCAAAGTACCTGTGTCAAGGATTTTATTGAATAAAAGCAACAAATATGGGATAAAAAAACCTGATATTTTGTAATATGACTCAATCATCGCCTGACGCTTTACCATTTTAAGAGGTTTTAATGCTTCCCTCATTTTATGTTTTGTGATCTCACCAGATAACAATTCTCCCATGAATGGAAGTGCATTCAACACATTCAGGAAAATAATCAGATATTGAAAGATTAAATTCTGTTTTTGCCGTCATGCACATCGGATTCAATAAATTCTGACACTAGGAAAGTCTTGCTTTACTGTTATAGATTTGTTTGGTGATTTATGTTATGTAACGAGTTCTTAAGTATTTTCAAAAACGTTTAACAATCTTCATAATGCGCTACAAACTAAATTTCTTCACTCAACTTTATGTCATTTTAAGTTCTGATTTTGCACTTATATATTTGTGCAAGTTCAAATCACACTTATGATTTCTGAACTTATGGAGACATAAATACTTTTTATATTATGGCACAATAAACAAAACAGTCAATGCATTTCATATTACCACCCCCTAAGTAGCCTGAGACTATCCCATCAGCTGGGAAGGTAATTGTTTGTTTGTGCGTTGTTTGACGCCGCACTCAGCAATATTCCAGCTATATGACGGCGGTCTGTAAATAATCGAGTCTGGACCAGACAATCCAGTGATTGACATCATGAGCATCGATCCACGCAATTGCGAAACAATGACATGCATCAACCAAGTCAGCTAGCCTGACCACCCGATCCCGTTATTCGCCTCTTACGACAAGCTTAGTCGCCTTTTACGGCAAGCATGGGTTGCTGAAGGCCTATTCTACCCCGGATCTTCACGTGTTCAATTATTATGACTTGGATTGGCACCAATGTCACCATAAACGTACCACTGAGTGTACCACCCTTGTTACTAGTATTTACTAGCAAGATAAAGTCTCCATAGATGACTGAAAGCTCAAACAAATCCATACGTCTCATTTAGAGTTTGATTTCAGCTTTCCTTTTTAATGACAATCCCACTTAAGAGGTTAGAGCTCAGATGTATGTGTCTAGGTGTGACTAAAGAAAAACTCTAAATATTATAATCCGCCAGTGATATATGAAGTAACCTCTCACTAGTAAGGAACCAGTTTTCCAGCTGCAAGCACTTCCTGGGTTTTCACATCTTACAAACATCCTGGCACTAAATGCAAGCTTCCATACATCAAGGGAGATCAGCCATGGTTTTAACCTTGACGAATGTGTCTGCGACAATATGTAGATACATGTAGAAGACATATTTCTAAGTAAACGGCCTGGGAGCTTAACAGTGTTACTAATTATAGCATTGGTCTTATACAACTTCACTACGTCTAGAGTCGACCATCATGGAATATTGTGATTTATTGTTTAAATCAGGCTTGTTAGAAAGGGTCCTGCATGCGACATAAGTGTTTGGTTGCCGTTAGACAACCACAAAAATTTGTAAAGTAAAAGACACATAGTTGCGTGAGTGACCGACCATTTGGTATTGGGGGGCGGGGGGGGAGGGGGGGGGGGGGGGGGGGGGGCTGTGTATTTATGGACATTCATGTTTTAGACTTCTCAAAAGAGAATTTGTCTGCCACACAAGTAGCATTGTTGCATGGTGTTTTTCTTTAAAACATATCCAGGACCACAGTTTTAATGAAGGTTTTGTTGCAGAATAAAATGTAAAAAATATCCAACCAACTTCCAATATCTAATGGTCGGTCCCTAATGGAACAAAATAAATGGCTTGATAAAACATGTTCAGGGAAGGAACTGGTCATTTTATGTAGATCGCTGTCACTGTGCCGTGCTGCTCTAGACTCCAACACAGATTTCAACCGACAAGGGGGGTCTGGATGGCTGAATGGCATAAGGCGCCACATGTTGCTGTTCAGGATTGGTCCCCGAGCTGGGGGCCACGGGTGGCCCAGTCGTCTAA
This sequence comes from Haliotis rufescens, assembly GCF_023055435.1. Classification (NCBI taxonomy): domain Eukaryota; kingdom Metazoa; phylum Mollusca; class Gastropoda; order Lepetellida; family Haliotidae; genus Haliotis; species Haliotis rufescens. The sequence goes on along the minus strand of NW_025964212.1, from coordinate 1,284,565 downwards.
GGCGCCGCTTTTCGCTGTGCAAAGTTACGTCCCTTGGGCCAGAAACCGTTTTCACTCTTCCACGCCATGGGGCACATTAGAATTTCGTTTGTTCGTATAGTAGTAGTTCCCCATTGTGTGTGTGTGTGTGTGTGTGTGTGTGTGTGTGTGTGTGTGTGCGTGCGTGCGTGCGTGCGTGCGTGCGAACGTGTGTGTGTGTGTGTGTGTGTGTGTGTGTGTGTGTGTGTGTGTGTGTGTGTGTGTGTGTGTGTTGTAGCTTGTACTAGTCCGGACTAAGGCCGACCAGTCCTTGTTCTATCCCCTTAATTCCGAGCGCCAGGCAGGGTATCAACAAGATTCATCTTTTAACGTCCTTTGGTATGACTGGGGATTGAACCACGGATCTTCGACTCTCCGGGCGGAGGCCCAGTGACTAGACCACGGAGGCGGTCTCCCCATCGAAGACAAGATGCACAAAATAATTACAAAAAACATGTAGCAAGGGATTCTGGAGAGAAAAAAAACTTATGGCTCTATTTTTCGAACTTAGCCTTGATACGTATCTTTTAGCTAGGCTTGCAAAGTTTCATTCATGTTACTTCAAAAGTTTCTGAGAAAAAATGTCATTGCAGACACTATGCACAAAAAATAACATGGATCAGGGCTGGATAATTTCGAATTCAGTCTTCACAAGTACATCACAAATAAGCATGCATACTTTCATTCCTGACATACAGCGGCTTCTGAGAAAAAGTGTCCCAATTTCATGCAGTATGCACTCATTCGAAAAGCTTTTTAAAAGTGCGTGCGTGCGTGTGTGCCTGCGTGATATTAAACGTGTATTGAACAACCGGATCTGACCATTACAAACGCTATCAAAACGTTACTAGACTAAAACAGTAACTATAACACGGCTAACTTGGATGTGTACTTTCTTTTGTCTGTCAGTTTAGTTCAGCTATTCTCAATTTGAACGGGAAAGAGGTAGCCATTAAGCCTCGTTTCAAACAATAAATAGGTACAACAAATACGTGTCGACTCAGATAACGATACAGACCAGCAGGTACATATGCACCCACACGCACACGCGTTCATCCGCATATAAACACACGTATTCATACATACACACACATTTTCAATTCTCTCCCTTAAGACAATACACACATGTACAGGCCCAGCCCACGAGACAGTTTTGCAGTCGGAAGCTGAATTTGGACCCGTGAAGATTCCGGGATAGAATAGGTCTTCAGCAACCCATACTTGTCGTAAAAGGCGACTAACGGGATCTGGTGGTCAGGCTCGCTGACTTGGTTGATACATGTCATCGATCCCAATTGCGTGGATCGATGCTCATGATGTCAATCACTGGATTGTCTGGTCCAGACTCGATTATTTTACAGACCGCCATCATGTAGCTGGAATATTACTGAGTGCGGCGTTAAACAACAAACCAACCAACCAAATGATATTATGCTTTAATGAAAACCTTTAATGTTGGAGTTCGCAGATGTTCATGTGTATGGTAAAACCAACGAAACATAGGGTGGTGATACACTAAAAATCATGATCGAATTCCAACCCACGACTACGGATACCGATACCAGTAGATGTGGACACAGCAAAGCACGGCCGGTCGTGTACTGCTTTGCTGGTACATAATCACTGGCACTTTGTGTGAGTGAATAAGTTGGGTTAAACGCCGCTTTGAAATGTATTTAATTTATATCGCGGCGAGGTAGCTTAACGTGGGAGGAAATGCCGAAGTGATGCATGTCTCAGACGTTTGTGAAACCTATGAGGACAGGTATGGTGATTACGAATCTAGACACATTGAGTACTTGAACCTGGAGAACCTGATCACTGATATATTGGTCCGTCATAGCGTGGTCCTCGTAATGGGCAAACGGACAAACAATAAACTGCTTTCCCCCTTGTTAATTATACCTATGCGCTGACACGTTAGGCCATGGCCCAAGTAAATTGACTCACTCATGTCTGGGTCAGATCCAAACTTTTAGATGGCGATGAAGAATACTGCACATTGTTGCACTCTGTGTCAGTCACCCCGGGGGAGTATCGCTTTACACGCAGATGGGTTGAGTTGGCGACTGCAGACAGTGTTGTTCTCCATGTAGAAAAATAATACCTAATAGCTATAGGTCCAGGGAGGGTATACGATTGTATAAGGATATGTCAATGACACGGACTATTAGCGATAAATTAGTTATGTTCTCCAGATAATGACAGCCACTATGTGCATTATATTATTTTTATTCTCCAGATAATGGCACGGACTATGTGCAATATATTAGTTATATTCTCCAGATAATGACACGGGCTATGAGCGATATATTAGTTATATTCTCCAGATAATGACACGGACTATGAGCAAAATGTTAGTTATAGCCTCCAGATGACGACACGGACTATGTGCGATATGTTAGTTATATTTTCCAGATACTGACACGGACTATGTGCGATATATTAGTTATCTTCTCCAGATAATGACACGGACAATGTGCGATATATTAGTTATATTCTCCAGATAATAACACGGACTATGTGCGATATATTATTTAGTTTCTCCAGATAATGACACGGACTATGTGCGATATATTAATTATGTTCTCCAGACACTGACACGGACTATGTGCGATATATACATGTATTAGTTATATTCTCCAGATAATGACACGGACTATGTCCGATATATACATGTATTAGTTATATTCTCCAGATAATGACACGGACTATGAGCGATATATACATGTATTAGTTATATTCTCCAGATAATGACACGGACTATGAGCGATATATACATGTATTAGTTATATTCTCCAGATAATGACACGGACTATGAGCGATATATACATGTATTAGTTATATTCTTCAGATAATGACACGGACTATGTGCAATATATTAGTTATATTCTCCAGATAATGACACGGACTATGTGCGATATATACATGTATTAGTTATATTCTCCAGATAATGACACGGACTGTGAGCCAAATGTTAGTTATAGTCTCCAGATGACGACACGGACTATGAGCGATATATACATGTATTAGTTATATTCTTCAGATAATGACACGGACTATGTGCAATATATTAGTTATATTCTCCAGATAATGACACGGACTATGAGCGATATATACATGTATTAGTTATATTCTTCAGATAATGACACGGACTATGTGCAATATATTAGTTATATTCTCCAGATAATGACACGGACTATGTGCGATATATACATGTATTAGTTATATTCTCCAGATAATGACACGGACTGTGAGCCAAATGTTAGTTATAGTCTCCAGATGACGACACGGACTATGAGCGATATATACATGTATTAGTTATATTCTTCAGATAATGACACGGACTATGTGCAATATATTAGTTATATTCTCCAGATAATGACACGGACTATGAGCGATATATACATGTATTAGTTATATTCTTCAGATAATGACAGCCACTATGTGCAATATATTAGTTATATTCTCCAGATAATGACACGGACTATGTGCGATATATACATGTATTAGTTATATTCTCCAGATAATGACACGGACTGTGAGCCAAATGTTAGTTATAGTCTCCAGATGACGACACGGACTATGAGCGATATATACATGTATTAGTTATATTCTTCAGATAATGACACGGACTATGTGCAATATATTAGTTATATTCTCCAGATAATGACACGGACTATGTGCAATATATTAGTTATATTCTCCAGATAATAACACGGACTATGTGCGATATATTATTTAGTTTCTCCAGATAATGACACGGACTATGTGCGATATATTAATTATGTTCTCCAGACACTGACACGGACTATGTGCGATATATACATGTATTAGTTATATTCTCCAGATAATGACACGGACTATGTCCGATATATACATGTATTAGTTATATTCTCCAGATAATGACACGGACTATGAGCGATATATACATGTATTAGTTATATTCTCCAGATAATGACACGGACTATGAGCGATATATACATGTATTAGTTATATTCTCCAGATAATGACACGGACTATGAGCGATATATACATGTATTAGTTATATTCTTCAGATAATGACACGGACTATGTGCAATATATTAGTTATATTCTCCAGATAATGACACGGACTATGTGCGATATATACATGTATTAGTTATATTCTCCAGATAATGACACGGACTGTGAGCCAAATGTTAGTTATAGTCTCCAGATGACGACACGGACTATGAGCGATATATACATGTATTAGTTATATTCTTCAGATAATGACACGGACTATGTGCAATATATTAGTTATATTCTCCAGATAATAACACGGACTATGTGCGATATATTATTTAGTTTCTCCAGATAATGACACGGACTATGTGCGATATATTAATTATGTTCTCCAGACACTGACACGGACTATGTGCGATATATACATGTATTAGTTATATTCTCCAGATAATGACACGGACTATGTCCGATATATACATGTATTAGTTATATTCTCCAGATAATGACACGGACTATGAGCGATATATACATGTATTAGTTATATTCTCCAGATAATGACACGGACTATGAGCGATATATACATGTATTAGTTATATTCTCCAGATAATGACACGGACTATGAGCGATATATACATGTATTAGTTATATTCTCCAGATAATGACACGGACTATGAGCGATATATACATGTATTAGTTATATTCTTCAGATAATGACACGGACTATGTGCAATATATTAGTTATATTCTCCAGATAATGACACGGACTATGTGCGATATATACATGTATTAGTTATATTCTCCAGATAATGACACGGACTGTGAGCCAAATGTTAGTTATAGTCTCCAGATGACGACACGGACTATGAGCGATATATACATGTATTAGTTATATTCTTCAGATAATGACACGGACTATGTGCAATATATTAGTTATATTCTCCAGATAATGACACGGACTATGAGCGATATATACATGTATTAGTTATATTCTTCAGATAATGACACGGACTATGTGCAATATATTAGTTATATTCTCCAGATAATGACACGGACTATGAGCGATATATACATGTATTAGTTATATTCTTCAGATAATGACACGGACTATGTGCAATATATTAGTTATATTCTCCAGATAATGACACGGACTATGTGCGATATATACATGTATTAGTTATATTCTCCAGATAATGACACGGACTGTGAGCCAAATGTTAGTTATAGTCTCCAGATGACGACACGGACTATAAGAATTATATTAGTAATATATTCCCCAGATAATGACACGGACTATGAGCGATGTATTTGTTATATTCACCAGATAACGACACGGACTATGTGCAATATATTAGTTATATTCTCCAGATAATGACACGGGCTATGAGCGATATATTAGTTATATTCTCCAGATAATGACACGGACTATGTGCAATATATTAGTTATATTCTCCAGATAATGACACGGAGTATGAGAATCCCCGCTGTAGATTTATGCCACGCTCAACTCATTCTGTACTTATACTACGTGCCTAAACAATGAGCGACATATTAGTTAACAGGACCTCTAGATAATGACTATGCAAATCATAGTTATTCCAAGTGGTGCGACAACATTTCACACTGTTAATCTCATTTACTAGAAGTGTTCCGTGAACATTTAACGCAGGTAACCTCATTTACTCAAATCGCTTGGGATAATTAAGGATAGTCCGGATAGAAGGAAACCAAGACATCAGTCTGTTATATCCGAAGATTGGTATTGAATTTGCTTTTAATAATGGGATACTAGCATTCGGTCTGCTATAGACGATTATTCCTTATGTAACAAATGTTATAAATGCATTTGGGATAAAGCTTTCTTAGTAAAGTACAGCTTCTCGTACTTTTATGGGGTTGAGTCCCGACCGGGATTCGAACCCACACTTGCAAGAGTGAGGCACCTAATCGCCAGCACACAAAGTCAGCGATCTAACCAGTGGAAGCCTCGGTGGCTGAGTGGGTTAGATCGCTGACTTTGTGTGTTGACGATTAGGTGCCTCACTCTGGAAAGAGTGGGTTCGAATCCCGGTCGGGACTCAACCCAAAAAAAGAACGAGAAGCTGTACTTTACTAAGAAAGTGTTATCCCAAATACATGTATAACATTTGTTACATTTGACCACTCTCTAAATGGCATTGTGTATTCATACGATTATTCCTTATCTTGAATTCCTAATCTCCGGGTTTGATCCTTTGTGACACAAACCCATACTTTATCGACATGTCAGACTTTGTGTTAACTGTCGTTACCCTGGTAACTTCTTCAAAATATTCTAGAAGAGAATAGAGTTTGTGAATGTCCAAGTAAGCAATATTACCTCAAGCTGTAAATAATCGAACCTGGGCCAGGTAATCACTTGTTGATGCAGTGAGCAATATTGTCGGGTCATGATGACACACAATCAGGCGTGTCAATCGCAAACACCCGATCATCTTCCTCATGGGGCGGGGCGGTGCGGTAGCCTAGTGGTTAAAGCGTTCGCTCATCACGATGAAGACCCGGGTTCGATTCCCCATATGGGTACAATATGTGAAGCCCATTTCTGGTGTCCTCCGCCGTGATATTGCTGGAATATTGCTAAGAGCGGCGCAAAACCATACCCACTCACTCTTCATGGGACAATGAGAAGCTGACTCTGACTCTACATTCGGAGAGTAGATGCGATTTCACTTGATAAAAAACATATTCAATGAAAGCGTCAGACCCGAGTTGACATATCTTTTAAGGAGTCATTTTCAGTGCGTGCAGTTCTCTAAAACAGAAAGAAATATGTAGTAGGCTGACAGAACTGTTGAGCAGTTGTTAAAAACATTTTCTGCCTTGAAGAGAATATGATTAAATTAATGCTATTGGTCGAAGCTCCATCAATCCGGTTTGGCTTTAACTGTATCTGACAGTTTGCTCTCGATCGTAATCACGTAATCAGATTTTTTCACTCCAGATGCGACAGACCTTCAGTTTTAGTCTGATCGCGACACTCACTGACTGGAAAGCATATATTCAACCACAGTTGCTATGTCGTTTGGCTGGTATTCAGTAGAAAACAGACACTAATTTATCTTCCAGACTTCAGATGAGAACTTGAGTTTAAGAGATCTAGAGGCTTTTTTGTTTTGTTTGTTTGTTGTTTAACGCAGCACTCGGCAATATTATAGCTATATGACGACGGTCTGTAAATAATCGAGTCTGGACCAGACAATACAGTGATTGACATCATGAGCACCGATATACGCAATTGGGATACGATGACATGCATCAACCAAGTCAACGAACCTGACCACCTGATCTCGTTAGTGGCCTCTTACGACAAGATCTAGATTGTCAACACTATAAATTACATTTGTGACTCATCCACACTCACCTCTTAATCTTTCACATACTGATTGAACCCCACTGATGTTCCCCTTGTCGAGGAGGCGGTCGGGTAGCCCTGTTGTTAAAGCGTTCGCTCGTCACACCGAAAACCCGGGTTCGATTCCCGACATGGGTACAATGTGTTTAGCCCATTTCTGGTGTCCCCCACCATGATATTGCTGGAATATTGCTTAAAGCGGCGTAAAACCATATTCACTCACTCCCTCCCTTTGTCTAAGCCCTGGTGTGACCTTGCGTTAGAATAGTGAGTGAGTTAAAAATAATAATTCGCATTGCAAATATGTCAGCCATATTGTGAATTAGAATATTAGAATGGATCGCAAGCACCAAAATGATGATTGTAAGGGGCAACAATGTTGTATCAGGGTCTGCAACTTGGCTCATAGTGCGATCGTTGCTCATATTTTCAGTCACTGATTTGTCTGGTCCAGACTCAACAATGTAAGGCAGTCATGATATAGCTGAACGACTATGGCGTTAAAAAACCTTATGTAATCTTTCAAAGCAAGGGTCACCATACTGATATTAATGCTTGTTTTACTGTTGCGTGGATAATTTTCTGACCATGACGTTATGTATTTACTGCAACCACCGGTAATGAACTGTACGTGTTTGTGTTAGTCTGTTTTACAGCCCATGCAAGTCTATAATGTTTGGCAAGTCTAGATTACTGCAGTATCAGGAAAATGAAGAGAGTCACTGGGCTCCCTTTTATTATATTTTTATCAAGATAACTGAACAATTGTTTTTTTCTGTACGATATGTTCATTTCAGAGACTAGATGTTAGTCTAGTTTTTGTGTGTACAGGTGCGTGTATGTGAGTGCGTGAAGCAGTGTGCTGTGTGTTTTCACTGCAAAATACAAATTATTTAAATACCCTCGGGAAAAAGAAAACCATACCCATGTCGACATAAAAACTTAACTGAGTTAAACTTCAAAAGTGAGGGAATACTCTTGATAATCGTCTCTCTTTATGAAAAACGACATACGAACGAAATGATTACATTAGATTTCTGGTAAAAAGTAAACTGTGCTATCTACAGCACCTTGATCCTTAGTTCCAGGCTATACATCATCAGAAGGTAATAGTGTTATCTCCTTGTTGATAAATAGAATGTCACCATTAAACAAAACGTAATAGTTTTCGAGTTGCCAGTGCGAATTTGCAAGCTTTGCATTTTTCTATCTTCACCCGAGCAAAGGCATCTTCCAATGAGGTGAGGTGAAATGGGGTTTAACGTCGCGTTAAAGATTGTCGCAATCATATAGCGAAGTGCATGTACGCGTGTATGTGGCTGTACGGACTGATGCCGATTTTATAGTGCTGGCCCACTGAGATACCATGACGCAGTTTAACATGAATATCCCGCTCAGACACAGTACACTCTGAGCCGACCAGCCCTTGATTTTGCTCCGTAATGCCAAGCGCCAGGCAAGGTAACAACAAGTACCTTCTTTTAACGTGTTTCGGTGTGACGCGGCCGGGCATCGAACCCCCGACCTTCCGCTCTCAAGGCGGACGCTCTACCACTAGACCACGGAGGTGGTCTCTTCCCATGAATATTATAGAAGATGATTTACATTTTCTGTTAGTATGACAAGTAAGTCCCCATGGTCCCTAGTATGGTGATCTCCCTTTAGCTACTGACGATCTCTAGCCCATTTTTATATTGTGTTGTTCACTAATACTTATGACTTTTATATATTCTCAACTCGTTTTAAATAGACTCTGTGATTGTACTGTCCACCGTTGACAGCTTTTTATATTGTATAAATATATGTATTTTTAACGTACTTCTCGTCACGATATTGCTGAAATACTACCGATGTGACGTTAAATCTTAACTCACTCACTCACTCACTGTTAGTATGCCAAACTTATGATATTTTGAGACACATATTTTCCCAACAATAACTTAAAAAATGAGTACTCCCTCAGAAGTTTACTGCAAACTTTTAACATTGAAACCTTGTTATTATGTGCTCAATGAATTAAGGATGCCCTATCTTTACGTTCTTCATTATTATAATTCTAATTTGTACTTTAATCGCACTCTGTACCTCTTGATATTGTACCACCACTTTGTATATAATACATGTGTCTATAATGTACTTGGACCTTGTTGGGTAAGTGCAATAATCTTGGACACGACGTTAAACCCCATTTCACCTCATCACCTCACCTCACCTCACCTCACCTCACCTCACCTCACTTCACCTCACCACACATCTAATCACCTCACCACTCCTCACCTCACCTCACCGCACCGCACCTCACCTCACCTCGGTGGAGTGAGTGAGTGAGTGAGTTGGGTATAATGCCGCTTTTAACAGTATTCCAGTTATATCACGGCGTGTCAGCTTAATGTGGGAGGAAAGCCCGAAGTTATGCAGGTCTAAGACGTTTACCACTTTGGTGAAACCCACGAGCACGGGTATGGTGCTGACAAACATAGAAACATAATTGCGGCGAACCGGGATTCGAACCCACAAACATAGATTTCTGGCGTGCTCAATGGACGCAACTCTGCAACTCATGAGTGTATATTAAGTCATCAGTAACTAACGCTTTATGCTGAGCTGCGGGGCAGCTGTTTGAGTACAGTTTATTATGTTCTTTGGTAACATGTGAGTTAGTAATGGTACGCGTGTATACATTCGGCAGTGGGTAGACGCATTTGGAAAAAAACCATAGGTGTCACGAGGAATAATACACAGAGTAGGATAATCAAGAGAGTGAGTGAGTGAGTTGGGTTTAACGCCGCTTTTAACAGTATTCCAGTTATATCACGGCGTGTCAGCTTAATGTGGGAGGAAAGCCCGAAGTCATGCAGGTCTCAGACGTTTACCACTTCGGTGAAACCCACGAGCACGGGTGAGTGAGTTTGGTTTTACGCCGCTTTTAGCAATATTCCAGCAATATCACGGCGGGGGACACCAGAAATGGGCTTCACACATTGTACCCATGTCGGGAATCGAACCCGGGTCTTCGGCGTGACGAGCGAACGCTTTAACCACTAGGCTACCCGACCGCCCCCCACCCCCCACACCAGCCCCTCCTGCCATGTGAACAGAACAGACATTTTAGTGATCGCTGAAACAGAAAAGCCAGTGGCACGATAGTGCATCTACGGACTCAGTTGGAACTAATAGAAACGATGTTGTGTTTTACTTACGTCTGCACGTACATGTACAACAATTTGATTGACCGTATCTCGAGCAACTCGAGAACTGACTTAAAAATCCTACGAACCAAAAACCATGCTTTGAGATTATCCAAAACTTCGATAATCTTCGATGTCTACCGTTAAGGTTGATATGATACGACACATTCTTTGAGTCAATCCTGTATTTGAGTCATGCATAGATTACGTATCTAGGTACTTAGCCAAAGCATCCTTCTTGTTGCGCTTATTAAAACGGTCCATGTCTGTGACAAAGTTTGACACCTTGGTCTGAAGATGTCTTTGGTGCTTCTTCAAGTCCGTGAGGAAACCCTGTCTCTGGTCAAATGGCGTGAAGAGTTTAGGTTCCGCCCAGCTTAATTCAATTCTACTTAATTCTTCCAGCTGCCTCCTAGACCGCGATGCACTCTGGGAACGCGTTGCCTCACTGCTGTATGGTTTGCTAGAATCCACCATGGCTGGAACGGACATTGGTCTCGCTAGTCTGTGACGAGACGATGATGTCATCTGCAAGTACCCTTTGGGCCTAGACTGCTTCCTGTTGTCATCTGTCGGTGTTGTTACCGTTACTTTTTGAATAGGCACAGACGCTGGTGCAAATTGTTTCCTGTCACTAATATCAGAAAGCGGGTTCCATTTTGGCAGAACCACATTGAAATGGTTCTTTGCACTGAACCTTTCTCTTTCTTTCTGAAGTCTTCGACTGACGCGAGACGTTTCTGATGAAGATGTCCCGTTACCTCCCTCCTCTTGATCTTTGTTAGATTTTGAAAAAATATTTGAAATTTCTTTACTCGTATCTCTCTGATTAACGACTTCTCTCAGACTTTGGATTTTCTCAACGTCCTTCTTTAAATTTTGTATTACGTCATCCTTGTCCTTATTGACCCGGAAGTGAACTTTCTGCAGAGATTCGAGGTGAGAGGTCAGGTTATCACCAAGGCTGTCATTGTCCCGGTAGGTAACACTGTAGTCGAGTTTTACAACCCTAAGGTTGCCATTACTCGGATAACTTCGTTGACCACTGGCTGTCATTTTAAAGCTTTTAAATGCTTACAGTTGCATTGCTCTTTGTCACATCATTCCACGGGTAGAATTAACCATGGCCGATACTGCCTGAAAAATAGAATGGATTGTAATAATATGCACATATTTGATACTCATCACATTTTCATGTGGACATACCAAGATGTTAAGATGGTGTGACATATCATGGTGTTTATATGATGTGACATATCATGGTGTTGAGATGATATGCCATGTCATGGTGTTTATATGATGTGACATACCATGGTTATTATATTATGCGATATATCATGGTGTTTATATTATGTGACATATGGTGTTTATGTTAAGTGACATATCATGGTGTTTATATTAAGTGACATATCATGGTGTTTAGATGATTTGACATATCATGGTGTTTATATGATGTGACATATCATGGTTATTATATGATGTGACATATCATGGTGTTTTTATGATGTGACATATCATGGTGTTTATATGATGTGACATATGGTGTTTATGTTATGTGATATATCATGGTGTTTATATGATGTGACATAGCATGGTTATTTTATGATGTGACATATCATGGTGTTTATATTGTGTGACATATCATGGTGTTTATATGATGTGACATAGCATGGTTATTTTATGATGTGACATTTCATGGTGTTTATATGATGTGACATATCATGGTGTTTATATGATGTGACATATCATGGTGTTTATATTGTGTGACATATCATGGTGTTTATATGATGTGACATCTGGTGTTTATATGATGTGACATATCATGGTGTTTATATGATGTGACATATCGTGGTGTTTATATGATGTGACATATCATGGTGTTTATATGATGTGACATATCATGGTGTTTATATGATGTGACATATCATGGTGTTTATATTGTGTGACATATCATGGTGTTTATATGATGTGACATATCATGGTGTTTATATTATGTGACATATCATGGCGTTTATATGATGTGACATATGGTGTTTATATGATGTGACATATCATGGTGTTTATATTGTGTGACATATCATGGTGTTTATATTATGTGACATATAATGGTTATTATATGATGCGATATATCCTGTTGTTTATATGGTGTGTCATATGGTGTTTATATTAAGTGACATATCATGGCGTTTATATGATGTGACATATTAAGTTGTTAAGATGATGTGACACATCATGGTGTTTATATGATGTGACACATCATGGTGTTTATATGATGTGACATATGGTGTTTATATGATGTGATGTAGCATGGTATTTAGTTGATGTTACATATCATGGTGTTTATATGATGTGACATATTAAGTTGTTAAGATGATGTGACACATCATGGTGTTTATATGATGTGACACATCATGGTGTTTATATGATGTGACATATGGTGTTTATATGATGTGACATATGGCGTTTATATGGTGAAGTTTATATGAAATTAGTGCCCCACCACACCACCACCACCAACAAAGAGTATTGCTACAAGCTTTGTGAATTACAACTCTCCACACCTCGAAGGGTATCGCTAATAGCAGTGAAAGCCCAGATATGCATACCAAATGCACAAATAGGACTGCTGGAAACACAACGTAAATCTCCACTATAAATGCGATGGTGGAACGCATTCTCACAATGCATGTTTCGTTTAAAATTGAAGTAACACCTGTTCATTCAGGTTCGAAAAATCCAGTGAAGCTAAAATAAGCAAATCAACATAAGCGTCGTTTTAGGATAAAGCAGCGTTTTCAATGAGCGGTCGATAGCTTCCTTTAAAACAAAATCGAAACCCATCACCTGGATATAATAGTATATATAGACCAAGGCTACTACATCTAGATTCTTGTGAGAATACGACACACAGAGACATAGTGTGTGCAAAACGTTATGCTGCAAAAGCGGAATGTGAGTTTATAAAATATATTAGAAACGAGCGCTTCATGAGAAACTTTAAAAATACTTAAATCCATGAGGATAGTGTATCATAAACATTTAGAAATCAATATAAAAACTTGAATTTATCAATCCCACATTTCAAGCAACACTCAGGGCATACAGTGTACTTTTGACAATAACACATAATAGCACAATCACAAAATCGATATATTATCACTTATCAGTATATTATCATGTACCAAATTCAACCTGTGCCTCTGCACTATTTTTTGTCCTTTCACGAGATATTTATTTCATCCGAATTGAAAAAAAGTAATTCCCCAGCACGCACTTTTGAAAAAAGCAGAAAGCTACCTTCTCTCAACCGAATTAGACATAGGGTTAATTAAGTTTCCCCTCATTGAGAGCTGTTGTATTGACTCTATTATGAAGCCAGTGAGTTATTTAGCAGGGTTCATTGTCCACTAAGACCACCTTTGCTTCGTGCACGAAATGTAATCATCTAAACTATGGCTTTCAATCATACACAGTGGCATTGAAGGGGAAATGCAATCATACGCTAGTTTCAAACAATTGCAGATATTGCTATTTTCTACTGAGGGCAGGTTATGATGTCGAGAAAAATCCCCAGGGCTTGTCCTACGCTACTGCATCAACTTGCCGTGGAATCCATGACGAATATGTACGGGGATATTGTCTAAATATTTTAGGATATGCCTCGTAGGTTATTGGGTGGGGACATTTATTAGTCGGTTGCCACTACAAAGTGGTGTGCTATTGGGGATCGATCGATAACATAGCTTAGCTTAAGTGTAATCGAATGCACTTTTTATCCTCTACATTCGGTTGGGCTGTCAAAGCGAACTCGAGATGGTTTGCAATATTTCATTAGAAGTTAAATAAATTGAACACGTTTAATTATTTACTTCGTACTTTATTTTAATTAGATAACGCATGGACACTGGAGAATGTTTGATACTGATTGGTCAAAATTAGGTACGCATTCCGTTTGATACCTCAAAATCAACACACAATTGTAATAGAGGTATCAAATCTACGGTAAGACGAACTGGAATAAAAAACGGTAGGTTTAGTTTCCAAATGATTCAAGTTTCATCACGACAGGGTAAACGTTAAATGAAGGCAGACAGTTGTACAGTTGACTCCGAAATTCGAGGCAAAAGGAATGGCGACGACAGACGATATCATTTATAAAGATTACTTGATATATCAATTTAATGGAGCTGCATACAGTAATGCTCAAGTGGACACAATCATTAATATATTTTTTCGTTCAAGGCTTCAAAACGAAAAATGTTTTGCTTTTTTACATATGTCAAGCATTTTTATTTAACCTGTATTTCATTCCAAAATGTACAGAGGTACGTTTCCGGAACTGCGAATCAGAGGCAGATAATTGTGAGCAGTAGTGTACTTGACAACGACATGCATTGATTCATATAAATATTCATATAAATATTAGCAGTCACATAGATATAATTCAACAAAGGAATATAACACGAATCATGGCAGACACGTACTTAGAGGTGACATATATCCTGATAGCGCCATTCAACTATGAATTATACCTGTCCTAAAAGATTGAGTGAGTGAATTGGGTTTAACGCCGCTTTTAACAGTATTTCAGTTATATCACGGCGTGTCAGCTTAATGTGGGAGGAAAGCCCGAAGTGATGCAGGTCTCAGACGTTTACCACTTCGGTGAAACCCACGAGCACGGGTATGGTGCTGACAAACCTAGAAACATAATCGGGGTGAACCGGGATTCGAACCCACAATCATAGGTTTCTGGCGTGTCCAGAGGACGCAGCTCTGCACAGCGAATCGCGGCGCCTTAGACGACTGGGCCACCCGTGCCCCCTTGTCCTATATGAAGGCGAAAGGTGCAATCATGTGTGTCCGCAAACACGCCATGGACGCTTGGATACCTCCATCCCTTCTACATGCGGGGAAGCACTTCACGTTTCATTACGCAAAACGGGTGACGGGCGCCTTAACGTGTGTGGTAAGACGTTAACGAAACCCTCAACCTTCAGACAGTACACAAATATTGTCGTATCACTTTACTCGGCGACAATGACTGTTTGGTAATCGCCCTGGTTTGGGCAGAGAGTACAATGATGCACAGTAAATAACACCAGGGAGGGTCGAGCTATATGCGGATTCCTAAGAGCGGAGCATTCCAGTGCAAGTGGTTTCAAATGGTCATTGGAGGAAATGATTGAAATTCAATTCAAATAATACTGCATTAACGTTGCAGTTCACAGCATGTTGACACTTTTTCGTGTAGTAGCCTCACATTACTGTCATAACTACTTTATTCTGATAAAAATGATTTTATATTTTACTGAGATATTCCTCTATTATGAAGGTGGGGGGATGGGGGATGGGGGGGTCGGGGTGCACGGCTGGTCTTTGGCATTGTGGGCACGCTACAATCCTGGTTCGTCCCCGATATGTTTCAAAGTTTGTGATTACCCCGTGTTCGTGATTTTACCAGAATGGTAAACGTCTGAGACCTCCCACATTAAGCTGAAACGCGTGATATAAATGAAATAATGTTTAAAGCGGCGTAAAACACAACGCACTCACTCACTCACTCACTCACTCACTCACTCACTCACTCACTCACTCACTCACTCACTCACTCACTCACTCACTCACTCACTCACTCACTCACTCACTCACTCACTCACTCACTCACTCACTCACTCACTCACTATGATAAGTGGTGTGTTCATCCACAGCCACAATTAAATTCTGACAGGATCGCCGGGTGATACTAGCTTGCAGACTCGTGTTAACTCTTTTTTCTACGAAGACATATTTTGTTAAAGCTAATCAGCTAACAAAGCAAGACCGCGTAATGGAAACGTATGGATTATCATGTAATCGTATTGATGTTAAAACCATATAAACGAAGGCGGATGGAACAGAAATTCGTTAAAATTAACCCCAATTGTGGCGATCAACGTCAATGTTCATGTGGTTGATTTGAATGTTACAACGCTGCCTTTGAACTGTGGTTGGCAATGTCTGAACGAGTGATTGATGTTATGAGCAACGATCCAAGCCGTCGGGATACGATGACAGACAATCAACCAAGTCCCGGGGCTGACCACCAGATCCATTTAGTGAGTGAATGAGTGAGTTTGATTTTACACCGCTTTTAGCAAAATTCCAGCAATATCACGGCGGGGGACACAAGAAATGGGCTTCACACATTGTACCGAAGTCGGGAATCGAACCCGGGTCTTCGGCGTGACGAGCGAACGCTTTAAGCACTAGGCTACCCGACCGCCCAGGTCAATTAAGTCGCGTCTTATAGGACAAGTATAGTTTCCTGGAGAACCGTTCTAACCGAGAATCCCCACGCTGCTAATTCATTGTGAACAAACAGATTTAATTCTAAAATATCGATACCTGCAGTGATGTTGACAGGCATTCCGCGGCACTGTTTAAACTAGTTTAATTCCAAATAACTGTTGGATAATTAGATAACGAAGATTAAAGTATTTCCATGAGGCAGCGAGGCTAGGTTTCATCTACATAAATGTCGATTATACCTAAAGTTAAGAAGAATTGATGGCGAAAGAAATTGTTTCCTTAATGCAAACTATTTACGATGCCTTAACTTTCCCTAAAAGAGACATCATGGTGTTTTTTTCTGTGATCGTTTTCTGTAGTTCAATCCATATGTCTGCATTATTTTACAGTGATTTGATTAAACAAAAAAACTCGCGGTAAAAATCGTTCAGAGCGAAATTAATCTAAGCAATAAACTCGCGGCAATGGCGTACGCATACTTGATCTCACTATCCGATGTCAGAAAAAAGAACACTGTTATTTACTGAGATCTGGTAAAGTTCATTTCTGGAACACTTGGGCCGGCAGTTAACCTATCACCAGAGCAGTAAATCGTTTTTACTTGTGTATTTTAATGGAATGCTGTGTTACGTTTCCGGGTTTATTAAGTTTTTCCACACCATATACATTTTTAAAATTTTACTTGGATAATAATTCTTTTATTTCTATTTTTCCATTTTTTTCGCTAAATAAAATGGTTGCCATGTACATATTTTTTTTTACATTTACCTGAAAGTTTAACTGAACAGTATATACCACTTTAAATCTTGGTTACTAGATACTGATTCAGAAGATTGCCACAAGTTTGAAGGCTGCTTGTTTATGCCATTTAGTGATATTGTCATTTGTGCCGTTTGTTTACCTCTGAAGTCAGCAATAACACATCTGTTTCGTGTTATAATTTGTGTAATGAATTAAAACTGTCAAATGTTATTTTAATGTCCGGTCAAACAAATGAAAAGATGAAAAAGGCATATTCGTGTCAACAAAGACAGGAAGCGGCAAATCACTTTCATACAAAGTTGTACCAGTCGTGGATGTTAATTTTGTGAAACGTTCTCTGAATGAACTATATCGATATAGTCCAATGATATTTAGCACTAGAAAGTGGCCTTGATGTGGCAAGGGTGGAAACAAGACTTAGATAAAAAGGCTAGTGGACGCTCTTGCCTCGGGAAGATGTGAATTACGAATTATATTTCGATTAACGTGATAATTCATTCTGCAAAGACTTCATTTATTATTTTTTCATCCAAACTATTGTATTGTACATGTTTGATAAAGTCATGTTACCTCAATCGGACATCAAATTCACAATAAACAGAGGTATTATAAAGATTAATGTAGGCATTATGTACAATATTAACAAGAGTTAATGAATATTTACCCTCAAAACCCTACAAGGACTCTTATTCCACTTAAAACATATAACATCAGCTGAACGGGAGGGAAATATTAGCTTTAAAAGCTCGTTGACGTAGAACGTATTGAGCTCTGGTTATTCGAACTAATGAAGTTATAACGGTTATTCATGTAGCAGGTTCTTGTGAATTGATAAAGTTAATAGTTTGTTATATTAATTTTCTATATCATGATCAATAGCTCTCGTATAACCCATCCGCGCTGTGTGTCTATACAATAACGTTATAGCTATACGAGCGATTGAAGGATCTATCAATATAAGTGAATACTAGAAATGAAATAACGGTGTCATACCTAAGAGTATACATGTATCTTCCTTTCTCGTTATAACTTATGATATATATATAGTGACAACATTATTACATTTATATGTTTTACTGTTATTATATTACTCTGGTAGTAGTATTCTATCAATTGATCACTGGCTTCAATTCGTATATCAGAAAATGTTATTAACTTTCAAGAGCAAATATTCATTATCGGTGTGGTTTGTTTACAGACTGCCGTCGTAAGGCGAGAATACTGCTGTGTGGCGTTAGACAACAAATGTTCCAGAAATGAACTTTACCAGATCTCAGTAAATAACAGTGTTCTTTTTTTCTGACATCGGATAGTGAGATCAAGTATGCGTACGCCATTATTGCTTAGATTAAATTCGCTCTGAACGATTTTAACCGCGAGTTTTTTTGTTTAATCAAATCACTGTAAAATAATGCAGACATATGGATTGAACTTCAGAAAACGATCACAGAAAAAAACACCATGATGTCTCTTTTAGGGAAAGTTAAGGCATCGTAAATAGTTTGCATTAAGGAAACAATTTCTTTTGCCATCAATTCGTCTTAACTTTTGGTATAATCGACATTTATGTAGATGAAACCTGGCCTCGCTGCCTCATGGAAATACTTTAATCTTCGTTATCTAATTATCCAACACTTATTTGGGATTAAACTAGTTTGAACAGTGCCGCGGAATGCCTGTCAACATCACTGCGGGTATCGATATTATAGAATTAAATCTGTTTGTAGGGACAGTTAAGGCATCTTAAATAGTTTGCATTAAGGAAACAATTTCTTTCGCCATCAATTCGTCTTAACTTTAGGTATAATCGACATTTGTGTTAGGCAACAACCAATCACCTACTTTTTTATTTGCGACGTTGATACCGATAGAGCAGAACATGCTTTCCCTTTTCGCGAACACCTGGTGTCATCATTGACGCTCAGTGATCCATTCATATACTTTTCACCCCATTTTGCCATTTACGCCAATGGAATTTGTTTCGGTGGGTAATCGAGATTATTCTATAGCGTTGACGGTAAATAATTATACAAACATTTACCGTGTTTCATATAGTCTGTAAATTATTCTCAGTATGAGTATAAGGAGAATGAGTGAGTGGGTTAAACGCCGCTTTGAACAGTATTTCACGACGTGTCAGGCTACGTGGGAGAAAAGCCGGAAGTGATGCAGGTCCCGGACGTTTACCACATTTGTGAAACCCACAAGCAGGGGTATGGCGCTGGCGGGTATTGTCTGGCAAACATAAGGGACTCAACTGTACACAGTGAATTGTGCCACCCATACCCCTATGAGCAAAAGGATCATGAAAACTTGTGCTTACATAATGATAATTGGTTACGGGAGTAAGGGGTGGTCGGGTAGCCTTGTGGTTAAAGCGTTGGCTCGTCACGCCGATGACACGGGTTCGATTCCCCACATGGGTACAATATGTAAAGCCCATTTTCTGTGGTCCCCCACCGTGATATTGCTGGAATGTTGCTAAAAGCGGCGTAAAACCACACTCGCCCATGTTACGGGAGTATTACATTAAAATTGTACCAAACCTTTTTGATCTGATATACTGATAAGTACACGCCATAGTAGTTCACATTCATAAATCATCTTAACACACACAATTACACAACACTAGAGACCTGGCTGGTCAAAGCGACCTCAGTCCATACACTGTCAAGTCCGTCAACTCTTACCTCATGTACACTCACGTTTGTCCGTGTCTGTCACCACCAGCAAGAACGTTTCACGGCTAACAAAAGCACAGGTAGAAACTCTCCTTGCAACGAACACAGTCAGTCACGAGTCAATATGGTTCATCTGTCGTAGAGAATGAACACACTCTCACAATGCGTCAGACACCCGACTCTGTTGTCGACCGAGCCTTGCTAGACTCCATGACGGGGAGGAGGGTGGAGCGTCAACGGTAACCCAACAACAATAAAGCGGCAACAATCTCCACGAGGAGAGCAGTCTATGCTTGCTCGAGTTAGTAATCCCCTGCAGCCCGGATATGGTTTATAGAAGAACCGAAGTTGGTCGACATATATTTGCATTGGAGTGGTCTTTAATATGTCTCTTAAATATCTGTTTGATTTGGGCAGAAGTATGTCTAATGCATGAAGTATTTTATTTGTACACATGAACCGGTTTATTTGTTTTTATTCTTATTGCATAAAAGAATTGTTTGCTGTATTACGAAGGATTTAAAATGTAAATCAAACCTCAAAGGGTAATTTAGAACGTATTTCGGATATTTTTTCATCTATAGGTTCTATAAAGTAGATTTTATTTGTAGTGTAAAAAGGGTGTCGTATGTCTGATATCGTGGAGTCGGTCGTATTATGTTCAACCTTTCTTAGTCTGTCTGGGGGGCGGTCGGGTAGCCTAGTGGTTAAAGCGTTCGCTCGTCACGCCGAAGACCCGGGTTCGATTCCCGACATGGGTACAATGTGTGAAGCCCATTTCTGGTGTCCCCCGCCGTGATATTGCTGGAATATTGCTAAAAGCGGCGTAAAACCATACTCACTCTCTCACTTAGTCTGTCGGGACTATGTCTGTGCCGGTAGGCTTCCCAAATTCTTTAACGTCTACACCGTACGCATTTTTCCCGTTTACCGGTAGTTGTGGACCGGTAATTCTTGTGACTGCCAGTCCCTTTGGACCGGCAAATAAGGAGTGAATGAGTGAGTGAGTGAATGAGTGAGTACGGTTTTACGCCGCTTTTAGCAATATTCCAGCAATATCACGGCGGGGGACACCAGAAATGGGCTTCACACATTTTACCCATGTCGGGAATCGAACCCGGGTCTTCGGCGCCGGCAAATAAGGTATCTTGTAAATCTTTGTTGTTGAACAAAAAACATCGTCGATAGTCAAAAAGGTATACGTTTCGAACGAATTTAGCTTGTCTTTATCATCAGCGTTTCCCGTTGTCTAGTTTTAGTGCAAGGCAATAATATTTCGCTTTGTTTCGAGGTTAAATATCTATTCGTAGTGACTTAGTCAAAGTGAAATATTCACACACAAAAAAAGAGAAAATTGTGTTCGGAAGACAAAGACTTGAGGATCAGCGACAAGAATGATTGTTTCAGAAGAAGCACCATGTTGTATCAATCACGACTCATTAAATCCTTCTTCAAAATGTATGAAGCATTGTTCAAAGACCAAATTCCATACTTCACAACAACAAAATATCTCCAAAAATTATTCATGATCCTTAAGTTTTTCATCCAGAATATGTTTTTCAGGGTGGAGCATTTGAGCTTTCATTTCCTTCTATCACTACACACGTACACTCGTCTCAAGTACAACAGATAAGGACGGGGATTTATGGCTAACAACAAGGCCTTCTGACAAACACAAGGGTGAGATCACGTTGAATGTTCGCCCTTCTATTTGTGAAAGTATATTAACACAGGCTTACCCAGCCTAATATCACAATAGGACCGTGCTAACATGAGTGATGGTGTCTCGTTTACCTACAAATATACCCCCTGATTATGCCGGAGTCGTCAGTCAATCGCGACTCGAAGACAGATTTTATTGTCTCGTTCTGTTTATGGAACGTGTAATGAATAATGCCAACCCCACCGAAGGCAGTATCGTTCGCGATCGCGTTTTTATTTAATTAAAAGAAAATGTCAATCCTAATCCCGACCAAAATACCAAAGTGAGTTATTCATGGAGTGTAGCGTTAGATTGGTGGTTCATTAAATGTATGATTGATCCTAGATTCCATTCTCTGACAAATCTATACAATTTGGGATCATGAACATTTGTGAGGATATTTTTATGAAATGGTGTACCCATTCTTCACAACAAAAACATTCATGATTCCACTTTTTGTTCAGTATAGTGAGTGAGTTGGGTTTAACGCCGCTTTTTACAGTATTCCAGTTATATCACGGCGTGTCAGCTTAATGTGGGAGGAAAGGCCGAAGTGATGCAGGTCTCGGACGTTTACCACTTGGGTGAATCCCACGAGCACGGGTATGGTGCTGACAAACCTAGAAACATAATCGGGACGACCGTGCTTTGATCCCACAATCATAGGTTTCTGACGTGCCCAAGGGACGCAACTCTGCACAGCAAATCGCGGCGCCTTAGACGACTAGGCCATCCGTGCCCCCTTTGTTCAGTTTTCATCGTGACAGTCATACATCATGTAAAAACAGATACGACGCTGGGTAAAATAATGTTGAAATAATTGAAGCGAATCACATACATGGACCGCCCACATCTACACATGGAGCCGTTAATTCGATAGTTCACTGACGTGTCATGTTTCAAGTTGTTATTGTACTTTACAATACAGCTGAACTATTTATTGACTACCCAGCTGAGGTAATGATATGTTAGTTTTATATACGTGTTTTATAGCTTCGTTTTATTGTCTGTAAATCATGCATTGTTAAATAGCTGAATCACATTTGTGCCTTAAGGGACATGGAATACAATATGTCGGTGTAAATGCGTGTATTATTTAATCGGGTTTCCATATTCTATTCATCCCGGTATATAATCACCTGCTACCTGTTTACTGAAGATCACATGGGGTTCAATAAGGAATGGTTATTCATGAGTAAGCAACTGGAATGTTAGAGTGGGACACACTTCTAGGGCCTAGTTGGAATCCTAACAATTTTGGTCCAAGTCAATCAAACTGTTCACTAGCTCAAAGTCATGTTAAATCTATGTTTGATCACCCTGATAAGGCAGAAATAAGGGCGGTCGGGTGGCTTCATGGTTAAGGCGTTCGCTCTTCACGCCGAAGGCCGGGTTCGATTCCCAACATGGGTACAATGTGTGAAGCCCATTTGTGGTGTCCCCCGCCGTAATATTGCTGAAAGCGGAGTAAAAGATACTCATTCACTCACAGACACAATGTGTCAGTTTCATTTGAGACAATATGCAACTTATGATCATGGGTTCGAATCCCAAATTCGCCCTGATTATGTTTCTAGGTTTGTCAGTACCATACCCGTACGTGGGTTTCACTAAACTGGTAAACGTCTAAGACCTGCATCACTTCGGGCTTTCCTCCCACATTAAGCTGACACGTCGTGATATAACTGCAATACTGTTCAAAGTGGCATTAAACCAAACTCACTCACTTGAACACGTACATGCTTACATATACCACACATCCAAACGCCCAAACACATCTAACGTCTCATGGCCATCTCACCACCCATCCGAAGTTTTTGCAAATGAGAAAGGTTTTCTTTTAGAAATAAACCTGCCGCCCAGGTGCTATGATAAAAGTGAAATACTGTTCAAAGCGGAGTTAAACCTAAACACTCACTCACTCACTCGACCTAGACTTGAAATAGACTTCAGCATAGTTCTATAAGAGTCTCGCAATGCATTCTTGGCCTCCCATGGTCATGCACAATTGTTGATACGACACATCAGTGACTGAGATATAAAGTCACGCCAACATTATTTCAGTCGTATTGTGACTATAAAAGTTACTAGATAAAAACAAATCGACAAAAGGATGCAAACTTACTAGAAACATATCATTAGCATCATCATCATCATAATAATAATTACTACCCCGGTCACTGGATTAGTGTGCACTCAACAATCATGCTCAGCTCCCTGAGGAGTATACAACCCAAGCTGCCTGTTAGGCGCCAGGAGGTTAACTCCATTGTCATCTCATCCTACCGGGTACCCATTCACTGCTCGATGAGAAGAGGCACAAAGTCACTTGCCCAAAGGAGATACCACATGTGTTACATGTGCTTCATATATGTGTTTTGATCTATTATGAGATCATTTACTTGATCTAACTATCACACATTTACACCAATGCTACCAATGACGAATAGTTCCCGTATTATCCCTCCCGATATGTTACAACTATACGTCTTCAATAGGGCGTGAGAGAGTGAGTATGGTTTATATGGTGACGGTGCCACTGGTGTGGCAGGATACTATTTGATAGTGATTAATAAACACATGTTCATGATATAGTCGGAATCGTACAATCATCTCTGCATTTGTAAGAGGTTTCTTATTAATTTGGAAAGGGTTTTGTAGCTTTTATTAACGCCGCGTTCAGCAACACTCCAGCCATATCACAGAGATGGACACCAGACATGGTACCCATATGGGGAATCGAACCCGGGTCTTCGGCTTGACGAGCGAACCCTTTATCCAATTAGCTACCCGACCGCCCGTTTAACAGGGAACTTTTATAAGCATAAACAATATTTTCTTACATTTGTGAAGTAGAAAATTGTTTAACATTCAAATATATAATAATATTTCAGCCTTATCACCGCATCCTGTAAATATACGAGTTTAACCGGGAAAACCAGTGACTGAAAGCATGAGCAACTATCCTTGTCATTGGGGCACGATGACACACAATCATCCAGTTGAGGGAGCCTGACCAACCGATCCCTATGTCAGTCAGCTCCTACAAGCATAACGTTCTGGTGAATCACGCTCACCCGGAATTCCCACGGGAAAGCGACAAAGGTTAATGTTGACTTACTTTTTGTCGTTTAGTTAAAGTAAAACAATTATTGAGATATTATTCGTTTGAGAGATAAGTTACTATGAGTATACTGTTGTATTTATGAGGGTGTTGGGGTCGCCTAGTGATCAAAGCGCTAGCGATCCTCGTCACGCCGAAAACCCGTGATTAATTCCGATGGAGGGTGGGGGCAAGGAGTACGACTCCTTCCCCTTTGATTAAGAACATCTTTTTTACACCCTGTTTCGGTCCGTCTGTAATATGTTTCTGTTCAATTCATAACATGTACCCTCCCTCTCAAACGTTACTAGGCTTGAACAGTCACCCAAACACTGAAAACCTAAGGTCCAATATACAACTATGAGTCCCGTATCAAATACATTGAATAAGCATTTTTTGTTTGTTTCAATTTTAGCCAGCATAAAACATGGGTGTACACATTCTTTTGCCCTGCATTTTATTTAGGAATGAATTAAAGCTTACTTACCTCTCGTTTCTGAGTAAAGTATTAACAGGAAGTGACTATTCCCACACAACAATCACAGAAAACAAAATGGATATCACCAAGGATCTTGTCCCTGGTCCGGTAACAATACACGATCGGTATGTTCGTAAACCCTATACCTTAAGTCACTCCTTAGGCTTTTTTCATATGTCGATGTTCCTAAACTCAACAACTCCTCTTACGCTCTGACAAAAGCACCGAACAACCTACAACCAAGACAGAGTGCGGACAACCCGTTGTTAAACACCACGAGCTTATCTCGTATATCTCCATGGCCAAATATTATGATCAAGCCGGGACTGCGAGAATCAGAACCACACACGATCGTGTGTAAACTCCCTGCACGAGTCAAACATTCTACCCCGAGGGCTGTTTGCTGAGAAGCCTGAACGGAAAGACTCGAAGCCGGGTATTTCGTTCCCTGTCATGGTTTTGGTAATGGTCTTGATGTCCTCTGTGTTATTGTCATTATGTTGAGTGTTTGTTCCCCGCTCGGTGTACTCCAGCAGCTAGGGTAACTTCGAGTAGGGGCTAGTCATTCTAGCGTAGGTAAGGTTCGCACACCCGGGCTGGGTAAATTTGATAGTTTGTGTACAGCAAAGCTGGAGTGTCTTATGCCGGGATTTATCATGGCGTCTTGGCGGTTGGTTGGTTTGAAAAGGGAATCCTTCTTCATTTGCCAAACATCTGTTGTGATGAGATTGGTAATTGAGTGTATGGCGTAGATGAGGGTGTGTGACGGGTGCTGTTTGTTTGTTGTTTAACGTTCCACTTAGCAATATTCAAGCTATATGACTCTGGTCTGTAAATAATCGAGTCTGGACCTGACAATCCAGTGATTGACATCGCGAGCAATGACACGCAATTGGGATTCGATGACATGCATCAACTAAGTCACCAAGCCTGACCATCCGATCCCGTTAGTCGCCTCTTCCAACAAGCAAAGTCGCCTTTTAAGGCAATCATGGGTTGCTGAAGACCTATTATACCCGGGTCGGTATATAATGCAACATGTTGAGACTGAGTGATGGTTGGTGTTGCTAGTGACCGAATTGATGTGGTGATGTGACGGTAGAGATGGCGACGGTGACACTGGAATCAGTCTGTACATTGATACATATGACAAGCAGTATTTCGAAAAACACATCCAGAAACGCACATGGTCATACGATATGCATATGTGAAACAGGACTATTTTGTTTGTGAAGGGGTGGTCACTAGAGCATACACTAAAGGGATACCCTACAGTCGATAGCCTTCACCCTTGATATGTTACCAGGTCCTATTACTCACTTTAATTGCATCAACCGTAACTAGCATTACACTGTTCAATAAGTCAAGGTTACCGTTCATTCTACTTTAAAGGGGTATTTCATGTTAATAACATTGATTCGTAAATGTGTGATAAGCACGTCGATCAGTCGTTAGGGACCGACCATGTGACATTCTGGGATTGGCTTTTCTTGGTCCCGGTCATTTTCTGTATATTGTATCATAGAAATATGATGTATATAACGAATACGCTTATAACAAAATAACGGATATAGCGATCTCACTTTGTGGCCCTGTGTGCAGTTTGTCAACAAAAATGTGTTTGATTTAATACATCTATAAAATTTATTTATCTAAAAGGCGGATTCGACTTAACTTTTTACAAGAATTTACTGGACCAAACATTCACATCCCATATACAAACGGTACAACCTGTTTCTTTGATATCCTGCTTAAAGGGGGACCAGACTCTTCTTAATTGTCAGCCCCAGCAACTTAGCATTTGTTTGTCTATTAGCTTGAATAGATGAGTATTAATCTTAGAGCTGATCTTTCTCGTAGTTACAAATACAATGAGCTACACTCAGGGCACATAATAATAAAGATAATGATGATGATGATGATGATGATGATGATGATGATGATGATATATGGATTTGTATAGCGCAGCATTCACTGTGCATAAGTGCTCTGTGCGCAAATAATGATGATAACCCATCTCAGGTGGAGTACACCTGCCCTGGTTTCTCTCAGCCACTCTTACAGCTCGGGGAAAAATAAAACAAATCTATATATAATCCACGCCTTAAGACAGCTGAGAGGGATTTCTGACAAATGACTTCAGTAACATTTACTAAACTCGGACTCGAAAAGTGAAAAACACAATTCCGACATTCGAAAGGTTAGTATATCATGTAAATGAACCAAACATGGTGCCAACAAATGCATAATGATGAGTTAGTTCTGGCATGGAGTGTCCAGAGGATTCTCCAGACAATCCTCAATTATCCACTGTCACCCCAAGACGATTCAAAATGACCAATCTGCCGAGAATTCACAAATACCATGTCAGCTGAGACTTAATAATTGACATGTGTGCTGTGCAAAATCAGATTCCCCTTTTTTATTGACAATGTCCCTCAGAACTTTGTCCCGAGGTAATGGTATTACTGGACGTGTCAATCTGCCAACGCTTCTTCTCAACGTTACTTCTTCACTTCAGCTGCTTCTCAACTTTCTGTTTAACTGCAGCAACTATATTTAGTACAATTAGTTGTTGCAGTGCTTCATACTACACCCTTTGCTGAACTGTGAAACTCTACTTGTGTTCTTCGTGTTATACATGCCCCTGCCGGATAGCGATAAATAAACTACAACTTATATGAATTTGAAATACCTCTTACACTGTAGGATACCAACCGAACACTGCATGTAAGAATGGCTCTACACTGGTGGACAGACGGACACCTACCGAACTGCATGACACAAATACCTCTACACTGGTGGACAGACGAACACCTACCGAACTGCATGACACAAATACCTCTACACTGGTGGGCAGACGGTCGCCTACATAACTGCATGACACAAATACCTCTACACTGTTGGACAGATGAACTACTTCAGAACTGCATGACACAAATACCTCTACACTGGTGGACAGACGAACAACTTCAGAACTGCATGACACAAATACCTCTACACTGGTGGGCAGACGGTCGCCTACCGAACTGCATGACACAAATACCTCTACACTGGTGGACAGACGAACACCTTCAGAACACTGCATGACACAAATACCTCTACACTGGTGGACAGACGGACACCTACAGAACTGCATGACACACATACCTCTACACTGGTGGACAGACGGACGCCTACAGAACTGCATGACACAAATACCTCTACACTGGTGGACAGACGAACACCTTCAGAACTCTGCATGACACAAATACCTCTACACTGGGGGACAGAGGAACACCTTCAGAACACTGCATGACACAAATACCTCTACACTGTTGGACAGACGAACAACTTCAGAACTGCATGACACAAATACCTCTACACTGGTGGGCAGACGGTCGCCTACATAACTGCATGACACAAATACCTCTACACTGGTGGACAGACGGACACCTACAGAACTGCATGACACAAATACCTCTACACTGGTGGACAGACGGACGCCTACAGAACTGCATGACACAAATACCTCTACACTGGTGGACAGACGAACACCTTCAGAACACTGCATGACACAAATACCTCTACACTGGTGGACAGAGGAACACCTACCGAACTGCAAGACACAAATACCTCTACACTGGTTGGCAGACGGACACCTACAGAACTGCATGACACAAATACCTCTACACTGTTGGACAGACGAACAACTTCAGAACTGCATGACACAAATACCTCTACACTGGTGAACAGACGAACACCTTCAGAAAACTCAATGACAGAAATACCTCTACACTGGTGGACAGACGAACAACTTCAGAACTGCATGACACAAATACCTCTACACTGGTGGACAGAGGAACAACTTCAGAACTGCATGACACAAATACCTCTACACTGGTGGACAGACGGACGCCTACAGAACTGCATGACACAAATACCTCTACACTGGTGGACAGACGGACACCTACAGAACTGCATGACACACTGGTGGACCGACGAACACCTTCAGAACACTCAATGATAGAAATACCTCCACAAAAGTCGTCCCCAATCACCCAAATCTCCGAGTCTGACCACCGATTCATTTTGTCGACTCTAACGACCAATATAGGATGTAGTGGAGTGGTCTATTCCAAAACGGAATAGGGGTATTGATTTGTTCGACCTAAAGCGACCATTTACCCATAAAATGTAGGTAGTTGAGCTCTGCTTTCTACATCGTAAAAACACATGATTTAATTTACTTCCATATAAAAATCAAACAAACAAGAACAACAGTAACATTCGTCATGTAAAACATGTTTTCTTTTAAATCAGTTCCCTTATTGCTTGGCGTCAGTATTTACCACATTTACAAGTAAAGGTCACACACACAATAACAGTAGGATAATATCTAGATCTGTCAAAGTAATAACACAGAACTGATGATTGAGATGACTTAAAATGTAATTAAGCTATGCCTATCTGATACTTTAACGAGAGATAACATGTCACAAGTAAGTGTCTGCCATTTTAGGATAATCTGTGAACGCCTCTCATTGACATTTGCTTGTGTGAAGATCAACAGGTTAAATAGAAGCTTGCATCGAAGTACACCTGATGCTTGTTTATTATACTACTCAAACCAAGTTAAGAACACCCAATACCCACCAGCCATGATAAAAGTCATACGAAAAGAAGATCGGGTGTTCTTTAACTTTTTTAAGAAGTATATTTTTATAATTAATAATAATCCATTTCATAATAATATGTTCCCAATACCGATTTTCCAAGTAGCCCTTTAAGGGGTCCCCATGAGGATTCGAGGTAAGACGTGTCTACGGCAACCCGTGCTTGTCGACGTGTTGATGAATCGTGTTATCAAGTTCGGAGACCCGAAGGCCTGGGACGTTGCGCAATGGTTTACCTGGCCCAGACTCGAATATGTACTGACTGAAATGGCTTGAACTCTGTTGAGTGTGGCGTTAAATAATAACATTCTGACTCCATATTTCTTCAATTTAAGTGATTTCATACATGAACCAGGAGGACTCAAACTCCAGGTCCCCTTGGATGAAACCTTATACCACTGAGCAATATTTGTCCTTTTCGTGAGGGGCGGTGGGGTAGCCTAGTGGTTAAAGCGTTTGCTAGTCACGCCGAAGACCCGGGTTCGATTCCCCACATGATACAATGCGTTTAGCCAATTTCTGGTGTCCCCCGCCTTGATATTGCTGGATTATGGCTAAAGCGGCGTAAAACCATACTCACTCACTCCTTTTGCGAACACCACTATTTGTTTGAGATTCATAAACACGTGCTCATGATATAGTCAAAATCGTACAATGGACTCGGCTTTTAGTTGAGATTTCTTGTGGTTATGCAAAGGGGTTTGTCGCTTTTATTTGCGTAACACAAAAGGATGGCCGTACGTGGTTCTAAATAAACTGCCGGGATAACGAAAATATACAACCATGTTTGACGATGGCTAAAGAATTAACAGACTAAAAATGTTTTTTTGATGCCGATCACATGCTGATCATAGAGTTTCATAGGCGATGTTAAATGCGTCATATCAATGAGTATCTCACCACATTGACCTGCATATGACGTCTCAAAGAACAAAGCGATCGCAATTTCTCAGTATACAGTAATTATAATGAGCAGAATTAAGTGTAAATATCCATGTTTGTACTTTCTTTTGTCCGGTAGTTTAGTTTGTTGGTTTGTTGTTTAACGCCGCACTGAGCAATATTCCAGCTATGAGAGGGCCGTCTTGAGTCGAGACCAGACAATCCAGTGATTGACATCATGAGCATCGATACACGCAATTCGATTACGAATTCGGATATCAACCAAGTCAGCGAGCCTGACTACCCGACCCCGTTAGTCGCCTCTTATGACAAGCACAGTCGCCTTTTACGGCAAGCATGGGTTGCTGAAGACCTATTCTACCCGGGATCTTCACGGGTCGGCAGTTTAGTAAATGCCTATTTGCTCATATACAGGTGAGGCAGTTTAGTAAATGAACAAATAGGTCAATATATACTAATTATAAGAAGTTAAGGTCCACCCGATTCTTTCATATTACTAGAGTTAATCTGTCACGGCATGGCAGAACAACTATAGTGATATGAAAGACTCGGGTGTTCCTTAAGTTATAGTTCATTGCATGACAGATTGACTATGGTATGACTAATATGAGAGAATCAAGTGGTCCTCGCCTTCTTTTGAGTGGTATAATTATGGTTTAGCTTAGCTCGCTGACAGGGACTGGCCATCTGACCTTGGAATTTATTTTGATAAAAAGGTCATTCTTATCCGAAATTCCAAGGAAAACTACTCTTCAGAGTTTACCCCAAAGAAATGATTCAGTGGATGACCTTCAAAGAAAGAATTTTGTCTAGAAGCACTGAGAAAAGAAAATATTCCAACTCTAACAATTCCCCTTCCCCGAATATTAAATCTCCCCAAGGGGATTTGTTTACTTTGATTTTAATTTGTTCAAGAAATAGTGGAATAAATTAAGTTTGTCACGTTTTACCCCCCCCAAAATTGGACTCTGTTTCTGTTCCCGAACACAGATTGCGTATGGTCGTTTGCAAAATGAAGTGAGTGAGTATGGTTTTACGCCGCTCTAATCAACAGTCCAGCAATATCACGGCGATAAACGCTAGAAATGGGCTTCACACATTGTACCATTGTGGGGGGATCGAACCCAGACGTGACAATCGAACGCTTTATACCCACCAGTCTACCCCATCCCCCGATTTCAAAATGTAAAAGTGGTGCCAAATATCCATTGGTATCTAAACAAAACAAACAAAATAATTCATAGAATTGTACTTTCCTCATGCTTAACAAGATGAATCGCCACCGAGATCTGGTTAAGGAAGTCATGAACAACCTACCTCTATATGCTTTTGGTTTGGTTGGTTGGTTTGTTGTTTTACGCCGCACTCAGCAATATTCCAGCTATATGACGGCGGTCTGAAAAATAATCGAGTCTGGACCAGACAATCCAGTGATAGATATCATGAGCATCGATCCACGCAATTGGGATCGATGACCTGCAGCGACCCTGACCACCCGATCCCGCAAGTCGCCTTTTACGACAAGTATAGTCGCCTTTTATGGCAAGCATGGGTTGCTGAAGACCTATTCTACCCCGGATCTTCACGGGTCACCTCCATATGCAAAATAAGGGGAAGATGAGGGTGTGGTGGGTGCGGACAAAGTGTAGATGAGTGAGTTGGTTTAACGCCGTTTTGAGTGAGTGAGTGAGTTTGGTTTAACGCGGCTTTACGCAATATTCCTGCAATATCACAGCGGGGGACACAGGAAGATGGGCGTCACACATTGGTGAATCGAACCCGGGTCTCGTGCGTGACGAGCCAAGGCTTTAACTACTGGGCTATCCCACCGCCCCTCCATTTAAAGACTAATATCTACAAGCTCGAATTCAAAACCAAATGTCATGTCTTTACATTTTCAAAACAGTGTAAACTATTAGTGGTCAAATAAATGGCATGCAATATGATTCAGATCTGAATACATGAAACGACCATAGTCTTACCTCATCCAAGCAGAGCCAGTATTGTAAGACAAGCAGCCTACAGTCAGAACACCAGGTAACAGAAACACGCCACGCAGTTGCGTTCCTCTCAATACCAACCCGTGTTTGTCCGTGGTTAATTATTCATAACGTTCCGATTTCTCTTCGATTACTTGGTCATACTGCTACCGTTCTATTATTAATTGTACAACTGGCGTGTACAACTGACCACCTTGTCTACGTGATTAGAATACATGCAGCTATACCCATACACCAGGTAGATGTATCACACTTATTTATCACACTTATGTATCACACATATGTATCACACTCACATAAATGTATGACATCCGTGAAGATCCGGTGTAGAATACGTCTTCAGCAACCAATGCTTGCCGTGAAAGGCGATTATGCTTGTCGTGACTAACGGGATCGGGTGGTCAGGCTCGCTGACTTGCTTAATGCATGTCATCGTATCCAAATTGCGTGGATCGATGCTCATGACGTCAATCACTGGATTGCCTGGTCACGACTCGATTATTTACAGACCGCCCCCATAGCTGGAGTGCGGCGTTAAACAACAAACAAACAAAAAATGTATGTATCACACATATGTATTACACATATGTATTACACGTATGTATCACACATGTGTACCACACGTTGGCATCACACAATGGAATAAAACATATGTAGCTAATCCGCATGGCACATAAAATGTGTTCCAAGTTCCGTCTTCAATATCGTAACTGTCTGTATGAGTTTGTATAAACAAGAATTGCCTCACAGTATTACATTTCAAAGTTCAAGGATGGATGGTTGGTTGGTTGGTTGTTTAACGCCGCACTCAGCAATATTTCAGCTATATGACGGCGGTCTGTAAATAATCGAATCTGGACCAGACAATCCAGTGATTAATATCATGAGCATCGATACACGCAATTGGGATCGATGATATGCATCAATCAAGTCAGCGAACCTGACCACCCGATCCCGTCATAGTTTCAGGACAACGTCAAAAGGACGCTACAAAGGACTTTCTCCATTTAGCAAACAATAACATAAACACGTATTGAAATATACTCCCATTGGAAATGAATACATTTCATAAGAGTTATTTTTCGGGTATATTTAACTGAAAGATCATATATTCGTTCAAATCGTTGTTCAAATTATTAATATGTGCACTATTTCATTTTGTAGTTGTCTGGTCGTTTAACTGAAAATTGGCTTCATTAGTTGGAAATACAAATGCAAAAAAATGTGCTTTCGATTTGTTTTTTGAGTTTGCTTCTATCCATGTAGTGTGGATCGGTTTAGCAGGGGTAATGAATTGTTATCTATGCATAAATGGGTTCGGATGTTATTGCAATAGAAAAAGTAATAATAAAGCCTGGTAAAGTGCCATTTTGCGTTTGTAGAGACAGAAATAGAGTCGACAGGCAAAAAATTATTTGAACATTGATTTAGTAATAGTTTTGTCAATGGAATCTGGTTCTTGTCGTTCGATGTGAAACAAAAAAAATATGAAAAAAAGTAATAATGCCACTTTACCAAAAAACACTGTCAAACCTTTCCACGTCTGTGACAAATATGTCCAAAGCTTTGCTCCACTTTGATCTATAAATCGAACAGCCCAGTTGGGATATTTGACAGTTTCGCTCATTAGCAACATCGATCGTTGAGTGCTCTCATTTCTGATTTCTAATTTGATCTACTTCGACCCACGATCAAGCGAGGCTGAGCTACCTACATTAGCGGCCTACGTATCCTACAGGGGCGAATTAACGAAGTGGCCATCATTCTAAACATATGGCTTGGTTTGTAAATTGACTGTCTGGACAGTTTGGTACCAAAAGGTTTCCACGTCACTCTTGCTTCTCAATAACTGTAACTGTTCAAAATGGTTCCTCTTGCAGATATTTTTTTTCATTAAAAATAAATATTTTATTATGCCTTTAGTGTTAGATTATATCAAATTAAAAAATTTAAAACCTCTTTCAACTAAACAAGCATAGGTCTCTGAGATATGTCTTGTTTATTTGTTGTTTTACGCCGCACTAAGCAATATTCCCGCTGTATGAAAGCGGTCCGAAAATAATTGAGTATTAGGAGAAACATCCCCCACAATCAGGAAACGATGACAGTCAGCCAAGTCACATGCAGCCTGGTTCCCTGGGTATGCTGCCCTTGCGCTACACTGATATCAGTGTAGCGCCAGCGCAGCATACCCAGGGAACCAGGCGCATAGTCTTACCACCGGATCCATTCATTCGCCTCATACGACAAGCATAGGTTACTGGGGACCAATTCTAATACGAAATTCCTTGAGGCTGCGTGTTGCAACATTGAAGAAAGAAATATGTGTTGTATTTCTTCAAACATGAAGTCACATTCCGGTGTTTTCTGTACCAAAACCTCTGATGGTCTGAGAATAAAGACAACTATATTACTCAAAAGAAATTAAGGGCCACCCGATTCACTCATATTACTGTACATAGTTCATCTGTCATGCCCTGGGTTTTTGGTCGTAGTGTAGGTGTAGGTGTAGACATAGACGTACAACCAT
This sequence comes from Haliotis rufescens, assembly GCF_023055435.1. Classification (NCBI taxonomy): domain Eukaryota; kingdom Metazoa; phylum Mollusca; class Gastropoda; order Lepetellida; family Haliotidae; genus Haliotis; species Haliotis rufescens. The sequence continues at coordinate 1,248,876 of NW_025964212.1, read as the reverse complement.
GTACACATACACATACAGAACACTGCAGTTACTGACAATTGTGTGCGTGGCGGTCGCTACCGGTAGAAAAAGCATGTTTACCCTTTTTCGAACACCTGGTGTTATCACTGGTTTTCACTGATCCACAATACTTCATAATAATTTCACTGCTATCTTGCCTTTTAAGCCCAATGGAATATGTTTCAGTGGGTGATTTTATTCTAGCATTTACTTTTAACATATTATAGAGGGCTGGTCAAAAAGGTCTAAGCCCAACGAACTTTCAACTCTGGGCCATAACAAAGTGAACTAGTCAATGCAGTACATTGTTTGAGTTGTTCATTGCAAGTGTATTTGGTCTGTTGAGAACGTTTGTATATTAGTGACAGCCAGTTGAACGTTATGTGGGTCCAAGTGGACACAGAAATGAAAACAGGTATCGAGTAGTCATCAAGTTTTTGTCTGTAGAGAAAAGGCTCCCCAAGACGTTCATCAATGCATGTTACAAGTGCATAGGGATAAGTGCCCTGGCTATTCCGCCGTTAAACGTCGGGCAGCTATGTCTAAGGCTGGGAGAACTAACCTTGATGATGACCCTAGGTCTCGACGTCCACCAATGAAGATTCAATCAAGGAGATAGAAAAACTTATACTGTCACATAGACGTATTACCATTGTTGAACTTACGGAAGACACAGATCTAAGCCATGGATCATCTGAAATTATTATTTCTGGTCTTTTACAGATGCATAAACTATCTGCTCGTTATGTACCAAAGGTTCTTAATTCTTACATTGCCAGAGAAAATTTAGAGCCAATCGAGGAGGATTTCGTATTCTGGGATGCAAAGGGTGTGATCCTCGTTGATCCCTTAGAAACACGATTACCGGTGCCTATTATGCTGATTTGCTTCATCGCCTGAGAGAATATATCAAAAAGAAGTGTCGAGGAATGCTGACTGCTCTAGTTCTACCCCTTCATGACAATGCCTCTTCTCACACACCTCGACTTGCAAAGGCTGATGTGCGACAATGTGGGTTCGAAGAGCTTCCTCACCTTCCATACTCGCCAGACATGGCACCAGGTGATTTCCCCTGTTTCCTAAACTGAAAGAACACCTTCGTGGAAATCGCTATAACGACAACGATGGCCTCAAAGTGGTGGTGAATTGGTTTTTCAGGGTATCAGAAAACTCCTTCCTGACTGAAATTGAATCGCTTCACTATCGACATGAGAAGTGTATTGAAAAACAGGGAGATATATGTCGTACCATGCGGACATCACAGAACACTGTATGATATACGTACTACCACACTGCTCTTCGTATCAACCCCAACATATTGCCATCCATCATTCATAAAACACGCCCTTGTGTGCAAAACAATTGCTTTATTTAACTTCAGCGATATGTAGAAGTATCTACGCCAAACACTCATCAAACACAATGGACGCTAACACCATACCCTGGAGACCTCTTTAAATTGTTACAGCATTAACCCAGGTTCCACATCAGTGTTGCATGGGTGAAATCCCTAATCAAATAGAAAACAAACAATAAATTCCATCACTTTATATCATATTCAGTGAACCCTCACTCGTCCCAATAGCGTGCATTTAATTCAGACTCGCCTATTCTTCATTTGTAATCTCCAGTTATCCATCATATCGAGAGGAATTCGTGTCATTTTCCATATTGTATTTTGAAATCAGATATTACAAAGACGACATTCACGCCATGGGAGTTGAATACTCGACGCATCATATACTATTGACTACATGGTAGACACGTTTGATGGAAGACATGCATTATCTCGTCACAAAGCTGAAACTCGGTGTCGATGTTTACGCTGCTGGACTAAAGTCCCCGAGTTTCATCGTGAGCTCAGTGGCAGTTATCAATCATTCTGGGTCAACGTTTTATATTAATTACTTGAGTGAGTGAATGAGTTTGGTTTTACGCCGCTTATCGCAATATTCCAGCAATATCACGGCGGGGGACAGCAGAAATTGGCTTAACACATTGTACCCATGTCGGGAATCGAACCCGGGTTTTCGGCTACACGAGCGAACGCTTTAACAACTAGGCTAACCGGTCGCCCCTATTTACTTCAACTGGGACGATGTTTCTGCTGGTGGACTGAAGTCCCCAAATTCCACCTTAAGCTCTGTATTAGATATCAAATATACTGAATCAAAGTTATATATTTCTCTATGTCAGCAGATATAACATATGCAAGGAATGGGATGAGTGAGTATGGTTTTTCGCTGATTTTAGCAATATTCCAGCAATATCACGGCGGGAACACCAGAAATGGGCTTCACACATTGTACCCATGTCGGGACTCGAACTCGGGTCTTCAGCGTGACGAGCGTGCGCTTTAAACACGGCTCTCCAACCGCCCCTACAAGGAATGGCCCTGACGTCACGTGAAAAGTGTATGCCACTTGAAGCACAAAACAAGACGAACGCGACATCCGAACGCCCCACGACACAGGATGTATATTTTCAGTTTATGCACATGTTCAACTTTCATTGTAAGCATGCCTATCTGAATTTGACTGAAAGATAAATTGACATTCGAGGCTTTTAATCACGTTGAAAATAACTATTTTATGTTTTGATTCTATTTCGTTGACACGGATAGGAATTCATCATGGACTAGTATGATAAATGGGTGACACAATTATGTTAGCGGTCCTTTAACTGTAAATTTACGACTAGTGTAAGGAAAGATGGAGCGATTTAAGGTCTAACATCACGAACAAAAACCCGTGTATGAAAATATCTGGTTGAGAAAGAAGATTAATCTTCTGAAATTCTGGAAGTCATTTTATCGGAGTAGAGTTTCCCTTCACCAGCCAGTGTTCGAGTGTGTGTGGAGGGGACATGCTGCGGAGTCTTGCCAATCAATACTGCGATCATGTGTAGAGGAATTGGGCATAAACACGTTTCATCCTCCGAATTTAATATAAGCGTGACAGCGTTTAATACACATGTTTCAAACTGTTCGTCACATCATGACAATCTCCTCTGATTTATCTGTCATATTTGACATGCTGTTGGGTTTCAATCATTATTTTCAAAATGATGGCTTTGATCGTGTTCTGGATGAATCATAACAAGCGCATTGTTTTCTTGTCTCCATTGTTGTTTTTTAAATATTGTAACGTCTACTGCATGTGTTCCTGGTGAAGAATATCCCTGTCCAGTATCAGAATTGCTATTGTCCTTGAGGGAAGTCATTTAATATCGGTTTGATTCCCTTCCACGTTTATTGTTTGTCCTGAAGTCTGCTTGATGGTTGTCATTATTTATTTCAAAGAAGCTCTCTGCTTCTATACGCATGTATATTTTCGCGATATTGAATTTCCAGTAAACTGCCAGGCAAAACGAAGAATATCCCATGATTGATGGTGACGATAATGAGTAGTCATAAGTTTTTGTCTGTAGAGAAAAGTATTCCCCAAGACAATCATGACTGCATGTCACAAGTGTGGAAGGGATAAGTGCCCTCGCTATTCCACTGTAAAACGTTGGGCAGCTATGTTTATGGCTGGGAGAACAAGCCTTAATGATGACCCTAGGTCTGGACGTCCGCCAATGAAGATTCAATCAAGGAGATAGAAAAACTTATACTGTCACATAGACGTATTACCATTGTTGAACTTACAGAAGACACAGGTCTAAGCCATGGATCAATTGAAATTATTATTTATGAACTTTTACAGATGAATAAGATATCTGCTCGTTATGTACCAAAGGTTCTCATTCTTACATTGCCAGAGAAAATTTAGAGCCAATCGAGGAGGATTTCGTTTTTCGGGATGCAAAGGGTGTGATCCTCGTTGATCCCTTAGAAAGACGATTACCGGTGCCTACTATGCTGATTTGCTTCATCGCCTGAGAGATTATATCAAAAAGAAGTGTCGAGGAATGCTGACTGCTCTAGTTCTACCCCTTCATGACAATGCCTCTTCTCACACACCTCGACTTGCAAAGGCTGATGTGCGACAATGTGGGTTCGAAGAGCTTCCTCACCTTCCATACTCGCCAGACATGGCACCAGGTGATTTCCCCTGTTTCCTAAACTGAAAGAACACCTTCGTGGAAAGCGCTATAACGACAACGATGGCCTCAAAGCGGTCGTGAATTGGTTTTTCAGGGTATCAGAAAACTCCTTCCTGACTGAAATTGAATCGCTTCACTATCGACATGAGAAGTGTATTGGAAAACAGGGAAGTGTATGTCGTACCATGCGGACATCACAGAACACTGTATGATATACGTACTACCACACTGCTCTTCGTATCAACTCCAACATATTGCCATCCATCATTCATAAAACACGCCCTTGTGTGCAAAACAATTGCTTTAATTAACTTCAGCGATATGTAGAAGTATCTGCGCCAAATACTCATCAAACACAATGGACGCTAACACCATACCCTGGAGACCTCTTTAAATTGTTACAGCATTAACCCAGGTTCCACATCACTGCTGCATGGGTGAAATCCCTAATCGAATAGAAAACAAACAATAAATTCCATCAGTTTATATCATATTCAGTGAACCCTCACTCGTCCCAGTAGCGTGCATTTAATTTAGACTCGCCTATTCTTCATTTGTAATCTCCAGTTATCCATCATATCGAGAGGAATTCGTGTCATTTTCCATATTGTATTTTGAAATCAGATATTACAAAGACGACATTCACGCCATGGGATTTGAATACTCGACGCATCGTATACTATTGACTACATGGTAGACACGTTTGATTGAGGACATGCATTATCTCGTCACAAAGCTGAAACTCGGTGTCGATGTTTATGCTGCTGGACTAAAGTCCCCGAATTTAATCGTGAGCTCAGTGGCAGTTATCAATCACGCTGAGTCAACGTTTTATATTAATTACTTAAGGGAGTGAGTGAGTTTGGTTTTACGCCGCTTATCGCAATATTCCAGCAATATCACGGCGGGGGACAGCAGAAATGGGCTTAACACATTGTACCCATGTCGGGAATCGAACCCGGGTTTTCGGCTACACGAGCGAACGCTTTAACAACTAGGCTAACCGGCCGCCCTTATTTACTTGAACTGGGACGATGTTTCTGCTGGTGGACTGAAGTCCCCAAATTTCACCTTAAGCTCTGTATTAGATATCAAATATACTGATTCAAAGTTATATATTTCTCTATGTCAGCAGATGTAACACGTGCAAGGAATGGGGTGAGTGAGTATGGTTTTACGCCGATTTTAGCAATATTCCAGCAATATCACGGCGGGAACACCAGAAATGGGCTTCACGCATTGTACCCATGTCGGGACTCGAACTCGGGTCTTCAGCGTGACGAGCGTACGCTTTAAACACGGCTCTCCAACCGCCCCTACAAGGAATGGCCCTGCCGTCACGTGAAAAGAGTATGCCACTTGAAGCACAAAACAAGACGAACGCAACATCCGAACGCTCCATGACACAGGATGTATATTTTCAGTCTATACACATGTTCAACTTTCATTGTAAGCATGCCTATCTGAATTCGACTGAAAGATAAATTGACATTCGAGGCTTTTAATCACGTTGAAAATAACTATTTTATGTTTTGATTCTATGTCGTTGACACGGATAGGAATTCATCATGGACTAGTATGATAAATCGGTGACACAATTATGTTAGCGGTCCTTTAACTGTAAATTCACGACTAGTGTTAGGAAAGATGGAGCGATTTAAGGTCTAACATCACGAACAAAAACCCGTGTATGACAATATCTTGTTGAGAAAGAAGATTAATCTTCTGAAATTCTGGAAGTCATTTTATCGGAGTAGAGTTTCCCTTCACCAGCCAGTGTTCGAGTGTGTGTGGAGGGGACATGCTGCGGAGTCTTGCCAATCAATACTGCGATCATGTGTAGAGGAATTGGGCATAAACACGTTTCATCCTCCGAATTTAATATCAGCGTGACAGCGTTTAATACACATGTTTCTCATGACAATCTCCTCTGATTTATCTGACATATTCGACATGCTGTTGGGTTTCAATCATTATTTTCAAAAAGATGGCTTTGATCGTGTTCTGGATGAATCATAACAAGCGCATTGTTTTCTTGTCTCCATTGTTGTTTTTTAAATATCGTAACGTCTGCTGCATGTGTTCCTGGTGAAGAATATCCCTGTCCAGTATCAGAATTGCTATTGTCCTTGAGGGAAGTCATTTAATATCGGTCTGTTTCCCTTCCACGTTTTGTTGTTTGTCCTGAAGTCTGCTTGATGGTTGTCATTATTTATTTCAAAGAAGCTCTCTGCTTCTATACGCATGTATATTTTCGCGATATTGTTTTTCCAGTAAACTGCCAGGCAAAACGAAGAATATCCCATGATTGATGGTGACGATAATGAGTAGTCATAAGTGTTTGTCTGTTGAGAAAAATATTCCCCAAGACATTCATGACTGCATGTTACAAGTGTGGAAGGGATACGTGCCCTAGCTATTCCACTGTAAAACGTCGGGCAGCTATGTTTATGGCTGGGAGAACAAGCCTTAATGATGACCCTAGGTCTGGACGTCCACCAATAAAGATTCAATCAAGGAGATAGAAAAACTTATACTGTCACATAGACGTATTACCATTGTTGAACTTACGGAAGACACAGGTCTAAGCCATGGATCCATTGAAATTATTATTTATGAACTTTTACAGATGAATAAGATATCTGCTCGTTATGTACCAAAGGTTCTCAATTCTTACATTGCCAGAGAAAATTTAGAGCCAATCGAGGAGGATTTCGTATTCTGGGATGCAAAGGGTGTGATCCTCGTTGATCCCTTAGAAAGACGATTACCGGTGCCTACTATGCTGATTTGCTTCATCGCCTGAGAGATTATATCAAAAAGAAGTGTCGAGGAATGCTGACTGCTCTAGTTCTACCCCTTCATGACAATGCCTCTTCTCACACACCTCGACTTGCAAAGGCTGATGTGCGACAATGTGGGTTCGAAGAGCTTCCTCACCTTCCATACTCGCCAGACATGGCACCAGGTGATTTCCCCTGTTTCCTAAACTGAAAGAACACCTTCGTGGAAAGCGCTATAACGACAACGATGGCCTCAAAGCGGTCGTGAATTGGTTTTTCAGGGTATCAGAAAACTCCTTCCTGACTGAAATTGAATCGCTTCACTATCGACATGAGAAGTGTATTGGAAAACAGGGAAGTGTATGTCGTACCATGCGGACATCACAGAACACTGTATGATATACGTACTACCACACTGCTCTTCGTATCAACTCCAACATATTGCCATCCATCATTCATAAAACACGCCCTTGTGTGCAAAACAATTGCTTTAATTAACTTCAGCGATATGTAGAAGTATCTGCGCCAAATACTCATCAAACACAATGGACGCTAACACCATACCCTGGAGACCTCTTTAAATTGTTACAGCATTAACCCAGGTTCCACATCACTGCTGCATGGGTGAAATCCCTAATCGAATAGAAAACAAACAATAAATTCCATCAGTTTATATCATATTCAGTGAACCCTCACTCGTCCCAGTAGCGTGCATTTAATTTAGACTCGCCTATTCTTCATTTGTAATCTCCAGTTATCCATCATATCGAGAGGAATTCGTGTCATTTTCCATATTGTATTTTGAAATCAGATATTACAAAGACGACATTCACGCCATGGGATTTGAATACTCGACGCATCGTATACTATTGACTACATGGTAGACACGTTTGATTGAGGACATGCATTATCTCGTCACAAAGCTGAAACTCGGTGTCGATGTTTATGCTGCTGGACTAAAGTCCCCGAATTTAATCGTGAGCTCAGTGGCAGTTATCAATCACGCTGAGTCAACGTTTTATATTAATTACTTAAGGGAGTGAGTGAGTTTGGTTTTACGCCGCTTATCGCAATATTCCAGCAATATCACGGCGGGGGACAGCAGAAATGGGCTTAACACATTGTACCCATGTCGGGAATCGAACCCGGGTTTTCGGCTACACGAGCGAACGCTTTAACAACTAGGCTAACCGGCCGCCCTTATTTACTTGAACTGGGACGATGTTTCTGCTGGTGGACTGAAGTCCCCAAATTTCACCTTAAGCTCTGTATTAGATATCAAATATACTGATTCAAAGTTATATATTTCTCTATGTCAGCAGATGTAACACGTGCAAGGAATGGGGTGAGTGAGTATGGTTTTACGCCGATTTTAGCAATATTCCAGCAATATCACGGCGGGAACACCAGAAATGGGCTTCACGCATTGTACCCATGTCGGGACTCGAACTCGGGTCTTCAGCGTGACGAGCGTACGCTTTAAACACGGCTCTCCAACCGCCCCTACAAGGAATGGCCCTGCCGTCACGTGAAAAGAGTATGCCACTTGAAGCACAAAACAAGACGAACGCAACATCCGAACGCTCCATGACACAGGATGTATATTTTCAGTCTATACACATGTTCAACTTTCATTGTAAGCATGCCTATCTGAATTCGACTGAAAGATAAATTGACATTCGAGGCTTTTAATCACGTTGAAAATAACTATTTTATGTTTTGATTCTATGTCGTTGACACGGATAGGAATTCATCATGGACTAGTATGATAAATCGGTGACACAATTATGTTAGCGGTCCTTTAACTGTAAATTCACGACTAGTGTTAGGAAAGATGGAGCGATTTAAGGTCTAACATCACGAACAAAAACCCGTGTATGACAATATCTTGTTGAGAAAGAAGATTAATCTTCTGAAATTCTGGAAGTCATTTTATCGGAGTAGAGTTTCCCTTCACCAGCCAGTGTTCGAGTGTGTGTGGAGGGGACATGCTGCGGAGTCTTGCCAATCAATACTGCGATCATGTGTAGAGGAATTGGGCATAAACACGTTTCATCCTCCGAATTTAATATCAGCGTGACAGCGTTTAATACACATGTTTCTCATGACAATCTCCTCTGATTTATCTGACATATTCGACATGCTGTTGGGTTTCAATCATTATTTTCAAAAAGATGGCTTTGATCGTGTTCTGGATGAATCATAACAAGCGCATTGTTTTCTTGTCTCCATTGTTGTTTTTTAAATATCGTAACGTCTGCTGCATGTGTTCCTGGTGAAGAATATCCCTGTCCAGTATCAGAATTGCTATTGTCCTTGAGGGAAGTCATTTAATATCGGTCTGTTTCCCTTCCACGTTTTGTTGTTTGTCCTGAAGTCTGCTTGATGGTTGTCATTATTTATTTCAAAGAAGCTCTCTGCTTCTATACGCATGTATATTTTCGCGATATTGTTTTTCCAGTAAACTGCCAGGCAAAACGAAGAATATCCCATGATTGATGGTGACGATAATGAGTAGTCATAAGTGTTTGTCTGTTGAGAAAAATATTCCCCAAGACATTCATGACTGCATGTTACAAGTGTGGAAGGGATACGTGCCCTAGCTATTCCACTGTAAAACGTCGGGCAGCTATGTTTATGGCTGGGAGAACAAGCCTTAATGATGACCCTAGGTCTGGACGTCCACCAATAAAGATTCAATCAAGGAGATAGAAAAACTTATACTGTCACATAGACGTATTACCATTGTTGAACTTACGGAAGACACAGGTCTAAGCCATGGATCCATTGAAATTATTATTTATGAACTTTTACAGATGAATAAGATATCTGCTCGTTATGTACCAAAGGTTCTCAATTCTTACATTGCCAGAGAAAATTTAGAGCCAATCGAGGAGGATTTCGTATTCTGGGATGCAAAGGGTGTGATCCTCGTTGATCCCTTAGAAAGACGATTACCGGTGCCTACTATGCTGATTTGCTTCATCGCCTGAGAGATTATATCAAAAAGAAGTGTCGAGGAATGCTGACTGCTCTAGTTCTACCCCTTCATGACAATGCCTCTTCTCACACACCTCGACTTTCAAAGGCTGATGTGCGACAATGTGGGTTCGAAGAGCTTCCTCACCTTCCATACTCGCCAGACATGGCACCAAGTGATTTCCCCTGTTTCCAAAACTGAAAGAACACCTTCGTGGAAATCGCTATAACGACAACGATGGCCTCCAAGCGGCCGTGAATTGGTTTTTCAGGGTATCAGAAAACTCCTTCCTGACTGAAATTCAATCGCTTCACTATCGACATGAGAAGTGTATTGAAAAACAGGGAGATGTATGTCGTACCATGCGGACATCACAGAACACTATATGATATACGTACTACCACACTGCTCTTCGTATCAACTCCAACATATTGCCATCCATCATTCATAAAACACGCCCTTGTGTGCAAAACAATTACTTTATTTAACTTCAGCCATATGTAGAAGTATCTACGCCAAACACTTATAAAACACAATGGACGCTAACACCATACCCTGGAGACCTCTTTAAATTGTTACAGCATTAAACCAGGTTCCACATCACTGTTGCATGGGTGAAATCCCTAATCGAATAGAAAACAAACAATAAATTCAATCACTTTATATCATATTCAGTGAACCCTCACTCGTCCCAGTAGCGTGCATTTAATTCAGACTCAAGGGTCGCCTATTCTCCAGTTGTAATCTCCAGTTAACAATCATATCGACAGGAATTCGTGTCATTTTCCATATTGTATTTTGAAATCAGATATTACAAAGACGACATTCACGCCATGGGATTTGAATACTCGACGCATCGTATACTATTGACTACATGGTAGACACGTTTGATTGAGGACATGCATTATCTCGTCACAAAGCTGAAACTCGGTGTCGATGTTTACGCTGCTGGACTAAAGTCCCCGAGTTTCATCGTGAGCTCAGTGGCAGTTATCAATCATGCTGAGTCAACGTTTTATATTAATTACTTGAGGGAGTGAGTGAGTTTGATTTTACGCCGCTTATCGCAATATTCCAGCAATATCAAGGCGGGGGACACCAGAAATGGGCTTAACACATTGTACCCATGTCGGGAATCGAACCCGGGTTTTCGGCTACACGAGCGAACGCTTTAGCAACTAGGCTAACCGACCGCCCTTATTTACTTGAACTGGCACGATGTTTCTGCTGGTGGACTGAAGTCCCCAAATTTCACCGTAAGCTCTGTATTAGATATCAAATATACTGAATCAAAGTTATATATTTCTCTATGTCAGCAGATGTAACACGTGCAAGGAATGGGGTGATTGAGTATGGTTTTACGCTGATTTTAGCAATATTCCAGCAATATCACGGCAGGAACACCAGAAATGGGCTTCACACATTGTACCCATGTCGGGACTCGGACCCGGGTCTTCAGCGTGACGAGCGTACGCTTTAAACACGGCTCTCCAACCGCCCCTACAAGGAATGGTCCTAACGTCAGGTGAAAAGTGTATGCCACTTGAAGCACAAAACAAGACGAACGCGAAATCCGAACGCCCCACGACACAGGATGTATATTTTCAGTTTATGCACATGTTCAACTTTCATTGTAAGCATGCCTATCTGAATTTGACTGAAAGATAAATTGACATTCGAGGCTTTTAATCACGTTGAAAATAACTATTTTATGTTTTGATTCTATTTCGTTGGCACGGATAGGAATTCATCATGGACTAGTATGATAAATGGGTGACACAATTATGTTAGCCGTCCTTTAACTGTAAATTTACGACTAGTGTAAGGAAAGATGGAGCGATTTAAGGTCTAACATCACGAACAAAAACCCGTGTATGACAATATCTTGTTGAGAAAGAAGATTAATCTTCTGAAATTCTGGAAGTCATTTTATCGGAGTAGAGTTTCCCTTCACCAGCCAGTGTTCGAGTGTGTGTGGAGGGGACATGCTGCGGAGTCTTGCCAATCAATACTGCGATCATGTGTAGAGGAATTGGGCATAAACACGTTTCATCCTCCGAATTTAATATCAGCGTGACAGCGTTTAATACACATGTTTCAAACTGTTCGTCACATCATGACAATCTCCTCTGATTTATCTGTCATATTTGACATGCTGTTGGGTTTCAATCATTATTTTCAAAAAGATGGCTTTGATCGTGTTCTGGATGAATCATAACAAGCTCATTGTTTTCTTGTCTCCATTGTTGTTTTTTAAATATCGTAACGTCTGCTGCATGTGTTCCTGGTGAAGAATATCCCTGTCCAGTATCAGAATTGCTATTGTCCTTGAGGGAAGTCATTTAATATCGGTCTGTTTCCCTTCCACGTTTATTGTTTGTCCTGAAGTCTGCTTGATGGTTGTCATTATTTATTTCAAAAAAGCTCTCTGCTTTCATACGCATGTATATCTTCGCGATATTGAATTTCCAGTAAACTGCGAGGCAAAACGAAGAATATCCCATGATTGATGGTGACGATAATGAGTAGTCATAAGTGTTTGTCTGTTGAGAAAAGTATTCCCCAAGACATACATGACTGCATGTCACAAGTGTGGAAGGGATAAGTGCCCTAGCTATTCCACTTTAAAACGTTGGGCAGCTATGTTTATGGCTGGGAGAACAAGCCTTAATGATGACCCTAGGTCTGGACGTCCACCAATGAAGATTCAATCAAGGAGATAGAAAAACGTATACTGTCACATAGACGTATTACCATTGTTGAACTTACGGAAGACACAGGTCTAAGCCATGGATCCATTGAAATTATTATTTATGAACTTTTATAGATGAATAAGATATCTGCTCGTTATGTACCAAAGTTTCTCAATTCTTACATTGCCAGAGAAAATTTAGAGCCAATCGAGGAGGATTTCGTATTCTGGGATGCAAAGGGTGTGATCCTCGTTGATCCCTTAGAAAGACGATTACCGGTGCCTACTATGCTGATTTGCTTCATCGCCTGAGAGATTATATCAAAAAGAAGTGTCGAGGAATGCTGACTGCTCTAGTTCTACCCCTTCATGACAATGCCTCTTCTCACACACCTCGACTTGCAAAGGCTGATGTGCGACAATGTGGGTTCGAAGAGCTTCCTCACCCTCCATACTCGCCAGACATGGCACCAGCTGATTTCCCCTGTTTCCTAAACTGAAAGAACACTTTCGTGGAAAGCGCTATGACGACAACGATGGCCTCAAAGCGGCCGTGAATTGGTTTTTCAGGGTATCAGAAAACTCCTTCCTGACTGAAATTGAATCGCTTCACTATCGACATGAGAAGTGTATTGAAAAACAGGGAGATGTATGTCGTACCATGCGGACATCACAGAACACTGTATGATATACGTACTACCACACTGCTCTTCGTATCAACCCCAACATATTGCCATCCATCAGTCATAAAACACGCCCTTGTGTGCAAAACAATTGCTTTATTTAACTTCAGCGATATGTAGAAGTATCTACGCCAAACACTAATAAAAACACATTGGACGCTAACAACATACCCTGGAGACAACTTTAAATTGTTACAGCATTAACCCAGGTTCCACTTCAGTGTTGCATGGGTGAAATCCCTAATCGAATAGAAAACAAACAATAAATTCCATTAGTTTATATCATATTCAGTGAACCCTCACTCGTCCCAGGAGCGTGCATTTAATTCAGACTCAAGGGTCGCCTATTCTCCAGTTGTAATCTCCAGTTATCCATCATATCGACAGGAATTCGTGTCATTTTCCATATTGTATTTTGAAATCAGATATTACAAAGACGACATTCACGCCATGGGAGTTGAATACTCGACGCATCATATACTATTGACTACATGGTAGACACGCATGATTGAAGACATGCATTATCTCGTCACAAAGCTGAAACTCGGTGTCGATGTTTACGCTGTAAGACTCTAGTCCCCGGGGTTCATCGTGAGCTCAGTGGCAGTTCTCAATCATGCTGAGTCAACGTTTTATATTAATTACTTGAGGGAGTGAGTGAGTTTGATTTTACGCCGCTTTTAGCAATATTCCAGCAATATCAAGGCGGGGGACACCAGAAATGGGCTTAACACATTGTACCCATGTCGGGAATCGAACCCGGGATTTCGGCTACACGAGCGAACGCTTTAACCACTAGGCTAACCGTCCGCCCCTATTTACTTGAACTGGAACGATGTTTCTGCTGGTGGACTGAAGTCCCGAAATTTCACCGTAAGCTCTGTAGCAGATATCAAATATACTGAGTCAACGTTATACATTTCTCTATGTCAGCAGATGTAACACGTGCAAGGAATGGGATGAGTATGGTTTTACGCCGCTTTTAGCAATATTCCAGCAATATCACGGTGGGGGACACCAGAAATGGGCTTCACACATTGTACCCATGTCGGGACTCGAACTCGGGTCTTCAGCATGACGAGCGAACGCTTTCACCACTAGGCTACCATACCGCCCCTTCAAGGAATGGTCCTGACGTCACGTGGAAAGAGTATGCCACACAAAACAAGACGAACGCGAAAGCCGAATGCCCCATGACACAGGATGTATATTTTCAGTTTATGCGCATGTTGATCTTTCATTGTAAGAATGCCTATCTGAATTCGACTGAAAGATAAATTGACATTCGAGGCTTTTAATCACGTTAAAAATAACTATTTTATGTTTTGATTCTATTTCGTTGGCACGGATAGGAATTCATCATGGACTAGTATGATAAATGGGTGACACAATTATGTTAGCCGTCCTTTAACTGTAAATTTACGACTAGTGTAAGGAAAGATGGAGCGATTTAAGGTCTAACATCACGAACAAAAACCCGTGTATGACAATATCTTGTTGAGAAAGAAGATTAATCTTCTGAAATTCTGGAAGTCATTTTATCGGAGTAGAGTTTCCCTTCACCAGCAAGTGTTCGAGTGTGTGTGGAGGGGACATGCTGCGGAGTCTTGCCAATCAATACTGCAATCATGTGTAGAGAAATTGGGTATAAACACGTTTCATCCTCCGAATTTAATATCAGCGTGACAGCGTTTAATACACATGTTTCAATCTGTTCGTCACATCATGACAATCTCCTCTGATTTATCTGACATATTGGACATGCTGTTGAGTTTCAATCATTATTTTCAAAATGATGGCTTTGATCGTGTTCTGGATGAATCATAACAAGCTCATTGTTTTCTTGTCTCCATTGTTGTTTTTTAAATATCGTAACGTCTGCTGCATGTGTTCCTGGTGAAGAATATCCCTGTCCAGTATCAGAATTGCTATTGTCCTTGAGGGAAGTCATTTAATATCGGTCTGTTTCCCTTCCACGTTTATTGTTTGTCCTGAAGTCTGCTTGATGGTTGTCATTATTTATTTCAAAAAAGCTCTCTGCTTTCATACGCATGTATATTTTAGCGATATTGAATTTCCAGTAAACTGCGAGGCAAAACGAAGAATATCCCATGATTGATGGTGACGATAATGAGTAGTCATAAGTGTTTGTCTGTTGAGAAAAGTATTCCCAAAGACATTCATGACTGCATGTCACAAGTGTGGAAGGGATAAGTGCCCTAGCTATTCCACTGTAAAACGTTGGGCAGCTATGTTTATGGCTGGGAGAACAAGCCTTAATGATGACCCTGGGTCTGGACGTCCACCAATGAAGATTCAATCAAGGAGATAGAAAACGTATACTGTCACATAGACGTATTACCATTGTTGAACTTACGGAAGACACAGGTCTAAGCCATGGATCCATTGAAATTATTATTTATGAACTTTTATAGATGAATAAGATATCTGCTCGTTATGTACCAAAGTTTCTCAATTCTTACATTGCCAGAGAAAATTTAGAGCCAATCGAGGAGGATTTCGTATTTTGGGATGCAAAGGGTGTGTTCCTCGTTGATCCCTTAGAAAGACGATTACCGGTGCCTACTATGCTGATTTGCTTCATCGCCTGAGAGATTATACCAAAAAGAAGTGTCGAGGAATGCTGACTGCTCTAGTTCTACCCCTTCATGACAATGCCTCTTCTCACACACCTCGACTTGCAAAGGCTGATGTGCGACAATGTGGGTTCGAAGAGCTTCCTCACCTTCCATACTCGCCAGACATGGCACCAAGTGATTTCCCCTGTTTCCTAAACTGAAAGAACACCTTCGTTGAAATCGCTATAACGACAACGATGGCCTCAAAGCGGTCGTGAATTGGTTTTTCAGGGTATCAGAAAACTCCTTCCTGACTGAAATTGAATCGCTTCACTATCGACATGAGAAGTGTATTGAAAAACAGGGAGATGTATGTCGTACCATGCGGACATCACAGAACACTGTATGATATACGTACAACCACACTGCTCTTCGTATCAACTCCAACATATTGCCATCCAGCATTAATAAAACACGCCCTTATGTGCAAAACAATTACTTTATTTAACTTCAGCGATATGTAGAAGTATCTACGCAAAACACTCATCAAACACAATGGACGCTAACACCATAACCTGGAGACCTCTTTAAATTGTTACAGCATTAACTAACCCAGGTTCCACATCACTGTTGCATGGGTGAAATCCCTAATCAAATAGAAAACAAACAATAAATTCCATCACTTTATATCATATTCAGTGAACCCTCACTCGTCCCAATAGCGTGCATTTAATTCAGAGTCAAGGGTCGCCTATTCTCCAGTTGTAATCTCCAGTTATCCATCATATCGACAGGAATTCGTGTCATTTTCCATATTGTATTTTGAAATCAGATATTACAATGACGACATTCACGCCATTGGGAGTTGAATACTCGACCCATCATATACTATTGACTACATGGTAGACACGTTTGATTGAGGACATGCATTATCTCGTCACAAAGCTGAAACTCGGTGTCGATGTTTACGCTGCTGGACTAAAGTCCCCGAGTTTCATCGTGAGCTCAGTGGCAGTTATCAATCATGCTGAGTCAACGTTTTATATTAATTACTTAAGGGAGTGAGTGAGTTTGGTTTTACGCCGCTTATCGCAATATTCCAGCAATATCAAGGCGGGGGACACCAGAAATGGGCTTAACACATTGTACCCATGTCGGGAATCGAACCCGGGTTTTCGGCTACACGAGCGAACGCTTTAACCACTAGGCTAACCGGCCGCCCTTATTTACTTGAACTGGGACGATGTTTCTGCTGGTGGACTGAAGTCCCCAAATTTCACCTTAAGCTCTGTATTAGATATCAAATATACTGAATCAAAGTTATATATTTCTCTATGTCAGCAGATGTAACACGTGCAAGGAATGGGGTGAGTGAGTATGGTTTTACGCCGATTTTAGCCATATTCCAGCAATATCACGGCGGGAACACCAGAAATGGGCTTCACACATTGTACCCATGTCGGGACTCGAACTCGGGTCTTCAGCGTGACGAGCGTACGCTTTAAACACGGCTCTCCAACCGCCCCTACAAGGAATGGTCCTGACGTTACGTAAAAAGAGTATGCCACTTGAGGCACAAAACAAGACGAACGCGAAATCCGAACGCCCCATGACACAGGATGTATATTTTAAGTTTATGCACATATTCAACTTTCATTGTAAGCATGCCTATCTGAATTCGACTGAAAGATAAATTGACATTCGAGGCTTTTAATCACGTTAAAAATAACTATTTTATGTTTTGATTCTATTTCGTTGGCACGGATAGGAATTCATCATGGACTGGTATGATAAATGGGTGGCACAATTATGTTAGCGGTCCTTTAACTGTAAATTCACGACTAGTGTTAGGAAAGATGGAGCGATTTAAGGTCTAACATCACGAACAAAAACCCGTGTATGACAATATCTTGTTGAGAAAGAAGATTAATCTTCTGAAATTCTGGAAGTCATTTTATCGGAGTAGAGTTTCCCTTCACCAGCCAGTGTTCGAGTGTGTGTGGAGGGGACATGCTGCGGAGTCTTGCCAATCAATACTGCGATCATGTGTGGAGGAATTGGGTATAAACACGTTTCATCCTCCGAATTTAATATCAGCGTGACAGCGTTTAATACACATGTTTCAAGCTGTTCGTCACATCATGACAATCTCCTCTGATTTATCTGACATATTCGACATGCTGTTGGGTTTCAATCATTATTTTCAAAAAGATGGCTTTGATCGTGTTCTGGATGAATCATAACAAGCTCATTGTTTTCTTGTCTCCATTGTTGTTTTTTAAATATCGTAACATCTACTGCATGTGTTCCTGGTGAAGAATATCCCTGTCCAGTATCAGAATTGCTATTGTCCTTGAGGGATGTCATTTAATATCGGTCTGTTTCCCTTCCACGTTTATTGTTTGTCCTGAAGTCTGCTTGATGGTTGTCATTATGTATTTCAAAGAAGCTCCCTGCTTCTATACGCATGTATATTTTCGCGATATTGAATTTCAAATAAACTGACAGGAAGAATATCCCATGATTGATGGTGACGATAATAAAACCAACAAGAAGAGGTTACTGTGATGTATTTGATACGGGTATCATAGTTATGTTTTGGACCTTAGGTTTGCGGTGTTTCGGCGACAACTTTCAGCCTAGTAACGTTTTGATAGCGTATGTAATTGTTTGGCCAAATCCCATTTCCAAGGGTATACTCTCTTTTGATATTCTATGATAAATGTACCGACGGACAGCCTTGTATGTTTCATTTGTACTCTTTGCCATGGGGATCAAGTACAAATTGTGGCAACACAGCAACACATCTGATAATCAGACCTTATTGGTGACCCTGTGAAGATCCGGGGTAGAGCAGGTCTTCAGCAACCCATGCCTGCCCTAAAAGGCGACTATGCTTGTCGTAAGAGGCCAGTAACGGGATCGGGTGGTCAGGCTCGCTGACTTGGTTGATGCATGTCATCGTATCCCAATTGCGTGGATCGATGCTCATGAAGTCAATCACTGGATTGTCTGGTCCAGACTCGATTATTTACAGACCGCCGTCATAAAGCTGGAATATTACTGAGTGTGGCGTTAAACAACAAACAAACAAACAAACAAACAAATATGTGCAAGACCCTCAGGCCCCCTCTGAATGGCGCTTTCTCGGATCAGGGGTTGTATCTGTGAAGATCATGTATGGACATCTTTATGTTGTTGACGGCATCAAATATGATCCCGTTAGATCTAGATGTCCTTCGGGGTTTGCATATCATGTGAATATAATCCTTGAATTAATTTTTGTGGTCTTGACTCTGCAAAACATTTCAGATGTAAACTGATAGTGTGATGTGCGCATGGATTGACAACTTTTGGAGACTACATGCAAAAATACTAACTTTTAACGTAAACTTAGTGACTCTGATCTTTAACAAAAGCCTACCGTAGCCAGGAGGTGTTATGTTACAGGCTTCGGTAGCTTATGTCGGATCCATGCGGATCATAAGTGGTTAGTAAATTTAAAAGTTTAAAATTATTCACTTCCGTGTTGATTCTGATTTTCTGACAGGATATTAACTCTCAATGTGAGTTAAAGATCACCCGGGTTTTTCTTATGACTATAGTTAAATGTCATGTGCGGTGGGTATAGCTACACCACCTTCTAATTGTGGATGTTTTTAAACTTGTATTGTGTAGTATATTTGGAGTCCGTGACGGCTCATAATGTCATTCACTTATACAGTGTCTCCTTATTTATTTATTTTTAAACGAAGACATTAACAGTAATCGAAATAAAACTAAACTGAATTTCATCTTATACGAAAGAACCAACAAAGGGAGAGGATTCATAAAATGAGTGAGTGAGTTGGGTGTAACACGCTTCGAACAGTATTTCAGTTAATATCACGGCGTGTCGGCTTTGTGTGGGAGAAGTGAAGTCTTCACTTTAGTGAATCCGGGACGCACAACTGTTCAGCGAAAATGCGGCTCCTAAGACGACTGGATTCACGCACAAAGACTGAAAATTAATTGTTGAACTACTTCAATCAATCAATCAATCAATCAATCAATCAATCAATCAATCAATCAATCAATCAATCAATCAATCAAATCAAATCAAATCAAATCAAATCAAATCAAATCAAATCAATCAATCAATCAATCAATCAATCAATCAATCAATCAAATCAAATCAAATCAAATCACAATCAATCAATTTATCAATCAATCATGTTTATTTGAATACTAGAGGTTAAAATATCTTCGGAATCCTGTAAAGATTTGTTGTGTTGTTGTTTAACATCGAACTCAGCAATATTCCAGCAATGGCGTTCTGCAAATAATCGAGTCTGGACCAGACAATCCAGTGATTGATATCATGAGCATCGATCCACGCAATTGGGATACGATGACATGCATCAACCATGTCAGCGAGCCTGACCACCCGATCCCGTTAGTCGCCTTTTACGACAAGCATAGTCGCCTTTTACTGCAAGCATTGGTTGCTGAAGATTCTTGCGGTAGGGAAAGGCCGGTTCTGTCGCAGTTTCCAGATGCCGACAGGAACATGGATCCAGCATGTTTAATAGGGAGGTCCAAAATATGAAAAACCTGTCTCGGATTATTTTACCGCCTACAACATACTACATTTGGGGGGCTGTAGTTCTGATTGATAAAGCCGGGATGACATCATGCTAAAATAGCCCCTAAACGGTAGGCGCGTGTTGGGTATATCAATGGTCACATGTTCACAATGTTCTTGGTTAAATGAAGCGAAAGGTAACCTGACCCTCGATTTCATTTATGTTCAATAAGCAACGTGGACAACGGATGACATGCACCAACCAAGTCAGCGAGCCTGACCACCCGATCCCGTTAGTCGCCTTTTTCGACAAGCATAGTCGCCTTTTACGGGGTTGCATGGGTTGCTGAAGACCTATTCTACCCCGGATCTTCACGGGTCTATAAATTACATGACACACGACATTGAACTTCGTCAACATGACATAATAAAAAAAGCAAGGACCGATCAGCCAACTCAGTTTATGACAACAAAAAGTCACATTGCCCCATTTAAGCATGTAAACTTTGGACGTAAACGCTTTCATGTCAAATTTTGTGTTGTATTTTTTAGATAACGCAGCAATTTAGCCTGACAGAAATGCTTTTAAGTGGGTTCATTTGATGGATCAAACACTGTATTAACTGTGTTCTGTCAGTAGTATGATTTGGAGCCTCTCTCTTCACTGTCCTCTTCACTGTTCTTCTATAACTAGTTGAAAAGAATGCTTTTGATTGCCTTCTTAAGATGAAATTGAAGTATTGTCCCGACTTTTTTCTCTTCATTTTTTATAATACAAAAGAACATAGGTCATTCACCTTCAACTAGCCTGTCTCACAGTCCCTGAACTATATTATATTCCCTTCCGCCAAGCCCTTACTGTAATGCTATAGCCCATTATGAAGCAAGTTTTGATTTTCCACATATTCAGGTTCTGAATCTCCCATCTCACTGGGGCCCTATTCAAGTTAAAAGGAGTTGTTCGGTTCCTTCAATGTTCAGAGACTAAGAGTTAGAATTACCTTCAACACGCTTTCCCTCTTTTAGGTGAGTCATTTACTAAACTAAATTAAACTTGGGAACGTATATATGACTAACATGGTAAGTCTTTTCTGAATAGTACAAGGTTCGATCCCCGGCCGCGTCATACCAAAAGACGTTAAAAATGGTACTTGTTGTTACCCTGTCTGACGCTCGGCATTAAGGGGCTAAAACAAGGATCGGAGTCAGTATACTGTGTCTGAATAGGGTATCCATGTTAAACGGCGGCATAGCATCTTAGTGGGATAGCACCATAAAACCGATAAAATGTACTGAATAATAGGCAATAAAAATAAGTTCTTCAAAATAGAAAGCCGGGTGGAACATATTGGATGCTATCATTGGTTGGAATAGCACGTGAAGTCTCAGTTTTATTGGTCCAGTGGTTTCTGGGGAGAAGATGTGACGACACACGACGGACAAACGGGCCACGACATACGCTCACTCGTCTTTAAGTCAGATGAGTTAAAAGTACTTGTTAGCTGGTGCAAAAAAAGCATTTGTTAGAACTCTGCAGGGGGAAATCTGATGTAAATTACATGCAGATATGTACAAGAAAGAAAGTAAGAAAAACTCTAATCTTGATTGGTAAGCAATGGCATGTCTTCAAAGAATTACAGTATCACACTATGTATGTAATATGAAGCTGGTGCCCTTCTTATATACATTTCTGGAAAACACAATTACGATAATCTTGTTTTTATACAACTGAGAGGAAAAGTTGATCGAGAGTAAAAGCAAAGATATGCATGCAGCCAACTCACAATGCAAAAGTAATTACATGATGTAATGTAACACATGCCTCGGGGGATCTATGGCGTGTGATGTTAACATAGAGAGCCATTCATTGCATGAGGAAGGCGATGTTTTAGCCAGATATTCAATTACAGAAAGTTCCACCTACACTGAGGAAGCGGTGAAACTTCATCCAGGTGGATGCATCAGACTCCTCTGTGCCCACAGCATCCTAGCTTCCCATATCCCACCAATAGGTTCGCGAAATTATAATTGAAAGGTGTTTGGGGAAAACTGTTCTTATTGTCAGATAACGAAATGAGCAGAACGCTTTTGTGTGTGGAGCAGAATTCATTTGCATAGGATTGGTCAGGCTGTCGTGCGAGATGTATGTCTATGACGATTTTAATGCTATTGCTTTTCGTGAAATTCTTTTTTTACCAAAGTGGTACAAATAATATACATATAAACCACCCTTTTTTAGATCTACGAGGAATCGGTCTGAAATTAACATCGCTTTCAAGAGACAATTCAGTGTTTTGAATTCCAAACACTTTCTAAATAAATAGTCTTCCTTGTTAGAAACATGAAACATGTATTTATCTTACCTTCCATTAAGATACTCGTTTCTGATTGGTTATACTGATACCAAACACATGAATGTGGGATTCTGACTGGGTGAGACCCATTCTATATTAAGCATTGTACCTTGCTAACATGTGAGGTACATTTCTGATGAATTGCCGAACTGCTGACATTACATCTACCAAAAGCAATTTTGTATCACGAATTCATTATGTAACATGCCATTGTCAGGATATTTGGGATATTTGCGAATGAAATAGATCTAGCAGGAATAACTTTAAGTTTGTTTTCTGTCCTCTGCTGCTTAGATGAATGTGAAAACTAAACGAAGTGGATAAATGCCTAACTGTGGTATTCTTACCGATTCAGGACCAAAGCATTCATGCATAGTGAGTGAGTGAGTGAGTATGGTTTTACGCCGCTTTTAGCAATATTCCAGCAATATCACGACGGGGGACACCAGAAATGGGCTTCACACATTGTACCCATGTCGGGAATCGAACCCGGGTCTTCGGCGTGACGAGCAAACGCTTTAACCACAAGGCTACCCGACCGCCCCCATTCATGCATAGGACACACCAGCAGTATAATTAGGTGTGCGGTAATCATGATAATAATCATTATCATAATCATAATCATAATATATCAGTAAATTGACAGAGGCATGCATTCACAAATGTGACCAACCATGAGATAACTTTCAATCAAACTTTGACTTTTCATTATTTTGTAAAACTACAGTTTCTTCGGAACACAAAAATACAATTCACAAGATTCAATGCATCTTTATTACAGAGAAACAAGACATCACACACATCGATATTCACTGAAGTAAGTTGACGTCAAACGTCTTTATGACGTCACAGCACAATTGTATCCTAGCACCCATAAGGTCCCTTTTCTCCTGATTGGTCACAAATATATACTGGCTAAAAAAAGAAACGCATAGCTGAAATCTGTTTTTCAAACTTGAGTGTTATTAAAGATGAAGGCTTGAACTCAATATAAATGTCATTGCTAACAGTGAAGATTGACCTTACACTAATTTATTGCACCCGAACAAAACATTTGGTGACTTGTCGCCAAAATACAACATCTTGAAACCAAACTGGGAGAAATTGCATGGAGAAAAAGCTGTAAGCATGCTGCACGTGCAAATACGGCTACTTAACCTTTATACCGATGGGTATAAAAATTTGGCAGTCCTGCTGCGAATCACTCTCCGATGTTCTGTACTCGTGACTCTCATGATGCGAAGACTGAATGAAGACAGTAGAAACTGAGCCATTGGACGTCTGGAAGCTGGAGAAAGTCAGACATCAGTAGCCAGGCACTTTAACGTGAGGCAGAGTACCATTTCTCGTCTGTGGCAGCGCTACAGTCTCTACAACACTACAAGAGATCGACCGAGAAGTGGAAGACACAGGGTCACAACTGCGGAGCAGGACCGCTTCATCCGGGTGTTGCATCTTCGCAACCGGACAATCAGTGCGGCATACACAGCTAACAATGTTCCTGGTCTTCGTAGGGCCTCAGCGCAAACCATCAGAAATCGTCTAAGACAGCATGGGATACGGCAATTGAGACCACATACAGCGGTCGTTCTGCGGCAACAGCATCGTCGTGCACGTCTGCAATGGAGCAGAAATGTTCGACCATGGACCCTAGTGCACTGGAGAAGGATATGGTTCAGTGATGAGTCGCGGTTCACGCTGCATCGCCATGATGGTAGGATGCGTGTCTACAGACGGAGACATGAACGCTACACTCGACACTGTATTCATGAAGTCGACCGATACGGCGGTGGAAGTGTCATGATGTGGGCAGGCATATCCGTGAATGGTAGGACAGATCTAGTGCACGTGCAGGGAAATTTAACAGCTGTACCGTGATGAAATCCTTCAACGTCACCTTATTCCCGCCATTTACGTCAGAAGAGAGATTTTCCAGCAAGACAACGCAAGGCCGCATACGGCACGTGTTACCATGTATTATCTTGCCAACAACAATGTTACTGTGCTGCCATGGCCCTCCAAATCGCCTGATCTAAACCCCATTGAACATTTGTGGGATCTGTTAGACAGACGTACGTGTACGACACCGACAGCCTCAACCACAGACACTTCAACAGCTGAACCATACATTGCAGGTTGAGTGGAGAAGGATTCCACAACGCCAGATTCGACGACTCATGCAGTCCATGCCCAGACGGTGCAGAGCTGTGATCGATGCTCGTGTGTGTAACACCCGGTACTGACTTTGGCCCAGTGCCATCACAGACACAGAGTTCCCTTAGAACATTAAAAGACTGTTTGTAGTGTAAGAAACATGTGCCTCATCATGTGTAAAATTTGGTTGTTGTATCTTCATTATTTACTGTGTAATCCTATTTCATTAAACATGTAATGAAACACTGGTTATTCTGTTATGCGTTTCTTTTTTGGCCAGTGTATAAGTAAAACATTACAAATTGTACAGAACACCATTAACGTAACAATACACGATGTAGACGTCCCTAATATCAGACTAATATCTAAAGTGGGAGTAATTATAAGTGCTTTGTAGATTTCGCAGACACATTCCTCTTTAGAGACTGTTTCCAATGCTGCTGCGGGGATAATTTTTATCGACTAAAGTATTGCGCAACCCTCAGCTGCATACAAATTGTCGTGCAGCACGATCAGAATGGCTAGTTGTCTCAGGATAATTTCCTGTTTGCATGTCACATCTATTGCAGCCACGAAACATCCCCCGAGTCATTTTGTATCGTCATGCAGTGTATGCTATCAATATAGTTAGATGAATGTGAAAACTAAACGAAGTGGATAAATGCCTAACTGTGGTATTCTTACCGATTCAGACCAAAGCATTCATGCATAGTGAGTGAGTGAGTGAGTATGGTGAGTCTGGGAAGATGGTAACATGCCAAGTAGGAGTACAATTAAATACATCGCCATTAACCAACATATACATGTATGTATATCGTGCTTAGGGTATCTTGGAATGTGTGTTTCACCATCGGATGTTGTTGTTTGTTTGTTGTTTAACGCCGCACTCAACAATATGCCAGCTATATGACGGCGGTCTGTAAATAATCGAGTCTGGACCAGACAATCCAGTGATTGACATCATGACCATCGATCGACGCAATTGGGATCGATGACATGCATCAACCAAGTCAGCGGGCCTGACCACCCGATCCCGTTAGTCGCCTCTTACGACAAGCATAGTCACCTTTTGCGGCAAGCGTGGGTTGCCGAAGGCCTATTCTACCCCGGATCTTCACGGGTCGGTATGATTACTATTACCATTAGGATTAATCAGATATAAGTTTATATTTCATCGATGTCATGCGCCATTAACTATATATTCGAAATTGGTTTAAATATCCATGTGAATCTTCACGGGTTCCATGTAATGGATGTAATGGGTTTGAGTTAAATGAGTCTCTATCGTGTGTTTATTCCAGTCCTCAACTTCAACACTCCATGACCAACCACTACGCGATGTAGTGTACACAAAACCTGCGATGTATTGACGATGTACAGTTTGGAGAAACGCAAATATTGTATGTGTGGCGTGTGCCATTTGTCATGTGATATTAGTATACCGTATTCGACGTGATAAACGCCATGGGCGCTCTCAAAATTAGAAATAGGGGGTTCTTATTAGAATATAATTTTGGTGAGATTAAAAGCGAGGTTGAAAGATGGTAAATTTTGTCGTTCATGCTGACAGCCTGAAATGATATAAAAGAAGAATCTTTGTAAATACACGATAGATATATTTTCGAGAAGTTAATTGCCCATACTTAAGGGTGTATATAACAAACGAGTGCGTATTATACACGAATAAATAAGTCTTGTGTACATTGATCAATCGGAAAGGGTACTAATTGGGATTGTTCACTGGCCCATATAAGCAAATATCGCCGTGGGCGCTTGTTAGAGCGGGGCGCTTATTACGTCGGATACGGTATGTCAGCGGCAAAATGTAACTTCTCAGACAGTTAATAATAGAAAATAGATTGCAATCACTAGTTTGTTTGGTTCAGGCTCGATTCTATTCGGACCATATATATAGCTGGAATAATGCTGAGGGTGGAGTTCAACAACAAACAAAGAACCACGTCCTTACAAAGTGGCCCGCCTCCGTGGTCTAGTGGTAGAGCGTCCGCCCGGAGAGCGGAAGATCCGGGGTTCGATCCCCGGCCGCGTCATACCAAAAGACGTTAAAAGATGGTACTTGTTGTTACCCTGTCTGGCGCTCGACATTAAGGGGCTAAAACAAGGACTGGTCGGCTCGGAGTCAGTATACTGTGTCTGAGTGGGGTATTCATGTTAACTGCGACATGGTATCTCAGTGAGCTAGCATGCACGTCGCTATATAAGTGCAATAATCTTGGACGCGACGTTAAACCCAATTTCACCTCACCTCACCTTACAAAGTGGCATCTGATACTGAAGATATTATGTTGATGAATCACATAACTCCCAGGATTGGAACATGTAGGTTCGAACCCGTGAAGATCCGGGGTAGAATAGGTCTTCAGCCACCCATGCTTGCCGTAAAAGGCGACTATGCTTGTCGTAAGAGGCGATTAATGGGATCGGGCGGTCAGACTCGCTCACTTGGTTGATGGATGTGTTTTTTAAATACTGCCTGTCATAATTGTAATGGGTAATCTACATGTATCAATGAACAGACTGATTCCAGTGTCACCAGGGCCATCTCTACCGTCACATCACTACCTGATTCTGGCCACTAGCACCCCATCCTCCATCACCATGTTGCTTCAGATCACGATCCGGGTTGGACAGAACGCAGTTTATACAGTAACTGATCCATAAAGGAACACACTTATGAACGTTTTTCTCAGACTAAATTGCTGCGTCAACAAAAAAAAGACCTAAAGACTAAAGACACACAAGACTTGACATGAAAGGTGAGGTGAGGTGAAATGGGGTTTAACGTCGCGTCCAAGATTATTGCACTTATGTAGCACTTATATATACGTGCATGTACGTGTGTGTGTTTGTGTGGCTGCTTGTACTAGTCCGGACTGATGCCGATTTATAGTGCTAGCTCACTGAGATACCATGCCGCAGTTTAACATGAATACCCCACTCAGACACAGTATACTGACTCCGAGCCGACCAGTCCTTGTTTTAGCCCCTTAATGCCGAGCGCCAGACAGGGTAACAACAAGTACCATCTTTTAATGTCTTTTGGTATGACGCGGTCGGGGATCGAACCCCGGACCTTCCGCTCTCCGGGCGGACGCTCTACCACTAGAC
This sequence comes from Haliotis rufescens, assembly GCF_023055435.1. NCBI lineage: Eukaryota > Metazoa > Mollusca > Gastropoda > Lepetellida > Haliotidae > Haliotis > Haliotis rufescens. The sequence continues at coordinate 1,220,911 of NW_025964212.1, read as the reverse complement.
CACGGAGGCGGTCCTTGACATGAAAGCGTTTATGTCCAAGTTTTACATGTTTAAATGATGCAATGCCCTAAAAGGCGACTATGTTTGTCGTAAGAGGCGACTAATGGGATCGGGCGGTCAGACTCGCTGACTTGGTTGATGCATGTCATCGTATCCCAATTGCGTGGAACGTTCCCATGATGTCAATCACTGGATTGTCTGGTCCAGATTCGATTATTTACAGACCGCATATACAATGCTGAGTGCGGCGTTAAACAACAACAAAAAAAACATGTAGGCTCGTACTCAGGGTACATCACACCATATACCCCGAGGACCGGCTAACAACACATATGTCCTACCGGTATAGCTTTCGTCCGTTTATCTAAAATGTCTGGGGGGCACGGGTGGCCCAGTCGTCTAAGGCGCCGCGATTCGCTGTGCAGAGTCGCGTCCCTTGGGCACGCCAGAAACCTATGATTGTGGGTTCGAATCCCGGTTCGCCCCGATTATGTTTCTGCGTTTGTCAGCACCATACCCGTGCTCGTGGGTTTCACCGAAGTGGTAAACGTCTGAGACCTGCATTACTTCGGGCTTTCCTCCCACATTAAGCTGACACGCCGTGATATAACTGGAATACTGTTAAAAGCGGCGTTAAACCCAACTCACTCACTCTAAAATGTCTACATCAGTAAGACTAGTGAATCCATTCACGGACACCTTGACAGGTAGCAGACGACGTAAACACACCCAGAGTTATCGCCGTGGTCTAGTGGTAGAGCGTCCGCCCGGAGAGCGGAAGGTCCGGGGTTCGATCCCCGGCCGCGTTATACCAAAAGACAAGACGTTAAAAAATGGTACTTGTTACCCTCTCTGGCGCTCGGCATTTAGGGCTAAAACAAGGACTGATCGGCTCGGAAACAGGGTCTAAGTGGTGTATTCATGTTATACTCAGTGTGCTAGCACTATAAATCGGCATCAGTCCGGACTAGTACAAGCAGCCACACGCACGCTATACAAGTGCAATAATCTTGGACGTGACGTTAAAGCGCATTTCACCTCAACAATTTTTGGTATGACGTGGTCAGGCATCGAACCACCAACCTACCCCTCTCCGGGTTCACGCTCCAACCACGGAGGCGGTCAATAACATTAATAATGGTCCGAGTCACCGGATCAGTGTCAAATTTCCCCAGGAACAAACAACCAAAGCTTCAGGTCAGCCGCTAAAAGTTTTTTTGCAATCACATAAGCATGTCATCCTGTCGGGTACCCATTCGCTGCTAGGTGTACAAAGTGGATTGAGTCAGCAATATTACAACGGCGGGCCTGGAGCAGGAAAACCAGTGGATGATCAAATGAGCAATGATCCGTGGAGTCGCGTAATCAGTCAAGTTTCCGAGCTTTATTCTCGAGTTTATTGAGTCAGCTCTCTTTGTAGGCTGTCTGGTCCAGACTCGATTATTTACAGACCGCCGTCATATAGCTGGAATACTGCTGAGTACGGCGTAAAACAACCAACCAACCAACCAACCAACTTTGTAGGCAAGAATAGATTACTGGGGAACCGGAGCCCAAGAAATTCCATGAGTCAAGCTTTAATTATCATGTACTTTCTTAATAAACAGTTGATAATTCACACTATGATCAACGATTTGTTGATTAGTATGTTGTTGGGTAGGTGGGGTAGGGTAATGATGTAAGCGTTCTTGGCTCGTCACACCAATACCCAGACTCATTTCTCCTAAAAGTGCCCTAAACTCACTCACTCACTCTCTCACCCACTCACACTCACCCCGCCACCCACACACACACTCGCTCACTCACTCACTCACTCGAGCCTGGACCATGGCTGTATAATGAGTAACAGTCCACACCATGAAATTAGCCAAGTCCAAGATCTGACATCCTCATCCCCATCTCATTCATCACTCAAAAAAAGCGCCGCCATGTAGCTGGGATGTTGCTTAAACAACACACAATGAAACAAAGCATTTGGTCTTTTTTTTACCCGGAATCATCATACGTTAATGGTGGGGAGAAAAGACAAAAAAGTGTTTTTTTCCATTTTGTCCTTACAATAAAATATTTCATTCACGCTGTAAAATGCTAGCTCTGATTTCTTCCCAATGTAACATTTATGGATTGTTGTTTTTCTATTATCTCTCATCTACAATTACGTTGATATATTGATATGTCTTTCATACATTTGGCTCATTTCACATCGTGTCAAATGTTACATGCACCTCGTTCAAATCTTTGAAAATTTGACAGTCGATGCAGCCCAACTCAAAACATTAAAAAATAAGGTTCCGATTTATTGGACATTAAAAAATAAGGGTCCGATTTATTTGACATCAAAATATATTTCTTAGAGACGATCGAACGACAAGGTCGAACAACATTCTTGCCCATTTCCCCGAGTGTCATGAAAACAATGATTAGATATTGAGTTATGGGGGATATCGTATACACTGTACGTCACTTCAAACAGCCAGCAAGACCAACTGACGACTTTGTTCACGGACCGCGGAGGGAAGTAGTATGATCACACGATGTAACTGGAGATAATGTCAGTTGTGGGGGCACGGGTTGCCCAGTCGTCTAAGGCGCCGCGATTCGCTGTGCAGAGTTGCGTCCCTTGGGCACGCCAGAAACCTATGATTGTGGGTTCGAATCCCGGTTCGCCCCGATTATGTTTCTGCGTTTGTCAGCACCATACCCGTGCTCGTGGGTTTCACCGAAGTGGTAAACGTCTGAGACCTGCATCACTTCGGGCTTCCCTCCCACATTAAGCTGACACGCCGTGATATAACTGGAATAATGTTAAAAGCGGCGTTAAACCCAACTTACTCACTCACTCACTAATGTCAGTTGTGCAATTCCCATCTTTGGATAAAAATCCAGGAGATCCAGGAAATATTACAACTTTTTGGCAAAGGTGCTTTCTGATAATGCTTATCTAACGGGTTCTATGTCTGGCAAGTGGTACTTGGTCTTTCTGATAATGCTTATTGCTCCGTGTCGATTCCCAAATTGAAACAATATGTTAACCCAGAAATATGTACGTAAAAGAAACAGACAAACAACAGATGGTATACAATTAACAATTATATTACAAATGAGCTAGGTTTGCAAATCAATACAAATTACTGCAAAGCAATTACAATGGCAGTATACAATAGAGTGGTAAAGTACTGTCGGAAATGTTAGAAAACTGCTTTTTGACTGTTAAAAAGGATATACATTTTTAGAGACTGTTTTTATAATAATTGAATTATCGAGTAACTACCGATCACCCTAGCTACCTGTGGTTTGAAGTATTTCAGTCACAAGGAGTCCTATCGACAAGTTTACAGGAGACAAATTCGAACGAAAACAGGAAGTTCATATTTATTCTAAGTTCAAGGATGACAGTCTGAAACGAACGATAGAAATATGCGAACGTGACACCGTTATAATGATAATAATGTAGTCTTCATAAAACATCTAATCCACACACAAAAATCATTTTGAGAAAATTCTCGATGTGCATCTTCTAAAATGACAAAATGACGCTGCGTTTTTTTTTGTTAACATTGCTCCCATGATGCATGTTACATTACACTTGCATAGCCATAACCATGGTACACGATATGGAGTCTGTACTGGGAAATGTATACAAGTTCTTTACACTTTAGAGAGATAGAAGGAAACCATTTATTAATTTAGATAGGGTGAATTACCGAACTACCGAATTATGGGGTTTTCAATTCACACCATGGGGTTTTCAAGTCTACAGTATGACAAGAAAACAAAACAGGTATAGGGGTGATCTCAAAAACAAAACTGGGAAGTAAAAGGATATTATACAGCTTTGATACAGGGTGATTAGACGTATAGTGTACAAGCTTTATGAGCAGAAGGTAACCCTGACTTGTAGTAGAATTTGGGAGGAATTAAAGATACAATTAATGTTTCCTGCACTAACTATTGGGATTTCGATACACTGAGGTGGCGATGACCGAGCACTTTTCAGGGGAACATATTCGATCCTGTCTATGAGGTCACATTATCTCCTACCCATTCATACTTATCACAGTCAGGGCACCAGATAATTTACCTTGATGAATCATTCCACTGATAACATGTGGCTATCGACAGATGAACAAAAAGCACCCATGTTACCAGCAGGTAAGGTGATCGTGCCATTGTTTTGCGCGCTGCAACCCATGATATGGGGCTTATTGATGGATGTGTGCTAGTTTTCGAGGCAAAAAAGAAAGCTGATGGTTTTCATAAGGAAATCATAGGAGGTGATGTGTTGATAGACTGGTTGGAACTTCAGCTGTTGCCCATTTTAAACAACGCTAGTGTTATTGTCACGGATAACGCCAGTTAATAAAACGTCAGGGAATCAGATACTGTCGCCCAAACCATGAGTAGTCTGAAGGCAACAATACTGGAATATATGACATTGTCGACTTCAGACCATATGAAACGAAAGTTCAACCTCGTGGAGAAAATTCGGCTGAGTAAGAAACCAGTAAAGTACAAAACATATGTGCTGGCGGCACAACACGATTACGTTGTCTTACATATGCCAGTCAGACATTGTGAGCTCAACCCTGTTGTGCCCATCTTGGCTAAGTGCAAGACATAACACAACATTCAAAAGTACAGATTCATATACGTCATCAGCGGAGATAAATGCTACCTCAAGAAACCATCTGTAGAACAACAAATACTTCTGGATTCCAAAACCGCAACCTTCCAGTACTCATCCCGTTTCATAGCTCTTAAGTAGTCCGTCATGTTTCCAAGCAAATATAATGCAGTACATATCCTAAATTGCTACCCAATCAACACATGTCATTTAAGTACAATAACAGCTATATTTTGAGACCACCCCCAACTCGGTGACATTTGCTCGGAGAATGCACGGGACGGTGTGAGGTCATCACCTCGGGGCAGGTGTTAGGTAATTACCTCAGGTTATAGGCCATTTCTAACATGCATGACAACACACGAATATTTTCTAAGTTTATCATCATTTTACCTGTAAAAGTACAATTTAAGGGTAATCACACTGTCAGTTAGGACAGGCTAGATAAGGTCAATTCGCGTTATTTTGATATATGCTCTTTTTTCAGTCCTATGACTCGTATTTATTACATGAAGCCAGGAAAGCAGTTTTCTAGCATTTCCGACAGTACTTTAGTACAATATTCAATGGCAATATATAATACGATGGCAGTGGTCAGTATCAAATACAACAATAGTGGTGATAGCAGTCAGTGATAATAATATATTCACCCAGCAGCGACAGTGAGATAAGCCTAGGCAGGGAATCAGGGGTGATGAGCGATCCTCACACGAAAGCTGGTCTTCATGTATTCTCAGTAGATGAAAATGTGTGATGAAATGTGTGAGCTCCACTTATAAAGCCCAAACACCTTCCAGAATAGTCCTAACACTCCACATCAGTCCACACTAGCATCTAAATATAGTAACTTCATCACCACGACTTACATTAAATTGTAGTACATTCCTGACAACTAATCAATGTCCAAATTCAATGCAATGGGCTTCTACTGAATCTCAACAGAAACAATGTAATACAGTTACAATCAGTGTTTAATAATAAATTACCCTGCCATATGACAGTATTCAAAATGCTTTTGGGTGTGACAAGGGGTGACGGGTCTGATGACCAAGAAGTTTAACTTAAGCTTCAGAAATATCGATGCTCTTATATCGATCAATAAGGGTCAAATAGCCAATTCCCTTCCTTTAATTTACCCACCTGAACTAGAAATAAAAGACACCAGTGAGACCGCCCTATTCAAATCTATGCATAAAGATTCAGAGTGACAAACCACAATCCATAAGACTGTATGACAAGAGGGATGACTTCCAATAGTCAACTTTCCTTTATGTCGAGCAATATTTCAGTTTCTCCAGTCTTTTGAGTCTACATTTCACAACGTTTTTGGTCGATCGAGCATGCTCTTTCTACCAAGATTTCAAAATGTTTTATGGCAGACGTACGGTGGACATTTCCAAAATTGACAAAAAATTATGCCCCATGCAATTGCGTATTTTGACTTGTGTCGTATGTCCCTGTGTTTTTTGTATAAACAATTGACTTGCTTTTGCATGTGTTTGTGGCGGGTGGTACAGATGGGGAAGGGTAACCTCACCTTTTCACGAACACCTGGTATCTTCACTAATTGATAATGATTCATAAACACATGCTTATGTCGGAATCGAACAATCGGTGTCTTATGACTGAGGAAAGGGTTTTGTCTATTTGTTTTCAAAATATGCACGTTTAAAGATGTCGGAGTTTTCATGGCATGCGTTTTCGGAGATGTCCTTTTATGGCGAATTGTTGTTTTTTGTCTTTGTGTACATAATTAAAGGTATCTATATAGGTGAGCCTGAATGGGTCTTTTTGATGATAGCTGTAGCAAGATGGAGTGAGTGAGTGATTTAGGTAACGGCGTGTGGGAAAGCCCGAAGTGATGCAGGTCTCAGACGGTTACAATCTTGGTGAAACCAACGAGCACGGGCGTGGTTCTGATAAACCTAGAAACATAATCGGGGCGAAGCGGGATTCGAACGCACGATCATAGGTTTCTGGCTTGCCGAAGGGATGCAACTCTACACTGGGCAACCCAGTGTGAAGAAATTTCTAACTAGACCTGCAAACTGTCGACGATTTATGCTAAAACAAATTATACGTCAGTCTACCAAGTATGTTACGTGCGTGCGTGCGTGCGTGTGTGCGTGCGTGTGTCTGCTTGTACTTGTCCGGACTAATGCCGAATTTATAGCGCTAGCCCACTGAGATACCATGCCGCAGTTTAGCACTCCAAGCCGACCTCTTTAGCCCCTGATGCCGAGTGTCAGGCAGGGTAACAACATGTACCATATTTCAACCGTTTTTTGTTTGACGCGGCCGGGGTCAAAACCCCGACCTTTCGCTCTCCGGACGGACGAACTACCACGGGATCACCGAGGCGGTCCAGTAAAGGGGAATTATCTTTTTTATAAATTCACAATTGTGAGAGACATAGATAGCCCACAGAACGTAAAGTCCCTGATGTTCGCTCATCTACAATCGTTTGTGCTGCTTTCTTCCGCTGTATATATCACCCATCAATGTTTAAATAGATACTTTCCCATATTGGCAAAAGTGGATTTAAGCGTTTGGCAAAGAAGATAAGTAAGTTGAAGTGAGATGACCCGCGGAGGCGGAGACGTCTGTGTCAGAAGGCTATATGACGTCGTCCATTGTTGATGATGTTGCAAATTGATGAAGCTTCAGTGTGGTCAACTTCCGAAAGTTTCTTAAAGTTTTCTACACTATCCTTTTTCAGAATTATGGATAAAATAAAGAATATCCGACTCGGATCTCACAAATATTGGTTATCCGTCCCCCTTGAGTCGATCTTGCCGTGAGTGCTTTTTTTATAATTTGTTTCCTTTTCAACCATGTCTTCTGTGTTCCCTCGGGGTCAGGGCGAATCTTGGATTCTAACCCATGATAATAGGTTTCTGGTACGCCTGTGTACCATGTTACTAGGTTTGTCAGCACCAAGCCCGTGCTTGCGGGGCTCCAAAGATGTAAACATCTAAAACCTATATTACTTCGGGCTTTCCTCCCACATCTTGACTGCACACCATTCAAAGCGGTGTTAAACTCACTCAACCCACTCACCAACCCATTCACTCATTCACTCACTCACCCATTCACTCAACCACCCATCCACTCACTCACTCACACCAACCACCAACTCACTCACTCAACCACCCACACACACACTCACTCACCCAACCACACACCCAATCACTCACTCACTCTCACACACACTCACACACACACACTCACCACCCAATCACTCACTCACTCACACCAACCACCCACTCGATCACTCACTCACTCACCCACTCACTCACTCAACCAGCCACACACCCACTCACTCACTCACACACACTCTCCCCCACCAAATCACTCATACACTCACTCACCCAGCCACACACCCACTCACCCAATCACTCACTCACTCACTCACCCAATCACTCACACACTCACTCACACACCCAATCACTCACACACTCACTCACAACTGATGAGTGAATCTGGATGCCGCAGTTTACCACTTTGGTGAAACTACCATAAAGACAGACCAAGGATCGTAAAAAACGGTTCCGTTCAGATAAAAAAACATCGAATTGCGGCACCTTAGACCACGTGACAAACACCTGTACCCGTATGTTAAAAGCTGAATCAATAAATCCATACTGACTGACTCAGTCTCCCACTGTACTATCGCCGAATCATGAGAAAAAGTGAAGTTCCGAGGCGCCAATGTCTCCTGACAGAAACATTCAAATTAAATTAGTTTCGCGATCCGAAGCGATTTTCTGCCACTGTTATATGAAACGTGGCATCGTTAATAATCTATCCCACAAACCCCTGATCCTCACACCCATCCCTCTCAGTTATCCAATCCAGATAATAGAACGGTTATTTTGTTTCCCATCGGAACATCATCACATGATCACACGGAATATCAAATAGTCCTTTATGTATTGACTTCGATTAAAGTTTCCTAAATGGATTTTCATATTAAATCACAAACATGACATTTCTATTGGAATGTGCATCTTCTTCTTCCCGAGAGGCGGCAATCAGTCTTCATTTTGTTTGATGTGTCATATTATCATATCATCAACCTCAGATGTCAATGACGTGTAATTTGAATTATAGTTTTGGCCTTGATGATTTATAATTAAATTCATGAACTTAACTCAAGAAACATTTGCCAAAGAAACTCTTTAGAAATCGTTATGTTAGTTTGTTTGTGTGGTTTTTTTTATCGATCAACGTAATTGAGGTGAGGTGAGGTGAAATGTGCATGTGTGTGTGTGTGTTGTGTGTGTGTGTGTGTGTGTGTGGGGGGGGGGGGGGGGGGGGGGCCGGGGGTCGGGGGATGGCTGCTTGTACTAGTCATGCTAGCAAAGGGGATTCATATAGAGCGTAGCCATTACCGGACACGTGAAATCCGGGGTAGAATAGGTCTTCAGCAACCCATGCTTGCCGTAAAAGGTGACTATGCTTGTCGTAAGAGGCGACGAACGGGATCGCGTGGTCAGGCTCGCTGACTTGGTTGATGCATGTCATTATCCCAATTACGTGGATCGATGCTCATGATGTCAAATACAAGATTGTCTGGTTTAGTTCAATTCAAACATAGAATGGTTACACAGTTTGCGCAACAAGAGTGCGCTTTTGCCTACTTATAGACAGGAACCCAGTCTAGTACACAGGGCATCTGTGCGCCACTGCCCCAAACCACTAACTTTAATCCCTTATTCCGGGTTTTGTACACAGACAGCGCAGATCGCATCTATAGTGCCAGGATGAAATACAAGTCAGGCGTGGAGCTGACGTTTACAATGTAGTTGAACAGATATGGAGCCATAAATTGACAATCACCATCCAATACAGGGATATAGTGTGAACTCGAAGTCGGGGCTAAGTGGCTGTGATACTCAACAGTAGGCAGTATATCAAGCGACCCGTGAAGATTCCGGGGTAGAACAGGTCTTCAGCAACCCATGCTTGCCGTAAAAGGTCGACTATGCTTGTCGCCTAACGGGATCGGGTGGTCAGGCTCGCTGACTTGGTTGATGCATGTCATCGACCCCAATTGCGTAGATCGATGCTCATGATGTCAATCACTGGATTGTCTGGTCCAGACTCGATTATTTACAGACCGCCGTCATATAGCTCGAATATTGCTGAGTGCGGCGTTAAACAACAAACCAACCAACTACATGCCACAACCAAACCAAACAAGAGTCATCATGAGATGACATATCCCCCCGGTCTGGTGCCGCTACTGAGGCTACTTATACCCACTTTTGGTTTCATTGCCATTGTATACCTTCATTACAGTACAGAAAGAAATATTGCTATTTTGTCTTTTTCAAAATCCAAAATCAACAAAAGGCACCAGCTCAGCACTAGACTGATCTGTATAGCAAGTTTCATGCAGAAATAGTCAACAGTTTTGAAGTTCTCCTCTGGTAACGTGCACTACCCTCATTTACAGTAAAAATCCACCTTGTTGTAATGGGAAAAAATCAAAATAAATCCCATATCATCAAAAGGCACCAATTCCCCCTGGACTGATCTGTATAGAAACTTTCAACAAGAAATATTTAACGATTTGGGAGAAAACGCACAGCTTACGGACACCCGGCTCAAGCGAGTCACCGCCACCAATTCGGGGTAGCGTGGGGTTCACCCACTCGTCACCACTCGCCCGTTTCCGTAACCTGCTATTCGGCTTGTCCCGGAATAACGCGAGTTGGTCACGAATGGAATGTCATGTGGGGAAAATACGACAAACCAATCAGCATGCGCGTATGACGTCAAGTACAGAATCCCTCAGGAATAATTTTTGTTTTTACACATGTCTTGCATCTAAAAATATACCCTAGATACAGTTAAACGTGTTCAATCATACTGTAAACACCTTAAGTCCCGATGTGTTTTAAATAGCATCTGGAATATATATGACATGGGGGAAAAAATACGTGAATCATTACGCAACCAGCTGACAAATTATTTTAACTATGCTCGTTTGCGCTTAGACGGAACCCAGTCGCAAAAATGGCCACGAGAAGGGCACGAGTCGCTATTCAGCTTGTCCCGGAATAACACGAGCTGTCAGGCGGTCGGGTGCATGACCAATCTCATTAAAATGAGATCTTAGTTCTCGCTATCGCTTAAGAAAGATCTGAGAACATCCCATTACGGGTCACGTCAGAACGACCTTTCATCCGAGCAATTAAAGCGTCGCTTACCAGATCATGAAAGTGACAGTCGGTATGTGTTTTCTAATCATGCAACCTCGAAAAAGTTAACACGGGGTATTCCGAACGACAGTTACGGCCAATACGACTGATTATCGTCTATCTCTTGCTTCCGTGGGATAAACATTTGAACGGAGGAGGCGTTGCACAGTACGTGGGAAGCACTGCCATACAATTGCAACCATACATAAGACATTCCGGAATGTTCGTTTGTTCAGTTTTCAAAATTTTAATTGAGAACTGTGTCAACATATTTTTCAAGCGTAGTCTGAAATGTAAGTCGCCAGGTTGAAACGAGTGCCGTAAAGCTCGAGAAAGCTGCTCTCTAATTGGTTGATATCGACTTCTTGTTAGTTTTTTCAGTGGTCGGTCAAAGTTCGCGAAAGGTCAAGATTCAAGATTCAAGATTCAAGATTCTTTATTCAGTATTTTGGGCCATGTGGCCTAGAGTACAATTACAATTACAATAATTGCTGCGTCACGTGATGTCAGAAAAATAAATACAAGTAGTCTTATTTCACATTAAATACATGATTTAAGTATAAGGCCAAAGCCTTTACAATGCTGATATTTTTGGAGTTGAGTAGATTACATAAACTGTGATTATCATGATGGACATTGGATAACCAAGGCAAATAGTGGTTTCTGACAGAAGAATATTTTGAACATATAAACAAAACATGAAATTCATCCTCTAATTGCCTCCCTGTACAGTGGGTACATAGATATAAACTCAAGTCTTCATTTGTATGTTTTGGCTTTCGTAGCATGTTAATCTTAAAACCGTGTAGCGATATTCTGAATTTACAATATGCTCGCGAAAGGTCGTTCCGACGTGACCCGTAAGGGGATGTCCTCAGATCTTTGTTTAGCGGCAGCGAGAACTTAGATCTGATTTTAATGAGATTGGGTGCATGACATTCTGCTCACCACTCCCTCTATTGAGCATGCAGGATGTATTTTTCAGTACCAGTAGGTTTTTACCAGAACAAATGTCAATGCATGTGCACTCTAAGCAACCCATGCTTGTCGTAAAATGCGACTAACGGGATCGGGTGGTCAGGCTCGTTGACTTGGTTAATATGTCCATGTGTTTGTGTTTCTTTATATGTGAGAGTGTCTGTATGTGTAGTCTCTCTGTATGTGTGTTTGTGGGCGTTTGTGTCCGCGAATGTGTTCGTGTGTGTATGTGCGACCGTGTCCCTGTGTGCGTGCGTGCGTTCGTGCGTGCGTGCGTCTCTGTGTCTGGACCAAAAGGTTTTTTTTATTTAATAAAATGGGCATACTCAGCATACTCACTCACTCACTCTGAAACATGAAGTGAACTGCATTCCAGTTATATCACAGCGTGTCAGCTTAAAATACATGGAAGGAAAGCCTGAAGTGATGCAGGTTCGCAGACTCTTACCACTTTGGTGGAACCCATGAGGCAGGGGGTACGGTGCTGCCAGAAAAAGGAAACAGGGAAATCTTGCCGATTTCCATATACCAGGGAGTCAATAAACTAGAACAACAGTGACGTCACAATTCAAGCAGGATACCACTCTTGAAGACCCGGGGTAGAATAGGTCTTCAGCAACCCATGCTTGCCGTAAAAGGCGACTATGCTTGTCGTGAGAGGCGACTAACGGGATCGGGTGGTCAGGCACATGGTTGATGCATGTCATCGTATCGCAGTTGCGTGGATCGATGCTCATGATATCAATCACTAGATTGTCTGGTCCAGCCTCGATTATTTATAGCTGAAATATTGCTGAGTGCGGCGATAAACAACAAACAAACAAACTTTCAGGATAAGAAATGGTCGTTGTTCCACATGCTCCAAAGCATACACCGGAAAATAAGCCGCACTATGTGAGTGATTCGTTAAGTTAACTGTCATTCAGTTCAAGTCCTTTAAGCTGCTGTGTCTTTTTAAATAAAAGGTTCATTATACAAATGATATTCAAGCTGTGTCTTTCTTTGATGACGACGAAAACCAAACAAAATCTATAACCTGCAATGATATGTTTATGACGATATGTTATGAAACGTTATCCTTAAGCTATGGGGTTGACATGCTTGCCGTACAAGGCGACTAACGGGATCGGGTGGTCAGGCTCGCTGACTTGGTTGATGCACGGTCATCGATCCCAATTGCGTGAATCCATGCTCATGATATCAATCACTGGATTGTGTGGTCCAGACTCGATTATTTACAGACCGACGTCATATAGCTCGAATATTGCTGAGTGCGGCGTTAAACAACCAACCAACCAACCATCCATCCTTGAACTTTGAAATGTAATACTGTGAGCCAATTCTTGTTTATACAAACTCATACAGACAGTTACGATATTGAAGACGGAACTTAGAACACATTTTATGTGCCATGCGGATTAGCTACATATGTTTTATTCCATTGTGTGATGCCAACGTGTGGTACACATGTGTGATACATACGTGTAATACATACGTGTAATACATATGTGTGGTACATACATGTTTTGTTTGTTTGTTGTTTAACGCCGCATTCCAGCTATGGGGGCGGTCTGTAAATAATCGAGTCGTAACCAGGCAATCCAGTGATTGACGTCATGAGCATCGATCCACGCAATCCAGTGCGGCGTTAAACAACAAACCAACCAACTATGGGGTTGTTTAACGAAGACAATAAATGCAGGTGAATCTGTAAGGTATGGTGTTCTCTACAGAATGTGTATTGTTGTGTATGGTGCAGTGTAGAGAAACATGGGTTTGACGGCGCGTTCAGCAGTACTAGTTACATCACGGCGTGTCAGCTTGGCGTAGAGGGAAAGCCCGAAGTGATGCAGGGTTTGGACGTACCCATTTTGGTGATAAACCAGGGATACTAATCAGGGAATATAGGATTCGAACTCACGATCCATGAGCGCCTAAAGGACATAGCTCTACACACGTCGTTGCTGCGCCTTGAGACTAACGCGTAGTTTCTGAAAATATTAAATTTGATCGAAACAAATAACTCCATTTAAATTGAAAAGGAGCCTAGTCAGATGAGACATGAATCTGATTAAAATCTAGACTTGCTTCATTTAAGGCTTTTGCATTACAAAGACTGGGCGTAGGGGAAAATAATGTTTCAGGAACATTGATACGACTACTGCATCTCAGACGAGAGGGCTACCTGCGCTCCGGCGGTGTTCGTTGAGGTGCATTTTACGACTGCTTCTTCTGCCATAGGACTTTGTCATAAACAGGACATTTTTATGTCAAGGCTTCAAAACACGGACAACTTTTTTCTGTACAAGGAGACGCAAAAAAATAAATTTGTTTTTTAAAGGCACCTTTAGTCGAGACATCTAGTATGCCCAGCGAATAATTTCCTGAAAGAATTTTTGTTTTAATTCACAGTCCCATAGAATTTCATATGGTCAGTCCCTAAATAAAGTGTAGAATACGTTTCATGAATACCGTTTCATGAATACATTTCCAGTTGCCGTTTTGTTTACAATAGGAGCACCATTCCAATTTACTTAAAGCTGCTGCGATGTACAGAAGATCCCTCTGATCCCTTAAAGGGGAAGTGTACACGCAAAAATTACTTTCTTTCTTTTTCTAAACAAAACGCAATTTTAGAATTAGTTAGTATCTGTGTTTGAAAATATACACTCATTTTTTTCACAGTGAAAGTAGGAAGCTCACAATAGTGTGAAAATGATATGCCGTTATGAGGCCTTCGTTTTTCGAGCTAAACAGGCCTTAGTTATCTCCCTTAGATTATGACGTAATTGGTGCCAATTCAACTGGGTCCCTGTCTATTCTGAACGCAAAAGATATCAAGTACAAGTTTTCGGTAAAACAACATGGCCTACGACAAACTCCGGCGCAGTGGTGACTCAGCATAACACTATGCTGGCTGGCATCTGAGACGCTAGAATCACACACCTGTACCTACACCACGTGAAGCGGCTCTAACAAAGCATGATGACGTCATTATGTTTATCAATTGGCACCAATGACGTCATATTGCAAGGGGCATAAGCCATGGTGTTTTTGTTATGGAAATAGAACACTTGGTAAATGTGAAAAATATAAATCGTTTTAATGCAAAACATATGTTGATTAATTGTGATATTTTTATATTTTTGTCTATGACACTTCTAGGTTAACACTATTATTGTGGAAAAAGTACAAGAAAATAAGGTTCATTTCCGTGTGAACTTGCCCTTTAAACTGATCGTCAGCACATAGGCCTTGAAGAAGAAGACCCAGGAAACACAGGAATCGAAGTTCTAATTGAAACAATGAATTTGTATGAGAGTAATAGTCAGAGTCATGTGGTTGTACATAGTAGATGCATTGTTAACCGTAGACTGACATTTAGTCCCAGAAATTAATTTAAAGTCAATCTAGACTTGCCAAATGAGTTAAACTCCTTTTTAATTTCTTCTCAAGAGTCTGGGAAACAGATTATGTGGGTGAGTGAGTGTGGTTTTACGCCGCTTTTAGCAATATTCCAGCAATCTCACGGCAGGGGACGCCAGAAATGTGCTTCACACATTGTACCCATGTCGGGAATCGAACCCGGGTCTTCGGCGTGACGAGCGAACTCTTTAACCACTTGGCTACCCGGCCGCCCCCAGATTATGTGAACCGCAGCGTCAAAGTAAAAGTAGTCATAGATGTTTGGCGTTTAATTTTACGCCGAAGTCTCGAGATTGTTAATCTTAAATCCTTTCAAATTATAACATACGCTTTTCAAAGGGCATTTTACGCGTTTCCCCTTCTCTAAAAACGTTGTCGACAGCAGTATGTTGATCGAAGCGCACGTAAAATCTCCCCATTTAAGCCACCAGGTCTTTCTCATTTCATTTCTTTCTTTGGGTTATAAATTAAATTCAGCTCTCGTTATGACCCTCGCAGAGTATGACGAAGAGCTCCTTATCGAGAATATTAAATAACTGTTATCAACATATGAATAATAAATAAATGTCCATATTGTTCAACATTCTCCCTTGATTTCCTCGGGATTCATCAGAATCAATGACTGCCCGTTCCACTCCTGTCTGCTTCCCTGACCCTAGAAAATAAATGAAAAAAACCTCGTCTTGTATAATTTGGCAAGTCTAGATTACCTCAGTTCTAGGCTGAAATAAAGAAATTTTCTGGACTGCATTTGGATTTATTTTTTTGTCTGTCTGTCTGTCTGTCTGTATGTATGTTGTTTAACGCCGCACTCAGCAATAGACCAGCTACATGACGGCGGTGTGTAAATAATCGAGTATGGACCAGACAGTCCAGTGGTTGACATCACGAGCATCGAGATTCGATGACATGCATCAACCAAATCAGTGAGCCCCGCCACCCGATCCCGTTAGTCGCCTCTTAGGACAAGCATAGTCTCCTTTCACGGCAAGCATGGGTTGCTGAAGACCTATTCTACCCCGGATCTTCACGGGTCTTTTATTTTCTATTGTATAGACACATATGTTCTTTAAAAAACATTTTATATCTGGGACTAAGAAAATAGTCTACCACTACCTCCATACTATCAGACCCAAAACCACAAAACACAAACCACAAACCACAAACCACAACCCAAAACCCAAAACCCAACCTCAACTCCTCAAGCATTCCCCACACCAGTCTGACATTTAACCTGCTCCGGGGGACAACGCACGAACGCAAACCCCTACCCGCGGCCACAATCCCTTTGTGCGTATTCTATATACATGTATACGTCTTTCCTTCTGCTGTGTCCTTTTCAACCCTATAAATCAACAAAGCACTGTTGATACCAACGGTAGTCACGTGACACACATACACCCAAGTGACAGCGCACTGACGGTATCGCGTGCAGACAGTCGGGTGTCGATGCACATGTCATATATAGCGTGGTGTCAATCAATCAAAGAAAAGCGTATATATCACGGCAATAGTGAGACGAGATTGATGGTATCGATTGTGATTTTCTACCGCACACCTACACATGCAGAATGTATGGGACACCGGGTGTGAATTTCATTGCTTGTCGCGGTATGATTGCTATTACTATTAGGATTAATCAGATATCAGTTTATATGTCATCGATGTTGGTTGGTTGGTTGGTTGGTTGTTTAACGCCTCCCTCAGCAATATTCCAGCTATATGACGGCGGTCTGTAAATAATCGAGTCTGGACAAGACAATCCAGTGATTGACATCGTGAGCATCGATCCACGCAATTGGGATCGATGACATGCATCAACCAAGTCAGCGACCCTGACCACTCGATCCCGTAAGTCGCCTCTTACGACAAGCATGGGTTGCTGAAGACCTATTCTACCCCGGATTTTCACGGGTTGGTATGATTACTATTACTATTAGGATTAATCAGATATAAGTTTATATTTCATCGATGTCATGCGCCATTAATTATATATTCGAAATTTTAAATATTAAATTTTTAAATATCCATGTGAAAGAAGATATACCCCACAACGATACATGCCGACGCTTGGGTCGTGTTCTCATTTGACATAAGTTGCATTAAAATATTTTTTAAATAATTAGAATGATATTTGTTTTATATGGCAGATGTATTTAGCACTTTAACGAAACGTTTCTTTGTTTGAATTGTGATATATTTATTGGCTCGGGCCAATACAAGTCATTCAATACTTTGTTGTCTTTAAATTCTAGATTTAATTTTATGAGGTTAACTGATATAGCAATTAATGATTAGTAGAATACTTTAATTCCACCGCGATTATGTCTCCGTTTGACACAAGTCACTGATATAACACGTCAAGACCTAGCCTGAAAATGCGCCCCTGGGCCGACATGCATAAAGCAATCTCAGCGCTAAGACTATTATAAGTCTATGTTAAAATATGGGAGTTAAGATGGCCTTAGCGCTAAGAACTCTTCGTGCAAGTGAGCCCAGGGTGCCGTTGTCAAAGCGATCTTAGCGTTAATGTTACTCCCATTCCTTAAAACAGCCTTACGACAGTCGTAGCGCTAAGGTTGTTTTGTACAACGGGATCCAAGTTCTTGGGCAAAATACCCCTTTAAAATCCGTATATCTTAAAATAAAACATCTACTATAATTCTTACCTACGGTGCGATATTGACAGCTGCATATTCCATGTACGTAATTTGCGGACGAGTGAGTGAATGTTGTCAAGGCAACCAAATCAACCAAACCAGTGACTGAAAGGATGAGCAACGATCCACACCAATAGGATACGATGACTCGTAATCAGCCATGTCACAGAGTATGACCGCCAGATCCACGCTTGAAATCCTCGTCTCTTACGTCAAGCATGACGTACTTAGGACCTACCCATGCTTGTCGTAAGAGGCGATTGGCGTATGGGTGATATGGCTGGCTGGTATATCGATTGCATGTCATCGTATGTCAACTGAGTAGATTGATGCTCATGATGTCAATCACTGGATTTTCTGTTCCAGACTCCTTTATTTACAGACCCGCAGTCACATAGCCGGAATGTTGATGAGTGTGGCGTAAAACAACAAACAAACAAACAAACCTCGTCTGTCACTTAGCTGAGGTAACCGCGAGTATCTGTTGACTATGAAAAATCATATGGGCCTACTACTACTACTACTACTACTTCTACTACCAACATCATCAACAACACCACTACTACTTCTACTATTACCACTACTACATCTACTACAACCACTACTACCACTATTACCGCCACAACTACTACAACCACTACTACCACTACTACCGCCACTACAACTACTACAGCTACGTTTCCTTTTTATCAAGAGGGCACAGGTGGCCCTTTTTTTCTAAGGCGCTGTAAAACGCTATGCAAATGAGCTCCTTGCATCGGAGTCCGTTCATAGTGGGTTTCAAATATTTAAAAATCATACTAATTATTATCCTTGGTCTGTCAGCACTATATGCTCGTGGGTTTCAACAAAACGGTAGGAGACCTGCATGACTTCGGGCTTTCATACATCAAGCGGACAGGCCGTGATATGAATGCAGTAGGGTTACTGTTTAACGCGACATGTAACACAACTCACTTTCTGACTTCTCCGATTGCACACGCTTCATATACTGTTTTTTTTTGTTTTTTTTTGGGGGGTTGTTTTTTTTTTGGGGGGGGGGGGGGGTTGTATCGCCACACTCAGCAATATTCCAGGTATATGACAGCGGTCTGTAAATAATCGAGTCTGGACCAGACAATCCACTGATTGACATCATGAACATCGATCCACGCAATTGGGATCGATGACATGCATCAACCAAGTCAGCGAGCCGGACCACCCGATCCCGTTAGTCGCCTCTTACGACAATCATAGTCGCCTTTTACGGCAAGCATGGGTTGCTGAAGACCTGTTCTACCCCGGATCTTTACGGGTCGCTTGATATACTGCCTACTGTTGAGTGTCACAGCCACTCAGCGCCGACTTCAAGTTGACACTATATCCCTGTATTGGATGGTGATTGTCAATTTATGGCTCCATATCTGTTCAACTACATCGTAAACGTCAGCTCAACGCCTGACTTATATTTCATCCTGGCACTATAGATACGATCTGCGCTGTCTGTGTACAAAACCCGGAATAAGGGATTAAAGTTAGTGGCTTGGGACAGTGGTGCACTGATGCCCTCTGTGTACAAGACTGGGCTCCTGTCTATAAGTAGGCCAAATGCGCACTCTTGTTGCGCAAACCGTGTAACCAGTCTATCTGGGAATTGGACTGAACCATGGGTACCCGTGTTAGAACATGTCCCCGGGCCAATTCGAACTCGGAATGCCTAGTTTCCTTGTGGTATATGCGAAATCAGCTTCCATATTTGTTGTTGCTAGAAAGTAAACAACAACAAAAACACAAATGTTAAGACATATATTGTTGTATATGATAATCAGTGTGGTGCTGATTAATTCATTCTAATTATGTAAATACGCCACAATCAGAACAGTGAGTGAGTGAGTGAGTTGGGTTTTACGCCGCTTTTAACAGTATTCCAGTTATATCACGGCGTGTCAGCTTAATGTGAGAGGAAAGCCCGAAGTGATGCAAGTCTCAGACGTTTACCACTTCGGTGAAACCCACGAACACGGGTATGGTGCTGACAAACCTAGAAACATAATCGGGGCGAACCAGGATTCGAACCCACAATCATAGGTTTCTGGCGTGCCCAAGGGACGCAACTCTGCACAGCGAATCGCGGCGCCTTAGTCGACTGGGCCACCCGTGCCCCCTAATCAGAACAGTAATATTCCAGCCCTATGACATCGGACTGTAGATGATCAAGTCTGGATCAGACAAACTGGTGACTGACATCATGAGCATCGATCCCCGCCAATGGGATACGAAGACACCAGTCAACCAAGTCACCAAGCCTGACCACATCTTTATCAGTACTCGTCTCAGCGACCTTATCCTGAGTAAACGGAATTTAGAATAAGATATCTTAACAACTTCAATCATGTATGATTAAAATCCTCAATCGGTCACTTACCTATTTCAGGGGCGGTGGGGTAGCCTAGTGGTTAAAGCGTTTCCATGTCACGCCTAAGGCCTGGGTTCGATTCCCCACATGAGTACAATGTGTGAAGCACGTTTGTGGTGTTCTCCCGCCGTGATATTGCTGGAATATTGCTAAATGCGGCGTAAATCCTTACGCACTCACTCACCTATTTCAAAACCAATGATATTGTCTACATGACACTTTTTTATGGATAGCAACGTCTTTTATTCTTTGTACGACGTTTCAGCGCTACTTTTCATCAGGTGAACGTTATTGTTATTTCTATATTAATTTCCATTATAATATGATATGATTCCACGTTTAATATGTTATATAATGCAATATGCATTGAATAATTAATAGACGTAAACTCTTGTATTTCTTCTCATATATTAGACTAAAATATCAAATACACTTAATAAATTTTGTTTAATAATATAACGATTGCATTCATTGTAAAAGAAATTGTCATTGTTCATTTCATATTGTAAAAGAAATCGGCATATCAGAGACTATATATATACTACCATATACTACCATACTGTCATATCATGACAGATTAATAATAGTAATATGAAACAATCGAGTGGTCCTTGAGTTCTTTTGGGTGGTATAAGCCTCTGCTTAAAAAAATAATCAAAAATGCAAAATAACGCGGGACTTCGAAGAGATCCTTGTCTCACCCCAAGCGTACGATTTAGCACAGTGATAGTATATATACAGCATTTTGATAATACATGTTAAAGCACGTCTCGCGCTGTGCATTGAAAGCGTTTGTGTTGGATTAATATATGTCTTTCAGTGTCTCCTGGCTGACCATGTTATTCCTCGTGTATACACCGCTCGGGGCCCCCTACCGACACCATTGTGTCAATAATTAGCTCTCTTATAAACGTACAGCTAGAACACATGAAGAAATTCGGAGGCAGATTATTCGGGACTTGATATTTTAACCGGATAATTGACGGCTGCGCTATTTCAAGCCTGGGATACGCTGCGATCGTGGTGTAGTGCGGGTATTGACAGAGCTGTTTGTTTGTGTGTGACACTACTGAGAAACATTTCGTGATCAGGGTGATAGCGGCCACTGGCTTATTGTGACCGTTTCATGTGATACAGGTAAACTTTCATGGATACTGCCGCTTCACGTGTGTGGAGCAAGTTCTAGCGATATGGTTTGTATGTACGGGTGGGTTTGACGGCTGTGATACACCTTGGGGGTTAAAGCCAGACATTGACAAAAGAGGCAAATATGGCGCTTATGTCTTCAAAGGGACTCCACGAGGACGAGTTGATAAAAAGGCTGGAGAAGCTCTCTCGCAATTATGACTTAGCGACCATGAAGATCTTCATAGCTGTGGAAAGTTTAGGTGAAAGTTTAGTTTACAGTACGTACAACAACGAGCGAAGGAACAAATGGGAGTTCTTCCTCACACGGAAGGAAGCGTGTCGTTTAGATCTCAACCGACATGAGAAAACGCGAGAGAAATACAAACAGTTTCTCTACAGCACGCCTAGAGAAGAACAGGGTCGACAGTTCCACGCCGCAGTGCTCGCCATGATGAGGAAGAAGGGCGCTGTGGATATGTTCCGCCATCTTAAGCCGTACGAGGACGTCGAGTCGACGTTCAGCGGTCATCTTTGTAAGCTGTTTGACAAGAAAGTGGAGACATGGTTTGATACTTTTGATGCACTAGCGGTCAATCTGGTGGCCCACGTCAAGGTTTCCACGTTTACCCGGGTCCTAAATGGTCAAATTGATGCTCTGTGTCGACGCGATGGCCATCTGTACGTCGTCAATGTGAAGGTCACGGGCCAGGAGACTCCGCGACCTATTGACCTCGCCGAGCTGTGCATGTGCAAGGCTATGACGATCCAGAACGGGCTGGAAGGACCTGACAAGGTTCGGTTGTCCCTTCTGATCTGCCATCTGAACGAGGATCGCCCAGTTCTGCGCCTATGGTCGTACAGCCCCTCGGATGAGATGGAGCAAGCCATTCGAGAAGGCGATATTGATAAGATGATAGACTGTGGGAAGCTGTCGCAGTATCATGAGTTCTGGAAGGCTAACGTCCATCTTATTGGCGAGGTCAAGACAGACCGACTTTATAACGGGTATTGATGAAGCTTAGTTCAGGGATGAGTGTGATCGTGCTCGAGGACATTGCTTTCAGCACTGATGGATCGCTGTGATAACGTAACGTCTGTGATAACGAAAGGCCGGCGCCACTAGTGTAGTTACTCAAAGTAAAGAGGGTCGATTCTGATGCAGGAACAGTGATATGAATTTCAAGCGAACAGTCGTGTCTGTGTGAGTTTCAAACGGAACATCTTTCCCAGGTACATTCAACTCGGACCCGAATGACGCAGCCTGCACGCAACAGTGCGTGCTTAGAGATCGGGAACCCTACAAGTGTTTCTATTTAACGTGTGTAAATATATTACAATTACCTGTCAAAATAGAGTCTAAGTGCTTGGTACATTACCCAGCGATAAACTGTAAGTAATATGATCCACGATACCGTGTTGCCAGCAAGTTGTAGCTTAGGACATTGTGTTAGTATTTATGCATTTTGTGGTAGCTAGTATTTATGATTTTTACTTTTTTTTCATAATGGGTGGCCAAACTGTCTCAAACTGTAGATATAGTGCGATATATAATTCGTTATTATATGAATGTTGCTATTTATTAGGCCGTCCGTCCAAAACACATAAAATGTAACTTAGATAAATATATGATGTATATTCCGTATGATAGTAGTAGATCAAAGGCAAAGAAAGAACAGTATTGTCAAACTTTAAAGTATCCGGAATTGATGTTGTAGCCAAAAAATGGGTCTTTCTAAAAAATGTTTTCATCAGTTGCACTAAAAAATTATTAATTTGATCTTCAGATATCATTTTTAAATATGCATGTTTGTCAGTATTGATTCGACACTATTTTCAGATATTGACGTTATCAGTTTACTATGGCTTCAAGTACAGTATCAGTTTATTTATCAGTTTACTATGGCTTCAAGTACAGTGTCAGTTCACTCTTGCCAATCAGTCTCCACAGTTCGACTTTCACATATTTTATTAAATGCTAGTTGTGTATATAGATGTATTTGTTTAATTTAATACTACTGAGTTTGTATGTTTCATATGTACTCCATATCAATCAGAAATCTTGTCATTCAAAATAAATACTTTATCGTCTAAAGTTGTTGTCATACACAATGGACGTCTTAACGCAAGGAAGGAGAGAGTGGTCTTTGCTAGATAGATCGTGTGCCACCTTGGTGTTTCGGTGGCCATGCATTTTGTTTGGATTAGGGTTATGTGAATATGATATATCATAATATTTAGTAGTGTCTGACGAAGTTTATATTTCATAGGTGCGAATGTGCTAAATGTGTGTCCTATCACATAGGAATCTTTGCTTATTGTATGTTTCGTAACTTGGCATATTTCATATCCTGAATCATTTCATATCGTATGTCCTGAATATTTTCATATCACATCTTGAATCTTTTCTTATCACATGTCCAGAATTTTTACTTATTACATGTCCTGAATCTTTTCATACCACATGTCCTGAATCTATTTATACCACATGTCCTGAATCTTTTCATATCACATGTCCTTAATCTTTTCTTATCACATGTCCTGAATCTTTTCTAATTACATGTCCTGAATCTTTTCATATCACATCCTGAATCTTTTCATATCACATATTCTGAATCTTTTCTTATCACATGTCCTGAATCTTTTCAGATCACATATCCTGAATCTTTTCTTATCACATATCCTGAATCTTTTCAAATCACATATCCTGAATCTTTTCTTATCACATGTCCTGAATATTTTCATATCACATATCCTGAATCTTTTCATATCACATGTCCTGAATCTTTTCATATCACATATTCTGAATCTTTTCATATCACATGTCCTGAATCTTTTCATATCACATATTCTGAATCTTTTCATATCACATGTCCTAAATCTTTTCATATCACATATTCTGAATCTTTTCATATCACATGTCCTGAATCTTTTCATATCACATATTCTGAATCTTTTCATATCACATATCCTGAATCTTTTCAGATCACATGTCCTGAGTTTCCATATCATATGTCCTGAATCTTTTCACATCACATGTCCTGAATCTTTTCATATCAAATATTCTGAATCTTTTCATATCACATGTCCTGAAAATTTTCATATCACATGTCCTAAATCTTTTCATATCACATATTCTGAATCTTTTCATATCACATGTCCTGAGTTTCCATATCATATGTCCTGAATCTTTTCATATCACATATCACACATTGCATGACAGGTCTAGCCTGATGAGTGAGTGAGTGAGTTGGGTTTTACGCCGCTTTTAACAGTATTCCAGTTATACCACAGCGTGTCAGCTTAATGTGGGAGGAAAGCCCGAAGTGATGCAGGTCTCAGACGTTTACCACTTTGGTGAAACCCACGAGCACGGGTATGGTGCTGACAAACCTAGAAACATAATCGGGGCGAACCGGGATTCGAACCCACAATCATAGGTTTCTGGCGTGCCCAAGGGACGCAACTCTGCACAGCGAATCGCGGCGCCTTAGACGACTGGGCCACCCGTGCCCCCTCTAGCCTGATGATGTATTGTAGTGAGAAGAAATACAGAAAATGCAAGCTTCATATCATACTAAACATACTTAACCAAAGTTGAAATATTCCCTTATGACTCAATTATCCCAAGACAGTGTATGCATGTACACATTAACCTACCCCATGAAGTCAAGACCACACTCAGTGAACTGTACCGAAGTGCATGAGAACACAAAAGGGGACCTTTATCAAACACTGCTCAAATCAACATCTACCTACACAGTAGCATGCCCTGATCTGGGGGCATTAAAATACAATAGAAGGATATCAGGAGCTAGACAGCCCAGAACATAAGTAGCAATACTTAAAGCAACTGAAAAACACAAACACAGCAGAGAAATCCCCACTGAAGATAACAGCCTACAGAAGGCTTTCATGTCTGAGTTATCAGCCATGGTGTGAAGGCTAGACTCAGGACACCACTAAGTCAGCCCAATCCGGTGCTCCTAGACAGCTGAATTTACTTGGTGGTAACCCATTGCTGGCTGGTGACAGATTTAGGGGTATTTGCCTGGGCACATTGCTGAGGTACTGGGATTAGTGTTTATACAATGAACTACTTTCTCTTTACATAGGTAAGACACCATAGCTGGTGTTAACCTTTCCTTGAAAAGGCTATGGGAATATTGTTGTAGGAGTTGACTGACAGTCAATACTGACAAAGTGTCAGTGGTAGTATTAAAGATAGATAACGCTTTAGACTGCATTAACAGAACTTAGGTGGCACTAAGGTGAACTCGGGGCGGTCAGGTAGCCTAGTGGTTAAAGCGTTCGCTCGTCACGCCGAAGACCCGGGTTCGATTCCCGACATGGGTACAATGTGTGAAGCGCATTTCTGGTGTCCCCTGCCATGATATTGCTGGAATATTGCTAAAAGCGGCGTAAAACCATACTCACTCACTCACTAAGGTGAACAACTAAGGGAGATAATTCCTTTTGTATTTCCTTAGAGGTGAGGTGAAATGGGGTTTAACGTCGCATCCAAGATTATTGCACTTATATAGAGACGCGTGTGTGTGTGCATGCCCGGACTGATGCTGATTTATAGTGCTAGCTCACTGAGATACAATGCCTCAGTTTAACATGGATACCACACTCAGACACAGACACAGACTCCGAGCCGACCAGTCCTTGTTATAGCCCCTTAATGTCAAGCGCCAGACAGGGTAACAACAAGTACCATCTTTTAAGGTCTTTTGGTATGAAGCAGCTAGGGAAGTTTTCCTTAAGGACATAATGTGAAGTCAAAGGTAAAGTTAAATGCGGTTTAATGTCATGTTCAAGATTTCAAAACCTACAAAGCGACGTGCATGCATGGATGTGTGTGTGTGTCTGTTTGTACTAGTCTGGACTTACAGTTTTATAGTGCTAATCCACTGAGATACCATGCCGCAGTTTAACATGGATACCACACTCAGACACAATATACTGACTCCATGATGACCAGTCCTTGTTTTAGCCCCTTTATGCCGAGCGCCAGGGACCCGTGAAGATCCGGGGTAGAATAGTTCTTCAGCAACCCATGCTTGCCGTAAAAGGTGACTATGCTTGTCGTAAAAGGCGACTAACGGGATCGGGTGGGCAGGCTCGCTGACTTGGTTGATGCATGTCATCGATCCCAATTGCGTGGATCGATGCTCATGATATTAATCACTGGATTGTCTGGTCCAGACTCGATTATTTACAGACCGCCGTCATATAGCTGGAATATTGCTGAGTGCGGCGATAAACAACAAACCAACCAACCAACCAACCAACCAACCGAGCGCCAGGCAGAGTAACACGTCATTTGTTATGACATTGTCGGTGATTGAACCACCAGTCTAAGTTATCTTCCTCCCTCCAGGCAGACGCTGCATCTATAAGCAAGGATTATTATGTCCTACCTAAATATCATCCCGGGGGAAGTTTTACTCTAAAGTATAGTATCCCACCTTAGTGCCACACTGGTATGGGTTCAAATTCATTAGGGAGAATCATCTTGACACTAGAGAATTTCATCCCCAGGATAAAAACTAGGGTAGGATAATATTCACTCTTACACTTCCACTTGTCCAAGGACATGGTCTGAGATTTAATAAGCAACTGTAAATAATCGAGTCTGGACCAGACAATCCAGTGATTGATATCATGAGCATCAATCCACGCAATTGGGTTCGATGACATGCATCAACCAAGTCAGCGAGTCTGACCACCTGATCCCGTTAGTCGCCTTTTACGACAAGCATAGTGGCCTTTTACGGCAAGCATGGGTTGCTGAAGACCTATTCTACCCCGGAATCTTCACGGGTCCACAAAAGAGCGAAACTGAAACATCGTCCTTGGGGAATCAGGGGAATCAATACACAAATTACATATACAAGCGGTAGTATTTCCATAGTGATCCATTCAGTCCCCTCTTACACCCAGCATAGGTTGCTGGGGATCTATTCCATAATCCCCATGAGGGCAGACACTCCCAGCTTCAGCTAGTTTCAGGTATTCGTATGTAGATTACCTTCTCCTTCCATCCTGAACCACTAGAGCTGATCATGTGTCATGAGCAATGGTCCATGCTGTTGGAGCATAATGACACACAATCAGCCAGGTCACATACATTGTGACCAACCAATCCACATCAAGCTGCTCTTATGTTTGTTTGTTGTTGAAGTGATCGATTGTGAGGAAAGATCCACATCCTCGGAGTACAAGGACACACTATCAAGCAAGTCCCTAAGTCTGATCACCGGACCCATTAAGTTGCCTCTTACGACCAGCAAAGGTTGCTGAGGACCGATTTTAACCCTAAGGCATGGGAGTTAACTGACTCTAAAAGTCCAGTTTCCACCCTTGCCGAACTAGGCTCGAGTTTCTGGGCTCGATAATACCGCCACCAGTGGCTATTACGAGTAATGTACCTTCTATGTCTCTCCCATTAGATTCAACTTCTCATATCACTTGCGTTTGCTTCAAACAAAATGGTTGCGCCCTGTTAAGACCATCTGATCGATGATCCAGATCTATATTGTAATATAATGGGTCTTACCTCGCGAAGTGCAATAATCACATGTGCACCTTGACTAAAAACATGAAAAGATTTGGAAAATATCTGTCGATGTCCGGTACACATCCTTTGCAAATCCTGCAGTCGACTGAAAATCTGCATTTTGCATGAACCAGATGTTGATTTCGTTACGCGACTCTGATGACAATGCATAGACTCCTTAGTCTACCCAAAACATAACTCCATGAAACCAGCATAGTTCGGCAAGGGTGTAAACTGGACTTTAACAGTCAGTTAACTCCCTTGCCTCAGGAAGATGATTCTAACCTAGAATCCACCCAGGGTCACCTCATATGACCAGCACTGGACACTGGAGATCTAATCTCCATGATATGGTTGACACATCAACAAAACTTCTTGAGGATGAGTTTATTATCATTCCACCAGATGAGCCTCTGCCATTGTGAACACCTCAACAATGTAAAAACATATTTTGACAACAGAACAATCTCAATATAACAATAACCACAATGTACAAGGTGCACTTCATTGTATCGAAAAAGATCTTTAACTTATCTTACAATTGTTGTGATAACATATCATGCTAATATCAAGACCTGAATAATTAACTCAACCAATATAATATCTAAACACTTCTCTGAATAAAAAGAGTGCTTTTCAGATCTGATTTTTGCCACAGCTGTCAATTAGTTATCTTTTGAAATTTCGCCTAAGGAATAATTTCACTTCAGTTCAAATATTCTATATCTAAACAAAATGAAACAACAATTCATTAGTTCCTCCATCTGCAATAACATACAGCCTTAGAGATTTTGAACACTTTTTCAACACTAGTCCAGAGGACTAGTGCAAACCTTATGTCACTAGTCCTCAGAGTCTGTAGTTAGCCCTGCTTGAACAAGACAAAAATGTGTACTACTGCCAGTCTTAAGCTCCAATTTGTAGCAAAATTGAAGCCCTGAGAACTGGTTTAGAATTATAGCCCTTGAATGCTACTAGTCATTGAGGATTACCATCACTGGATTTTACTTGACCTCAGCACAATTTAGTAGTCTCAGGCTAGCAGACTAGCATGAATTTCGAAGGCTGAATATATATAGTGAAGCCTTGTTAATCTGGTTGCCCCATTCCTAGTGAAATCTATTTAGATTATCAGGTGATTTCTGGATCAACAAATCATTAATGAGGAGTAACATTGCCTAAAATATCTACTACACAAAAGAAGCTAAACACCCAATTCTTTCATATTACTATAGTTAATCTGGCTTATAGAACACTGGTTCTTTCATATTACTATAGTTAATCTGTCGGGGCTTATAGAACACTGTTTCTTTCATATTACTATAGTTAATCTGTCAGGGCTTATAGGACACTGTTTCTTTCATATTACTATAGTTAATCTGTCAGGGCTTATAGAACACTGTTTCTTTCATATTACTATAGTTAATCTGTCAGAGCTTAAAGAACACTGGTTCTTTCATATTACTATAGTTAATCTGTCAGGGCTTATAGGACACTGTTTCTATCATATTACTATAGTTAATCTGTCAGGGCTTATAGGACACTGTTTCTTTCATATTACTATAGTTAATCTGTCGGGGCTTATAGGACACTGTTTCTTTCATATTGATGTTGATCTTTCATGGCATGTCACATTAACTATAGTAATATGAAAGTATCAGGACCCACTTGCACAAAGCGATCTTAGCGCCAAGACTATCATAAGCTTATGTTAAAGCATGGGAGTTACCATCATCTTAGCGCTAAGATCGCTTTGTGCAAGTGGGCCCAGGTGATCCTTAACCTCTTTAAGCAGCATATATACTACTCAAAAGAAGTTAAGGATCACCCGATTCTTTCATATTGGTAATGTTAATCTGTCATGGCATGAGAGATTAACTATTGTAATGTGAAAGAATCAGGTGATCCTTAACTTCTTTTGAGTAGTATATATACATTCCCGACAAGATCGCCCAGAAGGCAAGGTTTCCACACTGACAAGGTGTCACTGTATAATAACAAGATAAAGTCCTGACAACTCTAATACCATATCAGTACAACTTACACCATACTTCATTAATGCTTAGTTAGAAACTATGTGCACACACATTTCCTCTTGTTAACATTGGAAGAACATTGTACACAGACACAGAATGAAACAGGGAAACAAATGAAGTATTTCAAAGTCGCGGATTCTTATACCCGAGATTACTGGATATCAAAATAGTCTACAGACAAAAATTAAATGTCAATGATTTGTAAACGCAGTTGAAATAGTCACGTTTTGTAAAATCAAAATTTTTCGTTGATGAAATTGAGATTCTTTACCACCCTAAAATCTTCAATGTAAGAGAGATTTATGAAGTTTTGGCAAAATTATAAACCAAGCACCAACCCTATACTGGCAATTGTGGAATGG
Organism: Haliotis rufescens; assembly: GCF_023055435.1. Classification (NCBI taxonomy): domain Eukaryota; kingdom Metazoa; phylum Mollusca; class Gastropoda; order Lepetellida; family Haliotidae; genus Haliotis; species Haliotis rufescens. Next base: position 1,190,531 of record NW_025964212.1, on the reverse strand, counting down.
ACCAAAGAGAAAATGTAATAAGATCATTAAGGTCTTAGTAGACAATGTGCTATAATACAAGCATCCTTCTCAAGTGAGTGAGTAGAGTTTTATGGCACTCTCACATGGCAGTCGGACTCCTGGGTTTAGCTTCACATATCAGACCCAAGTGGGGAACCGAACATGGGACTTGAATGATGAGTGAACGCTTTAACCACAAGCCTACCCCACGGTACCTAGTTTCACATGAAAATGTAGGAAACATACTGTACAAAAAAAGTCAGGGATCATGAATACTTTCGGGATATTTTTTTTTTTTGTAGTGAAGACAGGACACACAATTTCATAAACTTATCCCCCCAAATATTCATGATCCCTAACTCTTTTTTTTTTCCTTTAAGGAAAAATGAAGAATAGTCTCAATATTATCTGACATAAAAATGATTACCATAAACAATCAAATAAACTGCAAAACAAAGAGTAAATATGATTTTGCCTGTTTGGACATAACTACTGTCATGAAGATTTTCAAATAGTAAATATGAAAAGCAGCCAATCAAATATGTTAATTATGCAAAACATCTGGAAGATGGAATGTTGATTGTATATTGGGTGTATATAAACACAAAGAATAAACATGAAGTCAACAAAAAGGCTGAAACAAGTAATACAGAGTACCCCAGACCAGGAATGTATTGCACACAAAATCCATTATGAAATAAATATCAAGGCCTGTTTCATAAAACAAATGTATCGTCTTAAAGGTAATTGGGTGTTGTGATGTTTGTACAATGTAGTCCAATGCTATTGACACGACACTTCAATCTTGGCATGGGATAACACTGTCAATGTGAATAAAACATGACCCTTAACAGTGACCTTGAACTGTGCATATCACATGGTGATCTTGAACTGTGCATAACACACGACCCTTAACAGCGACCTTGAACTGTGCATAACACATGACTCCTAACAGCGACCTTGAACTGTGCATGTGATGCATCTCCTCTGCATCTTTTTAAATGCTGCGTAGTTCAGACATTCTCTTCTGTGAATGCACACGTTTGTAATACATGTACATTTTAAACTGTTGGTTGTCATGTGGTATCGACGTTCCAGGTTGCGTTTGAACCCCCTTGACAGTGTAAGCATAAAAGGATTGAAAATACAGGTAGCTTATATAGAAGGGATGTTCGAATGAATATCAACGCTGCTGAAATCTAGTTATGTAACGATACTTCCTAGTCCCATACCAAGTTTGAAGAAAGTGGGATGAATAATATTTAACTAAATTGTACAAACACCACAACACTAATAACCTTCCAGACTATAGCTGTGACGAACTTAACCCCATAGCTTAACACTGACTTAAATACTGATACTGTAGTAGTCTGTGACTTTAGGCACAAGTCTGAATCCAGAGTCAAGCAAAATCTCTTCAGATCTTGGAACCTTTGCAAATAAAAGTCCATACATTAACACTGAGATCTACTGAAAATGATATCAAGTGACAGGTTCATCTAGCAGACTCAAACGTTTTTGGCACAGTCTGTGATAGTAGAAGTCCTACAATTGATTTGTGAAACAGAACCCTTACAATTTACAACTTAACATAATAACAAAATTGCATCATAACATGTCAAAATGGCATCAACGAAAAGTCTTGTCAAACCCATCTTAAATCAGTGATTGTAACATACATAAATATTTGATAATTATTTGTGATTTAAACTTAAAATAATATATTTAGGGTTATACTGCATATATTTTATACATAGTAGTACATATTTTGGCAGCAACTTCAACTTGCATGATATTGACGTTGTGAACCTGCCCTGTTCCCCTGTTTACACAATATAGCACATATACATAAGCTGAGGAAAAATAGTTTCTTATTATTCATCACTTTTCCCTTTATGTGAACACAGAACAAAGAATGCAAGTAAAGGTTCACATGTTATTGAAAATATGTTTCTGTCGTCCTGTTTATCGTCTAACGCCACATTGAGCAATATTCCAGCTGTATGATGGCGGCCTGTAAATAATCGAGTCTGGACCAGACAATCCAGTGATCAATATTGTCAGCAACAATCCACACCATCATGGCAACCAACCAAGTCACCAAGCCTGAACAACTGGGCCATAAGCCTGCAACAAGGGCCCACTTGCACAAAGCGATCTTAGTGCTAAGATGATCGTAACTCCCATACTTTAACATAGGCTTACAATAGTCTTAGCACTAAGATCGCTATGTGCAAGTGGGCCAATGTCCATAGCAGAACAATGGTGGGAAAGATGACGGAAATTGAAAAAACAGATTTCAATTTCAGATAGAAATATCACATGTTTGTGTCACAAAAAAGAGCTCAGAGAATCTCTTCATTTTCAGGGCCTGACACTAAAGAAATCTAGACTATTATAGACTTGCATGGGATTCTTTTGTTTCAGGTTGTGAATGAGAGACCACATGGGACACCATAGAGAGATATATATCAGTTTTATCCTATAGGGAGCACTAAGAACATCAAGATTGGACTACTGAAATGTGTATAAGCGACCAAAGTTTTTATTTCTGAAATTAGTCCAACATAATAATTTGGAAAAGGTTTGGAACATGACTAAAGCGAAAACAAGAAATACAAACCTCTTTCTGTTTTGAACAATTTCAACAAAGTATAAATTTTCAGAGACTAATTCCTGAATGTGACAACAAAAAAAGACATTGGTCAAAAATATTTTCAAGTGTTGGCTCCTCAAAGCTGTTCAGGCTCAGCCTAACTGATGGGTTCAAGGATTCATGATAAAAGCATTTTCTTGGGGGTTCAACAAAATGGAAGAAATGATGAAAAATGTAAATGACAGGATTAAGTAAAGAATAATATTGCACAACAAATGGATTTCTGAGTGTATCATACATAATAAGTACAATATTTAAAATCAATAGTGTTTCAAACAATTGCTGAAAATGCTGCAAAATATAACCCAACCTGATGTGAAGCGCAACCAATTTGAGAAATAAATTAAAATAAAGAAATGCACATACATAATAATCTTACATTTGCCTTGCATCATCACAACACTAATACTTACAAGGAACCTTGTAAACACAACGCAGGTTGGTGTACTTATCAACACAACTAAAAATATACACATCTGAAATATTTATCACAATGACACTTAACAACAAAGATTGAAATTTTCAAAATTATTTCGCTGACAATCATTGTCAGATAATACGTCATGGATGATGATCCAAGAATTAAAATGAGAGCATGAGAGGTGAAGGGGTTTTATTATTGGAATGAACTAGGTGAGCTTAACGTTCTTGGGCTCAACTCTCCTACAAATGACTTCAGTATTACAATGATCTCAAGTCACGATCTGTAGCGATCCCTAGCAAACAAACCTGGAATGCACACATTTAAGTCTCCTTTTTTTGGCCATGTGCTTAAAAAGCAGAAAGATAAACATTTGTGCATATGTTCAAATTTGTACCGTATTTTCTTGACTACAGTGCACACCCAAGCATATGCACACTCCCCTCTAAGGATGCAGAATTTAAAAAAAAAAGATTTCTGACTATCATGTGCAGTAGAAAACTACATCTTTATATCATAACATAGGATAGCTATGCGATAAATCGCAAAGAACAATGAAGAACATTGTTTTATCATGACGTTATTTCTGGAGATTCGAACATGTGTTGGAACGTCATGACGTCGTAAAATGTAAAATGGACGAGATTATTTTTGAGAGGGAAGTGTCTGGTAAGTTGCTCCCCATAGATGTAGCTGGAAGAAGCAGAATACGCTATGGCCAAACGATCACATCCAAAAGTGGAAGTGGGCGAGATTTGACAATCGGGATTGAGAGAAAAGGTGCAGATAATCGCCGTGAAAATTGTTGAGCATACCAAACTTAACCCCCCTGTAGATAAAATGGACTTGTCCGACATTGCCGAGGTCGGATTGTATTCAGGGAGTCATCATTATTAACATACAGGTAAATGTTTATAAAGCTTGTACATTTTATTGACATCCTTAAAAAGTCTGTACAAAATGTTGATATCTGCACCTCATGGTTTATTCTCCCTGCAGTGTTTTATTGTACGATAAACAGCTCCCACTCATCGCTTATTTCTTAATTCATGCATTGTGAATTTGGGCCAGTCCCACACTGCAAGTGCTATTGGACGCTTCAAGATGTACACAAAACCTACAGTACCTCAAATAGGGGACTTATTGGAGACTCACTGTGACAATTTTAACGCATATGACACACGCTGGTGAAAAACTATGTCATTGTTTGTCATGTTCCCTTTCAACAGAGCAAGACGTTGATGTTATTCAATTTATCTTAACTTACAACTTGTTTCTTTAAACTTTAAATGTTAAATTCAGGGTCATGTTTTGTCTCTAACTCCTTGTTTTGGATTTTTTCAAGACCAGTGCTTACATTTTGAATAAACTAAGACTCAATAAGAATGGGTGAAACCTGTCATTATGCCCAGAGTGAGTGAGTATGGTTTTACGCCACTTTTAGCAATATTCCAGCAACATCACGGCGGGGGACACCAGAAATGGGCTTCACACATTGTACCCATGTCGGGAATCAAACCCGGGTCTTCGGCGTGACTAGCGAACGCTTCAACCACTAGGCTACCCCACCGTCCCTCATTATGCCTAGAGATAAACTATGTGCATCCCAAGTGTCCCAATTTTCTGTATTCCTCGGTTTTCTGGACCAGATGAGAATTGCTTTAATCCCAAAGGGTCAGGTATGTCACACAAAGATATTTTTACATAGATAAAATCAGGTTAAAAATTAATTTCTATTTTCAATTTTCCGCAATAATGACATCCACCCAATGGTAAAGTGATGGTCCACAAGGAAATAGCATTCCTCAATTTAACAAGAGTCTGAGGATTTTCATACTTTCCAGCCCCGGAAATCCCCACACAATAAACTACAGTCTTGTATGCAGGACGTTGACCTGAAACACATGCAATGCTGTGATCACTTGTGGAGAGCATCTTCATCCCCTGCAGACCATGATGCTAATGATACAGTACATGTGAAATGATATGACACTGATACCACTACCTCTCACATCAGAAGTGTCAACCAAAGACTACTGAGCAGAGATATGACACCGTCAGGAATAACATACACAACTCACAGGTCCATCAAAACACAGATACAATAGGAAAATATACTTTAAAATAGTTTCATGATAGGTTCTTTCATTTGTGGTCAGTTAACCTTGTTAATAAACATAACCTTGGGATAAGGAAAGATAAACCATCTCCTCAAGCAGCATTATCCATATACCCTGTTTGTTTGTTTGTTTGTTTATTTGTTTGTTTGTTGTTTAACGCTGCACTCAGCAATATTCCAGCTATATGATGGCGGTCTGTAAATAATCAAGTCTGGATCAGACAATCCAGTGACTGACATCGCAAACAACAATCCATCGGGTACGAAGACACGTCTTTGACCAAGTCACCAAGCCTGACCACCCAAATCATTTGGTTGCTTCTCAGGAATTCTCAGGAATCAACATGGCAGCCCTGTACCCTGTAATATGATCTATCAATCAGTGAATGTGAATGACGCAGTGATATTCCGACCATATCACGCCAGCCTAAGAGAATTGGGACCAGGCAAACCTGTGACTGAGAGCATCATCAACGATCCACACCATGAAAAGTTGTCAAGATGCTATCCAAGCCAGGAGTTATATCGAAGCAGTGACTTTCTGCAAAACAATAACTTGACTATTTGATCTGTCAAAAATTCAACATCTCAAATGAACAAGAATCCCGATTGCAATGGTAGCGGTGGAATCGTCAACATCACCATATCTCCAGATACTCATGGGTACAGAACACTTCCGATCTGTTTCTGTATAGACATTCCCCTCAGTAATAGCCTAGAAGCTCGGTTTCTTGGCTGTCCCGGCAAACATAATATTGATATTTTCCATGTAATGAAAAAATATTTAAATGACTAAGATGCTTATCAGTAGTGAGTGAGTTGGGTTTAATTAACGCCGCTTTTAACAGTATTCCAGTTATATCGCGGCGTGTCAGCTTAATGTGGGAGGAAAGCTCGAAGTGATGCAGGTCTTAGACGTTTACCAGTTCGGTGAAACCCACAAGCACGCCCACGGCGATATTTGCTAATATATTGGCTAGTGAACAATGCCAATTAGCACTCCTTCCAATTGATCAATATTCACAAGACTTATTTATTTGTGTATAATATGTGTGTTATATGCACCCTTAATTATGGGCAATTAAATTCTTGAAAAATATATCTGTCGTATATAAACATTGCAGGCTGTCAGCATAAACCCCGAAATTTACGATCTTTTAACTCTGTTGTTTTTCACCAAAATAATATTCTAATAAGAGCCCCCTATTTCTAATTTTGAGAGCGCCCTGGACGCTTACTATGTCGATTACTGTAATAGAAAGCCTGCACACCAAAAGCAATTACATCATTTTTAGCCAAATACCAGTTACCAGAAGGTTCTGTTTGTCATGTTCATCGTATCACGATTACAAATGATATCACAATTGTTGAATACAACCAAATGTTAAAGACAATTTCCCTGCTAGCACGTGCTGACTTCACTCTGCGCTGGCGCCTCATCTTTTAGTTTCACGTCGACAGCTTTCTCCAGTGAAAAGCCATACATGCTCCCAAGTCTGTAGAACCAATCTGCCAAGGTTTCCTTCAGCTTGGGGTCCTCGGCATGGCAGATGAGTTGGTTGACACAGTTGAAGACTGCAGGCAGCAGGGCACGGAACTGGGGCTGTGGAAGCTGCAGGAAGAGACGGAGGATGGTGCACAGCATCTCCGACCAGGACATCACATGTGCCTCACTGTCCTGGAATACACAAATCATTACCTTTTAAAGAATCTAGCTACTCTACTTTCCCCGTCAAAATCTTGCTTGATAACGGTAAATCCGTAAATTCTTATCCTTACTTAGTACTCCAACTTCTAAATGCCTATCAAAGAAGTTATTCGTCGTCTTCATGGAGATGTGGCAATGTCAACCATCAACCGACTCAACAACCTTCACTTGCTTGATAACGGTGTTAGAACCTATACCGAAACGTCGCTCTTAATGGTAATAAAGAAGTTGTTCATCCATAAATTCTTATCCTTACATAATCTTAAAAAGAATATACAATACTCGGCATATGCAAACAGTCAGAAAAAACACATACTGTAAATCTGAAAAAATTAATGCTAACTCCTAGCCAAAAATGCAACTCTATATCGATGTGACCCACCCCATCCCCAGTGGAATGATGCATATCATTACCTTAATCCAACCTCAAATTAATCCAATAAACAGCAAATAGCTCCGCTTATTAGCACTGAGTAGAGCACTGCTGTAAAAACAATGAACTGTGTTTTCCTAAAGACGACACACAGTTTATATGTACTCGGCTGACTGGCCTTTTCGAAATTCAAAGGCAATAAAATAATTGAACCAACAACAGTTCACTGATTGGTATGCGCAGAAGGTGTCAACAAGCTTGACACAAGTGGGTAGAACTCTTGACCCCACCAGATGCCCATTGTGTAATTCCTATTCTTTGAATGAGTGAGTGAGTGAGTGAGTATGGTTTTACGCCGCTTTTAGCAATATTCCAGCAATATCACGACGGGGGACACCAGAAATGGGCTTCACACATTGTACCCATGTCGGGAATCGAACCCAGGTCTTCGGCGTGACGAGCCAACGTTTTAACCACTAGGCTACCCGACTGCCCCTTTCTTTGAATGACATTGTTATATACTTGTTACGACTGCTGCTTAAAAAACTGTGTTTGTATTTAGATTCAAGTTGGTATTTCCGCTATCGAAAGTGTGCAGTCTTATTGTTGATAGTCATTTTGGAGACATCAATGTGAAGTTAATTAATGCGAGCAAAGACCACTGGCATTTTTCGCATTTAATTCACACTCGCATTAATTTCAAGATTTACAGTATTTTGTGCGTGTGTCTGTGCGTGTCTGTTTGCTATGATTCCAAGCTTTTCGGGGAGTTCAACATGGGGTGTTCTGCTTAATTTAGAGGCTGGGAAAAGTGTCAGGTTACGTTCCATCCCTTTTTTGTGGTTACCGTATTCAACGTAATAAGCGCCCGGGGTGCTCTCAAAATTAGAAATAGGGGGCGCTTATTAGAATATTATTTTGATTTGAAAGATTGTAAATTCCGTAGATTATGCTAACAGCCTGAAATGTTTACACACGACAGATATATTTTTCAAGAATTTAACTGCCCATAGTTAAGGGTGATATAACACACGAGTGCATGTTATACACGAATAAATAAGTCTTGTGTACATTGATCAATCGGAAGGAGTGCTAATTGGGATTGCTCACTAGCCAATATATTAGCTTATTATAGCGGGGCGCTTATTACGTCGAATACGGTATGTAGTGAAAAAAATTAAAGAAACTCGATTCCCAAATGGTAAAAATGCTCAATCTCAACATGACAAAACCCTCACCTTTAATATAGAGTTCTTCTGTTGCTTGTCGATCTCATCATCCACTCCGTCCTTCTTCCCTGCCTTGGACAGGTCCTTCTTCCTCTTGGTGAACTTGACGAAGGAGGGCATAGAGTGCTGCTGTTTGCGGCGCTTGTACTGGGACATGAGGGACTGTATGAACTTGTCTGTGGCCACCGTGTACACCTTGCTCTCGTGCTCCTCTCTCAGTTCCCGCTTGCTGCGAGTGTGCACTGGAGACGGGGTGTCGGCCCGCTCCTCCACGGGGGCAGGTGTGGTGGCATCCTCGGGGCAAGTCTCTGCCTGTGATTCTGAAATTCAGAAACCACATAAACATGATAAAAGTGTTGGGTTGGAGTTTTATGAGTGAGTTTTATGAGTGAGTTTTATGAGTGAGTGTGTGTGAGTGAGTGTGTGAGAGAAAGAGTACTGTTTTATGCCGTTTTTAGCAATATTCCAGCAAGATCAAGTGGGGACACCAGAAATGAACTTCAAACATCGTACAGCGTGATGAGCAGACACTTTAACCACTAGTCTCCCCCACTGCCCCCTATCGCTCTGAACTAGCTGTGATCAAATACAAGATACACCAAAACTCAGGCCTGTCTCTTTATATTTCGAGCAGCAGGCAGGTGTGGCCTAGAGAGGTCACACAGTAACCAAAAATCTCCCTACCCAGTAAGTCTTCAAAAAAACCATGAAAAACAAGAATACATTTGGCCTTCTCCAACAGAAACTGAAAGCTCTATATATTGATAACACTAACCTTCCTGTGTCTCCACAGCAACAGTAGTCATGGTGACAAATCCATCGGAAGTCACATCGGTCCTTGGTTCCTCCTCAGCCGTCTTCCTATCCATCATCTCACTGGTGTCATCGGGTTGAGCAATGAGGAAGAACAAAGACTGGTCAGCCATACGGTCAAAGCAGGACATCCCGTCCTTGTCCAGCAGAATATCCACATAGGTCTGACACAGCTCGTCACAAGTGCTCTGCAGCAACTGGATGAAAGCCGCTGGGTTGGCATCGATCGGTTCCACAGAGCTCCTGCTTTTGATCTTCATATCAATCTCCCCGTTGTCCAGACTACCCTGTTTGAGCACCTCGTCCAGAAAGGAGCGTGTCCTCTCAAGGGTAAGGCTGTTGAGATGGGCACAGATCTCCAGCAGCGAGTGGATGTAGAAGATGATGCTGGACCCGGCCTGCTTGTACAGGTTGGCTGCCACCTCCAGCCCCGCCACCTTCTGGATGAGGAACTTGAGGCCAGGCCGAGTGTCGAAGTCACAGGCCAGCTTGTAGGAGTTGTGCAGCATATCCAAGAACTGGAGGACGTTCCGGGTCGACATGCAGGAGATTAGGCCTGGACACAACGTAACAATCAGATTCAGACTGAACCATAACATTTCAGAATCCAACATTCTGTTTGTTTGTTTGTTTGTTTGTTTGTTTGTTGTTGTTTTAATACTCAGCACTCAGCAATATTCCAGCTATATGATGGCGGTCTATAAATAATCAAGTCTGGATCAGACAATACAGTGATTGATATCATGAACATCGGTCCACGCAATTGGGATTGATGACATGCATCAACCAAGTAAGCGAGTCTGACCACCCGATCCCGTTAGTCGCCTCTTACGACAATCATAGTCGCCTTTCACTGCAACTATGCCTACATTCTGATTGGTATCAAACAAATCAAAAATGTTTATGTAAGTACAACCTGAAGAGTAAAGAAAAAGGTTAACGAAAAGAAAGATTTTCTTTCAAAGTTGAGTAAAAGATTATTTTCCCTTTCTATATTGACCTATTCTTTCCTTACTAAAAAGAGTGGAAAGAAACAGACTGCTCACAATTTTTTATATGATCACATATTTGTGAAATTTAGAGTTGACAGATCATAAACCAATTAAAACAAACATTGAACTGTCGACTTGGTACTTGCACTCTCAACTGTATCAGTGGTACCTGTCAAGCTGCTGCCGCTGCGGTTGTTTGCAGACTGACCCTCGGTGCCCTCTAGCAGCAGGTAGCCAACAGTCTGCAGCAACAGCTGGTGGGACAGGAGACCCACCACCAAATTCCGGAATGGCACTCTGGAAATAAAGTTTCACATTCAAAACACTCACACCTAATTGTGGAAGGAACGTCTATGGGAGTAACCTGTCCACGTATTCTAACCTAGAATCCACACAGGAATTTCTCTGAGATTATTTGAATACAATGGAAAGAGTTCCTATCCAATTACCAATTCAATTCACAAAATTTGATTTCATCAAGGCTAACCATACCACTTCAGAAATAGTTTGTAAACATCTGTGGTACTCAGGTGGAGATGTGGTCAGGGTACTGGGTATTACCAGGTGGAGATGTGGTCAGGGTACTGGGTATTACCTGGTGGAGATGTGGTGGAGATGTGGTCAGGGTACTGAGTATTACCTGGTGGAGATGTGGTCTGGGTACTGGGTATTACCTGGTGGAGATGTGGTCAGGGTACTGGGTATTACCTGGTGGATATGTGGTCAGGGTAGTGGGTATTACCTGGTGGAGATGTGGTGGAGATGTGGTCAGGGTACTGGGTATTACCTGGTGGAGATGTGGTCAGGGTACTGAGTATTACCTGGTGGAGATGTGGTGGAGATGTGGTCAGGGTACTGGGTATTACCTGGTGGAGATGTGGTCAGGGCACTGAGTATTACCTGGTGGAGATGTGGTCAGGGTACTGGGTATTACCTGGAGGAGATGTGGTCAGGGTACTGCGTATTACCTGGTGGAGATGAGGTCTGGGTACTGGGTATTACCTGGTGGAGATGTGGTCAGGGTACTGAGTATTACCTGGTGGAGATGTGGTGGAGATGTGGTCAGGGTACTGGGTATTACCTGGTGGAGATGTGGCCAGGGTACTGGGTATTACCTGGTGGAGATGTGGTGGAGATGTGGTCAGGGTACTGGGTATTACCTGCTGGACATGTGGTCAAGATGTGGTCAGGGTACTGAGTATTACCTGGTGGAGATGTGGTCTGAGTACTGAGTATTACCTGGTGGAGATGTGGTCAGGGTACTGGGCATTACCTGGTGGAGATGTGGCCAGGGTACTGAGTATTACCTGGTTGAGGTGTGGTCAGGGTACTGAGTATTACCTGGTGGAGATGTGGCCAGGGTACTGAGTATTACCTGGTGGAGATGTGGTCTGGGTACTGGGTATTACCTGGTGGAGATGTGGTCAGGGTACTGGGTATTACCAGGTGGAGATGTGGTCAGGGTACTGGGTATTACCTGGTGGAGATGTGGTGGAGATGTGGTCAGGGTACTGGGTATTACCTGGTGGAGATGTGGTCAGGGTACTGGGTATTACCTGGTGGAGATGTGGTCAGGGTACTGGGTATTACCAGGTGGAGATGTGGTCAGGGTACTGGGTATTACCTGGTGGAGATGTGGTGGAGATGTGGTCAGGGTACTGAGTATTACCTGGTGGAGATGTGGTCTGGGTACTGGGTATTACCTGGTGGAGATGTGGTCAGGGTACTGGGTATTACCTGGTGGATATGTGGTCAGGGTAGTGGGTATTACCTGGTGGAGATGTGGTGGAGATGTGGTCAGGGTACTGGGTATTACCTGGTGGAGATGTGGTCAGGGTACTGAGTATTACCTGGTGGAGATGTGGTGGAGATGTGGTCAGGGTACTGGGTATTACCTGGTGGAGATGTGGTCAGGGCACTGAGTATTACCTGGTGGAGATGTGGTCAGGGTACTGGGTATTACCTGGAGGAGATGTGGTCAGGGTACTGCGTATTACCTGGTGGAGATGAGGTCTGGGTACTGGGTATTACCTGGTGGAGATGTGGTCAGGGTACTGAGTATTACCTGGTGGAGATGTGGTGGAGATGTGGTCAGGGTACTGGGTATTACCTGGTGGAGATGTGGCCAGGGTACTGGGTATTACCTGGTGGAGATGTGGTGGAGATGTGGTCAGGGTACTGGGTATTACCTGCTGGACATGTGGTCAAGATGTGGTCAGGGTACTGAGTATTACCTGGTGGAGATGTGGTCTGAGTACTGAGTATTACCTGGTGGAGATGTGGTCAGGGTACTGGGCATTACCTGGTGGAGATGTGGCCAGGGTACTGAGTATTACCTGGTTGAGGTGTGGTCAGGGTACTGAGTATTACCTGGTGGAGATGTGGCCAGGGTACTGAGTATTACCTGGTGGAGATGTGGTCTGGGTACTGGGTATTACCTGGTGGAGATGTGGTCAGGGTACTGGGTATTACCAGGTGGAGATGTGGTCAGGGTACTGGGTATTACCTGGTGGAGATGTGGTGGAGATGTGGTCAGGGTACTGGGTATTACCTGGTGGAGATGTGGTCAGGGTACTGAGTATTACCTGGTGGAGATGTGGTCAGGGTACTGAGTATTACCTGGTGGAGATGTGGTGGAGATGTGGTCAGGGTACTGGGTATTACCTGGTGGAGATGTGGTCAGGGTACTGAGTATTACCTGGTGGAGATGTGGTCGGGGTTGAGGCTGTCCTTGTGGTTCGGTGGGTACAGCAGGAAGACATATGATTGGTCCTCCTCCATGTCAAACTGTATCTGCGGCATGTGGGACATCTGGCTCTCCAACAGAAACACCTACAACAGTGTCGGTGGACATGTGTGCCAAGATGCATACAAGGAACAAAATACCAAATGAACAAGAGTCACTTGGAGAGAGTGAATATGGTTTTACGGTGATTTCAGCATAGTGAGTTCATTACAATGTTAGTTTACTGTATGCAAATTTGTGACTGTAAAATTTTACATCGTACCTCCAATGTTACAGCCATATTGCGATATATGCAAATGAGGACACCTGGCAAAAAACTTTAATAAGCCCCATGAATTGCCTAATGTTCCAAATAAGTTATATGTTTCTTGACATGAGCGTTTCAGGACACAAACATGGTTTCAAATCATTTGGCATGATTTGATAAATAGGCGGTTCTCTTTAACAGTGTATTCATATTTTGTTTCTAAAGTTATTTCAGTGAGTGAAAGCGTCTTAAATGTAGACTATTTTATCATATATCAAGAAACAAAATAATATGACAGCCAAATGATGAGAGTTTGCTGACTGCAACGTTCACCAACAATCACTCAAATCCCTTAGATTTTGGTTCACTCTTTCAGAAGCCTGGATAACTACTCCCACCCAACCTGCTGAGCTAGCTGTTTGAGCCGGAAGCACTCCATCTTGGTACAGTCCTTCCTGGTCGCCACCTTCACTTGGCCGATGTCGCCGTAGAAGTTCTCCGAGTTGGCATGGAAGAGCACCATGAGTTGTCGGATGTTGAACGTGGTCACGTCCAGCGCCCTCTGGAGGGCTGCTGCACTCATCTGCCACATCTCCTCCGTCAGCAGTGGGCCGCCACTCAGCATCACATGCCTGCAACATTCATACAACACAACCACTGAGTTGAGTTGGATGCCACTTTGAGGGTGAGGGTTAAATTTAAAGTGAGAGTTAACGTTGCGTCCAAGACTATTGCTCTAACCGTGTTTGACGTAATAAGCGCCCAGGGCGCTCTCAAAATTAGAAATAGGGGGCTCTTATTAGAATATTATTTTGTCGAAAAAAACAGAGTTGAAAGATAAATTTGGTGGTTTATGCTGACTGCCTGAAATGTTTATATCCGAGAGATATATTTTTCCAGAATTTAATTGCCCATAACTTAGGGTTCATATAACACCCGAGTGCGTACCATACGCGAATAAGTAAGTATTGTGTACATTGATCAATAGGAAGGGGTGCCAATTGGGATTGTTCACGAGTCCACATATTTTAGCAAATATCGCTGTGGGCGCTTATTACGTCGAATACGGTATATAGTGACTGTCTGTCTGTCTGTCTCTGTGTGTCTGTCTGTCTGCTTGTACTAGTCCAAACTGATGCCAGTTTATGGTGCTGTCTCACTGAGATACCATGCCGCAGTTTAACATGAATACCCCACTCAGATAGAGTATACTGACTCCCTGCCGACCAGTCCTTGTTTTTGCCCCTTAATGCCGAGCACCAGACACAGTAACAACAAGTACCATTTTTTAACGTCTTTTAGTATGACACGGCCGGGGATCGAACCTTGAACTTTCCACTCTCTGGGCGGATGCTCTACCACTAGACCACAGAGGCGGTCGATGCCACTTGGAACAGTATTTCAGTTGCATCACAGTGTGTCAGCTTAGTTTGGGAGGAAAGCCCAAAGTAATGAAGGTCTTACCACACACCAAGGATCACAATCAGGGTGAATCTGATCGGAAATATTGCATGCCTGTCATGAAAGAGCTTTGGGAGGATCAAGTGGTCGGGTATTTATAAATATTTGAAAATAGTTTTAAATTTAACTGTCGGACAGTTGGGCAGGTGAAGGAAGATTTCATGCAGCCCAACAGAAAAGGTACCAGTCACGGGCAGGCAGTTATTTGGACACTGTTTATACTTGACAAGGTCCCGATGGCATCGATCATTGTTTAAAATTTCAGGCACTGGTTTGTCTGATTGAACACTGGGACAGTTGGAATATCGTGACTCACCGGAGACAGGAGCACCCAAGGCGGGAGATGTTCTCCACAGGCTGGGCAGCACACTCCGTCAGTACATCCAGGGTCTGCTTCAGCATGAACTCCAGGTGTGGCTGCTCCTCCTTCCGACCTGCAACACAGTCATATACAGTCACAAACACAGCAACACAGTCATGTACAGTCACAAACACAGTAACAGTCATATACAGTCACAAACACAGTAACACAGTCATGTACAGTCACAAACACAGTAACACAGTCATATACAGTCACAAACACAGCAACACAGTCATGTACAGTCACAAACACAGTAACAGTCATATACAGTCACAAACACAGTAACACAGTCATGTACAGTCACAAACACAGTAACACAGTCATATACAGTCACAAACACAGCAACACAGTCATATACAGTCACAAACACAGAAACACTGTCATATACAGTCACAAACACAGTAACAGTCATATACAGTCACAAACACAGTAACACAGTCATGTACAGTCACAAACACAGTAACACAGTCATATACAGTCACAAACACAGAAACACTGTCATATAGTCACACTCAGCTACATACACAGGCACATAGTCAAATACACAGCCACATACACACACACACACAGCCATGTAGTTACATACACACACACATCCACATACACACACACAGCCATGTAGTTACATACACTCACACATCCACGTACACACACACAGCCATGTAGTTACATACACTCACACAGCCACGTACACACACACAGAGCTATGTAGTTACATACACTCACACAGCCACATACACACACACACAGCCACATACACACACAGCCATGTAGTAACATACACTCACACAGCCACGTACACACACACACAGCCATGTAGTTACATACTCACACAGCCACGTACACACACACACAGCCATGTAGTTACATACACTCACACAGCCATGTAGTTACATACACTCACACAGCCACATACACACACACAGCCATGTAGTTACATACACTCACACAGCCACATACACACACACAGCCATGTAGTTACATACACACACAGCCATGTAGTTACATACACACACAGCCATGTAGTTACATACACTCACACAGCCACATACACACACAGCCATGTAGTAACATACACTCACACAGCCACGAACACACACACAGCCATGTAGTAACATACACTCACACAACCACGTACACACACACAGCCATGTAGTTACATACACACACAGCCATGTAGTTACATACACACACAGCCATGTAGTTACATACACTCACACAGCCACATACACACACAGCCATGTAGTAACATACACTCACACAGCCACGAACATACACACAGCCATGTAGTAACATACACTCACACAACCGCGTACACACACACAGCCATGTAGTTACATACACTCACACAGCCAAGTACACACACACAGCCATGTAGTAACATACACTCACACAGCCATGTGCACACACACACAGCCATGAAGTTACATACACTCACACAGCCACATACACACACACGCATGTAGTTACATACACTCACACATCCATGAAGTTACATACACTCACACAGCCATGTAGTAACATACACTCACACAGCCATGTAGTTACATACACACACAGCCATGTAGTTACATACACTCACACAGCCACATACACACACACAGCCATGTAGTTACATACACTCACACAGCCATGTAGTTACATACACACACACAGCCGTGTAGTTACATACACACACACAGCCACATACACACACACAGCCACATATCACACAGCCATGTAGTTACAAACACTCACACAGCCATGTACACACACACACACAGCCATGTAGTTACATACACTCACACAGCCACATACACACACACAGCCACATACACACCCACAGCCATGTAGTTACATACACTCACACAGCCACGTACACACACAGCCATGTAGTTACATACACTCACACAGCCACATACACACACACAGCCATGTAGTTACATACACTCACACAGCCACATACACACACACAGCCACATATCACACAGCCATGTAGTTACATACTCACACAGCCACGTACACACACACACACAGCCATGTAGTTACATACACTCACACAGCCACGTACACACACACAGCCATGTAGTTACATACACTCACACAGCCACGTACACACACACAGCCATGTAGTTACATACACTCACACAACCATGTAGTTACATACACTCACACAGCCACGTACACACACACAGCCATGTAGTTACATACACTCACACAGCCACGTACACACACACAGCCATGTAGTTACATACACTCACACAGCCACGTACACACACACAGCCATGTAGTTACATACACTCACACAACCACGTACACACACACAGCCATGTAGTTACATACACTCACACAGCCACGTACACACACACAGCCATGTAGTTACATACACTCACACAGCCACGTACACACACACAGCCATGTAGTTACATACACTCACACAGCCATGTAGTTACATACACTCACACATCCACGTACACACACACAGCCATGTAGTTACATACACTCACACAGCCACGTACACACACACAACCATGTAGTTACATACACTCACACAACCACGTACACACACACAGCCATGTAGTTACATACACTCACACAACCATGTAGTTACATACACTCACACAGCCACGTACACACACACAGCCATGTAGTTACATACACTCACACAGCCACGTACACACACACAACCATGTAGTTACATACACTCACACAACCACGTACACACACACAGCCATGTAGTTACATACACTCACACAACCACGTACACACACACAGCCATGTAGTTACATACACTCACACAGCCACGTACACACACACAACCATGTAGTTACATACACTCACACAACCACGTACACACACACAGCCATGTAGTTACATACACTCACACAACCACGTACACAGGCACATAGTCAAATACACAGCCACATACACACACACAAAACCATGTACAGTCACATACACACACACAGAGACAAATACACAGTCATATATAGTCTCCCATACAGTACCAAACACACATTCAAATACACAGTAACACACTCACAAACACTGTCACAAACACACAAGTCATATATACAGTCACATTGAGTTCCAAACACACAGTCACAAACAAACATACACTGTCACAAATGCAGAATAATTGGTGATTTTCCCTCTCCAGTCAATCAATTCAAGTCAAAGGATTAAAAATAGGGCAAAAGTAAGTAACAGTTTCTTTTAAACAAAACTTTTATCTTCAGGTTTATCTGTATACCAACAATACTACAATACTATGTGCCTGTGTCATGTTTATTCACCAGTAAATAATATTCATATTTCTGACCAACAAACTGAAAACAAATCTGAAAACTCAGAAAAACAAACAGGAAGGATCAACATGTCTGAAATACAATTTCAGTGATAACCATGACTTACCTGTGAATTTGGACAAATATTCAACTACTAGGTCCGACATATTTCCACAACACTGTTTGAAGTTGACAGCGCCAACTTCCCAGTAACCATGGATACGGGAGCCCCTCCGGAGCCACGACTGCAGCATGGGCAGAAGCAGGTGGTTGATGTTGTACACGGCAAAGCGAGGACCTGAAACATTCAACACATAGAGATTCTCACCCTTGTGTCTTTGGATATTAAATACTGTAAAACATGAAATTAATGCGTCCCTAAAAGAATGCGACCGCTGTCCCCTAGACAAAAATGCGACTCAATATGAATGCGACACCCCCTCCTCTCAAGCATCAGTGGTTTATATCTAAACAAAATGTCCTCTGTCAGGTTTACAGGAGAATCCTCACCTTAATCCAACCTTACATTAATACAATCACATACCAAATAGCACCGCTTATTAGCGCTGGGTAGAGTACTTCAGCTAAAACAATACGTGCGCGCTGGCTCGTGTCGGCCTTTGACGAAGTCGCAAAGAGCAAAGACACAGTGTTGGGGGGCGTCTGTCTGGACTTGCACGTGTGAACAGTGATGACATGAGTGAGTAGAACGCTTGTCTTGACCCCAGTAGTGACAATTCACAGGATGTAATTAGTGTTTGAATGACATTGTTTATATACTTGTAACAAGTGCTGCTCAATAAACAGTGATGTGGAATACATAATTGTTTGTTTTCAGCGTATGTCTAAGTTGGTATTCCTGCAATCCAAAATGTCTTATTGTTGATATAAATGCGATGTTTAATAATGCGAGCAAAGACCACATGCATTTTTCGCATTTAATTCACGCTCGCGTTAATATCAAGATTTACAGTATATCAACACGAGTTGAGAATAGTGGAAAAACTCCAAGGAGTTTATCCACTTTTATCAATGAATGTTCATACATTTGTCATCAAAAGACACGAGGATGAGATTTTATTCATCATCCAACATCATTCTTCCAACTTTTTCAGTTTCTAGAAGGTAATAAACAGTCTCTTAAGTGTAAAAAGTACTGCTAACAGCTTCAGTAGCAGAGCCTTTAGTGATGTCATTTCATTGTGATGTCATTGTAACCAATGACGTCACAAAGGTCTGCAAAGCATTGTGATGCAATTTCATTGCAGCGATATCTACAATGTAGACATCACTTGATCTTACCCAAGTGATATCTCCTGTGGAAGCTATGTTTTGGATGATAAATCAAATTCTGCCCATCGACCAGTCAATATTTAACCTTGGTCAGCGGAAGCTTAGGATAGAATGTACACAATAAAAAGTACATTCTCAGAAAATAGCAGTATTTTGGCCATAACTATGAACCTCTTTTCAGTCATCCAAATATACCTAGATATTATATGAACAACAATAATCATTATAAGCATGATAATTTATGATACAGATCAATTTATTTTATGTTATAATCCGATACCTTTTTTCACGGGTCAACAGATTTTTCCAATTTGCTCATTTATAATAAGAACACTTTGTCATTGCAAAGTTCATGCAGTCAAGCAAAATAAACTCAACAGTGAAACTTTCGCACAAGGGTTTTGTTTGTTTGTTGTTTAACGCCACACTCAGCAATATACCAGCTCTATGATAGCGGTCAGTACATAATTGAATCTGGACAAGACAATCCAGTGATTGACATCATGAGCATCAAGTCACGCAATTGGGATACGATGACATGCATCAACCAAGTCAGCGAGTCTGACCACCCGATCCCGTTAGTCTACGACAAGCATAGTCGCCTCATACAACAAGCATGGGTTGCTGAAGACATATTCTACGTAGACTTTGTAAACTTATTGCGATGTCACCATGATATACAGAACTCTGGGTACGTCTACATATCTAGGTCAATCACCAATAAGTTTGACATTTTGTCCATTGACAGTGCCGCATGAATACCGAATGGTGTGAGTGAGTGAGTTGGGTTTAACGCCGCTTTTAACAGTATTCCAGTTATATCACGGCGTGTCAGCTTAATGTGGGAGGAAAGCCCGAAGTGATGCAGGCCTCAGACGTTTACCACTTCGGTGAAACTCACGTATGGTGCTGACAAACCTAGAAACATAATCGGGGTGAACCGGGATTCGAACCCACAATCATAGGTTTCTGGCGTGCCCAAGGGACACAACTCTGCACAGCTAATTGTGTCGCCTTAGACGACTGGGCCATCCGTGCCCCCTGAATACCGAATGGAATGAAAGTACCAGTATTATTGAAAACATTCACAATTGTTACTTTTATTTACAAGAATCCTTTAGATGTGTAGAGGTACACAGTGAATACGCATTACAGTACGTTTGGAAAATACCAGTTTATTGCATTTTTCAAAATCATGCATAGTTTCATTAAGTTGGCAAAGTTACCATAAGTCGTAAGTCTAATTGAAATTATGAATATTCAGTCAAGCTTTTGGCCTTCTGGCCTTCTGGCCTTCATCAGGCACTCTGTGGGACATGATATCACAATGGACAATGTCTACGACATCACAATTAGTAATGATGTCTGTTACAGCAATGGTTGAAAAAGGATCTTGACTGATGTCATACGAAAAGTGAGTGCCTGATGAAAGCCAGAACGTCGAAATCTTGACTGTGTATATTTATGTATTTATTTGAATTCCCCTTTGGGAATGAATACAAAAGACGATTTATGAAATTATGAATTTCAGAAATTAGCAATCCATCTATGCAATTTGTGATTAAAAAGCGAAAAAAACTATTTATGACCAGCTTCCTGTATATAATTGGTCTATTACACATGTGTTGTGACATCCAACAAAATGGTGGACAACTTTGAGGTTGTCAAAAATGTGCAAGGGAAATCGGACGTATGGTCCATTTAAGACTAAAAATGAAAACATACATAAAATTACAGGTTAAAGAAAACATGCAATATATTGTGGAACATATCGCAATACATGAATCATTATTGCAATAAATTGCAATGCGAAAGTCAGGCCAATTCCCATCAGGAGTGATCTGTCTAGCCTTGAATCCCATCATCCTTACCTGGAACATCAGCAGCTGATCGGAGCAGCTCGAACAGCATCTCCATCGTCTGGGGCTGGAAGGTCTTGGGGCAGCTGGATATGGAAGTGGCCAGACCGTCCAGCAAGAGAAACCAGACATGCAGGATCCGAGATGGATTGTCCAGCTCTTCCAGAGGCACTGGCTGCCATTTTGTGTCAGGAGACGTCAACTTAATGCCCGAGTCAACCAGGTTAGGGTCTGACTGAGACTGGTGTGTTTCTGGAGACAAAGCATCCAGCATCCCTGAATCGGCTGATGTTACGCTTTGTGAGTCAAATACCGGGTCCGAAAGTTCGGATATGTGAAGTCCTTTTGGCTTATCATCATCGAGTGAATTTTCTTTCTGGAAGACAGGGCCTGTTTTTGCTTCATCACACTCTGTGAAGCTCTTGGAGAAGGACTCAAAATTCATGTTGGGGATGACGGGGTCGACGAGGCGGACAGTGGAGCCCAACTGTATCCTGGGAATAATGCATCTTACTGTTAATCCCTTAAACAATTAATTTGTTTGTTTATTTACACTTAGTGGCCACTAAATAATCAAGTCTGGACCAATCACACCAGTGATTATTATTATTAGCAACGATCCAAACGATTGAGGTATGAAGTCATTGAATCAACCAAGTCCCCAAGCCGACCACCTGATACAGAATGTCGCTTCGTACGATGTGGTCAGGTTGATGAGGACCAGTTCAACCCGGAATCCCCATCGTGTATACGAATTTAATACGGCTTATATTGCAAGCAGGCCATGTGTTTTGGTTTCGTTTTTTGTTGGTTTTTTTGGGGGTAGGGGGTGGGGGTGGGGGGTCGTTCTAACTAGTATGTTACCAAATAACCAGTTGTGAACAATCAACCTAGGAAAGGGCCTACCTCCATCAATGTATTCCTTGATGAGTAAAATACTGGATGACAATATTTGCCTACTGTTGGACTACCAGTGTGTGGACAATACACTCATACAATGCACTTTGATCTTATTTCACAACACGAAGACATTATTGTGAACACACAACACCGGAAGAAGCATGTCAACAAATCCGTATTGAAACATGCAAGTTAGTCCTGTTATTACCCTATATGGCTGTGAAAGTGTTCATTGTATATCTAGACTTACGTTTGTAATCCATAATATTACTTTTTTCAAAGGTTACATTCAGTTTTGTTTACAATAATTTCGGCAAACTCGTGAAGGAACTGATCAGGAAATCATATCAACTTACTTCGATCTTGCCTTGAAACAAACATTATTCATAAGTGATACAAAGACTTTGGTCTTCCAATCACTGTATAGAAATTGCTTTTCAGTTATGATATTGGCCACAACATTAAGTATTTTTTAACCTAAATCACCCAAAGATAGGGGGGAAAATGTGTAAACAGCTGATTGCTATTTCCGGCTTATTTTACGAGACAAATACCCACATATTCTTAATCTCTGTGTATTAAACATTAGGAAGTAACTGCATGCTATATTGGATTGCATTGTTTTTAAGCATTGTAGCATTTCACTGCCAGGAAATGATGGGTTCGAGGTGTGGAATATTTAAGGATTAAGAATTTTATGGGGGGGGGGGGGGGGGGGAAACGGAAATAAAAACGAAACGTGCAGCGGACCTTTTGATGATGCCTGAGAACCTATTATTTTTTTAACCTACTGTATTCGACGTAATAAGCGCCCTGCTCTAATAAGAGCCCACGGCGATATTTGCTAATACATTGGCTAGTGAACAATCCCAATTAGCACCCCTTCCGATTGATCAATGTACACAAGGCCTATTTATGCTCGCATAATACGCACTCATGTGTTATATGCATCCTTATTATGGGCAATTAAATTCTGAAAAATATATCTGTTGTACATAAACATTTCAGACTGTCAGCATACACCACGAAATTTATCTTTCAACTCTGTTTTTTTAATAAGAGCCCCCTATTCCTAATTTTGAGAGCGCCCTGGGCGCTTATTACGTTGAATACGGTATTTACTTTTTTTCAGTACTTTGTTCTCAGAAATATGTTTTGGGTTTTCACCATCTATGTGCATCAATTCAGATTTACTCTAACATTACACGAACAACACTAAGAGAACTGAATACATCGTGATTACATCCCTCTTACCTCTGAGCACCTTTGAAGTTGGGACACGCAGGCATCTTCCACATAGAGGCCAGGATCTGGCAACACCTGCGCAGATACTGAAGGGCGGGGATACACAGGTTCTCCCCTGTAGGACCACCCAGGCCCATGTCACTGCCAGAGTCAGACTCATCGTCACTCATCTCCTCAAACATGCCTGAAAACACACAGATTGGAGACATTTCTAATCAGGGGTATGTGACCTTTTCATATTTTTTCGTATTTTGTTGATTTGTTTCAGTTAAACTGAAACATTTGAAGTTAATTATTCTACAAAAATAGATGAAAACTTTGATATGGCGAAGTCAGATGTAGATTGCAAATAAGCAACAAATGAACCCATAAGTCTTGAGGCTTTGATTGCAAATTATATAAGAATAGATTCTCAACTCTTTGACATATAAAGTGGTAAACATCTGAGACCTGCATCACTTCGGGCTTTCCTCCCACATTAAGCTGACACGCCGTGATATAACTGGAATACTGTTAAAAGCGGCGTTAAACAAAACTCACTCACTCACTTTGACATATAATAACAACCCTTCTTCTCAAACTTAGACCAACCAATCTACATGAGTGAGTGAGTTGGGTTTAACGCCGCTTTTACCAGTGTCAGCTTAATGTGGGAGGAAAGCCCGAAGTGATGCAGGTCTCAGAAGTTTACCACTTCGGTGAAACCCACGAGCACGGGTATGGTGCTGACAAAACCTAGAAACATAATCGGGGGGAACCGGGATTTGAACCCACAATCATAGGTTTCTGGCGTGTCCAGGGGACACAACTCCGCACTGCGAATTGCAGCGCCTTAGACGACTGGGCCACCCATGCCTCAAAATCTACATGAAGGATATGAGGCTTCATCAGCCAATCAGATGTGTGATTTCTAAAACAAGGGTTTTATTTCTTTACCAACTCAATTCAAAACATTTTATTTGTACAATTGAAAACCTACACAGAGCACATATTTTCCTTCAATCGTACCTCCATATATGTATTGATGCCATGTCGCTCGGTAACAACATGGTGTATAAGATATCCATAAAAAGAAAATGGTGTGACTTTATGGTTGATTTGTTTGGTAGTTGGAAGTCCCCAATCATTTTCATTTACAAGATACCGAAATATACTTATCTGAATGCTTTGCTCACACATATTGAGAATTTAGAAACCTTGATGCTAAATGGTTGATTAGAAAGTGACCAATCTCATTAAAATCAGATCTTAATCTTTGCTACCGCTAAACAAAGATCTGAGGACATCCCATTACGGGTCACGTCAGAACGACCTTTCGCGAATTTTGACCGTCCAATGAAATGACTGACAAGAATTCGACATTGGCCAATCAGAAGGCAGCTTTCTCGAGCTTTACGACACTAGTTTTCAAACTGGCGACTACGCTTCGAAACATATTTTGATGTATTCTCGGTTACAAATTTTAAAACTGATAAGAAGAACATTCTGGAATGGCTTATAGATGGCTTAGATTGTAGGGATATAATCATAAAACACGTAACTGTCGTTCGGAATACCCTGTGGTAAATATATCGTGGTTGCATGATTAGAAAACACATTCCGACTGTCACTTTCATGATCTGGTAAGCGACGCTCTGATTGGTTGGATGAAAGGTCATTCTGACGTGACCTGTAATGGGATGTCCTCGGATCTTTGTTTAGCGATAGCAAGAACTAAGACCTGATTCTAATGAGATTGAGAAAGTGATCTTCTATGGTGGCATCGTATCAGAGTAAATGATCTGATTTTAATGACGCAATATTTTTTTAAATTCACGTCCTACAATGAACAACAAGAACACATCTCACCTGGGCCATTGACATACTTGAGCAGACAGAGAATACAGTCGACTGTAGCATTGGCAAACACCAGCACGTTGTCCGTGTTGAGATACACCTCGAACACATCCAGCACGGCCGCCACATGTCTCTGTCTAGCCTCGTTCACTTCCTCGTTAGCTGTGTATTCTATCTTCACTGACCGGAGAGCTCCAAACAGGGGCCGCCACCCTGACTGGATCTGTGCTGTGCAGGCCTCCACCAGCTCACAGATAGAACACACGATCTAGATGAATAGAACATGGTGCCATTATTCAATAGAAACCATGATCTAGATGAACAGAGCATGTTGCTGTCACTCAACAGAACACATCTAGATGAATACAACACACTGCCATCATTGAATAGAACACATGATCTATATGAACAGAGCATGTTTCTATCATTCAATAGAAGATATGATCTAGATGAACAGAGCATGTTCTACCATTTAATAGAACACATGATCATGATGGATAGAACATGTTGCCATTAATCAATAGAACACATGATCTAGATGAACAGAACACACTGCCATCCCACAATATAACACACAATCTAGATAAATAGAACATATTATCATCACTCAGTAGAATGATTGATCCAGTTCAATAGAACATACTGCCATTATTCAGAATTCATTGTTTGTTAGTATTTATAATTTATTGATATAGGACACATTTCCAAAGTCTTAATGTTGGAGGATAGCCAAAGCCTTAATGTTGGAGGATAGCCAAAGTCTTAATGTTGGAGGATAGCCAAAGTCTTAATGTTGGAGGATAGCCAAAGTCTTAATGTTGGAGGATAGCCAAAGTCTTAATGTTGGAGGATAGCCAAAGTCTTAATGTTGGAGGATAGCCAAAGCCTTAATGTTGGAGGATAGCCAAAGCCTTAATGTTGGAGGATAGCCAAAGTCTTAATGTTGGAGGATAGCCAAAGTCTTAATGTTGGAGGATAGCCAAAGTCTTAATGTTGGAGGATAGCCAAAGTCTTAATGTTGGAAGGATAGCCAAAGTCTTAATGTTGGAGGATAGCCAAAGTCTTAATGTTGGAGGATAGCCAAAGTCTTAATGTTGGAGGATAGCCAAAGTCTTAATGTTGGAGGATAGCCAAAGTCTTAATGTTGGAGGATAGCCAAAGTCTTAATGTTGGAGGATAGCCAAAGCCTTAATGTTGGAGGATAGCCAAAGCCTTAATGTTGGAGGATAGCCAAAGTCTTAATGTTGGAGGATAGCCAAAGTCTTAATGTTGGAGTATAACCAAATGTTGGAGGATAGCCAAAATCTTAATGTTGGAAGATAGCCAAAGTCCTAATGTTGGAGGATAGCCAAAGTCCTAATGTTGGAGGATAGCCAAAGTCTTAATGTTGGAGGATAGCCAAAGTCTTAATGTTGGAGGATAGCCAAAGTCTTAATGTTGGAGGATAGCCAAAGTCTTAATGTTGGAGGATAGCCAAAGTCTTAATGTTGGAGGATAGCCAAAGTCTTAATGTTGGAGGATAGCCAAAGTCTTAATGTTGGAGGATAGCCAAAGTCTTAATGTTGGAGGATAGCCAAAGTCTTAATGTTGGAGGATAGCCAAAGTCTTAATGTTGGAGGATAGCCAAAGCCTTAATGTTGGAGGATAGCCAAAGCCTTAATGTTGGAGGATAGCCAAAGTCTTAATGTTGGAGGATAGCCAAAGTCTTAATGTTGGAGGATAGCCAAAGTCTTAATGTTGGAGGATAGCCAAAGTCTTAATGTTGGAGGATAGCCAAAGTCTTAATGTTGGAGGATAGCCAAAGTCTTAATGTTGGAGGATAGCCAAAGTCTTAATGTTGGAGGATAGCCAAAGTCTTAATGTTGGAGGATAGCCAAAGTCTTAATGTTGGAGGATAGCCAAAGCCTTAATGTTGGAGGATAGCCAAAGCCTTAATGTTGGAGGATAGCCAAAGTCTTAATGTTGGAGGATAGCCAAAGTCTTAATGTTGGAGTATAACCAAATGTTGGAGGATAGCCAAAATCTTAATGTTGGAAGATAGCCAAAGTCCTAATGTTGGAGGATAGCCAAAGTCCTAATGTTGGAAGATAGCCAAAGTCTTAATGTTGGAGGATAGCCAAAGTCTTAATGTTGGAGTATAACCAAATGTTGGAGGATAGCCAAAGTCTTAATGTTGGAAGATAGCCAAAGTCTTAATGTTGGAGGATAGCCAAAGTCTTAATGTTGGAGTATAACCAAATGTTGGAGGATAGCCAAAATCTTAATGTTGGAAGATAGCCAAAGTCCTAATGTTGGAGGATAGCCAAAGTCCTAATGTTGGAGGATAGCCAAAGCCTTAATGTTGGAGGATAGCCAAAGCCTTAATGTTGGAGGATAGCCAAAGCCTTAATGTTGGAGGATAGCCAAAGTCTTAATGTTGGAGGATAGCCAAAGCCTTAATGTTGGAGGATAGCCAAAGTCTTAATGTTGGAGGATAGTCAAAGCCTTAATGTTGGAGGATAGCCAAAGTCTTAATGTTGGAGGATAACCAAAGCCTTAATGTTGGAGGATAGCCAAAGTCTTAATGTTGGAGGATAGCTAAAGCCTTAATGTTGGAGGATAGCCAAAGGTGACATGTCACCAGTGTTTGAAATAGTTATAAAACCCATCAAGACAATCGGGAAGGTGACCCATAAATGTCGCTTGCCCATCTTCAAAGTTACCTGCCTACATTTTAAACATTATAAAAATTGAAATACCACGAAAATAATATGAGACAAATCACGTCTTGATTCAGTTGAAATAATACAATGCCTTACTTGAGAATCTACGAGAAATAATGACAAAATTGAACACGTAAGTAGTTAAAATTTTCTGCCAGACAGTCGGCCAGTTGGAAAAAAAAATTCATGTAGCCCAACAGAAAAGTTACCAGCCAAGGGCAGGAGAGCAGGCAGTTATTTTGGACACAGCATGTCACAGATGTTAACCTGCAAAATTGCCCAGTATAAGGCAAATTCGGTTCAGGTGTGCGTAATATGGGATAATGTTTAGCACAGTTAAACTGTACATAGATAACATCCACAGTCTAATATCTTGATCACACAGGAAATGTAGTCACGTCTGAAAATGTAACCATGGTTACCTGGTCTTGTACATCCCCATCACACAGGTCCATACAAAGCATGTCCTCGAACGTCTTACACAGGAACTCGTTGATGTGGAAGTGTGGCCGCTCCTCACGGTTACTCAATATTGCCACAATGAAGTCATGGATGCAGGTGACAGCCATCTTCGAAATGCTCCTGTCCCGACTGCCAGTTGCCTAGCAACAGAGGAACAACATGGGTTCTGTTACATATATTCCACTTCCAAATATCAAAAAACATATTTCTGGAAAGACTTCTGCCCGTATCCCCCTCCAAAAGTTATATATGTATGCACTGCCGCTAAATCCCTTTAATCAGTCTTACCATCTTTACTAATAGTTTTACTTATAAAAGATTACTGAGGTTTGGCAAAAACATCATAAAAGGTTCTCATGAATGACCCGCAATTCTTTTACAATGTCACATTAAAACATGTCAGTAAGATAATTCGTTCTAGCAGGATCACTCAGGGTACATGGTGTTTTATGCTTCCCTCGTTAGGCTTTATACCACTTGCTGGAAAACCTAATGCACTCATAAAACCAAATGTAACCCTCGTGATACTGATATAACTTATAATATGTATCTTACCATGACTCAAGCATGTCAAGCATAACAATATATTTATTGATACATGAAATTGGCATATTGAGACATCCCTACTAGCTGTCAAAAAAGTATTGTGGATCACTGCTTTGGCCCACATCCAATCAACACAAGGCCTTTATCAATAATCACCATGAAATAAAATGAGGTAAGACCTCTTCAGGTACTTACATCGACCAAGTAGGGTGATATGACGCTCCACACTCGGACAAGATGCTGGAGAGGTCGTGAACTGTGGACGACCTTCATGAGGACCTCCTGCAGCCTGTAAAGGTGAAGGGCATTGGTGGGGAGGCGGGGGAACCCTCCATCCATGTCGGGACCTGCATGTTTCCTCAGCTGAAGCCGACTTGCTTCCCCAAGCTCTGCCAGGAAACTCAGAAGAGCTTGGAGGTTCAGCTTCTCTGCTGCATCCTCGAATATCCTGGTGGGATGAGAGAGTAGTACATAGGACGAGGATATCATGGTCATTACCTTCAGTCTCCCAGAAGTATCATTTCTGCTTCATGATGATTGGCTAGTGCTTACTTATTGTTTTCGACCCGTGAAGATTCCGGGATAGAATAGGTCTTCAGCAACCCATGCTTGCCGTAAAAGGTGACTATGCTTGTCGTAAAAGGCGACTAACGGGATCGGGTGGTCAGGCTCGCTGACTTGGTTGATGCATGTCATCGATCCCAATTGCTCGGATTGATGCTCATGATATCAATCACTGGATTGTCTGGTCCAGACTCGATTATTTATAGACCGCCGTCATATAACTGGAATATTGTTGAGTGCGGCGTTCAACAACACACCAACCAACCAACCAACTTATTGTTTTCACTGTTTTTGAGACTGCACTTAGCAACAGCACTGAAAGATTTTGTACATATTGTAATCTAAACATTATGGAAGACCTGTATCATTTCATCTTTGTATGTCCATCCTTAAGATATTCGAAAGCAATACATACCAAATAAATATGTAATTCGACCGTCAGTCCAACAATTTATTTGCCTTATGGCAACATCAAATTATCAATATTTAGAATCTGTTATGTTATATTTCAAATACCGGTATGCCTTCAAGATCAGAAATGTACAGAAATGAAACATGTGATTCTACTTGTAAAATTATCCTGTACTGTATTGTATCCACTCCATGTATATGGGTCTATGGCCTATCATACAATAAACATTTGAATTTGTACATCGTTGCCATGGCATTATTTATTGTTCATAGCATCACTAAGTGTATTTATTTTGTTGTTAAAAAAATACTGACCTACTCTTTTTTTTCTTGTGATCAAGAAACCTACATATTATATGTTTTCTTTACCAAAAAAACCTGCCATATAATCGAATCTCCTTGTCACAACTTGAACACAGATTAACTGACCTTTATGAATAAACGTTGAAGTCCTTTGCTAGAGGAAATGATCAAAACTGTATTTCCCAAATAAATTCACTCAGGAATCTGTAATTTCACACTGCATGTACTTAATTCTTTAAACATGAACTTTGCCGACCTCCCTTCCTCAAATATTTTGCTTGTCATATCTCAAAGTATTTTGACGTGAAATAGCCAAAACAGGAGCAGAGAAAGTTCTACATAACTTGAATCTTAATGGACTAATTAATTTCACAACTGTACCTATCCACTTCTTGTGACAAGCCACACAAAGCTTTGGATGCCTGAGCAGGTGTCAACACCCCTCCTCCAGACAATGCACTGTCCCAACCTGACTCTACACTACTCTGTCGGATGAGCTCTGCCACATTGATACGAGGGGCCACAGGTATAACCGAAGCCACTGGGCTGGCATACAGGTCACATCTGAAACGAACAATGCCAATAGGTGATGTGTGATGTGGCAACATGGGACTAACTAGAAGACAAAACACATCGTATCCTCGAATATCCTGGTGGGATGAGAGAGTAGTACATAGGACGAGGATATCATGGTCATTACCTTCAGTCTCCCAGAAGTATCATTTCTGCTTCATGATGATTGGCTAGTGCTTACTTATTGTTTTCGACCCGTGAAGATTCCGGGATAGAATAGGTCTTCAGCAACCCATGCTTGCCGTAAAAGGTGACTATGCTTGTCGTAAAAGGCGACTAACGGGATCGGGTGGTCAGGCTCGCTGACTTGGTTGATGCATGTTATCTTATCCCAATTGAGTGGATTGATGCTCATGATGTCTATTACTGCATTGTCTGGTCCAGACTCGATTATTTACAGACCGCCATCATACAGCTGGAATATTGCTGAGCATTAAACAACAAACAAAGACTCCTAAGCAAAGCATAGATCAACAGTTTAACACCACTCTATCACCAAAAAGAGTGTATTACAATATGAAGACATAAAAAAGATGAAAGACAGATTATTTTCAAGAATGAGAAATACTTCTTATTCCAATCAAAATGAATCCATGCACATGACAAGATCACTTTACTCATCTTGACGCCACTTTGGAAATATACGTGATGTCTGGCAAGATTACTGTAGCTTACTCGATCTCTGTGTTTGCATTGAGTTCGGGGTTCTGCTCCTGGTGCACCTTGGGTAGGCTGGACTGGTTGTTGCCGCCACTGAAGTAGGTGTGCTCCAGCTCCGAGATGTGGGCACAGCACCTGCAGAGTCACATATGTGGTCTATCACAAGTGCAGTCAGAGGCACAAGCAAAGACACAGTCACAGATACAGATGGACACAAGAACGGATACAGACTGACAATCACAGATACAGACTGACACAATCACAGATACATACTGACAATCACAGATACAGACTGACAATCACAGATACAGACAGACACAATCACAGATACAGATGGACACAATCACAGATACAGACACAATCACAGATACAGACCAACACAATCACAGATACAGACCAACACAATCAGATACAGACCGACACAGTCACAGATACAGACCGACACAGTCACAGATACAGATGGACAAAATCACAGATACAGATGGACACAATCACAGATACAGACAGACACAATAACAGATACAAACGGACACAATCACAGATACAGATGGACACAATCACAGATACAGATGGACACAATCACAGATACAGACGGACAATCACAGATGGACACAGTAACAGATACAGATGGACACAATCACAGATAGGGACAGACACAATCACAGATACAGACAGACACAATCAAAGATACAGACCGACACAGTCACAGATACAGATGGACAAAATCACAGATACAGATGGACACAATCACAGATACAGACGGACACAATAACAGATACAAACGGACAATCACAGATGGACACAATAACAGATACAGATGGACACAATCACAGATAGGGACAGACACAATCACAGATACAGACAGACACAATCAAAGATACAGACAGCCAGAGTCACAGTCACAAAGACAGCCACAGCCATATTGTTTTCAAACTTATTGATTATTCATTGATCTTGTGTCGTCATTACTAATTTTACAATTCAGTATGTACTTATTCTGGACTAAACCTTGCGTTTCAATACAGAAATCATGTGATAACAGAACTCTATTCCGCACCAGCCCATCTGAATACAAGTGAACTAACCTGAACACGTGCTTCCAGCAATCAGCAGCATGGCTGCCCATCTCCAGCCCCGTTGTCATGACAACATCCATACTGAGGACATGAGCTGCATGTAGACGGACCAGCTTGGGTCGCCCCGGCAACACAGAGGTCTTCACAGGCACCTTCCCGTCACTGGGCTTGGGTCCTGCTCTCAAGTCCTCCTTCACACATGACGTGTTTGCCAGCTGAGTGAAGGCACTACCACACCTCTCTTGTAGGCCTGGGGGAGAGTTGACAGGAGGAAAGGTGAAAACAGTTCTCCTTTACTTAATGTCAATGTATGTGCAGAGAAATTGTGTTAAAGGAAGCCATCAAGCGATACCGAAGGGTTGGCAGACCTAAAGTAACATGTGACCTAGATATGTCACAGTGGAATTCACACAATAACACTGTTACACCTTGATTGAAAATATTTCGCAAAACCAGATTTACATGGAAAAAAACCCTGACTATAAAAATAGTGGAACATAAACTTTGTTTGGGCATTAGGCAGAGCTTGGAATAAGTGCTTGAAGGCTATCTGTAAGGATATTTTCTGGTATGTTTTTCACTGTTATACTTGAACTGTCGTGTATCATAAGTGTTGTTAGGGCATATCTTAAGTCAATCAAATGCTGATACGAAAGGTTTCAGCTGGCAGTAATGAACTCTAAAGTCATAGTAAAAGATACAGTATTTGTCAAGACACATGTCTTAGTTCCAAAGTATTCAGATACTATTAATGACACTTTTGCACAACAATATTAACACTGTAGTTGATTTCCTTATTATAGCTGTGTATAGCCTGGTATCTTGCAATATGATTTGTATCAAGATACAGACTGATGGTACTACTGGTATCACAATAGACCATATCAAATAGAAAGAAAAGATGAAATCACCGAAATACAGCTCTAAGAACTCTTTCTACCTTAATTCATTATTATCTCAAAAACTTTAACAAAGAAAACCACAAGAACAAAACAGTTTTAAATGAAGGGATGTTTATAAAGTCGACGCGTCCTCAGCTACCATGTCCTTGTGTTCCGCCATACTTACAGGTGGCGCTATGCTACTTCTGCCATGATGGGAGATAACTCAATTAGTTCCTGTTCTATTTATAGCGTATCGCGACTCACAAACTAACAATTCAAGTATCGTGTGTATCTTAGTATAAAAAATATCATAGGTATCGTTGAATTGTTACAGCCCTTTTCTCTATACACCTATACAGTAATAATAATAATAATAATAAGTGCATTTATAATGTGCCGGATTCCATTCACCAAGGGGATGCTCATAGCGCTACACTATTATTACCCTGGTCAATGGATCAGTGAGCACTCAATTTTCATTCTCAGCTCCCTGGGGAGTATACTACCCAAGCTGACTGTGAAGCGCTAGAAGGTTAACAACCACATTGCCATCTCTTCCTACCGGGTACCCATTCACTGCTGGGCACAGAGGCACATTTCGAACAAATTCACTTGCCTAAGGAGACACCACATGTGGTACATGTGCTTCAGTGTGGGGCAGGACCGAAACCCTAGAAACTCTCAGGAGTCAAGCTGCTTAAAGTGGTCACCCATACAAATACTCTCCGAGACCGACGTTGCTTAACTTCACCTGATTTGTGACCTGTGGGCTGTGCACAGGACCACGTGCCAGCACAGTAAACAGTAGAGGGGGTAACGTGTATGCAGACTGGCAAACTGTAGTCTTACAAGTGACCCACCGACCTTCCACTCTCTGGGCGGACACACTATCCACTCTACCAATGAGGTGGTCAAATAATGTGAAAATATTTAGTAGCATATGTACTCCCTGATTATGAAGACACATCAAGACGGCTTTCAAGCCAGAACTTTGCGCTTTACCTTACAGTTACAGCAAAGATCTCTGTTAAACCTCACCCAGTATGCAGCAGAGTTTCGAGGCTCTCTGGAGTCCGCTGAGGCTGAGACAGATGGCGTCCCGGGCCCTCATGCTCTCCTCCTTGGCCCCCTCCGTACCCAGCATCAGGGCCAGGCTGCTGGACACCCCACAGGAACTCTTGCCGTTCAGCAACACCGACAGCACGTCCAGTACCCCCTCCCAGCACACGGACAGGATACGTCGTGACAGCTTCATGCCTGCACACAAACACAACAGTTCATTAGACCTTACAGTGTGAGTGACTGAGTTTAACGCCGCTTTTAACCGTATTCCAGTTATATTGCGGCGTGTCAGCTTGTTTTTCGGGGAAAGCCTGACGTGGTTAAGGTCTCAGACGTTTACCACTTTGGTGAAACCCACGAGCACAGGTATGGTGCTGACAAACCTAGAAACCTAATCAGGCGAACTGGGAATCGAACCCTTAATCATAGGTTTCTGGCATGCCCAAGGGACGCAATTCTGCATAGCGAATCGCGGCGCCTTAGATGACTGGGCCACTCGTGCCACCAGTTTAGACCTTACAGGTGTGCAGGATATGGCTAGGATATTGTTAGGCCATGTTTTTATCTGTCATGGCTACAATAAACAGTCCACATGTCATATACTGTAAATCTTGAAATTAACGTGAGCATGAATCAAATGTGAAAATTGCAAGTGGTCTTTGGTTGCAAATAATGAAACTTCACATTTATGTCTCCAAAATGACTCAACAATAAGACGGCTTCATTGCACTCTTTGGATAGCGGAAATACCAACTTGAATATAAACACAAACACGGTTTATTGAGCAGCAGTTGTAACAAGTACATAACAATGTCATTCAAAGAATAGGAATTACACAATAGGCAACCGGTGAGTTATCACTGCTGTGGTCAAGAGTTCTATGCACCCGTCAAACTAGGCATCATTGACCACTCCAGCTGTCCAGGCAGATGCCACCCACACAACATTTCGTCAAAGGCCGACACGACCCAACGTGCACCGATAGGCTTTATCACACTTCTCAGACCTACAGCCTTTGTCTGTCATCTGTCGTTGTTATGGAAACTCTAAAAATAATTTTTTCAAAAGTCCCAAACTATCAAAAGGACCCAGTTTGCCACTAGACCTGTCTATGTGCCAAGTTTGGTGACGAAATATTGTTCGGTTTTCCAGATCTGCTCCGGAAATGAGCCCTACATTTTCAAAGTCGTTGCCATAGAAACTCGAAGAACAATTTTTCAAAAATCCCAAACTATCGAAAGGCACCAGTTCACCACTTAACATATCTACATGCCATGTTTGGTTAAGAAATCTCTCAACGGTTTTTTCATTCTGCTCCGGAAATTGGACAGACGGAAGGACAGCACCCATTCCTATATCAATAGGTCTTCAGCAACCCATGCTTGCCATAAAAGGTGACTATGCTTGTCGTAAAAGGCGACTAATGGTATCACGTGTTCAGACTCGCTGTCTTAGTTGATGCATGTCATCGTATCCCAATTGTGTGGATCAATGCTCATGATGTCAATCACTGGATTGTCTGGTCCAAACTCGATTATTTACAGACCGCTGTCATATAGCTGTAATATTGCTAGGTAAGTGCGGTGTTAAACAACAAACAAACAAACAAAATCCTATTCCCCCTTCCACATTGGTTACTGGTAATGCCCTGGAGTCCAGGCAGGGTTATTTGATCAGAAATCTAATGAACTGTCTGTTCAGGACAGAACCCACAACCCTGACTCCCCAAATGCCCCAGCAGCAGGATTCAGTGCATTCAGTGAAACCCTGATAATCTGGATGGTACCGTTCCCTGTCAAATTGGCTGAATTAAAGAACTGCTGTATTAACGAGTCACTGATAAGTAGTAATCTCCTTGAACAATGCTACTCAAGAAGTTTAAACATACACGATTTTACATGACTATAGTCAATCTGTCCTGGCTGGTGGGTATTGCAACACACAGACTTCCAATTGTGGCTGTTCTTTAACTTATTTTGAGTAGTATATATATATATATAACTATGTTAGAGTGCACTGTGACGTCAAAACAGCGTAACGGTATAACTGTATTCTTGAAAATCACATGCATGAAACCGGTTGAGTAAATTATACAGCTCATGGACTTTTGTATTTTATATCCATATATATAACTATATATATATATCTATATCACACACTTATATATATCTATATATATATATATCTATATATATCTATATATCTACACGCACGCATGCACGCACGCACGCACGCACGCACGCACGCACGCACGCACGCACGCACGCACGCACGCACGCACGCACGCACGCACGCACGCACACACACACACACACACACACACACACACACACACACGGGTGCCCTCTGTACGTGGCCTGGACTGACCTGCCTCCACCTGGGTCGTGTTGACCTGCTCGTGTTCCACACTCAGCATGTTGTGCCCGCCTCGACAGCTGCTCATCATCTGGCCACCCATCTCATGGCTGCCCAGGCCATCAATGTCTGCAACACAGTCAACCTGTTACTTCACAGTGGCAAAACAAGCTCTTCCATTGGCACTGTGGCTATACAAAATTCAACCCAAGATCCACCTAAAGCCATACTCAAATGAAAGGAAAGTTGAACTAGCCATCTCACGCCTCAGACTCGGTCACAAATAGCACTATGACAAGGTTTGTCCATCTTGCAATCAACCTGAATCCATTGCTCTCTTGTTATCGGAATGTCAAGATCATGCTTTAGCCCGGGCTCCGTTTAAACAAGAATTGCAGTAAGATTCGCTATCTCTCGTAGATCTCCCTAAGCCAAGAGATGCAATAGCGAAGGCCAAACGATCTCAATTTCTGAGAGATGGACAGCTACTCCAACGTATATAAACAGAGCCAGAGATAAAATTGAAATCATATCAATATACAAAATCGAAATCATATCAATACAAAAACAGAAATTATACTAAAACTATGTGTATGTGTATGTGTACCCTACTCAAACACATGAGTCCCTAAGAGGGACAGGTCAGCCGAAATTACTATGGCAGAAGGCGGCCTCTAAAACACTTACACCAACAACAACAACTTCAATATAGGCAACTCAAGACATCAAAGTCTCAGTGGATATTCAAATTATTTCAGTACTGAAGGATGGTATTCACAAGGACAGATCTCTCCACTGTAAATAGTGTTACACGCAAAGGCTATGCATCATACCATCCTGATTGGGTTCCTACCTCTCAACATACACACTAGCTGTGTGTCATGCCAGCCTGGGTGTGACCCTGTGTCCCACCATACTGTCCCCTCATTGTGTACCTACCTCTCAACATGCACACTAGCTGTGTTTCCCACCATACTGTCCCCTCATTGTGTACCTACCTCTCAACATACACACTAGTTGTGTGTCATGCCAGCCTGGGTGTGACCCTGTGTCCCACCATACTGTCCCCTCATTGTGTACCTACCTCTCAACATACACACTAGCTGTGTGTCCCACCATACTGTCCCCTCATTGTGTACCTACCTCTCAACATACACACTAGCTGTGTGTCCCACCATACTGTCCCCTCATTGTGTACCTACCTCTCAACATACACACTAGCTGTGTGTCCCACCATACTGTCCCCTCATTGTGTACCTACCTCTTAACATACACACTAGCTGTGTGTCCCACCATACTGTCCCCTCATTGTGTACCTACCTCTCAACATACACACTAGTTGTGTGTCATGCCAGCCTGGGTGTGACCCTGTGTCCCACCATACTGTCCCCTCATTGTGTACCTACCTCTCAACATACACACTAGCTGTGTGTCCCACCATACTGTCCCCTCATTGTGTACCTACCCCTCAACATACACACTAGCTGTGTGTCCCACCATACTGTCCCCTCATTGTGTACCTACCTCTCAACATACACACTAGCTGTGTGTCCTGCCAGCCTGAGTGTGACCCTGTGTCCCACCATACTGTCCCCTCATTGTGTACCTACCTCTCAACATACACACTAGTTGTGTGTCCTGCCAGCCTGAGTGTGTCCCACCATACTGTCCCCTGATTGTGTACCTACCCCTCAACATACACACTAGCTGTGTGTCCCACCATACTGTCCCCTCATTGCGTACCTACCTCTCAACATACACACTAGTTGTGTGTCCCACCATACTGTCCCCTCATTGCGTACCTACCTCTCAACATACACACTAGCTGTGTGTCCCACCATACTGTCCCCTCATTGTGTACCTACCTCTCAACATACACACTAGCTGTGTGTCCCACCATACTGTCCCCTCATTGTGTACCTACCTCTCAACATACACACTAGTTGTGTGTCCTGCCAGCCTGAGTGTGTCCCACCATACTATCCCCTCATTGTGTACCTACCCCTCAACATACACACTAGCTGTGTGTCCTGCCAGCCTGAGTGTGTCCCACCATACTGTCCCCTCATTGTGTACCTACCTCTCAACATACACACTAGCTGTGTGTCCCACCATACTGTCCCCTCATTGTGTACCTACCTCTCAACATACACACTAGCTGTGTGTCCCACCATACTGTCCCCTCATTGCGTACCTACCTCTCAACATACACACTAGCTGTGTGTCCCACCATACTGTCCCCTCATTGTGTACCTACCCCTCAACATACACACTAGCTGTGTGTCCCACCATACTGTCCCCTCATTGTGTACCTACCCCTCAACATACACACTAGCTGTGTGTCCCACCATACTGTCCCCTCATTGTGTACCTACCTCTCAACATACACACTAGCTGTGTGTCCCACCATACTGTCCCCTCATTGTGTACCTACCTCTCAACATACACACTAGCTGTGTGTCCCACCATACTGTCCCCTCATTGTGTACCTACCTCTCAACATACACACTAGCTGTGTGTCCTGCCAGCCTGAGTGTGACCCTGTGTCCCACCATACTGTCCCCTCATTGTGTACCTACCTCTCAACATACACACTAGCTGTGTGTCCCACCATACTGTCCCCTGATTGTGTACCTACCCCTCAACATACACACTAGCTGTGTGTCCTGCCAGCCTGAGTGTGTCCCACCATACTGTCCCCTCATTGTGTACCTACCTCTCAACATACACACTAGCTGTGTGTCCCACCATACTGTCCCCTCATTGTGTACCTTCCTCTCAACATACACACTAGCTGTGTGTCCCACCATACTGTCCCCTGATTGTGTTCCTACCTCTCAACATACACACTAGCTGTGTGTCCCACCATACTGTCCCCTGATTGTGTTCCTACCTCTCAACATACACACTAGCTGTGTGTCCCACCATACTGTCCCCTGATTGTGTTCTTACCTCTCAACATACACACTAGCTGTGTGTCCTGCCAGCCTGAGTGTGACCCTGTGTCCAGGATGTTCCTGTAGGTCACCTGGTTGTACACTTCACTCAGCCAAGATGGCGAGAGAAACACCATGACTCCACAGCTGAGGACATCATCCATGAACTCTTTCTGCAAAGGTTGGTTATCTTCATTATTATGTTTTGAGATATTGAAGACTGAGGCAGTTTTTAATCAAAGAAAACAAGTTGCTGAGCTTTTGCCACTAATTACCATATGTATACACAAAAATGCCCTTTTGCTAAAATTCAAACACTGTGAACAGAGGGTTATTCAAAGACAATATTCACAATATCCCAAAGCAAATTGAGACACATTTCAAATCAAGTACACCCAAGTACAGCCTCTAAATATCATCGACACACACGACAGATTTACTATTATCAACTCCCTATGAAGCCAGGGCTCGATTTAAGGAACATGATTTAATTTGCGCCAGGTGTATGTTGACATGAAGACCTAGTTGCACCAGACAGAACCAGGTTGCACCCAGGTCACACCAATTTATCAAAGTTGAAACATAGATGCACAAACTAGTCTGAATAAATAAAATCACAGATCTCTGATTTCTCAGTTAGTTATGTTATATGCTCAACAAAACTTAGAGGTAAAACATGTCCAAATATTGATGTTACTGATGGAAAAGTAAGGCTTAGATAAAAATTTGAAATTGTTTTTACATGCACTTGGTGCACGTAGATATAAATATCAGGTTGCACCTTACAATAGTAGGCTGAACTGTGCATGTTTTACATAGCTAAATAGAGCCGTGGAAAAAGAGAAAGCAACACACACTGAGCCAAAGACCAGAGTGCTGTTTCACAAAGGAATCTTAGTGCTACAAGTGTCCCATGATTTAATATACCGTATTCGACGTAATAAGCGCCCGGGGCGCTCTCAAAATAAGAAATAGAGGGCTCTTATGAGAATATTATTTTGGTGAAAAATACATAGTTGAAAGATAAATTTCGTTGTTTATGCTGACAGCCTGAAATGTTTATGTACAAGAGATATATTTTTCCAGAATTTAATTGCCCATAAATAAGGGTGCATATAACACACGTGTGCGTATTATACCGAACAAATAAGTCTTGTGTACATTGATCAATCGGAAGGGATGACAAATTGGGCTTGTTCACTAGCCAATATATCAGCAAATATTGCCGTGGGCGCTTATTAGAGCGGGGCGCTTATTACGTCGAATACGGTAGATTGGTGTGAACAGGGCCCTGGATAATATCATTCTGAGAATTCTTCTGTGTGGAATCTTGGGCTATATTCTGAAAAGAATCCTATCCACATGTAGCTGCCTACCTCGGAGAGGACGTGACTTGCAGGATCCCGTGATGTGTAGTAGCCGCTGATGGACAGTCTGAGACTGAGGATCATCGTCATCATGGCGGCAATGTAGACACCGTCAGCGTTCAGGATCACTGCCGATATCACTTCAGGGTCGTCATCAGCTCCTTCTTTAGATGAAATCAAACCTGCATCATCAAACACAGTCATCATGGGGCCCAGCTGCTGATGTCAACAATATTTTTCATAAGGTCCTGATGTGGAGGTGTCACAAGTCGGATGTCAGTAAAACTTAGGGCCCTTAGTCAGTAGAGTCTTAGTCTGGAGATGACATCCCCCCGCCCCCATCCCCCTCCTGACAACTGTCAATATGAAAAACGAAATCACACAATCCAATCACAAAATCTTTATTTTATTTGAAACACATTTTCAAAGACTTGATAAGGATATTTAAAGGCTTCCAAGTTCTGCTCTTACAAAAACACCAGACCATTTAGGACTAAGTCCAATTTGTCACTATGGAAACAGGGGGAAGATATTCCTAAATATTTCAAAATAAAGGATATGATTGATCAACCTGGCATGTTTTGTTAAAAATTATGTCATGATTTTTTAGCTCTGCTCTGAAATCGACATCCACCCATCTTGAGACCAACTAAAAATGCAAAAAATCTGCAAATAGCCAAAGGCACTACTTCAGGATCTGTTTGATCATGTTGATATATCTGCCATCTTTTGTTGAAAGATATTGAACATTTCCTTAGTTGTGCTCTGGAAGTGAAATCCACCTCCTTTTGAGACTAAGTATACATTGTGTCCATGGAAATCGAGAAAAATAAAAATGCCCAAAATCCGCAAATAACAAAAGGCACCACAACAAAACACAACCCTGATACATGTGTTAAACACATCCTTGTTACATGTGTTAAACACAACCTTGTTACATGGGTTAAACACAACCCTGTTACATGTGTTAAACACATCCTTGTTACATGTGTTAAACACAACCTTGTTACATGTGTTAAACACAACCTTGTTACATGTGTTAAACACAAACTTGTTACATGGGTTAAACACATCCTTGTTACATGTGTTAAACACAACTCTGTTACATGTGTTAAGCACAACGAGGTTACATGGGTTAAACACAACCTTGCTACATGTGTTAAACACAATCTTGTAACATGTGTTAAACACAACCTTGTGGCATGTAAAACACAACCTTGTTACATGTGTTAATCACAACCTTGCTACATGGGTTAAACACAACCTTGTTACATGGGTTAAACACAACCTTGTTACATGGGTTAAACACAACCCTGTTACATGTGTTAATCACAACCTTGCTACATGGGTTAAACACAACCTTGTTACATGTGTTAAACACAACCTTGTCACATGTGTTAAACACAACCTTGTTACATGTGTTAAACACAACCTTGTTACATGTGTTAAACACAACCCTGTTACATGTGTTAATCACAACCTTGCTACATGGGTTAAACACAACCTTGTCACATGTGTTAAATACAACCTTGTCACATGTGTTAAACACAACCTTGTTACATGTGTTAAACACAACCTTGTTACATGTGTTAAACACAACCCTGTTACATGTGTTAATCACAACCTTGCTACATGGGTTAAACACAAACTTGTTACATGTGTTAAACACAACCTTGTCACATGTGTTAAACACAACCCTGTTACATGTGTTAATCACAACCTTGCTACATGGGTTAAACACAACCTTGTTACATGTGTTAAACACAACCTTGTTACATGTGTTAAACACAACCTTGTTACATGTGTTAAATACAACCTTGTTACATGTGTTAAACACAACCTTGCTACATGTGTTAAACACAACCTTGTTACATGTGTTAAATACAACCTTGTCACATGTGTTAAACACAACCTTGTTACATGTGTCAAACACAACCTTGTTACATGTGTTAAACACAACCCTGTTACATGTGTTAATCACAACCTTGCTACATGGGTTAAACACAACCTTGTTACATGTGTTAAACACAACCTTGTCACATGTGTTAAATACAACCTTGTCACATGTGTTAAACACAACCTTGTTACATGTGTTAAACACAACCTTGTTACATGTGTTAAGGTAAATAAAAGATGAGGACCCTACCTGCACAGAAGTCAGAGGCAAACTTCTGCAGCGCCTCATCCACATCGTACACACTGCCGAGAGTCAACAGTTGTGGCAGCATACCCTGCAGCTTCTGAATAAACTCCTGAGCATTCTGCCGCTCCACGCTCTCGAACCTTTCTCGCAGCAGCTTCTGTCGTCTCGTCATCTCCTCCCTCAGCTGCATCTCCACCTGGGACTGTATGGTGGCCTGGATCTCCATCTCTCGGTCACTCTCACTCTCGGACTCCTTCACCCCTTCCGAGTTCTCCGAGGTGGTTCTGTTGGTGCCATCAGACTCCTGCCCATCCTTAGTAGGTTTCTCCTTGGTACTGGAACTGTCTGTGGTGTCAGGCTCTTTGTCTGGCACATCTGGTGTTTCTGCTGCTCCTCCATCACAGCTGCTTGGGTCCTTCTTATCGAACACTTCTGTGGAAGTTTCATTGAGACATTGAATTTAAACAATCTGCTGAGCAAGCAGACATACTACATCAGTGACTAGCATTTGTGCATCTGTCTGTAAAATACTATTGTTGTAACATTTTAAATTTTAAAGTTTGCGGACTGTTGAACAAGCAAAATGTATATCTTTGACAAGATAAATATTTGGAAAATTATTTTGAACATGTATCCTAACAGACTGCTGTGAAAGCAGAAATATAAAGTCACGTGTATGTGAAAACTCTTGGGTATTCATCATCATAATCTATTACCATTAACATGATGAACGCTGGCAAATTGCCCCCAAAGTATAGCAATATGCACTCACTCTTAACCTGAACTAAAGCTTGCAAATATCTAGGCAATGGTGATGCTTTCTTTATAAACCT
Organism: Haliotis rufescens; assembly: GCF_023055435.1. NCBI lineage: Eukaryota > Metazoa > Mollusca > Gastropoda > Lepetellida > Haliotidae > Haliotis > Haliotis rufescens. The sequence continues at coordinate 1,146,129 of NW_025964212.1, read as the reverse complement.
TACACCAACGTCATCATTTGGTCGCCTCAATCGACCAGGATAGTTAGCTGGGGACCTATTCTAACACAGAGCAATTCTTACTGTGACAGCTCTACAAACCTTTGCCAATGTTGGGGTAGAGTTTGTTGATGTCTTCAGCCACAGACTGAGACAGTTCCTCTCCTCGGCTCAGTCTCTCCAGGGATCCAAGCAGCTGGTCTACACACATGACACTGGTGAAACACACACCCGAGTCATTGCAGTGGATACACTCCTGCACACTGTCAACTATCCTGCAACACACAGTAGCCATGTCAGGGTGGACCTACATTACAGCAACTAACACACATGACACTGGTGAAACACACGCCCGAGTCATTGCAGTGGATACACTCCTGCACACTGTCAACTATCCTGAAACACACAGTAGCCATGTCAGGGTGGACCTACATTACAGCAACAGTCAGTCTACACACATGGCACTGGTGAAACACACGCCCGAGTCATTGCAGTGGATACACTCCTGCACACTGTCAACTATCCTGAAACACACAGTAGCCATGTCAGGGTGGACCTACATTACAGCAACAGTCAGTCTACACACATGACACTGGTGAAACACACGCCCGAGTCATTGCAGTGGATACACTCCTGCACACTGTCAACTATCCTGAAACACACAGTAGCCATGTCAGGGTGGACCTGCATTACAGCAACAGTCAGTCTACACACATGGCACTGGTGAAACACACGCCCAAGTCATTGCAGTGGATACACTCCTGCACACTGTCAACTATCCTGAAACACACAGTAGCCATGTCAGGGTGGACCTACATTACAGCAACAGTCAGTCTACACACATGACACTGGTGAAACACACGCCCAAGTCATTACAGTGGATACACTCCTGCACACTGTCAACTATCCTGAAACACACAGTAGCCATGTCAGGGTGGACCTACATTACAGCAACAGTCAGTCTACACACATGGCACTGGTGAAACACACGCCCGAGTCATTGCAGTGGATACACTCCTGCACACTGTCAACTATCCTGAAACACACAGTAGCCATGTCAGGGTGGACCTACATTACAGCAACAGTCAGTCTACACACATGACACTGGTGAAACACACGCCCGAGTCATTGCAGTGGATACACTCCTGCACACTGTCAACTATCCTGAAACACACAGTAGCCATGTCAGGGTGGACCTGCATTACAGCAACAGTCAGTCTACACACATGGCACTGGTGAAACACACGCCCAAGTCATTGCAGTGGATACACTCCTGCACACTGTCAACTATCCTGAAACACACAGTAGCCATGTCAGGGTGGACCTACATTACAGCAACAGTCAGTCTACACACATGACACTGGTGAAACACACGCCCAAGTCATTGCAGTGGATACACTCCTGCACACTGTCAACTATCCTGCAACACACAGTAGCCATGTCAGGGTGGACCTACATTACAACAACTAACACAAATGACACTGGTGAAACACACGCCCGAGTCATTGCAGTGGATACACTCCTGCACACTGTCAACTATCCTGCAACACACAGTAGCCATGTCAGGGTGGACCTACATTACAGCAACTAACACACATGACACTGGTGAAACACACGCCCGAGTCATTGCAGTGGATACACTCCTGCACACTGTCAACTATCCTGCAACACACAGTAGCCATGTCAGGGTGGACCTACATTACAACAACTAACACAAATGACACTGGTGAAACACACGCCCGAGTCATTGCAGTGGATACACTCCTGCACACTGTCAACTATCCTGCAACACACAGTAGCCATGTCAGGGTGGACCTACATGACAACAACACAAGCCTGGATATGGTGCTGACAAACCTAGAAACAAACCCAGGTTGAAGAGAGGCAACTCTCTGCAGCAAATTGTGGCACCATTGACAGCTCGGACAACCTCTGCTCTTCCATCAAAGTGTTTAGGTGAGGTGTAATTGGTTTTAACATAGCATTCAAGATTATCTCACATATACAGCGACATCCATGCACCAGTGTAAGTGTACAATATATGTCCGGACTTATGCCAGTTTTATAGCGCTAGCCTACTGAGATACCATGCCTTAGTATAACATGGATACCCCTGAGACACACTATACCGACTCAACCAGTCCTTGTTTTATCTCCTTAATGCCGAATGCCAGGCAGGGTAACAGCTAGTACCATACTTAACGCCTTTTGGTATGACTCGGGGGATCAAACCTCAACCTTCTGCCCTGTGGTCAGATGCTCTATTTACTACACCACGGAGGCGGAAGGAAAGTGTTTGGTTTGATCGAACACTTTGTGGCAATTTACAAAATGTATAGATGAAGTTTTTAGCCATCAAAGCTGGCAAAGATAACATGCAGTCAGCCAGACTGTGAACCTTAAACAGATTTAAGACTGAGTAAAAGTCAATCTTTCAATAGGAGTGAGTGAGTGAGTGAGTGAGTGAGTGAGTGAGTGAGTGAGTGAGTGAGTGAGTGAGTGCCACTTATAGCAATATTCCAGCAATATCACGGTGGAGGATACAAGAAATGGGCTTCACACATTGTACCAATTTTGGGAATCAAACCTGGGTCTTCGTATGACTAGCAGCTGCCTTAACCACTAGGCTACCCCACCACTCCTTATATTTTTCAATATGAAAGTAGTTAAAAATTATATTTAAACGTCCATAAACGCAAACAACTCACAGTTTGAGCAGTGCTACATCAGAGTGGGTGGTTTTGCCTGATGCCTTGGTTTGGTTGTCATCTTCAGTCGGCGGAGCTGCCAGATCTATCACTCTCTCCGTGTCTCCTAGCAACTGGATGAAAAAACAACATGATTTTGACTTAATTCAGTCACTGCATGAAGCATAAATAAGGCCAGAATCTTCTATTTTGGACCCAAAATTCAGGTCGATAGGTTGAAAAAATAAAAATACAGAAATTCCACTTTCAAATATTTCTTTCCTCTTGTGGTTCATACAAATTTCTTGTTTTGAAGTTTTTATTATAAATTTTCCACAGACTTTAATTACAGTATTTTACAAATTTATTCACATTCATAGCAACAGAAAAATATGGAAGCCTTTTAGGGCCATTTGTTTTTTTCTTAATTCCTTGAAATTTCAAGATACTAACTTGAAATTGCAAGATGTTATGTTAAAATTTCAAGATAATAAGTTGAAATTTCAAGATACATACTAAGTTGAAATTTCAACTTATCATCTTGAAACATAAGTTGAAATTTCAAGATAAAAACTTTCAACTTTTCAACTAAGTATCTTGAAATTTCAACTTAGTATCTTGAAATTTCAACTTAGTATCTTGAAATTTAAACTTATTATCTTGAAATTACTTATTTCTTGTCGCAGGAATAAAAAATTCAACTGCTTTCCATTCTTTTCCTTTTTTCACATTTCAATGTATTTGAGTATTCGAGGCAGATTTATGAACCAAGTTTAATAAATGTCTGGCCTTAGTCTCCATTCAAGTATAGCATGAGTACAAGGTGGCAAAACACTGGATACTGGACACACTACATAAAATATTCATACGTGCATATATATCAACAAATGAAGCGACCATTATTTGAATACAACACAAAAATAGGTCTGTAACGTAAATGTCTTCTAGAAAACACACAATGGTATTCATGGCTTCTATTGGAAACAGAACTACTACTGACCTCTTTCATGACCTTGAGAGCATCATGTCTGTGCTGCGGAGGGGGGTACAGCAGCATCCGGTGGAAGAGGGACTCCAGCACGGGTCGCAGCGACCCGATGTTGCCCACCAGTCGAACAAGCTCTGCAGCAATACTGGAGGGATAAGAATGGTGAGTGAGTGAGTGAGTGAGTGAGTGAGTGAGTGAGTGAGTGAGTGAGTGAGTATTGTTTTACGCCGCTTTTAGCAATATTCCAGCAATATAACGGCGGGGGAACCAGAAATGGGCTTCACACATTGTACCAATGCCGGGAATCGAACCCGGGTCTTCGGCATGACGAGTGAACGCTTTAACCACTAGGCTACCCGACCGCCCCGGTGAGTGAGTGAATAAGTCAGACTTTAAGATGAACATGGTGGTCTGGAAGGGGTGTAACAATTCTCTGAACATTCACTGCAATACAATACTCTCACAATGTGAGTCATGATCATATCGACACAAAATTGATGCAAGTTCTCATAAGGTTAAGAAAAAAGTAGTCTTGGTTCTCAGGCATCACCGCATCAACACAAAGTCTGCTGCACGTTTCGTTTTTATTTCCATTTTAAAAAAGAGTTCATGTAAACAAAATTGAATGAAATTTTGGAGAAAAGTAAAATAATAATGGATTACAAACGTCCAGAAACACAATGAACACTTTTATAGCCAGATAGTGTAATAACTGGACTAACTTGCGTACTTCAGTACGGATTTGTTGAAATGCATCTTCCTGTTCACGATAACGTTTTCGCATTGTGAAATAAAATCAAAGCTAAATTGTATGCGTGTATTATGCACACACTGGTAGTCCAATGGTAGTCAATTACTGTATTCCAGTATTTTGCTCATCAAGGAATGCATCATTGTAGGGAGGTCCTTGCCCAGGTTGATTGTACACAACTGTTTATTTTGTTACATACTAGTTTGAACAACAGCAAAAAAAGCCATTGCCTGAGAACCAATTCTTTTATTTTTTAAAGCCTGAGGGAGATATATATAAAAATGGATATAAATAGTTTGTTTCTTTGTTGTTTAACGCCGCACTCAGCAATATTCCAGCTATATGATGGCGGTCTGTAAATAATTGAGTCTGGACCAGACAATCCAGTGTATTGACATCATGAGCATCGATCTACGCAATTGGGATACGATGACATGCATCAACCAAGTCAGCAAGCCTGACCACCCGATCCCATTATTCGCTTTTTATGACAAGCATAGTTGCCTCTTACGGCAAGCATGGGTTGCTGAAGACCTATTCTACCCCGCATCTTCAAGGGTCGGAAATAGATAGTAATATACAATCTTCTGCCAGTGCGTACAAGACAAATCTAAAGCCACTGTTTCCTCCAGTGACACAAATATCAATGGTTCGGTTGGATGTTTCTCATTGCAAGTCCTATCAGTGATGTATGTGGCGATGACAAAGTGTGTCGTCACAGCCTAAGGAGAACAACTCCTCTAAGAATGTTGGCCAGGTGCACTGTTATCAGCAGCAGACACTCTCTTACCTGTATATGACTTTAGCTGCTGAGCTGAGGATGTTGTCACTCTCTTACCTGTATATGACTTTAGCTGCTGTGCTGAGGATGTTGCCACTCTCTTACCTGTATATGACTTTAGCTGCTGAGCTGAGGATGTTGCCACTCTCTTACCTGTATGACTTTAGCTGCTGAGCTGAGGATGTTGCCACTCTCTTACCTGTATATGACTTTAGCTGCTGAGCTGAGGATGTTGCCCCTCTCTTACCTGTATGACTTTAGCTGCTGAGCTGAGGATGTTGCCACTCTCTTACCTGTATATGACTTTAGCTGCTGAGCTGAGGATGTTGCCCCTCTCTTACCTGTATATGACTTTAGTAGCTGAGCTGAGGATGTTGCCACTCTCTTACCTGTATATGACTTTAGCTGCTGAGCTGTGGATGTTGACACTCTCTTACCTGTATGACTTCAGCTGCTGAGCTGAGGATGTTGCCACTCTCTTACCTGTATATGACTTTAGTAGCTGAGCTGAGGATGTTGCCACTCTCTTACCTGTATATGACTTTAGCTGCTGAGCTGAGGATGTTGCCCCTCTCTTACCTGTATATGACTTTAGCTGCTGAGCTGAGGATGTTGCCCCTCTCTTACCTGTATATGACTTTAGCTGCTGTGCTGAGGATGTTGCCACTCTCTTACCTGTATATGACTTTAGCTGCTGTGCTGAGGATGTTGCCACTCTCTTACCTGTATATGACTTTAGCTGCTGAGCTGAGGATGTTGCCACTCTCTTACCTGTATATGACTTTAGCTGCTGAGCTGAGGATGTTGCCACTCTCTTACCTGTATGACTTTAGCTGCTGAGCTGAGGATGTTGCCACTCTCTTACCTGTATGACTTTAGCTGCTGAGCTGAGGATGTTGCCACTCTCTTACCTGTATGACTTTAGAAGCTGAGCTGAGGATGTTGCCACTCTCTTACCTGTATATGACTTTAGCTGCTGAGCTGAGGATGTTGCCACTCTCTTACCTGTATATGACTTTAGCTGCTGAGCTGAGGATGTTGCCCCTCTCTTACCTGTATATGACTTTAGCTGCTGAGCTGAGGATGTTGCCACTCTCTTACCTGTATATGACTTTAGCTGCTGAGCTGAGGATGTTGCCACTCTCTTACCTGTATATGACTTTAGCTGCTGAGCTGAGGATGTTGCCACTCTCTTACCTGTATATGACTTTAGCTGCTGAGCTGAGGATGTTGCCCCTCTCTTACCTGTATATGACTTTAGCTGCTGAGCTGAGGATGTTGCCCCTCTCTTACCTGTATATGACTTTAGCTGCTGAGCTGAGGATGTTGCCCCTCTCTTACCTGTATATGACTTTAGTAGCTGAGCTGAGGATGTTGCCACTCTCTTACCTGTATATGACTTTAGCTGCTGAGCTGTGGATGTTGACACTCTCTTACCTGTATGACTTTAGCTGCTGAGCTGAGGATGTTGCCACTCTCTTACCTGTATATGACTTTAGTAGCTGAGCTGAGGATGTTGCCACTCTCTTACCTGTATATGACTTTAGCTGCTGAGCTGAGGATGTTGCCCCTCTCTTACCTGTATATGACTTTAGCTGCTGAGCTGAGGATGTTGCCCCTCTCTTACCTGTATATGACTTTAGCTGCTGTGCTGAGGATGTTGCCACTCTCTTACCTGTATATGACTTTAGCTGCTGTGCTGAGGATGTTGCCACTCTCTTACCTGTATATGACTTTAGCTGCTGAGCTGAGGATGTTGCCACTCTCTTACCTGTATATGACTTTAGCTGCTGAGCTGAGGATGTTGCCACTCTCTTACCTGTATGACTTTAGCTGCTGAGCTGAGGATGTTGCCACTCTCTTACCTGTATGACTTTAGCTGCTGAGCTGAGGATGTTGCCACTCTCTTACCTGTATGACTTTAGAAGCTGAGCTGAGGATGTTGCCACTCTCTTACCTGTATATGACTTTAGCTGCTGAGCTGAGGATGTTGCCACTCTCTTACCTGTATATGACTTTAGCTGCTGAGCTGAGGATGTTGCCCCTCTCTTACCTGTATATGACTTTAGCTGCTGAGCTGAGGATGTTGCCACTCTCTTACCTGTATATGACTTTAGCTGCTGAGCTGAGGATGTTGCCACTCTCTTACCTGTATATGACTTTAGCTGCTGAGCTGAGGATGTTGCCACTCTCTTACCTGTATATGACTTTAGCTGCTGAGCTGAGGATGTTGCCCCTCTCTTACCTGTATATGACTTTAGCTGCTGAGCTGAGGATGTTGCCCCTCTCTTACCTGTATATGACTTTAGCTGCTGAGCTGAGGATGTTGCCCCTCTCTTACCTGTATATGACTTTAGCTGCTGAGCTGAGGATGTTGGGGGCCGAGGAAGAGCAGCCGGAGCCCCGCCCCATCTCGTCTGCCTTTTGGAGGAGGGAGCTCTTCTCTGTCTTAGGGGTGCCTAGCAGCGAGATGAGGGTCGGGCACAGGTGCTTCCTGGAATCAAACGATGGGAGTTGAGATACGTTGGAACCTCATCCATCCAAGTCCATAGTTGGAGTCAAGCAGCATGCAGATAGCAGACCATTGTGATGATAAAATCCCCCCATGGACCATGAGTTACACTGATTCGGGTCGGTGTTAATAAAACTTCACCATATGGAATTGTTGGAACCAAATCTTGGAACCAAATTCTGGGACCAATCCTGTAATGAAATCCTGGAACCACTTCAGGGAACGATATAATAGAACCAAATCAAGGAACAAATTAATGGAACCAAATCATGGAACCAGTTAATGGAACCAAATCAAGGAACCAATTAATGGAACCAAATCAAGGAACCAAATCATGGAACTAAATCCCGGAACAACTTCAGGGAACCAAATAATAGAACCAAATCAAGGAACCAAATCATGGGAACCACTTCAAGGAACCAAAGCAAGGAACCAAATCATGGAACCAATTCTGGGAAATTCACACAGCTTTAATGTGCATAAAGTGCAACAGTGCTGGACCAGACAAACAGCATACATGACACACCATCAGCTTTATCTAAACTGTACACGATCGTCTGCAACAGACCTATAACAGGACTCATCACACCCACTTTATCTAAACTGTACACGATCGTCTGCAACAGACCTATAACAGGACTCATCACACCCACTTTATCTAAACTGTACACGATCATCTGCAACAGACCTATAACAGGACTCATCACACCCACTTTATCTAAACTGTACACAATCATCTGCAACAGACCTATAACAGGACTCATCACACCCACTTTATCTAAACTGTACACGATCGTCTGCAACAGACCTATAACAGGACTCATCACACCCACTTTATCTAAACTGTACACAATCGTCTGCAACAGACCTATAACAGGACTCATCACACCCACTTTATCTAAACTGTACACGATCGTCTGCAACAGACCTATAACAGGACTCATCACACCCACTTTATCTAAACTGTACACCAACGTCTGCAACAGACCTATAACAGGACTCATCACACCCACTTTATCTAAACTGTACACGATCATCTGCAACAGACCTATAACAGGACTCATCACACCCACTTTATCTAAACTGTACACGATCATCTGCAACAGACCTATAACAGGACTCATCACACCCACTTTATCTAAACTGTACACGATCATCTGCAACAGACCTATAACAGGACTCATCACACCCACTTTATCTAAACTGTACACGATCATCTGCAACAGACCTATAACAGGACTCATCACACCCACTTTATCTAAACTGTACACGATCATCTGCAACAGACCTATAACAGGACTCATCACACCCACTTTATCTAAACTGTACACGATCATCTGCAACAGACCTATAACAGGACTCATCACACCCACTTTATCTAAACAGTTGTCTGCAACAGTGAGTAAGTATGGTTTGACGCCACTTTTAGCAATATTCCAGCAATATCACGTCCGTGGGACACCAGAAATGGGCTTCACACATTGTACCCATGTGGGGGAATCGAACCTAGGTCTTTGGTGTGACGAGTGAACTCTTTAACCACTAGGCTAACCCACCACCTTTGTCTGCAACAGACCTGGAACAGGACTCACCACACCAACCAACTCACAAAATGCGTTTGAGACAAGTAGGCTGTGCACAGAATTTGGGCAACATATTTGGTTGGTACAGGTAGAGATGGTGTACGCATGTTTTGCACATGCAGGTCATGATGATGAGATTGACTATGCTTCCATGGACACATGTGTTGCTCATAAGACTATTAAGAGGTTGGTGTGAAAAGACGATACCAGAATTCTGTAAAAGTCATTTGACAGTTAATTACAAACAAATCAACGTGTCAAAGCTAGGCAAGCAAGGCCAAATCATACATTCTCAGGCTCGAGAATTGGCCTATAATGTCATAAATTACATGGAGAAAGAATGTACATATATATCTCAAGCATTGACAAAATTTGGCATTGCCACTGGTCTGTCTGTATCTATTCTAAAGCGCATCAAGGCAGAAGGTATTACATCGTTACAAAGACAAGAGTAGTTTTATAAGTCCCAAATAGTCCAGTGATCAAATCCCAACTTGACAATTTCGACCAGTGTGCTTACGGTTATTCCTTATTGCTCTCTGGGGTAAAACAGGTATTCCTTTTATACAGGAAATGAATTCCCTTCATTGTCACGATACTTCACAATTGCTGTTACCTATGCAAATATGCAGTCACCCTTTTCTCACTCATCGGGTACCTCAGCGCGTACAATTATGTGCTATTGAACTCGCCACTAACTCATTGTTAGCCAAGACAGGACACGCACATATCAAACGTACTTCTTGCAGTGGACCACCCGCTACCCCTTTCTTTACAATGGTACATGCCAGTGGGAGGACCTCATACATAGTCATTAACTGTCAGGTCACAACTCAACTTATCCTGGCTGACTATTGTAGTTGGATGGTTTGTTGTTTAACGCCGCACTCAGCTATATTCCAGCTATATGACGGCGGTCTGTAAATAATCGAGTCTGGACCAGACAATCCAGTGATTAATATCACGAGCATCGATCCACGCAATTGGGATCGATGACATGCATCAACCAAGTCAGCGAGCCTGACCACCCGATCCCGTTAGTCGCCTTTTACGACAAGCATTGTCACCTTTTACGGCAAGCATGGGTTGCTGAAGACCTATTCTACCCCGGAATCTTCACGGGTCTTAAACTATTGTATGTAACAGATCTGGAAGGGGACTCACCACACCAGTTCCTGGAAGCTGTCGTTGTTGCGGAGTGTCTGGGGGGCCTGACTGAGAATGGCGTGGATGCCCTCTAGGATGAGGGGGAGGGACTGCTTTGTCTGGCTGCCACTGTATAGGGACACATAGATTCACCATCACCATCATCATGATCAAGACAAGCCAGTCACCATAGCACAAATCTATACAAATCTCCATATGGATAGCATATGAAGATCATATTTCTGAATCCCACAGACAACTAATGTCATGCATTCAACAAAATTGTATTCACATTTGACATTTTGGTTGCTGAATATTGTCAAATATTGAAAAGAAAATCTTTCTCAAATCCTCCAGAAGTCCTTTTACCTGTAGTTTGTTTGTTTGTTTGTTGTTTAACGCCGCAATCAGCAATATTCCAGCTACATGGCGGCAGTCTGTAAATAATCAGACAATCCAGTGATTGACATTATGAGCATCGATCCATGCAATTTGGATCGATGACATGCATCAACCAAGTCAGCGAGCCTGACCACCCGATTCCGTTTGTCGCCTTTTACGACAAGCAGTTGCCTTTTACGGCAAGCGTGGGTTTGCTGAAGACCTATTCTACCCCGGATCTTAACAGAAATTTTGCCTGTTGAAATTGTTCAGGTACAAATATCTAAACTAGAGCATGTAGGACAGTTGTTCCCATCTATCACAAAGCATGTTCAAAACCAACTGAGTGAGTTGGATTTAACGCCACTTTTAACATTATTCCAGTTATATCACGGCATGTCAGCTTAATGTGGGAGGAAAGCCCGAGGTGATGCAGGTCTCAGACGTTTACCACTTTGGTGAGACCCATGAGCATGGGTATAGTGCTGACTTAAAACCAACTGTTTGTGCTTGAGTCATCTGTGTACAATTAGGTAGGTTACCTCTGCAGTCCTATAAGTTTGTCACAGAGGTATTTGAGGATGGAGACCACGTCGTCCATCAGACTCTCTGTTGTGCTCAGCTTTCCTCCAGAGGGTCTGAAGTCAGCCAACACATCATCTCCATCTTCCTCCTGCAACACAAAGTGAGAGGCATTTGAGGAAGGTGCTACGCTCCACATCCTTGTGCATCTCCAGTCACCAGTGAGTGTTTGTTTGTTGTTTAACGCCGCTCTCAGCAATATTCCAGCGGTCTGTAAATAATCGAGTCTTGACCAGACAATCAAGTGATTGACTTCATGAGCATCAAGCCACGTAATTGGGATACAATGACATGCATCAACTAAGTCAGCGAGCCTGACCACCCTATCTCATTAGTCGTGACAAGCATAGTCGCCTTTTACAGCAAGCATGGGTTGCTGAAGACCTATTTTACCCCGGATCTTCATTGGTACTGCTTATCATGAAAAAAAACGCAAAATCTGATTGCATTGTACAATTATCACGAACAGAACAAGCCTAATTAACAACCAATGTAATCATAAACAGGTTGATAGCAATACTTCCTTGTCAGCCAGGCAACAGCTCCAAATAAATATTGTGATACCTGTCAAATTGAGATTAAAGTATAGCGATCTATATCGATATATGATGTAGGCATATTACTACCCCTTTAATATTAATCTATGTATACACAGAGCAGATTACAAAAACACTTTAAGAAATACATGATGACACCTATTTTTGCCACACACTGTACGGCCACGGGTTCAACCTACCACTGTTTCCTCGGCATCGGCGAGTTTCTCCGCGAACCTGGAGAGCACCTGTGTCATGTTGGCCTGGATGGCCCCCTTCACCCCCTGGGAGCTCTGCACGTAGGTATCAACATACACCTGCAACCAGCACATCACATCACAATCATAATCATCATCATCATCATCATCATCATAGCACACTCACATTCCTGTAAATATGGGTAACCAGACCAGTGGTTGATGGCATGAGAATCAATCCATGCCTTCTGGCTGTGATGACACAATCATTTTGGCCACACATTAATATCATTGACAGCATCAGCATCAGCATCAATAATAACAGCATCAATAATAACTGAACAAAATATTTTGATGCTGTGGTAATAAAAATTTGAACAGGATTGCACCCTACAGCGTGTATTATTTACTATTATAAAATGCAAATAGTGCTGTACAATATCTTAAATAATCAAATAAATAATGATAAGACTAGTATTGTTTTTTATTTTTGAAAATAAAAAGGAGACTGCTTTCAGTCTAGATGTATCGAACATCCAAGTATGTGTCTTCCTGTAAATTCTAATAAATAATATTCAATTTTAATACATACAACACCACTCGCCCATAAACATATACCGTATTCGACGTCATAAGCGCCCGGTGGTACTCTCAAAATTAGAAATAGGGGGCTCTTATTAGAATATAATTTTGGTGAGAAAAAAAAACAGAGTTGAAAGATCGTAAACTTTGTGGTTTATGCTGACAGCCTGAAATGATACAAAAGAAAAGTATGTGCGTATCATACATGACAGATATATTTTCCAGAATTTAACTGCCCATAATTAAGGGTGCATATAACACACAAGTTCATATCATACACGAATATATAAGTCTTGTGTGCATTGATCAATCAAAAGGGGTGCTAATTGACATTGTACACTAGCCAATATATTAGTAAATATCCCCGTGGGCGCTTATTACATCAAATACGGTAATTGCAATATATCAGCTTTCTGTCAGCTGGTAAGATATACACATTTAGCCATTAAACATATACATATTGCTCCAAAAATGTAATCAAATGCCTAATATTCACACCATAACCTCAGTAATACTAATACATATCCAAGTCATTACTTTGCAAAATAAAATAAATACAACAGAGTTTCTGTTGCAGAAGAAATGACAACATTATCTACTCAGCCAACCCGTTCTTTGTACATAATAATATATTACAGGGCTTCCATTCATTTGACACAGCAGTTGATATTATACCAACTGGAGCGATACAGTGAATGTTGTAATAATGTATACACTATCAAAGTGTCCGGGCTAATCAACTGGTAACAGCTGACACGAGTAGTCTTCAATCCATAATGCAATGTCCCGTGTGATATTGGCCAACAGATGGCACTGTAGGCTTTCCTTAACTGCTACACCAAATAATTTGCAAGCTTTGCAGCTCAGCCTGCCCAAGCATGGTCGAACAAGAACCATTACAAAGACTAAGGTCTTAGGAGTCAATGCTTGTTCATAAAAAGTCAAAAGATCGATACAGGAGAGCATTCTGTTTCTGCTTGGATGCCAAAATATAACTGAAATTGGTTGCTCTAATTTCATGGATGATGTACACACATTTTAATTTATTTCCTGTAAATGTGTCGCTTCAGGTCTAGGTTTAATGTCTTCTGTGAAATCGAGATAAATCCTCAAACAATATTACCACTAAAAGCATAACACTTTAAAAAAATATGCAGAAAAGGGCATTTCAGTGAAAATGGCTAACAGACTTTATGCATGACTTTATGCATGACCTTCACTGTGACCTTGACCTTGACCTTGACCTTATACATAAGTCATTCATAGCCTTTCATGATTACAGCCCCACCCCACGGATGACATGACACAATGTACCAAGTTTCATTCTCCTTAAATTCAAATGACCTTTTCCTCAAGCTCTGACCTTGAGGATCACCTTGACCTTGATATGACTACTCAATGACAAATTTATTTCCCCAGGTCATAAAACAGAAATATATGATATAATGATACAGTAGATATGTATCTCATCACATGATGGTTGCTTCGCCCTCTATACAAGCCATTAAAAATCGATGGTAATTTATATACCCCGTCTATAAAGCATACACAATCCCTACATTTGCAATAAAAACGTGTTGTAATGTCACTGATAACAAATGTCTATTTCATTACGACTTTCTGATAGAGCCTTTAATTGTGTTCATGTACCGGTACATAAACTGTAAACTTCGGAGAGATGTGTTTAGTTGTGTTGTGAAGGGGAGACACACGAGCTCCATCACAACATGAACACAGTATTGATCGCTGCCTGTACTCACAGCTGGCACATCTGTCTGAAGATAGGTGTCTCGGTGTATGGAATGGTGAACTAAACATTTACACTTCATCTGCCCTGCTCCCTGTCTGCTAGGTCATACACAGGATGTTGTGCGTCATATGCAGTCCTAGCTATTGCCTGCCTTGTGTATATCGTACAGTACTTGTATTCAGTATGAAGCAAATAGTTCCTGTCTATAGTTAAAGAGTTTGTTTGACCTCCATTTTTTTGCACATAAAAAGGCATGCTGAAGTGTGTGTTTGTGTCTCTTTTAGTGAGGTGTGAATTAGTATTACTAACATTCAAAATCAGCAAGAAGACCCTAACAGATTAATTTCCTTGAACGATCGGTTGGGATGATCAATCATCTATAACAATTTACCTTACCAATTCCAAACACTACTTAAGTAACTAAAGCATAATGGCATTTTAAATGGTGTGGAAACAACTTTATTAGAATAACAAAACATAAAATCTTTTTTTTTCAGGGATGCAACGTAACCTGAAACATTTAACAGCCCAAATAGTCACAACATACAAGGACACCCTCTGAAAGCATGAAAACTCTATTTCCCCTCAGCATACCTTAAACATGAGACAAACTGCCTCGGGCTAGCAGGCTAGTGCCAAATTGTGTCCCTGTTTTCATAAACCAAGTTTGTTTATTTGTTAGTTGTTTTACGCCACACTCAGCAATATTCCAGCTATATGACAACAGTCTAAAAATAATCAAGTCGTGACCAGACAATCCAGTGATTGACATCATTAGCATCGATCCACGCAATTGGGGTACGATGACATGCATCAACCAAGTCAGCGAGCCTGACCATCCAATCCCATAAGTCACCTCTTACGACAAGCATAGTCACCTTTTACGGCAAGCATGGGTTGCTGAAGACCTATTCTACCCCGGATCTTACGGGTCTCTTAAACCAAGACATAAACAGTGTCTGCACAATAACACATCTTCATCCTCTGAATAGATTAGAGCTACAGAAGGTTCAGACCCCCTGAGTGTATTTGCAATGTTTTCCAATCTCATTAAAATCATATCATAGTTTTCGTTACCACTACACAAAGACATCAGAACAACCTTTCATCCGACAAATCAGCATGACGCTTTCCAGGGCCCTCATGCACAAAGCGATCTTAGCGCTAAGATGATCGTAACTCCCATACTTTAACATAGGCTTACAATAGTCTTAGCGCTAAGATCGCTTTGTGCAAGAGGACCCAGATCAGGAAAGTGACAGTCAGAATTTGATTACGGATCATGCAACCTCGAAATGTTTAACACTGGGAAATCTGAACGACATAAACATGCTGTACGACTGAATCTGTCAAACTCATCGCCTATCTCTCGCTTCAATGGGATAAACATTTGAACAGAAGTAACTTTGTATAGCATTAGGGAAGTACTGCCATACAATCTCGGCCATCTATTAGACATTCCAGAATGTTCATTTATTCAGTTTTCACATTTCTAATCGAGACCTTTGTAAAATTATTTTTCATAGTGTAGCGGCCATAACATTTCCGAGTCCTGTGATGGGATTCGAACCACGGACCTTCTGATCAGAGGTCAGACACCTTGTCCACATGACCAAAGAGGTTAACCCGTCAGCAAGCTGACAAGGTAAGGATGTCATCTGTGGGATGACTCCACGCCCTGCTACATACTCCCCCGTCAACAGAAGGCACGTCCCGGGCCGCATAGTAGGGTACTGAGGCTTATTTTGCTCAAATTTAATATGAACGTGCATAGTCAGGAATGGGAGTCGCCATTCTGAAACTATAGTGCTGTACAACTCAAGAAAGCTGCTTTCTGATTGCTTGATGTTATTTCATTGGACTGTCAAAGTTCGAAAAAGGTTGTTCTGACATGACCTGTAATGGGACATCATCAGATCTGTGTTTAGCAGAAGCGAGAACTGATATAAGATTTTAACGAGATTGAACATTATCCAACCCACCACTGACAAACATGTCACGATATCCTGACACTTCCAGGACATCTTGTCCAACATTCCTTCACCAACATTCCCAACAACACAACATGCATCACTGATGTGACAATTAACAGCAAGCGTAAGCACCATCACCAAGCCCTGCTACATACTGACTGTAGCAATGGACGCATATCCCCACACGTATATATATGCATCACATTGCCATGCAGTACCAGCCAAGCCAGGTCCCATCACATCGGCTGCTTCGTCAGATGCAATTCAGGTTGTTCATAAGATTTCTTTTCAATCACTTGATTTATAGAACTGCCCACCAAAAATTTCCACATGTTGAATAAAATTAACATTTGTATTACAGTCTTCTTTTCTTTCTATTGAGATTGTTACTATGACAAAATGATACCAAAAAAACACTTATTTATGGATAAAGAAGCAACTCTTTGCTTTTTGTTTACAATGAAAAAATGATTAAAAAAACTTATTTACCAGATATCGATAAAGAAGTGACTCTTTCCTTTTGTTTACAATGAAAAATGATACAAAAAACTTATTGACCAGATATCGATAAAGAAGTGACTCTTTCCTTTTGTTTACAATGAAAAATGATACAAAAAACTTATTTACCAGATATCGATAAAGAAGTGACTCTTTCCTTTTGTTTACAATGAAAAATGATACAAAAAACGTATTTACCAGATATGGATAGAGAAGTGACTCTTTCCTTTTGTTTACAATGAAAATATGATTTAAAAAAACTTATTTACCAGATATGGATAAAGAAGTAACTCTTTGACTTTTCATTTCTTTTATATTTAAAATTGTGTGAGATCATGTAAAAAAACACTCGTTTTTTTTAAGTTCCCTCGGATTATTATTTCTACCAGCAATCCTTTTAAAAAAGGTTTTAAAAAACAATTTACATACAAATTGATTAAAAGGAAAGAATACATGTTTAATCAAAGCCACACTGACAGTTATTTCAGTGGTTTAACCATTTACATTTTGAGAATTGTGGAGAGATCTCAAATGTTTTGGTAACATTTTTACCCAACACAACATTTATAATAAATATTCAATAATTTTGATCATGAATAGAAAAGTTTCAATCAATAAAAAAGAAATGATGGAAGATACTTTAATTAAAAAATAAAAATGAAAACATACATAACAAAAAATATTTAAATATTAAGAAGTATAAAATCATGAAGTAATATGAAAAAGCAACATACATATTTACAAAATTCACAATACTTTCACCTCATAAAATTGTATATTCAAATAATCTAAAAACAGGGGGAGAAGTTCCCAAATTTGACTGGATGAAACAAACATGAATTGCTGTTCCTTATTATGCCCTGCTGCCAACAAACGGAGGGGGGTACCAGGAATTTCCCACGTAACCAAGGTTACCTCCTGTGTGTGGGTGGTCATGCTGGATGTGTTTTGAAGGAGGGCAAGTTGTCGGCCATAATAGCCTCCCAGAATGTCTACAAAGCTGGAGGCTGCTGCCTGCCCTGCCTCGCTTCTAGGAGAATCTTTATAGCAGTCTATATACAGCTGTCAATGTAAAACAACACACCTAGTAGCACACAACCATGGCACAGGGAGGCGAAACAGGTTTGGATTATATCTACAGTGTAAACCTGCTGATGCAAACAGAAGCATTCTGGCTAAATTTACCAGATTAACATGTTTCCGGATTAACAAACGACAGTTGCAGAGTAATGTCGCTTTGTACGCCTTCCAAACAGTAATCGTCCAGAATGTAGGGTGTCCAGATTAACAGGGTTCAGATTGATGACGTTTTACTGAATATGATTTACAGTGAGTGATTGCATGTTATTTAATATGTGGCCAAACCAGGGACTAAAAGTATGGGTTTTTTTTGTTTAATGCCACCGTAATCGTCTGGAAGGTAGAAGTTCCAGATTAACAGGGTTCATGAGTGATGAGGTTTTACTGAATATGATTTACAGTGAGTGATTGACAAAAAATATAAGCAACGATTCATACAATTGGGGCATGTTTGTTACTTGAGACCAACTGACCCAGGAGGATTGTCTTGCAAGTATTGATTTGGCATGTTTAGTATAATCTATATTTCACTTGTAACACTGACATACATTGGAAAATCTATCAGTAAATATTACAGATGATCTACAGTGAAACCTCATTAGTCTTGAACCTTAAGTCAGGAATCCCTGTCTTCTGGTCCATAAATGCTGGAATCCTCTATATGTAATAGAAGGGACATTTATACATACCCATGATTCACTCATATGAATAATCCAGAAGTACTGCTATTTGATAAACATGAAAAGATTTGCAAAATATCTGTCGATACCCAGTTGGCGGTACACAAATGCTTGGCAAATCCTGCAGTCAACGTGAATCTGCACATTGAAATCCATGTTTTTTACAAACTGAATGCCTAGTTCGTTACATGATTTTAATTGGACGATGCATAGACTCATTAGTACAGCCAAAATGTCACTCCAGAATTCCAGCCTAATTTGGCAAAGGTGAAAACTGAACTTTTATAGTCAGTTAACTCCCTTGCCTCAAGAAGATGGTCATATGCAGTGTGACTCATAAACAATCCTATTCCTCCATGAAGTACTTCTAGTTTATTTTGACCAATTCCTGTTTTCGAAACACATGTGTAATGTAAGACAACTTCAAAATAGATAAAGTCCTATGCCATCTAACTACCATCAGGAGAAAGCTATCTGAATGGTTTAATCACATGCTTCATTATTCCTAGAATGAAAACATGGATGCTAGCTCTTACAAACACAAACACAGGGGATGGTCCAGTCTACAAAGACAGAATCTTGCAAATGACCATCCTGATGACCATGACCTTAAACGAAGGTCGTTCAAAGCCTTACCATTTCAATGTCCCACCATTAGAAAGATTTGTACCAAATTTCCATGAACAGTTCTTGAAATCTCATGCACAACAAAGTGCACAACACCCATGGCAGCAGCAGCAGCAGTGGCCATATTCAGAGTGAGTGAGTGAGTATGGTTTTACGCCGCTTTTAGCAATATTCCAGCAATATCATGGCGGGGGACACCAGAAATGGGCTTCACACATTGTACCCATGTCGGGAATCGAACCCGGGTCTTCGGCAAGCTAACCACTAACGCTTTAACCACTAGGCTACCGACCGCCAAATTCAGACATAACCTGCAAACATCCCCATGCATATGAGACCAGCCAGAGATCACAAACGGCTTTAACAATGTGGCTATTATGGCGGCCATAGAGAAATCAGATCGGTTTTATTAAGCCACAGCAAGCATTATTTCAGCTTTATCATGTCCGCCTGTAGGCCAGGGATACTAGTGGCTGATAGCATGAACAACATCTGTGTCATAGGTGTGGAATGACACCTAATCACCAATCACAAACTTTGTGACGCCAATCCTCAATTTTGTTCCACACTTACAATTAGCATGAGGTACACATTAGGTCGGAGCCACCGAACAAATTGAGGTATAAGCATTCAAAGGACCAGGCACACCAGGTTTCACCTTCTTGTCCTCTGGTTTCAGGGGGCGGTCGGGTAGCCTAGTGGTTAAAGCGTTCGCTCGTCACGCCGAAGACCCGGGTTTGATTCCTGACATGGGTACAATGTGTGAAGCCCATTTCTGGTGTCCCCCACCGTGATATTGCTGGAATATTGCTAAAAGCGGCGTAAAACAATACTCACTCACTCACTCTGGTTTCAGAGCAAACAATGCCAACAATAGATGCTCGACTAACAGACCATGCCTCAACTCATCTGACCTTCAATGCAAGTAACCTAAGAAAATTCCCAATTCACCAAAAAATTCCCAGTGAATACAACTCAAAAGAAGTTAAGGAACACCCAATTCTTCATATTTCTATAGTTTATCAGTCAAACTCCTTTTGGGTAGTATATAATGAAATAAATAATCTAAAATTCTTATTTCATTTCTGAGTGTATTTCTGCCTCTACCTGTTTACTGTGTTGTTACATGAAGCTTATAACATTTCCATTTTGATCAACACGATTAAACCTTTAAAAGCAGAAAAATCACAATGTCAAAATGAAAAGTAACATGCAAGTGAACATGCTTAGAAAACTCGGAGCCCATGAAACTATAGCTGGCATAACAAATAGGGGAATTCATTCATCAAAACTATTTATTTCAGATACCAATTGACCACTGATGCTCGTGCCATTCTTCAAAATTTGTTAATTCTTGTCTTTTTAACCAAGGCGTTACGTAACATAACGGTATCATCCCACAAGATGTTGAAAAGGTGTCTTGTTACCATGTCTGGTGCTCAGCATTATGAAGATAATACAAGGACTGTTTCACACCTTGGTGAAATCTTGCTCACAAAACAAGGATCACTGATCATGCAAACAGATCGAAACTTGTATTCAAACCATTTTTATTGGATCCACGCATGCCAAAGGGATGCAACTCTATACAGAAAATTGTAAGGTCAGGAATTTGATGCTGAGTATTGTAAATTCAGTAATGCTTTCTTACTATCTTGTAAGAATGTATTTCGTTCATCAGTGGTGATTTATTACATGGGGGTCTGGGATGAGGGATGATAGCTCACCTGGCAGACTTTGGTGATTATTTTGGCATTCATACACCAGGTGGCGGAGAAGGTCATATTCAACAGCAGCTGAAAGTACACAAACAATACAGAATATTATAATAATAGAGTGTATCTCTATTTTATGGTGTATGCTTTATGTTTATTTGTTCGTTTGTTGTTTAACGTTGCAGTCAGCAATATTCAAGCTATATGACGGCGGTCTGGAAATAATCAAGTCTGGACCAGACCTTCCAGTGATTGCTATCATGAGCATCAATCTACGCAATTGGGATACAATGACATGTATCAACCAAGTCTGCGAGCCTGACCAGCCGATCCCGTTAGTCGCCTCTTATGACAAGCATAGTTGTCTCTTACGACAAGCATGGGTTGCTGAAGACCTATTCTACCCCGGACCTTAACGGATAGTATGATGAATGTCAGATTTTCATTATGTGGAAGCCTCGGTGGCTGAGTGGGTTAGATCACTGACCTTGTGTGCTGGCGATTAGGGGTCTCACTCTGAGAGTGTGGGTTCAAATCCCGGACGGGACTCCACCCAAAAAAGTACTAAAATCTGTACTTTACTGAGAAAGTGTTATCCCAAATATAACATTTGTTACAAAGGCATAGTTTGAAATACTTGACAAATCGCTGTGGGGTCATGTAATTCTTTAAATTAAACACAACAAATGACAATAACCCTATTAATTTTGAGTTGCTTGAGAACAAATATGCATGATACAAATAATCAATACGACACATAAGCAATTCAGGCTTGTCAGATTGTGTACCTGTATGCCTATACAGATCATTATTTACTGATCACAAGCAGGCACCTGATATATGTACTCTACTGCAGTGAATAATGCAAACACACAGCTGCATCTCACTTCCTGTAACTGAGACAGGTGTTGCTGTCGTCCGCTTATTGCAACTCAGACATGTCTTCCTGTCGTCAGCTTATTGTAACCCAGACATGTTGCTGTTGTCAGCTTATTGCAACTCAGACATGTTGCTGTTGTCAGCTTATTGCAACTCAGACATGTTGCTGTTGTCAGCTTATTGCAACTCAGACATGTTGCTGTTGTCAGCTTATTGCAACTCAGACATGTCTTCCTGTCTTCAGCTTATTGCAACTCAGACATGTCGCTGTTGTCAGCTTATTGCAACTCAGACATGTCACTGTTGTCAGCTTATTGCAACTCAGACATGTCACTCGTCAGCTTATTGCAACTCAGACATGTTGCTGCTGTTAGCTTATTGCAACTCAGACATGTCGCTGTTGTCAGCTTATTGCAACTCAGACATGTCGCTGTTGTCAGCTTATTGCAACTCAGACATGTCTTCCTGTCGTCAGCTTATTGTAACTCAGACATGTTGCTGCTGTCAGCTTATTGCAACTCAGACATGTCACTGTTGTCAGCTTATTGCAACTCAGACATGTCACTCGTCAGCTTATTGTAACTCAGACATGTTGCTGCTGTTAGCTTATTGCAACTCAGACATGTCGCTGTTGTCAGCTTATTGTAACTCACACATGTCGCTGTTGTCAGCTTATTGCAACTCAGACATGTCGCTGTTGTCAGCTTATTGCAACTCAGACATGTTGCTGTTGTCAGCTTATTGCAACTCAGACATGTCACTGTTGTCAGCTTATTGCAACTCAGACATGTTGCTGTCGTCAGCTTATTGCAACCGTGACAGGTGTCGTTGTATTGAGTTTATTTAATTCTGATGTGACACAATAGACTGGACCCTAGAAAGTGAAATACATTGAATTCTCAAAGAAATCTATCAACACCCAGAATGAACTGTAACATGTGAGTAAATACTCTCAACTCAAAATACTACACTGGGAACATACTGAATACAGCATAGAATCAATGTACCGCACATGGAGTATCACACTATGAATGCATCATTCCAT
This sequence comes from Haliotis rufescens, assembly GCF_023055435.1. Lineage (NCBI taxonomy): Eukaryota > Metazoa > Mollusca > Gastropoda > Lepetellida > Haliotidae > Haliotis > Haliotis rufescens. The sequence goes on along the minus strand of NW_025964212.1, from coordinate 1,123,159 downwards.
TAGTGACTGAGAGTGAGAACTGCAACCATCAAAACAAACATGTCACCTACTATTTCGTTATAAGCGTGTTCGTTATAAACGTAGTTTGCTGTAGTTTGTTTGTTGTTATAATGCCACACTCACAATATTCCATCTATATACCATTACCGCGGTCTGGACCAGACAATCCAGTGAACAAAGATCCACAGCATCAACTATTTGATTGATTAATTGTTTTGTTGTTTAACGCGGCACTCAGCAATATTCCAGCTATATGACAGCGGTCTGTAAATAATCGAGTCTGGACCAGACAATCCAATGGTTTCAGACTTGTTTATTTACAGACCGCCGTCAAAATGCTGGAAAACTGCCAAGTGCCGCATCTTTATATTTGAATAATGCCAATAAGCATCCCCAGCATACCTTGATGATCTCCACCTGGATGTCTTCGGGGAGGTTGGGTGTACTGTACACTGCATTGAGGATCTGAACTGGCAGCAACTTCTCCTCATTGTTTTCAGACTCGAAGCTCGACTGGAAGCGCTCGTCAACCAAAATTTGCTGTGGAAATATAGAGATGATGAATACTGCCCCCAAAACAGAATCTTGTTTTATAAATCTGAAATTGAGTCTCACATGTAAATACAGCTTACTGAAATAGTAACCATCTTCCTGAGGCAAGGGAGTTAACTGACTTTAATAGTCCAGTTTCCATCCTTGCCGAACTAGGCTGGTATTATGTTGTTAGATTTTGGCTGGACTAACGAGTCTATGCATAGTCCAATCAAAATTGCGTAACAAAATATACATCCAGTTCGAAAACTGTCGTGCAGATTTCTGTCCATTACAGGATTTGCAAAGCATGTGCACCCCCAACACGGCGTCAACAGATATTTTCCAAAACTTTTCATGTTTTTAATCAAGGTGCTCATGTGATTTGATGCACTTTGTAATCACAATATGGATCTTGATTATCAATCAGATCGTCTTGACTCAGCACCGCCATTTTCTTTGAAGCAAATGCAAGTGATATGAGAGGTGGAATCTGATTGGTCAATAGAAGAGGCATAGAAGGGACATAACTCGTAATAGCCACTGGTGGCACTACGATCGAGTCACATTAAACAACTGGGATGGCCCAGTATAATGAAAATTTCAGTGTTTCAAAACCCTGACATCATTATCTTTCACATAATAAAGGTGGCACAGGTGGCCGAGTTGCCAAGGCACTGTTCACCTAGCTGATCCTGGGTTTGAATCCCAGCTACACCCTGATTAAGATCGGTCAACACCCTTTGCTGGTTTCACAAAGTGATACACCACCAGTGTCACTTCGGCTTTCTTTAAAGTTGACACGCCATGATGTGACATGCCTAACAACTAATTTGAAGGTTAATTTTAGTTTTGTAATTTTCTTACTTGATTTAAGATTGACAGATATGCCAACTGAAATCGCAAAAATCTAAATAAAAAAGCTAAACTTTGAGAGCAGACTTTTCTGATTAGTCTGTTAACAAATTTCAGCACTGAAAAAAAATTGAACATGGGTCAATATGGGAGAAACAGTGACTTGTAACAGTAGTATTTTTTCCCAACCAACAATACTTACAAGAAATCCCTTTTCAAGAAAAAGATTCAAATGTTATCTGTTCATACATTGTATTTCAGTCCATAAACCAGGTAAAATGGTTTTTCAGTTCAAATGTTCCCACCTGTAGCCCTGCCACTGCATGGCCGGCCAGCCTCTTGGCCCGGGATTCCAGGGCAGTCTGCAGCGGCTCGAGACACTTCTCTCGCAGGTCGGAGGCAGGGGTACATGCTGTGATCCCTCCATCCTCCAGCAGGGCTGAAACACAACAGGCAAACTGTCAGGCTTCACTTGCATCAGTCCCCGATCTTCATCTCGGATTTATTTGTTTGTGGTTTCATGCGTATCTGTAAAGTTTTTGTCGCTGACCAACCAGAATAAATTTCACATTCCAGGAAGATAACGTAGAAAACGTTTTACTTATCATGTAAGTAGCTGCTATAGAAACTTGAAACATGGTGATCAGACTTCGAAATTAACGCTGTCCGCAAGCCTGAGACTACTAAAATGAGCTGAGGTCAAGTAAAAATCCAATGACGGTAGTCCTCATTGACAAGTAGAATATGAAAGATATAACTCTGAACCAGTTCTCAATGCTCCTATCTTACTAGAAATTGGAACTGAATAAATGTAAACATAGTAAACACTTTTGTCTCATTCAAGCAGGACCAACTACGTCTGAGGACTAGTTTCCACTAGACTTCTGGGCCCCGTTCCACAAAGCTATCGTAGCCCTAAGATGATCGTAACTCCCATACTTTAACATAGACCTACGTATCGCAACAATCACTTTGTGGAATGGGGCCCTGGACTACTCTGAATTGAGTGAGTGAGTGAGTTGGGTTTAACGCCACTTTTAACAGTATTCCAGTTATATCGCAGCGTGTCAGCTTAATGTGGGAGGAAAGCCCGAAGTAATGCAGGTACGGGTATGGTGCTGACAAACCTAGAAACATAATAGGGGCAAATCGGGATTCGAACCCACAATCATAGGTTTCTGGCGTGCCCAAGGGACACAACTCTGCACAGCGAATCGCGGCGCCTTAGACGACTTGGCCACCCGTGCCCCCTGGACTACTCTGAAAAACATATGACCTTCTTCTTTAACCACTGTGGAAAAAATTTAAATTTTGAGACTAGTTTCTTCTTCCTCCCATCCAGACTGTTAGCTAATTCAGTATTGAAAAAGAACAAAGTTGCTAAGTCTTTTAAGCAATGTTAATCTGTGACTTAAATCTTATGTACTTTATTTCACTTGACCAAAAAGTATTTTCAGAAACCACATAAAAACTTATTTTTATTCTAACCACCAACCCTACACTGTAGCCATTCACGGAGCTCTCTATACTATCGCTGCCACTAGTCAAAGCTCCCTCCTGTGATAGGTGGCTACAACCATGCTTGGAGTTGAACTCGCAACCGACTCACCGTTATGTTTACAAACAAATGATGACAGTCATGACGCCTAATACTCTTACCCAAGCTAAATTATTTTTTGTGTGTCAATTTGAATTTCTATTTCATTTCAACTGTCATGTAAATGGTTTAGTTAGAATATAAGAGGGAAGTTGGGTGATTTTCCGTTCGTCTGCAATCTCGAACCAATCTGATCAAACAACCCAAAAGTAAAATTCATTTGGAGAAATCTTGTCCATCGTAAATCTTTTCAAAATTCACTATGATGGCATTCCCAAAGACATCACAAAAGTATAAACGTTACTTCATTTGGGGTTAGAGGGCAATTTCAAGATTCTTGCAATGGATGCTCCACCACTGACCATGCTGACAAAAACGATGTTACCGGGATTGTCACAATGATGCTACAGAGAGTGTTGCCACTGTTAAGCCTTGTCCACAATTGAATACTGTAAATCTTGAAATTAACGTGAGCAGACATACCAACTTAGACATAGGCTGAAAACAAACAACTATGTATTCTACATCACTGTTTATTGAGCAGCATTTGTAACAAGTATATAAACAATGTCATTGAGACACTAATTACATCCTGTGAATTGTCACTGCTGGGGTCAAGACAAGAGTTCTTCTCACATACGTCATCATTGATGAAACCTGCAAGTCCAGACAGACGCCACCCATGCAACATGGTGTCTTTGTTCTTTACGATTGAGTCAAAGGTCGACACGAGCCAGCGCGCATGCATGTCCCGACAGAGGACATTTTATTTAGATATAAATCCACTGATGCTTGAGAGGAGGGGGTGTCGCATTCATATTGAGTCGCATTTTTGGCCAGGGGCCAGCGTTCGCATTCTTATGGATACGCATTAATTTCACGATTTACAGTATATTCATCCAATTACAAATATTATTGTTCAGGTCTTATAGCAGTATGGGCATTGAGAATATGTGGTGTTCTGGAGAACTGTTCCTGAACATGGAATGTTCCTCATTGTTTCCAGTGAACGCTTTTTGCTTTGCAGATGTTGTACAATCAAGTTATTCCACTGTTGCATTAGAAGCTTTCCGATCAGATAAATCTGGGTTATGTGGGAAGTCTGAAAGTTTTTTCTTTAACCAGTACTTACTGTTTTTTTTACCAGTAAAATATTTCCATGACAGGTAATTTCAGATGCTGTCAATCCCTGGGATAATGTACATCATGTACATATAAATAATCTCTTCATCCACAGATTAATCAGGTCCAAGTTAATCATCAACCTTGGGGACTAAATATAATTATGGTAATTATTTTTATAAAATATTAATAATTCATACAGCTTCAGCCATTCTGTTATATGAAAGGGTCACCAAAAAATCACCTCGCCTCACCAGGTTCATTACCAAGCTGTCTGTTGCTTTTATCATTGTTAATTAAACTTGGAAATTAATACTCATTGTATATCAATGTATATATACTAGCGGGGAAAAAAGTAACTATGCTTCATATAAAGTGATGAAAATAACAACGTAATATTTGGTCCTTCATCTGATCAATGTTACATCATAACAAATTCATTTACAAAACCCATACCTGGACACTGAGCAACATGCCCTAAAATTTTGGGTGTGACTACGATTTGCGTTGAGACATAACAAAACCCTACCACTCATCAGAATGAATTGTATTATGAGTGAGTGAGTTATGTTTACCCACAGTCATAGGTTTCTGGCATGCCCAAGGGACACAACTCTACACGGCGAATCGTGGTGCCTTAGACACCTTGGCCACCTGTGCCCCCTGAATTATATTATGATACATACAGACTGATATGGTGTTCGTCATGACTGCATAGTATTACCACCTGTGCCTGCTAGAAAGTTGTTAGTAGTAAGAGTAAAGACTATTCGTTTATTGTGTTTAATGTTTTATTATTCAGCAGTGAGTGTTTTGACATCCTGTCTGTCGAAAGTTGCCAGAACTGGCATTTTTAATAACTGATATATGTTTGCTGGCATTTGTTTTGTCTCATCTCAGCATACAGGGGTCGATTTAACTGCTGGCCTGTTGGCCCATGCCCAGTTAAAATAACAAAGGGCTTGCTGAAATGTAAAATAGATGGCCTGTCTGTCTAGTCAAAATTTCACCCTTCTCCATGTATGTTTAATTTTTCTAATTGGACAATACCTGTGAATCATGTAATTTTGATGAGAAAATATTTAGGGGGGATGAGGTCTTGTGAAAGGTTAACTCAAAGAAAGATATATGTCAATCATCTCAGTAAAGAATGATAACCGGCCATTTTGAAACGTTGGGTCCAACAACATCTTTATTTGCTCATAAGTCACCACGAAATGAGACAAATGGAAGCCAATATTTAATCTCAAGAGTGCAGGAAAAGACGTTTCAGGGGTGAGGAGTTCTAAAATTGTCAGAGCCCTCCTTGGTGGCCACTTCACAACCTCAACCATTTAGTTGTAGGCAAGTTAGCTTGGAGTGAGTGAGTGAGGTGGGTTTAATGCCGCTTTTAACAGTATTCCAGTTATATCACGGCATGTCAGCTTAATGTGGGAGGAAAGCCCGAAGTGATGCAGGTCTCAGACGTTTACCACTTCGGTGAAACCCACGGGCACGGGTATGGTGCTGTCAAACATAATCGAGGCGAACCGATCAGAAACAATCATAGGTTTCTGGAGTGCCCAAGGGTCGCAACTCTGCACAGCAAATCGCAGTCATACTGAACATGCATTTTAACAAGTAAAACTGACACAACAAAAGGTCATCATACAAAATTCTACATAACTTAGACATCATTTGAATCAACATATTCTCATGATTTCTCCATTACTAAATGAATGTTGAACAAATGACCAGGCATGTTGAACAAATGACCAGGCATGTTGAATGAATGACCAGGCATGTTGAATGAATGACCAGGCATGTTGAACGAATGACCAGGCATGTTGAACAAATGACCAGGCATGTTGAACAAATGACCAGGCATGCTGAATGAATGACCAGGCATGTTGAATGAATGACCAGGCATGTTGAATGAATGACCAGGCATGTTGAATGAATGACCAGGTATGTTGAATGAATGACCAGGCATGTTGAACGAATTACCAGGCATGTTGAATGAATGACCAGGCATGTTGAATGAATGACCAGGCATGTTGAATGAATGACCAGGTATGTTGAATGAATGACCAGGCATGATGAACGAATGACCAGGCATGCTGAATGAATGACCAGGCATGTTGAATGAATGACCAGGCATGTTGAATGAATGATCAGGCATGCTGAACAAATGACCAGGCATGTTGAACGAATGACAGGCATGTTGAATGAATGACCAGGCATGTTGAACAAATGACAATCAACAACTTGGATCAAGAGAAGAGCATTTATACACAGATATAGGTCAAAGGTTAGTTAAGATTTGTGAAGATCATAGGGTTAGAATTGGTCTTCAGCAACCCATGTTTGGATATAAGAGGCAAATTCTTGTCGTAAGAGGCAACTAATGGGATCGGATGGTCAGACTCGCTGACTTGGCTTGATGCATGTCATCGTATCCCATTTGCGTAGATCGATGCTCATGATGTCAATCACTGGAATGTCTGGTCCAGACACGATTATCATGATTATGTACAGACCACCGTCACATAGCTGGAATATTGCTGAGTGTGGCATAAAACAACAAACAAACTAGGATTTATCCAAACTGTGATATACGATAACACCTGTCGCCTGACATCTGCCACATAACATCTAACTTCGATAATAAATAATTTGTTCAATGGAGCAAGCAAGTAAATGTTATTTATACTATAACTTTCGTCAACAATATTGTCTCAGACTGTAAATAATTAAGCAAGCGGTTGATAGCATGACCAACACTATCACCCCAAGCTGCAACTTAAGCTTTCAAGCCATAAACCAGAGTTTAACTAATTGCTAAACTCAAAACATTTGTAATTGTTTCTTTAAAGACTAGTCCAGAGGACTAGTGAAACCTTTCTTATTGACTAATCTTCAGACTTTGTAGGGGCGGTCAGGTTGCCTAGTGGTCAAAGCATTCGCTCGTCACGATGAAGACCCGGGTTCGATTCCCAACAATGTGTGAAGCCCATTTCTGGGGTCCCCCACCGTGGTATTGCTGGAATGTTGCTAAAAGTGGCGCAAAACCAAACTCACTCACTCACTCAGACTTTGTAGCAAACAAAACTGTTTATTATGTTTACATTTTCTATCAGTTTTGTTCAGTTCCAATTTGTAGCAAAATTGAGGTATTGAGATTTGGTTCAGAATCACAGCCCTCAAACATGTCAAATACTACTAGCCAATGAGGACAGCAATTGTATTTTCACATGTTCTTAGCATGCAGTAGTCTTGGGCTTGAGACCTGACATGAATTTCCAAGACTGTACTCACAGTCCCACCCATGAAGATCTGGATCAAATAATGCTAACGCAACCCTAACCCTGGCTAACCCTACTCAGTCACATGCTTGTGGTAAAAGGCGACTATGCTTGTCATAAGAGGAGACTAACGGGATCGGGTGGTCAGGATCGCTGACTTGGTTGATGCATGTCATCTTATCCCAGTTGCGTGGATCGATGCTCAAGATATTAATCACTGGATTGTCTGGTCCAGCCTCAATTATTTACAGACTGCCGTCATATAGCTGGAATATTGTTGAGTGCGGTGTTAAGCAACAAACCAACCAACCAACCCACTCACAGTCCTTACGTAAAAAGGACTGGTTTTTTTATACATTACGTCAGCTTCACCCACTTCATAACGACCTGATGCCCATCATAACACACATGGGGTTCTGGGTAATTGTTTACTCCAGAACTTTCACTGGGTTTGTTAACTGGGAGAGCAGGGAGAGAAAAGAAGGTATCCTTTTAGCTTGGCTGATCTTATCAGTGAAATATTTTGGGGGAGGTACATAAAAACGTCATGATCACATACTGGGTTCCAATTTAATAAATTTCAATGGCATAAGTTGTTTTCACTAATTTCAGAACAAATTACTATAAACATGTCTCGATGGTATAAATGAGCAAATTAAAAACATATGCAGCCAGAGTGCTGCGAGATCCATGATTTTGTTAATTTACGGCAAAAAAATTGCCCAGGTAAACATAAACAATAAAGGTGTAAAATCACTGTCACTATGTACAATGACGTATGTACCATCAAATATTTATTGGTCTCTAATTCTAACAAATACCTCATATAAATTGATATTATCAAACAGTAATGTTCTTATCGAGTTCAAAACTATGTTTCCATCAGTGCACATTGAATATTATGGATTTTTTTACAACCCATAGCGTCCAAGCCATGTACCTTGAACTGAAGTACACTGAAATGTTCAATTTGAAAGTGTACAATAATAGCTAACAGTTATGAATGAGATGACCTCAACAACTTTCAGTAATAGCATACTCTTGCCCAGGCATGACTAAGTTGATTCTTCTGGTACGTAACTCTCAACAAAGTACATTCCAGATTCCATAAGGGCGAATGAGTGAGTTTATGTTTTACGTCAAATCGGCAATATTTCAGCCATATCATGACGAGAGATTCCACAAGGAGGAATATAAATTGGCACTAGTTTGAATCCATGTGTCTGATGTTAAAGTTATCCCAAGGGATAGCAGGAGTTCATGCATTTCAACATGTTTAAGGTGTGGTCTTATATGTGAGTGGGTTGGTTTAATGCCGCTTTGAACAGTATTCCAGTTATATCACGGCGTGTCAGCTTGATGTGGAAGGAAAGCTTGAAATGATGCAGGTCTCAGACGATGACCACTTTGCTGAAACCCACAAGCACTGGTGCTGACAAACCTAGAAACATAACTGGAGTGAATCAGGATTCAAACCCATAATCCTAAGTTTCTGGCATGCACAAGGGATGTAACTCTGCACAGCCACCAGCGCATTCGATGACCAGGCAGGCCACTGGTCACTTCATATTTTTATGTCATTAATATTCCGTGGTAGAATGTTCTTTGCTGGTCCGTATATTTAGGTGCTGTTGGGAAGTGTATACATTCTTTCATGTTTTACACTGTCATTAGGACATTTTCATAACTTGTTCAACTTCTGTATAATGACAAACTTTGGGCACATCTTAAGGGCATTTTTCAATGACAATCGGTTAATGTCCTAATAAAGAACTCAAGCCATGTTATGCAACTGATCAATTACTAGTTTTTGAGAGGGAGAGTTGTGCCCCCATCACATTATAACATTTTGTATCAAGCGTACTTTTCAAAAGAAAAGACCAGCACAGTAGATGTCTCCTCTTTTTTACCCCGGCTGGTAAACGTTTTAGTTTAAACTGCACCCCTCATAACAATGATAAGTAGTCTTTGACATTATGGGCTCTCCCATCTTCACGAGGCAAGGGAGTTAACTGACTGTAAAAGTCCAGTCAAGAGTCAAGACGATCTGATTGATAATCAAGATCTAGATTGTGATAAAACGGGTCTTACATCGCAAAGTGCATCAAACGAGCACCTTTATTATAATCATGATTCCAACCTGATAAGTATATGGAAAGGTGCATGATCAAAATTACAAGTTCACAGATATTTGAGGTGAGGTGAAATTGGGTTTAACGTCGCGTCCAAGATTATTGCACTTATATAGCGACGTGCATGCATGTGTGTGTGTGGCTGCTTGTACTAGTCCGGACTGATGCCGCTTTATAGTGCTAGCTCACTGAGATACCATGCTGCAGTTTAACATAAATACCCCACTCAGACACAGTATACTGACTGTTTTAGCCCCTTAATGCCGAGCACCAGACAGGGTAACAACAAGTACCATCCTTTAACGTCTTTTGGTATGATGCGGCCGGGGATCGTACTCCGGACCTTCCGCTCTCTGGGCGGACGCTCTACCACAAGACCACGGAGGCGGTCACACAGATATTTTAAGGGAAGTGTTTCAGGAAGCGCAGTGTGGTGCATTTTTCATGGGATTATGGCATGGTTGTTAGTGCGGTAATATATAAGAAAAATACTGTGTAATAGACGATAGCTCTGTGTAGCAACAGGTCAATATCAAAAGCATTTATAGGAAGCAGCTCTAAGATATGTTACCACAGGTGCATTAGAGTCAGACAAGATCCCTTTACTTTTATGCTTAATTTCTAATTTAAGATATATGGTATGCCAGATTCATAGTTACGAATTTGTTACATTAGATATAGGACAGTAAAAGCAGCGAAGTAAACAGCTATTATTTCACTGCTACAGGACATACGTGAAAATCCAGGGTAGAATAGGTCTTCAGCAACCCATGCTTGACGTAAAAGGTGACTATGCTTGTCGTAAAAGGCGACTAACGGGATCGGGTGGTCAGGCTCGCTGACTTGGTTGATGCATGTCATCGTATCCCAATTCCATGGATCGATGTTCATGATATCAATCACTGGACTGTCTGGTCCAGACTCGATTATTTTACAGACTGCCGTCATATAGCTGGAATATTGCTGAGTGCGGCATTAAACAACAAACCAACCAACCAACCTTTACTTTTATGCTTAATTTCTAATTTAAGATATATGGTATGCCAGATTCATAGTTATGAATTTGTGACATTAGATATCGGACAGTAAAAGCAGCGAAGTAAACAGCTATTATTTCACTGCTACAGGACATACATCTACATAATACCCACCTAAAGCAGCTTCACAGGACTGTCGTAGTGCACCCATCTTAGGGGCTGATGCATCCCTAGCCAGATGGGTCAGCACCTCTTCCATGGTCCTCATCTTGTCTTGTTAATCTTATCCACGTACTTACAAACAAAGACCAAACAAACTCGAGGTCTGCATTCTACCGCTTTGTGAGTACAGCTGTCTCCATATCGTTTGATTTAACCGACCAGTAGACTGGTATTACGCCCATATTGTTATCGGTTGTGGGCTGTTGTTTATCACACTGCAGACTTATTAAAAGTTAAACGTGTGTCCTGTATATGAGTATCCTGATAGCACAACAATAACACGTCCACTAGAATTATCCAAAGGACAAGTTATTGATAAACTATATTCAGCTGTACTCAGATAGTCGGAAATTCCTCAACGGTCACTCAGTCACTGACCACTCGTTTTGACAGTTTTTCTCACAGAATGTCACAGAAAATCAATGTAAATCGATTAATAAATATTACAAACGAATAAATGCCACCAGGTCTTGCACTAACACAGAAGCATTTCCTTTTCTTTGCCTAAATCTCTGAGCGATGGATGTCACCATAAATGCCAAAAATATGGTGACAATTACCACGAAAACATATTTCTTCTGCTACAAATTTGCCAAGTCGCACCGGGTCGCTTACGATCTGAATAAGTTCGATTTGCTGCCGCTTGTATCATAACAATATTCTTTTATGAATTACCTCCCTTTGACCAAGCCCCGATAGTCTTTCGTTACCCCACAGCACAAATTGTACTAATTTTGCCACAAGCTTTTGTGCTGTTCTTTTAGATATGTCTTACCCTCAATTTGGATTGACTTTGAACCAATACCAAAATTTGGCTTACAATTTGGCTTACAATTATAAAAAGTTGAAACATCACATTTTCTGCTTATTGTACAGTTTGTCAAACACTGACGGACGGACGGATTGATACTTGCTTAGTGAAATTTTTATAATCAATGAATAAATTGACGATGAGATTTATTACCACTTGCACGTCTTTTTAGAAGTATTTACGCCTTTTGATTTTTTTTACACTTAATGGCGTATTACAATGTGCAAATTTCAGTTATATAATGGCGTTAGCTTCAGGAAAGCATGAAAACAGCACGTTTTAAATTTTTACCATTTTGGTAAAATCCCATGAGCAAAGGTATGATGCTGACAGACCTAGAATCTCAATTAGTGCCAATCTTAGATTCGATCACACGACCATACGATCCTACTCCAGATAGCGACATCTAGGCCCTCATGCACAAAGCGATCATAGCGCTAAGATGATCGTAACTCCCATACTTTAACATAGGCTTACAATAGTCTTAGCGCTAAGATCGCTTTGTGCAAGAGGACTCAGGACGACTGGGCTCTCCGTGGCTCCGGGTATGTACAAGTGTAAATATCAATGATGTATTCCACAGAATAACAATAACAATAAACCACATCAAAATATACATGTCTACGACAACAATGTTATTTATAAACCAACGAGATGATCACATTTAGTTTGGTCATGAATCTAATCAAGTAAAAACCCAACCCAGAATTTAATCTGAGGTATAACAAGTGACTCACTCACCTTGTATTCGAATGATAGTCATCGTATAAATGAATACACTGCAGGAAACTATATATTTACAAACCTTCCTTTTTCCATGTTCAGTTTTTCCTCGTGGGTATTATGGGTCAGAAAGGTAACGAATGCTTGTCTCAAGAACCAAATAACGAGGATCGGGTGGTTGCAGTTTATGATCTATCTCATATCGCTGCTCATGCTATCAGCCCCTGGTTTGCTTGACCTATATTCGGGTATTTCCTGGCCACCATGAAGTAGATGTAATATTGCTTACTGCAACATACAACATACATTTACATCCAGTTCGGTCTTCTGTTTATTTACAATTCTAACTGGGTTGTGTTCTTTTAATAGGGAGTGATAATTAATCTGGATCTCATTTCCTCATAGGGCGGTCGGGTAGCCTAGTGGTTAAAGCGTTCGCTCGTCACGCCGAAGACCCAGGTTCGATTCCCGACATGGGTAAAATGTGTGAAGCCAATTTCTGGTGTCCCCCTCTGTGATATTGCTGGAATATTGCTTTAAAAAAGGCATAAAATCATACTCACTCACTCACTCACTCATTTCCTCATAAGCCATCTGGGATTCCAGATTAGAATTGATCCCCAGGAAACCATGATTGTCGTAAGAGGTGACCAAATGGATCGGGTGGTCAGCAGTTGTGTAAGTACCACCGTGCCCCGACGGCTTGGGACGTTGCTCATTATATCAATCACTGGATTGTCTTGTCCAGACTCGATTATTTACAGACCGCTGTCACATAACTGGAATATTGCTGAATACGGTGTTAAACAACCAAGGAGCGTTAAAACGTGTACATACATTCTCTACATAAACTGATTCCCCACATGGGTACAGTGTGTGAAGCCCATTTCTGGTGTACCCCGCCGTGATATTACTGCAATACTGCTAAAGGCGGCGTAAAACCTCTCTAAAGAACATACTTTTCATTACGCTGGCTGTTTATTTTAATTGACAATATTGTGTTTACATATATATTTTAATCGTATTATTCATACCCCATACCCCCCCCCCCCCCCCCCCCCACAAACACACACACACCCCACCCCCCTCTCTCTCTCTCTCTCTCTCTCTCTCTCTCTATAGCAGGTCTAAAACTGAGTTCAGAATATTTTGTCTTGCATGTTGATAATAATACCACCATTGATATTAGAGGTATAGATTAATAATGGACTCAATTATTTTTAATTGGCCACTGACACTCAAATCCACTCACTTTCTGTACTCGACCATAAAGAGGTTTAATATAGTGACATCAAAACATACAGTTAAGTAAACAAGAACATGTACATAACAAATCAAGATCACTGAACCCCGGAAGTAGACAGGTCCAAATGACCCAGTTCATGGTTAAACATCCACTTGGTATAAAACTGAGCTTGTTGGCTTTTGTTATCAGAAATATTCTTGGTGAATATAATGTTAAAAGTGATTAAAGTTCAGGGTAGTTTTGCAAACTTGACATTTATAAATAAAGAACTTAGCCCAAAGCAACAATAGGTCAAACACATCATCAGTATATATTGTTTTTCTTATTATGCGGTGACAGACACAACTCCTTCAAATAGACCCGTGAAGATCCGGGGTAAAACAGGTCTTCAGCAACCCATGCTTGTCGTAAAAGGCGACTATGCTTGTCGTAAGAGGTGACTAACGGGATCGGGTGATCAGGCTCGCTGACTTGGTTGATGCATATCATCGATCCCAATTGCGTGGATCGATGCTCATGATATTAATCCCTTGATTGTCTGGTCAAGAAAAATATCACTGGCATTTCGCTAGAGGGCAGGCAGCTGTCCCCATAATAAAATCTGTTCTTTCCCTGTACAATGACTAATCTGGTAATTTTTTCACGTTCACATTTATGTTATAAAAAGAAAGATATGGCATATTTCGTCTTTTCAAGCAGGTAATAATGGTTTGGTTCTCGGCAGGTCCACTTTGTGACAAGTGAGTGAGTTGGGTTAAACGCCGCTTTGAACAGTATTCCAGTTATATCACGAAGTGATGCAGGTCTCAGACTTAACTACTTAAATGAAACCCACGAGCACGGATATGGTGCTGACAAACCAAGTAACATAATCGGGGCAAACCGAGATTCGAACCCACGATCATAGGGCTCAGGCGTGCCCAAGGGACGCAACTCTGCACAACCAATCGCGGATCTTCAGACGATATGGTCACCCGTGCCCCCTCTTTTGACAAGAAAATGTGACAGACAAATTTGTTGTGGCCAAATAAAAGCTTTTTCCATATAGCCTTTCAGGTCCAGAAACATTTATTTTGCATCCCAATTTGAATAAACGATTCATGTCTCTTACTGAATTTCATCATCACTATTTGGCGTCTCCGCTAAATATTTCATAAGGTGTCATCATGAAAGATAAATATTTCCCCAACAACTCCTTCATGTCTCATTCTCATCCTGAACATACCTTTCAAGGGGTCTCATTCTCATCCTGAGCATACCTTTCAAGGGGTCTCATTCTCATCCTGAACATACCATTTAAGGGGTCTCATTCTCATCCTAAACATATCATTCAAGGGGTCTCATTCTCATCCTGAAGATATCATTTAAGGGGTCTCATTCTCATCCTGAGCATACCATTCAAGGGGTCTCATTCTCATCCTGAACATACCATTCAAGGGGTCTCATTCTCATCCTGAGCATACCATTTAAGGGGTCTCATTCTCATCCTGAACATACCATTTAAGGGGTCTCATTCTCATCCTGAACAACCATTCAAAGGGTCTCATTTTCATCTTGATTATGTCCTTTAAGACGTCTCATTCTCTTCTTGAACATACCATTTAAGGGATCCCATTCTCATCCTGAAGATATCATTCAAGGGGTCTCATTCTCATCCTGAACGTACCATTTAAGGGGTCTCATTCTCATCCTGAACTTACCACTCAAGGGGTCTCATTCTCATCCTGAACATAACATTTAAGGGGTCTCATTCTCACCCTGAACATACCATTTAAGGGGTCTCATTCTCATCCTGAGCATACTATTCAAGGGGTCTCATTCTCACCCTGAACATACCATTCAAGGGGTCTCATTCTCATCCTGAGCATACCATTCAAGGGGTCTCATTCTCATCCTGAACATACCATTTAAGGGGTCTCATTCTCTTCTTGAACATACCATTTAAGGGATCTCATTCTCATCCTGAAGATATAATTCAAGGGGTCTCATTCCTATCCTGAACATACCTTTCAAGGGGTCTCATTCTCATCCTGAACATACCATTCAAGGGGTCTCATTCTCATCCTGAGCATACCATTCAAGGGGTCTCATTCCTATCCTGAACATACCTTTCAAGGGGTATCATTCTCATCCTGAGCATACCTTTCATGGGGTCTCATTCTCATCCTGAACATACCAATTAAGGGGTCACATTCTCATCCTGAACATACCATTCAAAGGGTCTCATTTTCATCTTGAATATGTCATTCAAGAGGTCTCATTCTCTTCCTGAATGTACACTTCAAGGGGTCTCATACTCATATAATTGCCCTTTACCGATTGACAGAAGTTGCTTGCTTGGTCTGTGTGGATTGTAGGTCATTGCATCATCATTGCCAATTGTTTCAAGCACTTGTTTGTCTCAGACTTGACTGTTTACAGGCCACCACAATAAAGCCATGTCACAGGTCTCCATACTGTGACCAACAATTAAATTCATTCACTGTCAGGTTGGCTTCTATTACACAGTCTCACAAGCACATGTGCAAATCCCGGTGGACCTTGAATCAGAAGAGCTCGAATCCCTATGTAAAGGTTCCTTGTTACGTGAAGTTTCTACAGCTGTATGCTTCTGAGAAATGACAACAGACATGAACTATCTGTTTTGAAATATTTATTGCCAATCGTGATAACATAGCGTACTCGATGAGACATCTTATGACTATATGGTTATGAAGAATGCTCTCAGTCAAACTGACCAGCCATTACCTTCCAAGTGGACATAGTACAGCCTGACCCATTCTCATATTCTGTATAGCATGGGCATTAAGTGGCGCTTCTAAAGAATGTCAAACAGAAGTAAAAAAACATCAATGAAAAAAAATAATAATAATTTCAGCTATCAATTTTGGCATAATTAGACATTAAGTAAAGAATATAATGGTAATATGTTTTTTCTTGAATTTACACCAAAGTCATCCTGGAAGCCTCTACTGTCTCTGTACACATAATGCTGAGGAAAAGCTTACACAATAGACAGAAAACAGAAGATAAATAATTATATTTTATTGGAATTAATGTTCAATTTATTATCAAATTTTTCTTTGATACATTCTTCAAGATTGGTTCCATCCATTTTCATCAAACACTATTTGAAAATTATTCTAAAAATCTCATGTCAGAAATATCAGAGTAAAATAAGTTAGAAAAAACAAATAAGCCTATAGTATAATCTGTATACAAGTGCTATGTTACATTACAGAGAAAACAAAAAATCCAAAAGACTTCATTGTATATATATAACATTTTTGCTGAATATGATTTCCTTTTGATGGTCCAGTGTCGGAGTTATCTTCTCATTACAGCCACAACACAAACACCAGATGGTGCTCCTTTCAATGAGATCACACAAATGTGGTTTGAAACACAATCCTCAAAACAATTTCCATCTAAATTCAACTGGATAGCCATCAATGATAAAATATATTTAAACGTTTGCTACAAAAATAGTGATTTCTGTTATGTTCCCATTCATATAGCATCACAAGCATTCAAAATCAGTAAGGTGAGTCTTAATAAACGGTGCTCCAAGATAGCCAAGGAATGAATTTTGTTCAAAAGCTGAAAGGGCTGGCTGCTCTTGTTAAGAAATTCCCAAGCCTTGACAAAATCGTCTTAAATTGACTGGCCATGATATATTGGTCGCTCCAATTTAAACAAAAACTATCACAGAAATACCTGCACAGAGACATACTACATTTATGTAAGAAATGAACTCCATGCATATCTGTATGTTGTCAAAAAAAAAAATCCGCTAACATCGGTACCATACATGTCACCTCTTCCAAACCTTGTTGGCAATATATATATAGTTCTGCCTTAGTATTCATGACAGAAGGAATAGCTGCAGAAAAGACAGTTCCCCCATTACATGTTTCCCATTCAAGTGTGTGTTAACTACAAGGAAATTTGTAAAATAGCAACTGTTGACTTGAAGCGCCGGAAGTCTTTATGGCCTTACCAGATTCCGAAGAACCGGTCCTCTGGCATTTTGTTGCAATTTGAACTTTTACCACGTGAAAACCAGAGCGAAGAGTGGGGCCTCTATGACTGAACCCTGATGAGACATAAGTAGTGTGTTGTTGCACGACACATACACCTTGCCTGCACACTGCTAGCACTCAGAACTAAAGCACAAACAATTTACTTGGGGGTAATAAGCAATTGTTTATCTGTACAGTCTGGTTACAAAATATAAATCAGATACAAAAAGGCATTATTGGATAAACCTAGTCAGCTAAAACAAGTTATCATTTTACATATATACTGACAAGTTTGACAACCCAAACATAACCATTGTACCCAAACTGTCTTGTGTAATTTTGATTTCATTTATTCAAACTCAAGTTCAAACATTATCTTGGAAAATCCTAAGTCTACTGTAAAATGCCACCTCTGGTGACCTTAGGGAATTAATGATTAGTAAAATCCATCTGGAATATTGAGTAAACCTCCGACCATGCCAGGCTGAATGACACCTGCATGAAGTTGCCGTCCCATTGTTCTCCATTCATATATTCATGAGGCAAAAATTGCTTCTCGGCAATTAACGCACGGAATTAGCCTCCTTACGATATATCCTGAGTGAGAAGACCTCAGTCTAGAGTGATCGTGAGAGATAGTAGGTCCATAGAACAGTAGATAGAAATGTGGCTATATAAACTGGTAGGTCAGTTCTTGGTAGTTCCCATAATAAAACATATTCAGCATGAGAACCCCATTCACAGTGGTCGAGTGGATTGCCTTCTTGGTGAGGGGAGGAGGTTCTCATGGTCAAAGAGATGATAGTACTTGTTCACATGCTCTCGAACTCATCCACTCGCCGTTTTGTGTTGCCCTGACGGATCTGTTTTAGAGTTTTGTATTTGTCACGGCCAGCTTTCTTGTTGTCAATATGGAGTTGGTCCATCTTTGTAATCTTCTCCTCATGACGAGCATTGTCCAACTCAGAACTCAAAGACTGAAATAATAGATGGGATCAGTTGTAACATAAGAAGGAGTGAGTGTGGTTTTACGCCGCTTTTAGCATTATTCCAGCAATATCACGGCGGAGGACACCAGAAATGGGCTTCACACATTGTACCCATGTCGGGAATCGAACCCAGGTCTTCGGCGTGACGCCCCAACAACATAAGGAGATTACATGCTGTTGTGTTCAATTACTGAATGTCACCATATACATATTCTGATGTATCAATTGGGATCTTTTAAAGAAACATCTCAAACAACATTCATTCAAGTTTTTAACGGTGCTGGATACACGAGTGAGTGAGTGAGTATGGTCTTACGCCGCTTTTAGCAATATTCCAGCAATATCACGGCAGGGGACACCAATATGGGCTTCACACATTGTACCCATGTTGGGAATCGAACCCGGGTCTTCGGCGTGACGAGCGAACCCTTTAACCACCAGGCTACCCGACCGCCCCTTGCTGGTTACATGACTTACAGGTACTTAACTGAAGATGGAAATCACATACTTTTCTAACAAGATTTAAAAATTATGCTATCTCATGAATCCTAGCAATCAGTGTATATAATTTCAAAATGGCATTATATAGCAGTTTGAAGGAGAAAGACACTTGTTGTTTTTTACCTCAGTATGTACTAAAATATCTCCCAAGAGATCTTCACACCACAGTTCACCAGGAATGCAAGTTTCACAATTTCATCATTTGTACATAAATCTTGAAGAATATACACAACACCCCAACCACCCTTCAGGTACTTAAATGTCCAAGGCACTTACTAACAGTAACCTACTGAATATCTTTTTGTCCTTAATTCCATAACTATGAATCTGCAACATACCTTTAACTTAGCACTGAGAGACTCGTTAGTATCAGCTATCACTTGACGATGTTCTTCAGGTCGAGCCAAGTTCATGTAGTTTTCTTCCACTTGAAGTTCGGAGGCTGAAAAAAGGGAGAGATGAAATTGTTTAACATCTAGATTTGAATAGATTTATGATAGACCAATAAGATTTCTTTATCTCATGGCTATTTCAAGTAAAAAATATTGAAGGGTAATACAAGTCATGTCCAAATCTTCCTGAAGGTCAGCCAGCACCTCAATCAATTAAAATGTCACAAAGCCGAAGAATAAACTGTAATCGGATATTTGTGAGATTTAAAAATAAAGGTTCAGAGATTGCAAGAAGACAGTTTTGAGTGAGTGAGTTGGGTTTAATGCCGCTATTAACATTATTCCAATTACATCACGGCGTGTCAGCTTAATGTGCGAGGAAAGCCCGACGTGATGCAGGTCGCAGACGTTTACCACTTCAGTGGAACCCAAGAGCACGGGTATGGTGCTGACAAACCTAGAAATAGGGCGAATCGGGATTCGAACCCACAATCATCTTATTTTTCTGGAGTGCCAAAGGGACGCAACTCTGCACAGCAAATCAGACGACTGGGCCACCCATGCCCCCCACAAGAAGACAGTAATGGCAGTGGTCTGTGACATATGTTGCTAAGTCAGATCATTGCCAAAGGTTCATCAAGCAATATCCAAAGCTCCACACTAATGTTTTTCGACATTTAAAATAAGTCTGCAGTCCTGACAGTACTCAAACCTAGATTCAACTTACATCCATGTTCCTCATTATCATCCTCATGTTCGTGCACGTGGACAGCTGCAGAGAGCCTCTCTTCCATCTCACGACGCATCCTCTCCTGCTCTTCCAACTCGGCCAGCTGCCGTTCCCGCTCTTCCTCTCTTATGCGCAGCTGTTCGGCCAGATCCCTTTCCTTGGCCTCGGCTTCCGCCTTTGTCTTGTCCAGGTCCTCCTTCAGGTTGTTGACAAACACCACCTGCTCCTGCAGCTCGTTCTGTCGGCTCTCCAGAGCTTCCTTAGCTGCCAACAGTTCTTCTTCCTACAGAGATAGAACAAGTCATTTCAGAATGTCTTTTCTGAGAAACAGGGCTCGATTTAGCTATAGAAAATACAAGCACCAGTGCCACCAATTCTTGAAAAGTGGAAACTAATATTTGTGTCAACACTCACCAAGTGATTTTAAATAAAATTAAATTTGTGTCAGACTAACCCTCCTTTTTCCAAACAACCATCTTTGAACACACTCAATACCTTTCAGCTACATGTACCGTACATCACTCATCCCTGTGTTATATGTAATTTGTCATGCTTTCTTGGGCTTGACATCATCAAACTTCAAGATTATGTGTACATGTTCCTCTTATGTTTTACTTTACAGCAAAACATCATCAATTTATGTAAAATCATGACAGATTTTATTGTATTAGACTTGTGTCTCAGACTAGTGATGTTTCATAAGAGCATTCATCCATGCTTTTAAATAATTACATTGTAAACTAGATGTGCAAATACACTCCAGCAATCAGTGATTTACTTGCAAGTCTTTGAGGTTGAATGTCAAAAACGAAACTTAAGCTCACATCTTTTGTTTGAAAGCTTGCATGACATGAAAGTAGGTGACAAGTCATCTACCATCTGTAGTGAATTAACAACATATACAGCTCAAGGTACAGTGCAGTGTTTACATGTGGCAAATCCTACTGTCAGTGGACTGTTACCCAACCCATCCATCATGTTCCAAGCGAACCTACGTACCAGTTTTAACCTCTCTTCTTCCTTGAGACTCTCAGATGCCTGCATCTGCCTCTCGGCCTCTTCCTTCTCAAGGCGGGTGCGCTCTAGTTCCTCCTGGAGACGACGCTCCTCGGCAATGGCTACCTCCTGAGCAGTCATCTTTAACTGCATTTCCTCAAACACTGTAACACAAGGGAATATTCTATACTGTAACACAAGGGAATATTCTATACTGTTACACAAGGGAATATTCTATACTGTTACACAAGAGAATATTCTATACTGTAGCACAAGGGAATACTCTACACCATAATGCAAGGGAATATTCTATACTGTAACACGAGGGAATATTCTACACTGTAACACAAGGGAATATTCTACACTGTAACACAAGGGAATATTCTATACTGTAACACAAGGGAATATTCTATACTGTAGCACAAGGGAATATTCTATACCGTAACACAAGGGAATATTCTATACCGTAACACAAGGGAATATTCTATACTGTAACACAAGGGAATATTCTATACTGTTACACAAGGGAATATTCTATACTGTAGCACAAGGGAATATTCTACACTGTAACACAAGGGAATATTCTATACTGTAACAAAAGGGAATACTCTACACCATAATGCAAGGGAGGAGATATTCTACACTGTAACAAATAAACATTCCACAGTGAAACACCAGCGGATATTGTACAATTTAAAAGAAGGGGATATACCAAACTGGAACACAAATGAATATTCCACATTGTAACACAAGGGGCTATTCCACACTGCAACCAAGGGAATATTTTTTTTGTTATAACAGAAAAGAATATTCTACATTGAATGTAAAGAGAATTTCTCTCATAGTGACATGGACACACGTGTGTATGGCTGCTTATTCCATTTCAGCCAGTTTATAGCGCTAGCCCACTGAGATACCATGTCACAGTTCAGCTTGGATACTGGTCTCTGACATCACACTGACTCAAAGCCGGCCAGTCACAAGTACCATCTTCTAACACCTTTAGGTATGACTCACCCCCGGAGGATCTAACCACCGAACCATCACTATACCCACCGGACCACAAGGGCAGTTAGATATTCACAGCCTGACAACACTTACCCTTCTGTTTCTCTCGATCATCCCGCTTCATCTGTTCCCGCTCTTCCTCAAGTAGGCGAAGTCTCTCCTGAAGCTGTTTCTTCTCACGCTCCTCGATCTCTCTCTGTTGTTTCTCTCGCAGCAGCTCATCCCTACAACCAGAGTTCTTCATACAATCTACGTCTTAATGTACAATAACAACAGCACCATATCAATCCAGTATATAGTCTCAGCCTGTGCCAAAATGTACTTGCCCTAACTTCAGAAGATTATACTCTCATCAAATGGCAAGTATTACCTGATCTTACTAGAACGAAATAATCTTACTTCAGTTTGCATCCTCAGCCATTAGCCCGAAGACTGAGAAGCTGAACTCAAAGTAGTCCATAAAAATAACATCTACAGAAAACAACATGTTCGGGCTAGTAGACTTAAAAGTTTTGGGCACAGATTGTCCAAATCTTCAGTGCAAGCAACAGATAAAACATAAAGAAGATGCTTTGCAACTTAAGCCATAAAATCTCTGAGCTAGGTTGCTCTCTACATTTTCAATTGTATGGTGCTGTATTGGTTTTGCAGGGACCATGTAAAAGCAAGGTTCTATCATGTGTCTATGCTACGTCAGCCAACGTACACCAAGCTTCTAAAACACTGACAGCAGATATCATGAAGTATTTACTTTTTGCATGAACCACAAAACACTGAACTATTATATCATAAGCTCTTAACCTTGAGGACACATAATAACTACACTTTTATCATTATCAGGGTGAATCCAGGAAACGATGCCAGGATCATAGGAATATGGGACAGCCAACAGTGGTGCCTTTGACAAATTTGAATCACTAGTGATTTAATAGCACTGTCCGTTTAATACTTGGGACTTGGGATCTTTGGTTAGAAAAAGAACCATAACAAATTGTGTTCAGGACCTCAAGCTTTTCTACTGAACCACCTTTGACTACCACTAAACCACAAAGGCGGACTCATTCAGGATCCATCTGAAGGGTCGATGCCCTGAGCCTGCTGTCTATCTGAAGCAGTGTAAACATGCCCACCTTTCCCTCTGCCTGGCAAGTTTCTCATCTCTGGCCTGAGCTTTCATCTGTTGCACTTCAATTGTGTCTGGCTTCCTCCTCCTCATGTACAACTCATGATTACCCATACACAGAGCTAAAATTCTCTTGCATATTCTAAGGCGAGGAGCATAAAAGATAAAGTCCTGAAAATTGAACAGAATATTTTTTACCAAACCAGTGTCACTAGAATGTATAAAGACACACATTTACTACCTAGGTAAAGATCATGAGCATAGAGACAAAGATCTTTCATTATATTACCGAAAAACATGAATAATATTTAACCTACTGCGGTTAAGTGCACTGGAATCAAATAACACCATGGTTACTATAAATTTGATAAATAGAAATCTGAATTGAAACACGAGGCACTGAATGTTAGATCTGATAACCATAAACCTTTCTTGCTCAGTCTTGTCAATTCATATGGAAAGAAATTACCCGTAAGAAATGTATGCGTTTGTGCCGAGTTAACCTGTAATCTAAGAATGTTAATTTTAAAGCCCTATTCTGATTTTCTAACTTGAAGAATACTCACTGGTGCTTTCTTGTCTATTGGTTTAATAACAAACTTCTTGTCATTGAAAGAAATGTTCCGGATTTCACTCCATGGGAATCCGATCTTAGGTGTTAGTCTGAAATATAAATATAAGAGTATGTAAACCTTGAGGCAGAAAACAATTGTGTTCTAGCTGAAGTCAATGTTCAAAATTAAGCATGATGGTCCTTGTTATAACTTCCCAAAAGCTTAACATTTAAAGGGTCCCTAGGTTCCAGTACTACAGAAGGCCTCAAGGAACCCCGGTCCCTCTTAACTTCAAACAGTGCAAAGATGGGTGGTAGTATTCCACTGATGACGTTGAAAACATCAGTTACTGACAAGAGTTAACCCCTCTCAAACATACCACATCAATCAGGCGTGTCACACAACGGCAACAAATAACCTCAATAAAACCAGCCTTAGAAAGTAACTGGTCGCAACTACATGATAAGTTGACCTTGAACCCTTTGTCTTAATCGTAGTAATAGAAGTGAATAGTAACACCATGTATTCCCAGAAATTACTAACTTGTGTTTGTCATGTTTGTTGTAATGGTTAGAAACTTACTTATCATCCTTCTCATATACATTCAATCCAAGTGCATCTACTCCTAGAGAGAGTTCTGTCCCCTTCTTGTTTCTGATCTCGAAGTAATTCACACCGTACATCTCCAAGTCCTGTGCTATTTTGAGGTACTCCATCATGGCATCTTCTCTGTAATATAAGACAGAAAGCAGTTAATTACATTGTCTTGAAAGTACAACTTCAAAAAGTAAGGCATAGAACAATACCATATAACAAAGCAATAGATTTTTTTTCTTTGTGTTGGGTTCGTGTGTCTAATGGCTGTGTTATTAGTGTTATGGGTGGTGTTTTAAGTTTTATGGGTGGTGTTTCTGGTTGGTGGGTGGTGTTTCTGGTAGGGTGGGTGGTGTTTCTGGTGGGTGGGTGGTGTTTCTGGTGGATGGGTGGTGTTTCTGGTTTGTGGGTGGTGTTTCTGGTTTGTTGGTGATGTCTCTGGTTGGTGGGTGGTGTTTCTGGTTGGTGGGTGATGTTTCTGGTAGGTGGGTGGTGTTTCTGGTTTGTGGGTGGTGTTTCCTGGTTTGTGGGTGGTGCTTCTGGTGGGTGGGTGGTGTTTCTAGTGGTTGGTGGTGTTTCTGGTGGGTGGGTGGTGTTTCTGGTGGGTGGGTGGTGTTTCTGGTTTGTGGGTGGTGTTTCTGGTGGGTGGGTGGTGTTTCTGGTGGGTGGGTGGTGTTTCTGGTGGGTGGGTGGTGTTTCTGGTTTGTGGGTGGTGTTTCTGGTTGGTGGGTGGTGTTTCTGGTGGGTGGGTGGTGTTTCTGGTGGGTGGGTGGTGTTTCTGGTTTGTGGGTGGTGTTTCTAGTGGTTGGTGGTGTTTCTAGTGGTTGGTGGTGAGAAGCATGGCAACCTTCATGTGACTAAATATGTAAGGTAAACACTTGTCAACTTACGGAGTCATTGATTTGTGTTCACAGTACCAGGTTGTGATTCTTTCTTCCCACTGCTCTCGGCTCAGCTTGTGTTGATCGTATACTCTGAAAAGGTGAAATAATACAATCATATCAAATGCCAGAAATGCTGATATCACATCTACACAATTTCACACAACGTGTTCGTACCATGATTACAGAAGCCACATTCAAACATACACTACTTCCTGGTCTTCCCAAAACAATTTGCAGGTGCAAGGCAAGGTGAGGGAAAAGGAAGTTAAACGTCACATTCAATATTATTGCACTTAACGATATCCCACAGACATCCATTCTCCGGGCATAAATGCTCCACCCACAAGACCATGGAGGCAGTCTACAGTTGTACGGCTATCACTATACAAAAGTTTCCTTGTGGCATAGGTACAAGGTCATCCTCTATTTCCTCACATCACTACTGTTTTGGTATCAAGAATTCACATGACAGTTAACCACGATTAATCCATTTTCAAAGGACCAAGTCATGCTTTAGTTTTATCAATATTTTATCCATTTTATCAATATTTTTACCAACAATCAAAGAAACGTGATAAAACCAACAGTAATGATAGTTTGTTTAACGCCACACTCAGCAATATTCCAGGTATATGACGGCAGTCTGAAAATAATCGAGTTTGGACCAGACAATCCAGTGATTGACATCAAGAGCATCAATCCATGCGATTGGGATTGATGACCGAGCACCCGATCCTGATGGGTTGCTGGAGATCTATCCTACTCCTGACCTTCACTGGTCCAGTAATCATAGATGGAAAACTGGTGATGCCATTACAACAATTTAGCCTTCTTCAACCAGAAGTGCAACAACATGCCCCTTCTGATGGTAACCCAAATACAACAATGCCTGCTCACTCAATCCGAGTATGTGTGCATTTGTTGTCCACAGCAGCAATATTACAGTTATGAGTGCGATAATGTAAATAATCAAATCTGAACCAAACGATCCAGTGATTGATACCATGAGCAAGCACTAACGCCTTCAGGTACAATGACATGCTGTCAACTAAGTGATCCACTCCATTAAATCGCCCCTTGCGACCAGCAATTCTAACCCAGATTCTGCACAGGGGCAGTCAAGCAGAGTAAGTCAGAATATCAACAAGCTGGTCTTACCTCTGGGGCAGTAATCTGTCATTGGAAAGGAACCCTGGTTTGTGAACATCAGTGCTGTAGTCATGATACTTTGCTTGACAGCTATAGGAAGCTAGGAGGACTGCTGTTTCTGGTGGGCAGTAAATATCATCATTCAAGATGCCCTCTTTCACTTGAAGGTAAAACATTCTCTGCAACACAAAATACATTCATACTTACAATCACTGCACTAATAGGTTTACTTGATAAATGACAATGAAGGAAGTCTGTGTCTGACAAAAATGGATGATTTATCTGGACATGTTGAATGGGTTTTGTGTGGCTAAAAAAGATTACTGTTTTAAAACAGGGATTATCTAGACTCGCTCAGAGGACCATATCATGGCTCCAAGTCTGAATCAAGTCTGAAAACTAAAAATCAAAATACTGCATTACCTGTGTGATCTCCTGAATAAGTTCTTCTGATACATCTTCTGGGAAGAATTTTGCCCTGAATTTAAACTGTAGAGGTTGTTCTTTCTTAACATCCTGAGTTAGCACCTGCAAAACAAGTAACTCTGGTGTTAATAGTTCATATATATAGCTGCCAGCATAATGCTGATGAAACACTTCACACCAATCATTGCCAATGAAGAATACTAGAGCACAGTGACAGTTCAGATAAAATCTAGCAGTTTTCCAAACTCTTAAATAGAAACACTGAAATTGGTGAGTGGGGGAGCATGATTTAAGAGATTTTTTCTAGTATTCTAGTCATATACTTAAGGGGACAAATCACACATTGTATGCTCTGCCAGCCATATAACCAGAATTTGTAGAACTGATGTTTAATCTGACAAATTATCAAAAGTGCTGATTCAGCAGTTCATGTATGCATTTTTTTCTGCACAACAATTGTATACACACAAACACAGCTACATCTCTTTTTCTCCCCATTCAATGATGTTAAGAAATGTGAAGTTTGGAGATGTTCAGTTAACAGAATCCCTTCAATTGATTCCAGTCCCAATATTACATTGACATCACAAAACAAAGAGTACGAGTTGAGTTTTGTCAAGAAAGATTGACTGTTTTGGCGATACTGTTCCTGATGTAAGCTTAATTATCAAATCCATCTTTTGACGAAGTCAAATGGTTTCAACACACATTCATATCAAAACAGTTTTTGAAATGCTATCATCAGGTCATGATCTGTAATTTTGGTTTCACTAATGAACACCAATCAGACAAGTGGTTTTTTTCACAACTTTTTCCATGTAAACATTGTCAACTCACCTTCTTATTCAATTTTAACCAAGTAATACAATTCTTATTATCTATGTACATAAGTCCAAAGAACCATATCTCTCTCAGACCAATTGTTTTGACCACCTGGAAAGAAAAGAAAGAGACATTAACAACAGTTCATGTAACAACAGATGAAAGAACCTCAAACTCACTACATCATCACATGGTAACATGATGCAGATCAAGTATCATCAAAATCGTGTATTTTACACTGCTTTCAACAAGTGTTTGAGTCATATCGGGGTGTGTCAGCTTTTAAGATGTGGGAGGAAGCCCATCATGGTTAAGGTTATAGATGTTTGCCACTGAACACGGGTATGGTGCTGACAAACCAAGTACCCTAATCATGAGTATCCAGCAGCAACTTATCTTGACCTGCTCAGAGGCCCAATATTCGGTCCCTAGTCAGCAACAAATAATTGAAAATATTCCAAATTTGAATTTAAAATTTCCCAAATTCTCTGGGTTTACGAAAATAAGGGAATTAAGAAAATCTAATTTTGAACATTATCACGATTTTTTCCCAATTCTGCTGCCAAGGGCGCTTAGTTTGCAATCCGAGCTTTATCACTGATCCAGGAACACAATTCTGTCTTTTTTGTTTGTTTGTTGTTAAGGCTGCACTCAGCAGTATTCCAGCTATATAACGGTGGTCTGTAAATAATCAAGTCTGGAAAAGGCAATCCAGTGATTGACATCATGAGCATCGATCCATGCAATTGGGATACGATGACATGCGCTGAACAAGTCAGCAAGTCTGACCACCCGATGACGTTGGTCGCCTCTTACGGCAAGCATGGGTTGCTGAAGACCTATTTTCTACCCGATCTTCACGAGTGGCACATAACTGTCCAGATTTATATTTCTAATAGTGTCCACTGATTAACACATCATGCCTATCATGCTCCAGCTATTTCACTTTGTTGTTTAACGCAGCATTCAGCAATATTCCAGCTATATGACTGTGGTCTGTATACAATCAAGTCTGTACCAGACAATCCAGTGTTTGATATTGTGAGCAATGATTCATGCTGTCAGGGTATAATGACACTCAATGAAGTCACAGAGTGTAACCGCCCAATCCTATCTACCTTGAGTAACTGGACTTAGTGATGTTATAAGCAACCTCCAACACTGTCGGATACAATGAAGAGCAATCAACCAAGGAACTAAGTCTGACCACCAATTTAATTGCCTCTTGCAACAAGCAAAAGCAGTGATAGAAATTAACCAAGAAAGTCTACTAGCCTGAAGAGTGATAACATACAGCAATACTCCCCAAAATGTTTGAAATTCTACCAGACCTAAGGTCTTTTTTCTGAATCCCCTAAATGTTGAGAACCATGTCTTTTGATATGATTTGGGGGGACGCCGCACTCAGCAATATATATGACGGTGGTCCGTAAACAATCGAGTCTTGACCAGACAATCCAGTGATTGACCTCATGAACATCGATCCACGCAAACCAGACCTAAGGATACCTTTAACATTAACAAAACAGACGCGGATAGCACTAATTTCTATCCTGGAATAGTGTCGGGTTCTGATGCTCATTAGAAATCCCCATATAGCCCCAACCACCTGTGCAGTATGTTCTAAATGACAACACCTGTGATAGATGTACTACATAACACCTGTGAAGATGAACTGTATGACAGCGACAGAAATTGGCACTAGTCCAATAGTCCTTCTCAAACTGCCTAATAGTTAAGGTATCGTAAGGACTACTAGACATTTGCCATTTGTAAGGATTTGCTAATCATTATAAGGACAGGCGTGCTAAAACGGTTAGTTTCTACCCCTGTGTTAACAGGTATGGGTTTTGTAAATGAATTTGTTATGATGTAACATTGATCAGATGAAGCACCAAATATTACGTTGTTATTTTCATCACAGTACTGACTATGCCCATGGTCTTTGTACCATGATGCACTACATGACAACATCTATTATAGATGTACTACCTGACAACACCTGTGATAGATGTACAAGACAACATCTATGATAGATGGACTACCTGACAACTCCTTGGATAGATGTACTACTTGACAACACCTTGGATAGATGTACTACATGACACCACCTTGGATAGATGTACTACTTGACAACACCTTGGATAGATGTACTACTTGACAACACCTTGGATAGATGTACTACATGACAACACCTTGGATAGACGTACTACTTGACACCACCTTGGATAGATGTACTACATGACAACACCTTGGATAGATGTACTACATGACAACACCTTGGATAGATGTACTACTTGACAACACCTTGGATAGATGTACTACATGACAACATCTATGATAGATGTACTACATGACAACACCTTGGATAGATGTACTACATGACAACACCTTGGATAGATGTACTACATGACAACATCTATGATAGATGTACTACATGACAACACCTTGGATAGATGTACTACATGACAACATCTATGATAGATGTACTACATGACAACATCTATGATAGATGTACTACTTGACAATACCTGTGATAGATGTACTACATGACAACATCTATGATAGATGTACTACATGACAACATCTATGATAGATGTACTACATGACAACATCTATGATAGATGTACTACTAGACAATACCTGTGATAGATGTACTACATGACAACACCTTGGATAGATGTACTACATGACAACATCTATGATAGATGTACTACATGACAACATCTATGATAGATGTACTACATGACAACACCTTGGATAGATGTACTACATGACAACACCTTGGATAGATGTACTACATGACAACATCTATGATAGATGTACTACTTGACAATACCTGTGATAGATGTACTACATGACAACATCTATGATAGATGTACTACATGACAACATCTATGATAGATGTACTACTTGACAATACCTGTGATAGATGTACTACATGACAACATCTATGATAGATGTACTACATGACAACATCTATGATAGATGTACTACATGACAACATCTATGATAGATGTACTACTTGACAATACCTGTGATAGATGTACTACATGACAACACCTTGGATAGATGTACTACATGACAACACCTTGGATAGATGTACTACATGACAACATCTATGATAGATGTACTACATGACACCACCTAGAACATCATAAATAATTCCTTCATAGCATGTTGGATAAGAGGTGAGGTGAGGTGAAATTGGGTTTAACGTCGCGTCCAAGATTATTGCACTTATATAGCGACGTGCATGCACGTGTATGTGTGTGTGTGGCTGCTTGTACTAGTCCGGACTGATGCCGATTTATAGTGCTAGCTCACTGAGATACCATGCCGCAGTTTAACATGAATACCCCACTCAGACACAGTATACTGACTCCGAGCCGACCAGTCCTTGTTTTAGCCCCTTAATGCCGAGCGCCAGACAGGGTAACAACAAGTACAATCTTTTAACGTCTTTTTGTATGACGCGGCCCGGGATCGAACCCTGGACCTTCCGCTCTCCGGGCGGACGCTCTACCACAAGACCACGGAGGCGGTATGTTGGATAAGACAGAAAGAAAGGTAAAAACCTACCTGGTCAAATAACTGTTTGCCAGTTGTGTTGGGTTGGATCGCGAACTCCAGTTCCGCGTCCATAGTGACAACACGGACATTGACCTGTAAATAAAATGTGTGAGCTATATCTCTGATATGTTGTAACATTGAGTACCATTCAAGCACACATTCTCAAAATATCTAAACAAAAGTTAACATCCAAATATATTATCATTATCATAGAATTCAACCTTTCCTCAACATGCCAGTCAAGAATGCTTTTAATGTTATACAATGTATAAGAATGAACAAACATTCTAATGTGAGTGTCCTTTAGAATGTGAGTGGGGTACTAATAATACCTTTTGATCAATGAACATTTAAATTATAGGTTATTGGAAATGGTTGTCTTTTATTCTTGCAATCAATACTATATTACACTCAATGTCACTGGTCAATGCCCGTAACATGGAATTACAAGTCTATCAATCACAACAATTTCAATTATACAGCTATAATGAAAATACTGGTTATGGTCTGGACCCAGATGCAGAAACTTGAGTCCATACATACATTCAACGAATGCCATTTCACCATGAGCTAGATAATAAGCAGTTGTATCCACAAACTCTTAAACATGGCACTACAATTTTATCTGCATCATTTGCACTCCAACACAAGGAACTTAAAAGCTTGCAATACCCTTTTCGGTGTCTGAAATACAGCATGAAAGTCAACAGGGCCTTGTCATTAACTTAATGTCAAAATATAAAGATTTAGGGGTCCCCAGATTCAAATACCATGAACACCTCAAGGAGCCCACTCAATTTCCAACACTGATTTTATTTGGCCAGGAATCTGATCAAATGGTAGTGTAAAGTACATGTCCATGCATACATAATTATATTCCGTGCATGTGAATAGGGTTGCCAGCACTTCCAAAATTTTAACATAAAAAGTTTCCTCTTTTTTCACACTCCATTTACAGCTTCTCAATGATGCCTCAAGTCCTAACAATGCCTTTGTGCAATATCCTCATTAAATCCATACTCATTATTGAATTACACATCAAACTCAACTTGTGGCTCTCTCTGGAATACCATTATCACATGTAACAAAGCTCTGATTGAAGATCGTAAAATAAACAACCCACATATGGGCTTTTTCAGTAGAACTCGCTTAACACTATACATTTGAATTTGAAGATTGATTGACAATGTCATTATAATTAATTATTCAGGATGCAATAGGCTCCAGGAAGCATGTGATGAAGGAGCCAATGACATGCACATGAACGCTTAAGACTGGGTCACCCCGACCCTGACAAGACCTTATTAGATGCGTGAGAGCTGATCATGTGTAAACAGAGCTGTCTGGCACTGCAATGTGCAACGTGATATCAAGTGAGGAACATTAGCCATGTAAGATTTCTAGTAATAAAGGCAGTTCATGCACTCTAAAAAAAGCGCAAACATTACTTCGAGGAAAGAACAGGGCAATTGTATTGATCAAATTAAGGGAATGTCTGTGAACAACATCCAGCTCAATGGGTCTTTCTCATGCACTCAACTTGAAAACCTGCTGTCACATTTTCGAAATTATATTCACAGCTGCATATTTCAGAAAGTAGTTTCTTGTGGAAATAAATTGGGCCAGTGCCAGGATATGAACCTGTTTCATTTACCGTAACATAAACCTGACCTATATTTCATTCAACAAAGGTTAAATGTTAGGTTTATTACATATTTCTGTTTTATTCGCAGCCAAACATCTTTTAAAGAGCCTTAAGCCTTTGCAAATGGCAAGCCTGCTTTTGATGGCAGAGGAAGCCAGAAGCAAGCTCTTGTTTCAAACGTTCATTGTCAGAGCTATTCAAATCTCAGTCGTAGGATGACTCATAAATGTCAGCTCAGCTGCAGGAACTTTCAGTTGGAAAGTTTAAACAATCACCAGTCATGACTCAAACTGATTTTACTATATACTTTCCCCAAATTATGGAAATGGGGTCAAACTAGTTTAATTAAATAACATGTGTATAAATTGTCAAAAGAGATGGTTTGTTTCACAAACTGTTGCAGCTAGACAGATGGTCACTCCCTATGTTTACATAAGACAACTGGGCCACAGTAGAGGGAGGTATTTATTCTGACTTTGGGTTAGCCATGTTTACTTCCTTAGAATTCAAAGATACATTCTTATCTTTACTTGGCTTTTCTTTTCTTCAACCCTTTCCAGAATCTATCTGTATTTCAAAACTATGTGAGCAGTTTTTTTAACCTGAGCATGGAAGACAAGCGATCTTTATCACTATCCTAACATATTGGTTAAAGATGAGGTGCTTATTGCTTAGATTCAAATACTTTCGGATCAAACTTCAAAGACCCCTGTACTAAATTCAACGGAGGCTACTTTCTGACCACATAAACATAATAAACATAAGGTTACAACATGACGATCCATTCTTTTCACTGGCAAAAACTCGAGGATATTAGAACAGTAAATATGGTAAATGGCTAGTCATGTGGTTAGGTGGTTTCATGTGTATAAGCATGAGTAAACCAACAAAATGAAAACAAAATGACTAAACTATTTAAAGTGGGTAAGTCAGTTAAAATTTAAAGACACATCGGCAGTATTTATTTTTGATAGTAACTATCAAAGGTTATATCATAATGAAATACATTTATACAATAAAAACCTGTCTACAAAGGACAGTGAAATGACCAGACTACAGATTTACACTTAAACTAGCATCATATACAATACTAAATATTTACAGAACTACATGACCGAAAGTTAGTTGCATGTACAATAAGGCTCATTAACACTTATAATGGAACAGCCTCAATTTATTACTATACAATTAATTATATTGGCAAAACCAATAAAACATGACCAGCACAGCCCTACATCATTAATACGCCTGTCAGTCTGAGTGATAACCAACACAAACTTTCCTTCTAAACTATCTAAAACCAGTGTACATATTTAAAAGAGTACTTACCGGCTTCGGCATTTTGATTGTATACCCTCAGCCGCCGTCTAAAACCAAAATGTGTTAGAGATCCCCCTAGAAACCAGATTGGTGTTGAAATCCCTGCAAAAGAAGAGTGAACTGTTGGAGTGGTGCTTCAAGTTAGACATACAAAGGGTGTCAGCACATTCCTCCCCCTCGATCCTCTACAGCAGTGACATCATCCTATGGAGTCGAGGTAGACATGAGCCTGGGTGTGGTCAAGCTGTATATATTGCTCTTCGTAAAACACACATCAGGCCCACCTCAAATTGCGTCATTAATCACAACTGTAGTGTTTCCTAGTTGTTGTTATCTTGATAAATCTCTGTAGTTGAAAAGGGGTGTGATCAAGTATATATGGGTTAGCTGTTACCTGTCAGTCAGTGTAACTTTCAAAAAAAGACATTTGATTGAAACATGTATTTTGCTTTGATATCATGGTTATTCAGTACATTCAAATGACACATTAATTTTAATTCATTTCAGATTGCTTAGAATAGACAGCTAATATCATATCAAACAACCCATGAAAAGATCTTCATCAGTCGACACAAGATATCAACTCTAAAAGGACATATTTCGTGTCAGCTTTGTACAATGCAATATATTCTCAAAACAATTAAAATCATGTCTTGCACCTTCAAACACCTGCCAATGTAGTTAGTGATAAAACTGAGATGACAGGTCCCGACACATCAATCTAAACATGGAATGTCTTCCATAGACTCCTGTTATAGCCTAATAACACTTACTGCAAAAATGTGTTTGCTTTAATTTGAATTTTACCTCGAGTACAGTCAAGCAATTGTTAGCATAAGTACTAAATTCCAACATTAAATAAATATTTGGTATGCCTAAAAGATCACAATCAACGTGCAAAATGTTTTATGTGACATCGCTGTCAAATCTCCTGAAGCCCTATATCCAACAAAAGTAGGGACTACATAGAAATGGCTTTGCTGGCGAAAATCATTCAAGCATAAAAATAGGTCATTCAAAAAAAAGATCCGGTACAGGGGTGTGTCACCCCTTTCCAAAGGTACATTATATCTCTATGCATATCCACGTTTCTTACAAACAATGTACATTTACTTTCCTTAATGAAATATTCTTGTTGGAATGTGAAAAAGCCCTAAGACGCTATTGAGGATGGGCCAGGTCTTTAAATAGACCCGGTTTTATTGAACTATCCCCCAAAGACATGCCTTTTCATTATTTCTAAAAATAAAACGCAAACCACGATACATGTTCCGGGAGAAATCAAGGTCCATATCTCTCTACAGCCCTAGGAGGAGGATTGTATCGAATATTTCGACGGGTTAGGAGGAGCGTAGAAAAAACACACACACACAAATCGGCAGCTTTAACCACTTATTTGCGCCATAAGCTCGAAGGCTCAAATACTGTTGTCGCCTCCCTAGAAATCTCTCGCATGATCGTGTGACACGGTCTGGTAGGAGAGGGAACAACACCCCCGCCTTAGCTCCAACGGTCGAGCGCTCTAAAGGGGTAATCCAAATAAGTAAAATAAATCCAAAACGAACAGTCAAACACTGCACAGCACAAAACATAAACTTTTTGGTTACATCCATGTGCGTGAACACACCTCAAATCACAAGTTATAACGAGTGACAGGCTTGCCAAGTATCCAGCAGAAAAAAACTAAGCTGTGCACATCATCAGCAATATTCAAGCATATTCCGCACTTCTGCCGCAAGAAAGAGTGATGATAATCACCGTACTGCAACTTGTGAGGCCGATTTTAACTCACCCTGGAACTGTCAATGCTGAATAGCCTAGTTTTGTAAAGCACCGGTTCGCAATATGGCCGTCATAGGGTGGGGACCGATGTCAATCAATAGCCAGACCCCTCTACGACGTAATGCCTCGTTCTGATTCACGCACCTTGACTTCCGCCGGAGGTAGACGACGCCCAGCTAGAGGTTTAAAGGTGCTGTCACTATAGAATATTAAATTTTAACACAATGGGGATTTTCTTTTCCAATATGAAAGAAATTTCCTGAAGTTCTCATAAGATGTCTTGAAAAAAGAAAGGTTACAGATAAAACATACAGCAGCCATGATTATTAGAGCGATTGGGATGTTTATCTTGCCCATAAGCTACTTAAAGGCTAAATAAGCTATCAGTATCAATATTTACTTAATGGCCTACTGTGCGGTGATTTCGGTATGATGTACTTTCAAACGTTTTTACACAAGTTAATATCGGTGAACTTGTCATGAACACAATTTTCATTATGCTGGCTGTTTATTTTATTTCACAATATTGAGTTTACATATATTTTAATCGTATTATTCATCTCTCTCTCTCTCTCTCTCTCTCTCTCTCTCTCTCTCTCTCTCTCTCTCTCATATACTTATATGTGTGTGTTTTTTAAAGACAAAAGAAAAGAATCGATAGGCAAATGCAGTTAATTATGGTGGCTGTTTATTTTAATTTAAAATATTGTGTTTGCATATATATTTTAATCGAATTATTTATACCTCTCTCTCTCTCTCTCTCTCTCTCTCTCTCTCTCATATACTTATATATGTGTGTTTTTAAAGACAAAAGAAAGGATAGGCAAATGCAGTTAATGCATATTTATAGAGACTGACGGTTTTGTTATTGTATGATAAATTGAAAAATACAGTGTCAACCGGTGAATACAATATTGTTGTGATAAGCACTACTCAGGTCTATTCATCTTTTTAGAATATTAAAATAATATAATATAATATAAACACACGCGAATTTGCATTGTAAAACACAATTATTCATTATCTCAGTATTCAACTGGACTACTATTATTCCACGAGCTGGAATGGTCAATGAACTGTCTATATTACAACTATTAGCATAAGTATCTTACAGAATTAATTTACTAATTATTGAATAAGCTCTCCGTTAGCACATGCTACACGAGAATCGTGACCGGGCATATTTTGCTCAAATTATATACTGGAAATACCACGACATACGACCCGTGAAGGTCCAGGGTAGAATAGGTCTTCAGCAACCCATGCTTGTCGTAAGAGACGACTAACGGAATCAGGTGGTCAGGCTCGCTGACTTGGTTGATGCATGTCATCGTATCCCAGCTGCGTGGAGCGATGCTCATGATGTCAATCACTGGATTGTCTGGCCCAGACTCGATTATTTACAGACCGCAGTCATATAGCTTGAACAGCTGAGTGCGGCGTTAAACAACAAACAAACAAACAAACCATACCACGATATGCACCCTTATTGATCACGTTCTTGTTTCATTCACTGTCGGCTGTTTCTACGTCCTCGTATATCTTTACACCGGCAGCTATGCCTCAAAGACACAGCGCATTGATAACATAAATTATATCATAAGTGCGAAGTACCGGATACCACATTTACCCGGAATAGAGAGGGAGTGTTGTTTAATGCCGCACGCAGTCAGCGATATTCCAGATACATCACGACGGCTTGTAAATAGTACCAGGCAAACAAGTGGTTGACAGTATGAGCAACGATGTACGACACACGCAATAAGCCGGATGGAGTACTGTGAGGTGAGGTGAAATGGGGTTTAACGTCGCGTCCAAGATTATTGCACTTATATAGCGACGTGCATGCACGTGTGTGTGTTTGCGTGGCTGCTTGTACTAGTCCGGTCTGATGCCGATTTATGGTGCTAGCTCACTGAGATACCATGCCGCAGTTTAACATGAATATCACACTCAGACACAGTATACTGACTCCGAGCTGACCAGTCCTTGTTTTAGCCGCTTAATCCCGAGCTCCAGACAGGGTAACAACAAGTACCATCTTTTAACGTCTTTTGGTATGACGAGGCCGGGGATCGAACCACGGACCTTCCGCTCTCCGGGCGGACGCTCTACCACTAGACCACAGAGGCGTTCGGATGGAGCACTGTGAACACCCGATCCGAAGTCGGGTCGAACGTCAAACATGGGATAATGCTCTACCCCAGAAACTGTTGGGGTCAGTTTCAATTTGCATGTGTACGAAAAATTGTGACCCTCCCATGATAAAAGTGTTCTGTACATCTATACATCCCCCCCCCCCCCGCCCCCCCCCCCCACACACACCCCACCCCCACCACACACATACACACCCCTCACACTACCACCGCAACCCACGCAGTCAGCATATTCCAAATACATCACGGTGGCCTGTAAATAATCGAGTCATCCCATAATGAAAGTGTTTTGTACACACATACTAACCACCCCACCCCGTCCCACATACACTCCCTTCACACACTACCAACCCCACCCATTCTTGTCACCCTAATAATATGTGTATACTTACTCCCAACGACGCAAAATTGCCAGAGTTGCCGGGTCGCTATATGACTGAAATAATGCTGATGCAACGTTAAATTTTAACTCACTCTCTGGCTTAATTACCAGGCATAAGAAAGTATGTACACTTGAAAATTGGATTTTACCAAATTACAAACGTTATTAGGCTGAACACAGCAATTTTAAGGTCCAAAACACAAAAAATTATACTCGTATCAAATACTTCAGCACCAAATACCGTTTGCTTCATTTTTAGCCACCATCAGATATGGGTTTATACTTTATTTGCCTGCAGTTTATTAAAATTATAGAATGATATTCATACAAATATTGTGCCAAATAACAATTTTATTTAAAATAAATCAATTTTATCTTCTTGCCATATACTTTTCTTGGCAATTCCTATTATTCTCTGTCCATTGTTTTATAATGGGGCTTTGATGGGCCCCATAAATTACTAGTCTCTAATCACCCAGACCTACGCGGTACATTTTCAACAATGGCCGTATTCTCTCCAGGCTTCACAGGTAACCTATTGTTTCCACAATAATGACGAACAATACGTATATCTATATTCATCGTCACGCCTGTAGGTCAAGTGTCCAGTTACGTCCTTGAGATGTTGGTCAGCCAGTATCACCTGTATATTAGATCCCTTCACCTGACAAAACGTCACGGAGTTACACCACCCGCGCCTATCGCTCTCCGAGGCCAGCTGTCAATCATTACGTGTATATTTGTCACATCACTCACGTCAGTTTGACAAGCAATCGATCATTATTATTATGTGTCAATTTCAGTAATACATACCGTTACGTTCACTGTTTATGGGCAAATATTTGCCGTTATTGCCGAATGGTTGAAACATATTTCTGTGTTTAAATTAACAGCACTTTTATTCTTTATTGTTGACACATTGACACATGTCAGTATTGTTTAATGGGATGTATCTGTAGTTTCATCATCAAAGAGACGCGGCGATGTGCATGACAACTCTCATATACTTATAAATGTGTGTTTTTAAATCTCTGAATCGATACATGCCATCTCTCTCATGTTTCGTAATGGTATCGTGGCTATGTTAATTCATAATATAGTGTACTTATATATTTTAATCGCCCCCCCCCCCCCCCCCCCCCCCCCCCCCCTCTCTCTCTCTCGTTATCGCTTCGTGTCAAACTGTAAAGTTACTGATGAAAATGATGATAACTTGCTGATGGTATTGCCGACATTGTATATCCAAGAACCACTACGTGAACATCCCGCCCAGCACTGACTGATGTAAATATGATGTCATTTCCACTCGATAAGCCCGGGGCCCCACGACCAGTATAGCAGCACCTACGGGCTAAATAAGGACCGGTTCAATATAATGTCACTTAATTTGAGAGGCTGGGAAAAATTGGAACCTATGCGTGCGGTTTTGCGAATTGGCAAGCTTATTTTGAAGTAAATAATAAAATACATAAAATAAAAACAAAATAAATAAATAAAATGCTCATGCTGTTATCCACTACTTTGCCTTAGTTAGCCTCGATAATGTGCATACTGCCTTGGCTGTGGCGTAAAGAAACCATTCACTTACACTCGATAATTGACATAATATCATATTATTTTTTTTATCAATAACAGGGTAATCTTAACTGTGGGACAAAAGAAAGTATACTGGGTTCTTTATGTAATTGAAAGTTAAAAGAACTGTTGTTTAAGGTAATTATGTCTATTAAACCATCACTCATTCCTGCATCAGTTTGTAAAAAGTAATCTGTGGCTGGGTAAGTTTGTGTAAATATGAAATGGTTCGCTGAAGACTGGGGTAAGAAATAGATTTGCAACCACATGACCCTTACAATGTTTGAAATGGTGTAAATTTGTGCCCAGAAAAGCAAATGTATTGATTTTCGGTGATAAGATGTCTAAGATACGCACCGGTTGTTTTCAATCAAATTACATTTAAAAAAATAAAAACACGTGGAAATATTCTTTGAGTGCGGACTAAACTTAAGATATTTTAAATTGAAAATCAAACATGCGATAAAATCAACTGAGAGGTATAGTTTATTTTCCCCTTAGTTTATACGTAAACACGAACACACAAGCATACATGCACACGCACATAAGAACATGCAAGCGTAGACTCACGTACACGATCACACAAGCGTAAACGCACACGTACACGCGCACGTACACGAGCATGAACACACACGCACACACACGTATGTAAACACGAACCCAAGCACACACGCACAAAAGAACACACGAGCGTACACTCAGACGTACACGATCACGCAAGCGTATACGCAAACGTACACGCGCACGTACACGAACACGAACACACACGTGCACGGACATGCATGGACGAATCCACAGTCGTGCAGACGTTGTTATAGGAGCTTTCACGGAAGTAAATTGAACGTAGTTTCATTCTATTACACAGTAGCAATCTAAAGCTAAATCCTTGTACAAGAGTTCGAGTGCCGCGATAACTTTCCAGGACGTGAAATGAACACCGATGTATTTAGTCTCATGTCATATATAAGTTGGATGAGATCAGGATATACGTACATGACTATTTATAACTGTCTGCAGTATGTACTTCACACTTTAATATGCTCGTTTGCCGACCCATTGAGTCTCCACGCCCTCACACACTTTTGGTTTTGGGTGATTTAACAGAAGACACGTAGTGATGTAACAGATGACACGTAGCGATGAAACAGATGACACGTAGAGATATAACAGATGACACGTAGTGATGTAACAGATGACACGTAGTGATGTAACAGAAGACACGTAGTGATGTAACAGATGACACGTAGTGACGTAACAGAAGACACGTAATGATGTAACAGATGACACGTAGCGATGTAACATATGACACGTAACGATGTAACAGATGACACGTAGTGATGTAACATAAGACACGTAATGATGTAACAGATGACACGTAGTGATGTAGCAGAAGGCACGTAGTGATGTAACAGATGACACGTAGTGATGTAACAGAAGACACGTAGTGATGTAACAGATGACACGTAGTGATGTAACAGATGACACGTAGTGATGTAACAGAAGACACGTAGTGATGTTACAGAAGACACGTAGTGATGTAGCAGAAGACACGTAATGGTGTAACAGAAGACACGTAGTGATATAACAGAAGACACATAGTGATGTAACAGATGACACGTAGAAGGTAACAGAAGACACGTAGTGATGTAACAGATGACACGTAGTGATGTAACAGAAGACACGTAGTGATGTAACATATGACACGTAGTGATGTAACAGATGACACGTAGTGATGTAACATATGACACGTAGTGACGTAACAGAAGACACGTAGTGATGTAACATATGACACGTAATGGTGTAACAGGAGACACGTAGTGATGTAACAGATGACACGTAGTGATGTAACAGAAGACACGTAATGGTGTAACAGATGACACGTAGTGATGTAACAGAAGACACGTAGTTACCCACCTACCTACCTACCCACCCACCCACCTACCTACCTACCTACCTACCTACCTACCGACCTACCCACCTACCCACCTACCCACCTACCTACCAGTAAACTTTAACGAGCTATGATCAATCTATTTACCTTTATCTTGCCTTAATTCAAACGTTCAAAGTAACACATGCAGGGGGTACATGCTAGGTGAATGCCAATAATGTATACGGGAAACATTCGTCAGCCAAACTTCCTCCTATGGGGGCCGCGATATGACTGGAATACTGTTAAAAGCGGCGTTAAACCCACCTCACTCACTCTCCTATGGGGAGCTATACAGCATGAAAAGACTGAGGCGGAGCTGTATTGCTGATCTTTTGTTTGTTTGTTATTTAACGCCGCGCTCACTAATATTCCAGCTATATGACAGCGTCTGTAAATAATCGAGTCTGGACCAGACAATTCAGTGATTGACATCATGAGCATCGATCCACGCAACTGGGATACAATGACAATCATCAACCAAGTCAGCGAGCCTGACCATCCGACCCCGTTTGTCGCCTCTTACGACAAGCATAGTTGTCTCTTACGACAAGCATGGGTTGCAGAAGAATTATTCTGGCCCGGATCTTCTCGGGTCGTATTGCTGATGTGGATTGTTTTCAAATATATGTTTCTTATACGTGATTCGTGTGCTTAAAAAATGTGGACACGCAAAAGGATGGAATACCTACGGTAGCGACCCGTGAAGGTCCGGGGTAGAATAGGTCTTCAGCAACCCAGCTACCTTTCTGCACACGGCACCAGCGTTATAGATACGCATTGGTTCGGACTCAGATAGCACGGTAATGTAAGCCTCGTTCTGGGATAAAGCAGCGATTGGGAAGAGCGTTCCATGACTACCTTCGAGAGGTGTGAACATATCCTGTCTATACCTAATCTGCCCAACAAGCGCTATAAAGAATATAGACCTCCACACAGGCATATCAATGACGCCTGTGAGCTTTTTGAATTATCACAACACAAAACACTTCCTCATGCCGATAAAGCAACGGTGCGTATGCTACTTCTAAATATGTATGTATAGACGTGATGAATAAGTCGCCAACTTGTGCCCTTAAAAGGCAAACTGCCTCTCCAAACTATTGTCCACACGACAAATCATAGTTGTGTGTCATGTACATGTTTTATCAGGAGTCAACACAACACTGTGATAAGGTGTCAATCTCATTAAAATCAGATCTTAGTTCTCGCTATCGCTAAACAAAGCTTTGTTTAGCGGCAGCGAGAACTTAGATCTGATTTTAATGAGATTGATAAGGTGTATGCTTGAATTCATCAAGTATATTGAAGATTTGAACTTTTAATTTAAGCCGTCATGTTTTTGTTGATGGAGCCATTATGAATAACCTCTAATCACATTTCAGAATATTTTTTTTTTTAAATTAATTCAATTCGATATTTGCTAAACTTGCTTTGACAATATCTAAACTTAAGGCAGTATTACGATAAAATTAAGATTACCATTTGGACTAAAATTAGTAACGTCATGAACATTAGTTTTGTGGAAAATAGTGTGAGTAATTTTGATAGAATGTGGTGTAAGCATGACATGTGAAAATGAACACGTAGACAATGTCAGGCAAAACTTAAGGCCTATGCAATTCAGTCATGGAAATCCGAATTCCACGGATCGAAATTCTAAATTATCCAAATCGCTTTAAAGTTCACCGCAGCCATTGATATATACTTCAAATGTGCCATGTTACACAAGCATGCTTTGCCCCGGAGAAGAACTCTCATAGTGAACCCCTGGTAGCACACGACCCACGACAATAAACCACAACTTGTAATGCTGTATTTGACAGTGAGTGCTAACACCAGAGGACCAACACACTGTGGACACAACAAGAGTGTATACTAACGAAACTCCACCCTGGTTAGATATATGAAAATAGGCTATCTAAACAGGGAATATGTAAATAAATAAACAGGTAAACCCACAAAGCGTGTAGACATACGCAGCGTTAACGCTCAGGTGACAGGTTTGTAGGTAAAGCAAGGCGACCGGTGGTGATCTACATGCACAGGTAAACACGACAGGTAACACAATCGGTCTGTGA
Organism: Haliotis rufescens; assembly: GCF_023055435.1. Taxonomy (NCBI): domain Eukaryota; kingdom Metazoa; phylum Mollusca; class Gastropoda; order Lepetellida; family Haliotidae; genus Haliotis; species Haliotis rufescens. The sequence goes on along the minus strand of NW_025964212.1, from coordinate 1,079,025 downwards.
CTCCCGATTACTTGACAGATGTATGGCCAGGCACGGAACAGATAGTTGCTGTACCCCTGGTTCTGATCCCTGGGGATATATGACCCCCCCCACCCCCACCCCCACCCCCCTCTCTCTCCCCCCTCCCCTCCTGACCTTCAGTCACCCAGTGAACTGTCATTGCAATGTTGAATTGCACACGTTTCTAAGGCAATAATTATTAGTTTTAATCACAAGTTCTAGATTATGCAAATAACAAGAACAAGTTGTCCCTATAAGAGACTGGAATCTTGTACTGTCCACATATCTAGACTTGCCTATTAGGAGGATAGAATCACTATACATCCATGGATTTTTCTTTCAGTAGAGCCTAGGAGCAAGGCTAGTTACAATGTTCATGCATTGCAACGATGAACTCTTGACTGTTGAACTATGTACAAGTTAAGGAAATAAAGTACATTCCTCAGATTTTCATTGAAAGTACAGTTCCGTTACAAATTCCACGTAAAGCTAAAAAACCCAACTCTTCTGATAATCGGATTTACGTTAATTAAGTTCGCTGAGGGGGATATTTTTTTTCGAATGTTGGCTGTGTTATTTTATAATGTTTCGGAACGTCTCTAGCTTCATAATGTGATGGAATACGTATATATGCCATATTATTAATTTCTGAGGTTTTGCGTCTCTTTTGAAGGATTAGCAGATAGTTTATAATGACCCTACATATACAGTAAACTACGTTTATAACGAACACGCTGGTTACGAACTTACCGATATAACGAAAGTTTATTTTAGCCCCGTCCGTTTGTTTTATATATGCAGTATATATGCTTATACCGAACTATGGTTATTACGAACTAAAATTAGTGGTCCCTTTGAGTTGGTTATAACCGCAGTTTACTGTATGTTTAGAGTGAGTGTGGGTTTACGCCGCTTTCCGCAATATTTCAACAATATCACGGCGTGTGACACCAGAAATAGGCTTCACACATTGTACCGATGTGGGGAATCAATCAAACCCGGGTCTTCGGCGTGACGAGCGAGCGCTTTAACCGTTGGTCTACCCTACCGCTCTATAAAGATGTTTTAGATTGAACGTTTGAAAACAAAAACAAAATAAGTTAAAAAAAGCAACTGCATACTTTCTGATAAAAATACAACATGAATAAATTACAGAAACCGGAAAGTATGACGTTTTCAGTTCAACAGGAAAACATATATATTTACCGACCCGATACTCGCCAAAAGAGGTAAACAAACTCGAATGTCTGTCTTGCTAGGCGCAATAAAATATGCAGAGTTTGCAAAGTCCTATAAAATACACGCCAGTTGACGTTACGGTGATATTGTGTACAGAGGTGACATTGTCAATCCTGCAACTCGAACCATGACCAAGCTATTGCTCCCTGATGGCTCAGATCAGAGAATGGATCGCTATACAAAGTCGATCAATGGCCGTCCCACACAAAGTGGCATTTCATTCATTTGACGCCGGTACTCACACAAATCTACTGCCATTAATAGAGGTATATAAGGGCATAACGTGCACTGTCCCTGTCTTGGGCGTAGGTGTGTGTGTGTATATTCGATTGTATAGTTATTCCTATGTACACGCAGTTCATACATATATGCATGGAGCTTCGCGTGTGAACGATGGTCGAGTGGAGACAGGATGTTTGAGGATATTAATGTTTTGGTCTTTTTACGCCACAGTCAAAAATAATTCAGCTCTGCCCTGGATGTCTTATAATAATCGAGTATGGGTCGGACAAATCAGTGGTTGATAGCGTGAGCAACATCGTGGGGGTTGGGTGGGGTTAGTCATGGCCTTTTAGAAATAAGAGGTACCCTAGTCTTGGCCTGTAGGAAATAAGAGGTACCCTAGTCTTGGCCTGTAGGAAATAAGAGGTACCCAAGTCTTGGCCTGTAGGAAATAAGAGGTACCCAATTCTTGGCCTGTAGGAAATAAAAGGTGCCCTAGTCTTGGCCTGTAGGAAATAAAAGGTGCCCTAGTCTTGGCCTGTAGGAAATAAAAGGTGCCCTAGTCTTGGCCTGTAGGAAATAAAAGGTGCCCTAGTCTTGGCCTGTAGGAAATAAGAGGTACCCAAGTCTTGTCCTGTAGGAAATAAAAGGTGCCCAAGTCTTATTCTACAGGAAATATGAGGTATCCTACTGCGGGCCTAGTGGCAATAAGAGATATCCTAGTCTTGCCTATTGGGAAAAAAGAGCTAGCCTATTGGAAAATAAAAGGTATCCAAGTTATACCTATTGGAAAAAAGAGCTACTGTATTTGGAAATAAGTGATATCCTAGTCTTGGCCTAATGACAATAAGATGTATTCTAGTCTTGGCCTATTGACAATAAATGATGCCCTCGTCTTGGCCTATTGGTAATAAGAGTGTTTGTTTGTTGTTTAACATCACACTCAGCAATATTCAAGCTATATGACTGTGTTCTGTAAATAATCGAGTCTGGACCAGACAATCCAGTGACTGACATCATGAGCATCGATCTACGCAATTTGGATACGATGACATGCATCAACCAAGTCAGCGAGCCTGACCACCCCATCCCGTTAGTCGCCTCTTACCACAACGCATGGTCGCCTTTTACGGCAAGCAGGGATTTCCGAAGACCTGTTCTACCCCGGATCTTCACGGGTCCACATAGGAAAGCTTGATTTGATTAAGAACCTCTCAGGTTAGCTGCGGGGACAATATTCTCACGGTATTATGCCCCAAACACATTAAACATCTTCCCACCTTCCCATTCATTTCTGTACAACCATCCAAGAATGCCTATAAGAAAACTCCATAGTTTACCAAGTGCGAACCGAAAACGCCACACAGTCTCACAAAGCGTGTCAATATATTATATAGGCTATATGAAACCTTATGTTTGTATACGCACATGTATGATATCGCCTATCCAGTTGACGCTCGCTGGGGTTTTGACAAGATGCTTTCTATGGAAATATCTATGTTAATCAGTTTCTCTCAATGAATATCGGGTGTGAAATAGACAGACTTTATTAGCGACAAGAGCAATAAGGTTTCAAGTGACCAATCCCTCAAAACATACACCTCACTCGGGATCTAAACGATTCAGAGAACGTGAATATGGAGGATTTACAAAACGTGAACGCGGGGTGTGAGATTCCCACAGCACTGGTATATGGGTATATGGGTATTCCTGGGCAATGAACCCACGCTCTCGTGTAGGTGGAATATTGCGGAGTGCGTTAAACAACAAACAAACAAGCTACTACAAACAAAACCACTACTACTACGTCTAACTACTACTACTACTACTACTACTACTACCACCAACACCGCCAACACCACCAACACCACCATCACATCACCACCACCACTATCACTACTACTACCACCACCACTACTACTACTTGTACCACCTTTTACTACCACTACTGTTGCTACTACTACTACCATGTGTTTCACAACTACTACAACTACTACTATTACTACTTCTACTACTACTACTACTACTACTACTACTACATTGCTACTAGTTCTGAAAAATTGTTTGCTCACAGAAATATTTCGTAGTTGACCGAAAAATATTCTGTGTGACCCACCCCCCACCCCCTCCCCTCACACACACGCACATGTATATCTGTTTAAGGTATATCTTATTCTTTAACTAGGAATAACAAATTACAGCTAATTTATGACATGCCATGTGCCTGAGCCTGAATAAATATTTCTTAAACATGTATATGGTTGTAAATATCAGCTAGATGATCTCCACTACTACGTGTATTCTTGACATACATAAATATATTAAAGTATGCGTATAGCGTTATGCCCCTCAACATTCGTAGGGGGCACAGGTGGCCTAGTCGTCTCCTTCGCCGCGACTCGCTGTGCAGAGTTGCATCCATTGGGCACTCCAGAACTCTGTGATCGTGGGTTCGAATCCAAGTTTGCCCCAATACTATTTCTTGGTTTGTCAGCACCATATACAATCGTTACAAAAGCAGTCACGTGATCAAATGAGAGAATTTCATTGGACCTGCCATGAAGGTGACAAATATCAAGAAGAGCATTAATCGTAGACGTGTCTCAAAACGTGTGATCTTTTAACAAATAAACGTATTTTTACACAGGATTTTTTTCATCTTCAATACTGTTGTTAATGGTTAACCGAGTTATACTCGGACACCCCGCGATTTGTATAAAATTACATGTTATTGACAAGATGGATATATATACGGCTGTATGTTTACTTTCATATATTGCCGATGTTTACCTTCATATCAGCTGTCTGTCTCAGGTGTTTATGCAAGCTTCTGTGATCTTGTTTACACAAGTAACGTAACATTATCGCAATCACCGGTGAGGTTAGATTAAAGCCTTTCTCAGTACACTGGCATTTTTGCGAGGCAGGATATTTTTTAGGTCATAATGACGCAATTTGTTTCAGGACATAGAGCTTACCCATCGAACAATCTACTTCTATGGTTAAAACATGGGGACAATTTGTTTTTCATTTTTAAAAACCTTTTTGACCCCCACCCCCGAAAACAATCCCCTTAACTCCCCCATGATATCAAATGGTTTGTACCTTTATGGGTTGTTAGTGATAGTGTTATACAATAGTGTTTCAGACGATCAACGTAGGTTTTGAAACGTAGGTGAGTAAGGTTTTACGCCGCTTTTAGCAATATTCCAGCAATATCACGGCGGGGGACACCAGAAATGGGCGATTACTAACTGACCAGAGGCTAGTTCCCATTTAACGCTCTGAACAGGATTCCCGTTTTATTACAGGGTGATATTCCAGATTGATGAGGGAGGCCAGCCAAATGTCACATAGGGACATGAATCTTGGATTCGTATGAATACATAGAGGATCCTGGACGGTTAAGGGACGCAACTCTTCACATCGAATTACGACACCCCCAGGCCCCTACCTGTGATATGTGAGCAACAGCGTCACTGCTAGGTCACTCTTGATAAGTATCGATGTATCGGGATACTTGCGTTTACGATCCGTAAATGTGAGGTGAGGTGAAATGGGGTTTAAAAGTGTGTGTGTGTGTTTGCGTGTGCGTGTGTGTGCGTGTGTGTGTGTGTGTGTGTGTGTGTGTGTGTGTGTGTGTGTGTGTGTGTGTGTGTGTGTGTGTGTGTGTGTGTGTGTGTGTGCGCGCGCGCGCGCGCGTGTGTGTGTGTGTGTGTGTGTCCGCTTGTACTAGTCCGGACTGATGCCGATTTTATAATGCTAGCCCACTGAGATACCATGCCGCAGTTTAACATGAATACCCCACTCAGACACAGTACACTGACTCCGAGCCGACCAGTCCTTGTTTTAGCCCCTTAACGCCGAGCGCCAGGCAGGGTAACAATAAGTACCATCTTTTAACATGTTTTAGTATGACGCGGGGATCGAACCCCAGGCCTTCCGTTCCCAAGGCGGACGCTCTACCACTAGATCACGGAGGCGGTCTCGATACGTAAAGAGATATTTCAAGAATCTGCAGTCCGCCCTGATGTATAATATGTAACTGGAAACATGCTCCGTCAACCCACCTGCGCAATCACTCACAACAAACAAATAATATAACTAACAAACACAAATCTAGTGTTGGAAAGAGTGAGCATGGAAACCCGAGAATTTAAAACCTTTGTCTGCCATTTTAAAACAAATGAGATTTCACATAAGAAACTAAGACTTGACATTTAGTCCTATGTGTGCTTTCTGGAAATTCTAATTTGCAAATATGACACGGACAGAATCTAATGTCCAGTCATTAAAGATAGTCATCGAGTTTTCCAAAACGCAGGAAGTCCTAAACTAACACGTGACCTAAATACAGCCTGGTTTCCTGTGTTCAGCGCAGCATAGCCAGAGAACCAGGCTGACGTAAATACATCACAATGTAATTTCCCTATGTTGCTGGGATCACGGGGTGCGCATGGTAAAAAAATATACGTAGATAATAAAAATGACATTCATATACAAATATTTTTTTCATTGTTGGAAATATACATTTTGTTTCATCCTTTGATGAAGTAAATATTAATTATGGAGCGATGCGCCTTGTCTTCAAATGTCTTCACAACCAAGACAAGGCGCATCTCTCCGAGGTCCTTAATACGTACTCATGCTAGAACGCTCAGATCACAAGACCGACTCCAACTTACAGTTCCCAAAACTCGTCTCTCTTCATTTAACAAGGACCGCCTCCGTGGTCTAGTGGTAGAGCGTCCGCCCTGAGAGCGGAAGGTCCGGGGTTCGATCCCCGGCCGCGTCATACCAAAATACGTTAAAAGATGGTACTTGTAGTTGCCCTGTCTCGCGCTCGGCATTAACGGGCTAAAACAAGGAATGGTCGGCTCGGAGTCAGTATACTGTGTCTGAGTGGGGTATTCATGTTTAACTGCGGCATGGTATCTCAGTGGGCTAGCACTATAAATCGGCATCAGTCCGGACTAGTACAAGCAGCCACACACACACGTGCATGCACGTCGCTATATAAGTGCAATAATCTTGGCGCAACGTTAAACCCAATTTCACCTCATTTAACAAGACAGATTTCCCCCCATGATGCCTCGACTCTGTGGAATTCCTTACCCCTGGACATCAGGCTTTCCTCTACACTGGACATTGTTATAGCCTGCCTAAAGACATATCTATTCACAATAGCCTACTCATAAATTTACAGTCCTATTGTACAGGATTACTAATCCTACAGGCTTATGTTATGTATATTTTATTTCTCAACTTTATAGATGAGCGGCTGCGAGCATGTTGGGGTGGGTGAGTGTTTGTTTGTTTGTTTGTTGTTTGTTTGTTTCTTGTTTAACGCCGCACTCTGCAATGTTCCAGCTATATCACGGCGGTCTGTACATAATCGAGTCCAGACAATCCAGTCATTGACATCATGAGCATCGATCTGCGCATTTGGGATACGATGATATGCATCAACCAAGTCAGTGAGCCTGACCATGCACTCCCGTTAGTCGCCTCGTACGACAAACAAAGTGGCCTTTTAGGGCAAGCATGGGTTGCTGACGACTTATTCTACCCCGGATCTTCACGGGCGTAAAATAATGGAGTATGTACTAGACAATCGAGTGATTGACATCATGAGAATCGATCTCCGCAATTGGGACATCACAGCGAGCCTGACCACCCGATCCCGTTAGGCGCCTCTAACGACAATCATGGCTTGCTGAAGACCTATTCTGACCCGGATCTTCACAGGTGTGTAGGGGTGTGTGGAAACCGGCGCAGTATAAATACCCATTATTAAACGTCTTGGACCTGGGTATTTTATATCTCCATTCTAGTTAGAGACATAACACGCACCATTCGCCACTATAGCTTTGTTTCGGAAGTGACGTCACTAACTACATCGCTCCATCTCTAACCTCATCTCAAACTTAGCACAGAATCTGTTTCGCTCGTGGGACTACTTTCATTGGATGGCTATTTTTAGCGTCGAGCTACTCCAATCGAACTCAAAACGAAGCTATGGCAGTTTCCAGATTATTTGTAATAATAGTATGGCGATATAATACTCTGGATAATCAAGACCCGCTTCACTTTCGCTTTCCTACCACATCATTATCAGACACACAAATATGATCTAACACGGCGTAAATAACAACTCACTCATCCACTTCGATATATCAAGGGAAAATCTTAACATGAAACGAGAAGAAAAAGGTTGTTGGCGAGGCTTCAGTTTTCCGTACTTTTACGCGATTGTCTTAAACATGGCAGAAACAAGGAGATGCCTTGTATTACAGCACGTCCAGAACGTTCCGTCTGATGCAACATCTGAATCACGTTCGAGGAAATCCGTGACTTGGCAAAGCTCCCTCTATCGTTATTATCCCAACCACATGAATCAGCGACTCCCGCCCGACAAACGCCATGCCTGCTGCAGTCGGGTCTGCTCGCCCACAATGGATACTTTATTGACGTTGCTGTCCGCGTTTTAGAGAGAAGAGCGCAGGAAGACGATACTGAAACTGAAATGGTTACGTACCACTTAAAGAACTTTGCCTTCGTATAGATTAATCGATGGCTGTGTGTATCGGCTTCTCTTTTGTCGATGTTTGCTTCTTATGTTTACAATACAGTTTGGGGTACAGGAGTGTCCAAACTAAATATTTACGTATTCAAGTTTTCATTTAATTGCGAGCGTGGTCGATATCATCTATAAAGTTTAACGGTTCTGAACTGTCTGTGGTTATTACAATATTACATTCACAATAGGGACTTAAATTAATTTTTTTACATACTTGATACAAGGAAAACTATGAAAAAACATAAAACAGCAAAAGCATTACAATATACATTACCACAATACTCCGCATCTACATTTTGTACGTTAGGTAAGAAAAGGTTATGTTTATACATAAATTTTCACACTTGATGTTTTTACAAATTCATATCCAAGTCCTACCCCAAATCCTCAAATATCAACTATTTACTTATACAATAGAGGTGAGGTGACGTGAAATGGGGTTTAACGTCGCGTTCAAGTTGATTATAGAAATTAGATACTACTTCAAAGTAGATCGATCCGAGAAGAGATCTTCTACTGTTATAGAAGCCCTCCAAATAGTCAACATTTGTCAATAATTCTTTTTCACCTTACGATCATTGCTGTGGATGTATTTTCTTAAAACGAACTTTATATTCTTCTCGACAACAGATTGCAACAAAAGCAGGACCGTCATTCCTCTTCCCGACATGTTCACTTTAAATCAGCGATACGGTTAAGATGACAATCGTTTTCACTCCACGGTCAAGGTCGCGGAATCCATGACCGGCTGGCTACCTTTGGTTAAGTCGCGGCAGGGTTTTGTAGCATATGACGTCACCCATTGTATAAAGATGTCATAGTTTTCCAAAGTGACGTCATGGATGTTTCACAGCTGTTTGAGTACGCGTAGAAAAATAGTGCTTCGGAAAATTGCCGAAAACGTTCAGTATTTACTATGTCCAAAAATATAACGTGTTTTTGAGACTTGCGGGTGTTATTGAATATTTGAAACCCGGAAATTCATCCGGCTTAACTGATACCCAGAAAAATCCATTTGCAACCCACGGGTATCTTACTCTCAATAATACCCGCAAGTCTGTTTATGTATGTCGGATTGTGCCTTTAAGACAAATCTGACGGAAGCAGCGGGGAGAAGCTCGGTGGTCACGTGACACCAAGAACTCGGCACTGGCGCGCGTTTTGTGTTTGAACGCAGTGTTACAGCTGTTGACAGAGCACGGGGACTCGCCATGCTCTTGCCTAGCTGCTAACACCGACACGAACACCTAGACTTGCTCAACTTCCCTTGCAGTCCGTTATGAGTCTCCATACAACGCCATACTGTCACTAGTCGACAACATTAAGAGGCAAAATGTCGAGATTCGAACTCTTTGCAGCACACTCACCAATATTGTTGTTTAAACATAACGAAGTGATGTCGCTTGGAAGGCTGCAAGGAATCATGTGGAAAGTGTATCCTAGTCTTGGGACTCACTGAAAACATGGGTTTAGTATGTATCTGTTTCCGTGAAGTTTAAGGAAATGGAATATGATTTGATACTGTAATGAGGTAACAACGCATTAACATTAATTCCCGCTTGTGGTGATTATTTCGTCGAGGACGTGGTAAGGTCAGGTTTGACAATCATTTGTTGACAAATCGATTAGATCTATTCCGGAAAATGGGTCAAACGTGGCAATATTTAACATGGTTTGAAAACGTGTTGAGGAATAACAGTGTAAGTAAGCCCCATCGAAAATTCAAACATTTCCTGACTGATTCCTCTATCCTTGTTTATGATATATAAATATATTTTTATAGATTATATGGAACTGGCAATTTATTTTTGGGGGTAGGGGGCCGGTGAGACTGGTCTCAGGACTGTATGAAATTTTGCTGACACCCCACCCATTAATGTAACATTTTTCCATGACCACTCCCCCTACCAGTCCCAGATACCTGAATAATGTTTGAATATATAACTTTAAAAAAAGGATATTTGTTACGCCCTTATGATAAATGTCTGGCGTCTCCCACTCTGTCACTTTTCCATGACAATCCTCACCCCATCCCATAGTTGCGATACATTCTGGCGCCTCCCTTATCATTTTTCCATGACAATCCCTACCCTACTCCACCCCACCCCAGCCCTGACCCAACCCGAACCCAAATTTCACCGGCCCCCTCCCCTATAATAAATGTACAGTACTTTATGCGGTGTTTTCCATATGGAGATCTTGTAATGAAGTATCATATTCTTTGAGTTGATGTTTGTAGTTTTACGCCGCAGCCAGTATACCACAACATCCCAGCTTAAATAATCAAGTTTGGCCACGTTATCCAATGGGTGTCATTATAAACAACGGGCATAATCATCAACGAATATTGATCAAGACCATGTTATGTTAGTAACAGACCATAAAAAGTCAGACTTTTACGACTTGCAACAAACTTGCCAGAACTGTCAATCGACCCGACCGCACCATATCCACTTACCCTCAATGAATTGCCAACACACACACACACACCTATAATCAATCGTAATTCTTTCAAATCTCAATTACAACGCCACAACTGAAATCCACACCTCATGCACAACCCCCGTCCAATGTTAGACGCACGGCCGCGGTGTTTATTGCCAGCAAGGTACATGCTATAGACGATGTACTTATTCAGCTGGGGCCCATGTGGGGGCCGGGAATAAGGGAGTCTGACAAAGCCGACCGGAAACCCTCTATTTCTATAAACTAGCTAATGCGAGCGCCATCCAGAACAATGTTTATTGCCCGGCGCCATTGCACTGGCAACTAGTGCACACGTTACATTTGAATTTGAATACTGACATCATTGTACATTTCTTCTCATCCGTCAGTTGTCGCGGTCCGAGCACGGGACGGTAATAAGGGATTTTTATGCACTTTAGCTATCTGATGTTGACGAAGCTGAAAATAATTCGTGAATATTGCCTCAAGTGAATGATAGATATTCTTTTGTAAGGTTTTGATTTCATGATGTCAATCAAACAATTCATTAGCATTTCGGAGTAATAATTTTATGTTTTAGCACCGTAGGAATCTTATCAATTTATAATTATTGTTCATATGGAATCGTGTTACCGTCATTAAGAACGGTTTATAACCCTCTTACGTTTTATGATAAATGTCTGGTTTATTTACAATGATATCAATATGAACCAATAATCGATAAATTGGTTATTCATTGTATTATTTATTTACACTCACAGATTCAGCGAGTGAATTAATTCATGCAAGACTATCGTCCTTTCACGAACTGGACACAGGGTGGTTAGGGCTGAACATCAATAAAATCAGTGTGAAATCAAACGAAAACCATTCTATATATTCTATTCTCATAATTTCTCAATGGACAGCCATTATTTTCAGCTTATCTAATGTCCGTTTCGTGAGTAGGTGATAATGTAAATTCCCGATTTGGGCATTGAACACTGAAGCTTGTTCGGTGTACCTGACACTTAAGAGAAGACCCCCGGTATTTGCATTCCTCTTCCAGTCATCTGTCCACGCACGGGAACGTACTGAAATAAATGCCATCCTCGGCGGTCAAGGGTAATATATCGCCATTCTGTTGTTATAAATACCCTGGACCCATTCGCCTCAAGGCTTTGTTTCGGAAGTGCCATCATCTCAATCTCACTCGGGTTGAAAACGAAGTTATTGAGGCGAATGGTCCAGGGTAATTATTATAATAATATGGCGATAATATACCCTGGACAATCGAGGATGATAAAATGCCCTGCCTGTGAAGATCCGGGTTAGATTAGATCTTCAGCAACCCATGCTTGCTGTACAAGGCGACTATGCTTGTCGTAAGAGGCGACCAACGGGATCGTGTGGTCAGGCTCGCTGACTTGGCTGATGAATGTCATCGTATCCCTATAGCGTAGATCGATGCTCATGATGCCAATCACTGGATTGTCTGATTGTCATACCGCCGTCATATAGCTGGAATATTGCTGAGTGTGGTCCAACAAAAAAGGAACGAAACCAACAAACAAATGAAATGCCACCTCACACTGAAACCTTCTCAGAGCAAACTTCGGATTACAGATATTCCGGGGCAGTATATTATTCTCATAATCGTTGTGCCTCAGGCAGAGGGATGAAACCATATTATTTATTGACTGTGATGGCGCTGTGCAACATGTTTTATGTTGTTTTTGATTGATTACATACAAAAATGATAAATGAGACTAGGCCTCTTATTCAGCTTTGAAAATACGCCATACAATGGAGGGTTCGCTCCATGCGCAGGGCGTTATTGTCCAGGTCAAGGGATCAACGCGCTTTCAAAATGGATTCTCAGCTCCCTAGGGAGTATAATCAAAGTACATGCGCTTTGTCGAGTTCGGATGTACCGAAATCGCCTAAAAGCGAGATATCGGTTAAAACGAAGTTAATTTAAATTCTCTAGAAGTGATACTGCAGTCTCTCATACAGGCATTTAGATAGACTAACATTGAGTCTCTGAAATCATATATTACATAATATCCTTCTTGACTCTAAAAATAAAACAAAAATTCCCTATGCTGATTTCAGATGGTGGAATAGAGCTAGCTTGAGCTGGCTAGACTTGCTTTTGTATTCATTTCTAGATATTTTGTTTTCATAAAATAAATAATATTATATTCCACGGTCATGTTGCAAGACTAGCATCTAGGCTCCGCTCAACAAAGGGATCGTAGCGGTACGACGGCCGTACCTGTAAAGGTATATTGGAGTTACGATCACCTAAGCGCTACGATCGTTTTGTGGAACGGACCCCTGAAATAAAATATTCGAAAAAATTATCGCAAGTCTAGATGTCAGGTTTTAAATGAAATATTTTATTCTGTGTTTAAAGACGAATTTTTTAAGTTAATGTGTATATCGACCAAAATGACTTGGCGTCGTGTGACATTGTGAATGTGTTCATACTATCAGTCACTGGTTTGCCTGGCGTACACGTGATGATTTACAGACAGTCGGGATATAGTTGCAATATTATGCAACACAACATTCAATATCATTTACTCAGTGAGTGAGTGAGTATGGTTTTACGCCGCTTTTAGCAATATTCCAGCAATATCACGGCGGGGGACACCAGAAATGGGCTTCACACATTGTACCCATGTCGGGAATCGAACCCGGGTCTTTGGCGTGACGAGCGAACGCTTTAACCACTAGGCTACCCGACCGCCCCCATTTACTCAGTAACAAAATACGGCGCTCCAGTAAGGTGAGGCTTGCTGAAGCTAGGGAACAAGGATGTGCATGACTTCACGTCACATTGTTGAGAGCAGAGTTGATATGCAGTAACTTGATCACAACGATGCGAATCTGGAATTTCATGAACTGGATAACAAGATATTACCTGGCCTGGGACCGCCTCCGTGGTCTAGTGGTAGAGCGGAGAGCGGAAGGTCCGGGGTTCGATCCCCGCCGCGTCATACTATAACACGTTAAATGATGGTACTTGTTGTTGCCCTGTCTCGCGCTCGGCATTAAGGGGCTTAAAACAAGGACTGGTCGGCTCGGAGTCAGTATACTGTGTCTGAATGGTATTCATGTTAAACTGAGGCATGGTATCTCAGTGGGCTAACACTATAAATCGGCATCAGTCCGGACTAGTACAAGCAGCATCACACACACATGCACGTGCATGCACGTCGCTATATAAGTGCAATCATCTTGGACGAGACGTTAAAACCCGTTTCACTTCACCTGGCTACTATATTTGGTATAATTAAATGTGGAAACTGTTGTGGTGGCATGCTAGATTGATTCTTGTTGTTGGTCTGCAAACTCAAATTTTATTTTATCTATTACTTAATGATAGCCATTTGCACTGAGACAATGCCACAGTTTCAATAACGTCCCTAACTCTACCTTCTCTTCAAACAGACACAAAGACTGCCTGAAAAAAACCCACTCACATCACGCTTTTAATCGTCTTGGTATGTTTCTCCCTCATCAACACACAGTCCTTATGTGGGCACGAAGAGGATTAACATTAACTAGTCACGGAGTGACGAATAATAAAATAATGTCAGAGTTAAAAATACACAGAAAAACTACTTCCTTAATGATATACGATGATGTGGTATGTCAACCACACTGCCAGTGATAGCAATAATTGCTGGCAATATTTAGCGGGCCACATACATGGTGCATATCAGCGCGTAACGAGCCGTTGAGATCCATACTGATCTGTCACTGCCATAGTTTCCCGCCATTTTGCCCAGAGGCAGACGACATTCCATTGAGTCATATCTGCTGATTCATCAGCCGTCCGTCAGCCTGCTCCGTGCCGTGAGGGGGTACAGTTGCATAAACTCGAGTAATGAGCTTTTATGTAGATTTAGAATGTTGTTGAGGTCACGGGAAGAATAGACCGCTGTGACACGTAGTCCCGTCATGCAGCTTGGTGATTGACCGCCATAATGGCAATGATTTATTGGGTAAAGCAGATGCACGGTCACGGCATAACGTTATGTTATAATTTATGACAAGGTAGCGAGGCTCAACAAAGGTATGTGACGTAACTTTGATGAACTGAAGTTCCCGTTTGGTGATTACACCCCGATAAGAACATATGATTGACAGGAACATGCCAACCAACGATCACAGAGTTCTGGTACGCCTGAGGGATGCAATACCGAATTGCGTGGCCTTAATATCGCTGCCATATCACTGGTCTGTCGCCCAGATCCTAGTCTGTCTTACAGCCCATGCAAGTCTATAATGTTTGGCAAGTCTAGATTTCTGCAGTATCAGGAAATACTGAAAATGAAGAGAGTCTCTGGGCTCCTTTTTATCAATTTTTTATTAAGATAATTTAACAACTATTTTTTTCTGTACCATATGTTCATTTCAGAGACTAGATGTTAGTCTAGCCCAGACCCGAGCGAATATGTTTAAAACGAGCCCAACGCAAGTCTAGAATCTGGCTTGCCTCAGTTCAAGACTTAAGAGAATATGTTAAAAAGGAGTCCAATTTCAAGTCTAGAATGATTTGTCAAGCCTACTTAAAAAATTGACCAGTACCGAAATTAAGCATTTTACTTTTTATTTTGTGGATATATATTTCTTAAATGAGATACCTTTCTTTCTGGGACTAAATGTTAGCCTACCATATCACGTGGCCATCAATATGTGGCCTCTTTTGCGTACATAAACCCGGAAGATTCTCACAGAGACAGCCCTTGGATCGCGATGATACCGGAAGAGTAACGAACGTGTAACGAGCTGGGATGGAGTTTGGATTCAATTCTCTTCGTAGGCACAAAGACATAAAAAAAAGTTTAAAGTGCCAACACTTTAAGAGTATTATAATGATGCTCGCTTTTAGTTAAAGTCCAACAAACTTGAAGGGAGGCATGTACCAATCATCACGCACGAATCACTGTAAATGGATAGTGATTACACCAGGCTTTCACGAAGGTTGTCCTTCCTGCCGTTAACACCTGAGATACATTGGTCAAGGACGCAGCACAATTGGTCCAGAGAGTGAGTGAGTGAGTATGGCTTTACGCCGCTTTTAGCAATATTCCAGCAATATCTCGGCGGGGGACACCAGTAATGGGCTCCACACATCGACCCATGTCGGGAATCGAACTCGGGTCTTCGGCGTGACGAGCGAACGCTTTAACCACCAGGCTACCCGACCGCCCCCACAATTGGTCCAGAAAATGATTCAATCTGCCGAGTACACCGGGTGTCCATGAGCTAGCCAGACCTTGCTGTTCTGACCTCCATTCGCACGGTTAGGTACCCTTTACATCACACGTTGATTGTCCACAGCATCATGCAAATTTTATTACAGTTTTGTTGACGTGTTTCACAATATTACGTTGCACGGCACATTGCGCTTTTCTAAAAACTTATGACGAGCACAAAGATGCATGACATATTTGTCTCTTGTGGGGAATCTCATCCTCGTTTATCCAGTGTTTAATGATAAATATCCTGGACACATTCGCCACTAAAGCTTCGTAGCACAAAATGTCTCTCGCTTATGAGAGTAATTTGATTGGACGGCTATTTTTAGCGTCGTGTCAAAGAATAAGGGCTCAAAATAGTAGCGAATTGGTCCAAACTATACACTGACACACTTTCAAAACACATTTCCGATTTTTAGAAATAAAATTGTGGGAAGGGGCGTGAGGGGAGGGACATATTTGGCAAAATTGCCACAGAAATCTAATTAATGTGTTCTGGGTATTAAGCCTTTAACCTTGAGACAATCAAAAACAGCAACGTTTTCGCTTGGTGTATGAATGTCATTCGATTTTTTTCGAGATGGACTTGAGCACCAAATTACATCTTGTCTGATGCTTAAAAACATGATCGTGCCGCCTCCGTGGTCTTGTGGTAGAGCGTCCGCCCGGAGAGCGGAAGGTCCGGGGTTCGATCCCCGGCCGCGTCATACCAAAAGACGTTAAAAGATGGTACTTGTTGTTACCCTGTCTGGCGCTCTACATTAAGGGGCTAAAACAAGGACTGGTCGGCTCGGAGTCAGTATACTGTGTCTGAGTGGGGTATTCATGTTAAACTGCGGCATGGTATCTCAGTGAGCTAGCACTATAAATCGGCATCAGTCCGGACTAGTACAAGCAGCCACACACACACACACGTGCACGCACGTCGCTATATAAGTGCAATAATCTTGGACGCGACGTTAAACCCAATTTCACCTCACCTTAAAAACATGATGACGCGTGTTCATTGTGTGTCAGTATATATCATAATGGAATGGAGATATAACATCCTGGATAACCGAAGATGGTGCAGGCGAGGCTGCGGCAATTTGGCATGTCCGACTAACTCAGTTGTTCATAGGTGTGAGGTGAAATTGGGTTTAACGTCGCGTCCAAGATTATTGCACTTATATAGCGACGTGCATGCACGTGTATGTGTGTGTGTGGCTGCTTGTACTAGTCCGGACTGATGCCGATTTATAGTGCTAGCTCACTGAGATACCATGCCGCAGTTTAACATGAATACCCCACTCAGACACAGTATACTGACTCCGAGCCGACCAGTCCTTGTTTTAGCCCCTTAATGCCGAGCGCCAGACAGGGTAACAACAAGGACAATCTTTTAACGTCTTTTTGTATGACGCGGCCCGGGATCGAACCCTGGACCTTCCGCTCTCCGGGCGGACACTCTACCACAAGACCACGGAGGCGGTCCAGTTGTTTATAGACCCGTGAAGATCCGGGGTAGAATAGGTCTTCAGCAACCCATGCGAAAAAGGCGACCACGCTAGTCGTAAGAGGCGACTAACGGCATCGGGTGGTCAGGCTGCTGACTTGTTTGATGCATGTCATCGTATCCCAATTGCGTGGATCGGTGCTCATGATGTCAATCCCTGGATTGTCTGGTCCAGACTCGATTATTTACAAACTACCGACATATGGCTGGAGTATTACTGAGTGCGGCGTTAAACAACAAACAAGCACAGTTGTTTATATATATAGATCAATCCAGCAGGTTACCAACCCATTTATCTCATTGAGACGTCTCAGTTTCACATTGGGCAGTAGTTACAACCCCGAAGACCAGACATGCTTACCAGGCGCGGATCCCCCCTTTAAGGGCGCCCTTATACAAGCACGGTTATATTGGACATAGGGAAAGGTCATATATTCTCGGTGTAAATTTCCCTCAGGTGAATATGATTTGCAAAGATGATTTATACCACCGGAATACTTCGGAAATAGAATATAGGTGAGGTGAAATATGTGTGTGCGTGTGTGTCGGTACTATTCCGGATTAATGCCGGTTTCATAGCGCAAGCCCACTTTACTTACTCGGAGCCGGGGGCGGTGGGGTAGCCGAGTGCTTAAAGCGCTCGCTCGTCCCGCCGAAGACCCGGGTTCGATTCCCCCCATGGGCACAATGTGTGAAGCCCATTTCTGATATTGCTGGAATATTGCTAAAAGCGACGTTAAACCATACTCGCTCACTCACTACTCCGAGCCAACCAGTCCTTGTTTTACCCCCTTATTGACTATCCATCAATCTCTTGGTGGCCATCTTGGAAATTATATCCAGCAGAGGGCTCTGGTGACGGAATTTCATATCTAGAAGTGTTAACTATACTTCTTTGAGTTATGTGCCAAGTTGTGATTGTGCAAATGAGTCTTGGCACACTGTTTTAGAGTAAAAATATTCCACAATCTATACTCACATCTTGAAATTTACCGCCATATTGTTTTTTGTTGTAGATTTGTCAATAGTCGAAAACCTTCAGTAACTCTCGTGAATATGATTTCTAGAACCATAGTGTGGCTATTTTGCAATACAACATATGTTTTTTTCATTAATAGATTGAACCTCTGAAATATTTAGTTATTCTGAATCGACTGGTATAACAAGGTCAGAGCTTTTGTTTTGCATGATTGTGGAATAAGTGTATATGTTTGGTGTTCTTTAATGATGATTTAGCCACAGCAATGTTATGGACAGCACCGACGTTATAATGAGGTATATTTAGTTATGCATCATTATTATACTGGATGTATTGGAATAATTTGATTAAATCAAAGAAATTAAATGTCACACTAGGGTTAGAAACAGCGTTGCTATTATACTGAGAGGCCGTGTATATTTGGTACACATGACATTTCAATGCCGAAAAAACTAAATACAGTTAACTACGTTTATAACGAACACGCTTAAAACGAACTGACCGATATAACGAACCTACTTTTAGTCCCGACCATTTGTTGTATATATGCTGTATATATGCTTATAACGAACTTCGGTTATTACGAACTAAAATTAGTGGCCCCCTCGAGTTCGTTATAACCGTAGTCAACTGTACTGCAACAATATTGAAGCGAACGAATATCATCTTAGATAGATAGATAGATTTGAGGGACATAGATATCTATAGAGAATGATGGACAGACAGCCATACACAGCCAGATAGATAGATAGATAGATAGATAGACAGACAGACAGATAGATAGATAGATAGATGGATGGATAGACAGACAGACAGACAGACAGGCAGACAGACAGACAGATAGATAGATAGGTCTACTATCACTATGTTCATTCACATAGTTCACAATTGCTTCTCAGCCATAAAGAGGCTGCGCAGCCGCCGCCATATGGCAGCACCAGTCTATGCCCACCGAGCGAGAGGGTCGGGTTCTGTGCGACCACACGTGTTCCTGGGTTTGGAGAGGGAAGGTTATGGAGGCAACACATTGTAGCCATCCACGACCGGAAGACACCAACTAAACTCTCACCCGCGTGCAAAACATTTACATTCATTCTTATCAGGAGCTGACGATTATTTTTTGTGGAAATCTCAAATTTATATCATGGAGCTTTTGGGTCGATTATTAACACATTGTATTGCTATGAGCGAGAGGAATAACTTCAACGTGACATTTTTTAAATACAAGAGGCAATATAGTTTATATAATACTTCAGAAGGACCCGTAAGCTAGACGGTCATATATTATATACACGGACGTGTTTCTTCATATACTGGTACGTATAGGTTACAATTCGTATTCTTTTATTTTAAAAACCCCCATCTGATTTACATTTGAAGAATTGTTTTGTAGATAAAACCGCATTATTTATTTTTTTGAAAGTTTTGATAAAAGATGTAAAAATTGATGCAATGAAGTTGTCTGTAACTCGATGTTAGCCAAGAATTCTTCTTAAATCGCTCATCTTCATCACTTACAGTTCATCTGGGACCATGTAGCATCTGTTTAAGTGCAATTGTTTCCATGAGATGAATCAGTACAATAGATCCACCTCTTACAGGGGCTTTTCATCACACAATTAAGTATATATTTCTGATACGATTGTGTTTATGTTTTAATGTCATGGTAACAGAAATGAAACTATCTCGGTCAAAAACGCAGATGGTACGAATTCGGTGGATCGGATGATGGATACTGCTTCTGCTGCAGGTTACCATGGCACTTCAAGAACAGGTGCCAGAATAGATTACACAGACACGATCCAGTCTGAATTTGGCTAGATGTCAGATTTGTCGCTACATGCAGCAAAACATCCATTAAGACCTATCACGATGTTGTTCACTGCGTCTTTTATAGAAGCAGATCCTCCGTTTTTTGGTAAAGGATTGTTTTTCGTGTTTCATTCATCAGTGAATGAATTGTTTTACGCCGCTTTCAGCAACGTCTCAGCAACATCACGACGGGAAACACCAGAAATGGGTGTCACATAGACTAACATTTAGTCTCTGAAATCTTATATTACGCAATGTCCTTCTTGACTCTAAAAAAAAATAATTCCCTATGCTGATTTCAGAGTGGAATAGAGCTAGCTGGAGCTGGCTAGACTTGCTTTTGTATGCATTTCTAGATATTTTTTTTTTCATAAAATAAATATATTCCACGGTCATGGTGCAGGACTAGGTGTCACACAATGTGCTCATATAGGGACTCGAACCTAGTCTTCGGCGTGACAGGCTAAGTCTAACATTAGGCTACCCCACCACCCACTGCACTAAGGTGTGGTGTGGAAGCTTAGTGGTTAAATCGTTCGCTAATTCAGCTGGAGTCCCGGGGTCGATTCCCGAGACGTGTACAATGTGTGAAACATACTCTTGTTGTTTATATTCTTGACATGGCTTGAATAAGTGGTGCAATAAAACCCCTTTATCGCTCATATTTCATGAAACGAATTTTAGAAATAGGCTTGTCACTTACATACTCAGTTTAATCAGCTCAACGATATGGGCATTTTCAGGCTTTTCCTGTTAGACAAATGTTTGAAGTTATCTTTTAATGGATGTGTGTACGGTTACGTACTCCAAGCCAAACCCAATTCAATTAAAGAAGTTAAGTACTGTATGTAGCAGTTTTACCTAACCCGAAATAGTAAACTTATCAAATAACGTTAAGTCGAGTAGAATTTTTTTTAACAAGAAACCAATTGGTTCTATCGCATATACATCTACATTATTCACTGTATATATTTATACGAAAATGACTCAGTCCCAGACGGTGACGAAACCAATGTTTAAACACACCCATAGATAATGGCAAACAAACAACGAAAATAGCAACACCGCTTAACCCAAATCAACCCGATTCACAACCTCTGTCAAAGTTCAGAAGGTGACCACTCGTAGTCAGTAACGCACTACATCGCACAAGGTCAATTAACCTTTGCGTCTGTCTGTGAATCAAAGACACGGGTGAAGCAACTGTTCCCTCGGAGGAAGGGGTGATGTGTTGTTGATGTTCTGTATCAGAGATTTGGATGAAACAGAACAGGTGATTCTTCTAGGCACAGGTTAGCTTGACAGAGTGATTAAACTCATGACTGTTTGTTGCTGTGGTAGAACAGGTGAAACGCCTCCGCGCTGGAACGGATGTTTCAAACAAGGCAGGTATATACTAGGCCAAAATAAATTAAATATTAGACTTTCTCCGCATTTCTAATACAGTAAACTACGGTTATAACGAACACGCTTATAACGAACTTACGGATATAACGAACTTACTTTTTAGGTCCCGACTATTTGCTGTAGTTATGCTGTATATATGCTTATAACGAACTACGGTTACAACGAACTAAAATTAGTAGTAACTTTGAGTTCGTTATAACCGTACTTTACTGTACTATGTTTTAGGCCAAAATAAACTAATCATTAAATTTATCCGCATTTCTAGGCAAAATAGGCATGTATTGGGTCCAAAAATAAGTGTTAGATTTTCTCCCACATTTCTGATACCAAGTATTAGGTCAAAAGTAATTAAGTATGAGATTTTTACCCACATTTTTAAAAACTGTGGACGAGGGGCATTTAACTCTCGACGTGAAACACATAACGCACGCATGTTTCGTATAAGTGTGTGGTGTATTTATTCTATCAAACAGAGAAAGAAGTTAGGGAATTTAGCGTTTTTCCTTGAATGTAAGTGTTTGGGAACACTAGCATGGTGTGAGGCGGGCGTGTTTGGGTGGAGCTCTAACCCGGTACCCTCACGGGGTGTTCTAAAGGGATGTTGTCTCGCACAGATTGTCTGTGTAGCTTCGCTGCTGTCGTGTAAAGCATTGGTATTCCAGCGTTCCTTTCTGAAATTTCGATCTCATAACATACACCTTTCTGTTCGATTCATATTGAGTTCGGATTGGACTTGAAGTGAGTGAGTGTGGTTTTACGCCACTTTTAGCAATATTCCAGCAATATCACGGCGGGCACACCTAAAATGGATACCTGGAACCATACAGTCATCTCCAATAAAAGACATGAATAAGTTCAACAGCACGTTACTCACAGCATGATATGTGCATGTAGGCTGGTGCAGGTCCTCCACTGGGCACGGGCGGTCGGGGGCACGGGTGGCCCAGTCGTCTAAGGCGCCGCGATTCGCTGTGCAGATTTGCGTCCCTTGGGCACGCCAGAAACCTATGATTGTGGGTTCGAATCCCGGTTCGCCCCGATTATGTTTCTAGGTTTGTCAGCACCATACCCGTGCTCGTGGGTTTCACCGATGTGGTAAACGTCTGAGACCTGCATCATTTCGGGCTTTCCTCCCACATTAAGCTGACACGCCGTGATATAACTGGAATGATGTTAAAAGCGGCGTTAAAACCCAACTCACTCACTCACTGGTACGGGCGGTCAGTGGTGTTGGGTGTGGCTGTGCAGAGTTGCGTGCCTTCTCCGCGCCAGGATCCACTATTTATGGGTTCGAATCTAAGATATATTCAGACACCCGTAGATATCTGTAGACTTCGACGCAGTAACCTTGCAGTTATAATGCCGCCTGTAAATAATCGAGTCAAAATATACTAGTGATTGACAGCATGAGCACCCACTCACGGCTTCGGGGCACGGTGACACAGTATCAGCAAGGTTGCATATTGTAACCACGTGATCTTTGACGTCAGCTCTGGAGACAATCATGAAGAGTTGAGGCGATACTCTGCTTTGGTAGTCAGGCTGAGGGTTAAACATTACAATAATTAATTTATACTGGGACGGAAATGGGGTATCGTGTTTCCGACATGTTTAAGATATATCGCACAATTATACCCGATTAAATACTGTTTCTGTTGTGAGCACACAATGCGAAAAAACACAATAAAAAACCCAAAGGCCGAAATGGTCCGTCCTAACGATAACATTTCTGTGATAAGAGCAACGATTATACCACGCAACATTCGTTGCCAGGTAACAACGGGTACGGAACGACATTTTGAAATAAAATATCCCTACATTAAAAACATGTCATCGCCCTCTTGTGCACTCTCCCACAAGAACCCGCCATCTGACGCACACAATTTGAGATGTGGCAATCAGATGGGTGTGATGTAACGGGATATTTCATCATCCTGCTGCACCTTCCGGACGCCGTGTGAATATAGCCACCAGCAGCCGTACCATTGTCTAACTCACTGCACTAGCTCTCCCCACACCTCCTCCCCTACCCCTGATTAACAGAACAGAACAGAACTTTATTACGCCCAAGGCTACAAAAAGTAGCATGTTGAGGTCCCCGAAATAAAGTTACGTTTAAGGTTCAATTCAGTGAAGTAACTCTCAAATCTAGAGCTGAAAATGGTGCGAGCTGAGAGCTGAGAGCTGAGAGCTGAGAGCTGAGAAGGGGGTGAGAATGTTGTGTGTGTTTATTAAATATATGCCCGAGGGGTGTAAGAGAGATTAGCCTCCGTCCTACATATTGGCACACCCACTACTACCCCCCCCCCCCCCCCCCCCCCCCCCCCCCCATCTTGTATTTACTATACCGGTTGGCTTTACTTTATAATGAAGTAATGCACTTTTCTGTTGATATGAAGACAGCGATATTTCAAGAACAAGAGAACTGGCAGATTGTGAGGAACCATGTGGTTTTCGCCAGTTTATGCACTGTTGTAATCCCCTAAAGTATAAATGACTGTTTGTTTAGATATGTTTTATTGCATGTCAAGCAGCGGGTGTGTTTATCGTGTCTGCTAATTTGTGAGGAGGAAATTGGGTTTCTGAAACATACACTTGACGGTCGCGGAAATCCTATGCTATCGAAACTGGGCTTTTTATCACCTTAACATCATTTGGCTTCCCGTTGTTTACAGCGAGTCCTGTTTATGAAACTCAATTAATATAGTTATGCTTCCTTTTTTTCGTTGCAGATACAGACTTTGTGAGTGAATGAAGTTTTTCGCCGCACTCAGTGTGTCATCAGCTATATACGACGGCTGCGTGTGTATAGCCGAGTCTGGATCAGTGGTCCATTGCAAGAGGGACGCCATTCACACCATCGGGGCACCATTCACGCTAACGGGGCACCAACACACTAAGTCAATTCACGAAGTGTCTCCATCCGATCTTCGATAAGCGGGGCGGTGGAGTAGCCTAGTGGTTAAAGCGTTCGCTTGTCACCCCGAAGACCGGGTTCGATTCCCAACATGGGTACAATGTGTGAAGCACATTTGTGGTGTCCCGTGCCGTGATATTACTGGAATATTGCTAAAAGCGGCGTAAAACCATACTCACTCACTCACTCTTCGACAAGTACTGGTCGATGTGTGGGTTTGTGCATTATCAACGCCACACTCAGCAATATGATAAAATAATTGAGACTTCTACTTCTTTTTCCGAAGTATTCCGGAAGTATAAAACATCTTTGCAAATCATATTCACCTGGGGGAAATTTACACCGAGAATATATGACCTTTCCCTATGTCCAATATAACCGCGCTCGTATAAGGGCGCCCTTAAAGGGGGGATCCGCGCCTGGTAAGCATGTCTGGTCTTCGAGGTTGTAACTAGTGCCCAATGTGAAACTGAGACGTTTCTATGAGATAAATGGGTTATGGGTTAATTACCTGCTGGGTTTATATATATATATATATATATATATATATATATATATATATATATATATATATATATATATGTATATATATGTATATATATATACAGTAATATTCCAGCCATATGACGGTGGTCTGTCAATAATCGAGTCTGGACCAGACAATCAAGTGATTGACATCATCAGCAACGATCCCCGCAACTGGAATGCCGATGACACGTCATCAACAAAGTCACCGATCCATCCGAACCATTAAGTCGCCTCTTTTGAACAATTGATTGAGTGAGTGAGTTTGGTTTAACGCCGCTTTTAACAGTATTCCAGTTATATCGCGGCGTGTCAGCTTAATGTGGGAGGAAAGCCCGAAGTGATGCAGGTCTCAGACGTTTACCACTTCGGTGAAACCCACGAGCACGGGTATGGTGCTGACAAACCTAGAAACATAATCGGGGCGAACCGGGATTGGAACCCACAATCATCGGTTTCTGGCGTGGCCAAGGGACACAACTCTGCACAGCGAATCGCGGCGCCTTAGACGACTGGGCCACCCGTGCCCCCTCTCTTTTGAACAAGCATGGCTTGCTGGAGATCAATTCTAACCATAAGTCCGAACGGAGTTGAGTTGACGTGAGGTGAAATAAGGTTTAACGTCGTTTTCAAGAGTATTACAGTCACATAGCAACAGGCATTCACGTGGTGTGTGTGTGTGTGTGTGTGTGTGTGTGTGTGTGTGTGTGTGTGTGTGTGTGTGTGTGTGTGTGTGTGTGTGTGAGGTGAAATAAGGTTTAACGTCGCTTTCAAGATTATTGCTAGACTAACATCTAGTCTCTGAAATGAAAATATCGTACATATAAAAAAAGTTGTTCAGTTATCTTAATAAAAATATAATAAAAAGGAGCCCAGTGACTCTTTTCATCCTGATACTGCAGTGATCTAGACTTGCCAAACATTATAGACTTGCATGGGCTGTATTTGATATATATTTGTATCAGGGTCTGTAAGACAGACTAGATTATTACAGTCATATAGCAACGTGCATGCACGTGGTGTGTGTGTGTGTGTTCGTGTGTGTGTGTGTGAGAGAGTTTGTGTGTGTGAAGTGAAATAAGGTTTAACGTCGCTCTCAAGAGTATTACAGTCACACAGCAACGTGCATTCACATGTTGTGTGTGTGTGTGTGTGTGTGTGAGAGAGAGAGAGAGAGAGGTGAAATAAGGTTTAACGTCGCTTTCAAGATTATTTCAATTATAAGGCGAGGTTCATGCATGAGGTGTGTGTGTGTGTGTGTGTGTGTGTGTGTGTGTGTGTGTGTGTGTGTGTGTGTGTGTGTGTGTGTCCGGCTTGTGTGTGTTGATTACACTCAGCCATATTCCAGCCACATGACGATGGCCTGTAAATAATCCACTCTGGACCAAACAATCCAGTGGCTCCAGCAACACTCCACACCGTCGGGGAACGGTGACACGCATATCAACCAAGTCACCCAGTCCGATCCCTTAAGTCTTCTATTACGACCAGCATTAGTTGCTTGGGACCAGTTCGAACCCGGAACCCACGGGGATTTATTTTACCGGCAAAATTTTGTGTTGTTATACATCTATCGCTAATTATCCCGCCTACGTCTTATTTTGAATTCAGCAAAAGGCAAGTTAAAAAGAACTTAACATCGTCTGAGGGAAAAAAACTTACATATAAGAGGTCGACATGTTTGTACCCTCAAATTCGTCGTAAACACCCCTTCCCCCACGTTGCAATAAAACAGTTATGTAAGTACAGTAGGAATGTTATCAATATACTGCTCTTAGGATCTCTGTGCAATATGACAGGGAATGGCGGTACATGTCAGGGCGTGCCTGCGATGTACAATGACGAACGTGCAATGCGTGTCGCGTTTTGCTCTACACAGCTGTCATGGTCAATATACACCAAGTCCATATACAACAGCCCAGTGATATTGACATATTTACAACGTGCAGGCAATACTCGTCCCGCCTATCTACCGTCCGGCGATAGTGTGACCAAAGGATCGCATTTATATTGCTGGGTTTTATTGTAAAGGTAACTCCTTAGGCGTAGAAATCTGTGATCGTGGCTTCGGATCCAAGATTCGCCCTGGTTATGTTTCTAGGTTTGTCAGGACCGTACCCGATTCCTGGGTGTCACCAGAGTCGTATACACCGGGGATTAGCATCACTTAGGGCTCTCCTCCCACATTAAGCAGGCACGCCGTGATATAACTGAAATATTTTTCTAAGCGGCGTTTAAACCCACTCACTGTACACATGATCACGCCATTCGCATCTTTCCGTCAACATTTGGACTGTCCCGGAAATACACGAGGGATCACAAAAGGATTATGGGATGACGTTCGTTTCTCTTCGATTATTTTCGGAATTTCTTCCTTATTCGACTTTTCACCTGTGAAGACCCGGGTTAGAATTGGTCTTCATCAACCCATGCTTGTCGTAAAAGGCGACTATGCTTGTCGTAAGAGCTAGGCGACTAACGAGATCGGGTGATCAGACTCGCTCCTTGGTTGATGCATCATCGTATCCCATTTGCGTGGATCGATGCTCATGATGTCAGACACTGGATTGTCTGGTCTCGATTATATACGGACCACCGTCATATTGCTGAGTGCGGTGTTAAACAACAAACAAACACAGTTGTTTATATGTGGATCAATCCGGCGGTTAATTAACCCCCTTTATCTTACAGAGACATCACTCACTACCCACTCACTGACTACACGACAGCCAACCAGTTCCTGTTTTAACCCCTTATTGTGCAAGTCTCATGAGTGCATACAAAGCAGTAAAAAATTTTGATAAAAAGTTCATATTGGGTCACGGACTGCTTATAGTCATGCTGTTGACGTTGGTAAAAATGGCATTTTTCGCTCAAAAAACATATATACAGTAAACTACGGTTATGACGAACTCAAAGGGACAACTAATTTTAGTTCGTTATAACCGTAGTTCGTTATAAGTATATATACAGCATAACTGCAACACATTTTAGGGGGGAAAAGTAAGTTCGTTATATCCGTCAGTTCGTTATAAGCGTGTTCGTTATATCCGTAGTTTACTGTATCTCGTTAGATTCCAAACCCAGCAAGTGTAAGAAGGATAATAAATAATATATGTCTAATTTTCATGTCAGAATTTCAAATATGACATTTCCAGTTGACATTTCTTACCTCGACTGCAGCAACACTGATGCATGTTTGTAGATGTAAATGTTTAACATATTTCCCGAGGAAGCGGGTGACTTCCTATTTCACAGTCAAACCCATCGATAACAACAGACATTTTTCATGGTAACATTTGTGTTGGTTTTATCAGCAGTTTTCTTTTGTTTCCGTTATAATCGGACATCTAATCTATTCCGGGTTTCTACAAGATAAAGAGAAATTGATGTTCCGTGTGTCTATACGAGTCACTGAACCCTATGTAAAACCTTATTAGGAAGATAAAGGTCGGTATGGAATATTTTAAGGAACATTCTCGCTAACAGAACTTTCAAAAGAAGTAAATATGCTAAAAGTGCAGAAATTCGAGAATGTGAGATTTTGTCAAATTTCTAATTCTCGCACTGTTCTATTAAGCTGGTTTCCAAAGAACGAGATTGCGAGAACGCGAGAATGTCCCTTATACTATTCCATAGATTTGCCCAAAACAGATTTTCATACCGACGTGTTTGAGTCGACCCCGCTGCATCAGCAGCACTATACAAGGATGCTGGAAATGGTGATAAAGTTGGTGATGCTTCAACGACAACATCGGTTTGAAGCATTTGTTTATGCAAAGACTTATATCTATATACGTCTTTGGTTTATGTTATTGGCTGTTCGCATTCGTCACCACTCGCATATTTCCGTCATCATTCGGATTTTCCCGGAATGACACGAGGAATCACAAAAAGGTTGTTGTGGGGAAGTTCGATTACTTTGGATCTTTCCGTCGTCATTAGACTTTTCACCCGTGAAGACCCGGTTAGAATAGGTCTTCAGCAACCCATGCCTGCCGTAAGGGGCGATTATGTTTGTTGTAAGAAGCGACTAACGGGATCGGGTGGTCAGACTCGCTGACTTGGTTGATCCATGTCATCGTATCCCAACTGCATAAAGCGATGCTCATGATGTCAATCACTGGTTTATCTGGTCCAGACTCGATTATCAACAGACCTTTGTCACATAACTTAAATATTGCTTAGTGCGGCTTTTAACAACAAACAAACATTCGACTTTTCCGTAAAGACGCGAGGTCATACGAATAGGTTCAAATTTGACGAGAAACTTCGACGTGTGCCGGAAGTGAAAATGTTCATTACTTCAGAAACATTCTGCTATCCATGTTCCATTTTACGCCATACATTTTAACTTAGTTAATTAGTTAGTTAGTTAGTTATTAAGCGATATTCAGCGATATTGAACAATATTCCAGCTGTATCATGTCGAGAAGTCCACAATCGAGTCTACTGTGATTGATATTATGAGCTACGCCCCGCGACGTCAGGGTACGATGTCAGGCAATTACCCAAGCATGGCCGTCTGCGGTCAACTCTTGCCCTAAACCCACACAGGTTTGCAATGTAAGGAGGCAGGTCATCATCCCCCGACTGGCCAGGATAGTATATGGCCATACTGTTATGTGGTATGAATACTCTGTGATTTACATGACTTATTGGAAAAAAAAAATAAAAAATAAAAAAAATAAAATAAAAAAAAATAAAATAAAATAAAATAAAATAAAATAAAATAAAATAAAATAATAAAATAAAATAAAATAAAATAAAATAAAAAAATTAAAGAAAATAATAAGTAATACAATACAATAAAATAAATAAATAAATAAATAAATAAATAAATAAATAAATAAATAAAAATTAAATTAAATTAAATTAAATTAAATTAAATTAAATTAAATTAAATTAAATTAAATTAGATTAAATTAAATCAAATCAAATTAATTAAATAAATAAATAAATAAAATAAAATAAAATAAATAAATAAAATATAATAAAATTTAAAAAATAAATAAATACAAAAATAAATAACGAATGAATGAATAAATAAATGAAATAAAAAGATAAATATATTGAAATTATATGAAATGAAATAAATAAAATAGAAGTGAAGTAATAAAATAAAACCAAACATAAAAGATATAGAAAAATGAATAATAATAATAACAATAATAATATAATTATGTGTTTGTTTGTGTGTTTACGTGTGTGTATGTGTATGTACGTGTGTGAATGTGTGTGTACGTGTGTATGTGTGTGTTACTGTACACATGTATAATGTAGATAACGCCGTCCCCTCTCATATCACATCAATATCAATATTCCTTTATTCAATTCTAACACGACTGACGTAGTATTAACGTGTCCTAACTTCCTTCATTAAGAGGAAGTTAATCAGAAATAACCCATGCTAAAAATACGTGTTCATTTCATATATTGAAAAGGTTTATACCGGGACAAACGGAGCCTTCCCTTCAACAAGTGTTGTATATAGCATGTACATTTCAAGTCCGGCCACGTGCGCAGACCGACACATGACATGAACGCTTGTAACACTTGTAGCTAATCGTAACGAGAGACAACCCGGATGCACATCAGGATGTGTTTGTGTAATTACATGCGTCACCAAGTAGGTGTGTTCGTATGTTTTGTGCGACATACGGCGGGATATATTAAAGAAGTTGGTACAATATATGTGTGAAGCCCATTTATGGTGTCCCCTGCCGTGATATTGATAGAATAATGCTAAAAGCGGCGTAAAACCCAATCTCATTAAAATCAGATCTTTGTTCTCGCTTCTGCTGAACAAAGATCTGAGAACATCCCATTATGGGTCACGTCAGACCGACCTTGCGCGAACTTTGACCGATCAATGGAATGACCAATCAGAAGGCAGATTTCTCGTGCTTTACGGCACAAATTTCAAATTGGCGACTACGCTTCGAAACATATTTTGACAAATTCTCGATTACAAATTTGAAACCTGAAAAAAACCCATTCTGGATTGGCTAATAGATGGTCTAGATTGTAAGGATTCAGTCGTGAAACCCGTAACTATCGTTCGGAATACACCATGTTATAGTTTTCGAGATTGCATGACTAGAAATCACATTCCGACTGTCACTTTCATAATCTGGTAAGCGACGCACTGATTGGTCGGATGAAAGGTCGTTCTGACGTGACCCCTAATGGGATGTCTTCAGATCTTTGTTAAGCGGTAGCGAGAACTAAGGTCTGATTTTAATGAGATTGCGTAAAACCATACTCACTCCCTCACTTAAAAAATATACTCTACTGTTCAAAACGGAAATCCCCTCGATCGCGACCTGGGAATGACCGAGGCGATGTTTCTTATGAACAGTAGTGTATCTTTACCACTGCTCCTCCGTTGTAGTGAGTGAGTGAGTATGGTTTTACGCCGCTTTTAGCAATATTCCAGCAATATAACGGCGGAGGACACCAGAAATGGGCATCACACAATGTACCCATGTCGGGAATCGAACCCGGGTCTTCGGCGTGACAAGCGAACGCTTTAACCACTAGGCTACCCGACCGCCCTCCTCCGTTGTGTATACAGTATGTACAGTATATTTTCAATTAATAAGACTATGAATTAAGTATTGCTTCCTTTTAAAAATGACAAGGCATAGATATTTTATGTTCGATGAAAATATGTGTTCTTATCAGAAACGTAGTTGATTGGTATGTGTTGGACTCAAATAGCAAAAATAGTTCACACTAAAACGAAAGCACCCTTTGAGAGGCCGTGCCAATGATCGTCATGCTTCACTGGATAAACGAGGCTGTACTGTACATGACTACAATACGACTTCAATCAAGCGTACATGTATGTTCAGTCAGGGGCGGAGAGTTATGTCCCCTTGGCGTGCAGGAACCGAAGTTGAAATCCCAAATTCGTCCCGATTGTTTCGATGTTCGTCGGCGTCATACAAAAGTGGTAAACATCTACAACGTGCACCACTACGACTACGATCCCCGACCGCGTCATACCAAAAGACGTTAAAAGATGGTACTTGTTCTTACCCTGTCTGGCGCTCGGCATTAAGGGGCTAAAACAAGGACTGGTCGGCTCGGAGTCAGTATACTGTCTCTGAGTGGGGTATTCATGTTAAACTGCGGCATGGTATCTCAGTGAGCTGGCACCATAGCTGGACTAGTACAAGCAGCCACACAAACACACACACACACGTGCATGCACGTCGCTATATAAGTGCAATAATCTTGGACGCGACGTTAAACCTAATTTCACCTCACGTCACCTATGGGTTTATACAATTCTTAATTCAAAATAACTCCAAAACATTATTTAATTTGCATCAGGGTGCAGGCCAAAAGTTCGATACAGATAACACGTTTAAGAAAAGGTAAAAAACTTTTGGCTTGTCACAAGGTAAGAACTAAAGTCCAAAGAAGAAAGGTGCCACATAAAGAGGCCCGCCTAGCGTTATAGTGAAGAGGTCAGGTGTTCGCGATATCCCATAGCAAACAATTGAAAGTCAACGAACTTTGATATGGGTTCTGGGAAACATAATGTGACCCACGGTATACCTTGCCTAGAATGATACGATGTTTATCAGTCACAGATTCGGCGTACGTATGACGCATCATTATGTAATCAGAGTCATTAGTTTATCAGCGGCCTCAGTGAAACATCATCAACAGATGTAGAGGGCAGGTGAAGATGCTGATTGAAGAGCCAGGCTGTTCCATGTGTTGTGTTAACAGGTCAACAATATCCCAGCTATATCACGATTGAATGTATGACTGAGCGTGTGCCTGAATTTGTTTCAGTGAAGGTGTGCCTGAATGTTTGACCGAATGAGTGACTAAATGTTTGACCGATTGTGTGACTGAATGTATGATTGAATGAGACTAAATAGCTGACTGCATGTTTAACTAAATGGTTGAATTACTGTGACCAAATAGTTGACTGCAAGTTTGACTAAATGGTTGACTGAATGTGACCAAATAGTTGACTGCATATTTGACGAAATAGTTGACATCATGTTTAACTTAATGGTTGACTGAATGTGACCAAATAGTTGACTGCATGTTTGACTAAATGGTTGACTGTATGATTGACTAAATAGTCAACGAAATGGTTGACTGAATGTGACTCAATAGTTGACTTCATGATTGACTAATTTTTTGACTGCATGTTTGACTAAGTGGTCAACTCATTGGTTGAAGGCCCGGGTTCGATTGTGTTCAATGTGTGAAGCCCATTTCTGGTGTTCCCTGTCATGATATTGCTTGAATATCGCTAAATGCGGCGTAAAACCATACTCACTCACTCGGTTTTATATTATTAAGGTTGGGATGGTACGATGCGAATAAATACCACACGTCCCGACTATTACACATTGTATTGTTCAGGTGCAACGAGTCAACACAATATGACAAATAAATTACTTATAAACATATTTCTCTCTTTAAAGCATGCTGATTGAACAATGAGGTCAAACACATGCATTTCAAATAACCCGTATGATCATTGTTCCAGCCTGATGATCGGGAATCTCCGGTGGGCATGCGCGTTGTAGCTTCATGGTAAGCATGCGTGTTGTAGCATTACAATTTCCTTGAGAACCACATACCGTGTCATCATACATATGCAATTGCCCATTGTCTATGTACAGCATAAACATAACAAGCAGCTATCCTCCGGTCATCAGGGCTTTAAGTGCCTCAGGACAGTCAACTGGGGGAAGGGGGTGATGGTATGACTGAAATAAATCTACTTTTCTTTCCATCTATTTGTGTCTCTACGTCTTAATCTATCTGTCTATCCATAAACATGTATCTGTATTTGTATGTCTATTGTATAGATTAATAGATAGATAGATTGATGAGATAGATAAATAGATGTCTATCTATCTATCACGCTCTCACTTATCTCTCTCTCTCTCTCTCTCTCTCTCTCTCTCTCTCTCTCTCTCTCTGTATATATATATATATATATAACAGAGTCAAGATATTCGTGCTTGTCACAACTCCTTTATCCACACAAGATCTTTCGCCAGACAGACAGACAAAGAGACAGTTACATTAGATAGACAACTTGATAAATAGCTAGACTTATGGATAGACAGACAGACAGATATGATTACCGGCTCTCCGCCTAATCTCTGAAACTTTCTATCTCTGCGACACCACATAGGCACAAGGTTGGAAACATTACAGACTTAATAATGAGATGCGGGTGGGTGGGTGGATGGGGGAGGGGTGGGGGTGGGGGTACACTTATTTATGTTGAAACGACTAACTGCCACAACGGGGACAGAACATTTCTACTGCACGATTATAGCGTGAGTGTCTTTCTTACGGGGTGTTATAAACAGCACTGGCATTGAAATGAATGTAGTTATACATTGTTATTTAGAATGAACTAAATGCCACAACGAGGTTAGAATTTGTGTTATATGCATTATTTTAAGATAAGGAGATGTATTTGGAATTATTTTATTAAATCAAATAAATTAAATATCACGTTACGGTTAGAAACAGCCTTGCTAATATAATGAGAGGCTGGGTATATTTGGTACACATGACATTTCAATGCCGAATGAATTAAATACTGCAACAATATTGAAGTGAACGAATATCATCTTCAGCGATAGATGGATAGATAGATAGACAGATAGATAGAAAGATCGCTTTTGCTTAAATTATCCCCTCCCCTCCCCTCCCCTCCCGCCACACCCACAACCCCACCCCTTGTTCCCTTATTCGTATCTCCCAGTTGGTATTCACATACAGGTGGTGAGGTGAAATGGGGTTTAACGTTGCGCCCAGGATTATTGCACTTATATAGCGACGTGCATGTACATGTGTGTTTGTGTGGCTGCTTGTACTAGTCCGGACTGATGCCGATTTATAGTGCTAGCCCACTGAGATACCATGCCGCAGTTTAACATGAATACCCCACTCGGACACAGTATACTGACTCCGAGCCGACCGGTCCTTGTTTTAGCCCCTTAATGCCGAGCTCCAGACAGGGTAACAACAAGTACCATCTTTTAACGTCTTTTGGTATGACGCGGCCGGGGATCGAACCCCGGACCTTCCGTTCTCCGGGCGGACGCTCTACCACTAGACCACGGAGGCGGTCCTATTCACATACTGACGTGTACATTAACCTGACACGTACCTTAGCCCACTGTCTGATCTCAAAGGTTATACATGTTGAACTGTGATGTAAAACTATAAAATACCAAGGGGAGACTGCTGAACACTACAATAGGTCATTACTATTGTTTCAAATTAAACCCAACCCCTGTCTGAAAACATCACGCTGACCTTCACCTTGCCTGTAATGTGGTGACCGACGCAAGCCTTTTTTGTTGTCATTTGTCCAGCACACACGTTGCATTTTTTTTATTTTATGTAAATTTTGAGACCAGGTTTCTCTTCCTAAAACACATCGAAAACGCCTCTGATCTCTGTTGCAAATAAACGTGTCCGGAGGCAAAGCGACACGCGACAGACATTGGCATTTAAGTAAAGTAATTATACTCTCAAACAGACAGGGAAAAAACAAAGCGAGACATGTTTAAGGTTACTTTGAAAATGTATGGTATTTTAAACAATATCATGACCTTCGGAATTACCAGTTTGAAGCTTTGTTTTGACGTACTAGAATGTAAGCAGGGTGGGAAATACGGCTTGCCCTTTTTGAAACGGCCTAGTTAATTTTGACAACGGTTTCAGTAAGACCTATTGTGTAATACCTAACACCATAACTGAAAGATCCGGGTTAAACCAGATCTTCATAGGCCATGCTTGTCGTAAGAGGCGACTATGGGGATCGGGCGTCAGGATCGCTGACTTGGTTGATGCATTTCATCGTTTCCCAATTGCGTAGGTCGATGCTCATATCAATCACTGGATTGCCCGGTTCAGAATCGATTATTTACAGACCGCCGTCATGTAGCTGGAATATTGCTGAGTGCGGCGTTAAACAACAAACAAACAAAACACAAACCCAACTGAATTTGTCAGTCACACATTGGCTTCTTGAGAGACAACATTATGTATGACAACGTGGCTTGAGTGAGTTAGGTTTAACGCCGCTATGAACCGTATTTCAGTTATATCACGGCGCGTGAGCGTAATATGGGAGGAAAGCCCGAAGTGATGCAGACCTTAGACGTTTAAATTTCGACTTTGGGGAAACCCACGAGAGTAAGTGAGTATGTATTGCGCCGCTTTTAGCAATATTCCAGCAATATCACGGCGGGGGACACCAGAAATGGGCTTCACACATTGTACCTATGTCTGGAATCGAACCCGGGTCTTCGGCGTGACGAGCGAACGCTTTAACCACTAGGCTACCCGACCGCCCCGAAACCTACGAGAACGGGTATGGTACTGAAACAGGGTGAATCTGGGAAGATGACAAACAGACAGACAGACAGACAGATCTGTATCAGTGTAAAGGATGTATTCTGGGTGAGAGTAGGCCCCAAGTACACGCTGACATATTTTACCTGGAATATTGTTGACGGCAGCTTTAAAACAATATTCACGCATGTGTACTCGTCTTCCAAAGACAAGACCGCCTCCGTGGTCTAGTGGTAGAGTGTCCGCCCGGAGAGCGGAAGGTCCGGGGTTTGATCCCCGACCGCGTCATACCAAAAGACGTTAAAAGATGGTACTTTTTGTTACCCTGTCTGCTCGGGATTAAGGGGCTTAAACAAGGACTAGTCGGCTCGGAGTCAGTATACTGTGTCTGAGTGGGGTATTCATGTTAAACTGCGGCATGGTATCTCAGTGAGCTAGCACTATAAATCGGCATCAGTCCGGACTAGTACAAGCAGCCACACAAACACACACACGTACATGCACGTCGCTATATAAGTGCAATAATCTTGGACGCGACGTTAAACTCCATTTCACCTCACCTCACCTCTTCCCAAGACAAGAATGTCTACCAGACTTTCAACCAAAGTCTAGGCTTTGATACAGGGTTGTGGACACGCTTGCCTCGGGAAGATGATGTGGTCTATGATCGCTAGGTCTTAGATCGCTAGGTCTTCCTACACACCTTGCCGGGTCCCCGGCTGCAATGCCAGAGCTACCTCTCTTTCATGTGACAAGATGTGACGCTGACTGACAAGAATCAGGAAACACAAGTTTAGTGCTTTCTGAGTTGGAGGGTACAACGTGAGCCCATTTCTTCACCAGCTGTGATATTGCTGGAATATGGCAAAAAGCTCAATCGATATTAGTTGGATATGTTACAAATAGAGAATCTCACCCGAATGTCTTTTGATATCAAATATATCAACACGAGTTGATAAAAGTGGAAAAATTCCGAAGCTTGCCGAGGATTTTTGCCACTTTTATCAACGAGTGTTGATATATTTGATATCAAAAGACACGAGGGTGAGATTTTATTTATCATCCAACATCATTCTTTCAACTTTTTCAATTTGTAGACAGTAATTAGCAGTGTCTTCAGTGTAAAAAGTACTGCAAACAGCTTCAGTAGCAGAGCCATTAGTGATGTCATTTGATTGTGACGTCATGGTAACCAGTGACGTCACAATGGTCTGCAAAGCATTGTGATGTAATTTCATTGCAGCGATATCTACAGTGTAGATATCGCTTGATCTCATCTCAGCGATATCTCCTGTGGGAGCCAGTTTTGGATGATAAATCAGCTTAAATCAATACCTGCGAAATAAGTCTCTTTGTTAGGGTATGAATGTAAGTTTTTTGTTTGTTTGTTTGTTGTTTTACGACACACTCAGCACTATACCAGCTATATGACAGCGATCTGTAGATAATCGAGTCTGGACAATCCACTGATTGACATCATGAGCATCGATCCACGCAATTGGGACAAGATGACATGCATCAACCAAGTCAGCGACCCTGACCACCCAATCCCGTTAGTCGCCTTTTACGACAAACATCGTCGCTTTTTACGGCAAGCATTAAGACTAGAGGGATAAAGTTAGGTAGTTTAATTGTGGCTGGTTTAAATATATTGAAACGTAAAGAATATTGAGTATCAGGAATTATGATGGCTGAGTTAGTTTTTTTCTGTTATATGTTGCCAAGTCACAGAGATGACATGCATCAACCAAGTCAGCGAGCCTGACCACCCAATCCCGTAAGTCGCCTTTTACGACAAGCATCGTCGCTTTTTACGGCAAGCATTAAGACTAGAGGGATAAAGTTAGGTAGTTTAATTGTGGCTGGTTTAAATATTTTGAAACGTAGAGAATATTGACTGTCAGGCATTATGGTTGCTGAGTTAGGTTTTTGTCTGTTATATGTTGCCAAGTCACAGAGTGGCTTTGTTCGAAATAGACTCTGTTCATACAGCAATGAATGGGTACCCGGTAGGATCCGATGGAAATGTGGTTGTTTACTTTCTAACTCTTCACAGGCGGCTTGGGTTAAATATTCCCCTTGTCTTCTTCTTCGTCGACGTTTTACTATTATCATTATTATTATGAGTAGTAGTAGTAGTTGGTTGGTTTGTTGTTTTACGCCGCACTCACCAATATTCCAGCTATATGACGGCGGTCTGTAAATAATCGAGTCTGGACCAGACAATCCAGTGATTGATATCATGAGCATCGATCCACGCAATTGGGATCGATGACATGCATCAACCAAGTCAGCGAGCCTGAGCGCCCGATCCCGTTAGACGCCTTTTACGACAAGCATAAGTCGCCTTTTACGGCAAGCATGGGTTGCTGAAGACCTATTCTACCCCGGGTCTTTACGGGTCATTAGTAGTAGTAGTAGTCGTGGTGGTGGTGGTAGTAGTAGTAGTAGTGGCAGCAGCAGCAGCAGTAGTAGTAGTAGTAGTAGTAGTAGTAGTAGTAGTAGTAGCAGCAGTAGAAGTAGTAGTAGAACTTGTAGTAGTAGTAGTAGTAGTAGTAGTAGTAGTAGTAGTA
Source organism: Haliotis rufescens (assembly GCF_023055435.1). NCBI lineage: Eukaryota > Metazoa > Mollusca > Gastropoda > Lepetellida > Haliotidae > Haliotis > Haliotis rufescens. Next base: position 1,040,212 of record NW_025964212.1, on the reverse strand, counting down.
GTAGTAGTAGTAGGGGAGGCATGAGGATGGAAGTAGAGCATGTTGTAGACGTTTTCCAATTAGTGAAACCCACCAAACACAGGCCAATGATCCTAATCAGGGTGAATTTGGGCTTCTAACACACTGCCCACAGATCATGGCATTACTAAGGGACGTAACTCCACACAACGAATTTATTTTGCTTGATATTACTAGAAAATAGTTTCATATTGAGAAAAAAACTGTTTTCAGTAACATCGCGGTTGGGGACACAAGAAATGTGTTTCACATATTGTACCCATGCGGGGATTCAAACGCTGAAAAAATCGCCCGACAACTTCAACCTTAACCAAAACACGACTCACACTTCAATAACTTTGTGTATGTTACCGGCACGTCGGTGAACTTTTAAAACTAATCTTCACACTCGCATCAAACCTTGGCAATCTCCGGCTTGTACTGCTGTGACATATTGCTCACACCATGAAACTGACAAGACAGAGGTGCAATTGACACTACCTTTCAATGAACCTTCTTCATTGAGCTGATGAAATTAACAGCCATAGACACCCTTTCCCTTGTGTACATGTCAAGAGAGCTATGTGTAACATGTGCACCGCGAGACATAGCTGAGGTGTCTGACAGCGGTTCGCAAACGAATCTGATTGCTGTGCACCAAAAGCAAGAAGTCCCGTTAACGTTGAGGCACAAGTTGTGTTTTGTGTCTTGTTTGGGTTTCCGTAATGTCATGTCCATATTTGGACAACCAGAAATAACCCCGGCTGTTTGTAGTGCTGTGCATTGTCATATTAGTGCCAGGAATGTGTACAATGAGCGGATTGTCAGACATGTATAATTGTTTGCAAATGAACTCACAGCGTCTGTTTTCAAAACAAATCAATGTTAGTGTTTTTTCAAAATACGCATACATGAAAATAACAATGAAAATTTAATTGAAATGTACATGTGAACATATACATTGCTGAGTGCAGCGTTAAACAGCAAACAAACAAAACATATAATACATTTTTCACATATTTATGAAACGATGAACGCCTCTTGTAGTGATATTCAAGCCATATCACTACAGGGGATAATTGCAAACAGTTTCACTGTACATGTATCTAGGGTGGCATCGAACCCGGTTCAAGCCAAAACGTTAACCACTAGGCTATCCCCAACCAACCTCAAACATCTTCAAACGTCCCTAGGCTTTCAGATGTTCTCCGGGGTAGAATAGGTCTTCAGCAACCCATGCTTGCCGTTAAAGGCGACGATGCTTGTCGTAAAAGGCGACTAACGGGATCGGGTGGTCAGGCTCGCTGGCTTAGTTGATGCATGTCATCGATCCCAATTGCGTGGATCGATGCTCATGATATTAATCACTGGATTGTCTGGTCCAGACTCGATTATTTACAGACCGCTGTCATATAGCTGGAATATTGCTGAGTGCGGCGTTAAACAACAAACCAACCAACCAACCAATCAAACGTCCTTAGGCTTTCAGATGTTCTCCGGGGTAGAACAGGTCTTCATGCTTGCCGTAAAAGGCCACTATGCTTGTCGTAAAAGGCGACTATGCTTGTCGTAAAAGGCGACTATGCTTGTCGTAAAAGGCGACTATGCTTGTGAGAGGCGACTAACGGGATCGGGTGGTCAGGCTCGCTGATTTGATACATGTCATCGTTTCCTTATTGCGTGGATCGATGCTCATGATGTCCAAAACTGGACTGTCTGGTCCAGACTCGATTATTTACTAACCGCCGTCATATAGCTGGACTATTACCGGCGTTAAAGTAAATAAATACACATACAAACTTTCAAATGTTCGTCAGCTGAATTTGTTATACTAGTATTTTATAAAGTTAATCTCCAAATATTGTGGGGTATCCCTGTGGATTATGCTTTTGGTATCTCCCTCATAAACACACTTATACCGCCGTCACAGCTGGAATTTTGCATAACAATGATGATCAAATACATCGAAAGGCCATTTCATGTTTGTTTCATTTTTAGCCACCATCAAACATGTGTGTATACTTTCTTTTGCCCGGCAGTATACTTTCTTTATCACGACATGCATTAAATCCGATAAATAACATTTGTAGCCAAGGAAATATGCAAGTCAGCTCAGTAGATGACAGAGGTGATACGCTGACATAATGATAACGGAATGTGCCATGACCTGCCGATCAATGTCCATATCAATCAATCGCGTGTACATATCAACGCGTCTTTTCATCCCGTGTGCACGTAACAATGGGCCTGTGTGTAAGACCGGTGTACATTGCGGCGCCTTGGGCGTCACCAGCTGATAGTCATGTACATGTGTGAAACAGAGATAACCTGGAAATGTGAGATAGGAGATTGATCAATGGGGTGAAATACCAACCTGATGTCTGTGACAGTGACTGGTCATTACTCAAGCACTTCCGGCTTGCCTCCGACTTCAAGCTGACACGCCGTGATATAACTTAAATATTGTTCAAAGCGGCGTAAAACATAACTCACTCATAACAGTTCCCTGTGGTCTTGGGAACAAAAACTAGATGTGCAGAGTTGCGCCCCTTAGCTACCAGGATCCAATACCAGATTCGCTTTGCTTGCACTCGTGGTAGTAACCCCCACGTCAAACTGCACGCTACAACAGAAACACTGCTAAAAGCAGTTTGTTTGTTAATTGTTTTACGACGCACTCAGCAATATTCCAGCTAAAGCGGCGCTAAACCTAACTCGCTCAAGCCACGTTGTCATACATAATGTTGTCTCTCAAGGAGCCAATGTGTGACTGACAAATTCAGATGGCTTTGTTTGTTGTTTAACGCCGCACTCAGCACTATTCCAGCTATATGACAGCGATCTGTAGATAATCGAGTCTGGACCAGACAATCCACTGATTGACATCATGAGCATCGATCCACGCAATTAGGACACAATGACATGCATCAACCAAGTCAGCGAGCCTGACAACCCGATCCTGTTAGTCGCCTCTTATGACAAATATAGTTGCATTTTACGTCAAGCATGGGTTGCTGAAGACCTCGATTAACCCGGATCTTCACGGGTCCTCAAAGCATTGGTAAACCAAACTCACTGTCAATGATCTGTTGTTGAGGTGAGGTGCTCTGGGTTTAACGTCGCGTCCAAGATTATTGCACTTAAATAGCGACGTTTCATGTACGTGTGTGTGTGGCTGCTTGTACTAGTCCGGACTGATGCCGATTTATAGTGCTAGCCCACTGAGATACCATGCCGCAGTTTAACATGAATACCCCACTCAGACACAGTATACTGACTCCGAGCCGACCAGTCCTTGTTTTAGCCCTTTATTGCCGAGCGCCAGACAGGGTTGCAACAAGTACCATCTTTTAACGTCTTTTGGTATGACGCGGTCGGGGATCGAACCCCGGACCTTTGGCTCTCCGGGCGGACGCTTTACCACTAGACCACGGAGGCGGTCCGATCTGTTGTTGAATGCGGTGTTGAAATACTTACATTCTAGTCGTGTGTTTTAAAGGGGACTCGTGCAAATTGGCTGTCCCAGCGAAAATGATTAAACTAATTCAAACATCACTTTATCTGCCAATTCAAATGTTAAGGATTTATATTATTACATCTAGATACTGTCTCGGTCCATACTATAGGCCCTGTGCACATTGTTCACATTTATCACGTGCCAAACATTCCCCACCCCTGAAGATAACTCAAAGCCCTACAGTGTCAATGGATAAGTATGCAGTCGAATTTCATTCTCAGCTCCCTGGGCAGCATACAACCCAAGCTGCCTGTAAGGCGCTCCAAGGTTAAAAGCCATAATTACCAACTCACCCTAACGGGTACCCATTCACTGCTTGGTGAACAGAGGCATATTTCGAGAGGGGCAGGGCCGTAACCATGGAAACCCGCAGAAATAAAGCTGTCGAGCGGGGTCACCCATTAGCTTCACGAGATTTGTGTCCTGTGCACTGTACACATGACCACTTGCCACCTGGCGGAGGGTCGTGGTAACCAGTGGTTGACAGCATGAGCAAAATGCTCTACGCATTCGGGGCGTGATGCTCATTCGTCACAATGTGCAGTCACACTACAACGAGTGTGGCAATTTATTTACAAACTTGGCACGATCCAGTGGTAGAGCGTCCGCCCGGGGTTCGATCCCCGGCCGCGTCATACCAACATACGTTAAAAGATGGTACTTGTTGTTACCCTGCCTGGCGTTCGACATTAAGGGGCTAAAACAAGGGCTGGTCGGCTCGGAGTCTGTATACTGTGTCTGAATGGGGTATTCATGTTAACCTACGGCATGGTGTCTCAGTGTGCTAGCACTATAGTGAGTGAGTATGGTTTTACGCTGCTTTTAGCAATATTCCAGCAATATCACGGCGGGGGACACCAGAAATGGGCTTTACACATTGTACCCATGTCGGAAATCGAACCCGGGTCTTTGGCGTGACGGGCGAACGCTTTAACCACTAGGCTACCCGACTGCCCCGCTAGCACTATAAAATCGGCATCAGTCCGGACTAGAACAAGCTCACACACACACACACACACACACACACACACACACACACACACACACACACACACACACACACACACACACACACGCACACACACACACGCACACACACACACACGCACACACGTGCATGCACGTCGCTAATTAAGTGCATTAATCTTGGGCGCGACGTTAAACCCATTTCACTTCACCTCACCTCACCTCACATCACTCACTTATCGTGTTTTTTGTAAATTTAAGATATAACTTCATAATTTTAATATAACTTTTCTCCGTAGTTCAAAATATGTTAATCCCATTATTGCTACTTGTTTCCATGTACATCTGGTGAAATGTAAAATGCATTCAACGGTAAACAGTTAACGGTAAATTTGAAAATGTTCGCTCTTCTGCCAGGTCCCTGTATCACATGATCTGGTTGCACAACATTTAACCTGTCTTAACCAGACGTGACTGTACGAGTTTATATTATCAGTCAATTGTACTTTAGGTCATTAGGCCTCTAATACTTGATATACATCTGTCTGTCTGCCTGCCTGTCTGTCTGTATGAGTATCACCACATTTTCTTCACGATATCATATAAGTATCGGATCAGTGAGTGAGTGACTTTTCTCCAACTTTCCATTTATCATGAGTGAGTACAATTTTACCCAGCTTTTAGCAATATTCCAGCAATATCACTGCGGGGGACACCAGAAATGGGCTTCCGTCCTTTATCGGAGTAATACTGCAAGGAGATACTACACACTAAATAAAAGCTACGTTTCTACCTAACCAGTTGCTAACGCAATGAAATTCCAAGACATAATCATGTAATGCGTCATGTAATAAAGCCTTAAAGCGAGCAGGATCCGTTTTTTATTTTTTTTTAATGATAATACGTATGTTTATTTTTAAAATAAGTATGCACTATACAACAAACATACCGGCCTTGTGACGTTGCAAACATTGTGAACAAACTGGTATTGTTTGTGTCATTCAGAAACAGAGAGAGTTATATAATCAATTCTAAAAAATACATACATGGTTTTCAAAAGCATTAAAACTATCATTGCATTTTTTTTAAACGAAATTGGTATCATTGTGTTTTTGTATATTTAAATTTACGTTTAACGGGATCAGCAACGGTACAGACATATAACGACGGTGTGAAAATAAGAAACAAGCATTTGATGCCATATAACGACGGCATGAAAATAAGAAACAAGCATCTGATGCCATATAACGACGGCGTGAAAATAAGAAACAAGTATTTGATGCCATATAACGACGGCGTGAAAATAAGAAACAAGCATTTGATGCCATATAACGACGGCATGAAAATAAGAAACAAGCATTTGATGCCATATAACGACGGCGTGAAATAAGAAACAAGCATTTGATGCCATATAACGACGGCGTGAAATAAGAAACAAGCATCTGATGCCATGTAACGACGGCGTGAAAATAAGAAACAAACACTTGATGCCATATAACGCCGGCGTGAATATAAGAAACAAGCATTTGATGCCATATAACGCCGGCGTGAATATAAGAAACAAGCATTTGATTCCATATAACGACGGCGTGAAAATAAGAAACAAGCATTTGATTCCATGTAATGAAGGCGTGAAAATAAGAAACAAGCTTTTTGATGCCATATAACAACGGCCTTTGATGCCATGTAAACTAGAGTACATTTCATGCATCTACGAATTGGCATAATATGGTGAGATCAATGATTAAAGCCAATTTCTAATAATAACTGAAAATTCTAGCCAATTTTCTTGATTCACTGAGTCATCATCAAATTTAACAGAAATGGTATTGACATATTGGGCAGATCGATACTACTTGTACTCTATTTTTTTCTGAAATGATTTCCTACAACATTTTTTACACCTTTTACCAACAGCAAGTTCAGGTGCTGTTTTGTAACCCAGAAACACACCCCCTCTCTTAGGAATTCTCCCTGACAGGGATGTCTGAAGCCGGACGAGTGGGGCTATCGCAGACATATGGGCCGCATTGCTGTATTGTTTTGGGAGCCCATGTTGCACGACTGACACGATTTCTACTATTTATAATCTCCATGACGTCACAGTGACAACACATGGCATCAAGAGCTGGCTCAGAAGACTTTGGTAAGGTCGCAAAGGTCAGTAAAGGTCACACGGACCAAACAATAGGCGTCAGATCTCGACAGGGCAGGCAGCGTTACGTGACGAAGCCAGGTTTTTTATGCATGGTTTTAACAAAGAAATCAACAAAACATAATCCGATTATTTGAGCAACACTGGAATGGACAGTTCCAAATTCCGTGAGAGGATTATTGTTCGGTAATTCTTACAAAACATGCATTTTTTTTTAACCCTTCGTAGGGAAACAACTGTTTTTATTCCCGAGGTAAACGATTTTTTTCTCTTCGGATTAACTTATTTACATTTTCGTACAATTCATTTTTCCTACAATAATATCTGAAAATTCACATATTGTTTACACAATTGAAAGCAGATCAGTATGTAACACGCACCTTCTGTTTTTGTTTTTTTATATATAAAAAACAAGTTAGCTTAGCGTTGGCCTAGTGAGTGAGTGAGTGGGTGAGTGGGTGAGTGATAGAGTGAGTGAGTGAGTGAGTGAGTGAGTGAGTGAGTGAGTGTTTGGTTTTGCACAGCTTTATGCAATTATATTTCCATCAACATCAAGACGGGACACACAACGTGGTTTCAAGAAAATATGTCATATAACATAATAACACCGTGCAGATCCGGGTTAGAATTGGCATCCAACAACCCATGTTTGTCGTAAGAGGCGAATAACGGGATCGAGTGGTCAGGCTTGTTGACTTGGTTGATGCGTGTCATCGTATCCCAACTGCGTAGATCGATGCCCATGATGTTAGTTACTGGTTTGTCTGATTCAAACTCTGTTATTTACAGGCCGCCGTCTTGTAGCTGCAATATTGATGCGTTGCATTAACCAAACAAACAAACTATAACGATTAATATACTACTTTGTATAACATGACAATCCTTCAGGAAACGACATGCCTATCTGACGTAAATATTATATCTTTACTCAGTTCAGTTCACAAAACGGCCCTCCATCCCACACTAAGCTAACACGCCCAGATGTAACTGAAATGTTGTTCAAAGCGTCTTTGAAACCGAGTCTCTCATGCCTTTTGGTTCATTCGTGACCAAATCCACGAATCGTCCCCACTCGCCCCTTTCCGTAACCTGCAAGAAGACGCCATTAGGCTTGTCCCGGAATGACACGAATGGTTACAATTCATTCGTCACAACACGCCCCTTTCCGTAACCTGCAAGAAGACTCGTCCCCCCTATCGATGAATGTTATGTGCAAAAAAATACGACAAACCAATCAGAATGCGCGTATGATTTCAAGTTCTTAGTCAAAGAATCCCTCAGAAATAATATTTGATTTTACATGTCTTGCATCTAAAGATATACCCAAGACACAGTTAAATGCGTTCAAACATACTGTATAATTCCGCAATTACAGATGTGCTTTAACTTGCATCTGAAATATATATTATATACGGGGAAATATATGTGAACCATTACGCAACGAGTTTTAGGTATGCCCGTTTGCGCTAAGACGGAACCCGGTAGCAAAAATGGCCACGAGAGGGGCACGAGTCGCTATTCGGCTTGTCCCGGAATAACACGAGTTGGTCACGAATGGAGAGAGGCACGAGTCGCTATTCGGCTTGTCCCGGAATAACACGAGTTGGTCACGATTAGGTCACAGTTGGCAAACTTGTGTCATTTCGGGACAAATCGTTTACGGAAATATGCGAGTGGTGACGAATGAGACAGCAAGTTTGGTCAAAACATTCCATGCACACAAACCGTTGCATAAATTGAAAGACCTACAGATATTCATAATTGCCCGCCTATTATCCATCAAGCATAACTTACTGCTTTTTTAAATGAATGCAACTGCACACATTTAAAAAACATGTTGTTTACAATATTCCTATGAAGGAGAAATGAAATCTGAACAGGTTTGTAAGGCTTAGCATACCTTTATATGTGTCAAGTGGTGTGCATGGGAGCTGGTGGTGATGTTTCTTTTTTCATGCTCGTGTTCTCAAAACAACATTTTAGTTGCACGCTCAGACCTAAACCGACGGTTAAAAGAAAGAGTGTTTGTTTGTTGTTTTACGCCGCACTAAGCAATTCTCAATAATCGAGTCTATATCTTATATACCTGTGAAGATCTGGGTCCCCTTGCACAAAGCGATCTTAGCGCTACGACTACTGTAAGCCAATGTTAAAGTGAGGGAGTAACGATGATCATAGTGCTAAGATCGCTTTGTGCAAGTGGGCCCTGGGCCATGCTTGTAAATGGCGACTATGCTTATCGTAGGAGGCGACAAACTGGATTGGGTGGTCAGGCTCGCTGACTTGGTCGATGCATGTTATCGTATCCCAACTGCGTAGTTCGATGCTCATGATGTCAATCAGTAGATTGTCTGGTTCAGATTCGATTATTTACAGACCGCCGTCGTATAGCTTGAATATTGCTGAGCCTGACGTTAAACAACAAACAAACAAAATCATACCGGTTTAACATGAAAAACGGACCTCATGCCTCGAGCATGGCCTTGAACCCCTCCCGACAAGGCCACGTCAAAGCCAGCTCTTCAGATTAAACGTCATCGCAGCTCCCTGTTTACAGATACCGATTTATCAACACACGTATTCAGGTCTGGTGTGCGTGAAGACCTATGTTTCCAAGTAACAAACCCTTGACTAGACCTACAAAGCCCGATAAACCCGATAAACAAAGTATACTCTACACAAAGCCTTCATGTTTATGCAATAAACAGATAAACACGACAACCAAGAAGACATCGTCTGCTATCTCAACCAAAAGGAAGTCCGACATTCCTGTGTGGCCCCGGTTGCTCGGACACCTTTCCTTCTGAAGGAATAGCCATTTGTCCGAGGGTCACGGTCATGTCAGCTGCTGTGAGGGACTGGACATTCATTATTAGGGGTGGGGTGGAGTGGTGTTGAGATTGGTCATAGGACTGTTTCATATTTTGCCGACACCCATTTAATGTGATGCTTTTCATCGCCCCGAAAAGGTGCTTTTGGTTATTGTTTGGTTCATTTAAATTAAATTTCCTGACGTCGCTTTCGAATTTTACATTTGAAACTCCCGGACAAAATAAATTATCATACCTCCCTGTCCGAATGATGAGATCTGATTGGTTCACGTGATCTTGATAAAACAATGTGTATCCCGTCATAGAGCGGAATAAATTTCTCAGCGGGGGAATTAATATCTTATACCCCGCCACGAGCAAGTCAGATTTCACGTGGATTTCTTAGAGGCAGAATAAATCCCTTATACCCCGCTTCAAAGCAAAAAGGTTTTCCCGAGTCAATGGAAGTCACGTAGCATAACGAAAGCTAACCTGAGCTCAATCAAACAGCTGTTTTCTACCAATTTTGAATTTGTTTGAAACATTTTTAAATGTTATATTAAAACATGTCGGTAGGATAAATTCGTTGTAGCAGGATCACTCGGGGTACATGGGGTTTTATATGTCTTATACAACTTATAGTATACACCTGAAACTACACACTTTACTCTGCTTTTTACTGTGGACTGTAAAACTGCGACTTTCATGCTCCTTGACGCCATGTGAACGTCAAATGCTGCGAGATACTCATCTATATGATGCATGTGATATTGCACATGAGACCCCACTGGTGAAGATCGGGATAGAATAGGTCTTCAGCAACCCATGCTTGTCGTAAGGGGCGACTGTCGGGATCGGGTGGTCAGGCTCGCTGAGTTGGTTGATGCATTTCATCGTATCCCATTGCGTGGATCGATGCTCATGATGTCAATCACTGGATTGTCTTGTCCAGATTCGATTTTTAACAGACTGCCGTCATATAGCTGGAATACTGCTGGGTGCGGCGTTAAACAACACGTGAGTGGGTATAGGTATGTGTCACCACGATGTCCTCGCTATTTTTCCTTGTTTTTGCTCTTTTGTTTCTTGTTTACCGCCTCACTCGGCAATATTCTAATATTCCAGCTATACGACGGCGGCCTGGAAATAATCGGGTGATTGATATTATGAGCAACGATCCACGCCCTCGGGGTACATTGACACGCAATTTCAACCAAGTCACCGAGCCTGACTACCCTGTCCATTAAATCACGATCAACATGGTTGCTTTTACCCGGAATGCACACGGGGCCCTATACATGTACAGATTACGCTTGTTAATTTCTTATCTGGATGAAAGCAAGATACGGCACTCAAAAACTCGATTGATAACGCCACGGCTTGCGATAGCAACTCCTCATTATTACGCGGTGTGAATAAGGTCGCAATATAATTGTGAAATATAATTGTCTCGGGAACAACATCCCAACCTATCTGAAGAACAGACAATAAATCATCCACCCACACATGCTTGGATTTATTTACGGTAATTTATGACGCTTGTGCGTGCAGGTTCAAGGCCACAGGGTAAAGAAACGAACGGCCTCAATACAGTGCGTGGGCGTGGACTTTTTATTATGCTTTTCAAACCTTTTCTTGTCAGATAATAGAAATAATACGTTTTCTCCAACGTTCAATTTATTATGAGTGAGTACAATTATACCCAGCTTTTAGCAATGGTCCAGCAATATCACAGCGGGGACACCAGAAATGGGCTTCACACATTGTACCTATGTTGAGAATCGAACCCGGGTTTTCGGCGTGACGAGCGAACGCTTTAATCACTAGACTACCCCACCGCCCTCTATACAGTTACTGAGTGAGGCGTCAAACTTGTCAAACTTGTGGAAGCCAATTTATCAGAGTATTAGTGTTCCGTCGTTCATAATGTAGGACCTTTTTCAGAATGCTAGAGACCCGTGAAGATTCCGGGGTAGAATAGGTCTTCAGTAACCCATACTTGCCGTAAAAGGCGACTATGCTTGTCGTAAAAGGCGACTAACGGGATCGGGTGGTCAGGCTCGCTGACTTGGTTAATACATGTCATCGATCCCAATTGCGTGGATCGATGCTCATGATGTCAATCACTGGATTGTCTGGTCCAGACTCGATTATTTTACAGACTGCCGTCATATAGCTGGAATATTGCTGAGTGCGGCGTTAAACAACAAACAAACAAACAGAATGCTAGAATATATTGCTGAGACATCCCTAAAATATACTTTACTTCCGATAATTTTAAAACAACAGTGATTTGTTTAACAGGGCTCAATAAAGTAGCACCATTTGTTTGTTTGTTTGTTGTTTAACGCAGCACTAAGAAATATTCCAGCTATATGACGGCGGTCTGTAAATAATCGAGTCTGGACAAGACAATCCAGTGATTGACAGCATGAGCATCGATCCACGCAATTGGGATACGATGACATGCATCAACCAAATCAGCGAGCATGACCACCCGATCCCGTTAGTCGCCTCTTAGGACAAGCATAGTCGCCTTTTACGGCAAGCATGGGTTGCTGGCGGCCTATTCTACCCCGGATCTTCACGGGTCCATTTGTAACGTAGTGTGTTTCACCAAACTGGTAAGCCTGTATCACTTCGGGCTTTCATCCAACATCTAGTTGACACTCCGTGTTACAACTGTGATACGATCCTGATCGACGTGAAACAAAATTCACTCACTCGTTTTCCTGTAAGGGAAGCTTTTCTCACTACCGTACCTATTATGTGTATAGTTATAGGCAGGTTTCAGCAACTTTCCTACAATATCACAGCTGGGACTTAAGAATGGTCTCCACATGCTGAACCCATGTGGGAATCAAACACAGATCATGAGTGAGTGAGTGAGTTGGGTTTAACGCCGGTTTTAACGGTATTCCAGCTGCATCACGGCGTGTCAGCTTCATGTGGGAGGAAAGCCCGAAATGATGCAGGCCCTTTAGACGAGAACAGGTATGGTGCTGACAAACCTAGAAACATAATCGGGGCGAACCCACAATCATACATGTAGGTTTCTGGTGTGCCAAAGGGACGCAACTCTGTAAAGCGAATTGCGGCGCCTTAGACGACTGGGCCACCCGTGCCCCCTCTCCCCCTATATGACGTGAGCATTAACTGGGGTACATTATTTCGAGCCACAAACAGGCGTGACCCTTCCTTCTGACGTAATAAACATTACAACTAAATGATTGACGATACTTATCAGTTGAAATCCTTGTTTGCAGCTAATAAATAGGCGATCAGGAAGGCGGTGACGGAATTAACGCGGGCCTACAGGAACCACATACCTGCCTTGCTGTAATTCACAATTTTAATGGATATTTAAAGGCCATTCCTTTTTTTGTGTTGGACTCGTGCTCCGTCGTTAACCCACTCAACATGAAAGGGAATTTTTAAAAACTTTTATGTGTTCCGCATTATTCGTAAACAAGTGACTTGATTGGTCGCAATAAAAACGTAAATGAATATGTTTAGTTCACTTTTTTTAAGGTTAAGGGGGAAAAATATAAGTTTTTAAAAGCACTTATCCATCTCAGACGGTGGGGCAAAAAAACAAAAATATAAACTCTCCCACCCGATTGAATCAAACTCGGCTCTTTCCGCCCATCATCTCGTAAAGGCTGCATCGCATCCCACTCGAAGGCATTGTCCGAACATTGCCGGAATTTCACGACTTTCTGGATGAAGTGTGCAACTTTTAACGGTGTTGTGTAACCCTTGTTTTTTTTTTTGTTTAACGCCGCACTCAGCAATAGTCCAGCCATATGACGGCGGTTTGTAAATAATAGAGTCGGGACCAGACAATCCAGTGACTGACAACATGAGCATCGATCCACGCAATTGTGATACGATGACTTGCATCAAACCAAGTCAGCAAGCCTGACCAACCGATCCCGTTAGTCGCCTCTTACGACAAGCATGGTCGCCTTTTACGACAAGCATAGTCACCATTTACGGCAAGCACGGGTTGCTGAAGACCTATTCTAACCCAGATCTTCACGGGTCTTGTATAACGATGTACTCTCATAAAGGGGTATTAGGTTCTGATATATGATACAAACTTGGGTCCGTTAGCACAGCGGTGTGTATGAACGTGATGTGTTTGCACTGAAGATCTTTTACATCTCGATTTATAGTGAGTAGTAACGCACCGGTAGTTTTATTATGAATGAACAAATAAATGAATGAATGGGACAGTGAGACAGAAGACGGACAAAGAGATAAACAGGTTTTAATAGATGAAGATGCGCATTTGTACGCGACAGTATTTAATCGTGTGTACTTAAAAAAGAATAGTGCGATGGAACGAATAAATAAGGGATTGACGGATGAATGAATTATAGTTGAAGTAGTAATTCAACAGAGGGAGGATGGGAGATGATAAAGAAAAGTACAAACAGAAAGAAAGAATGAATATGTGAATGGTTTTGAATATAATTTATCATCCAAAACTGGCTCCCACAGGAGATATCGCTTGGGTGATATAGCAGATATCGCGGCTATGAAATTGCATCACAATGCTTTGCAGACCATTGTGACGTCATTGTTACATGACGTCACAATCAAATGACATCACTAATGGCTCTGCTGCTGAAGCTGTAAGCAGTACTTTTTACATTTAGACACTGCTTAAATTGCTGTCTTCAAACTGAAAAAAGTTAGAAGAATGATGTTGGATGATGAATAAAATCTCACCCTCGTGTCTTTTGATATAAAATATATCAACTCTCGTTCATGAAAGTAGAAAAAATCCTCGGCAAGCCACGGAGTGTTCCCACTTTTATCAACTCGTGTTGATATATTTGATATCAAAAGACACGAGGGTGAGATTCTCTATATAAGCACAGGAAGGGATAGAAAACAATTATGGAATGAAGAAACGGGTAATATTAGAAACGGATGAATGAAGGTTGAATCGTTCACGTGACAGGAAACGAATGAATGAATGATCCCATGATATCGTATCTATCAATATCTATTATCTATACCTAAATTCCTGACACGCCGATATTCAAGCGACCCTGTCTATCACTTCCAGGTATTATATGACATCCAAGTTTGAAGTAAGTAAATTTACAGTTCGTCATATTTCACGTATCGAGTCGGCAATTGTTTACAAAGCAGCTCTTTTATTTACCTAAATTTGACTATTGCGGGGAACGTGATGGAATACCTCCCGCCAAGCTGTTAATCTTCTGACGGCGCGCGGCAATATTTGGTTGGTCACTCAGTGCGCCAACCAACCAGCAGACGACATGTTTGAATGAGGCCCACGACAGTGGCGCAGTCAAGTTGTGACGTCTGCTCTGGAATTCGTGGGATTTTCTCATGGCTAGGTGGGCCTACACCATGGTGGGCGACAACTGATTAAATACATCGGTTGCCGGGCCCGTTTGTAGCGAACAGGGCGCAGTATCGGGTATTTACTCAGACAGTGTAGCAGTTGGAACAATGATAGAAGTGTTAAATGGGTAGGACACCTTCTGCAAGTTTGGACGTGGCGGGAAAAGACTTTCTGAGTCTATCGGTGCGGGTGTTTGTGCTGTTAATTTCTGTGCGATGGCTAGGGTGGGATTGAGAATGTGATTATGTGTGTGTGTGTGGGTGTGTGTGTGTGTGTGTGTGTGGGGGGGGGGGGGGGGGGGGGGGGGGTCGAGGGATATGAAATGGATAGCCCCTGCTTCAACCATCGGGGTATAATTGACCTGTTAAGCGCGGCGCTCAGGGACATTTAAACTCTCACAACGCTTAAAACCCTTATACTGAAGGACAAACCTTTGTTTCGAAAAAAAGGATTTATCGTTTTCATATGATAATAACACATTAATAATGCTGTATTTGTCTTTGAAACAGTTTTGAAATACGTGTATAATGATTTGAAATAGTAATCAAACATTGTTCGCATATTTGAACCAAATAAACTATTACTCTGAATAAAAAAACGTTTTTTTCAAAAATCAAATCAACGTGTCTCAAGTAATTGACCCATACAGCGTCGCCACATCAAAAGAAAATATTTCGGCTGTATATGTTTTTGTTTATAATATAAACATACTTGAAAGCATGACCTACACACACAATGTCCATTAATGTTTTCCTCCGATAAAGGCTTTTAAAAGTTGCGATGTGGTCTGTAGTATGTGGTATATTCAGATAATGTTCTAATCTTTTAGCCACCTACATAAACACCTACCTTAAAAATGCATTTACCAGTGCGGAAGAAATGGATCGATCACGTGATGTGTCCGATCCAAGTTGTCATTAACATTACATTCCGACGTCGATATGTGCGGTATTCGAACCATTATGACTGATGCATTTTCGGCGTGCTTTGGGGCAATAACCTTTGACCTGTGACGCCTGGGTCGTATGTCAAATGTCATGGGAAGTATCACAGATAACGTTCGGACAGGTTATGTATGGTGAAGACTGGTGCAATGGTTGGTATCTATACTCTCGTGAATTTTCATCATTCACCCACCGTATGGAGCAATATTGATTTCATATTCAAAGAGAAACAGATCAGCTAAGAGTAGGACACATTTATTTTCCATGGGGAAAGGGGGTAGGTCTTTTATTTATTTTTTTAAATTTAAACAGGGGTGCTGAGGGTGGAACACTATTTCCCCCGTCCAAGAATACCAAAAAAGCATAAATAAGGCAAATATTGAAATCTTTAATACAATGTCAGATGGGGTTAAAGGAGGTTAACAGAGTCAGCTCGAATGATGCGGGAAATTGGAAAAAAATAAATAATTTATTGGCAAAAGCAGTGTTGCGCCGCTTTTAGCAATATTCAAGCAATATCACGGCGGGGGACACCAGAAATTGGCTTCACACATTGTACCCATGTCGGGAATCGAACCCGGGTCTTCGTCGTGACGCGCGAACGCTTTAGCTACTATAGGCAACCCGACCGCCCATATTGGCAAAAAAATCACTGACGCGCAGGGTGAAGTGAGGCTCAAATGCCCGAGAATAATTTCCTTTTTCTAGCTTTAGTAGTTATCATATCTATAATCCTTGTTATAATATACATTTATCGTTTCTCAGCTGTCCTTCAGCTAGAATTGTTTCCGCCACTAATATCGTAATATAAGTTCGATTGGAACATTACTTTTATAAATGTGTATAGTCTACTCAACAAAAAATTAAATTTAAATCAGTCTGTCTTCCTTGTCAGTATTACAGTCACTACATGACCAAATAAGTGAGTGAATTAAATTTAATTTAATTTAACGTCGTAACCACAGAAAGTGAGTGAGTTGTGTTTTACGCCGCTTTGAACAGTATTTCTGTTACATGTATATCACGACGTTAGCTTGATGTTTGTTTGTTTGTTTGTTGTTTAACGCCGCATTCATCTATATTCCAGCTATATTACGGCGGTCTGTAAATAATAGGGTCTGGACCATATAATCCAGTGATTGACATCACTAGCATCGATCCACGCAATTCGGATACGATGACATGCATCAACCAAGTCAGCGAGCCTGACCACCCGATCACGTTAGTCGCCTTTTACGACAAGCATAATCACCTTTTACGGCAAGCATTGGAAGACCTATTCTACCCCGGATCTTCACGGGTCAGCAACTCAATGATCATAATTAGGGCGTATCAGGGAACGGTGGGGATAGCCCAGCGGTTGAAGCGTTCCCTCGTCACGTCGAAGGCCCAGGTTCGATTCCCACATGAGTGCAATGTGTGAAGCCCATTTCTGGTGTACGCCGGCATGATATTGCTGAAATATTGCTAAAAGCGGCGTAAAACCATACTCACTCACTCAGGGCGCGTTGCAGCACCATACACGCTTGGCCCAATGACATTTCACATTAACTATCTATGCATAGGCAAATACCCCAAAGATTTTCTTCTTAACATTTGTGACCGTTGTTATAAAAGTGCTACCTCCCCTGGAGATTCTGGGTGCAGACAGTCCTCGGTAATCTTTGCTTGTAAGTAGCGACTTAATGGATCACGTGGTCGGACTCGCTGACTTGGCCGATTGCGTGTCAATGTACCCCAACGTTGCTCATGATATCGACCACTAGTTCTCTTGCCCAGGGTCCATTGTTCACGGGCTGTCGTGATAAAGCTTGATTGTAAGCTAACTGCGGCGTAAAACAACACTACGTACATGAAAGCTACACATTTTACTCAAACTACTGTGAAACATTTACCAAGCATTATTATTCATATGAAATAGTCACAAATACTTCTGTAACCAAAAATGACAAACAATATACATAAAAGTAAATACTATACTATGCAACATTATCAAATGTAATCATGTTTATATAACCTGACATCGGTTCCTAAGGTTGAATATCTGTCAGGTTTTTAAAAAGGGGGCGATTTGCAATTCGCTGCATTTACGATAACGATATGTTTTTTATATGAGCCCAATATATACCTAAAGCTAGTAGTAATCCTGTAGACAAGCATATGATGTAGAGTGTACCTGCTGGTACGGCAACCTGGGAGGAGACCCCCCGCGAACAGAAGATCCCTGTTGATGGCAATGCCGACTCCGCCGCCACAAGGGGGCGTGCAGGACTTAACGCCGGTGTGTTTCCGAGGAATGGTGTCCGGGGCAGACTTGCGGGGTAGGGTCGTCGCAGTCTGGGGATTGTTATTCGGATTTCCGGGGAAAATGTGTACGTGTCGACATTTATATCACCACTCCTACTAAATCTACTACTACCACCACCACCACCACCACCACTACTACTACTACTACTACTACTACTACTACTACTAGTAATACTACTGCTACTACTACCATTACTACTACTACTACTACCACTATCACTACTACTACTACTGCTGCTGCTACTACTATTACTACTACTACTACTACTACTACTACTACTACTACTACTACTACCACTACTACTATTACTACTACCACCACCACCACAACTACTACTACCACTACTACGACTACTACAACTACCACTACTACAACTACCACTACTGCTACTACCACCACCACCACCACCACTACCACTACTACCACCACCACTACTACTACTAGTACCACCACCACCACTTCTACTACTTCTACTACTCCTGCTACTACTTCTACCAACACTACTACCACTACCACAACTGCTAATATCACTACCAATACTATTACTACTACTGCTGCTACTTCCATTACTACCACCACTACTACTACAACTACTATTACCATAACTACAACAACTACTGCTACACTACAACTGCTACTTCTACAACTACCACCATTGTTACCACCACGACTACAACCACCACTGTAACTGTACTACACAAATAGAGTTACCATGAATGCTACACCACTATTCCATCACAAGCAGTTCATCGCCGCCATTCCCTATATTGAAGTGCGCTCCCATACAACTAGCGTGCACACGTGCATCCTGTGTGCACCGCTGTGCACCCCTGCTATTGTGCTTCACCTGCAGCCTGTATGCACTGCAGGTGTGCCAGCTGAATAACTATCCCCGTCACGATTGGGGCAGTGCAAATTTACTTAACTTTAGTCGCTGCTTCCCCAGCACCAGTCTACATTTAGCATTGTGGTGAGCTACTATACCGCTTAATGCACTTTAGTAACGCCTTAAATAACAACATAGGGTTGTGTTTTTCTCGCCCTCGTAGTTTCGATCAGATAAATCCCGCGAAGAATAAAACGGGCCGGCCCATTTGATGATCGAATGGCCACAGTGTATGTCCTGAATAAGTTTGTGTGCTCAAACCCCGATCTCAATTATTCAGACTGCCAATGGTACAAGGTCCATTGTTGTGTGTGTAACGCTGCACTCAGCAATATTCCACCTATATACCGGCGGTCTGTAAATAATCGAATCTGGACCAGACAATCCAGTGATTGACATCATGAGTATCGATCTACGCAATTCGGATACGATGACATGCATCAACCAAGTCAACGAACCTGACCTCCGATCCCGTTAGTCGCCTTTTACCTAGAGCATAGCCGCCTTTTACGGCAAGCATGGGTTGCTGAAGACCTGTTCTACCCCGGAATCTTCACGGGTCAACATGATGGAATGAAGCATCTTAATTTAAACCGCATTTTTCTAAATATGGGCTTCTTACATAGATATAATGTCTTGAAACTGTGACAGAAAACTTGGTTTTGTAATTCTGCCCTCATTATAGGAAATGCGGTAATACGGCTAAGGTAGAGTCTACATGATCGTACGCATAGCCTTCGATTTACAACCTACACATACGTCTGTAGTCACAATACTCAAGCAATTGATAGTATAACATACCTCCAAATTGTCCATGTATACCACTCAAAAGAAGTTAAGGACCACCGATTCATGCCATGACAAATTAACTAGAGTTATATGAGTTATAGAGTTATGCTTTAAAATAGTAAATAACAGAAATTCGACATTTATATAAAGATTATGGCGGTTTTCCATTTTCAGCGTTGTCGCGTTAAATTTGCAGATTCAAAATACAGTGGAATTCGTTTATATACTGCTAAATTATTCAGCCGGCCCCAAGCATACATAGGCTTCTACTCTCGCCCCCAAAACTCTTTCTATTTCCCTATTTTAGTGCCTCGCACAGATCTCCATCCGATCGTTATATACACATTAGGTTTATTTTGCAGTGGGACTGTACGAATTCTGTATGCGTCATACAAAGAAAAACTTATATGCCTTGTTACAAAAGTGTGGTTGAAAAGTATGGATTAACATAGACCTGTGTACTTCTCCGCGTGTGGGTCGTTCCTATGGTTCTGCTATGTTTGCACTGAGCTACATTCTCGGTTTTGTTCAGGGTCTTGGGAATGTCATTTTAGTATACAGTTATTCATACGCTGACACCCAAACTGCGGGGCGTCTATATAGGCTGCGTTCTGGGCATAGCCGCTGATTGTTTTGAAGTACAGTAAACTACGTTTATATCGAACACGCTTATAACGAACTGACGGATATAACGAACCTACTTTTTTTTTGTCCCGACTATTTTCTGTCGTTATGCTGTATATATGCTTATAACGAACTACGGTTATAACGAACTAAAATTAGTGGTCCCTTTGAGTTCGTTATAACCGTAGTTTATTGTAGCATGCTATCTTAATTCGCCCCGATTACGTTTCTAGGTTTGTCAGCACCATACCCGTGCTCGTGGGTTTCACCGAAGTGGTAAACGTCCGAGACCTGCATCACTTCGGGCTTTCCTCCCACATTAAGCTGACACGCTGTGATATAAGTGGAATAATGTTAAAAGCGGCGTTAAACCCAACTCACTCACTTACTATCTTAATTCGAGAGTTTCTGAAGAATGTATTTTTAAGGACCTTGAGAAATTTAATTGGTTTGCTTATTTACGCAATGGGAACAATCAAAAAAATTATACTTCATGACGTCGTAAATTGGACGACGTTAATTTTGAGAGGGAAGTGTCGAGTGAGTGGTCCCCATAGATGTAGCTGGGCAACGCAGATGAACGCAGTGGCCGAACGATCGCGACCATAAGTGTTAGAGATATGACAATCGGTATTGAGAGAAAAGATAATAGACGTGAAAATTGTGAAAATAATGGGGAAAGACCACATTTAACACCCCTGTTTATAAAATGTACTTGTCCGACATTGCCGAGGTCGGATTCTTTTCAGGGAGTCATCATTATTTAAATACGGGTAAATTGTTTATAAAGCTTGTACATTTTAGCAACATGCTTAAAAAGGCCGTACATAATATGATATCTCATATAAGAAATAAACGACTCTTTGTATATCGCACAATAAAACACTGCAGGGAGAATAAACCACTCGAGGCAGCGCCCCTCTTGGCTTTGTCTATCGGACAATAAAACACTAGAGGTGCGGCGGGATAGGCTAGTGGTTAAAGCGTTCGTTCATCACGCCGCAGGCACTAGTTCGATTCCCCTGATGGGTACAATGTGTGAATCCCATTGCTGTCCACCGCTAAAAGCGGGATAAATTGTACTCACTCATAATAAATGGAACGTTGGAGAAAACAGGTTATTTTTTATTATCTGACAAGAAAAGGTTTGAAAAGCATTATTAAAAAGTCCACGCCCACGCACTGTATTGAGGCCGTTCGTTTCTTTACCCTGTGGCCTTGAACCTGCACGCACAAGCGTAATAAATTACCGTAAATAAATCCAAGCATGTGTGGGTGGATGATTTATTGTCTGTTCTTCAGATATGTTGGGATGTTGATCCCGAGACAATTATATTTCATTGCCACCTTATTCACACCGCGTAATAATGAGGAGTTTTTGAGTGCCGTATCTTGCTTTCATCCAGATAAGAAATTACCAAGCGTAATCTGTACATGTATAGGGCCTCGTGTGCATTCCGGGTAAAAGCAACCATGTTGATCGTGATTTAATGGACAGGGTGGTCAGGCTCGGTGACTTGGTTTAAATTGCGTGTCAATGTACCCCGAGGGCGTGGATCGTTGCTCATAATATCAATCACTCGATTATTTCATCATAGCTGGAATGTTGGAATACTGCCAAGTAAGGCGTTAAACAAGAAACAAAAGGTTAAAAGGGGGAAGGACATCGTGGTGACTCCGTCATCGTCATCGTCAGCTTAACCTGGGATGGAAACACAAACCCTCCCCCCCCCCCCTAAAAAACAACAACAGCAACAACAACAACACACACACACACACACACACACACACACACACACACACACACACACACAAACCTGGGATGGAAACACAAACCCTCCTCCCCCCAAAACACACACACACACACACACACACACACACGCACACACACACACACACACACACACACACACACACGGTCCACCTCAACCCTTAGTGTCATGAAACACAATCATCCAAAACAGTCGACTCTTCCAGGATCTTCCACACAGTCGTTTACGAAACATGAATGATGCAATTTTAAAAACAAATATAAATAAGTCATCTCGCACCAGCAGCTTTGACAACGAGAGCCGAAACGTCTCCCATTGACCTTCAACAGTTTGACGGCGTATGAATGAAGAAGACATCCAATGTAATCATTAGCTAATAGCGCTTTCAAGAGCGTTCACCTCCGTGGGAGATCTTGTCAATAACACTTGCGTGTATGAATGCAAACACTTGATATGTAAGAAGGCATACACCCTACTTGTGTGTGACCCCATTCACTGGAAGCGTAGCGTGGTGATTGGAACACAGACAAACAGGTTCTTGAGCAAGACCTTCGTATGTCTTGTCTTTGAGGTCCCAGTTTATCTGGAACTACCGTGTGCTACTTGAACAACAACTAGTTTACTACATGTACACATTTCTATCGGTGAGGTGAAATTGGGTTTAACGTCGCGTCCAAGATTATTGCACTTATATAGCGACGTGCATGTACGTGTGTGTGTTTGTGTGGCTGCTTGTACTACGGACTGAAGCCGATTTATAGTGCTAGCAAACTGAGATACCATGCCGCAGTTTAACATGAATACCCCACTCAGACACAGTATATACTGACTCCGAGCCGACCAGTCCTTGTTTTAGCCCCTTAGTGCCGAGTGCCAGACAGGGTAACAACAAGTACCATCTTTTAACGTCTTTTGGTATGACGCGGCCGGGGATCGAACCCCGGACCTTCCGCTCTCCGGGCGGACGCTCAACCACTAGACCACGGAGGCGGTCGCATTTCTTTCGATATAAAAGTCTTACATGTTAGGATTTCAAACAAAACATTTAAAACGTGTTTCGTGGATGTAGTGCGGTAAAAATATTATTTTCACTTTGAAAGTGTTTCTTGGGTGGGGTTGACGGGTTGGAATCTGTGTGCTGACATTAAACGGCGTTTAACCATCCATAGATTCGACGAGTCTTCTGGCACATTGCACGACGTGTCTTCACTCCTCATACAGATCATTCGCTCCAGATGCCCCAACAGGAGGCGATTGTCGTGGGTTCGAATCCCAGTTTGTTTGACGTTTAACGCCTCAGCCAGTAATACTGCTGCCCTCTCCCGGCGGATCTGATAACAGTTTTAGACCCATTCACTATCTATCTCACACACTGTTTTATTTTTATTTCCAACTCATCCACTCTGTCACTCGCTCGGCCTGTCATTCACTCACTCACCCCGTCATTCACTCACTCAACCCGTCATTCACTCACTCACCCTGTCATTCACTCACTCACCCCGTCATTCACTCACTCACCCCGTCATTCACTCACTCATCCCGTCATTCACTCACTCACCCCGTCATTCACTCACTCACCCCGTCATTCACTCACTCACCCTGTCATTCACTCACTCATCCTGTCATTCACTCACTCACCCCGTCATTCACTCACTCACCCTGTCATTCACTCACTCATCCTGTCATTTATCCTTCCATTGTGTGTGTGTGGCTGCGTGTACGAATCCGGACTAATTCCGTTCAAACTCCCTCGTGGCAAGGAGTGGTGACCCTTGTTCCTCGAGTGAGTGAGTGAGAATGGTTTTACGCCGCTTTTAGCAATATTCCAGCAATATCACGGCGGGGGACACCAGAAATGGGCTTCACACAATGTACCCATGTCTGGAATCGAACCCGGGTCTTCGGCGTGACGAGCGAACGCTTTAACCACTAGGCTACACCACCGCCCCTTTGTTTCTCGAAGTTAGAACTGGTCCCCAACTTATGCTTGTCGTGCGAGGGGACCTCTTGGATCTGTCTGTCAGGTTTGGTGACTTGGACGATAGCGTGTTATCGTACCCCGACGGCCTTGGACGAAGTTCATAATATTAATAACTTGTTTTCAACAGACTGAAGCATAGTTATTTTTGTATGCATTTTGCAGGACAACATATTTTTTTTATAAAAAGCCCCAACCGCCAGCTCTTGATCAGTCAGCGCTATTTACGGAAGTGGTTATATTTTACCTTAAAAGGAGTTATTTATCTTGGGTGTGGTTGCAAATGTATATCGATTTTTCGGGCGTGGGGTCTTCCTGAAATATACTTGGCTACCCGCCAAATGCCGTTGTTATCGCCTAACCTAACCTGGAAACAAATTAGACACAATGTACATGCACTAAATATAGCCATATAAGGGTGTGTCACCGAGGCCGTTCCAGGATTCAGAAAATTTTGGTTGGGGTTGGGGATGTTGTGTCACACTACCCAGGTCAACAAAGGGACCGACAGGAAAAAAATCACGTGCCTTTAATAAATAACATTGTGTATGCGTTGGTATGAACTATAATATATGATACATATACAGTGTACAGCCGAACCTCTCTGTCACGGTGGATATATCGAGGTAGTATCCGTTGCACTTGCAGTTGTCTTTATTCTGCAGAGTTGCGTCCCTTTGTAAATCGTGTCCGGATCCGCTGATCGTGGGTTCGAATCCCACATTTAGCCTCATTATGAACCTTGGTCTGTCCGAACCACACCCTAAAGATCAAAGGTGTCTCCAATGTAGTAACCGTCTACGACCCAAGCTTCCTTAAACTAACACGCAGCGATAGAACTGAAATAAAACTTTCAAATTGCGTTAAATGAAATACGATTGTACACATATCTCGCTAAAAAAGTACGACCATCTCGAATTCGTAGAATATAAATGTTTTAGATGTTTCGAAAATCGTGTCGTCCATTTGTTGTACATTATTACCAAACAGACTTTGTGTACTTGTTTTTTTACATATGTATTTTTCTTTCTTTTTCGCGTTCGTAAAAGTCGGGCAAGCTAATCCGTTAAAAACGCCCGATTAAAACTGAAATAAAATCCGATTAAAACTGAAAAAAAGTCCGATTAAACCTGAAAAGTAATATCCGATTAAAACTGAAAAAATATTCGATGAAAATTGAAAAAAATATAAACAGTAAACAATTCTAATTGAAATTGAAAAAAAAATCGATTCATACTGAAAAAAAGTCTTCGCAGGAGAATGAATACCTGTGTTGCTGAAGAAGATACAGAAGGAAGAAATGATCTAAGATGTGCTCACATATGATAAAAACGCGGAAGAATGTTGGTCTCACTTCATAAGTACTCTCATGCATGCATCTACGGGGACTAGAATAGGAAACCCCGCGAGGAAACACTTTAAATGTGAATCGCATTGTTTCTAATCTTACGTGACGACCTTCATTTTAAATAGATAAAGAGACTAACGAATGACTTTCATGTATTGTATTACGTGTACATAATAGACAGGTAATTGTGAGTCTTCTTGAACACGATTATTTTTTTTTTAATTCACTTCCGTTTACTTTTTCCTTGTGTATAGCGAAAGTTTGTAATAAAAGCATGCTTAAGTAAATATACTGAGTCAATTTAAAAACTTCACATTTTAAAAGTAATCCCATATATGATATACAACGGACAAATGTATCAGATAAGGTAATTTTTAATCATTAATGTCCAAAGAAGGATTTTAATTAACGGTGGTAACCATAATTTGTTCCAAGCACCTACGGTATTCGGTAATAACATCAACAGTTTAAATCATAAGTCCCAAGCACGAGAATCTGATGGCACACAAGTTCAGAAGCGTGTATGGCCACCATGTGCGTTGACAACTGCCACACAACGCCTCCGCATGGACCTTGTGATGCTTGTGAACACATGATTGGGAAAACGACGCCATTGTTGCTGCAAAATGGTGCCAAGATCTTGCAAATACTGTGGTTGGTTCTGGAGAGTGCGCATACTTCTGCCCAGAGCATCCCAGACGTGTTCGATGGGATTGAGGTCGGTAGACCTTGACGGCCAGTCCATGACGTTGACTCCCACATTCTGAAGGAAATTCCTTGTCAAAATTGCTGTGTGGGGTCTGGCATTGTCGTGTTGGGAGATCAAACCGGGTCCATGTGCTGCCATAAAAGGCAGAAGTTCTGGTGCCAGTACCTGGTCGCGGTAAGCAGCAGCGTTGAGGTTGCCACGGATGACAAGAAGCCTGGAACGTGCATTACCACAGAAAGCACCCCACACCATGACACTTCCGCCTCGAAATCTCTCAACTGGGCGTAACGTTCATGATGGCGCCTTCACGCCCTCGCCCTACCATCAGCAAATCGAAGATTAAATCGGGATTCATCACTGAAGATGACTTGATTCCAATTCCTCTGAGTCCATCGTAAGTGTCGCTGTGCCCACAATTGACGTTGACGTCTGTGTTATTGAGTCAGAATCGGCCCGCAGAATGGCCGTCGTGCTTGAAGGTGAGCATTTCTTAGACGGTTTCGAACAGTTTGCGCACTCAGTCTACCCCTAAACAGTTCATTTCTGGTTGATATAGCCGTCAAAAATCGGTTACGGAGGTGGCGTAAGACAATCTGACGATCCTCTGCATGTGACGTCACACTTGGTCGACCTGGCCGAGGGCGATCAGCGGTGGTACCCGTTTGCTGTAGACGCGTCTGTAAATCATAAACAGTCCGTCGACTACACCCCATCGTCCTTGCGACTTCAGCTACGGACGTTCCCGTCTGCAACATGCCGATGGCACGTTCACGTTGCACATTTGAAAGGCGTGTCATGACAAATGGCCGTAAAGACTTTTGTTTTCTTGGGTTTTTTTTGTTTTTTTTAATGACTGCTAACAAGTATGGCTGAAAACACGTGCGGTATTATGGCCACGTGACCAGTTGCACGTGAAAAAACACTTTTGCCACTATAGTGCTGTGCACATGATTTTGATCGATTCACCTGCACAAAAACGGGTGTTATCTGAAGACAATACGTGGCCATTACTGTTTAAATACACAATATGGGCCCACAATGATAACTGGTCAAAATGATAAAAAAATCAGGATTGTGAAGTTTTTAATTTGGTTCAGTATATAAACTGGGCGGCAAAAGAAAGTATAGGTCGAGTTCCATGATCGAAAAAAAAAATACTAAGAAGAGGTTTTGTTGTGAATTATAATATAATCTAGGGAGGGGTAACAAATAATTGATCAACCACAGTTTGAATGAAATTGTGCAATCACAGGTAATGTAAGCTCAAGGTAAACAATGGTGGGGTAAGAAATTTCATTTTCAAAAGTTGTCTGAAATGTCACCCAAAATTGTCAGACACACTTCAAGTTCATTGTCGACACAGTTGCCTTCAATAGCGTGTATGACCTCCAGCTGCCTCAATGCATGCTGTGATACGCCGCCTCATCGATGACGTCAGTCTTCTGATGACGTGACCTGGAATCCGTTGCCACTCGTCTCTCAGGGCCTGCTGCCAGTCTTGTCTGTTGACGGGAGGCTGATGGCGTGCTCTAATCTGTCTGTCAAATGTGCTGAAATGTGATTGTCCCTACTATGTGCTGAAATGTGATTGTCCCTACTATGTGCTGAAATGTGATTGTCCCTACTATGTGCTGAAATGTGATTGTCCCTA
This sequence comes from Haliotis rufescens, assembly GCF_023055435.1. NCBI lineage: Eukaryota > Metazoa > Mollusca > Gastropoda > Lepetellida > Haliotidae > Haliotis > Haliotis rufescens. The sequence continues at coordinate 1,012,372 of NW_025964212.1, read as the reverse complement.
CTATGAGCTGAATTGTGATTGTCCCAACTATGTGCTGAAATGTGATTGTCCCTACTATGAGCTGAATTGTGATTGTCCCTACTATGAGCTGAAATGTGATTGTCCCAACTATGAGCTGAAATGTGATTGTCCCTACTATGAGCTGAAATGTGATTGTCCCTACTATGAGCTGAAATGTGATTGTCCCTACTATGAGCTGAAATGTGATTGTCCCTACTATGAGCTGAAATGTGATTGTCCCTACTATGAGCTGAAATGTGATTGTCCCCACTATGAGCTGAAATGTGATTGTCCCTACTATGAGCTGAAATGTGATTGTCCCTACTATGAGCTGAAATGTGATTGTCCCTACTATGAGCTGAAATGTGATTGTCCCTACTATGAGCTGAAATGTGATTGTCCCCACTATGAGCTGAAATGTGATTGTCCCTACTATTAGCTGAATTGTGATTGTCCCTACTATGAGCTGAAATGTGATTGTCCCTACAATGAGCTGAAATGTGATTGTCCCTACTATGAGCTGAAATGTGATTGTCCCTACTATGAGCTGAAATGTGATTGTCCCTTCTATGTGCTGAAGGTGCACGTGATGGCGAACATTGTCTCTATTTATGCCATATGTATGTATAATATTTACCGTGTAAATTTAGTGTCGTGTATGTTACATATGATACCGGTACTGCTGTTTCGTTGGGGTGTCATCATGCTCTTCAAAACCGGTTGCGATTTCGTGGGGGACGCCATCATATTCGGCAAAACCGGTAGAGGATTCGTGGGGATTCCATCATGTTATTCAAACCGGTAGCGGTTTCATGGGGGAAGCCGTCGTGTTCTTCAAAACCTATAGCAGTTTCGTAGGGACGCCATTATATTCGGCAAAACCGGAAGCAGTTTCGTAGGGACGCCATTATATTCGGCAAAACCGGTAGCGGTTTCGTAGGGACGCCATCATGCTCTTCAAAATCGGTAGCGGTTTCGTGGGAGCCTCATCATATTCGGCAAAACCGGTAGCGATTTCGTAGGGACGCCATCATGCTCTTCAAAATCGGTAGCGGTTTCGTGGGAGCGCCATCATATTCGGCAAAACCAGAGACGGTTTCGTGGGAGCGCCATCATATTCGACTAAACCAGAGGCGGTTTCGTGTGGGCGTCATCATATTCGGCAAAACCAGAGGCGCTTTCGTGGAGGACGGCATCTTGTTCTTCGGAACTATTTATGGTTTCGTGCATCTTATCCTCCAAAAACCGGTACCGTTTCGTAATTAATTCGTCCTGTAACTCGATCGACAACTTGGGAAACACAGAACATCTGGCAATAAACGATGAACGATCAGGAGAAACGGTAGCCCAAATTAACTGCAACTGATGACCCGAAGCTGAAGGCGATGGAGGAGCATGTTTATTTTCGAACATGGTCCAGACGGTGATATTGGATAAAATAGATATCACACCAGCTGATTGCGTTCTTAGTGGCACAGATCAGATATTTCTTCGGCACTACGGAAAATATCAGACAGGGCTGGAGGCTGTTTCTCTATTTAATTACCTGCTTCGATAACGACTCGAAGGTGTCAGACATCTTCAGTCCCACTCGGATATGCTCGGCTTGTTCCGCTGTGGTAATATAATGGTTGGCCCGAGGCGAATGCCGAATGCTGAAGTGGTTGTCCGTTTGCAGTGCGCGGAAACTCAAAGCGAATGCACTCCTTTATACAGATGGAACCGAGTCTTGTGAATCCGGACGTCGAATTAAAAATATTTATATGTTCAGTCAGAACTGTCCATGATTAACATAAACAAAGTAAATTAATATAAATGAAATTAAGCTAAGAAAATATCTTATACGATCTTAAACGATAACCAGCTAAATGGGCCAGTGAACGTTGTTAAGAGCCACAGTCGGCACTATTCAGTGAGCCTGACCACCCGATCCCGCTAGTCGTACGACAAGCATGGGTTGCTAAAGACCAATTCTACCACGGAATTTCATCGAAAATGCTAGTGGGCGGTTTACAATATTTGGGGCCATTTTTTTAATAACTGGAGATTTTTTTTTGGCAACAAAAGAGAAGTCAACTGTGATTGTATGTTGGTATAGCAGTGTGATGAGTCTTATTAGATCCATATCAGAGCGTAAAGTCGAACCCAAAACCCATGGGAACTCCAGAGCATGGACCGATTATAAATTCAATTGGATTTCCAGATCAAAGGATGAACCATACCGGTTGAATACATCGTTCATGTGAGACCCTACCTTCACTAAGAACTAAAATCTGCAACCCGCGAAGACTAGGTCTTTACATTCGTGACCAACTCGTGTTATTCCGGGACAAGCCGAATAGGGGTTACGGAAAGGGACGAGTGGTGACGAATGAGGTCTTCAGCAACCAATGTTGTCGACGAATTTTACGGGATGGTCAGGTTCGCTGACTTGGTTGGCATGTCATTGTGTCCAAGTTGCGTAGAACGATGCTCATAATATCAATCTCTGGGTTGTCTGGTTCCGACATGATAATTTACAGACCACCGTAAAGTAGATGGAATATTGCGTTGCGGCGTTTAACAACAACAAACAAACGTACACTCATCTCCATTGTATATGGGCGGCTAGACCGTTTGTCAAGAGGGTGGTGTAATAATAGATCATAATAGAGAACTGATATCTCACACTTCCTGAAAGACTACACCAAGCAATTCACTTTAAGTGGACGTATTTCCTCAGTGGGAAAGTTCTGTTACAAACATAGCTTGCATTGTTCCCATTCATTGTCTTATTGTTCTGCGTTATTAAACAAGTGGGCATTCCGGCTTAGAATATAGGCCCCTAGCTCCTATATGCTTGTCGGAACTAAATGGATCAGTCATCAGGCTCGCTGTCTTGGTAGGCTACATGTCATCGCATCTCAATTGAGTGGATCGATCGATGCTCATGATGTCAATCACTGGATCGGGTTGTCAGGCTCGTTTCCTTGGTTTATGCATGTCATCGCATCCCAGTGGCGTAGATCGATGCTCATACTGAGTGCAGCGTTAAACACACAACAATGGACCTTGTACCATTGGCAGTCTGAATAATTGAGATCAGGGTTTGAGAACACAAACTTATTCAGGACATACATTGTTGCCATTCGATCATCAAATGGGCCGGCCCATTTTATTCTTCGTGGGATTTATCTGATCGAAACTACGAGGGCGAGAAAAACACAACCCAATGTCATAAGGCGACTGTGTCGACGTGTGTGTGTGTGTGTGTGTGTGTGTGTGTGTGTCTGCTTGTACTAGTCCGGACTGATGCCGATTTAAAGTGCTAGCACACTGAGATACCATGCCGCAGTTTAACATGAATACCTCACTCAGACACACTATACTGACTCCGAGCCGACCAGTCCTTGTTTTAGCCCCTCGATGCCGAGCGCCAGACAGGGTCACAACAAGTACCATCTTTTAACGTCTTTTGGTATGATCGAACCCCAGACCTTCCGCTCTCCGGGCGAACACTCTACCACTAGACTACGGAGGCGTTCTTGGCGCTGACGAAATAGCGTCTTACTGTAAGTAGACTTAACAAACAAACGTTTCCTCTCGGGGGATACAGGGTTAGACAATGCTCCAGCATGTCACAAGAGGAGGGGGCACGGGTGGCCCAGTCGTCTAAGGCGCCGCGATTCACTATGCAGAGTTACGTCCCTTGGACACGCCAGAAACCTATGATTGTGGGTTTGAATCCCGGTTCGCCCCAATTATGTTTCTAGGTTTGTCAGCACCATACCCGTGTTCGTGGGTTTCACCGAAGTAGAGACCTGCATCACTTCGGGCTTTCCTCCCACATTAAGCTGACACGCCACGATATAACTGGAATAATGTTTAAAGCGGCGTTAAACCCAACTCACTCACTCACTCACATAAGGTTACTACATGGGTCGGGTGGTCAGGCGTGGTGACAGAGTTGAATGCATTGCATCGCATCCCGACGGCGTTGCTCAGGATGTCAATCACTGGATTGTCTGGTCCGACACGATTATTTAAAGGTCGACGTCATATAGCTAGAATGTTGCCGAAAGCTCCGTTAAACAACAAACAATTGGAATGGAGATGTATTACATTGGACAACCCGGACGTGTAGTGTATTGTCTAGACACATTCTCACGTCAGGCGATGAATCATAGAGAGGATTCGGGATTCACTGCAGCCACGTCACATGTCACAGGTTCCCGTAACAAAAGGCTTGAATTTTTATTCTCAGAAAAAAACGTTCGTTTCACTGTTCTGTTTTCAAAATAATTTAATACAGTAAACTACGTTTATAACGAACACGCTTATAACGAACTGGCGGATATAACGAACTGTTTTTTGGTCCCAGTCATTTGCTGTAGATATGCTGTATATATGTTTACAACGAACTACGGTTATAACGAACTTAAATTAGTGGTCTCTTTGAGTTCGTTATAACCGTATTTTACTGTAGTTGCATTGTATATTGCAGTTTGTATGAAATCGAATGTACGAAAGTAATAAGATGCTAAATGACCCTCATCAGGGGAGGGTCGACATTATTCGTGGTAGTTTCAGAGGAGTGAATGAGTAAGTGAGTTGTGTTTTACGCCGCTTTAAACAGTATTCTAGTTATATCACGGCGTGTCAGCTTAATGTGCGAGGAAAGCCCGAAGTGACGCAGGTCTTAGACGTTTACCACTCGGTGAAACCCACGAGCACGGGTATGGTGCTGACAAACCTAGAAACATAATCGGGGCAAACCGGAATTCGAACCCACAATCGTAGGTTTTGGGCGTACCCAAGGGACGCAACTCTGCACAGCGTATTGCGGCGCCTTAGACGACTGGGCCACCCGTGCCCCTGATTTCAGTGGATGGGCACCCTTTAATCGAGGTAGTTTCAGAGGAGGGGCTACATTAATCGAGGTAGTTTCAGAGGAGGGGCTACATTAATCGTGCTAGTTTCAGAGGAGGGGCTACATTAATCGTGATAGTTTCAGAGGAGGGGCTACATTAATCGTGATAGTTTCAGAGGAGGGGCTACATTAATCGAGGTAGTTTCAGAGGAGGGGCTACATTAATCGAGGTAGTTTCAGAGGAGGGGCTACATTAATCGTAATAGTTTCAGAGGAGGGGCTACATTAATCGTGATAGTTTCGGAGGAGGGGCTACATTAATCGTGATAGTTTCAGAGGAGGGGCTACATTAATCGAGGTAGTTTCAGAGGAGGGGCACCGTTTAATCGTGATAGTTTCAGAGGAGGGGCACCGTTAATCGTGATAGTTTCAGAGGAGGGGCACCGTTAATCGTTGTAGTTTCAGGGGAGGGGCACCGTTAATCGTGATAGTTTCAGAGGAGGGGTACCTTTAATCGTGATAGTTTCAGAGGAGGGGCACCGTTAATCGTGGTAGTTTCAGAGGAGGGGCACCGTTAATCGTGATAGTTTCAGAGGAGGGGCACCGTTAATTTAATCGTTGTAGTTTCAGAGGAGGGGCACCGTTAATCGTGATAGTTTCAGAGGAGGGGCTACATTAATCGTGATAGTTTCAGAGGAGGGGCTACATTAATCGAGGTAGTTTCAGAGGAGGGGCACCGTTTAATCGTGATAGTTTCAGAGGAGTGGCACCGATTAATCGTGATAGTTTCAGAGGAGGGGCACCGTTAATCGTGGTAGTTTCAGAGGAGGGGCACCGTTAATCGTGGTAGTTTCAGAGGAGGGGTACCTTTAATCGTGACAGTTTCGGAGGATGGGCACCTGTAATCGTGGTAGTTTCAGAGGAGGGGCGCCTATAATCGTGCTCGTTTTCGGGGAGGGACAGGAGAGTTTTCGGGAAGATCGTAAACAGTGAAAGACAAGTTTGGGAAGTTCGTGAAAACAGTGACTAGTTATTTAGCTGTAAACACCTGTGTGATGGTATTTCAGTAAGTACGGACATAAGTAACAAACATTTGTGGAATTTCTCGTTTTCGAATAGTCATGGAGGGAAAATCTCCGACCACACCCCTCATGAAGAATGACCACACCCTTAAGCGGTGTCAGGGAGGTTTGCGCTGTAACAATAGTATATACTGACACGCTGCAAATACGCAATTTTAATGTTTCTTCATATAGTTACGTAATATTCATGCATAAATAGTACCAGAGCACATAATAACGATTTGTACGTTTTAAATTTTCAGCGTGTGGTTGTTTATGGTATAATTGCATGCACTGGCGTCATTTTGTCACATTGTGTGCGGGTCTGGGCGCACTTCGGGCATTAAGGACACCGTTTTGACATGGCCTCATCTTGATGACGTCACGGCAGCTGACAAACGTCGGGGCGTGTCGGACGGAGTGTGACAATGCGTCATGGCATCGTGGTATGTCTCGTCCACGTCACATACGTGAATTTTACAAACACGGCCTGGACCGTAAAGGCCCTTAATTCTGTGTTGGTTTTCGGCTAAACTTGAAATGTCATGTTCGCATATCCAACCCCTCTCCGGGACAAAGCGGGAACCTAGTCATGCTGGTGGCGACGCTTGGGCTTAGAGGAATAGAAGGGATTATCTGACCAGCTTGGTAAACCAAGGCTTTGTGTGCAGCTGAATTAGACAACTGCCATTAACATTAGCTGAATGTGTTATATATAAAACGCTTTGTTCATCGTCACTTGCTGCATTTATATGTCGAAAGAAGCCTTTATCTAAAATACGAAATATGTTTGTCAAATACCATTTGGGCTTTTGTCAAAAACTGTATATGGTCTGGTTATGCGTGTCTTGGGCGCTGCGCCCAGTCACCCTATTTTGAAACACGTATTGGTTGGGGTTGATTTCGAGATGGTTTGTCCAGCACTTTTACACAGGGTGCAAAGCGACTTTTTATTGGATTTGACCAAACACTTACAAACGTTATGAAAACGTTGTTCGAAACATTGCAAGCTTAATGACCAAAAAACAACTATGATGCCCGTATCAAATAAATCAACATCGAATAACAATTTTATTTTTTTTGCAACCATCAAACATGGGTGTGTATACGCCCTTATGCCCGACTGTTAACTTTCTCGCCTTAAACGTGTTGGTATTTTTCGATATAGAAAATGGAGTCTAATATTTGTTATAATTACTGCAGGATTTTTTCTATCAATGCCGTATATGTGAGATAGAAACAAACCAGCCAAAACATAGGTCAAAATACTCATTTGATAGCTAGAAACAGTCAATAAATTATATGATTCGCTAGTTAAAATAATACTACAGCAAGTCATTATACTGTTTAAGATCCGGGGTAGAATAGCTCTTCAGCAACCCATGCTTGCCTTAACAGGCGATTATGCTTGTCGTAAGAGGCGACTAACGGGATCGGGTGGTCAGACTCGCTGACTTGGTTGATGCATGTCATCGTATCCCAATTCCGGGGATCGATGTTCGTGATGTTAATCTCTGGATTGTCTGGTCCAGACTCGATTATTTACAGACCGCCGTCATATAGCTGGAATATTGGTGCGGCGTTAAACAACAAAAAAACAAACAAACATCATACTGTTTGATATTTCAGAAGTCTGAGATAGCCTTTTGTATCAAATATTTTCAAGAATACCAGGTTAGGTAAGACCCGTTTACACGTACGTTCAAAGGACGTTTATATGGTTAAAAGGGGTTTTGAATGATATACAAATCAGTATGTTTTAGACTTTTTGCTTTATTTTAAGACTCAGTCCCCAATATTCCAGCTATAACACGACAGTCTGCAAATAATCGAGTTTGGACCAGACAAACCATGGTGATTGGTATAATGTAGGGCTGGGGCTATCCGGACCCTTGGTTAGTTACATGATATATTGTCTCATGACAAAAACTAACTTTAGATCAGTGGTTACACTACAAGTCGCTAATGTTCGCATTTCTTTCTGACGATGTACACATTCCTTTTGACTTGTATATGTTTGAATAAAGATAAAGCTTCAATCAACTACAGTGTACGCATGATCTGATCGTTTGATACCTGTATATTTAAATAATTTTGGCTTTGGCCATGCCTGCGGTAAAACAATTCCCAATCAGACATTTTGTTCCCAGCTCTTGAGACCTGAAGTGGGTACCCGGGTAGGGTTGGGTAATTGGGGGACTCGTTCCAGCCCTAGTATAATGAGGAACGCCCAACGCCGTCAGGCTACGTTGACATGCTATCCACGACCCATTCATCTTACGACAAGCACAGGCCGTGGGGTTAGTATGTTTTAGACATAGGGGTCAACCAGCGTCCGTTTGAAAGATTATAACAACAGGACATGGATTATTTTGTCCACACAGTAAATTTGACTTGGTGACCTCTAAATTTGTCCCTATTCCTAGGGGATATTTTGAGTGTAACCTTGGAGAAACGAGAATTAAGTGCTTAAAAGTTCGCTACAATATCAGCAATGTGTTGAGATTCTGAAAGTTTTTGTTTGTTTGTTTGTTGTTTAACTCAGCAATATGACGTCGGTCTGTAAATATATCCGAAGATCTGAAGTCCGTATAAGCGGGGCATGACTGTAACTGAGTCTGGACCAGACAATCCAGTGATTAACATCATGAACATCGATCCACGGAATTGGGATACGATGACATGCATCAACCAAGTCAGCAAGCCTGGTAACTCGTTCACGTTAGTCGCCTCTTACGACAAGCATAGTCGCCTTTTACCGCAAGCATGGGTTGCTGAAGACCTATTCTACCCCGGATCTTTACAGGTGCCTGTATGCATGTCATGATTTGTTTTCAAATACATCCAAGCCCCTGTATAGTGCAGTATTATACTAGCTGGGGAAAACAAATCATCTTTCAATTATAGTGATCCATTAATTTCGAATCTGGAAAAACAAAATAAATACACATATCGGGAAAAGAAATTACAAACTGGGCTAGAATATTTCTGTTACTGACATTTATCTGATTCATCAGTTACCCGAGCAATATTAACGATGAACGCCCCGTCGCGATATCTACGTCGTCAGGGACACGACGCTCGGCGAGGATAAAGGATAGAGTTATCTTCAATTGTTTCCACGAGACAACGGCCACTCGTGTCTGCCGCCACGCAATCCACCTGTATATATTTCTTTTGGTGTATACTGCGTGCGGCTTCAAAGCTCCTGTAGCTGTTTGGCTTTTCATCTTATCCGATCATCCCGTGATAAATCACGTTTCGTTCGTAGAAACAGTTGACGAGGAATGAATGTTGAAGTGTATGTATAAGCTGTTAGTGTAGAAAAATGGGCGATCTTTTTTTCCCAAAGGGCGATAACTCTCCAACCTGTCGCTTCCGGTCTGCGCTGCGACAGCTCGTGGGATGGAGTGAGTGATTTGGGTGTAACGTTGTTTTAAACAGTATTGTAGATATATCAGCTAGTTCTGTGCACATAAGGATAACCAAGTGACTCAGGTCGAAAACCTTTAACACTTTGGTGAAACCCCTTAATCCCTAGGCCGCATCATAGTAAAAGACGTCAAATTCTTGTTGTTACCCTGCCTGGCACTCGGCAAAAACAAGAACTGGTCGGCTCGGAGTCCATATACTGTGTCTGAATGGGGCGTTCATGTTAAACTGCGGCACGGTATCTCAGTGGGCAAACATATATATATATAAAATCGGCAAAAGTTCGGACGAGTACAATCAGCCACACCGTGCTTCCACCAAGTCAGCGACCCTGACCACCCGATCCCGTTAGTCGCCTCTTACGACAAGCAAACGCAAAATAAGTGCAATAATCTTGGACGCGACATTAAACCACATTTCACCTCACCTCACCTCACCTCACTAAACGCAGTGACATCTTTTCCATGCACACTTTGAACTTGTCGAGATAATCATCCCATACATGCACGTGACATATCATTACACAGACTGGGCCCATGTCTACATGCAAGTCCTCCACGTATTACCTGAACTGGGCATCGTCTATTCATATCACAATACAAGTTGTTACCTGGCGGTGGCGCATTTTTACAAGAAAACCAGTTAACGTGCGCTACAAGCGCTAAATCACACGTTATCGACACATAAATCACAGAGTAATGACAGATAAGCTAGCTCTTCACACATCGGTGGCCGGTTTTCTCATGGTACAAGCAAGTCAATACCAAGGCCTTTGTCGGGGCGGTGCCGTCGCACTGTTAGGTGATACTGTTTAACGTCTCAAACTTGATACTGTACACGGACCAATTAACCTTACAGGTCTAGCATTATGGAGTGAGTCACTATCTCCTAATTGCAGAGTTCCGTTGATAAAGGGGGCAAACCAACTCACGTGATAATGAATGTGATCGCCAAAGTCTGCTCAACTTCTGGACTAGACTAACACCTAATCTCTGAAATGAACATACCTCACAGGAAAAAAATAGTTGTTTTATTATTGTAATAAAATATAACGAAATGGAGCCCAGAGACTTTCATTTTCAGATTCTGCAGTAATCTAGACTTGCCCACAATTATAGACTTGCATGGGCTGTTTTACATGTATATTTGTTTCAGGGTCTGTATGACAGGACCTAGTGGTTAAAGCGTTCGCTCGTCACGCCAAAGACCCGGGTTCGATTCCCGACATGGGTACAATGTGTGAAGCCCATTTCTGGTGTCCCCCGTCGTGATATTGCTAGCTTATTGTTAAAAGCGGCGTAAAACCATACTCACTGTATGCAAGGTAGCCCAAAATATCTGAGTAGTGGCTCATGCGCCCTGAGAAATGTAACTTAATCGCTCACTCAAGATTGCTTCATTGAAAGAGTGGTGAAATGCAATACCCTACCCGTCTCCACAAACTTACCTTTGCGCTAAAACGACCATAACACCCATACTATAACATATAATTACGACTGCCGTCGCGCTAAGATAACTTTCTTGAACACGTCCACAAACCGTACCACTGCACCTATTGGAAGCCCAGAGGGTTATGCTACAGTCGCCACGTTAAGAAGGCTTCATACACAGAAGGAGACCCAGGTCACCAAGAAAAGGTTTATCGCAAACTCAAGGACCACTTTAAACATAATAAACCGGAAGTAAAAAAAAATGTGCGAAGGCGATTTGCCCTGAAGATGACAACGTTTGTTTGTTCACGTGCAGCGCAGACGATCTGGGTTTGATTCCCAGTGAAGACGATACTAATTTGTTAAAGCACAATAATTTGCTGTTCTGTGCCCCGTTCCACAAAGCGATCTCAGTGCTAAGTTGGCCGTAACTCCCATACTTTATCATAGGCGTACGATCAACGTAGCACTAAGATCGCTTTGTGGAACGGGGCCCTGGTCCTCAAATCGGGAGAGGCCTATCATAACCACCGTGAATTCCTTAATTATAGGTCTTAGCCTAAAGTGACATCTTCGCAGGGTCGTTTCTTTGCACTACCCTACAGACTCACACGTTCCCACACCCGAACCCAGCGTTCCATTTCACCTGAGCAATTGCCTGTCGCCTGTAAACTCCATTATTACAGCCTGTTGATTTTCTGGTTTCAGGTTTACCGTCTGTAATCTGACTTACCCAAACTGCCTTGCACGTCACTACAATATTATTTGTTTGTTTGTTTGTTGTTTAACGCCGCTCTCAGCAATATTCCAGCTATATGACGGCGATCTGTAAATAATCGAGTCTGGACCAGACAATCCAGTGATTAATATCATGAGCATCGATCCACGCAATTGGGATGCGATAACATGCATCAACCAAGTCGGCGAGTCTGACCACCCGATCCCGCACTACAATATTAAATCCACAACATTTTTCAGATATAAAAAAGGATAAAACCAAAATATTGTTTGTTGTGTAACGGCGCATCACCAATATTCCAACTATATGACGGCGATCTGTAAATAATCGAGTCTGGATCAGACAATCCAGTGACTGACATCATGAGCATCGATCCACGCAATTGGGATACGATGACATGCATCAACCAAGTCAGCGAGCCTGACCACCCGATCCCGTTAGTTGCATCTTACCACAAGCGTCGTCACCTTTTATGGCAAGCATTGGTTGCTGAAGACATATGTATAACCCTGATCTTCACGGGCCCAGAATATTGAGAGTAATGGATCATTGTAACAGTAGGATTACTTTAACACTAAAGTCTTCAGGACATTAACAAAGGTGGGTGCACACTATACCAGCCACAGAGTGAACAAAGACACAGGCTGGTACGCGAGGTGTCCGAAGAAAATGATGCATGCACCCAACTGCAACCCCTTGGGTCCGTCAGTGCTAATGATATCCCATAAACTAAAAATACTGATTCGATTTCTTTTAAATGGGAGGAGCACATCCTTTTTTAAAAGGGAGGTGCACCTGAAATAAAAAATTGCAATTAACTACTAGGTGACCCAGTTTGTGTTGGTAAGCCAAAAAATTGTCAAGTTTTTTTAATACCCAAATAATTCAGTTGTTGATGTAAAACTAACTAAAACGCTTCATGTGAGGGTGGGGTGTAGGGGTGGGGAAGGGGTTGATGGTTAAACTTATAAAGTGTACTGAGTGACCTAAACTACAAGAATTTGCTACAATCAGACATACAAGGGACCTGAAAGACCCTTCACCAGTGTCAGAGATAGGCTGTAACATATCTGCCTATACCCTGCACAATAGCAACTTTTGTCACAACCACTGGAAAGCAAGTGAATTCAGAGGACAATTATTTTAGGGACTCAATTTAAGGTGAAAAATTGAGGAGGATGAATTATTCATGAAATATAGCTAGCTTTTGCTATGCTTTTAAGAGTGAAAGTAATATCCTGTCATTATACTCTACCAAAAGGCAAATAAGATCAAAATATGGCTTGAATAGCTTTCTTCAATATACACAACAAAGACACCCCTGTTCCACTGGAGATGTTGATAATAATAACCACAGCACAAACAGTCTTACATCATTCTGCCCCTATGAAAGAAGTAGGTTGGTTTATCATAACAGGCTGTTTCTTACATTAATATCTATGTCATACTGTCCCGAACATTTCATGGCAAAACAGACAGTTTGAACAAAATTCCCACAGAAACAAACAAAATACAAAGACACCTTGTTTTATACATGATTTTATTCCACACGAGCGAACAGGAGACATACAACAAGATGAGATTTAAAACATCACCGAGCAGACACCTGCACAGGTAATATGCTACCTGTCACCTGACCCCAATGCTACCCCAACCCCAACGAAAATGCACCCCGATACTGATACCCTTCCCTACCTACCCATATTGTTTCAATACTGACAGTGCGTTCCACACTACCAAAAGGGGTATTATTACATCTGCTGATAACTACTCTATGAACTCAAGGGAAAAGGCAGTTCACAATGTGATAACTGTATTGCTGTGAAGGTAATTGAACAGTTGTTGGTTGGTTACATCTGCAAGTTGTAGATACCTATCGGAATGAAACTTTTTTTTATGGAAGACATCTGCTTTTAATTGTACATTTTGAATACAAAGTGAGTATGCCTGATCAGTTTGTTTAAAATTCATTTTTTAGCTCACATGACTTTGACTTGACTTAAAAAAGATTTTGTGTCACAGCATGTTCTCTGTCCAGTTTTTGACATCACCTCTGAAACTACAAGACCTACGAAGCAACAACTCTTATATCACAGTATATTTCTGCTAACCCTAGGAGGTACATAGGATCTCAAAGGGAGCACATTTTCACTTGCAAGGTACTGGACAGGCTTTGTGTGAGTTAGTGATGTACATATTTTCCCGGGTACATGAACATAACTGGCATTTAATTACTTTCAAATATTTACAGATCTTTCAAAACGTTTGTTTGAAATATAATACTGACAACATATTTCAAATTAACTATCACGTCTCATTCACAATTTGATTTTTACAACTGATTTCATGGTTCTCCAAACTCATGAAACATATCTGGCTCAAATCATTCAGTGATTTCAGAGCGAATTGTAACAAACAAACCACATGATGAAATAGTCAGGTTTTCTAACACAAATATATTCTGAACACTTGAGAAATTAAAATCTCAATTCCTCTAATTACAGCTAAAAGCAAATTCTAAACTGGACACAAATTGTTGAAAGAATAAATAGAAAACCCCACATAGATTTTAACATCTCATTGCATGAAAAGCAATATTCAAGTAGGATTTGATCGAATTTAATAATGCGTAAAGGCCTTTTCAAGGCAGATTTGAATTAAAAGCTATTTCAAGTCCAGACTGCCAGTTTTAGTTCTTTTCAAGCGTGGGAAAACCTTGAACTTCTAGTTCTAGAATGGAAATGAGATTCTACCATGTAGTACTATCAATTAAAGTCTTTTCAGTACATATCTCCCACACAATTTCTCATTTTGTTTTCAAAATCATCTTATTAAAAATTACCTATCTGCAAATATTCCTCTAACATCATTACATGTACAAGCATTGTAATAAAAAATGAAAAACATAAAAACTAAACCAGTCACCTTACTGTGACCATGGTCTGAACAGGCCGACTGTTTACACATAAACATGGTACATTTGACCCTGTGTGGTAACCCTATCGGGACTGTGCACTCCATCCTCCCATGATGAAGTGCTGTAACCGTGGGCGACAGGTCCCGTGAGGCGTGAATATGGAGCAGGTAGTTTGTGTCTGTTTCTGTGTAGCACCTCCTTGTCAAGCCACCATTACTCATGCTCCTCTGTCAACACCCACATGCATGGATGTTGTACTGACATCCACGTACAAAGGTGCAGCCAATTTATCTGAGCAGCAAGTGGATCTGCAGACATTGTTGTCCTGAAATGCTAATTGGTTCTGTGTCGAATTGTTCGCTTTTCAGAAATGCTACTTGTTTTTATCAAACTGCTTGCTATTCAGACAGTGAACTACAATGTGCTAACAGAATGCATGGCTGATTTTTATGATATTGCATTCCATGTCGCCCTTAAAATTCAACCCTGTTTGACAAATACACTGGTCCACTGGACAAATACTAGTAAACATCAACCAGGTCCAGTAATATCAATGGTCTGAGTGGCCATATGAAAATTTTAAAAGTTTGTTGTTTACTTTGTCCAACTTTAACAGAATGAATAAACAGACATTACTACGATTAATATTCGGTGGGGTGTAGTATAGAAATTCTTAAAATTTGTTGGGCAGTTATCCAGCAAATGTTTGTGAAACAAGGGATTTTTCAGTGACACGGATCCTAATGTTTACTTGAAATAAAGAGAGTATTCCGACTCTGCTGTGTGTGTGTTTTTATGCATCTGTCCTATCACCAGCTCTCAATATTATTACTTTTAATCTAATTTGAAAATCAACAGTCAAATTCAAGAGAAGCAGACATAACTGTCAACATTCCAGTTAAAGGTTTCTACACTTTCATTCACCATCAATGAAAATTATTTCAAAACTTTTGAGATAAATGATCCAGGAGGTGAGGTGAAATGGGGTTTAACGTCGCATCCAAGATTATTGCACTTATATAGCGACAAATGATCCAGGAAAATTGCAAGGTAGGGAGAACTAGAATAGTGACATGAATACCTCCTGAACCATGAACAAGGCTTGTAAGTCAAACATCTCACCGAGACCATAGCCTTCTCGCATTAGGGCCGACACATCACTGCATATTCAGGCCTGGCATGTTTATCTAACAAAGTGAGCCATTATTCTACCATCTCCCTGTGAAAGTCACCTCGCTGCTGTACACATACGTACTGAATCACATGGCTCTTGAATGTCAAGTCACACCTTGATTTAGTACCATCTACAAAGCAGGAACAGGTCTCATTGAAATCCGTATTTCAAGCACCGTGACCTTCACATGACAATCATACAACCTACACATTCATGTGTGGCATGTTAAACAGCTGACCTACTTTCACAGCAGTGAAAAACCCTACAGTGACATGCAGTTTCAACTGGCTCCCCAAACCATCTGAAGCAACAGGTGTCCCAGGGTGAAGCCAACCCTGTGTTGGATGTCCTTTTGTTCTGAGTGTCCCGTGGTCAACAGAGTGTGACCGCTGGGCTGTAATAGCCTGGCTGATGACACTGTTTGCTGCACAGGTGGCAAGCAGTCATGCGTCACGTCCTGTGACAGTCACACCGCAGTAGTGAGACAAGTTCTGCAACTTTGTCAAGTCCCACAGCACAATGACAGACTGGAAATGTTCAAAAATCCACCCTCCTACATGTAGTGTTAGAGAAATATTGGCAAACAAACCCATCCTGTTCAACATAATTATTTTACATTTTAATCAAACCTATAACCTCATAATTAGGGTGATTTTTTCAGATTTAATATTCTAATAATTTGTTTATTAAACCCCATTTTGCAAAACAATACCAATAGATAAAATCGACATAATCTGGATCCATGCTCAAATGGAATTAAAAAACCGGAGACACACCTGAAATTCAAAGTCATTCAAACACCTGTTTAGAAGTCCCAATAAGAAACACCCATAGTAAAACATCAGCAATAAATCGGGATAGGAATGCGACTGTCCCAAATGTTATTCTATTAGAAGTGCAAAGACAGCACGTCCAGACACATCTAGGTGATAAGACCCCACCCCTTCCCTTCCCTCTCCAATCCCACAACTATACACTCCACAATTCATAGTCCCTGTATATAAGTATACGAGGTTGACTTAATCTTATCAGTTGCTTGATAACTGGGTACGTCCACAGCATCATAAATCACATCTTGTTCAGCCTGTGTCACTGATGTAGGTCAAATCAATAGCCTCCCTGCGGGATGGCGTGACTTGTCTGTCTTCAGTCACATTCTTCGATGGTATAGATGACAATTAAACACATATATGAGAAGGAGTTGCTTTCAACCTGGTTTTCATAAGGAATGTCATACTGACAAAAACAGTTACTACACTTTTTATGCATGTACATTACACATAAGACTGTTGATACACCTCTGATTATAAAAGATTTACCCCAGCTCTCATACTGTTCATATTCTACAAGTCCTCAATATCTGACAGCAACAATGACGTTTGACTGTCACTAGAAACATTTTGACAGTCGCTAGTAATACTGGACGAATGAACACTGCTGGCTGACATACATTGCTGAAACTCGAAATATAGCTTTTCAATACAGAAAATCATTTCTTCAATTTAACATCTTTTAATGGAGACATATTTTCATATCTGAGACCCAGAACGCCTTAAAACAACTTATTTGTCAAAGTAACCTTGAATGTCTTGAACATTGAACCTGCAGGTAAAGGGAGATAATCTTTAAATATATTCAGCTATCATAAGTTTGTTTCTAAGGTTTGGGGATCCATGTTCAAATCCTGATTTCGGATTTTGTAATACTGTTTGTTTGCTATTGTTTAAGCATAAAAAACATAAAACTCAGGGTATTTTTTCAGTTTTCTGGCAAAAGGAAAGGAAAATCATTCCCATGTTGGCACTTACAGTCCCAGCAGACCATCGCTCCTGCAAGTCCTCTAATACAAGAGTGTGCGAGTGAGTTTTACATGTGCTCTTGGCAAAATTCACAGAACAGCTTATCTTTACAGTCACCAGAAGGATCAAAGTCGTTATTGCATTAAAACACAACCCATGTGGGGATGACAACTACTAAACACTGAAAACTGATTAAAACATATATTGTGTAAGCATCTAAATAAAATCTCAGGACATATTACCCCCAATAGGGGGAAACACAAACAGTGTTTCTTGTTAGTTAATTGTTCTTTTAACAACTTTGAGCAAACTGGAACAGCAGACCTTCTGATGTAGAAAGTACCAATTGATGTTTCAGCCACAAAACTTTAACAAGCTTTGTTAAACTGATGTTTGGTCACCAAAGAACAATGTACAGTACTCAACCAATCAACTATTTACTATCAAACTCATCCCAACAGTAGAAAACATTACAATAACCATGGTAACAGCCAGTTCCTGATTCTTACGCCCCTGATATATCCCAAAGGAAGGTGTGTACTGCGGTTCCTGCTCGGTGATCACCCCGCCTTCTCTAGTCAACAACATATAGAGGAGTAATGTAAACAAAATGTACAAAAACCAGAATGAATTCTCATGTCTTCCTGAATATCTGGAATTCATAGACGGATTGTTATATTGAATGAGGATGACACAAAACACACAACTGTTGCATGCTACAAACTCGGGTGATTTCAGTCTGTTGTAATGACCTTGATGAAATGGGATGTGTAGGTGGTTTGTCCGATAACCGTTCATTTACCAGATGATGAAAATAATGAAGACTTCATTCTCACACATGTTTGGATGTTGAGTAATGGAAGCATGATTAGCTAGATGTAAAAAGTGTATGCCCAAGGATGAGAATGGATATTTTCCTTTTCAGCTGAAACTTATTTTCAATAGAGCGCGGTTCATAAATTCGGGATGTTTTTTTGAGGAAGCAATCAGATTTTAACAAATTTGTGGTAACCGGTACTAAAATTTGAGGATCCGCGGAGGATTCTCACCACTGTATACCGATTCCATAATTTCTGTTCTCGTTACCATTTCACTGTAAAATTAACATTTGTACACTGAAAATCCAATATCTCACATCTTCACAGCATGTCTGTGATATGGAAGAAAATTTACTATGAATTTTCAGACACACTGCCTTTGAAAGACTTAACTTCTATTAAACTTACGAAGTCTCAAATGTTACTAGACATCACTGATTGAGTGAGTTAGCTTGGTTTTTTGCCACTTTGAAAATGATTCCAGCTGGATATTCAAAATGAGCTTCACATACTGAACATCTAAGGAATTGAACCAGGGCCTTCAGCATGATGAGCTTACACTTGAACCACTGGGCTACCCCATTGAATATGAAACTGAATGGAAAAGAATTGCGCTTCATTTTGGAAGCTTCCTCGATTCCTAAATATTGAAATCCCATAAAAATCCTTCAATGAGACCAGCACCTCTCGTGCAATGACGATCCGAGTTTGCAGCACGCATACAGAGTAAACAAGCAGATGACTGTTGAATTGTTGAATGAGCGGTGTGATTAGACCTCATCTACGTCCTCCCCCGTCTCCAGTCGAGTCACTTGCTCCACACCATTTCTCACAGGTTTCATCTCCGTGGCGACCAGAGGAGCGTCACTGTCGCCATGTGAGGTCACTGCCGTCTTGTCGGGCAAACTTAACGAGTCTTCAGCACCATTGTCCTCCTCTGTCTTGGAGTTCGTCGTCGTCACCGGAGGAGGAGGAGGACTCCAGGCCTCGTTAGACGTAGGGTCCGTGTGGTCGGGACAGCTAGTGCTATCTGCTGACAGAACACCAGAATTGACACCGTGGCTATTAGCTTGTGTAGTTCTTTCAGTGCTGGCCCATTTTGCCTCCCCAGAATCACAGCCCATCTCCTCCTCTTCTTCCTCGTCCTCCACGGTGTCCTTACCACCCACACTGTCACTACAGTTGATCTGTGCAGAGTCTGTGTCCATGGCCTCCACTTCATCGTGGGAACTCTCTGGACATGTGTGATTGGTCAGGTCTTTGCCTAATGATGGAGACTGAGACCTTACCTCAGTTACATCTGTAGTCTCTTGTTTAGCAGGGCTGGGATCATTGTCCCCAGGCTGGGTAGTCTCTGGTTTGGGACTGACTGGTGTATGATTAAGTACCTGCTTACCCCCATTAGCAGCTGGAGGAGGGGGCTCCTTGAGCTGCTGTGTGCTGCTTATAGTCCTCAGCTGCTCATTCTCTGTCTGTAGTTTTGCTGCTTGCTCCTTAGTCTCTTTTAGCTGTGTCTGTAGTTCATATATCAAACTCTGCATGCCCTCCACATCTTCCTCGAGGTCTCCCACAAACTCGTCCAACTCTGGGGGAATAAACGGACATCAATGTTATCAAAATCAGCTCTTACAAACTGTTGGCTCTGCAATATTCCAGCTATATGACAACAGTCTTTAAATAATTGAGTGTGGACCAGACAACACAGAGACTCCATCATGAGCATCCATCTACGCAATTGGGATTCGATGACATGCGATAACAAAGTCTGCAAGCGCGAAGACCCGACCCTATTAGTTGCCTCTTACAACCAGTACAAGTTCCCGACTGATTGTAACCAGGCTCTTCACAGGGGGATTTCAAATAGTACTCAAATTATATATGCCATTTAGTGCGAGTGAGATGGATTAAATGCATTTTAAACATTTTTTCAGTTATATCTGGGCATGTTATATCAGATTGATGTGGGAGCAAAGCCAGAAGTCATGCAGGTTCTAGATGTTTACCACTTTGGTAAAATCCACAAGCACGGGCATAGGCATAGTGCTGTTGTTCGTTGGTCTGTCGTTTAATGCCACACTCAGCAATATTCCAGCTATATGACGGCAATCGGTAAATAATCAACAGTGATTGATATCATTAGCATCGATCCACACAATTGGGATACAATGACATGCATTAACAAAGTCAGCAAGCCTGATCACCCGATCCAGTTAGATACCCGTTTAAACGAAAACAGATCTTCATGGGTAGCATGTTCCTGAACAAACAAGGAATCATGATAAGGCCGAATGGAAAATTTGAACCCATGATCATTCGGCTCTGGCAAGACTATGAGAATAACTTTCATAGAGCAAATCGCCATGCCAGCCCCTTGTCCATCTGTGCCCAATAAACTATAGCCAAAAGTAACTGTGATCATGTTCTTATTTACCCCATCATAATTTTTGGGAGGCAAGGTAACTAAAAACATCTATTTCTTAGAAGACTCTCGTGTACTTATATTTAATTTGGATCCATGGGCTGTAGTTTAAAGATTATTTCTTGTTCTAAAACAGTGAGTGAGTGAGTGAGTTGGGTTTAACGCCGCTTTTTACAGTATTCCAGTTATATCACGGCGTGTCAGCTTAATGTGGGAGGAAAGCCCGAAGTGATGCAGGTCTCAGACGTTTACCACTTCGGTGAAACCCACGAACACGGGTATGGTGCTGACAAACCTAGAAACATAATCGGGGCGAACCGGGATTCAAACCCACAATCATAGGTTTCTGGCGTACCCAAGGGACGCAACTCTGCACAGCGAATCGCGGCGCCTTAGACGACTGGGCCACCTGTGCCCCCTTGTTCTAAAACAAAATGAAACAATAGCAACATAATTTATAACGGCCACCTGTGCCCCCTTGTTCTAAAACAAAATGAAACAATAGCAACATAATTTACAACGGCAGTTAACAAAACCGGAACTAACTTCAGTCGCAATCTTGACATACCTTCTTGATTTTTCTTCATTTCTGTAACTAGAGTTTTCTGTAGTGCTATTTCCCCCTCTAACTTGGCGGTCCTTCCTGAGGCTATCATCTTGCCTAACCCCTCATTTTCCTGTAGCAACATGCGACACCTGGCCATAAGTCGCTTGCCTGTTTGACTGCAACAGCAACATATTAGGTTGTCATGGCGACAAGAAGGCGCAAGACTCGGGTTCACAATATCATGACAATTGTCTAAAACAAGTTTTAATAATTCCGACATTTGAGTCTTCTCCGTCTCTTGTTCATACAAACCTTGGAGATGGTCTCTGAAGTACGAATGGTGGAGATTAACAGCCAAATTTGCTATCAATCCTCACTGGCCGATAACTTTTGAAGAATTATCCGTAAATTGATGATAATAATGTCCTACTGCCTTTGACAACCTGAGCAATGTGTGTTGTTTCTTTTGAGTATGAATCATTTGTAACCTGATTCAATGACAGAAAATCGGTCAATCTGAAATCTCTGGCGTGTTGAGACTGCATGCAATTTGGGGTGGCAAATATGACAATGCACAGGACAGTTGACAAATGATGAGTTGCAAGGACTTTTCCAAGGATGTGATTGCATATTCAGTAAAGCCTTTCAGTAAACTTATGAAAAATGAAAACTAGCATATCTCCTGGCATCAGCTACAGCCAAGACATGAAAGTTTCTCTCTCTTAGCAAGGGAGCTGGGTTGTAACGCTGCTGTGAACAGTATTTCATTAATATCACAGCATGACAGCTTATTGTCAGGAGGACCAAAGCAAAACACGTCAAACACTTTGGTGAAAGCCAGGAGCATGGGTACTTACAAACCAGGGATCATAATCTGTCCAAATCATAAAAAACAAATGATCAGTGGATCCATGGAGGTAAGGGATGCAACTCTGCCCAGCAAATGGTACTCTAGGCCATCCGTTGCCTCTAGTCTCTTGACATCTGTTCTAACCTCTGCATCAGTAAAAGTCCAGTTTCCACCCTTGCCGAACTAGGCTGGAATTTCTGGGCTCGTTCATAGAGCCACCAGTGGTCATTACAAGTCATGTCCCGTCTATGTCCCTCCTATTGACCAATCAGATTCCACCCCTCATATAACCTGCATTTGCTTCAAACAAAATGGTGGCCCAGTCAAGATGATGAGATTGATAATCAAAATCTGCATTGTAAAAGAACGGGTCTTACTTTGCAAAAGCGCATCAAATAACGCGAGCACCTTGATTACAAACATGAAAAGATTTGGAAAATATATGTTGATGTCGATTTGGCGGTACACATGCTCTGCTCTGATTGGACTATGCATAGACTCTTGAAGTCAAGCCAAATTATAACTCCATATATTCAAGCTTAGTTTGGCAAGGGTGGAAAGTGGACTATCATACTCGGGTATTGCAAAGTGTTCTGGAGACTGAGACTGGTACTCTCTAATTCAGTTTCCCACAAGAATTACAATCAATTTTTTTGGATTTCACCCCTTTGAAAAAAAAAACCAGCACGTTTTTTCTTAGGAGAGGGAGAGCGTGATTGCATGAGCGAGAGTTGTGAAACGATGAAGTCAGCAATATCCCAGCTACATCACTGCTGTCTGTAAAGAAATAAGTCTGGACAAAGCAAACCAGTGACTGATAGCATGAGCACTGACTGATCCAACATGGCACAGTGTCATACAATCAGCCAAGTCACAAAGCCTCACCACTCCATCCACTAAATCTAAAGACCAAGGTTACTGGGGACTAGTTCTACCCCAAAAGAACCCATATTCTAATCAATCCACCCACCCACCAACCAACCACCTCAGGGATTACAGGGCTGTGTCCTCTGCTTACAAGGTGTGACATTAACAACGTTGGTAGTTTCATTGTCATCTTTTACAATGTTTGCTTAGCATGTAACAGAATTCACTGGGGTGTAATATCGGAAGAGAAATGAAAGACTTAATGTTCTTTTAAGCTGCATTCAGCGGAATTCCAGCAATATCACGGATGTAAATAAAAGCTAAAATAGACAAACTAACAAATTGAATGGTCACCCATTGGTTCATAGTGTGAATAATGATCCAATCTGGGTGCCCTGCCCACTCAATCAGGTAACCCAATGTGACCTTCTGATCCTCTTTTTCTGAAGGTAAGCAGGGACAGGCATCGAGAAGGGAGTGGATGTTGAAGGGAGTGGATGTGGAAGGGAGTGGATGTGGAAGGGAGTGGATGTGGAAAGGAGTGGATGTGGAAGGGAGAGGAAGTGGAAGGGAGTGGCTATTTCTAGCATTTTTTAACCCAACAAACAAAAATGTTTAAAAATAACCAGGCATGGCTTAATGATCAACAAAAGACATAAGCTCACCAGACTCTGTTCAATGAGCAACAACACCACTTAGCATTGGTTTACAAAAACTCAAACAACTAGACCAAATACAAAATGGACAGTGACAATTATGCCTCAATTCGAACAACTTGAGAAATTAGCATACCACTCATAGCGTATACCACTCTTTTGACAGGAATATTTTTGTGAATCTCCACATGGGGACTGAATTTTGATGGTGAAAATTGTATTGAGATGCTTTTAACAGTATTCAAATTCACCAAAACAACTATTTTTTATAGCTTTATTTTAAATCAAAATGAACATAAAAACAGTTCCTGTAGCAACTGTGATGTTTTGTAGCAGAACATCACAGTTTCCCAAAGTTGAGTAGTATACTTCATAAGCTATACAGTGTGACCATTACCATTAAAACAGCAGATGACTTGGTTTTTTTCTCTTTGGAGAGGTGAGTGAGTGGGTTGGGTTTAACGCCGCCTTTAACAGTATTCGAGTTATATCACGGCGTGTTAGCTTAATGTAGGAGGAAAGCCCAAAGTGATGCAGGTCTCAGACGTTTACCACTTCGGTGAAACCCACGAGCACGGGTATGGTGCTGACAGACCTAGAAACATAAACGGGGCCAACCGGGATAAGAACCCACAAACAGGTTTCTGGCGTGCCCAAGGGACGCAACTCTGCACAGCGAATCGCGGCGCCTTAGACGACTGGGCCACCCGTGCACCCTCTCTTTGGAGTAATAACAGCACATAATGAATACTGACAATTACACATCAAAACCACCCAATCATCAATTTGTCTAACAAAGGAACCTTAAGGATTAAATCGTGCATGGTTTAAAGCTTTTCCAGTAAAACATCGTCTAAAATGCCAAACTACTAAATCCAGCTTGTCCACGCTTCAAATCCTCTAAGAACCTGTTCATTAGGTAATCACAGTTTCTACCACGCTGAAAAGTCTTATAGGAAGACAAAGAGCTGTGATCAACTGCTCCATTCCAGCTAATACACATTTTCCACACACTGATTCACATTGTGGAGATTCAACAAGCTGAAGTGTTTCTTCTTCTCCTCTTCCTCCTTCTCTTCCTCATCTTTTGCTGTTACAAGCCTCTTCTTCCATGAACCGAAGGTCTCAGCATCCACCATATATTATACAGACTAATATACACTTCACTACAATAGCTTACAGGGTCGAATTCGGATACCTTACCACTACAGAACAAGCATGAGCAAAATCAAGATAACCTTAAATCTGTAGTGATACATTAAACATTTTATTCAAAAGAATATGAGTGAGTGAACACTGTTCAATACCATAACCCTATATTCCGGCCATGGTAAATAATCCAACAAACAGTCCTGGCCCTGTTCCACAAGTGATTGTAGCCCTAAGCTGATCGTAACTACCGCACTTTAACGCTAGTCCTAGTGCCAAGATTGCTGTGTGGAACGAAACCAGACTCCACTTACACAAAGCAATCCTGGCGCTACGATGATTGTAACTCCAACGTTCAAACAAAGACTTACGATAGTCGTAACACGAAGATTGTTCTGTGCATGTGACCCAAGGAAAGAAAGCATCAGTGATCCATACGACCTGGGTGCCGTTGTACAAAGCGATCTTAGCGCTAAGGTGATCGTAACTCCCATACCTTAACATAGACTTACGAGAGTCGTAGTGCCAAGTTTGTTTAGTACAAGGGCACCAAGGGCAAGATAACGTAATCAGTCATCTCATAGAGCCCCCACCACTTTTAACAGTATTCCAGTCATTTCATGTCGTGTCAGCTTAATTATGGAGGAAAGCTCGAAGTGATGCAGGTCTCAGACGTTTACCACTTTGGTGAAACCCATGAGCACGGGTATGGTGCTGACAAACCTAGAAACATAATCAGGGTTAACCAGGATTCAAGCCCATGATCATAGGTTAATGGCATGCCCAAGGGATGCAACTCTGTACAGCGAATTGCAGCACATAAGATGACTAGGCCACCAGTGCCTCATGACACATCAGAAGCAAAGCTATGGTGACAATTGGGTCCAGTGTATCTAAAATGGATATATAATTCACTGAATAATTAAGCATGCACTACTGACTGCGAATTCAAAACATCAAACTCTCATTACACACGTTCAGAAAAATGTTTGTGCCACAAAATAATCAAAATCTTAAATGTTGTCATGTGTTTAGTATTTATGAAACTGGTCATGTCAGTCTTACAGTAAAAATCACTGTATGCACAATGCTATCGTGGTGAATATGTTGGTTTGAAGGCAGAGGCCCAAAAAATATAAAGAGTGCATATTTAGTTTATTTTTTCCCCATTTTTCATTTTTTCTAGCATTTAACCAGTTTAAAAACTACAATCTTGATACAAGCTGATGCCAAACTCCCATCAACAAGTATCACAGAATCTCATCCTTTGGGCATTTCTACTCCTATAATATCTATCCTTAACACAATTGGTTCTCAGGCATAAAATGAATTTTGACATCTTGGGCTACATTTTTCAATGTATCAGTTTACTTATGAGTGAGTGATTCAGTTTGGTTTAACACCACTTTGAGCAGTATTTCAGTTATATCACTAAATGTAAGCTAGAATTTTGAGTAAAATCCCAATTGAAAAGACGTTTACCAATTTAGTAACACCCACAAGAACTGACTTTGGTAACACCCACAGGAACAGATATGGTGCCAACAACCTAAAAACAATCAAGGACAACAGAGATTTGAACCCACATTCACAGGTCGCTACCAAGTCTAAGGGACGTAACTCTGCATTTTCGCAGAAAATTGCATCATCTTAGACGACCTGGACCCCCAACTGATGTAAGATGGGTGTTGACCTTCTGATCTCTGGGAAATAGACAATTTGTTCACATTCCATTCATAAAATATGACAGTACTAGTCTGACCTTTACCTGCTATTTACAATATGGCTAAAATAATACCGATGCGATGTTGAATTTTAACTCACTCACTTTAGCTGTCAATAGCTGTCATCATGTCAATAGATGTAACGTACAGAAAACAAAAAGTTATTGCAAAAATATGAAAGGAAACAATGTCAGAGCTAATGGTTCTTTGGAATAACGTTCAGGATAAAAAGGTTTAGTTTGTATTCAGGTCTTTAAAATCGGATCATCTACTCAGATTCAATACCCCTCTACATCATCGATAAGAGGTGGCATCAGGCACATCAGGTGAGTGTCTTGAAATGTCTTGATACAAGCAAGCATAGCATTCAGAGCAGCATTCTGCATGTAAACGGGCAGTTCCAAATGGAGAATGATAAAGAACACTGCATGGAGCAGATACCTTACAATCTGTTGTTTGAACCCAATGTCATCTACTGGCCTACCAAAGAACACCAGCAGAGAGCAACCAAACTATCGTATATGTGCACACTTTAAATAGAAATAGCCACACAAATTACAAACAAGACACAACCTCCATAGAGTTTGCATTGTAATGATTATAACCTGCCACATTTTAAATAGAACCAAACATAGAAAATAATGCAGACCGCAAGAAACTGCGCACAAACTCAGTTTGCAGTGATCTCCATTGAAACTTTGGCAGGTTTTAATCATTACGATGCACACTTTATGGAGGTTGTGTCTTGTTTGTAATTTGTGTGGCTCTGAGCTGTTTTTCTTTGGTAGGCCCGATCGACACCCAAAACAGTGTTCTATCATGGGATTGGTTGGTTTGTTGTTTAACACTGCACTCAGCAATATTCCAGCTTTATGACAGCAGTCTGTATATAATCGAGTCTGGACCAGACAATCCAGTGATTAATATCCATGAGCATCGATCCACGCAATTGGGATCAATGACATGCATGCATCAACCAAGTCAGCGAGCCTGACCACCCGATCCCGTTAGTCGCCTGTTACGACAAGCATAGTCGCCTTTTATGGCAAGCATGGGTTGCTGAAGACCTATTCTACTCCGGATCTTCGCGGGTATCTATCATGGGAACATTTGTGTTGTGTCTTTTGTTCAGACAAATCAGGGACAGAGGTGGTCATGAAATTTACTAAGGAACTGACATGACAATAGACTGATGACCACATGAAGAATATAACGAGCGTGAATCATCTTAAATTTTCAACTCTGATGGCTCAAAACCCATGAATACTTCATTTTGTTATGGTGGTCAAAGTTTGCTCATCTGATATGACCTTCTATGGAGGGTTTGTCAGATCCAGATGGAGAGGATTATTAAATCTGAGCAAAGATCTTATTTGAAAGAGGGAGTGAGTTGGTTGTAATGCTGCTTTTAATAGTATTCCAGTAAAATCATGGTGTCAGCAATGCATAATGTAGGTAGCCCATATTGATGCATGTCTTAACGTTTACCACTTTGGTTGAACACACGAGCACGAATATGTTGCTGAAACATACCTCGAAACAATCGGGATGAGCAGGAATTCGAACCCACAATCGTATGTTTCTGGCGTGCCTTAAGGACGCAACTCTGCACAGCGAATTGCGCCACCTTAGACTGGGCCACCAGTGCCCCCTCTTATTTGAGAGAGATTAACCTGAATCAAGACTTCCTGTCTTAATCAAATCTCAGTCTTACCAATTCAATACTTTTCTCTATTCCTTGTCACACTTTGTATATATCTAAAAAACATTCAATATTTTTCTCTATTCCTTGTCACACTTTGTATATACAGTATCTAAAAAACAATCTATCATCAAGAAAAGCAAACTGTTGAACAAATTATATACAAACTTCACATCTGTTTCAAAAAGACAACAGCCAATATACTAAACGCTAAACACTAAACACAGCTCAATGAAAAGCCAAACTTTGTTGGAAAACTAAACATGACCCCATTTGGCTCCTCACCTTTGACCTGCCAGGGTCAGAACAACATTTCCTGCTCACCAGTCAAGCTGTTCATGTGTTACCATGGTTACCCTGGCACTGCTGGAGACATGGACATCACTGCTGCATCAGCAACTCAACATCAGTGTTGTTTAACATCTCAAAATTGTCCATAAACTGTCATCTTTTGTCATATTTGCCAAGAAGTTCCAATTGTCATGCAGTCAAACAACACACCTTGATTTCATCCTCAGTTTACCAGTACTCTTCCTTCAGAGTACTCTCTATTGTTTCCAAACACACTTCAACAGTTTAGTCATATTGAAACATTTATTAAGTGACGTGTGTCCAGACTCTCAACTGTCTTGCTCACTTCATCACATCTTACCTGTTTTCCAAATATTACAAACCTACCACAATTAGTAAACAGCCTTCAAATCTAGATCAGGCCAATACTTTCCCTTCCTCTAATTCCTTGTTCTACTGTTGAAGACTTGCCTTGTAAAGTTTGACCAAAACTGACGTTCTTCTTTGACAAATTATTCCCTTTTCTCATGGAATCTATTGTCCCTATTCTGCGCCAAATTATTTCCTTAACTCACGAAAAAGTGTCCTTAAGATTAAGCTAATTCTACTGTAACATGTACATGTATTTACTGTTACATATGTTACTAAAATGCTAACATGCATGCTTCACTCAGACCTAAAACATGGGCACAAACCCGAAAACCCCAATTTGTCTTATTCGTATATTTAAATGTTTAACTAGTATTTTAAGTAAACAAATAAAAGTAAAAAAATGGTACCAAATACCTGAGGTGGTCATTACTTCAAGGGTCTGTATACACAAGTCTGTTCATCACTCATGAATACATAAGGTCGCTTTGGCTTGGTTTAAGTGAGAGCCCAATGGTCGCACCTGTTACATCACACAATCGGCAATGATTCCCTCCCTTGACATGATGCAGCCTTAGAAATTTGTTTTCTTTAGAACAAGTCCAGAGGGCTTGTGAAAACCATATTTCACTAGTCCTGCTTGAACAAGATAAATATTTTTGCTATGCTTACATTTTCTATCAGTATTATTGTTCCAATTCATAGGAAAACTGAAGCACAGAGAAATGGTTCAAAATCATAGCTCTCAAAAGCTAGAAGATAATAGAGCACCATCATTGTATTTTCACTTGTCCTCAGCACAATTTAGTTGTCTTGGGCTAGTGGGCCAGGATGAATTTAGAAGGGTGATCATATGCAACGTGTCATGTCGTGTGGTGTCTCCTCCACACACTGCTCAATGTCAGGCAATGGTAGTGTTTGCACAAAGTTCAGGGCTCATGCTACTTCATCAGCTGACTAAACGTTGACATGCCACCACATATCGACCCACTGTGTTCACAGGTGATGGAGGACTACAGTGTGTACATACCCGTGAAGAACTGACAATCGATACCTGACAACACATCATAACGATCTTTATTGTTTAATTTCAAGATACTTCCTGTCTGACACAGAGCATCTTGCCATAATTTCAGTGTCACGTAAAAGTAAAACGACAAGAGACACTGGTCTTGCAAACTTCACCAACACACTCATATGTGTATCACGTTCAAAATGTAGCGCTTTGAGCAAGCATTAGGTTGTGGCTTTGGCGCATCATAAATATGCACATCGTTATTATTAAACATTATGCCCTGAAACAGAAGCCAGACATGCAAATAAAAAAAATGCTATGAAAGAGCACCTTCTCACTCCTTCCTCTTCCAAGACCCCGTAGCCGAGTCATTCATATGACTGACCCAGCAAAGTCTCTGCAAATGTGCCCTATTCAGGGATACCTCCTGACCGGCAATGCATCAGCTGGCCATTGCATAAATGTCAGTTACTAAACCAGTCCGTGACATCTTAACCTGGAGTCTACTTACACCTAAAGCATCAGAAATGTTCCTAGAAGTTTATTAGCCAAATAAGCAACGTTTGAGGTCCTTGCTGGCCACATGAACTACAAACAACAGTTGGCGTAAGTCTTTGGACGTTTACAGGATATTACCGTACTGGCGCCGCGATATTGGAGCACTGGAAATTCAAAAAGAAGGTGCAAAGTAAAATAGTCATGACAACAACCAAAGCGGAACCAAGGAGTGCTAACAGCCTAGTGGGATGTTGAACTGGTCGAGAGGCCTGACCACTTGTCCAATGTTGTGACTGACAAAGGATGGGCGTATTGACGGATGGGCGAGAGGCTTCGCGTCGGAGCCAGGGCTGTTGCCCATCGTCCTCGCAACGACTGCCGATGACAGACGATAGGCGATGACAGCCTAACAACTGCCTGGAGCTATCAGCTGGTGTGAAATGTCAGTGTCTTACTGGTCAAGTCGGACCGGCTATCTTACCGGAAACATGTCTATAAAGGTTACGAGAGAGTTTGATATACACCTGTCTGGCGTGAACTTCCAAGCGCTCAGTTCATTTTGTGTTTGCTTCAGTTTTTCTTTGGACTCATCGACTTCTTTTGCCATCCTCTGGAACACAAGATTCAGAGCTGGATCTAGAAGCATGGATCGAAGCTGGGCTGTGCTCTGTGTCTGCGCTTGCTTCATCTCCGAGATCTGGTTCTGGAAAAGAAACACAATTTCAACAGATCTTGTGCCTTATATCAAAATTTTAGACAATGACAATTTCTTTATGCAAGATTTGAAAATTTATAACAATAAGAAAAAGCTTAAATGCTACTCTAAACTAAAATTGTAGGTGCTGAAGAAAACAATTTGATTTATGAATAACGTCTGTTTATTGCTTAATGCAGCACTCAGCAATATTCAAGCCATATGAAGCTGCCTGTAAAACAAGTCTCAAGCCGCCTCGTACAAGAAAAGCATTTTTTTATATACTACTCAACATTTGCAAAGGACCAAAATAGTCATCTTTGGTCAAAGATGTACTTTTCAGCAAAAGTTGAGTGGCATAATTACATCAATTTTTTTCTTTTCTTTTCTTGGATTAATTCCCAGCCATACTCTATGTTGAGACGGCAGGGAGCAAATTCTTATTTTATTCAATTTGAATTTCTTCACAAATCATAGGTACTAAGTAACAACCATCATAGTGGAATGATAGTTTCACATTTTTTTACAAAATTTAAAAAGTACAGAAAATGGCTGACCACAAATGAATTACTTATCCCTTGAAAACCTCATCCATTTTAATCTTTTGTAATAAGAAGGAATAAACATAAGGTAATGATTATCTCATCAAGAACAGTTGACCTTACTAGCAACTAATTATCTATCTTGCTTAAATTACAAAAACACTTATGTAGAATCAACTTGCTGAGGATCAAGAAACGTCCACAACTAAAATGTCTTATTTTAAAATCTAAACACTGATTACTTTTATACGTACCTATCTATTATTTTACAAATACTAATAAAAAAATTATCAGAAATCCGAGGGACTAATATTCATTATGGCACTTATCAACAATCATGTCGAATTCCATGAACTTCCCACCAAAGTCAAAGGGACGTAACTCTTCTGATTTCTATTATCTGTACTTTTAACAAGCCGGTGTAAACAAGAATTACCAAACAGTCTTGTAGCTCCTGTTCCTTATTTGTTAGACGAAGCACCAAAGTATTTTCTCGTCTTGCAGCTTCCATATTTTGCTGCTTTAATTTTTCTTCTGAGCTACGGCCATCGTCATCTTCACCTGAAATGGTTGCATGCAATTATTCTTACAATCACCAACATTCAGGACACATTACTATTGTTAAGTTATTTTAGTGTGTGAAATCATTCTTCTTCTCTAGCTGACATTTTTTAAATTCATGCAAACACTATATTGGTCATAAAATAATACAGAGCAAGATATTTGAAGGGGTGTGTCTTGTGGGAAATAATTAACATGCTTGTTGTTTAACGTCGCACTCAGCAATTATCCAGCTATAATTGAGTCTGGACCAGACAATCCAATGATTGATATCATGAGCATCGATCCACACAATATGGATAGATGACATGCTTCGAGCCGGACCTCCCGATCCCATTAGTCGCCTTTTACGACAAGCATAGTCAGCTTTTACTGCAAGCATGGGTTGCTGAAGACCTATTCTACTCCAGATCTTCACGGGTCGACAGCAGTCTGTAAATAATCGAGTCTGGACCAGACAATCCTGTGATTGACATCATCAGCATCGATCCATGCAATTTGGATACAATGACATGCACAACCAAGTCAGTGAGTACGACCACCCGATCCCGTTAGTCGCCTCTTACGGCAAGCTTGGGTTGCTGAAGACCTATTCCAACCCAGATCTTCACGGGGTTCCAACTATATGATACAATCCTGTAAATAATCCAACCAGGAAAAGACAAACCATCGATTGATATTATGAGCATTGTCGCATGCCATCAACCAAATCACCATCCAATCATTCGGTCCACTTAAGCGCCTCATACAACAATCATAGGTTGTCACCAATTCTAACCCGTAATCCTCGCTTGGGTGTTGCCCAAATGGAAGAGTTCTTACATTTCCAAATGTTAGACATGGGCACAATTATGGTAGTTCAGAGACAAGATAAAAGGTAAGTTGAGGTAAAATGGGGTTCAAGATTATTGCGCTTATATAGCAACATGCATGCATGAGTGTGTGGCTGCTTGTGACAGGCCTAATTCATGCTGGTTGTAAAGGGTTAGCCCACTGAGATACCATGCCGCTGTTTAATATGGATACCAAACTTATATACAGTATACCGAGCTGACAGATCCTTGTTTTATCCCTAAATGTGGAGGGGGCACAGGTGGCCCAGTCGTCTAAGGTGCCACGATTCCCTATGCAGGGTTGCATCCCTTGGGTACGCCAGTAACCTATGATTGTTTGTTCGAATCGGGTTCGCAGCGATTAGGTTTCTAGGTTTGTCAGCACGATACCCGTGCTCGTGGGTTTCACCAAGTGGTAAACGTCTGAGACTTGCATCGCTTCGGGCTTTCCTCCCACATTAAGCATTTGTTAAGCTGACACGCCATGATATAACTTCAATATTGTTAAAAGCGGCGTTAAACTCAACTCACTCACACTCACCTAACTGTTGAGTGCCATGCCGGGTAACAACAAATACCATCTTTTGAAGAAAACATTTTCTTCTGGCATGATGTGGCTGCAGATTGAACCGGCAGCTTTCTGCTCTCCAGACGGACACTCAATAAAGACATGGGACTATTTGCTTCGTCCATAAATCTATCTGTTTTGATAGGCACAACTGGACACATTGGGCTGTGGACTAGTTGGAAGAATACCATCATCAATACACCTACCTCCATTTGCTGACCGAGGCCGTGACTTCTCTAAGTATCGAACATAATATTCCTGTTCACGAAGTCTGAAACATTTAATAATAACATACAGTCAGTCTGAACTCTGATTTCTTATCGGAACAAAAATGTTAGTTGGATTAACACGCATACTACAAGATGGAATATCAGTATTACAATTTCGTAATGGTGGCACTGTTCAAATAAAACAGGAACCAGCTACTCGTTATTGTAAAAAGCAACATATGCTCTGTAGATTGGACTGTGACAATCCAAATTTCTATACAGCTCATTCCTTGCAATATGCGTGTGTATGTTTTTTGTTTAATGCCACACTCAGCAATATCCCAGCTATTTGACAACAGCCTGGCAATATAAAAAATTCAAGACTGGACAAGATAATACAGAGATTGATATTGTGAGCAACAATGATGAGACACCATCAACCAAGTCACCGAGCCTGACCACCTCATCTCTTACAACCAACTCAAATCTTACAACCAGCATAGGTCCAACTGGGGACCAATTCGAACCAGGAATCCCCATGGGGACCCTGCATTAAGAAGAAAAGCAAAGTGACGCACATTGTTTTTTAATCTAGATGGAAGGGATCCAGATAACTTTTTGTGCCACTAAGAATATACTCACATGTTATCATTCTCATTGGGCACCGACAGTTTCTGAGCATTTTCAATATATTTTTACTCCCTTTGGCGCCAATCTCTTGAGCATTTTAAACCAATGAGTAGACCTTTGTTTTAAATACTGTTTACAGTTTGCATCGGTTCGTGGGCTGCTTAAAGTGTGTCACCAGGTCACATGTCCCATAAGTTCACAAAAGCTATACACATGTCTAAGCTACAAAAAGCAAGAGGTGCTGCCTTTGTGTATCAATCACTGCAGCAGAGTTCATGTGTCTTGCTTGTTAAAGTAATGTAACCTATCCCTCATCACTCTTGGGAAGCCAACCAGGGATTTGTGTTTGAGAGATGAGTAAATCTTATTTTAACCTTGATTTGTTGTGACAAATTTCAAACATAACTACAAAAAACAAACCCAATACAACATGGTACAAGTAATGCTTAACTCATACTTAGTACAGGGATGTAAGGCTGCAACAAAACAGAGTGAGTGAGTTGTGTTTAACGCCGCTTTTAACAATATTCCAGTTATATCGCGGCGTGTCAGCTTAATGTGGGAGGAAAGCCCGAAGTGATGCAGGTCTCAGACAGTTACCACTTTGGTGAAACCCACGAGCACGGGTATGGTGCTGACAAACCTAGAAACATAATCGGGGCGAACCGGGATTCGAACCCACAATCATAGGTTTCTGGCGTGTCCAAGGGACGCAACTCTGCACAGCGAATCGCTGCGCCTTAGACGACTGGGCCACCCGTGCCCCCGCAACAAAACAGAGATGGTAAATATCAATGAGTAATAGTTCTCATATTCCTAACAGGTTAGGCCACTGAACCTAACCGTAACACGTTATCCACTTAATCTAGCATCCCTTACTTTATATGGGATTCACAGTGGATATCAGTTGTGTCCTTTCTCAATATTTGTACAATGCAACAGTTTGCGTCCTGCTAACCCTCAGCCGGCTGCCTTAGCTACTAGTCGCAAGCTTGAGTCCAATAAAATTCTGTTTGGTCTAGTAAGCTCATAAGTAATAGTCTATAGATAACATTTAAATCTACAGAAAATGTTGCTTTTATCAAAGTTTGAGCTAGTCTGACTCAAAAGGTTTGGCACAGACTGATGCATGTTAAATACATCTTTACTCAGTTCAAATCGAAGTGATAGATTAACTTAGTTGAGCTGAATAAGACATACTTGTCTATGAGGTCTTCTTTAGGAAGAGAGCTGAGCTCCTCTGTATCGATGCGGATCTGAAATGAAATCACACAAGTTTACCATCTGATCCAAAGTAAATGGACACACAACAAACCAAAAAAACTCCTTAAGCTGAAGTTGATTCATTACTATCCAGTTTCACTTTAAGTAAGGTTCAAACATACAATTTACAAAATATGAAAAAAAAAATAAAAAAAATTCTTATTATTAAAGTTATTCTAACATGTCTTCTTAGACTATATCTATCCTTAGTGAGACCATTTACTAAAGGTCAATCACACTACATATAAAGTTGAACAAACGAGTGACAAATTCAATAGCTTGAATATGTTTTTTAAGGTGACAATTTGCAACCCCCTACCTAATGATTTATTGTCCAATATAAATGGGAGGAACACATGCATTATCATGAGCTTGAAAACACATCATTATGACTGTGTCTATGTTAACATAAACACTGTACACAAAACATTCTGACCAGGAATATTATCCACAAAGTTACAGGAGTCCTTCGACTGTCGAAATTCTCCACACTAAATTATTACTATACACTCGTTTTGACATAGCAAAGATTGCTTTGTGCAACATGGTCCTCTAGGACAGGCTTTTGCCTCAGGTGCTGCAAAATAGCCCTCACAAATAATATTGACAGAAAATATCTTTGTCTTACCCTCTTTGGCATTGGCTCATCAGACATACTGCTGGCTTCTGGAATGACAAACATTTATCGTTGCCAAGTTTTTCAATTTTGGTTCAAAACAGTTTGAAATCAAGAATGTATGGACAGGTAGCCAACTTAGAGTTATCTGCCCTTGAACAATCAATTTCAATAAACATTGGTAAACACACTTTAATTCATTATTTCTTTGAGATGCCATTACGCATTATACTAACATTTAGTTACAATAACATAATTATCAACAGCTAGAGTGTATTGACAAGGCGGGGATGTCTTTAAAGCGTTAATGCGAACATGGATGCTGTAAGTCGACACAAACATGGCGGACATTCCAACTTCCTGGAAAGAATTTTGAAATTATAAATGCATTTGAAAGTAACCGTTACCTTTACCTGATTATTCTACTTCTGGGCCTGCTACGAAAACTAAAAATATCAACAGATTCGTTTAGCATTCGTTCTTCAATTGTAAATATAAACATTGAATGGGTGCAGGACGGACCTCCCACAAACCCAAGGACGCCGCCATGTGCTATGCAAATGAGCTCCGAAATGTCACGGTGTTTATAAATCTTGAAAACAAGTGAAATACAGATTTGCACAATTGTTTAAACAAATTTAGACATAAGACCCAACTTGTTGTAATTTTCCTTTTCAAAACATTTGACTGAAGGCAAGAAAGCCTAAGCGAAATGCTAGTATACCAACAACTAGTTATCAACGAGAAAACGGCCACTGCGCATCAAGGGGATGCAAAAAGTCAGTGGGGCTTCTTGAGATGATTTACAAAATGTTAAACCTTAACGGAACGACCCGTCAATGTATGCATGTTAAAATAAGGATACGATCTGCGCGATTCCTTGATTTTTTTATGTCTTTATTCGAACTAATATGATCTTACAGGGATTTTTGTCAGTGGCATAAGAACAAACTTGTTCCCTTAGATAAGACTAAGTCACTTTGATGATAATGCGCGTAATTTTGTATATGTTTAATTTTTTATGACGAATGTTTGGTTTGACAGCAAT
This sequence comes from Haliotis rufescens, assembly GCF_023055435.1. Taxonomy (NCBI): domain Eukaryota; kingdom Metazoa; phylum Mollusca; class Gastropoda; order Lepetellida; family Haliotidae; genus Haliotis; species Haliotis rufescens. Next base: position 975,102 of record NW_025964212.1, on the reverse strand, counting down.
GGCTAATGATATGGCTGTGGAGAAGAAGGTACTTGGAATAGTTTTGTCATTTTTATAACACAATGAGTGACCCCCCCCCCCCCCGGGCCACACACACACACACAAACACAATAATAAGGGACTTAATGGATTGGGTAGTCAGGCTCGCTGACTTGGTTGATCGGTAGATCGATGCTCATGACGTCAATCATTGGATTGTCTGTCCCAGAAACGATTATTTACAGACTGGGGCGATGGGGTAGAATAGTCGCTAAAGCGTTCGCTCATCATGTCTAAGACCCGGGTTTGATTCCTATGGGTACAATGTGTGAAGCCCATTCCCGGTGTCCCCCGCCGTGATATTGCTGGAGTATTGCGAAAAGCGGCGTAAAATCATCCACTACAGGACCCCGCCATTAAGCTGGAATTTTGTTGAGTACGGTGTTAAACATGTACAAACTACCAAGATTTCAAAGAGCACCAAACAACTCTTGCACAGAAGTTGTTTCATCAAGATTACAACATTCATCGTCTCAGTGAAGCTTTTAACAACTTTTATGGTAGACATGTAGACAAAGCTTTTCCCTTTTTTGACTTGTACCATATATTCCCTTGTTGTTTCAGGTGAACACTTGTCTTGCCTTTGCATGTGTTTGTGTCTGTGTCACCGATCACCTTTTCGCGAACACGTGGTATCATCACTGTTTCAGTGATTCATAAACAATGCTCATGATATAGTCGGAATCGTACAATCGATTCTGCTTTTAGCCGAAATTTCTTATGAATATGGAAAGGATTTTGGCGCTTTTATGAATAGTCAAAGGAAATAATTGAACCGCTGTGTAGTGTCTTGCGACACATGCTATAATTGTATTGATTCATGCTTTCTGTATCCCTATGTAAATCGTGATGTTTCTTATAATGTTTTTTCATGCCTTCCATGCTTGTAACATTTACTCTGGCCGGATGCCTAAAACACTGAAAAAATATGGTCGCCTCTCATAACAAACATAGGTCACAGGGGATCAATTCTACCCGGAATCCCCAGAGAGTTATAAGCTTGTATGTGGAGGCATGTCTTGGCTCATCTTCCCGAGGCAAGGGAGTTAACTGACTGACGAAGTCCAGTTTCCATAGGACTTTTAAGAGTCAGTTATCTCCCCTGCCTCGGGAAGATGGATTCTGCTTTCCAAGTTACAGCTTAGGTCATCAAGAACTGACCAGAACGGTGGTGTCATCGTGTCCCAACTGGCCTTCCCACGTTGACCCACGGCACTTCGGTACATGCATGGCTGCAGATAGTGTTATTAGCAATTGAGTATTTACCTACATGTTATCATACACATTGGGTATTGATAGTTTTCTTTTGATATTCAATATATCCTTAGACCTCCTCCGTGGTCTCGTGGTAGAGCGTCCACCCGGAGAGCGTCCCCGGCCGCGTCATACCAAAAGACGTTAAAAGATGGTACTTGTTCTTACCCTGCCTGGCGCTCGGCATAAAGGGACTTAAACAAGGACTGGTAGGCTTGGAGTCAGTATACTGTGTCTGAGTGGGGTATTCATGTTAAACTGCGGCATGGTATCTCAGTGAGCTAGGACAATAAATCGGCATCAGTCCGGACTAGTGCAAGCAGCCACACACACGTCGCTATATAAGTTCAATAATCTTGGACGCGACGTTAAACCCAATTTCAGCTAGACGGATATCCTGGTCAATCAATCATGAGAGTATGTGTTAAACAATAGATCAATGTAATTTGGTGAGAGAATCTGTTCTTTCAGGATATTTATCCAAATAACTTAACCAGTATACATCATGATGTTGACTAGCCTCACATTTCTCACCATGGCAAATGTACAGCGTGTTGAGTTCATCATTTCACAGACAGGAATACAGCAAGTGTACCAAGTCGGGTACCGCTACCGCCTTAATGTGAGACGACAGGCTGCAACACATTGACAGTGTGTCCATTGCATGGCACCCATGAAGATCCGGCTCAGAATAGGTCTTCAGCAACCAATGCTTGCCGTAAAAGGCGACTAACGGGATCGGGTGGTCAGGCTCGCTGACTCGGTTGATGCATATCATCGTATCCCAATTGCGTGGATTGATACTCATGATGTCAATCAGTGGATTTTCTGGTCCAGACTCGATTATTTACAGACCGCCGTCATATAGCTGGAGTATTGTTGAGTGCCGCGTTAAACAACAAATAAACAAAACCTGATGCAAGGGACGCTGCACCACCACGGGAGAGTTTATCAGAACTGAAACTCAGCACAACCATCCTCCTGTTGAGTCTGAGTGAGTAACAGTATTCCAGTTATATCACGGCGTGTCAGCTTGATGTGGGAGGAAAGCCCGAAGTGATGCAGGTCTCAGACGTTCACCACTTCGGTGAAACCCACGAGCACGGTATGGTGCTGACAAACCTAGAAACATAAGCGGGGCGAATCGGAATTCGAACCCACGATCATAGGTTTCTGGCGTGCCCAAGGGACGCAACAGCGAATCGCGGCACCTTTGACGACTAGGCCATCCGTACCCCCTGTTGAGTCTGAAGACCAGATTCGTCTCCTGAGCCATCTTCCCGAGGCAAGACAGTTAACTGACTATATATAGTTCTTGTCTCGGGAAGATGCTCCTGAGAAGGCTGCGACCCCAAGTGCAAGAAGATGTGACGCCATGCAACTAATCTACGAAGATGAGTTGTCCACACGACCAGATCCAGCATCAGCACCATCCTACTGTGTCAGTTCATCCCTGTACCGACACAGAAGTAATGTCCTGCCCAACCTACCTTAGTCTCGACCCGAGATGCCACAAGTCCAAGGTTAGGTGAGGTGAAATGGGGTTTAACGTGGCGTCCAATATTATTGCACTTATACAGCGACGTGCATGTACGTGTGTGTGTTTGTGTGGCTGCTTGTACTAGTCCGGACTGATGCCGATTTATAGTGCTATCTCACTGGGATACCATGCCGCAGTTCAACATGAATACCCCACTCAGACACAGTATACTGACTCCGAGCCGACCAGTATAAAGAGCGTGTATATCGTGAACTTGACTCCAGGCTTGTGAGACTAAGTGAGCACCTCTAGGCAGAAAGAAAGACTCCACACAGTTCCTTGACGCAGATGCACATTTGATTATAACAATAAAATAACATAAAAATGACTATGACATTTCTTTATTTTTATCCATTATTCAGATTGCCTACACTTTGGTCAATGGACACGTTCATTTATTATGGGTAAATTATGTTCAGAGTGTTATACTACATCCTGACTATCAGACCATAGCATTTCTTTGAGAGGCATTCGGAAGTTGGAGTACTAAGTAAGGTTGATAACGGTGTTTGAACCTACACCGAAACGTCGCTCCTAATTGTAATAACGAAGAAGTTCATCGATAAATCTTATTGTTACCTAGACCATATCATGTTGGTTTAATCAGTAGGCACAATTGGAAGCTACCAATTAAACGAATGTTTCATAAAATATCCGACAGACGCCTTGGAGGACAATACGAGTATCAACTAGTTTAAAGGAAAATATTATTACATAGAAGTAATCGTCGTTTGTGCTGAACCTGGCCTCAAACATGTTGTCTGCTACGCTCTCTGCTGTAAAAAGGTATACATTTTTGCCGGTTTGAATAATTGAATGTTGCACATGTAACTCTAATACATGTAATATTCATTGGGAAGTTATTTGAGCTATTCTTTTCTGATTGTCAACATACTTTTTTAAAGAAATCACAAGGTCACTTTATCGCCAAGGCTAAAAGGCAGAAGCAGAGGAGATTACTAACTGCGTCTAAATCAAACTTATTGGAAGACAAGAAACGGAATGCAAATGCAACTGCACCTACTCATCGTATCACTAGGTGTATCAACAAACACTTATAACAATAATGGGTCACTGTCCCTCCTCTGGAACTAACATCCATGGTCAGCAGATGATAATCACCACAACATGTTTGATATATTTTATGTTATTTTTTTTAATGGAAAAATAGATTGAAATGCACCGTGGTACAACTAATGGTCATGCATTTGTGCCTTGTATTGCATCAAACTGAAATGAAGGAAGATATAAAAAGGATTTTCTTTGGACATAAAATATGTTCAGGCACCAACTTGTTGATAGGCATTACTAAGAAGTTGACGGATGACAAAGTAGACACGATTTATGGATAACAACTTCTTTATTTACTGTAAGGGCGACATTTCGGTATAGATCCTTATACCGTTTTCAAGCAAAGTAGACACAATTTATGGATAACAACTTCTTCACTTACTACTGTATAAGGATCTATACCAAAAAGTCACCTTTACAGTAAATAAATGTTGTTATCCATAAATTGTGTCTACTTTACCAACTTGTTTTGTAGTTTGGGTGTGTGTAATATGATAATTGTGTCAAAACCTGTATTTTTTGTATCATATTCAGCAGATTTTAGGGTTCGCATATGGAACACCCTTTGCCGCATTTAATAGACCAAAATAAATTTTATTTGACTGAGGCTTTAGACCAATGGCTAAAGTCACTGACTTGATAAGCAGGGGATAAGTCGTAAGTTAGAGCCATTAGACTGTCATAATAGTTTATCAGTGATTCGAAGAGCAGGTGGCTTCAGTATTTCAGAATGCCCACTTTAAAGTCTCCAATGACCCCTGGTATTCACTCTCATTCTGATGTACATTTGATGCATTTGTTATGCAAAAAAATTATTCCTTGGAAATAGAGAACCGTTTTACAAGCATCACCATTTTGAAGATTATGTGTCACTGTAAACATGGTAAATATGTGCATTGCCTTAATTCCCTCACTGTCGGTATTCTTGACTTTCACATGTAACGCTGAAAGGTCAACCATGCTAAATTAATAATTATCTCTTCTGTCATGTCTGAATTTGATTCGATCTGACTCATGAATAGTAAGGTGGCTTGTATGAAAGTTTACTAGACCTATGAGTAGGAAAAACATTTTATCTGTTTTGAACCTCCTGATGCTGGAATAATGAGGCTTCAGGTAAGTGTGAAATTCTCCTGTTTTAATTATCCTAAATAGCCAAGCTGTAATAGTTTAATCTCTCCCAGGGCAGTGCCCTCTCCAGCATGGCTTGCTACAGCAGCCGTGAGGATGAAGCACACACTGCCAGACCTCCCCTACGACTATAATGCTCTAGAGCCCTACATCTCGGCTGACATCATGAAGCTTCACCACAAGAAGCATCACAACACCTACGTCACAAACCTCAATGTGGCTCAGGAGAAACTGTCAGAAGCAGAGGCAAAAAGTAAGGACACTGTACACATATTGAAACTTAGAAGCAAGTGGGTCCTTCAGTGATGCAAGTTTGTTAGACTGAAGCATTTACTAGCGACAGTGATAACTGGTAAGATATTGAGAGTCCCAAAATGCCTGAAATTCTACAAGGCTTTGGATACCTTTAGACAGACATCACAGCGTTAGAAATTGGCATTAGTCCTATAGTCCTTGCCAAACTGCCCAATAGTGAGGTATCATAAGGACTAGTAGAAATTCGAAATTCGCCCTTTTTGAAGATTTTGCTGTATGTTATCATTATAAGGACTAGTGGTCTAAAACAGTTAGTTTCTAACGCTGCATCATAAGACAAATTGACTCGGGTTAGTGCCAAATTGAATCCTTGTCACCCGTATGTTTGCTGTAATAGTATTTAAATTTTGCCCCCCTACCCAAGTCTGAAGAAAAAATATTATGGTAAAGACATGGACCCAGATCTTTCATCTGAACAGCGTTAGAAGCTAACAGTTTTAGTCCACTGGTCCTTAAGATATAGCCATTTTTCAGGACATTATCATTTGCCGAAGCAGAAGCATTTGCAGAAGTCTTCCATTAACTGACTGACAAAGTCACTGTCACTGACCCACTTTTACAAATATGGAAACATCATAGAACAAACCAGATGACGTCACTTTTGAATGTAACATCACCTATCCCTATCCTATGACGTCACCTAACAACGGGTGTGATAATGGCTCGTCGTCAAGCAATATGAGGGCATTATCAAGTTAGTGGCCCGCGTATTTCTGATAACATGCGAGCGGTTTAATGATAATTCTATCCATTTTAGCTATAATAGTCTTTATAATACCATTACTAGTGGTCAGTTTGGCCAGGACTATAGGACAAGTGCCAGGTTCTAATGCTGCTGAATTATGAACTCTTGAGAACATACATTCTTGAGTCATTACTTGAGTTGAGTCATTTCCTTTAATGAAATATTGTTCTGATGCCAATGGTAAACTATTCCTATTTGGCATCATATCATGTCTTTACTCGTGAGATATGTTTTTGTGACAATTATAACAGCCCTAATGACATTGCAAAAGTAGCTATTCAACGTAGGTTTCTTATCATGGTGACATTGTCATTTGTCAAAGCATTTTATTATTTTTTACACTCATGGAATACTGCAAAGACAGACAGTACAGGGACACTGGTGGCTTTGTCATCTCAGGGGCTGAAGCTTGCTGTGTTGAGTTGCATACTGGGAGCGTGCCAGGGGATCTTATGATAGTGGGCTTCAGTCCCCATTCATCCAGATTATCATTGTTGGTTTTTCAGCACTGTAACCATGGTTGTGCAGAGTTAGAACTTAGCACTAGCCCGCTAACCCTGGGCTATTACAAATCCCCGTGGACTAGTACAAATATCCTAATTTCCTCTTTGTTTTAACATTACAAGGGCAATTCATCTTTACCTGGGCTAGTAAGGTTCGTCTGACCCTAGTTCTAGGTTTCACCAGTGTCACTTCAGGTTTTCCTCCCACATTTTGCCGACACTGAAACTGAAATCAGATGTCCAGATAAGATTTTGAGCAATAGAGTTTTTACTCTAGGGTTTCTATTTTAATTGGGTTATTACATTTTTCATTGGGTAACCAATATTTTTTCTATTCATTCTATTATTTTATATCTATTCATCAATCGACTGGGTATTTCCCAAAATTGGTGAACATTTTAAGATTTAAAAAAATATGAAATAATGATTTAGATGTATATAACTGTTCTAAATAAATAGGCTTGACCCGGAAACTAAATTAGCTCGTAATTGTGGTTTGGAAATTAGCTCCTTTGTACGCATGCTGTAAAAAGCTTTATTGGGAATTTATGCGAGCTGTTTTTATACATTTGAGTTTTTCATTTAATGCATGTGTTTCTGTAGGTAAGTTTATTGAAAGTAATTGGGTTTTGAATATGTTTGGGGGGTATTTTACGCAAATACACTGCTTATCTGTAGCTCTGTGAAATACAACTGACTCACTCACAAGCGACCTGTGAAGACCCGGGTTAGAATAGGTCTTCAGCAACCTAGGCGACAATGCATATCACAGAAAGCCACTAACGGGATCGGGTGGTCAGGTTGATGCCTGCATCATATCCCAAATGCATGGACGGTGCTCATGATGTCAAACCATGGTTTGTCTGGTCCAGACTTGATTAATTACAGACAGACTTCATATAGCTAGAATATTGCTGAGTGTGGCGTTAAACAACAAACCAACAACAGCACTCACAAGCAGTACAACTCGAATAACCACAGCATTTCTCAGCACATCTTATATACAGTGATGAGAGTTTTGAGGCTAATTAAACATTTTTCTTCCAGACGATATTAACAGCATCATTTCACTCCAGCCATCCCTCAGGTTCAATGGCGGAGGACATATCAACCACTCCATCTTCTGGGAGGTGCTTAGCCCAAATGGTGGTGGGGAACCGGATGGGGACCTCATGCACTGCATCAAACGCGACTTTGGTTCATACGATGAAATGAAGAAAGAGCTTACTGCATCAGCTGTGACAGTCCAGGGCTCAGGGTGGGCGTGGCTTGGGTTTAACCCGGTCAGTGGCCGTTTGAGAGTGTCTGCCTGTGCTAACCAAGATCCCCTGGAGGCTACAACAGGTGTGTCATATTGACAGGAGTCAGAGCTTGTGACGGGGATTTTTTCAGATCTGCTTGACAGGAGTCGGTGTTTGTAATGGGGATTTATCTAGACCTGCTTGGCAGGAGTCTGTGCTTGTAACAGGGAGTTATCTAGACCTGTATTGGGATTGATATCCAAACTCAAATCTGCAGCAAGTGTCAGAATCCCACATTAGAATTAAACATTTCCCAATTCATGCCGTTGCATGCATGTCATCGATCCCAATTGCGTGGATCGATGCTACTGATGTCAATCACTGGATTGTCTGGTCCAAACTTGATTATTTACAGACCGCCGTCATATAGCTGGAATATTGCTGAGTGCAGCGTTAAACAACAAACCAACCAACCAAATCATATTGGCAAGTAACTGTGACTTTCAAAAGTGGGGGTCCAATAAATAGTTTTGAGGGTCCTAAAGACTCCTTGCAGGCGATTTGAGGGTCCTGAAAAGTAATGAAATTGTGAAGTGTACTGTTTGTATAGATAATTACTTCAGAGCCTGGATTGAATCAATGATCTTGTGGACAGTGGTTCATGATTGATGGGTGAAATATGAGAAACCTGTAACTGCTTTTGACATGTTTGATGGGCTGTAGGTACAATGAATGTTATTGTGCTTCCCTTGTTTTCTATCTGCGTCCATTCTCAACATTTGTGCATAGTGGGCACACATTTGTATGTCGCATACATCCCTGACGTTATCTGTAGATATGACTGCCCTGACTTGAATTTGGAACTGAACATCAAATATAGTTCTCCATATGAAACCCAGTATGTTTATCTCCATTCTGCAATGACAATATAATGTGAACTGCGTTTTATCTTTTAATTGCTATAGTCAATCTGTCATGGCTGGTGGGTATTGCAACACACAGCCTTCCATTTGTGGGTTTTGGTATACATCTAAATGACAATATGACAATGAGTTGACGTGTGTTTGAGCTTTGTCAGTGATGATTGTTTACATCTGTTAAAACCTTTACATGTAGAGAGTACATGGAAGGTCATGTGTTTCAACCAGTGATGTCGGTTTCTTAGACCCTGGTGGTTTTATGTAAATCGCTTTAACTCAAGGGGGCGGTTGGGTAGCCTAGTGGTTAAAGCGTTCGCACATCACGCCGAAGACCTGGGTTCGATTCCCAACAAGGGTACTATGTGTGAAGCCCATTTTCTGGTGTCCCCTGCCGTGATATTGCTGGAATATTGCTAAAAACGGCATAAACCCACACTCACTCACTCACTCACTCTTAAACCTAAATCTGTGTTTCAGGACTGGTTCCCCTCTTTGGCATCGATGTCTGGGAACACGCATACTATCTCCAATACAAGAATGTGAGGCCAGATTATGTTGGTGCTATTTTCAATGTTGCCAACTGGGAAAATGTGGCCCGAAGACTATCAGAAGCCAAACTTGCAGCCTGAAGTTCATGACTCACGACAAAAACAGTGAACTGTGTATAAAATGAGACTTGCTTACCCAAGGAAAGATCTGTACCTGATGCTTGGTGTGGAATGATGAAAATTGCATTTGACATTAGTAGACATTGAAATATGTTACAAATATGATGATTTAATCATGACTGAAAGATTTTTGATGTGGCTTTTAAAACACTGTTCTGCTTTGAATACAATTACTCAGTATCTCATGGCCAATGTTATTGTGGTATTGTTTTGAAAAATACATTTGTAATATTCAAACCTTAAATGTTTAGCTTTTCTTCAACATTTAACTTTTTCTTCAACATTCTTCAAGTTCTTTATTTCCATTACATGAGGCCTCCCGCCCAGAGTACATGCTTTTTCCATAGATACACATGTTGAGCGAGTGAGTTGGGTTTAACGCTGCTTTTAACAGTATTCCAGTTATCTCACAGGGTGTCAGCTTGATGTGGGAGAAAAGCCCGAAGTGATGCAGGTCTCAGACGTTTACCACTTCGGTGAAACCCACGAGCACGGGTATGGTGCTGGCAAACCTAGAAACATAATCGGAGCGAACTGGGATTCGAACCCACAATCATAGGTTTCTGGCGGGCCCTCTACACAAGGCAACTCTAGACAGCGAATTGCGGCGCCTTAGACGACTTGGCCACCCGTGCCCCCTACACATGTTGAAATAGACATTTATTTCAATAATAAACATCAAGGTATTAAACATTCATACATACAAAAGTATACATGTGCATTTAGACAACAGTGTAGCTTAAAATTATAACAATACAATTGGACAATATTAATGTTACTGACATAAGGTTGATAGACATGGAGTCTGCTCAACTGTGCAACTTTTAAACTTTTGACAGGGATATATTATCCTGATTCATACTATATGCTTTCCCTATTTTTGCCTGAAAACACAGTTGAAACTTGTGATGTGTTCCCATTGAGAACAGAAAATGATTCATCCAGACAGCCCTGAGCATGTGCCATGGACCTTCCTGTCACCTTCCAGCTCAAATCCTCACTCAAATTTTTTTCTCTGAGAGACAGGGCACACTAGTGTAGCAATCCACTGCAATCCTTTATCAATTTAAAGCCTGGATACACTATATTTTACCTCACCTCAGAATTGCATTTGGTGCCTTTGGTGATATTATTAAGTGGGAGTGGGGATATAGGAATGGATGCCGTCCATCCATCATGTTTCATATTTTATTACAAACTTTGCATATTTATCTGCTACCTTCTCATATTTAGGTATTTCTGAAACAAAAAAATGTATGTCTCCTTGGCAAACAGACTAAGACTCAAATAAGCTTCGCATTCGTTTCCCGAGCATAACTCAGAAACTGTGTCATAGCTTAATATGAACTTTACACATGCTGAACTGGTGTCTTTTGATATTTTGGTATTTCTGCACACAAAAAAAGTTGTGTTTCCTTGTTTTTTGCCAGAGTTGCCCTCCCTTTCTCCAAAATTTAGATATTGTGCGTCCTGCTTGTAGTGCCTGATTTTAGCAAATCAGCATGAGTTAAATACCTCAAATTCTAAAGTGCCCCATGGTGGGGTTGAGTGATAAAACTGTTTTCTTGTTTTTGTTTTTTAACCACTATTGGTTTTGTAAGATTGGAAGGAATCGTCATGCTACTTGCCATATGTTATAAGCCCCTCAGCTGGCTTGTATGGTGTGTTCTTCCAGAACATGCACTCTAGATGTTAGATGTCCACAATGTCAACACCTTGGCGTAGATGACTTCAAGGCCTACCTTTTTGCCCTTTCCAGATGAAGCAATAAGTGACGTTCATCTTCTTCCTCCATGGACGTTTCATTCCCAAGCGGCCTTAGGAGATTGATCATTTAGTTACCCCCATGCGTTCATTTCAACAAAGAGGTGTCCAAAGCGCACCCTATTCCTCATAAACAAAGGCTGCATTTGGCAATCATGTTCTGGACCATGTGAAGACGAAGGCTGCATGACTTCTGTCCAGATGCGCACCCTCCAAAGAAGAAGATTCAGGTTGCACACCAGTCTTCAAGAAGTTCTCTTGATGAAGTCCTGGCCTCAGACTTGCAATTATCGCAGGATGAGTGCCTCAAAGAGAAGTGCACATGTCACAGGGACTGCAGTTCCAGCCACAAGAAGTTATCTAAGAAGTTATGTTCCAAGAACAAGGACTCTTCTACGGATGCACCAATTGATGTGGATCAGACCATGCCTAATCCTCCACTGGCTTTCGTTGATCTGTGACTCCATCCAACCCAGACTCTTATCCAGTCAGATATGAAGAGATCTTTGAACCCGACTACGATAAAGAGATGGTTCCTGAGCCAGAACATTTAAGGACAAGCACTGCCAATGGAAAGTGCTCACATTTGATATTTCAACGGCCCTGTGGTTATTCACACGAATAAGACAGACATTCTTTCACACAAGAAGGGTCTAGGATGTGCATTCTACCGAAGATTGGGCGATCCAGTCAAACCAAGATGCACAACAAATCGTACTTCAGCTATTGTTCATTCTGAAGATTCTCGGACAACTGGGCTGGTTGATAAACCTAATGAAATCAGATCTTGAAACCAAGTCAAGACCCAACGTTCGTTGAAATATGGTTCCTAACAGCACAGAATCTGACAGATCATCTTCCTCGAGCACTATCAGGAGAACTGACTGTCAATTGGTGGCAACTACTGCCAGGTCTTCTAACATCTGCTCACGGTTTAACGATCCGGGGAAGACTTCAACTTCGTCGAATACAGATGTTTCTAGGGGTCGTATCTCTTGAACCAGAACTTCAAACTTTGTTTGCCCCAACACCTTTGACAGTACCTGGGCCCGGTTCCACAAAGCGATCTTAGCGCTAAGTCCATCGTAACTCCCTTTCTTTGACACTGACTTACGACGGTCATAGCGCTAAGATCGCTTTGTGGAACGGGGTCCAGCAGTGATGGACGTCAAAATCGAACGTCTGCGAAGGCATCTTCTTGAGAGAGCAGGAATTCGATTCCCACCTGACATAGACGCCACAGTGCAGTAATGGGTAGCTCATCTGGAGGAGGAAGTAGTCACCTCTTACCACATAAACCAGTTTGAATTTGAGGCTGTGCTCAGAGCCATTAGCCATTGGACTATTCGAGTTTGCAACAAGCGACTGATGGTGCCACAATCGCTTTTGAAGTCCGTCTTCAAGGGGTGGCTAGACCAACAACGCTTCTGTGTCTAGCATTTCAGTTTTTCGAGATGATAGATAACTCAGACCTCGTAAAAGCCAGACATTTTCCGGGAGCTTAAAATATACCAGTCAAGACTATCGAATCCGTCACCAACAGAATGGATGATAGACCCGGAAGCATTCTCACTATTAACAAGAGAATTCGGACGTCTAGTAGATCTTTTTGCGACCAGATTCAATCACCAATGGACGACATTCGTTTCATCAGTTCCAGATCCTCTAAAGTACTGCCGGAAATGCTAGAAAAATTATTTTTGCCCGTTAAAAAAGGATAGAATTCTTCACAGACTGTTGCTATTGAAAAATAACTACTGATCGACCTACCTTTGGTTTGAAGTATTTCGGTCACAAGGAGTCCTATCGACAATTTTACAGGAGAAGAATTCGAACGAAAACAGTAAGTTCGGATATATTTTAAGTCCAATGATGACAGTTTAAAACGGACTATAGAAATATACGCACGTGACTCCGTTATATTGATACTAATGTAGTCTTCCGAAAACATCTAATCAACACCAAAAATGATTACATGGAGAAAATTCTAGATGTGAATCTTCTAAAATAACAAAATAACGCTGCGTTTGTTTTATACTGCTCCCATGATGCATGTTACATTACACTTGCATAGCCATAGCCACGGTACACGACATTGAGTCCGTCCTAGGAAATTGTGAGCTCAACCCTGTTGAGCCTATCTTGGGTGACTGTATAGGGTTCGTGGCAAGACACAACACAACATTCAAACTCACACATGTCAAAGGGAGGATCAACGCAGTCTTTACTAGTTCTTATAGCCTTGTTGAACTAGTTATCATACCTTTGGATGATAGTACAGATTCATATACGTCATCAGCGGAGATAGATGCTACTTCAAGAAATCATCTAGAGAAAAACAAATACTTCTTGATTCCAAAAGCCGCAACCTTCCAGTGCACATCCCGTTTCATAGCTTTTAACTATTCCATCATTTATCCAAACAAATATAATCCAGAACATATCCTAAATTGCTACCCTATTAACGCACTTGTCAATTACCGTATTCGACGTAATAAGCGCCCAGGGCGCTCTCAAAATTAGAAATAAGGTGTTCTTATTAGAATATTATTTTGGTAAAAAAAAGAGTTGAAAAGAGAATTTTGATTTTTTGAAAGATAAATTTCGTGGTTTACGCTGACAGCCTGAAATGTTTATATTCCACTGATGTATTTTTCCAGAATTTAATTGCCCATAATTAATGGTGCATAAATAAGTCTTGTGTACATTGATAGATCGGAAGGGGTGCTAATTGGGGTCGTTCATTAGCCAATATATGAGCAAATATCGCCGTGGGCGCTTATTAGAGCGGGGCGCTTATTACGTCGAATACGTTTAGTACAATAACAGCAATTATTTTGAGACCACCCTCCAACTCGGATGACATTTGCACCTGTGAGAAGGCACGGGCCGGTGTGAGGTAAATACCTCAGGTTATAGTCCGTTTCATACATGCATGACAACACACGAATATTTTCTAAGTTTATCATCATTTTACCTGTAAAGGTACATTTTTAAGGATAATCAGTGTCAGTTAGGATAGGCTAGATTAGGTAAACCTACGTTACTTTGATATATGTTATTTTCATAGCCCTATGACTCGTATTTATTAAATGAAACCAGAAAAGCATTTAGCTAGCATTTCCGACAGTACTTTAGCCAGAAACTCAATTAATATTTACTAGCGCCGTATTGGCCTACGAGAATATCGTTCCGACCTACTCAAGCATGCTGGAAAACAGAGCCATGGGCCTGAATGTTACGTTGTTTTTAAGAACAGAGCCTTGGAACAAATTTTGTGGCAGGCAGTTTCCTTTTTTCTTTCAACAGTCTGAAGCATAATTATTTTTTTCAAGAGTACTAACACTCTTCTTGGACAGAATAAAACATAAACGTAGAAGGATGAAGAGACTATTTATATGTCTTACCATCCCATTGGATGAGAACAGTCATATTACAGGACCCATGAAGATCCGGGTTAGAATAGGCCTTCAGTAACCCATGCTATATATTGTATATCATTCACATCATATATATTTTCTTCTTCTATTTCATGAGTGGGCACGGGTGGCCCAGTCGTCTAAGACGACGCCATTCGTTGAGCAGAGTAGCGTCCCTTAGGCACGCCATCGTTGCAGGACCCAGACGTTTACCACTTTGGTGAAACCCACGAGTATGGAGCTGACAAACCAAGAAACATAATCGAGGCGAACCGAGATTTGAACCCACGGTAAAAGGTTTCTGGCGTGCCCAGTGGACGAAACTCTGCACAGCGAATTGCGGCGCCTAAGATTTGTTTGTTTGTTTTTTGTTTAACTCCACACTCAGCGTCCGCCCGGAGAGCGGAAGGTCAGGGGTTCGATCCCCGGCCGCGTCATACCAAAAGACGTTAAAAGTTTGCACTTGTTGTTTCCCTGTCTGGCGCTCGGCATTAAGGGGCTAAAACAAGGACTGGTCGGCTCGGAGTCAGTATACTGTGTCTGAGTGGGGTATTTGTGTTAAACTGCGGCATGGTATCTCAGTGAGCTAGCACTATAAATCGGCATCAGTCCGGACTGGTACAAGCAGCCACACAAACACACACACGTACATGCACGTCGCTATATAAGTGCAATAATCTTGGACGCGACGTTAAACCCCATTTCACCTCACCACCTCACCTTGTTATGCGTACAGGACGCAATATTTTGCCTCCGGTAAAACCCTGGTATCTGTACAAATTTGGATACCAGAATTATGATCCGGTTTTAAAAAGCGTTGACATGTAAACCATACAGAACATGACATTATTTACTATTACTAAATTACGATTTTGTATTACTTATTTTTTTAATGCATCATCATGACCTCAGAATTGTTGCTTATAATACCAGCATGGGTTTCGTTGGAATATGCATGTTGTTTTGTTATATTGAAACTTCTGTTAATAGGTTTGGCATTTTCGTGTTTATATTGTTTATAAATAGTTTCATTATTTTGAAAATATTCCAAATAAAACTGGTGAGCTACAGAACTTTGTGCATGTCGCAGTATATTTGCATATATCATTATAAAACTGAGTATTAATCCTAGCTCCTTTCCGTAACTCCAGCTTGTTTCCCCTTTTCGCCATATCTTCTGGGTGAGTTCGGTTTTACGCCGCTTTTAGCAATATTCCAACAGAAATGGGCTTCACACATTATACCCATGTGGGTTTGTTTGTTTGTTTGTTTGTTGTTTAACGCTGTACTCAGCAATATTCGGGTCGACTAACTGACAACAATGTATATGTCAGTTAAGTGAGGGAGTTGGTTTTAACGCCGCTTGAACAGTATTACGGTTATATAACAGCGTGTCAGCTTTGTTGGGGATGAAAACCCAAAGTGATGCTGGTTTCTTACATTTACCACATTGGTAACACCTACAAGCAGAACGCTGAGAAACATCGAAACATAATCGGTGCGAACCGGGATTCGAACCAACGATCATAGGTTTCTGGTATGCCTAAGGAACTCTGCATAGCTAATTGCGGCGCCTCAGATGACTGGGACATCCATGCCCCTGTATGTGACAAAGATTGTTTGTTGTTTAAGGCCGCAATCAGCAATATTCCAGCTATATGACGGCGGTCTGTAAATTATCGAGTCTGGACCAGACAATCCAGTGATTGACATAATGAACATCGATCCACGCAATTGGGTTACGATGACATGCATCAACCAAGTCAGCGAGCCCTATTCCGTTAGTCACCTCTTACGACAAGCATGGGTTGCTGAAGACCTATTCCAACCCAGTTTCCAGCTATATAACGGCGGTCTGTCAGTAATCGAATCTGGACCAGACAATCCAGTGATTAACATCATGAGCATCGATCCACACAGTTGGTTGGTTGGTTTGTTGTTTAACGCCGCACTCAGCAATATTCCAGCTATATGACGGCGGTCTGTAAATAATCGAGTCTGGACCAGACAATCCAGTGAATGACATCATGAGCATCGATCCAGTCCATTGGGTTCGATGACATGCACCGACCAAGTCAGCGAGCCTGACCACCTGATTCCTTTTGTCGCCTCTTATGACAAGCATAGTCGCCGTTTACGGCAAGCGTGGGTTGCTGAAGACCTATTCTACCCCGGGTCTTCACGAGTCTACCCAATTGGGATACGATGACATGCATCCACCAAGTCAGCGAGCCTGACAACCCAATCCCGAGCCTCTTATGACAAGCATAGTCGCCTTTTACGGCAATTCACGGGTTGTACCCTTGTGGAGAATCGAACCGGCATTCGGCGTGACGACCAAACGCTTTAACCACAAAGCTACCTCCATCTCCTCCCCTACCCACCCACCCACCCCACCCCCTCATTATTCTCTGAACCATTGGATACTTGAAACTGAACTGGAATTCGGTGATGAACCCAGCAATTTGGTCTCTTTAAAATTGGCTCACAATTATACACATTTTAAGGGACGGCTATATGAATTTCGTTGATTGGTATTTTTGATATCTTGTCTTGAAAATCAATGAATTTGCTCTTTTCGGCATAAATTAATAACATTTCAAACATGTTAGGGGTCATGTGGTTGCAAGTTCATTTCCTACCCTAGTCTTCATCGAACCAATATATTTTTACACAAAATTATTCAGCCACAGATTACTTTTCACAAACTGTTGCAGGAATGAGTGATAGTTACATAGACATAATCAAATTTAACAACAGTTCTTTCAATAATTTTCCATTACATAAAAAAATAGACCCGGTATTCTCTCCTTTGACCCTCAGTTAATACGTTTTTACTCGTGTGGTACTTTATACATATTGTTAATAATTCTTTGATCATTTTTTTTCATAATCATCATTATGATTAAAATGTTAAGGCGCTTGGCAACTCATGGTCGACCATCGACTGTATTACATCTCTATTTTATTATGACGAATACCGCTAAAAAGTACCATTTATTATTACAAACTAATTTGCGAAATTTGGAACAAAATCTAATCCATATTACGGAGAGGGGCATCAAAATCGGCTCTACATGGTGTACCGATGTGGTGAATTGATGTGACGAGTCAACGCTTTAACCTCGCTAAACAAACCCCACCGCCAATGGCCTTGTCGGTTAAGATTATTTATATAAACAAATGTCAAATCAGGTTAAAAGTGTTGTATATTTCATGCAGGTGTTCACCAGAATAGTCACGTGATGTCATGGTTACGAGTTTAGCCAATCGGGAAACACTTCCGTTGCACGAGTTTTTCCTGCGCGTAATCCAGACTCTATGGATCGAAGCAGACGACGCTTACTTTATCAAATGCACCAGTGCATGTTTAATTAATTACAATGGGCTTAGGCCCCTACTTCTCATGTTTATATTATTCACGCGCTACTTTGAACGCTGCGTTTAAAACTGTTGTATGTCATGTGCATTATGAAGACTTTTCACGAAGAAACATTTTTCATCTTGATTTCCTGCCCTGCCGTATGTTTTCACTCTGGAGAGGACGTTGAACAAAACGACATGGTAAGTGCAGCAATATGTGATTAAACAATCTGTTGGTGAACATATAATTCTGTAAACGAATAATCGCTGTGGCTGCAACGATTCGCAGTTGATGTGATGTTATATTCGATACAAAACAGCACCAGGGCACCAGGCCGGTAAGAGCGTTTCTCTTTGACTCTGTGTGTGTGCGTGTGTGTGTGTGTGTGGAGGGGGTGGGGGAGATTGTCCCATGTCGTCTATGAATGAAGCATATTATTTAATGTAAGAATACAGCATGTTCTTACACCTATGTCGTTGGTGTTTTCAACTTAACCAATTACACAATTATAATTATATTTTACACATTTTACCCAATTTGGGTACAAGACCCGGATGTTCGCCACAGGAGCGAACGTTTTGACATGGTTTCTCCATACAACACCAGTGATGTTAACAAGAGAAAACAGTTTCGTTGCCGTCATAACGGCTTCCTCAACACAATTATGCAGTGTTAATATACCATTTCTAAAGTCCATCCGTACGAACAACTGGTATATCATTTATCAGTATTGTTTAGATAATGAATGAATGAATGAATATGGTTTTTACGCCGCTTTTAGCAATATTCCAGCAATTCAGGGGACCCCAGAAATTGGCTTCACACATTGTACCCATGTCGGGAATCGAACCCGTTCGTGCACGGTATACACACCCCGAATTATTTTTTTCAATAAATTTTCACAAGGAGAATTTTGTCCAAAGCCTCCACCTCTTTGGCCAACAACATATGCATACATAAAGAGTATTTGCTGCGAAATGACCGTTTTAACCATTCACTGCAGCTCTTGCTTGTCCAGCTCCGCTATGAAAGGTGTAGTAACATCAGCACATGCTGTTTTCTTTGTGAAATCTGCAAACTGTTGGTTTAATATCAATAAAACTTAGTATTCATTGAAATAAAAACGAGTTTAGCTCCGTCTTACTCCGACGAGGGTAGTTGTTTCGTCCGCTGTAAGCAACCGCAAACCTAGTACCAGTGTCATAGTAGGGCGGGGTGAGGTTAGGTGTCACTTTTTCCTTCGGAATTTTTATCAACAAATCTTCACAAGGTGAAATTTTGCTGAGCCCCTGCACCCATTGACCGACATCTACCTTGCATTCAAAGATTTAAAAAAACACGAATTTAGATTCAATATATATGGCAATTGGTTTGCTTGGAATTTTGTTTTGTCAAAGATTCATCTGAAATATTCCCAACCCATCAGTAAACACCCCCCCCCCCAACAAACAGAAACAACAAAAGAGCACGCCCCCCCCCCCCCCCCCCCCCCCGAAGACATTCAACAAAACACCCCAAAAAGCATGTGCTCAAGAAACTCCCCCCCCCTCCAACTGCTAACAAAATACTTATCCTTCTTGCCTTTTTAGCTTACTCAACCACCCGACTAAATGAAACCTTCTCAACCAATGAATTTTCTCTTTGCCTCAAAAAGTCTAATATCAACTTTAAATATGTCAACATTTGCTGGCGAGGCTTCAAAATTACTCTTCCTGATTCATCACTAGGTAGAACAGTCACACAAACAGTTTTCATCACCTTCAAAACAACAACACTCCCAACTCACATCACCTTCGGCGCACTAACATTTAAAGTCCACCCCATCAGAAAAAAACCTACACCTTCAACACTGTCTCTCTTTCGGCCATAAATCAATCAACTGCAAAAGAACCACCCCCTATGTCCCAAGTGTGGGTCCCAAAATCATCCCATTCAAGAATTCACTTTGGCCCCCTACTGCATAAATTGCCAAGCCGAAGGCCACACATTCAACCAAAATACATGTCCCATCAAACAACAACATATCCTAAAACTCAACAAAAATATTAAACAATCAGACCTCCCCAAACCAGCAACCATCCACTCATACAATTACACAACTGATCATCAAAATGACAATTTTTATCCACTCACGGACCAAACCCTAGACTCATCGTTCGGCTCATTTCACCCACTCCCCCCCCCCCCCCCACACACACACACCTCCACCCCCCACCCCAACCCAAACCACAAAGATCTCCGCACAAAACTCACCATCGAGCAACATGAACAAAATAGTTCAGTTCATAGTTGCCGCAATCTATATCCTTCTGTAACTACCCACTGCAAAAAGAAAATGGCACCCCACAAGGTAGCATATTGTCGCCGACATTATTAAATTTCATGATTGATGACATTTTTTTCCAAAAAATATAAAAACAATAATATATCAACAGCAAAATTTGCAGACGACATTTCTTTCTGGACATCCTCATCTTTATTAAACCTAATTAAAACCAAAATACAGTCTGCACTTAACAGCATTCAAAAATGGTCTCCTAAGTGGGGCTTTCAAATAAACAAAGAAGAAATCACACACACACACACACACCACACACACACACACACACACACACATACACACACCCCAACATCTCCCCTATACAGAAAAAACCAAAACATCATTAATATTTAACCACATACATACCAACTGGCCATCCCACACACACACATATACTCTGACGCCTCACAAGATAGGAACGATAACACAGGACTAGGTATCTATGTAGACCAGGCCAAACCAATAACCCCTAATTATCATCATAAAAATTATACTAATACTAATACTGCTGAACTATTAGCCATACTTACAGCCCTCCATCTAGTAAAAACCCTTAAACAAAAAACTTTCTAATTATTTCAGACTCTCTTGGCTCATTAAAACAAATTTAAAACAAATATTCCAAAAACCGATCCGAATTAGTAAACAACATCATCCATTTCATTTCAGAATTAAAATCAGAAAATAAATCTATAAGTCTACTATGGCTACCTGGCCAATTCAACACACCTGGTAACAACAACATTGCAGTCATAGCAGCTAAAATAGCCATAATTCATCCATCCCCATCCATTAATCTCACACTTCCAAAGCCGAGCTGAAATCTAAAATAAAACAATCCATCAAAATTCAAAATTTCTACTGGATTAACCTGCATTAAGACTATGTTTCATAAACCTATCTATAAACGCCACAATTTTAACAATTCGACCTTTTTAGATAAAATCAAATCTCGTATTATCAGTGGCAATACAACTCTTAACTATAATTTATTTAAGCAAATAAGACATCTAAATGGTAACTGTACAAAAGATTCCCGAAGATCTAGATCACATGTTTAACCACTGTCCACTTTATAGCACTTTCCACTCTCAACTATGTCACTCTATCCCATCTCACTATCAGCACACTATTTCCTTACTTTTCAGTCCATTCAACCCTCCAGCAATATACAACTCCATTATCAATTTCATTCTTAATGCTGAACTCACTACTACTTCTACTACTACTACTACTACTACTACTACAATTGGAGATTTAACGTGCGCTTTCCGCGTGTTTCGCAAACGGGGTTGCACTTGTACTATTGGGGAAAAAGGCGCAAGGGATAAATAAAGAAGAAATTCCACTTATCCATAACACTAACGCAGAACATCAATTACCCTTCCAACTGTCAATGTCAAGGACACAATAACACCGCCACTGCCATCAATCGCCTCCCTCATCGCCATCCCAGCGATTATAGACTTAGGCTAGGCTCTTATTCCCTTTTTCTTTCTTTAGTAGGCCACATATTTACAGCTTATCTGTAATACATTTATAACCCATTATGCTATACTACATCGTTAATACTATATAAGGGTAGTAGGAGATGTTTTTATTTGACATTATATTGTCATATTATAATTTCGCGTTCCAAATTCATAAAACCATCTTTACCCTCTCTTGTAATAATAAATTAAGAAATACAAAATTATAAATACATTATATGAAAACATTATAGACATTATAGGTGTTATTAGATAGACTTTCCCCCTCAGTTATAGTTTTTTGTGTATGGTAATTTATCTCTATATATATAATATAATTAATATTATTCATATTTATCATTCCCCACCTACCCCGTCTACGAAATACATTAACTGTGAAGTAGACGTTAAACCCCCAAATCCAGTCCAGTCCAGGTTCAGCTCCAGTTGTGACGCGCCACTTCATATAATGAGGTGATCTCTGTTTCAGCTCCAGTTGTGACGTATCACTTCATATGATATAAGTTGGTCTCAAATGTTTCAGGTCCAGTTGTGACGCAACTCTTCATGTAATTAGTTGGTTTCTAGTATTAAAGCGCCAGTTGTGACTCACCACTTCATATAATGAGTTGTTCTCATATGTTTCAGATCCAGTTGTGACGCGCCACTTCCTACTAGAATGAGCTGTCCTTATAGTTTCTATAGTCACGGTGACTTTGACTGAATGAAAGCATGTCCTTCTACAATTGTAGGTTATACCTAGACGACCGAGGTGCCTGGACATGGGTTACACATTGCAACTGTCCGTGGTCACGTGGGCTCCATTCTGAGAAAGCCATGTTATGCTGGACTTTCTCTGTGAAGAACGTGGTCAGTAGATATAGGGGTGTATTTTGCTGGTCCGAATGTTCCGAGTAGTGGAGAAAGTATAACCTTCCGCATTCATGGTGAAGTGTAAGAATGAGTTGCGGGTGCTGTCCACACCCAATGATACCCCAGTTACCGTAGAAAGGCAGTTGTAGTGTCAGCTGAGGTCGTCTGGAAGTCTGATCTCTAGAGCACATATACTGATAGATATTAAAAAGCTCTAAGCTTCAGGTTAAAATAAAGAGATACGCTGTCTCCGTTTGACCATTAATTTAGCACAATAGTCAGTGCAAAGATTTGGAGTTCTGGACCTCTGTGGTGTGTACCCGTTCGGGCAAGTAACCTTTGTAGAGGTTTATAACAATTTGCGTATCACTACCAAAAAAATCATCGTGAAAACAAAATCTAGACTGTATAGACTATATTGAAATGTACCACCTCCAGTAACGATGACTTAATCTTTTAATGTTTTAGATCCAGTTCAGACGTGCAAAATTCAATTTAAATGATTTGGTCTTTCAATTTTTCAGAACCGTTTGAGAAGTGCCACTTCCTGGTATAATGAGCTGGTCTCTAGTGTTGTAGCTCCAGTTGTGATGCGCCTCTTCATGTAAAGAGTTTGTCTCTCATGTTTGTTTCAGCTAAAGTTGTCATGCGCCACTTCGTATAATGAGTTGGTATCTTATGTTTCAGGTCCAGTTGTAAAGCACAACTTCATATAATGAGTTGGTCTCTAATGTTTCTGGTACAGTTCTTAGCACCACTTCATACTAGTTGGTCTTTAATGTTTGACCTCCAGTTGTGACTCACCACCTCATATAAGTTGGTCTCTAAAGTTTCAGGTCCAGTTGTGACACGCCACTTCATATAATGAGTTGATCCTTTATGTTTCAGGTCCATTTGTGTGCACCACTTCATACTATTTGGTCTCTAGTGTTTCAGGTCCAGTTGTGAAGAACCACTTCATATAATGAGTTGGTCTCTAATGTTTCAGGTCCAGTTGTGAGCGCCACTTTACATCACTTGGTCTCTAATGTTTCAGATCCAGTTGTGACGTGTCACTTCGTATCATGAGTTGATCTCTAATGTTTCAGATCCAGTTGTGAGCACCACTTCATAGTAGTTGGTCTCTAATGTTTCAGCTCCAGTTGTGAAACACCACTTCAAATAATGAGTTGGTCTCTAATGTTTTAGGTCCAGTTGTGAGCACTACTTCATACTGGTTGGTCTCTTATGTTTCAGGCCCAGTTGTAAAGCACCACTTTATATGAGTTGGTCTCTAATGTTTCAGGTCCAGTTGTGAGCACCACTTCATAATAGCTGGTCTCTAATGTTTCAGCTCCAGTTGTGACACGCCATCTCATATAATGAGTTGATCTCTTATGTTTCAGGTCCAGTTGTGAGCACCACTTCATACTAGTTGGTCTTTTATAATTCAGGTCCAGTTGTTAGCACTAATTCATATAAGTTGGTCTCGAATGTTTCAGCTCCAGTTTTGACACACAACTTCATATAATTAGTTGGTCTCTAACGTTTAGCTCCAGTTGTGACACGCAACTTCATATAATGAGTTGTTCTCCAGTTGTTTCAGCTCCAGTTGTGAGCACCACTTCATATTAGTTGGTCTCTAATGTTTCAGGTCCAGTTGTGAGCACCACTTCATATAAGTTGGTCTTTAATCTTTTTGGCCCAGTTGTGAGCACCACTTTACATCACTTGGTCTCTAATGTTTCAGATCCAGTTGTGACATGGCACTTCATATAATGAGTTGATCTCTAATGTTTCAGGTCCAGTTGTGAGCACCACTTTATACTATTTGGTCTCTAATGTTTCAGGTCCAGTTGTGAGCACCACTTCATAATAGCTGGTCTCTAATGTTTCAGCTCCAGTTGTGACACGCCATCTCATATAATGAGTTGATCTCTTATGTTTCAGGTCCAGTTGTGAGCACCACTTCATACTAGTTGGTCTTTTATAATTCAGGTCCAGTTGTTAGCACTAATTCATATAAGTTGGTCTCGAATGTTTCAGCTCCAGTTTTGACGCACAACTTCATATAATTAGTTGGTCTCTAACGTTTAGCTCCAGTTGTGACACGCAACTTCATATAATGAGTTGTTCTCCAGTTGTTTCAGCTCCAGTTGTGAGCACCACTTCATATTAGTTGGTCTCTAATGTTTCAGGTCCAGTTGTGAGCACCACTTCATATAAGTTGGTCTTTAATCTTTTTGGCCCAGTTGTGAGCACCACTTTACATCACTTGGTCTCTAATGTTTCAGATCCAGTTGTGACATGGCACTTCATATAATGAGTTGATCTCTAATGTTTCAGGTCCAGTTGTGAGCACCACTTTATACTATTTGGTCTCTAATGTTTCAGGTCCAGTTGTGAAGCACCACTTCATATAATGAGTTGGTCTCTAATGTTTCAGGTCCAGTTGTAAAGCACAACTTCATATAATGAGTTGATCTCTAATGTTTCAGGTACAGTTCTTAGCACCATTTCATACTAGTTGGTCTTTAATGTTTGACCTCCAGTTGTGACTCACCACCTCATATAAGTTGGTCTCTAAAGTTTCAGGTCCAGTTGTGACACGCCACTTCATATAATGAGTTGATCCTTTATGTTTCAGGTCCAGTTGTGTGCACCACTTCATACTAGTTGGTCTCTTATGTTTCAGGTCCAGTTGTGAGCACTAATTCATATAAGTTGGTCTCTAATGTTTCAGGTCCAGTTGTGAGCACCACTTCATACTATTTGGTCTCTAGTGTTTCAGGTCCAGTTGTGAAGAACCACTTCATATAATGAGTTGGCCTCTAATGTTTCAGGTCCAGTTGTGAGCACCACTTCATACAAGTTGGTCTCTAATGTTTCAGGTCCAGTTGTGATGCAAAATTTCACATAATGAGATGGTCTCTAATGTTTCAGGTCCAGTTGTGAGGCACAACTTCATATAATGAGTTGGTCTCTAATGTTTCAGGTCCAGTTGTGACGAACAACTTCACATAATGAGATGGTCTCTAATGTTTCAGGTCCAGTTGTGACGCACCAGTTCATATTAGTTGGTCTCAAATGTTTCAGCTCCAGTTGTGACGCACCAGTTCATACTAGCTGGACTCTAATGTTTCAGGTCCAGTTGTGAGCACCACTTCATATAAGTTGGTCTCTAATATTTCAGGCCCAGTTTTGAAGCACAACTTCACATAATGAGTTGATCTCTAATGTTTCAGGTCCAGTTGTGAGCGCCACTTCATATAAGTTGGTCTCTAATGTTTCAGGTCCAGTTGTAAAGCACCACTTTATATAATGAGTTGGTCTCTAATGTTTCAGGTCCAGTTGTGACGCACCACTTCATATAATGAATTGGTCTCTACCTTTTCAGCTCCAGTTCTGACGCACCACTTTCTGCTATAAGGAGCTGATATTTTATGATTCGTATCCAGTTGAGACGCATCACATAGATGAAGCAGATTATTTTTTCATAAGTGCGGAGTCAGAATAATGTTTTTCAATATTATGGTTTAAACTCGGCGCTACTTTAACTTCAAAAAGTTTCAATAGTCACAGAGACTTTTACTGAATGTAAACATGTCCTTCTACAATTGTAGGTTATACCTAGACGACCAAGGTGCCTGGACATGGGTTACACATTGCAACTGTCCGTGGTCATGTGGGCTCCATTCTGAGAAAGCCATGTTATGCTGGACTTTCTCTGTGAAGAATGTGGTCAGTAGATATAGGGGTGTATTTTGCTGGTCCAAATGATCCGAGTAGTGGAGAAAGTATAACCTTCCGCATTCATGGTGAAGTGTAAGAATGAGTTGCGGGTGCTGTCCACACCCAATGATACCCCAGTTACCGTAGAAAGGCAGTTGTAGTGTCAGCTGAGGTCGTCTGGAAGTCTGATCTCTAGAGCACATATACTGATAGATATTAAAAAGCTCTAAGCTTCAGGTTAAAATAAAGAGATTCGCTGTCTCCGTTTGACCATTAATTTAGCACAATAGTCAGTGCAAAGATTTGGAGTTCTGGACCTCTGTGGTGTGTACCCGTTCGGGCAAGTAACGGTTGTAGAGGTTTATAACGATTTGCGTATCACTACCAAAGGCATTCGTGACCAACTCGTGTTATTCCGGGACAAGCCGAATAGCGACTCGTGCCCCTCTCATGGACAATTTTGCTAGTCTTAGCGCAAACGGGCATACCTAAAACAGTTGTCAACTCGTTGCCTGAATGTTAACATATATTTCCCCATATATTATATATATTTCAGATGCAATTTAAAGCACAGCGGGACATGCGGAATTATACAGTATGATTGATCACATGTAACTGTGTCTTTGGTATATTTTTAGATGCAAGACGTATGTAAAATCAAAAATTATTTCTGAGGGATTCTTTGACTAAGAACTTGAAATCTTGCGCGCATTCTGATTGGTTTGTCGTATATTCGCACATAACATTAACCTTTTTGCAGGTTACGGAAAGGGGCGAGTGGTGACGAATGTACCAAAGGAACATTGTGAAAACAAAATCAAGACTGTACAGTCTATATTGAAATATACCACCTCCAGTAACGATGACTTAATCTTTTAATGGTTTAGATCCAGTTCAGACGTGCAAAATCCAATTTTAATGCTTTGGTCTTTCAATTTGTCAGAGCCATTTGAGAAGCGCCACTTCCTGGTATAATGAGCTGGTCTCTAGTGTTGTAGCTCCAGTTGTGATGCGCCTCTTCATGTAATGAGTTGCTGTCTAATGTTTCAGGTCCATTTGTGGGCACCACTTCATATTAGTTGGTCTCTAATGTTTCAGCTCCAGTTGTAACACGCAACTTCATATGATAAGTCGGTCTCTATAGTTTTGTAGCTCAAACTGTGATGCGCCACTTCATGTATTGAGTTGTTCTCATATGTTTCATATCCAGTTGCGATGCACCACTTCATTTAATTAGTTGGTCTCCAATGTTTCAGCTCATATGATGAGTCGGTCTCTTGTGTTGTAGCTCCAACTGTGACGAGGTACTTCATGTAATGAGTTGTTCTCATATGTTTCAGCTCTGGTTGTGACATGTCACTTCATATAATGAGTTCATCTCTAGTTTCAGCTCCAGTTGTAACGTGCCTCTTCACATAATTAGTTGTTCTCATATGTTTCATATCAAGTTGCGATGCACCGCTTCATATAATAAATTGGTCTCTTTTGTTTCAGCTGCAGTTGTAATGCACCACTTCATGTAATGAGTTGGTCTCCAATGTTTCATCTCCAGTTCTGACGCAAAACTTCACATAATGAGATGGTCTCTAATGTTTCAGGTCCAGTTTTGACACACCACTTTATATACTGAGTTGGTCTCTAATGTTTCAGCTCCGGTTGTAACGCGCCGCTTCATATAATGATTTGCTCTTTAATAAGGATAGAATTGCTGTACATCCATGGGATTATCATTCTGTATAGCCTTTATATTTTAGGGGGATATTCTCTACAGTTCGAATCCCGATTCGCCCCGATTATGTTTCTAGGTTTGTCAGCACCATACCCGTGCCCGTGGATTTCACCGAACTGGTAAACGTCTAAGACCTGCATCACTTCGAGCTTTCCTCCCACATTAAGCTGACACGCCGCGATATAACTGGAATATTGTTAAAAGCGGCGTTAAACCCAACTCACTCAAGCACTTATCTACGCCGGGTGCACTCAAGAAGTCCTAGTCAAATGGGCCTGATGGAGAGGGGCAGGTGAAGGCTCCTATGCGCGGTGTGCCGGGAGCCACAAGAAAGTGCCAGTCAGCTGAACCCAGGGGACAGTTAGGTTACATAGACTGGCGGCAAGTCTCATTTAGATCATTAATCATCATTTGTCACCATGCATTTGGTGTCGTCGTTAGCCCGTCTGGCGTAAGGGCCAGAGCAGAACCATTAACTGGGATGCTGAGACCACCACAATCCATGTGCAAAAAGCTTTGAAACTCCTCCAAAATTTGAGAGAATCACCCCGTCGCATCCGCATCACGCATTCATGCAAGGGACTTTTGACATTCAACGTTTTCAGTGCAGTACAGTGAAATATCTGCTTTGGATTTCATTGCGTCATTGTTTTGACATCCAGGCGAAATGAACGTTTTACTTGTTGTGGGGGCGAAAGTGAGTCTGATTTTTACAGAGGCCTGTATTAGGAATATTATAACAGAGGATAACAAATGTAAATAGAAACAAGATTCAAATATACTACTGCTCTGTCGTAGATGCCAAAAAAGAACCTTTAGTATTTCCTGTCATCTTACTTAGACATGGCACAGAATGCCTAATCACGCTGTCAATCACTGGATTGTCTGGTCCAGACTCGATTATTTACAGACCGCCGTCATATAGCTGGAATATTTCTGAGTGCGGCGTTAAACAACAAACAAACAAACAAAACCCATATGGGCGAAAATATGCAGTGTAATATTTTTTTATATTTGCACAGTGTGCAATTAATGATTCTGGAAGCTGATTGGTCAGTTAAACAAAGATCAATGTTAATTGGACAACGGGACTAATTTTATCTCATTCCATTCATTCACAAATCCACGCCATTTATTCAAATGTTTTACGTGCTACAATCTCCCTGATTCGAAATTGTTTAGACAAGAAACAGTTTCATATCAACAAGTTTCATCTCGGGTTATTCTATGTTATCCCAGTGGTTAAACGTTTGCTAGTCACACTGAAGACCCCGGTTCGATTCCCCACATGGACACAATGTGTGAAGCCCATTTCTGGTGTGACCCGTGAAGTTTCGGGGTAGAATAGATCTTCAGCAACCCATGCTTGCCGTTAAAGGCAACTATGCTTGTCGTAAGAGGCGACTAACGGGATCGGGTGGTCAGGCTCGCTGATTTGGTTGATGCATGTCATCGTATCCCACTTGCGTGGATCGATGCTCATTAGGGCTGGGATGAGTCCAAATTTACTACCCGGGTACCTACCCCCCTATTACCCGACCCTACCAGGGTACCCACTGTAGGTCTCAAGAGATAGGTACAAAATGTCCGATTGGGAATTGTTTTACCACAGCCTTGGCAAAACGTATTTAGATACATGTATAAAACAATCTGGTCATGCATACACTGAAGTTGGCTTAAGTTATGTCTTTATTCAACCATATGAAAAGTCAGAAGGAATGGGTGCATAGTCAGAAAGACATACGAACGTTAGTGACTTGTGGTGTAACAATAGAGTTCTGGAGAACATTTGTCATTGAACAATATATCACGTGACTAACCACGGGTCCGGGTAGTCCTGTGGGTACCCGTCCCAGCCCCAATGCTCATGATGTCAATCACTGGATTATCTGGTCCAGGCTCGATTATTTTACAGACCGCGGTCATATAGCTGGAATATTGCCGAGTGCGGCGTTAAACAATCAACCAACCAACCATGTCTGGCGTCCCCCGACGCGATATTGCTAAAAGCGGCGCAGAACCAAATAATAATGCTCACTCCTCCATAAACGTCAGACATGATCATGTCATAGAATGTCATCGATAAGTTCTTACCTGAAAGGTGCAGGCGGCCAAACTTGTCATGGCGTATGTCACGATACGAAGTGTTTGTGTTCAGTTTTCCTGTAATTGCGTCTGTCATTTTCTTCTTGTTCTTTGATTGTGCAAATGTAGTAGCAATCGCAGGACGAACATGTAGTTTCCGGGCGACATCGCATCTAAGAAGTAGCTGTTGCGGTTCATCTCCCTGTGTAATTCTTCTTCAACTTGCGAATTTATTGTGCCTTTCATTACGGGACCAAACGTCATACGCCTTCGCAGTTCCTCCTCCGATTTTGTATTGCCTTCATAAAATCTATCAAACAAACAGAATGTTTCCTTTGAGGGTGGCAAGTCAGAGCATTGACTGGAGCTACTGTTAATCCTTCTTTTTTGTAAGGAATTCTCTTAGAAAATATCCCTTTCTGTATGTTCTCGGCAGTTGCTTCGGCCACGCGTCCCTCGTTGTTCTTCCGCCGCTTGTTCCCATGGCGTGACATCATATGGGCTAGTCACTTATGATGACTGGCGGTTGTCTTGACATTGATCGATGTGGTCTCTCGCGCTTTCAGGCCTCAGTTTGTTTGTTTGTTGTTTTAGGCTGCACTCAGCAATATTCCAGCTATATGACGGCGGTCTGGACCAGACAATCTAGTGATTCACGTCATGAGCATCGATCCACGCAATGGGATACGATGACATGCATCAATCAAGTTAGGGAGCCTGACCACCGGATCCCGTTTGTCGCCTCTTACGACAAGCATAGTCACCTTACGGCAAGCGTGGGGTGCTGAAGACCTATTCTACCCCGGATCTTCACAGGTGAGACTGGTTTTCACATAAGTTTTATCACACTGTAACAATTTATTACTTCTGTTATCAATCTCTGCCTCTTGGTGTTATTTAGGACAAACTGATCTCTGATGGTTTGACGAGCCAGTGAGTCAGTTATGAAATGTCAGCATGTTGTGGAGGAGAGACAAGGATGATGGTTTCCTTTCAGGAGAATCCAAAAATGTTTTGTGCTAACAAACCAAGAAATCCCCATAACTGGACTGAACTTGACCCAAAGTGGAACCTGGCAAGGAAACACAACACTGCATACAGAGTGAGAGAGTTGAGTTTAACCCGTTTTGAATAGTATTCCAGTTATATCACCATGTGTCAGCTTGATGTGTGAGGAAATCCTTCAGTTCAATCCCAGAAAATGTCATACCAAAGGATGTTAAAAGATAGAAGACTTGTTGTACCGTGTTGGCGCTAGGCATTGGGGGATAGAATAGACTACATTGCTGGGAGTCAGCTATCTGCCTCTGAGTGGAGTATTCATGTTAACTGCAGCATGGTATCACAGTGGGCTAGAATCATAAAACCAGCATTAGTCTGGACTAGTACAAGCAGCCACAAACACACGAAGTGCAATATGTTAAACCCCATTTCACCTCACCTGGACAATCAAGTTCATGTTGCTGTTTCAGAAAATCAAACATGAATTTATTTGTTTCAGTGTGTATCAGAAAGCATTTAAGTCTCCGAGGAAAACACATAGTTGGAGTTTCATCAATCCATGTGACATCTTCCTGAGGCAAGGGAGTTAACTGACTACATGAGCCCTTGTCGAACTATAATTATTGAGTTCTGGCTAGACTAACGAGCCTGCATAGTCCAATCAAAATCGTGTAATAAAATCCGACATCCGATTCCTAAACTGCCCTGTAGATTTTGGTCGATTGCAGGATTTGCAAAGCATGTGTACCGTCAACATGCCTTCAACCGAAACTTTCCATTTTCGGGTTTTTAATCAAGGGGCTTCGATTTAATGCACTTCGCAAAGTGAAACCCATTTTATTACAAAATAGATCTTGATTATCAATCAGATTGTTTTCACTAGGCGCCCCCATTTTGTTTAAAGCAACTGCAATTGATATGAAAGGTGGAACCTGATTGGTCAGTAGGAGGGACATACACGCGACATAACTCATAATAGCTGCTGGTGGCGGTAAGATCGAGCCAAGTCATTCCAGCCTTGTTCGGCAAGGGTGGAAACTGGACTTTTACAGTCAGTGAACTCCCTTGCCTAGGGAAGATGTCCATGTGACAGTAAAACAATTTATTTCACTTTTGAACGTATACATAATAAAACATATCAAAAGATATCTTAAGTAAAATCAATCATTTCTGGACTCCGTAAACATGGTAAACAAACATAAGTACATAAAAACCTAAAACACAAGCCTTGAGGTGACACACGGAAGCCAGTTTTCTTGAACCAAATTTGTATGTACTGTACATTGAAGAATATGTCAAGCATTTCTTGCTAATCCCAGAACATCATTATCATTTCCTTAATAGATCATCACTTTCAAGAACTGCATGTTACATTTGTTTGTACCATAATGTCCAAGCACACAAACTGACAAATACATTTTGAACATCTTCATCTGCAGCATAGTCAATCAAAAACAAATACTGTTGAAGAACTCAAGAAAAGAGAAAGAAAAGGTAATTGACACTAGTCCTATCACGCCTATAGTCCTTGGCAAACTGCCCAATAGTTAAGGTATCATAAGGACCAGTATTTGCCATTTTTAAGGGTTTTGCTACATGTTATCATTATGAGGACTAGTCAACTAAAACAGTTAGTTACTATCTTCCTCAAAATGTAATATGGCACACTGCAGAGGACAGATGAAAACTTTGTCTCAATTAAGCACAAGGCCACACTTTTTAAATTTTGTTTCATGGATTTATTCCAGCTTTCCCACACAAGGTCAGTCCATATTAAAATAGATATAAACAGCTGTGTCAATCTTTTATTTATTTATATGAGAGCAATTCTGCCTTGGAGTTCAAACTGCAGGTAGCCTCTTGAATCACTGATAGTGATGTAGACATGGAATTTATATATAACAGTTTTTATTGTATAACTATAAGTGGGACTATATTACTAGCGGGAGACATACTAAACATAACTACTTTTTTGTTTCTTTTATTTCTTTTCCAGCTGCATTTCAGGATGGGCAGCAGGCACGTGAATCGAAAAACAAAAAATGTCTAGCCTAACCCTAATTTATGCACAATGTAGAAATTTCTATTTTTTTGGAGACTAGGTAGAGGTGAATGTTCGAGTAACTCTCCATTCCTTATAAATAATGGAACCGAGGCCCATTTTTTTTAAGAAATGGAGAGTTACAAGGAAGTTCCCCTTCTAAAAACACATCTCTCCTCTTACCATGCTTACACTTTCACAAACATTCTAAAGAGCCATAAACTTGCATTGTAAAAATCAGCTTGTGACGAAGCACGTGCAACAGCAGCAGAGAACACAACTCTCCATTCCTTAAAAATAATGGAGTGCTCAAACAATAGAATGTCACGGATGTGTTTTTATCCTGAGGACTAGTGTTGCCCTCATTTCACTGGTCCTCAGTTTGTAGATAGTCCTGCTTGAAGGAGACACTTGAAGCTTGGAGAACTGGTTCAGAGTTGTAGCTCTCAAATGCTACTAGTCAATGATGACTACCATCATTGGGTTTTAATAGTCTTGGGCTAGCAGGGTGGCCTCAATTTGAAACCTGGCCATTTAGGGGCTAGTTCAGAAGACATTACTGAAGACCATCAAATATCAGTAGACTATTGCATTAAGATATACTGGGTCAATATATTCATGGGCAATGGAGGAATGTAGTGATATATACCCTTGAAGTATTGACATAGTGAATGGGTAAGTAGGGTATAAGGCTGCTTTGAATAGTATTTCAGATACATCACGGCTTGACAGTTTGATGTGGATTGAAAGCCAAAAGTGATGCAGGCCTCTAGGAATCGAAAACTTTAGTGAAACCCACAAGCATGGGTATGGTTCTGACAAACCTAGAAACATAAGGGTGAACCAGGATTCTTACCCACAATCAGCTTTCTGTAATGCCTAAGGGATGCAACTCTGGACAATGAATATCGGCAGCACAGGTAGCGCTCCACGAAGTGGCACATCAACCCAATGTGCACTGTGCATCCAACTATACACTACACAGTACAATTTAGACTTAAATCTACATACAATGGTTCTTATACCTGACCAACACATAATTATAGGATACTTAACCTGAAAATAAAAAAACATACATCTTAAAACCTGACAGCATGAACAGACAATGCTCACATAATCAGAACAAGTATTACTTGCTGATGACCACCTTCACTGACAAAGCAAATATAAAGCAAACATAAAGCAAATATAAAGCAAATATAAAGCAAATTACAGCAAACTATGAAGGATAAGCTAACACAGAGACAAAAATGTAATCAGAAAATGCATAAATCCAGAATATGTTGTACAGGGATTTATCTAGGATTCCAAACTAAATGCCAAATTGGGAAATAAGTGTAAATTTAAAGCAAATATAAAGCAAATTACAGCAAACTTTAAAGGATAAGCTGACACTCAGTTTCAAAAACGTAATCAGAAAATGCATAAATCCAGAATATGTTGTACAGGGATTTATCTAGGATTCCAAACTAAATGCCAAATTGGGAGATAAGTGTAAATTTGTAAATTAAACTGGGATTTTTTAAAGTGCTTATATCTACATTCACATGAATTATGAATTTTTTCATTTCCCATTTGGGAATTATTAGTACCGGTATATTACTGACATTCGTGGTCAACAATGATCCCCTGAGGAAGTCTAGATAAATCCCTGGTTACAGCAATGAAGAATCACGAAAATTCACAAACTGATGACAGAACTGCTTCATCAGCCACAAAATCTGCTGCATACAAGACAAGCATGGAAAATGTGACATCATGAAATTATTAGGTTCAACTGATGAAACATCACTTATCATTTCCACTGTAGCCAAAGAGGTTGCGCTTGTTTCGTCATTTTGTAATGGTAGAATGCAGACAAACCTAGCATTGTTTTGAATATAGAGGTTTCAAACTTCGATTTGATACCTATATATTTTTCAATACAAAACCTCATGCTATATTTACATGTATGAAATCTACATTCAAAACCTCTTAATTGAAAACACACTAGATTTATCTCATAAATATATCCATTCCAAAGAGTCTAAGTATACGTCATGCCATGAAGATGGACTTTAATAAATCAAAAGTATAAAACTGAAAAAAAAAATAAATCATGAATCTTGAGTATAACATTCCAGCTTGAGACACATCTCCTTGTGCGCCACCTTCCAGTGTTCCCGTTGACACTGCTTGCTACAGTAGCGAGAGAGTCGACACGCTCCACAATAACGAAAATGGTCTCTTTCCTCATTGAACTGTCTGCGACAACATGGTGCTGAACAAAAGATGACATGACCATTATCACTGTTACATTCCTCTTTGAGAACGTCCCGTAGTGACTGTTTGTCTATAAGCTGAGTCCCGCCATCCAGTTCGATTCGGAGGGCTGTGCAGTACTTCAATACAACAGGATCTGTTAGGCGAATTACTTTGGGATCTATCTTCCGTTCAAGGCTGTGTTTGTACTCTTCGACAGCAATAATAGCTGATGAATGTCTCACTTGATGACGAACATGTTTACCACCATGAATTACCAGCCCGTACAATAGCTTTACACAATATTCAACAATATCTATCGAGTTGTCGTTGAAATCAAGCTGTTTCTGTGCAATCGAATGAAGATCTTTCAGAATCTTATTCATCATGTACATCTCCGCCAGAGGTTCTTTTCCAACAATGAGACACCTATACATGATAACAAGCATTTTCTCCAGAAGCCTTGGTTCCTTTGGCTGTCTCAGAGCTTCAAAAAAAATTGGCACAAGAGCCTGTCTGTGGTAGAGAACTCTTTTAATGACGTTCACTGTAGTCAGACACTCACAAAAGAGGTTCATCGCTTCAAATAAATTGGAGTAGACATGACAATGGCAAGAATGAAGAGTGTTTGTTTTGATTGCCAGAATAATCTTTTCGATACCAACCTCCCCGAGGCACTGCATAACTTTCCAGTAGTTGAATTTATGCTTCCTAATATCACTTGATTTCATTTTCTGAAGTTTATCATATATTTCACCAACTCGTTTCATTTCCCTTCGCTCTAAATTACTCACAACATCATTTGCAAAGCCTTCAATGGTCTTCACACCACACTCTGCCATCACTGTAAAGTAGAAAACATAAACATTAAAACACTGTTTGTTTGTTTAATGCCTCACTCAGCAATTTTTCAGCTGTATGACGGCAGTCTCTAGATATCGTTAATCAAGTCTGGACCAGACAATCCAGTGATTGACATCACGAGCATCGATCCACGCAATTGGGACATCATGATATGCAACAACCACGTCAGCGAGCCTGACCACCCGATCCCGTTAGTTGCCTCTTACGATAAGCATAGTCGCCATTTACGGCAAGCATGGGTTGCTGAAGACCTATCCTACCCTGGATCTTCACGGGTCCATTAAAACTCACATTCCAATAGGGCTGCGACGAGTAACTCGGGTACTCTGGTTGAGTGGGTACTGAGTAGGACCCGGGTACCCACAGGACTACCAGGACCCCTGGTAAGTCATGTGACATATTGTTTAATGACAAAAAATTCTAGAACTACAAGTCACTAATGTTTGCATTGTTTTTTTTCTGTGAATACATTCCTTCTGACATGTATATTCAGTCAACTACAGTGTATGCATGAGCAGATTGTTTTATATGTGTATCTGAATATATTTTGCCAGGGCTATGGTCAAATTAATCCCAACTGGACATTTTGTACCCATCCCTTGAGGCTTACAGCGGATACCCATGTAGGGTATTAGGGGGTCAGTTACCTGGGTGGTAGGGCTGGGATGGGTCACTCGGGTACACAGGAACTCGATGATAGCTTGTATAACATAATATATTCGTATATACTCTATGTATATAGAGGGGTGTGATTGTTTTCTCTATACGATTATATTATGTTATACACGCTATCATCGAGTTCCTGTGAGTTCTAGATAATTTTTGTCATTAAACAACATATCACCTGACAAACCACGGGTCCGGGTCCTACTCAGGACCTGAGAACCCGACCTGAGACCCCGACCTGAGACCCCGTCCCAGCCTTAGTATATATCATCAAGTACAGAGAGAAAGAAAACACATACCAATTGGCAGGATAGATTATTTTTTAATAACACGGTGTGAATAGATTATTCAGAATTGACTTCAATAAGTTTTGTGAGTTTAAAGAAGGTCGTATAAATGTAAAAATAACACTGTGAACACTGTAAATCACGCTTGGATACTTGAACAAAAAAAGAGGCAAAAATAATCTGCAGTAGATCCGAAAACAGCACCTGCTTTGAGCAGGCGTTGAGGCTTGCTTGACCTGAAAACGGACCCTATCTTCATACTTTTTATAGTTAAAACTACGATTTTGTATCATTTAAGAAATCACATTAAGCAAATAGCCTATATGATCTATATTATGTTCTATAATAGACAATAAGTATCCAAATGACAATAAAAACAGATTCCTGATTTACCGCTTCTAGGGCATTTCAATTACCGTGTGTACTTTAGCCAGTTTAGGACTTTGTCGGCCTTGTGAACAGATATAAAATTTTATGCTTCAGGTAGCAACTATACCCGTGGTCCATGCACTTATTACTTACAGATGATTATCACATACAGATCTACCTTTTATTGATACGCTAGCACCAGCTGATTAACGTTGGTTTCAGGCTCATCTGAGCCTATGACTTTCGGACACACTCGTACAATCCGTGTTTTCATAGCCAGAAGCTCGTGTGCTTCTCCAATCCCCGCGCATGACGGATATAGAAAATAAAAAGCAGGAACGTAGTTTCTATCCGGAATATGCACGATGCATTACGGAAAACGAATTGTTTTTAACAGGTGTACAAACTATTTTGTGTCAAATGCTCATATCATATTCAAATTTGAGAAATAATAAATATACGCATGTAGCCGTTACTACCCCACACCCTACACCAATACAATGTACACACGTAAAAGAAACGTTATATATTATGCAAAATCAAACGATTTGTTTTCAGAAAACGTTTGCGAAGTGAGAAAAAATATGTCAATCAAGAAAATACTACTTGCTATAGTACTAAACACTACTCATAGGAAATCTTTATTGTCTTAATTTTAACAACTGTCCGAGTCACCGTGACCTTAAAAAACCAAATCCTAGTTTTTATTAAACTGTAACCACGATCAAAACTCATATTAATACTAAGACGAACCAAATGACAACTTCAGTCCGGAAAGCTTTTCTTAAAAAAAACACAAACATTACTAGATAATCATGATTATCAATATCAAGTTAGAAATCATATGACAATGAACGACTGACAAATGCTTACATGAATGTTGCTTAACTGGGTCGTGGGAAAATGCTCACGAAATATAATACACACATACATAGTAGATAGTACTTAAATATGACCCGATAAAGCGTATTATTATTTTAACACAAGAATGAATTCCATTCTGTCTCTTCACACAGTATATTCACGAAGAGACTGGTGAGAGTCGATGTGACCTAGCTAGTTGTCGATATAGCTTGTAGAAAATGTACATCCACCAGGAAGTCAATTTTCATGAATCTATCGTCTTTACCTCTACGTGAAACTCATTGCCATATACTCACTTGGAACAAAAATAATGTCTGTCAACGTTTCTCGACACTCGGTCGTCATTTTGGCAAGGTTGGTGATACACCTGTACAAGCGTTATATATGCGACAGCCGAGTCTTAACACGTCGCGGGTACGCTCTACGTGCACAGTTAAATGTCCCCGTTATAACGCTGCTTGGTGACGTGACCTCGTCATCGTTTGTAAGACGGTTTGATATGTACAAGGTTCTGCGACAGACCCGCACGTACTCATCAGTGTCACGTGGTCGTTCAGAAGTATATGTTAAATATTTAGGTGTTTTGATATTTAGCCCTAGCTATATGAAAGGGGTACACATAATTATACCCCTTTCATATAGCTAGGGCTAAATATCAAAACACCTCTAGGGGTAGAATAGGTCTTCAGCAACCCATGCTTGCCGTAAAAGGCGACTATGCTTGTCGTAAAAGGCGACTAACGGGATCGGGTGGTCAGGCTCGCTGACTTGGTTGATGCATGTCATCGGTCCCAATTGCGTGGATCGATGCTCATGATATCAATCACTGGATTGTCTGGTCCAGACTCGATTATTTACAGACCGCCGTCATATAGCTGGAATATTGCTGAATGCGGCGTTAAACAACAAACCAACCAACCAACATAATTATATATTAATGTTAAATACGCCCAAATAATAAAGAATTTATTTATCTCAATTAATACCAAACTTCGTGCTTGAGTTTATTTGTTTTGTAAGGCCCTTCTCCCAGCGTTTTGTCGATGCAGACGTATGCATCAATGTCTTTGGTCAAGTTTCTTTTAATTATTGTGCCTTAAGCTCTGCCTTTGACCTTGATTTTGTTCAAGGAATGACGGCACAGCTACGACTCACTCTGATTTGTTTGTTTGTTTGTTTGTTGTTTAACGCCGCAACAAAGGGGATTTTTCATCATCAGCATCCAGACTCAGAGATTCATTAAGTGTTTTAGAATATTACGCTTTCTTGTCTCCGTCTCTCGTGTTTGCTCTATACACGAAACTTAAAGACATACACAATTATACAGTTATAGTTGTGGACTCAATCAGTTTGTGTTTGTTTTTTTATTTGTTGTTTAACGCCGTACTCAGCAATATTCCAGCTATATGATGACGGTCTGTAAATAATCGAGTCTGGACAAGGCAATCCAGTGATTGATACCATGAGCTTTGATCCACGCACTTGGGATACGATGACATGCACCAACCAAGTCAGCGAGCCTGACCACCCGATCCCGTTAGTCTCACGACAAGCTCGCATAGTCGCCTGTTATGGCAAAGCATGCATGGGTTGCTGAAGACCTATTCTAACCCGCATCTTCTCGCTCGAATCGCTCTGAAGTAGAACGTTTTTGAGAAACTGATTAAATATTCATCTCACTTTAATAATTCAGGATACTATTTTGAAAATGCCTATTGATCCATAATATATGCTATGCCGTGCAAAAGCTGTTTTTTTAGAAATAGCAATTGGGAGATTTTTCAATCATTGAAATATTAATTTTGTGTATGTTCAGTTTGGAAACGATGTGCATGGAAATTAATAAAATAAAGGTTTGGGCGTGATAGTGTTTTAGATACTTTAGTGATAAAGCTACAGGTATTCTGAATATGAAAGCATCAGCCGCCTGAGACAATGCACATAGTATAACAGTCCACGCATGAGGGGGTGCTGTCACCTGTAAGAGTGCCATGCACGTGGCGGCCAGGTGTGTACATTGAGCACATGTCCAGCGTGCAAAAGTAAACAACTTGTAAAAAAACAAATCAGTCTCTGTTCATCTTTAAAACATCCGTGTCCTCATAGCAGGACTATCACACACATCCATCTGGAAAGTTACATAGAGTGAGATTATATTACGCTTAATTTGGTTGGATTTTGATAATGTGGAATTCCAGTCATTCGTCACAGCTCGCCCCATTCTGTAATATTACTTGCATGAAGACGGTATCTCGGAATGACACGGGTGATCACGAAAGCAAATCTGGTATGAAGGGTTTAATTAAGTAAAAACATAAATTACTACACTAGTCCCCCGTCAGATATCGTTTTTATTGGATCTCGTATACTTCAAACTCCCCTTCGCTAGTTAGATATTTTGAAATACACTCATCGTACTGAAAACGGGGATTCGTTTTGTCATCTATATGTAGCATTTCAGTAGTTCTCCCAGTGCTCGACCGCCTCCGTGGTCGTGTGGTAGAGCGTCCGCCCGGAGAGCGTCCGGGGTTCGATCCCCGGCCGCGTCATACCAAAAGACGTTAAAAGATGGTACTTGTTGTTACCCTGTCTGGCGCTCGGCATTAAGGGGCTAAAACAAGGCCTGGTCGGCTCGGAGTCAGTATACTGTGTCTGAGTGGGGTATTCATGTTTATTACCCACGTGGTGAAGATACAGGTGGTAAGATACTAAATCCGTACGTCAACCGTGTGTCGTACAAGGTTGACCTTGTTTTA
This sequence comes from Haliotis rufescens, assembly GCF_023055435.1. NCBI lineage: Eukaryota > Metazoa > Mollusca > Gastropoda > Lepetellida > Haliotidae > Haliotis > Haliotis rufescens. Next base: position 933,851 of record NW_025964212.1, on the reverse strand, counting down.
TTCGTTTTGATTGGATAACCGTGACCTCTGTCACACCGGGACTACTTTTTTCATTCATAAAAAATCGCGAGACGTCATTCATTTTGCGATTACAAGGCAGAACTGAAGAAATTCATGAGAACGAGAGATATTTACAAACACTTTATTAAACCAAACAAGATAGTCACACGCATCAAATTTGGTTTGCATTCGATATACGTTATGCATAGAGCTTCACAGATATTATATATAATGGAGCTAGATCTATAAATCGATTTACAATGTACGACTACCGATCAATAGAGCGAGGGTCCCCAACTTTCAATTAATTAAAAAATGTAAAAGGATAAGCGTGGTGAAATGAAGTCTGTTTAAATTATCTGGACAGATATCGAGACTTACTTGGGATGATCCGGTTGTGCCATCGGTGTCCCCTTTAAAGCGTATTTTTTGGCGCTGTTTCGGGAGTTGTTGTTTAATGAATGAACGTACACGACAGCACGACCAGATCACTTTAAGTTAACTGTTCCGATACAAATCATTCGAAAGCTCCGTGGAAGTGTGCCTGACGTCTGATTTTGTGGCCCCAAACATCCCAAATGTGAACAATAACATCCTCTATCTCTTGCGTAAAACGCTGTGAGTGGATCGCGGTTGTCTTTTCTTATTCCGGTGGCGACCTTGCCCTTCGATCGTTCGAAGCTGTCACTGACATGCAAGCAGATTTGAGTAAACTTGTTGATTTTCACGTCTTTAGTATATAGGGTGGTACAGTTAACATGAATGTCTTTGGCGAACAGTGACTGTCTGATTTCCCTCTTCCAAAATGGTACGAACATGATTTAAATTCAGCTGATAGATCAAGGAAACCGGACCATTTTGATTGCACAGCTGGGACCCCGGCAGCGCGAGTGACCGACTGTTGGTCCGATATTCAGAGCGCGGCGCTAATGTGACAATTCAAATGTTCTTATCGGTGTCCTGCGTACTAACAACATGGCACTTGAATTACCATAAGTTGAAGACTTTCTTCCAAAATGATCTTGAGCGTCAGTGCTGGTTTGTTTGCAAACAGAACAGCAGGCGCATGTTGTTAATGCGTATGCATAAACATGTCAACAATGCCCATATTTGGTCATATATCAATATTCAATGTTTCAGTTTGGTCTGCCAACGAACGAAAGTTGTTATGTATTTACACTTAAATATATTTTTAACGTGGGTAATAAATAAAATACCACACTCATTCTCGTTAGATACCATTTTTACGAAACTCGTGAACTTTCTATGGTATCTGACCTCGCTTTCGCTCGGTCAGATACCATTGAAAGTCCACTCGTTTCGTAAAAATGGTATCTAACGAGAATGAGTGTTGTATTCTCTATTAAACTGCGGCATGGTATCTCAGTGAGCTAGCACTATAAATCGGCATTAGTCCGGACTAGTACAAGCAGCCACACACACACGTGCATGCACGTCGCTATATAAGTGCAATAATCTTGGACGCGACGTTAAACCCAATTTCACCTCACCCATCTCTCAGTGCTCGACCTGTGAAGATCCAACCCCTGCTTGCCTTAAAAGGCGACTGACGGCAATGGGTGGTCAGGCTCGCTGTCATGGTTGATGCATGTAATTGCGTGGATCGATGCTCACGATGTCAATCACTGGATTGTCTGGTGCAGACTTGCTTATTTACAGACCGCCGTTATATATATGCTGGAATATTGCTGAGTGCGGCGTAAACAACAAACAAACAAAACTTTCAATGCTCTCATTGGTTAGTTGAAGCGATATGACGTCACAATGCTTGTCGAGAAAACAAGGCCACTATACTGTTCATGACGTCACAGATTTATAACACGTCATCTCAACAATATGATGACTTCAGTGGAATGTCTCTGTAGAGTTGAAATTTTATACTTTTTTCTTCATTTTCTTTTTAAAATCACAATGACTAATATATAGAATAACGTACTCGGAGTAAAAATACGTATTACATGTATGTTGCTTGTGAGTGAGTGAGTGAGTTGGGTTTAACGCCGCTTTTAACAGTATTCCAGTTATATCACGGCGTGTCAGCTAAATGTGGGAGGAAAGCCCGAAGTGATGCAGGTCTCAGACGTTTACCACTTCGGTGAAACCCACGAGCACGGGTATGGTGCTGACAAACCTAGAAACATAATCGGGGCGAACCGGGGTTCGAACCCACAATCATAGGTTTCTGGCGTGCTCAAGGGACGCAACTCTGCACAGCGAATCGCGGCGCCTTATAGACGACTGGGCCACCCGTGCCCCCTATGTTGCTTGTGAACGAATGCTGTAAGACACTCGCCAAAGGCTCGGGGCTCGGGGCTAACATGTTGGGGCAGATAATTCCTCGTAGCTAATAGGATATTCTCTAATTTCCACATACAAAATAAGAGGAACGAAAATATAGACCAAATTCAAAGAGATAACGGCACAAGGGACCCGGCACCCCTTTCGGTTTCCCCGTTAATCATGAAGCACCCGACCCGTGAAGATTCCGGGGTCTCCAGCAACCCATATTTGCCGTAAAAGGTGACTATGCTTGTCGTTTAAGGGCGACTAACGGGATCGGGTGGTCAGGCTCGCTGACTTGGTTGATACATGTCATCGATCCCAATTGCGTGGATCGATGCTCATGATGTCAATCACTGGATTTTCTGGTCCAGATTCGATTATTTTACAGACCGCCGTCATATAGCTGGAATATTGCTGAATGCGGCGTTAAACAACAAACAAACACACATGAAGCACCCATGATCTGACCGCCTGAGTACAAATGCTACTGATCTGTGTGAATGGATTAGTTATCCCGACGATTTCATATATGACAACCACGTGACTTGGTTGATTGCGTGTCAACGTACCCCAACGGAGTTGAATGGTGCGTGAGATGGGTTTAACGCCGCTTTTAACAGTATTCCAGTTATATCGCGGCGTGTCAGCTTAATGTGGGCGGGAAGCCCGAAGTGATGCAGGTCTCAGACTTTTACCACTTCGGTGAAACCAACGGGCACGGGTATGGTGCTGACAAACCTAGAAACATAATCGAGGCGAACCGGGATTCTAACCCACAATCATAGGTTTCTGGCGTGCCCATGCAATGGGACGCAACTCTGCACAGCGAATCGCGGCAGTAGGTGGATGCAGCGCTCTAGGACCGCTCCTGGCCTCTGATTGGTCGTCATCAGTGGTCACGTGACCTGCGCAGGGCATTATGGGTCATGGTAACATCACGATGACGTCACTTCCGGTTCCGCACCCAAGATAGCGGCACGTCCGGTTCCGGGAGGCGTGCGCCTCCAAGATGGGGGCACGTCCGGTTTCGAAGGGCAATCTCCCCATCCAAGATTGCGGCAGGGCTCCTCCAAGATGGTGGGAGGAGAGAAGTTGGGAAGGTGGGAAGGAGGGAGGAGGGAAGGGAGTCGGGTTCTTTGATTTTGGTTTGGTGGTGATGGTGAAGAGGTGGAGAAGAAAACATCAAGAAAAGCTTGTGGGAAACAGGAAGCGGAAACAGACTGAATCATTCACAACACCAGCAGCAGCGGCAGCAGACAGGAAAACGGAAGTGACAGAAAACCCCGGAGATGAAACAGTGGCGCAAAGGCACGGATGGACTAACATCTTTCGTCTCACAGGACACTTACTAGTGTGGCATAATCGCCTCATGTACGTGTCCTTCAGCACGGTGTTGAAATACAGGCACTGGAATGTGCCATCACGTGCCTTCGTCCCAAGAGCATACACAGGAAGACAGTCTTGGCACTTGTCGCATTGCCATGGAGGAGGCGATGGTAATGCTTCGGTCTCCATGTCCCAGCGGCAGCCTTTCAACCGAAACCAACTCCATATCCCAATTCTCTACGTTGTTTTGCATCATGATGATGATGATGATGATGATGATGCTCTCATAGAATGCAGTGTGAATGGCTTCGCTCTTGTTTTATAGGAGAGGCACTGAAACCCTGCTTCTTGATTGGTCCAAAACGTAGCGCGCCGATTGGTCCGTTACGGTGCCCGACCTGAGCCCTGGTTTTCCAAACCGGACCGACCCTTGTGTTTCTTTTCCATAGGAAATGGATTTTAACATGGGAGAGAAAGCACAACCCCAGTTCGACCAATCAGAGCCAAGAACGGCCCGAGCGAGCCCTCTGATTGGTCCACAACCCAGGCGACTGATTGGTCAGATTTCGATCCTGTTTTGGGGATAGTCATGTCCACCGCCACAACGCTGTTGTTGCGGAACAGTCATCTGAATTCTAAAGGTGGACCGACATGGGCATACATGAACGTGATGTAGGAATGCCTACGTGATGTACTTTGTGTCTCCCCATGCAAACGTGATGTCAAGCGCGAGTACAAACAGACGTTGTTTTGGGTGTTGTTTTTTTGGTTTTATAGACATACGTGAGGTTGTCACTCACTCATCCATGCCGAGGTGTTGGCACTCGTGTATGTCTACATGCGTGCTACCATTCGTGTCTCCATGCAAACGTGATGTACTTCGTGACTCCATGCAAACGTGATGTACTTCGTGTCTCAATGCAAACGTGGTGTCATGCGTGTCTTCAAACAGACGTTTATAAATATTATTATTTATAATATTCATATGGATAAGGATAGAGAGAGATCGATAGACATACGTGGCGTTTTAGTGGCGTTTTAGTCGTGTCTCCATGCAAATGTGATGGCACTCGTGTACACATACATACATACATACATACATACGTTCTGGGCTCTGATTGGTCGAACCGAGGTTGTGCTTTCTCTCCCATGGTAAAATCCATTTCCTTTATTTTTGAAAATGCGCATGTGTTTGACCAAATATGCGTTCACCCTATTTCATCTGTTAGACGTTCATGTCGGATCATTTTCACATTTCGTTTTCCGTTTCATTAAGTTATGACTTTTCAGCTTGGCCAAAATGGCGTAATGTTCCACAACTGACTTTCCCCGTATGGACAGTTACCAACTTACCACATTGGTAAAATCTATGAAAACGGGATTGGTACTGGCGAATCTAGGATTCAAAAACACGATCTTCGGATCCGCTGTCGTATTGACAGCTATTCGCGGCGTCTTGGCGAATACACCCCTACCTCAGTGCCCCCGAGTCATTGCAAGTTAGTGAGTGAGTATGGTTTTACGCCGCTTTTAGCAATATTCCAGCAATATCATGGCGGGGTACACCAGAAATGGGCTTTACACATTGTACCCATGTCGGGAATCGAACCCGGGTCTTCGGTGTGACGAGCGAACGCTTTAACCACTAGGCTACCCGACCGCTCCTGCAAGTTAGTGAGTGTGTGAATTGGGTTGAACACTGTTTCCTTTAATACTAGCGCATGTCAGCTGAATGCACGTCTGTTGCGTTGACATCATACTAGGTCCCCAGTGACGTAAACGAAAATAAAATACCTTATTGAAATACATTCGTTTCTTTGCAAATTGTATCCCAACTTGAATAATTTTATATTACATTCAGTCATTAATAGTATTAAACACACAATCAAAAGAACGTATGCATTTCGAATTTTGATTGTAGTGCTGAAAAAAAGAAAACACATTGCTTTTAAAGGATAAAAATGTGAAGAAAAAAATGTTTGTGACTTCGAGCCGACCAGTCCTTGTTTTATTCCCTTATGCTGAGAAGACCTGGGTTTGATTCCCGACATGGGTACAATGTGTGAAGCCCATTTCTGGTGTCCCCCTCCGTGATAATGCTGGAATATTGCTAAAAGCAGCGTAAAACCATACTCACTCATTCTAGTTGAAGTATATACTCATATTTGCTTTTTGAGAGTCACGACACAGATGGTCTTATGTACTGATAATAAATTGTTGACATCTTCAGATTTCTTGGACTTGATTGACAGCACATTCAAAAAACTGCGCCAACTCTTTTAAAATTCTATTTCCATCCTGTCCTCAAGACAGGTGTCACTTTGATGATTTGGAGACACTCGTTTACATTATGGAATATATCAGAACAAAACCGCAGATGTTTATAAAAACACTCATTATTTAATTATCTCATAGGGTGGAAACAAAGTGTTGTGAATCTAAATTACAATGAGAGGGAAGTGATAAATATTTGCATACAATCAATAAAGCTAGTGCTGTTACCTCACAAACTCAACAAAACAAACCTGACTGATGGAACACTAAAAATGGTTCACATGGAGAAAATGATTTCGATAATGGCAGTTTCTTATGTTTCAATACTCACTGCATCAGATAGGTTTTTACCTTGAATGCCTCTGCCATGCTTCAATGCTGAGTGGATAAAATAAAGAATGCACTTTCACAGAGACTAGAATAACGAGTAAGTACATAGTTTTACAAGTCATATTGTTTACCATTTTGATCTCAGAACAGAAAAATAAGATCTTCATTAAGATACTACTTTATGTTCAATAAACGATATTGTATGTTTGAATTAATGACAATTGAAACAACAATAATAATCAATAATGAAGACAGTTAATGAAAATAACTGGAGCCTTGAATCTACAAGCAGTCTGATCCTATATATATTTAATGTAAAAAATATCTTTCCAAATAAATATCTGTGTTTCACATTGAGAGGAGTCCCCGCCAAAAGCAGAATTGATGAAGCTATGGTATGCATTCCAAGACCATAAAGCTGTTGTACAAGTTACAATCAGATCAACTTGTGTGTGAATGTCCCATGTGGAATTATGATACCACCAAAACAACAGCTGCAAAAACAAAATGAATTTCTAAAACGGAAAACTGACCTAATAGAACCGCTCACGGCTGCATTATGAAGCACAGTCGAAGGGAGACAACTCTACAATATTTCTGAGATTCATTTTAAAAGATACCTGGACATTCATAATATAATTTTGTGAGGGTCAAATAGGATTACGTAAACAACATACAATTGTCACACATAAAGGTCCAATTCCTAATTTTGTTCAGAGATTGAGCTTTACTGATAATGCACATTCCCTTGTTTAAATTTCAAATAAACTTTACACATAACATTGAATTTTTCAACAGCAAATCTGAGATTATACAAGGCCGGAGTTAACTTTTTTTCACATGGGGGGGGGGGGGGGGAAATATTTGTACAAGTATCACTTGTCCCCAACTTGTATTTTCATGATTCAAATAAAACTGTTTTCTATAAAAAAAAATCCCCCCCCCCCCCCCCGGCTGGCTACGGCACTGTTATACCAGCATTGATGACAGCTTTGAGTAACTATCATACACACATAACCCCCATACAACAGAAAACAAATCATCTGAGTATTCGTACAACATATATACTACTCAAAAGAAGTTAAGGACCACCCAATTATTTAATATTACTACAGCTACCCAATTCTTTCACATAACTATAGTTAATCTGTCATGGCAGATAATGAAAGAATTTGGTGGTCCTTAAAGTTTTTTTAGTAGTATATTTACATCTAAAAGGATATCAGTAAAGAGAGATATTGAGATGATTAAATCAGATTACACCTCTCAAGTGTGTTATGTCCAGTTTCAGCAGCTTGTTTTTCTGAGTAACTACCCTGTATGTCCACATGCAGACGTTGGTCGATTCAATTTAGGTTCAAGGCTTCATCATCATGTAAAGTTCATCAAGTTCGCAGCTGATGTGGCACAAGTAGGTTACTGTCCCCATCTGCAGGTGAGTCAGCGCAGTCATCTTACACCTCGAGCATTGAAATACATATCCCCTTGAGGGAGTCACTAATGTATACTTATTGAGTGATAATCAGAAAAACGTACTTCCTGCTATAGATTCAAACTCATTTTAAGTAGATCGCTTATTCTTTAGTACATAGCAACAATTGACAAGTAAACAGTGTTACAATGATGAGACATGTTAATAATATATTGTAAACTGTCCAAAGAAGTTTAAACAAAGGCTGACAATAATTACTCTTCACGATGTCAAATTAACTTTTCTAAAATTGTAAACTTCCAATATCAAGTGAAATAAATAAGATCATGTCAGATCATGATTTTTAAGTCAATGTCTACACATTAGATTGAAAACAAAGATATTTTTTTTTTAGCTGAAACTCAGTCCCCATTCTAAGAACACATTTAAAATTTGAGTTGTACATAACTTGACATCAAAGCAAATACAATTATAAGATAGATCAGCTGATCAACTGAAATTTAGAACAATACTAATTTCATATCAATACTAGAATGTTCCTCTTGAGATTCTTACAAATAAGTTACAGCTGTACGAGCTATAAACAAATAATTAACAGAAGTAAACAGTCTGGTTAATATAACCTGACATCTTGAATCCAATAAAATATAATAACATTTTGATAAAGCTTTAAATTTTGACATTGATTTTAACAAAATTAGTTAAAACTTAATATTATGGCACTATAAACAACCAAACAGTTAAACAATAATAAAACCATCCGGTGGAAAAGCACTATGTTGTAAAGAATCAAATATGTTGGAATTTCCCAAAACACCAGTTTGATTATTTTCCATCAAGTTTTACTATTCCTATCTGTCCAACAAAACCTGTCCACAATAACAGAGTATAAAACCCAGCATGACAGTTTGAGAACATTCACTGCATACTGTTATCTGGTTGTACATTTCATCAAACAATCAAAACACCGGAACTATTTCATGGGTTTAAAGTGTCCCCTGGAGTGGCATTGACATAAGTCTTTACTTGTTGACCACTCCAGCTTCACACATTCTAAGAAATAAATATGTCTAAAACAAAGTGTCCTCTCGAAAAAGTCTGAAAGAAAACTTCACCAAATAAACACTCAGGAACAACTATAAAGTCAAAACAAAATGAGATTTCAGATTTACAAACAAAATAAAGTTAACAATAACAATTTTCACACAATTGCAAATACGATCCAAAATCAATAGCCAACAGAGCCTGTTCCTATGTTCAAAATGAACTTCAGTTTTACACATCAGGTTGTGGAATAATATAACTGCAGCACAAACGGTTACAGAGGGTAACTATGGTAACCTTTCAAGTCTATGAATGGCATTTAGAAGCGATACACATAAAGGAAGAGAATTTATGCATGTCAACTTCTTTATTATGAGAAACACAAGTCAAGGAGGAAGTAAATACTCCAAAACTGTGTGTTCCTCGTCGTAAAGAAGTTGACATCCATAAATTCTCTTCCTTGTGGTAACCTTGACAATGAGCTACAATGATACAGAACAAGCATCCCTTAACCAGGATACAGAGTAGAAAATCCCCACTGACAGACACACACCATTAAGACAAGTAACTAATGCCATATAAAGGATGAACAAGATCCCATTAATGTTCATCTTGAGCGCTAGAAAGACCAAATATTCAACATCACAGCTGTTATTCTGATAGAAAGACAGGGCTTTACCCAGGACGGGTTACAAATGGAAGAAAACTTCAAGCTATGATTTTTAGATATGAGGATATTCTAATGTATAAACATGGCTGGTCAAGAAATTATTTTTTCCCCAAAGGTCTCATTTACCTGACGGTACATTGGAAGGGTTCGAAAACATAATTTTTCCAGGTAATCAATATATTTAACGATCACAGAAATTTGATGAAACTTTTTAACATTACATTCTCTTAAAGATAATCGAATGAGACAAATAAATAAACCTTGATTTGGAATGGTGGGTCATGATTAATATTCACTGGGATTGGTCCAGTGGGTAAGAGAATTTGTTGAACCACACAGTGACTGGATCATACCTAAAGGTACTAGCTACTTTGGGAAGATTATTCCAGGTACAGCTCTGGATAAAGCTCTGTTCGACAATTATGGAATAATCCTACACATTGAAATCCGAATACACATAGCATCATATGTGCATCTAAGACCAAACTGCACCTCATATTTGGAGAAAAAGAATAAAACTTTAAAATGAGAGACAAAGTATCTTCCTCTAATATTTCCACTCATAGACTTTTTAATCTCATAAGTTTGATTTAGAACGCCCCACTACATGACCACCTGTCCTGACATGGCTGTTGTCTTGGTCATGGTTAGACAATGACATGGATGAGTTTCCTAGCATCCAATATTAATTTAATATTCATCAAATTCATATTAGCATTTATAAAACTATTGCAAAACTGAGCCCATAAAAACTGGAGCAATGAGTATCATAGAAGAGACAACGATGATGAAATGATTTTGATTACTGCAAAACTTTCCTTGAGGTAGTGCTTATAAAAAGCCTGCAAAACAGTTAAAGGAAAGCAGTGGGAACTTCTCATGTGGACATCAAATATATAGGGATCTAGGGTAGTTTTGATCGAATTGTGGAAATTCCATTGAAGACTGTCCTCCCTTTATAATTAACAGACACAGAAAATTTACATCAAGTTGGCCCAAATATTCGAGAACTTTTAAAAATCAAGAATGATATGCTAACAATTATGATTAAAGACCTTCATGTGGCAAAAATATCAGAGGATATATATGAAAATAAAATTTGATCAAAGTAAATGTATATTTGTTTGGATAAACTCCACAAACAAGAACAAACTATCACCCAATATTTAGCCTAGCTAAAACTTACTTCCAAAGAATTATTCAACGAATGTTAGGACAGTTCTTTGGCTGTATTTCTTAAATTTCTGGCGAGATAGATTAAGTATAGCAATAGCGTCAGCTCTGCTTAGACCTATTAAAATATCGAATATACAAAACATATCTCATCTACAAAATACTCATTACATCTTCTGGCAATGACCTATTCCTAACAAAGTCATCACATTACCATCAACCATGACCATTATCTTCTAATCACTCAGGCACCCTCACTGCTGTGGCCAATCCCAGGTCTCGGGCTCGAAGCTCTCGTAGTTGGTATCATAGATGTGGGATCTGATGAAGTCCTCCTTGTCCTTGGGTTCTGGGTAGGTGGAGGCTAGACCTTTGGCGTACACATACTCTGCCAGATTGGTAGCCAGTTTGACGGACACCTCACGGATGTTGCTCAGCGGAGGGTACACGCGGCCCTCCTCAAGATCCTTGTCGGTTACGATCTTGGCCAAGCTCTGATATAAGGGAGAGATCATTGTTACTTGAGGATCATTGCAGAAAATATACTACTCAAAAGAAGTAAAAGAGCAGCCGATTCTTCCATATTGTTACAGTTAATCTGTCATGACATGACATACCATGACAGATGAACTATTGTCATGACATATTAACTATTGCCATGACAGATTAACTATTGCCATGACAGATGAACTATTGTAATTTGAAAGAATCGGGTGTTCTTTAACTTCTTTAGAGAAGGAAATTAAAAAATTACATTAAAGTTATTTTTTGGAGTTCTGATAATTTTTCGAACTTTGAGTGGTAAGCAGGGGCCGTATTTATCAAACAACTTAAGTCATAAATAAAACTTAAGTCAGTTAAAAAAACTTAGTTTTCTTGTTTTTTTACTTAAGTTTAGTGGAAAAACTTAAGTCATATTTATCAAAAGACTTAGACTTAAGTTTTGTCATTTTCTGACTTAACTATTAAGACTCACCTTGCTAGGCTTAAATCATGTATGTTTGACTTAAGTCATGTAAAATGGCTGCCAGACGCAATTCAAGATTATTTAATGAGAGAAGAGATATACTACATTCATTAGATGACAATGAACTGATACAGCGGTACAGATTTGATAGGAACAGTATTGTTTATATCTGTGATATCCTTGAGCAGGAGTTGAGTCCTATAACACAGCGGAGCTGTGCCGTGTCCTGCGTTACGAAGGTGCTTGTTACTTTGCGTTATCTTGCCACTGGCAAGTTTCAAATGTGTAACGGTGATGACCATGGTCTGAGCCAACCCACTATATCTCGGGTGATTTTCCAAACGCTTGACTCCCTCACAAGTCACCGTATCCTTCGTAGATTTGTTACCTTTCCTGTACAACCCCAAGAAATAAGACGCCATCAACAGCGCTTCTATCAGACTGCCAATTTCCCGGGTATTGTTGGGGTAATTGATGGCACCCACATTCAGATTCAGGCCCCATCAGTCAATGAGAAAGAATTTGTCAACAGGCATAATTACCATAGTGTAAATACACAAATAGTGTTTGACAGCGACGATCATATAATCGACATCGTTGCACGTTGGCCTGGCTCAACACACGACTCCCGCATTTTGACAACAAGTGGGTTATGTCAGATGTTTGAGGGGAACCAGCTACCAGTAAGTTGTCATCTGCTTGGAGACAGTGGCTACCCTTGTCGGAGATGGATCCTAACACCATTTTTGCGTCCTCTCCAAGGACCACAGACAAACTACAACAGGTATAAATATTACTTCGTTCAGTTCACTACGAGCACTCAGCAATAGAGTGACTTCCCCTGGTTAGGTAGAATACTATCTCAAACCTAAAAACGGAATGGAAGAGTTACACATATTTGCTGTAAAGTATTATTCAGTATCATTCCGTTTAATTCCTACTTAAGTGTCGTAAAATTATGTAAGTCGCAAATCAGGTAAAAAAATATGTATGATTATGTATTCATCAGTAAGAAATATTAATCATTTTATCTCACTTCTCTTTTATGTATGAAAACATACTAGTATGAAGCATTGATTCTATGAAATATAACCACACACATAACAAGAAACAGCAATATTAAGGGGTTTGCAATATGTTGTCATTATAATGACCAATGGATTGAAAATGTTAGTTTCTATCGCTGAGAACATAGCAAAATGTGTTCTTCTTTTTCTTATACTCCCAATTTAAATTTTATATGATTATCTGCTAATAATGATTATTCATTGCAATTGTCAGATCACATAAGAAAACAAGGAGTTGTGTGGAGAGGGGAATTGGGCAGCTGAAACGTCGGTTTCATGTTTTACATGGGGAAATCAGACTTTCCCCACAGAAGGCGTGCAAGGTATAGAAATTAGAAAATGTTTTCATTTCTTTTTATTCAATTTCAGTAAAAAATGGAGAGTCTTCATAGACTTACACTTTAATGGAATTATTTCTTTTTCACATTATTATTGTCAGGACTAGATATACTGTAGGTTGATAAATAAACAAACAAAATACGGTGAACATTAATTTTTTATTCAATGAAGACAGTAACATTTCATCAATATGACATTAAACTCACTCACTCACTCACTCACTGTCATGTGTTATTGTAAAAAAAGTCAACACAATTTCATAATCTGTATCTGTATTGATGTTCAATATTCATTTTCTTTTGACTTATTTTATATCTAGCTTAAGGGAAAAAATTAGGCAAATATATCTGAGATCAAACAGTACATAGTATAACATATTTGAAATACAGACCATACATTTCACTCTTTGTCAAATTCAACACATTCTAGAAATATTTGTCATTAGATTAAGGCCACATCAGTTCATGAAAGGGTATTGAATAGGCTTTTTAAACATTTTTCTAGGTAATAACTGCCTGTGCAGTGCTGCATAACCTCAGCAAAGACAGGAATGTGCCTATGCCAGTTGTACATGGAAACAGCCAATCCGGACAGCTAAGGGCACAGATGCAAGGTCTATCAGCCATTGCACCTGCAGCAACAGGGTTGAGATATCGGGAACAGTTTGCAATCACCTACTTTCCATGTAAGTTATTTCCTGCTACTATTACTATTACTCTAAGTATGCACTTAGTATTAATTTAAATTTTCCTAAGGGACAGCCCATTTGATATTCGGGGGCGGGTGGGAAAAATACATTGTTGCAAGGTGTTTTTCTAAAAACATTTAGCTCATATTTTTAAATAAAGCGATATCTGTGTCTGTAGCTGAAAATCTATCTAATCTTGATACAAAATATAATACTAGCCCCTACCCCCAAGCAAATATCAAATGGTCGGTCCCCACTTGCGTGACATGAGCTTTACAGTCTATTCTTCTACTTTGTAAATTTTCTTTGTTAGATACTCTTTTCTTAATTTTAAACATTCAATTTCTAATACAAGTTTTTCTTTGTTTAATGCTTCCATAGAAGTCTGATTCTGGCACTGGCAAGTCCTCTCTGGCACGTTGAACACATTGGCCATGTCCTCAACTTCACCGCTGAAAGAAATATATATACATTATTTGTGTATTCGGAGCCTTGTGTTTTGCTTTTATACAGAGACTTGTCAATAATTGCAAATTGACTGCCTGTTGCAGACACATTGGGAAAGAACTTTAAAGAAGTATACTTTAAATTTTGATTTCATAAATATATTTTGGGGAGTATGTAACAAAGCTGACAAACATGAAATACTAAGTGATGCAATAATGTTAGTACAATATCAACATCAACATTTATGTCATTTGTACCTCTCTCTTGATGTCATGACATCAAGCAGTTGTAGGGCCGTCGAATCACAGGAGTTGGATATTCCTGTCAAAGACATGTTGTCCCTCCCTATGGCCTCTACAACTGCATCTGTGACAGGACTTACAGGGATGGGAGGTGGACCGCCTCCTGTAAGTGCAAGAAGCAGTATAGGTTATAGTGTGAATGGTGTTATAGTATTTAGAAACATATTATCACAAAACCAACACAATATAGAGACAAGTACTCTTTTGACCTTCAAACATTGAGATAGGTTTGTGTTGGTATAATTATACTCTTAATATACAGCAACAAGTTACAATGTAGGTCTTAATAATAACTGTGAAGGGATGACAATATCCTTTTTCCACTTTCACATTAACTATATCATTTTAGGTCACCTTTTTTATCAAAACTATTTAATAACTAAACTAATGTATCCATAAGTATGTTTACCAGTGGCAATGGTTTGCTGCCTGAAATTAGAAAAGGCTTTCTTTGACTGGCTCTTCAGGTTTTTCCATTTCTTTTCAACCTCCTCCTTGGTCCTCCTGTGCATTAAGCTTGCATTAAGGGTGTCTGTAATCATCTGCAATATAAACATAACAACTCAAATGAAAAACACATCAAATTACATTAATAATTTTTGTCAGTATTAAATCATGCTATATGCACACTGTACATTGTACCCAGTTTTAAGACTTAATTTCTGTCCTTGTGGTATTACACTCAAATTGATTTCTGAAATAAAGTACTGATTGAAAAGAGATATCTTTATTTTTAAACATGAGACCAATTATTCATGATGTTTTAAGCCTTTTAATAGTTTTTATGTCCATTGAAATATAAAAATTGAAGTGAATTATGTATCGTGATACATAGTGTATCATGAACTGAGTATTGCGATATGTATCATATTTTGTATCCAAAGCCCAGTTTTAGCAAAGCTGTTTAGACCCAAAATTATATGGGACTGTGTTACTAAGAAAATAATATTATTCATATTTCAGTATATTGTCATATATGTTTTACATTAATATTGTAAACAAGAGTATATGTGCATTACATAATATAACATTTCATCAAGTTCATAATATGACTATGCAGCACTAGATCGAGGTTGTATGAGATCCATCACAATATATTTATTACTAATTAATGCATAGGAACACATTGATTGGTCTTGATATGGAAATGACATCTTGACCCTGTAATAAGTTATTGTTAAATTAGTTAAACTAACTTAATTGTATGCTTTTGACATGAAAGTGATAGTAATGTAACTTTAGGATACTAACATGAGGCCTAGGACTAATGTATACTTTAGAAGCTAATGCAAATGCCCCAAAAGGAGTACAAAATGACATAGATCTAGGCTACTGGTTTGGGTTCAAAATCACCTAAAATTTTGGGTAAAAGTTGTTAGGGGTACAGACAATAGGCCTACCCCGATGAAGAAACAAACCACAGTGCAACTTGAAAAAGACGAAAATAATTGTTTGGGTCTCATTGTGTAAATATGACCAAAATATATCATTCCCGTGGTACTGGACTTACGAAGTGTGATGATGGAAGGTTGGAAAACGTCTTGGTTATTATTCGACCACATGCATTCCTTGATACGCATTACGGCCTTGTCTGCTACATATGTATGTAAAATTAATGATGTAAGCAGCTAAACCTCTCAAAAAAACAGTAAAAAAACACTCACTACCTCACGTACCTGCCACGCCTCCTGTCGCTTCAAGGAGGTGATGCCGGGGCCAAACTTTCCTTCAAGCACCACCTTGTTTGATGCCACCAGCTCTGCTAGTAGTAACGATTCTTCTTTGGTAAAGTTTGGCCGTCTCTTTTTCGCGTCTTCGGTCATGGCGTGGGCCTATCTTGGAGCTCGCAGCGGTGTTTATTATCGTCTGCGCTGTCCGGGAATTCCCCGATGACGTTTTTCTCTCTCTTAGTGAAAAGAGTTCCACTGGTAGGCTAAAAATAGCTGGGATAGTCCTTAGTGATCACGTGTTTGCATTCGGTGAAATCGACTTAGTTTCTCACGGCAGACTTAGCTAAGTTTTTTACTTAGACGCTTCGTGAATACCAACTTAAGTTTTTGACTTGGCTAAGTAATTTTTCAGAAACTTAAGGTTTTTTTAAAGCCAAAACTAAGTTGTTTGATAAATACGGCCCCAGGGGTCCGGAAACGGTCATATGTGCCGGACATGTCCGATTGGGAATCTCAAATGTCCGGTTTAAAATATTGCTTACCAGACATTTAAATTTTTCTGTCTGGACATTTAAAAAACAACAACAACGCTACCTTCGGGGTCCAAATAATTGATGAGCGTTATAGTAGATCTCTATCCCTTCAGCAAATTCAGGTGAATAATCAGGCAAACAAACTTGGTCAATAAAAGTATGAAATTTGATATAAAACATCACTAGTTGTGATGATTTGCCGGTTAAAATGTATTTCCTGCTCTCCAAGGCATTGTTTTATATGCAGAGATTAAGATGACCGTTTGTATTTTCTCGTAAACTAAGCCGGAAATAGCAATCAGCTGTGCACACGTTTTGTCCCAATCTACCAGTGATTCAGTTAAAACGTAAGGCACTGGTAAGGCAAATGAACGTAAATTTAAAGCATATTAAATTCTTAGATTTTTATTGCCACCAGCCTCACTACCAAACATCTGCCTCATATCAATTTATTTTCCCAAAGCACTGACAGATACAGACAATCTCTACATGTTTTCCTACCAAATGTTCATGGATCATGTGAGTCACTTCTGCCAACAGGAGATGTACACAGATACCATGGCCAGTCCGTTACAGAAAACAAACATACAATAAAAGTTACATTAAATTATTGTGGCCAAAACCACTTCATATTAATTTTTTGAATGTGTCTTTTGACTCCAGTCAGTCGAATCCCTGAACAGAAAAATAAGAAATGGGCCACATGATGTATAAGGTTGGACAGACTTACCCGAGCAGCAGCCAGGAAGACAACCTCAGGGATGTGTCTGACCCCACAGGTGATGACTCCGAGAGCTACCCCTGGGAAGATGTAAGCGTTGTTACCCTGACCAGGGTACAGGGTCTTGCCCCCAATAGTAAAAGCTGGGAACGGGCTGCCACTGGCAAACACACATCGACCCTGCAACCCACGACACAAAGCAATGGTGACAATCTGTAGGACACAAGCATTTGTCATGATGTATTCCAAACAAAAATGGTCAAGGTCATAATTTTAATACAAATGATGAAAGTTCAAATTTAGGGGATTAATAACTCCAGGAGTAAAATTAATAAGGACCCCCAGGACCACCCGTAAGTGCTATTTCAAAACTGCTTTGGCCATGTTGGCTTGACCAGCTGCATCTTCCCAAGGCAAGAGTGTTCACTAGCCCAAGTTTCTCCCCTTGCCACATCAGGGCCACATTCCTTAGCTTGACCCTGGTGCCACCACTCATAGATCACGAGTTGTGCCCCTTGTAATGAAAATGTGATATCCAATCAGATTTTAAAAGATGAAAAAGACATATTTGTGTCACCAAAGACAGGACAGGCTGCGGTAAATCACTTTCATACTAAGGTGTACCAGTTGTGGATGTTGATAATGTGAAACGTTCTCTATTTGGACTATCAATATGTGCGATAGTCCAATCACATTTAGCACAGGAAAGTGGGCTTGATGTGGTAAGGGTGGAAACAGGATTTTGATAAAAAGGCTATTTGAAGCTCTTGCCTCGGGAAGGACCAGTTGTTGAGCTGGATTTTGCGACACTTTTATCAATATCCCCACAATATCACAGCAGATAACACCAGAAATAAACTTCACACATTGTATTGAATCAAACCCGGTCCTTCGACGTGACAAACGAATGCTGTAAGCATTAGGCTTCCCAATTACCCCCATGGAGTGAGTGAGTGATTCAATGTTCTTTTTTGTCACAATTAGCCATATTTTCTAATTATTCTGGACCAGACAACACAGAGGGCAATGATACAACTGGTCAAATCAAGTCACTGAGTGGTAGTGATAAACAACTGATTGATACCAGTCCATGAACCAAGCTTCAAAAGACAAAGTAAAAAGGTGGCTTCAACTGGAGCCCAGTATGCATTTAATCGGCATCAAAATGTCCTCCATTTTGACAACTAATTTATTGTGGATATGAAAGAGTGATCAGTCTATAAAGCCATCAATCTCATCAAAATCACTATCTTATTTCTCGCTATCACTAAACAAAGATCTGAGGACATCTCATTACGGGATGTAAATGTCTACCATCTCAGAACGACATTTCATCCGACCAATCAAAGCATCGCTTACCAGATCATAAAGTGACAGTCGGAAAGTGTCATGCAACCCGGAAAACGTTAACACGGGGTATTCCGCACGACAGTTACGGACCCTACGACTAATTCTGTCAAAATTATCGTCTATCTCTCGCTTCCGTCGGATAAACATTTGAATGGAGGAAGCGTTGCACAGTACGTGGGAAGCACTGCCATAAAATCACAACCATATATTAGACATTCCGGATTGTTCGTTTGTTCAGTTTTAATATTTTTAATCAAGAACTGTGTCAACATATTTTTCAAGCGTAGTCTGAAATGGAAGTCGCCAGGTTGAAACAACTGTCGTAAAGCTCGAGAACGGTTGAGATCTTTGTTTAGAGGCAGCGAGAACTTAGATCTGATTTTTATGAGATTGATAAAGCCATCTTCCATATGATTATAATTACTCTTAAGTTTCAATTATCCGTCAATGTATTTGATCACAGTTGTTTTTTCCCAACACATATAAGGGATGAAGTTTTTGATAGGCATTTAGAAGTTGGGAGAACATGAATACATGACACCTTTTTATGGATAGCAATATTCTTTGTACAATGTTTCAGGGTTTCTTCTCCTGCTCCTTCATCATAAAAAGGTGTCATGTATTCTAAAAGTAATGGTTGAAATAAGCTGTGTACCTCTGTACAGGTGTAGGCTTGTTCTGCAGTACACTCAGCCATTGACGTTGGGTTACTGAGAGCAAAGATGATTGGTTTATCATTGATCTTGCCCATGGTCGTCAACACGGCCTCGGTGAAAGCTCCGGGAACAGCGGCAGCTCCTGAAGTGGAGAGGTCTTGTTATTTATTCAAGTCTCTTGTAACTAGGCAACAGTATATATGTCACCTGTCCGATTTTCAATCACGAATGTTGATACTACCTAATTTCGTTTATCCGACATACCCGTTAATCCGACATTATCATATGCAACCAACAATGTTGGATTAACGGGACTTGACTGTACAAGTCACCTATACAAAGCCATAGTTATAACTGTAACAATAGAATTGGGACATTTTTCATTGTGGAATTTGTACTGACATTTGCTTCCGACTTTGGACACATGTAACAGACTAATCATATGAGTTCTTCAGCAAAATAACTTTGAGTGCAGAGTTTGAAATTGCCACTAGTCCTGTAGCCCTGCAAAACTGCCCAGTAGGTATTTTAAGACGAGTAAAACATTTGCCATTTTTAAGGGTTTTGCTATATGTTATCATTACAAGGACGAGTGCACTAAAAATGTTTAGTTTCTACTGTTGGAGTGAAATTTAGATCTTGCGCCCTCCACAGGATCCCCAGTATGGTAACTTCAATTACAAAAAGGTTGAATTTTGACAAGTAAGCCAAATTCAACATTAATACCTCATTACATCCATATAGAAGATTCATTAGACTTTACAAGATGATGATTGGTCAATCAGATGGCTAGATTTTATGACAGTGAGTGTGTATAGTAATATGCTGCTTTGAGTAACACATGTATTATGGCAGGGGGACACCACAAATGGGCTTCATACATTGTACCCATGTGGGCATCAAACCCAGGTCTTCAGCGTGATGAGTGAACGCTTTTACCACTGCCCCAGATGTTAAGACAAGCAAAGATAAAAAAGGACACAAGTGATATCAAATAGTGCTGCTACACAGTACCATGTTAATGCATAGCTTCAGATTGATTTGAGTGCTCATGCAAGTAACTAAGTACCCAGTACCTACGTGTCATCGTTAGAAATTGGCACTTGTCCTTTAGTCCTTGCCAAACTGACCTGAGTTAAGGTATCTACAAGGACTAGTAGAAATTTTCCCTTTTTTAAGGGGTTTGCTTATGTTATCATTTTAAGGAATAGGGCACTAAAACAGTTAGTTTCTATTAGTTGCCGTGGTTACCACATTCCTTCATCCATTCAGCTTTTAAAATCAGTTTTTCTATTGTTACTACCAAGATTACCCTGTTAGAAAAGACTGTCAACGTGCTGAAGGGGTTACAATACACTCTACATCCCTGACTGGCTACAACATGTCAAAGTGATATAATATTATCTGAAGTTGTTATATTATCCTTACACTTTGGCCATGCCTATCAGAATACTGTCATTACCTATCAACGCTGTTGGCTTAATTTCTGTCACTATTTCCTCTAGAGACGTCATGGGTTTGATATCTTTGGCAAAATCTTTCTTGTGTCCCGTAACACCCCCTGAAGGACGGTTCTGTTGACAAAACAAACACATGAAATGTTTAGAATTTATAAATAAAAGACCACTGACATGACATCAATTCACCACTTTTCAAAAGTCATGCACCATCCTATATTATATATTTCATATTAAATTTTTCATTTAAGAAGTGTCAATCCTTGGTTTCATTTTGGTAGTGATATCTGATAAGTCCATATCACTAAACTGACAATGTGTGTGTGTATGCGCGCATGTAATTTTTAATGCGACACTCAGCAAGATTCCAGCTATATGACAGCAGTCTTTAAATAATAGAGTCTGGACCAGACAATCCAGCAGTGATCAATCATGTGAGCAACAATCCATGCCATCCGAGTACAAAGACACGCAATCAACCAAGTCACCGAGCTTAACCACCCGATCCATTTGGTCGCCTCTTACGACCTGCGTAGGTTGGGGCCAAATTCCAACCCTTTTTGGTAGTGAGGCAGACAGGGATGAAAATCTGATAATCAATTTAGTCCTTTCCAAATAAAAATGAAGAATAAATAGTTCCAATGAATGCTAAATATCCACACAAACATAAAGCCAGTTCATAATGCTTACATTGACAATAAGTCCCCTAGAGTCCACCATGAAGATCTTGCTGAGTGCTTGTTCTCTGGTAGCCCCTTCCTCTTCCATAGCCAGAGCCAGGAGGGAGGCAATGCCTATAGAAGCCTGCAAGAAGATCACCACACACTGAAGGAATGCTGACATCTTCATATCAGTGTGCCAAATTCACCATGAAAGTCGATGGGTCCTTGTCATTGTCCTAATGTTAAAAGTTAAAGATTCAAGGGGTCCCTAGATTGGAATACTATAGGATAAATAGTTGACAAATATGTATCAACTTTAAACACGTAATAAAAACTGCTATTGTACATCACCTGATATATCAAGCATGAAAAAATGATATTGTGATATGTATCGTTGAAAGAATGAACCTCAATTTACCGATATACCGGTAATACTGCAGACCATTAATTACAGGAGCATGTCTTTTTTGTCATTTTCGCTCCAGTCGGACCTCTTACATAATTAATGATAGGTTCTTAGGTGTCTCATTCATTGCAAGTGATTCATGGATCAGGAGTGAGTGAGTCTGCATTTGAAGAGTATTTAAGTTACATCATAGTGAAGCGTAATGTGGGAAGCTCAAAGTGAAGTAGGTCTTAGACTTTCACGAACATACTGAGCACTGATATGTGCTGACACACCAAGGATCCTAACCAGGGCAAACTCTTGATTTAGAGGCAATGAACTGCAAATCCTGGTAAGTCTAAGGGGGAGAACTCTGTAAACTACAGAGCTACAGATAAGCTGTGTATCTGCGTGAAATACACATCAGAAATGCAGAAATACGCAGTAAAGTAAAATCCATAAAGTAAAATATGCAACGAACATTACAGATACGCAACAAAAATAAAACTTGTGCGTATCATCAAAATATTGTGAAGTAACCCTGCGTATTCGATTAGCAAATCAGCAACTTATTTTGAAATTATAAACGGACATTCCGTCAACCTTGCCAAACTCCACAATGACAGTTACATCATGATCATTTGCCATCACACTTTCTTGTGGAAGTATCGTGGTATTTTTGAGTCCTATAAACATCTCGAACCCACACGACATCAGTTTGCAGGAACTAGATGAATAGTGTTTTTAAATATTTAACTTAAATACCCACATGTGTAAAAAACAGTGGGTAACAAAAATTTGAATACCCGGATAGAATTACTGATACCCAATGATTTTAAAATGCATGGGTAAAATACCCACAACACCAAAAGCTTATCTGGAGCTCTGAACTAATAACAGCATGGTCAACCACTGGCCCCTGCAGTAAACAAGGAATATTCAAATTACCTCTCCAGCTCCTTGGAACAGGAAGGTATTGTCTATGAGTTTCTTCCCGGTGATACGTAGAGATGCAAACACTCCTGCTGCAGCCACAGATGCAGTTCCTGTCACAAACACCATGTTGAATTCTCGCCTTAAATTTGCAGCAATATCTTATTAACAACATATCACATTGACTTGATATCAACCATTACGTATTGGCTGAATCAGACCCTAAAAGAGCAAAGTCATCATGGCAAAAAAAACTAACACACTTTAAAAGTGGGTGTTAGGCTTAATAAAATAAAAGAATTACTTCTCAGGCAATGATTTTTGAAAATATGGTGCATGCGGGTGGTGTCTTTTTTTCTTGAATTTTTTTTGGGGGGGTTGTTGAGAATAGTATGTACCCAAATAAAGAGTTGTGTGGACAAATAAAAAGTTGTGTACAATCAACCTGGGACAGTGCCTCCCTACATCAATATATTCATTGATGAGCAAAATAGTGGAATACAGTATTTCACTATTGTTGGATTTGGAATTTGGAATTTGGTTATTTTTAAATGGAAATAAAAATGAAACGTGGGGCGGACTTTGTGATGAAGCGGGCGGTGCCTGATTACCAAGATTATGTTTTTTTTCAGCCTTATCAGTACCACAGATACAGATACAGATTTGGTTTGGTTGGTTTGTTGTTTTACGCCACACTCAGCAATATTCCAGCTATATGACGGCGGTCTGCAAATAATCGAGTCTGGACCAGATAATACAGTGGTTCATATTATGAGTATCGATCAACACAATTAGGATCAATGACATGCTTCAACCAAGTCAGTGAGCCTGACCACCCAAGCATGGGTTGCTGAAGACCCCGGATCTTCATGGGTCCACAGATACAGAAGCTTATAATACTTACTTACTTACTTACTTACTTAAATACTTAAATACTCATATCCCCCGCCAATATGACATGTCTGGTTGTGTGCAAGGCAAGAAATATTGTACGGTTTTCAAGATCCGCTCCAGGCATGAGCACAGCCACCATTTTCAAAGTCAAAGTTGGTGCAATGGAATTTCTAAAAAAAATTTTTTTTTAAATCCCAAACTATCAAAAGGCATCAGTTTACCACAAGACCTATTTATGTGCCAAGTTTGGTAAAGGAATACTGTATGGTGTACTACCGCCATTTTCAGTCTAGGTCAAAGCCGTTACCATGGAAACTCGAAAAATACATTTTAAGAAAATCCCAAACAATCAAAATGCATGTGTGCCAAGTATGGTTAAGATATCTCTGATGTTTTTTGTGTTCTGCTCCAGAATCGAAACGTGACGTAACAGACGGACTGACAGCACCAATTCCTATATCCCCCTTCTACCTCGTGGTGGGGTATAATAAGCCTGAGTGAATCTGCAGATCCTGGTTGGCCAAGGGACACAAACTGCTATGATCTAGACAATTCCTGCCATTCATCTGAGCAGTAAAGCAATTGTTCAATGGGGACCCACTTGAAGCTTGTACTGACTCATTATCATGTACATACTTCAGACTTTTCTCACCTTGAATATCATCATTGAACATGCAGTATTTGTGCCTGTACTTCTCGAGGAAGCGGAATGCATTCTGATTAGCAAAATCCTCAAACTGGATCAACACATTCTGTCCGTATCTATAAAAAGAGATTTTCATTTTGTGACATATGATCCTATGAAATCATCACACCAATATTCTTTGTTTCACTAAGGTCCTCTTCCTCAAAGCGATCGTAGCACTCGTAATGTCGCAAGTCTATGTTAAAGTATGGGAGTTATAATCACCCGACTGCTAAGATCACCTTGTGGAACAGGACCACAGCCTCTTTGGTTTCTATTTTAATGATCTAGCGTACTAGTTGGCATTAAAACAAATGAAACCACATAACAAATTCAGACCTTCAACAAGGTTGATGGCATCTCCCGTTTTTCTTAACCATCTCTGTAAAACCACACCATAAAGGCACAATAGGGCATATATTTAAGCTAACCCGTACATAAAGATATACCAAGGTTTTCCCTTTCTCAACACATTAGCTTAAACTTATTGAATAATGGCTTAAACTTTCCCATTTCAACAAAAAATACATACTCACTTAAATAAATGGCTGCAATTAGTTATTCTAAGACATAATTTTTTTTCATTTAAATTCACAGGTACATGATTCAGTCATAAGTTTTCCAACAAAACAAAATAATCACCAATTTGAGGATAAAAAAATGATCATTATCCAAGTCATGCAATGTTACAAGGATGATCATTTTTCTGTAACAAACTGTCCTCATCCCTTGCTGAATGTCCTACCTCCGTGTTGCAGCCTGCATGAACTCATCAATAAATTCATCGTACACTTCTCCAGTCACTCGCTTTTGGTTAAGACCGATGTACAAGGGATCGTTGTGGTATCTCTGCAATGGATATAGAGTGAGTGAGTATGGTTTTACGCCGCTTTTAGCAATATTCCAGCAATATCACGGCGGGGGACACCAGAAATGGGCTTCACACATTGTACCCATGTCGGGAATCGAACCCGGGTCTTCGGCGTGACGAGGGAACGCTTTAACCACTAGGCTACCCGACCGCCCCCAATGGATATAGACAGAATGTAGGTGTGGTCAATGGGCCAGTAAGGACATGGGTCAACATGGTCCAACTTATTGCAATCCCATTCAAATCAGATCTTTTACTCCGATTTGATACTTCTGGATCTGCATGAAGATCTGACAAAATCTTCACCCAGTTAAGACACCATCATATAAATATAATCATGTTCAAAGCAGGATTAAACCCAATTTATTCACACACTTTCAGGGAAAATGTCAGAGATATACCAGAAGTAGCCTACCAAATGTCTAATGTATCTTTTGGCTGTTGAAAAACAATTTTATAGTTTGCCTGTTTAAAAACAAATTATATATCAACGGTTTAACAACACCTGCTCAGAGGCTGATATTCAATCTCAAGTCTGCAGCAAATCTCCATAAAATCATTATAATAATGTGTGAACTCTAATGTGTGCGCTCTACTCCATACACAAGGTGCATGCTCAAAGCGTTAACATTATTTCCCGGTCACTGGATCAGTGTGCACTCGATTTTCATTCTCAGCTCCCTGGGGAGTATACAACCCAAGCTGCCTTGTGAGGCACTAGAAGGTTAATACCGTATCCTTATAACCAATTTAACGGCTTCATCAGAAAAGGACCCATAAACATGTTAAAGAGGAATAGTCTTTTGTTTCCCTCCTTTACTCACCTCATTATTTGTGCCGACATCAAGCGTGATGGGTAGACACTGATCGGGTGGGATTCCACCGAGGGCAGTATACAGTGACAGTTTACCCACAGGGATACCCATCCCACAAGCACCAAGATCACCCAGACCCAAGATACGCTGACCATCAGTAACAACAATTGCCTGAAAAAAAAAGGAATTTTATTATGCAACATTGAAATATTCTTGTGTCTGATCACTGACTGAGCTCTAAAACATTGTACAGACTGTGTAAAAGTTTAATTTCATGTATGTACCGGTACACATATGTACAAAGGTTTCACACTTTGTTTATTTTCAATTTCGAAGTTGCACTTTTTGAGGTAACCCGCCATAATGACAAGCAATTGGTTTCATCCCGATTCTGTAAATTAGGAAAGACCTCAAGGTTTTGAAGCCTTGGAGGGGCTATTAAAATTAAATTTAACACTTTAGTGGTTTGGAAACAAAAATGACGAACAATAAAAAATTCTACCGACTCTTTCTACTTTGTTACACACAAGGAATGTTGGTACTTTGCCTTAACATGCCTTAAGAACATTTCCTCAATATTATGATAAAGATTGAGCAAGAATGGAAATGAAGTATTTTTTGACACTTGACAACACATTACATGCCAAACCAAAAGATAAAAACACACTTTGAACAATTTGACAATAGTTTAAAAAAACATCATCAAAGACTCCAGCTGCTTCAGGTGGATTGAGAGTCACCTGTTATGTATTCTGGACATTCCTCAACTAAATAAGGCAGGTGAGCTCAAAAAGGCAGGTAAAATAACTCTGAATAACACATTTTTGAAAATTGCGTAACAAATAATCACTCACCCTAATGTCTTTCTCTGGCCAGTTACAGATCATTTCATACAGATGGCCCTTGTCATTGATTGACAGAAACAAGCCCCTAAAACATGGAAAAAGGATTCATCATTTTCCTAAAATCATTCTTGAAAACTTGTGTAAAAGGATACAGTCATAGTTGGCAGTGCTATTGGCATGAATATAGGAAAGAAGTCATGGTAAGCATGTCGGCTGAAATCTGTTTTTGGGTACTGGTTTACAATTTTTTTCAACTCCTGTACTTGTTTATCAATCTACTGCATATAACCCCAGTGGGCTCTGCTGGATTGAGAGGGTTTCCCAGCAGGCTATGCTTGTCGTACAAGCTGATCTTTAGATCGAGTGTTCAGATTTGGTTGATAGCATGCCATCATATAGGGTATAAAACTCACAAAAATTTCAGCCAGACCACAGGACTGGCTAGCTGAAATACTTGCCAGCCCTGACCAAAACCTGCCTGCCCACTATAATCATATGTTTCTCAGGATAAGCTAACGGGGTTTCTTTTTGGTTACATTTTATCATTCATCTTTACATGTGAATTAATGCTTATCATCGGGAAATATTTTGAATATTTTCACATATGAAATATAACCCGACCGTCGGGCAGGGGGATTTGAAAATCTGGCAGCCCGAGTTGAAATCAACCCGTCTCGGACGGTCGGGCAGGCAGGTATTTCGAACACTGCATCATACCCTCAAAGTGTGGGACTCACAATATATGGTTTGTCTGGCCTCAACTTCCCGAGGCAAGCTTGTCCACAAGCCTATATTCAAAGCCTAGTTTCTACCCTTGACACATCAAGCCAGCTTTTCTTGGCTCGATCATGGTGCCACCTCACGTATATCAAGAGTTGTGTCCCTTTTAATGAAAATACGATATCCTATCAGATTGCTGTTCTTAGCTCGTGTGACTTCTCAAAGATGGCAACTACCATTTACGACACCTAAGTCAATCAGATAACGAAAACATTCGCAATTTCATCCCTGACAGACAAACAAAGGCAATTGTTGAGGGGTTTAAAAGATGGAATAGAAA
Organism: Haliotis rufescens; assembly: GCF_023055435.1. Taxonomy (NCBI): domain Eukaryota; kingdom Metazoa; phylum Mollusca; class Gastropoda; order Lepetellida; family Haliotidae; genus Haliotis; species Haliotis rufescens. Next base: position 905,951 of record NW_025964212.1, on the reverse strand, counting down.
TAATTGTGTCAACAAAGACAGGCAGCAGTATATTACTTTCTTATGAATGAGTACCAGTCATGTTTAATGACTGTTCTCATCATCACACAGTACTTGGGCGAATTGATTTAAAACTTGATTAGACTTAGAAAATACTTGTCTTTGCTTAATTGTTGAAAGAACTTTGACAAGCTATATGGCAGAGGCAATGTTTCAGGAAAGTGGGCTTGATGTGACAAGGATTGATAAATAAGCTAGCGGATGCTCTTGTCTTGGAAAGATGGTCTGGCCCAGGCTTGGTTATTTTTAGGTTGCTGTCATTTTAGCTGTAATGTTGCAGGGTGCAGAGTTAATCAACAAACAACAAATACGATATGAAGTTGCACCAGCCTTAATTTTTACCTAGGTCTCCGAAACACAACACCATACTCCTGACAAGCCTGACCAACGATAGGAGTGTACACGATGGGCATCATCTCTTCTGTATGTTCTGTTAACACACGGTAGAACAGGCGTTCATTACGATCCTGCAGGGCCGTCAGGTACACATAGCGGTCAAGGTCATTTGCTCGTTTGTAGAAGTTTGTCATGACTCTGACAACTTGTTCATCCTGCGTTCTGACTGCTGGCGGAATAAGTCCATGGATTCCCATCAACTGGCGTTCCTTCAGGGAAAACGATGTTCCCTAAGAAAACAAGACCTGCACTGTTAAAATTATGTGAATTCATTGAAGTTAATGCTGACATGAGAACCTTAAAAGGACCACCACCAATTTATTCATCAATTCTGTTTCACATAGCATCCTTTGAAATTAGGTTTTAAACAAAATTGAGGGACCTTCTTTCTTTTTTTTCATAGTATAAGCAATACAGGAAGCAAATGCAGACATTAAGTAAAATTTATAAAACCAAAACATGAAAAAGCCAGTGAAACCACGACATACACACACTTGTACTGATTACTAAACATGCTGTAAGGGAAATATCAGTACTTTAAACATTTGTTTGTTTGTTGTTTAACACTACACTCAGCAATATTCCAGCTTAAAGATGGCGATGTGCAAATAATTGAGTCTGGACCAGACAATCCAGTGATTCACATCATGAGCATCGATCTACACAATTGGGATACGATGACATGCATCAACCAAGAAGCACGTCTGACCATTTGATCCTGTTAGTCGCCTCTTATGACAAGCATGGGTTGCTGAAGACATATTCTAACCCAGATCTTCTTGGGTTCAATGGTCACATAGAACAAAAAATCCCTGAAAAGTTTGGTTGAACACTTGGAAACGTCTCCATACCTTGTTCAGTTTTGGGTTCCTAAGAATGTCCATCCCTCGGACCTTGGAGTGATTGATAAGGTACTTTGCTGGCCTTGTTGACACATGTGGTTTGTTTGCTTTCTTTTCGGTGCTCGTGTGTAAGCTTGAACTTGCTGGGATACATCTAAAACAAAATAAAAATAACTTAGGCCAGGCACGTTTATTTTCAGAAGCCAGTGACATTAAGTTTGCAAAAAATGTTTGATTAACATCGTTTATGCAAATGGGACACGATGACATGCATCAACCAAGTCAGTGAACCTGACCATCTGATTCCCGTTAGTCGCCTCTTATAACAAGCATAGCCGCCTTTTACTGCAAGCATGGGTTGTCATGTGTCATTAAACTGAACTTGTGGGCTACCATGTTTGAGTAAAGAACCTTGACAGAGTCATCACTGTATGAACGGGGCACTTTAGGCTGGAATATAACAGATTTTGGTATGGCTTTTTTCAGTCATTTGTCCTTCAATCTCATCGTTATCCATTCATTATTTGTTTAACTATACTATGTACTAGGGGTGTGCGATATAACCGGTATACCGGTAAATTGCAATACTGATGTTAACATATCGCAATCCAACCCTTGTTTCGATACTTTCCACTACAATCACAGAAGAACTAATATATAATCATATACTATTATGAGAGAACTTGGATGGACTATGTTCCTATCTAAACAGCCCATGCTTCACGCTGTTCACATTAACATTCCATATTTATGATGTAATTGGTAGTCTCATTTATCCATACTATCAAAATCCATACCGCAATCTGAAGTCTGGATTATTGAGAGAAGCAGACCGTTTGAAGGTCAAACTCTGAACAGTATAAATATTCATAATTTAGGTCCCAAAACACATTGCAATATGTATCATGATACAGCTCTCTGTATTGTGATAAATTGCAATTCAATTTATGTATCAATATGCCAACCCTACTATGTATAGGTGAGGTGAAATGGGGTTTAAGTTCGCATCCAAGATTATTGAACTTATATAGCGGCATGCATGCATGCACGTGTTTGTGTGTGTGGATGCTTGTACTAGTCCGGACTGATGCGGATTTATAGTGCTTGCTCACTGAGATACCATGCTGCAAATTAACATTAATACCCCACTCCGACACAGCATACTGACTCTGAGCTGACCAGTCCTTGTTTTAGCCTCTTAATGCAGGGAAACAACAAGTACCATCTTTTAACGGCTTTTGGTATGCCGCAGCCGGGGATTGAACCCCAGACCTTCCGCTCTCCAGGCGGACGCACAACCACTAGACCACGGAGGCGGTTACCATGTACAGACTTAAGGGCTGAAACTGAAACCTTAGAACATCGAGCACTATATATTCATGCAATAAAAACACTGCTTTGATAAAAATGATTGGGAAACAGAAACCAAATCATCATGTATAAAATATTCTATCCCCAACAAGGAAAGTGATATCAGTGGCATGAATGTACTGCTTGCTGGGAGTGGGAATCAGTGTTGACTTAACTGCTGGTCTTTTAGCCTATGGCAAAAGAAATATCAGGGGGCATGCTGGTACTAAAGGTCAGATGCCAGGTGGGCCAGTAGACAGTCTGTACTGATGTTGTACTGTTTATAATATTACAAGGGTTCACTGAATAAGTCCTGAGCCTCAGATTGAAGGAATTGTGTGAGAGTGAAATTGTTTTTTGTCAACATTACATGATGCCACTGAGGTATATCCACAAAAACTTCAATTCAGCATATTGTTTGTCAGGAAAATAAGCAGGGGTCTGTGATCTTTGGAAAGTTGACAAACTTGAGGAATCTGCAGTGATCAAGTACTTGAAGAAAAAGGATTTAACACCAAAAGCCATACATGAAGATAAGTTCACTCGTTTGTTGTTTAACGCCGCACTCAGCAATATACCAGCTATATGACGGCACTCTGTAAATAATCGAGTCTGGATCAGACAATCCAGTATGTGACATCCATACAATATGGATATGATGACATGCATCAACCAAGTCAGTGAGTCTGACCACCCGATCCCTTTAGTCACCTCTTACAACAAGCAGAGTTGCCCTTTACGACAAGCATGGGTTGCTGAAGACCTATTCTAATCCAGATCTTCACGGGTCATATGAAGGTATGGGTACACCACTAGGAAAGGTGCTCCTTCTTGTAACACTGTAAATAGGTAGGCAGCACAGTCAACCATGTTTAAGCGTGGCAGGTAGAGCCTTTAATACAACCACCGTCCTGGAAAATCTGTCCCATCAGCAACAGAAATGTCCAGAGAATTCATGACCGACCGCGAATGACTACGCGTCATATTGCTAGTTCAGTAGGCATTTCACAAGAGAGCATTGTTCGAAGTAAGTGCCTTCCATAGGCCTGTGGCAGGTAAAGCTTGAGGTGAGCCCGTTGTTTCAAATTTGTATTGGTCCTTAAGGCCTGCATTAAATTTATGCGTCAATATATTTCTCACAATAAGCTACAGTTTCTTCAATGAGGACCTGAAGAGTTTAGTCAGGGCCTACAGCTTCTATAGTCTGTGTGTCCTGATGACAGCATGGCAATTTTTTTTGTCAAACACTGGGAGAGAGTAAACTAAACATATCTTATTATCACAGATACTTTCCCAATAAAGAAAGTATGAGCTCCTTGGGTTCCAAAGCTTCTGACATCTGATCAAATTGGCACCAGGGTGCCGTTGTACAAAGGTATCTTAGCTCCAAGATGATTGTAACTCCCATAATTTAACATAGGCTTACGATCATCGTAGCAAGAAGGTTGTTTTGTACAACGGCACCCTGGACAACATGTCTCATGATAATCTAGCTCTGTTTGAAGCTGATCCTTAAAAGACTCTTGCAACGATTAGTGATTAAGGATGAAACATGGGTTCACCACTTCCAGCCAGAGCCCAAACAACAATCATAACAGTGGAAGCATTTGACATAACCACCACCAAAGAAGGCAAAGACTGTCCCATCAGCTGGAAAAGTCATGACCTCCGTGTTCTTATGGTGTCATTATGGTGGATTATCTTCCAAAAGGCCAGATAATAAACGGAGCATATTATGCTGCTCTTTTGAGGCAATTATGGGATGAAATTAAGACTTAGAGACGTGGGAAACTGAGAAAAGATGTGCTCTTCCATCAGGACAATGCGCCCGTGCACAAATCAGTCACTGCCATGGCTACACCACGAGTGTGGTTTTGAACTCCTTCGGCACCCTCCTTGATCTCCTGATCTGGCTCCAGCAGACTCTCATGTGTTCCCAAACATGAATGATGAAGAAAGCTTCAGCGGGAACCCAATTCAAATCCCCTGATGATGTCATAGCAACTGTGGAGCTTTTTGGACAGCCAAGAGAAGGACTTGGAGAAGAGAAGAAAACTTGGACTAAATCCATGATATCTCTCCAACATCGTTGGAAACAGTGTAAGAAAGTTGTTGAACGATAAATCATTTTTATGTCATTAGGGTAAATGTTTCTATGTGAGACTCAGAACATATCAATCACTCCTTGTGTTGGGCTAGTGAGATTCTGTGAATTTTGGAGGGCCTATTCTTTTCATCAATAGCTGGCCCTCTACTTGTCAGTAGGAATGATATGTGGAAAAACATACAACATAATATGTTCAAAGAGACGTTTCAATTTTGGTTCTGTTTCAAAACTGTTTCTGTTGCTATGTGTGTGTTTGTTTGTTAAGCTGATCACATCAGTCTTCTTGTTTAACATATTGTGGTATGCACAATGTTTTTGTGGTTTGTTAAAATTCAGTTGAATAATAAATATGTTTCTTTTCAAAGTTAATATCTTTCCACCTTTCTATTGTGTAGGGCTGTCAGATCAGGGCTGTCATATTTAAAAAAAAAGATATTGCCTTAAGCATGTATTAAGCAATGTTCAGGAATGTGAACACATCTATTTGGTCTGCATAACATTTAGATAAGCTGACCAGTGAACCATAGACTGATCAAAATAACTGACTTAAGGCTAAATAATGTAAATTTATGAAATTAATGTGTCACAAAAATAATGCGAGCAAAAGCACCAACACTAAAATGTGTCACTTAATTAATGCGAGGCACCCTCATTGTATAACCATATAGATATACTACTGTAACTACGACAGTGAGAAAATGGAAATAGTTTTTCATGTTTTGGGATATATTCGTAAATATGGCGTATATTCATTAAAGGTGTAGGCTCGTAATAACTGAAACAGATAAACGGACTGTAAGATGTGAGGATGTGACAGAGGTACTTGGCTGGCCATAAAGGACCCTGGGTAGGAGTGTGATTGGCTTCATGTGACGGAGGTATATTTATACTGTAATCTAGGCTTTGCTTAGCACTGGCTTCTAATCTAATCAAGCTGTCAATTAGTATCTTGTAACTCAGCCGTAAGAAAACACACAAGCTTTCTCTTCAATTTGCCTCTATTGGCGAGTGATGTCACACTTGGAAATTATTTCATGTATGATTTAAAAACACACAGAACCGTTGACGTACTGTCTGTTTAAGATGAAGTGGCCAAGAAACTGTCTTGCATGTGTAAGCGTGACAAAATCAAAGTTGTTGACATCTGACAGTGAGCAGAATTCACAAAACGTCCCCGCTTAGTGCTTGTAGTGTTATAGGTATTTGTATGTTATGTCATTCATACATTGATTGAATAAATACTCATGTATGAATGCTGTTTTGTTTAATTACAAGTGTTTTGGGCATCAAGAAATAAGTAATCACAAACAGAGTTTAGCGAACTTGACAGGCAAAGTGCATAGTATAAATGTGGCATTATTTTTATGCGAGCTACTGAAGGTTGCATTTTTTGCATTGATTTCCTGCTCATATTAATTTAATGATTTACAGTGATTACATCAGATTGGTGGTGTCACTGGAGATACTGCCTATTGATTTGTGAAAAGTTGACACTGATGGTCAAACTAATTCTGGGTACAAAGTTTAAAGATAAACATATTTGTACAATGAAATTGGAAATTACTTAATTCTGACTGGTCAGTCAGAGGTAATCAGATCACAGACTAGACTTCGATCTCAATAACAGAGCGACCTGACTTGAATGGAAGAGTCCATCAATGTAAATGCATAGGGGCGATAGGTGATCTGAACAATCTTCTAACCGATGCTATTGTATATGAAAACACTGAGATGGAGATTAGAGAACTAGAACACCTTGTCAAGTGAAACCAAATTGATGGGACAAAGCTATTTCAAGATTAACATATGGGACTTAACTATAAACCGATGCTAATCTGTAAAAAAAAACTTTCAGCAGTTGAGATGGAGATGTTTATTTTACAAGAATACCTGATGAAGGTATATAAAGTGATGATTATTTCATTCCGATACATTGCATAATGGCTTTATGTATTGTATGTAAGGTGCAGCCATCTACTTTTCTCGACGCCGGGCCCAGACAAACAGAACTTCTCGCAGGCGCCAACTAGTCAGTGTATGGATCAAACATCAGCACGAATAATGACATAGACACATGATAGAGGGCTGGCATAGATGTCTCAATACAGGGTAGGAAGAGATTGTAATTTTACATGTTGTGCCTTTTCTCAAAAAGGAATCAGACCATGTGCCCCCAAAGTCCATCTGCTTACTGATGGGCAACTGGAGTGAAGACAAACGAAGAAGACTGAATGAACTGGACACAAATCGTAAGAAATCACAATGAACATGGGTGCTTGAAAACGTAAGATGCTTAGAAACCTAAACAAAAGTATGATTCATTAATTGGAAGCAAAAATAACCTTATAAAGATGTACTTAGAAATACTGAATAGGGTACAGCTTTTCTTTTTATTGGGGGTACAAATTTTCCAGGGATACAATTTTTCTAGGGGTATGACTTTTTCTGAAATTACTGCAATCCCTGCATACATAGGAACAGGTGGTCATGGAGTATTAGGTTGGTTGTTGGTTTGTTGTTTAACGCCGCACTCAGCAATATTCCAGCTATATGATGGCGGTCTGTAAATAATAGAGTCTGGACCAGACGATCTAGTGATTAATCTCACGAGCATCGATCCACGCAATTGGGATCGATGACATGCATCAACCAAGTCAGCGAGCCTGACCACCCGATCCCGTTAGTCGCTTCCTACGACAAGCACAGTCGCCTTTTACGGCCAGCATGGGTTGCTGAAGACCTATTCTATATGGAGTATTAATTTCGAGTAGACTGCAGTATTTGGGTCCCCACTTCGGAACTTAATTTCTGTGACATGGCTGAGGGTTGCTGTGCCCCAGTAGTCTGTTCTGAATATCAACAGGTCAGTTTCTCTGGTGTAGACTCAAATAATCACTGGCAAGGAAGTTGGAAGATTACTGACTGTGATCCAAACGCCAGTCACCCCCTCTCAGTGACACCCAAGTAATAAATTGCTTTGACCTTTAACATTTCAACATCTAGTGAAAGAAATTGTTTCTCTGATCTCAGGTGAGCACTGCCTTACTTTTAAGCCAATCACACATACGGGTGAACACGCATACCCTAGACTAACATTCAGTCTCTGAAATCTTATATTACACAATATCCTTCTTGACTCTAAAAATAATTTAAAAAATCCCTATGCTGATTTCTTGAGCTGGCTAGACTTGCTTTTGTATGCATTTTTAGATATTATTTTTTCATAAAATAAATATATTCCACGGTCATGGTGCAGGACTACGCATACCCATATGCTGGGGTTTACCTGAGCTTATTTGGGTCGGGGCTACTGTAGTCTTAACTATCAATATCGAGATTTGAGTACGAGGCCTCAGCATCTACGCACATTCAATAAACACAAGGCAAGCTCTTGCAAGATGTGTACGATCGATATGAAAATCAAAAATAATACCAGGGCTCAAATCGCTACTGCAGTGAACAAATCACGGAATAGTATAATTTAACGCTAGAAACTTTAACTGTAACCTTCACTTGCAAATGCACATAGGCTGTTCGAGGATCAGCTGAGAGAATGACATTGAGAGGGTAATGGGGTCAATAATGTCAAGGCGAGACAATGACGTTCTGTTTAACTACGCATATAACACACAATATCTACTTACTTTTGTACCACTGATGGTGCCACCTTTTTGGCAACTCGAAGCGAAAGATTCACTGCCATTTCGGTAGATTAGCCGAAAATCTTGGCGTTACCGGCGAAATGTACGGCTGCTATGGTGTCAGAGCCATCTAACGGTAGCAAGTGCTTGAAGGGCAGATAACTTTGGGAAGCGCATTTACTGGTAAAATCATAAAATAATTTAACAAGAGAAAATAAAGTCAGATTATTCATATATGACAAATGACATTTTTTATTTTGTTTCGATTCAGTCAATAAGTATGGTTAATGCAAAACTAAGACACATACAGATGGGATACGTTTAAAAAAGATTGCCGACTTTGCAAAAAGAAAGCCACGTTTACTCAACGCGAAACACTGGGTCAACACCCCGAAGTATCGCCCTACTTTCTATCCTTGAATACGAGATATAGAGTTTCTATTGACTCATTCTCGTTAACAAAGAGAGCAACACCATTATAAAGTTCAAGGCTGGGTACGACAGGTGAACCAATGTCACTGAGGTCACTATAGGGAATTGTAATGTGGGTTAAATACGTGTACGTTGAAAGGCAGTCAGCACAGCCAAGTCAGAATAGAGAGTGAGTGAGTGAGTTGGGTTTAACGCCGCTTTTAACAATATTCCAGTTATATCACGGCGTGTCAGCTTAATGTGGGAGGAAATCCCGAAGTGATGCAGGTCTCAGACGTTTACCACTTCGGTGAAACACACAAGCACGGGTATGGTGCTGACAAACCTAGAAACATAATCGGGGCGAACCGGAATTCGAACCCACAATCATAGGTTTCTGGCGTGCCCAAGGGACGCAAATCTGCACGGCGAAAGGCGGCGCCTTAGATGACGGGTCCACCCGTGGCCCCTACCACTATGGGACCATCATTTGTCCGGTGCCACCCGTACCCCCCTCAGAATTGAATAAAGCTACAGAATGGTAACTTCGATATGGCCCCGCCAACTTACTGTTCAAATATCATGCATTTGTCAATTTAATGAAGTATTACCCTCTGTGAAATCAAGTTATAGAATGGTAACTTAGATATTCTCTATACCATGACCACGCCGCGGTACTATTCAAATGTCGCTATGCACTTTTCAGTTTATAACAGTTTTGCCCTCTTATGAAATTCGGATTTTGCCTCTTGTAGTAGAGACAAAAATCAGTTGTCTGATTAAAAACTCTTAACAAACTCGAGTCGGTACTGTTCTAGTACATCCTCGAAACATAGGTGTTTATGAAACGCAGAAAAAAAACCACTAAAATATTCGTTGAATCTATTCAAGTTTGTTCGTGTTTTACCAGAACCACCTCTACAAAGTGAATTTGTTATAAAATGTGACTTAACAGTCTAAGAGTGAGTGAGTTGGGTTTAATGCCGGTTTGAACAGTATTGCAGTCGTATCACGACGTGTCTGCTTAATGCGGGAGGAAAGCTTGAAGTGACCAGGTCTCAGACGTGTTCTACTTTAGAGAAACCCACGAGCATGGGTATGTGTTTACAAAACTGGAAACATAATCGGGGCAAACCGGGATTCGAGCCCCAAACCATAGGTTTCCGGCATGCCCAAGGGACGCAACTCTGCACAGCGTATTGCGGCGCCTTAGACAACTAGGTGGACCGTTACCCCTAAGAGCCAACAAACACACGCGCACGAACGCACGTACGCACATTCGAGTTCAAATATGACGGCGGTGTGTAAATATTCGGGTCCCGATCAGACAATTCAGTGATTGACATCACGAGCATCGATCCAAGCAATTGGGATACGATGACATGCTTCAACCAAGTCAGCGAGCCTGACACCCGATCCCGTTAGTCGCCTCTCACGACAAGCATAGTGGTCTTTTACGGCAAGCATGGGTTGCTGAAGACCTATTCTACCCCGGATCTTCACGGGTACATAGACAATAAGAGACATCTCTCTGTGTGGTAGTTTTCAACATTCATGTTTCTGTTTAAAAAGTCGCAAGCAACTTGGGCGTGGACTCTCTCCTGACCAGACTCAAGAACCGGTTTCAGGTGACCACAGTGATGTCCGTGCCATAGTCCATGAGGTCGCCAAGTGATGACAAGCTTCTTTGCCCGAGCACCTCTGCTATTTCAGTTGTATACCGAATATATATTTCACTAAATGCTTCGCGACAAGTAGTGGAGACACAGCACAGTTTATTCAGGACACCCAGTAAAAACCGGAGACTTTATTAATTTTTTTCGGAAGATTGTTCCAATTACTATTTGTGGGTAAAATCCCAGAATACCAAATGGTCGGCCTCTACCCAGTGATGTTATATTCGTCATGAAGATATCCTCTGAAAAAAATTGTTTGTTTGTTTGTTGTTTAACGCCGCACTCAGCAATATTCCAGCTATATGACGGCGGTCTGTAAATAATCGAGTCTGGACCAGACATCCAGTGATTGACATCATGAACATCGATCCGCGCAACTGGGATCGATGATATGCATCAACCAAGGCAACGAGCCTGACCACCCAATCCCGTTAGTCGCCTTTTACGACGAGCATAGTCGCCTTTTACGGCAAGCATGGGTTGCTGAAGACCTATTCTACCCCGGAATCTTCACGGGTCTCCACTGAAAAAGATACTCCTCTTCTCATCAGAGCACGTGGTGGAGCCTGGCGAGGGTCAGGGAAACTCGGCTCCAGATTCTCAAGAAATCGCCCTCAGGCGGCATCAGTGAGTAAGGCAGGGCAATCCTTTTAGTATTTCAACAAGGTTAAGAAACGTCCTACTTTTACCTTTTAATGGAGCGAAATAAAAAAAAATATCGAAATCCCGGATACTAGGGTGGCGTTGTACAAAGCGACCTAAGCGCCAAGGTGATCGTAGCTCCCATACCTTAACATAGACTTACGACAGTCGTAGCGCTGAGGTTGTTTTGCACAACGGAACCCTGTGCCCAAAACTTGTTGCATCCTGCCCATCAACATGGATATCTCTAGGCGTTAATGGTCGAAATTATACGACAGAAACGAAACACGATTCCAAGAGCAATTCAGTCGTTGGTTCCCAGAGCACATTGTCTGAAGTAGTGTTTCCTGTGTGTAGGTGGAGACGAAGACACCCTACAGAGAGAAGCTGCGGAAGAGAGTGCAGAGATTCATCTTCCGGTTCTTCATTTGTCGAAGAACATCACAGTCCTAGACACAGTCAGTGTCAGTGTCACGCCACGCAGACCGTGCTCGTGTCACATGTCCTGTGTGTAAAACGTGGACTTGGTTTATATTGTAGCTACATATTGTGTGTATTACATGGACTTGCCTTATATTGTAACTACATATTGTGTATATTACATGGACTTGCCTTATATTGTAGTTACATATTGTGTATATTACATGGACTTGCCTTATATTGTAACTACATATTGTGTATATTACATGGACTTGCCTTATATTGTGACTACATATTGTGTATATTACATGGACTTGCCTTATATTGTAACTACATTATGTGTATATTACATGGACTTGCCTTATATTGTAGCTACATATTGTGTATATTACATGGACTTGCCTTATATTGTAGTTACATATTGTGTTTATTACATGGACTTGCCTTATATTGTAGCTACATATTGTGTATATTACATGGACTTGCCTTATATTGTAACTACATATTGTGTATATTACATGGACTTGCCTTATATTGTAACTACATACTGTGTATATTACATGGATTTGCCTTATATTGTAGTTACATATTGTGTATATTACATGGACTTGCCTTATATTGTAACTACATTATGTGTATATTACATGGATTTGCCTTATATTGTAGTTACATATTGTGTATATTACATGGACTAGCCTTATATTGTAGCTACATATTGTGTATATTACATGGATTTGCCTTATATTGTAGCTACGTATTGTGTATATTACATGGATTTGCCTTATATTGTAGTTACATATTGTGTATATTACATGGACTTGCCTTATATTGTAGCTACATATTGTGTATATTACATGGACCTGCCTTATATTGTAGTTACATATTGTGTATATTACATGGACCTGCCTTATATTGTAGTTACATATTGTGTATATTACATGGACCTGCCTTATATTGTAGCTACATATTGTGTATATTACATGGACTTGCCTTATATTGGAGCTACATATTTTGTATATTACAAGGATGTGTCTTATCATATAACCCACATCCGGTGTATATTAAACGGGCATCTCTTAAGCCCCCGTTACACTATCAAAAACTTTGATCAAAAACTTGGTCAAAGTCCATTTTGACCAAGTTTATGATAGTGTAACATGCCGTCAAAAACTTTGACAAAGTTGGCGACCATTCTACAGATAGATGATGTGTTAACACGCAGTGTATCGTTTGAAAATATCTACATCGATAACGAACCCTCAATTGCACTTCACATTTAATAGTGAAAAGCTTTTGACGAGGTGTCTATTTACTCTGCAAAAAAAACCCCGCAAAAGTGATTTTTGATGTATATTTGATATATCATTTAAATAATCCACAGATGGTAATCGATTGTCATTGACCCAGGTTCCGTAAGGCACACATGGAACAGTGTAGATTATCAAGGGGAAAGGTAATCTGTTTCAGTATCTTGTATGGCCACTATTAGAGTCCAAAACTGACTGGCATCGTTGTCCCATGGAAGGAATGAGATCCCGAATTGTGGCTTTGGGAATATTCACCCAATCTGCCTGCAGTGTTTGTACCAGCTGTCGGAGGTTCTGTGGTTGTTGCTGACGTGTTCGCAGTCGTTGATCCAGTGCATCCCATAAACGTTCGATTGGATTCAAATCTGGAGACCTGTAGGGCCATGGCAGGACCTGGATGTTGTGAAAAGGGTGATGTCAGTCTTGCCGTTGTTTTGTTGGAAAATGGCATTCGCTTGGCCGATGACGTTGTTGCATTCCGTCAGTCGTGGCATATTTAAAGGGGAAGTGTACACGCAAAAATCACTTTCTTTCTTTTTCTAAACAAAACGCAATTTTAGAATTAGTTAGTATCTGTGTTTGAAAATATACACTCATTTTTTTCACAGTGAAAGTAGGAAGCTCACAATAGTGTGAAAATGATATGCCGTTATGAGGCCTTCGTTTTTCGAGCTAAACTGGCCTGAGTTATCCCCCTTAGATTATGACGTAATTGGTGCCAATTCAACTGGGTCCCTGTCTATTCTGAACGCAAAAGATATCAAGTACAAGTTTGCGGTAAAAACAACATGGCCTACGACACACTCCGGCGCAGTGGTGACTCAGCATAACACTATGCTGGCTGGCATCTGAGACGCTAGAATCACACATCTGTACCTACAACACGTGAAGCGGCTCTAACAAAGCATGATGACGTCATAATGTTTATCAATTGGCACCAATGACGTCATATTGCAAGGGGCATAAGCCATGGTGTTTTTGTTATGGAAATAGAACACTTGGTAAATGTGAAAAATATAAATCGTTTTAATGCAAAACATATGTTAATTAATTGTGATATTTTTATATTTTTGTCTATGACACTTCTAGGTTAACACTTTTATTGTGGAAAAAGTACAAGAAAATTAGGTTCATTTCCGTGTGAACTTGCCCTTTAAGCTGTTCACTTGCTGTAAGATTGTGATGGCACGCAAATAAAACCCCAAAGTTTTCATATCCCTGGAAGTGATATTGCACGTGCAAGTCATGATGGTGTGTTCGGCCCCAGGCTCTCACGTGGATGTGGATCTTTTCACCAAATTTCTCCACACCTCACATTTTCTACAAAAATCTACCCCAATGCAGAATGACCATTTCATATTTGGTATTAATTTTGTCTGGATGTCGACAACACTGTCAGATATTTACGATTTTACTACCTTTGCGTCATATGTATTTTAATTGTGCTGCCTCATGCAGCAGTTAATCTTTGCTCCAAAATACACTCCAGGTCTGGGACAAGCGAGTTTGTATAAGGTTTGTTTGAACAGTTATACCACAGAGGGTCAGTTAAAATGGCAGGAAAGAACCATGTGATGCTGGTTATTGTTTTTTAAACACTGTCATCAGCTTTTGACACAGCGAGGGGAGGGGGAGGGGGAGGGGAAGGGGGAGGGGGAGGGGAAGGGGGAGGGGGAGGGGGAAGGGGGAGGGGTGTGTGTGTGTGTGTGTGTGTGTGTGTGTGTGTGTGTGGGCGCAACACAGGGGACACGGGTGGCCCAGTCGTCTAAGGCGCTGCGATTCGCTGTGCAGATTTGCCTCCCTTGGGCACGCCAGAAACCTATGATTATGGGTTCAAATCCCGGTTCGACCAGATTGTGTTTCTAGGTTTGTCAGCACCATAACCATGCTCATGTGTTTCACCGAAGTGGTAAACGTCTGAGACCTGCATCACTTCGGGCTTTCCTCCCACATTACGCTGACACGCGGTGATATAACTGGAATACTGTAAAAAAGCGGAGTTAAACTCAACTCACTCACACACTCTTTAGTGCTAGTCCACTGAGATACCATGCCACAATTTAACATAGATACCCCCAAAAGACACAGTATCCCGACTCAGAGCTGACCAATTCTTGTTTCATCCACATAATGGCGAGTGCCAGATAGGGTACTGCTAAGTACCATATTTTGGTATGATGCGGTGGGTGATAAAACCATCGTCCTCTGCTGTTTGAGCAGATGCTCTACAGGCTAGACCACGGAGGAACACAACTTTCAACAACAAATTGTTTTTGCTTTGAGAAATGGATCATCTGTGCCCACAGACACACATGAAAGTTGTTTGTTTGTTGTTTAACCCCGCTCTCAGCAATATTCCAGATATATGACAGCAGTGTGTAAATAAACAAGTCTGGACCAGACATTCCAGTGATTGACCTCATGACTATCTTATGCAATTGGGATAAGATGACATGGATCAACCAAGTCAGCGCGCCCGACCACGCGATCCCGTTAGTTGCCTTTTACTCGCCTTTTACGTCAAGCATGGCTTGCTGAGGACCTATTCTAACCAAGATCTTGACGGGTACCATAAACTGAAAATAATTATGTGAAATCACAAAGCTGATTTTAAAGTTATTAACATCCCCAAAAACGTTTACTTATTCATTCCAAAGCTACTTTAGTCTGAAGCAGTCCTGACAGACATCTGGTGAGCTGTACTAACACAAGATCTCAATGCCAAACAAAAACAATGGTTTTACAGAATTTACATGTAAATTTATTTTCACATGAATGTTGAATTACATAGGACATATGAACATTGATAAGGACTCAACCATCAGGAAGAGGGGTGTCTTTCTCCTGAATATCCAGATGTGGTCAATTTGTTCAGTCCTCGAATTCAGCAGGTGGTCAACAACTGTCTCTCCGTGGTGTGGAGGCATGTATCGGCGTTACCTTGGTTACATACACACAAACCATGATGCCCTTGCCATCAAGGGGAACAGAATAATGAAATGAAACCACTTGACATATTACTCAAAAGAAGTTAAGGACCACTCGATTCTTTCATATTACTGTAGTTAATCCGTGATGGCATGACAGTTTGTAGTATATATATATTGTCTCATATGAGTAACGGTTACTCTTAATGATCTAACTTATAACAGATTAACTATAGTGAATGAGTGACTTTGGTTTTACGCCGCTTTTAGCAATATTCCAGCAATATCACGGCAGGGGACACCAGAAATGGGCTTCACACATTGTACCATTGTTGGGATTCGAACCCGGGTCTTCGGCGTGACGAGCGAACGCTTTAACCAAAAGGCTACCCGACAGCCCCAGATTAATATGGGGCTGTATAGTAATATAGTAATATGACAGAAGTGGTCTTCACGTCTTTTGAGTGGTATATATTCATTAATACACTTTTCATAAATACAGATGTCAAAGATTAAATCAATGCTTCCCCTTAATCTTCATGCTTTTCTAAAGTGATGTTAAAATCAGAACAATCATTTGAATGAAATTGTGATATATGAAAGTTATGAGTATCACCAATTTAAACTTGTCTGTACATTAACAGTTGGCTATTCATATCCTAACAACACATGACCAATCATATTTGGAATATGTCTAGGTATTTAACTGAATAGAAACACGATGATTCAGGTTTTGGGAAAGTCCATGTGTGCTGCTATCATGGCACCGTCAGTCAGGTTCAACTGTTTCTGTAGAACCACTCAGGCACTCTAGTGTCAACAATTTGTTAATTTAGTCCTAAAATGTTGCTTCTTAAGATTCAGGATTTACTTTCACACCTCTTCGTATCTGACCCCATCCGATCAACCTGAAACCGAGAACACAGCTGTTGAACGAAAAAACATTAAGTGGTTTTAGGAAGCTTTCTATGACTAGGGTTTCTGAAGCAAACCCAGTTGACATAAAGTCAACCTCAAACTGTAAATATGTTTTGTTATTTGTTTAAGGTTGGTTGGTTGGTTGGTTTGTTGTTTAACACCGCACTCAGCAATACTCCAGCTATATGACGGCGGTCTGTAAATAATAAATGATTATTATCATGAGCATCGATCCACGCAATTGGGATCGATGACATGCATCAACCAAGTCAGCGAGTCTGACCACCCGATCCCGTTAGTCGCCTTTAACGACAAGCATGGGTTGCTGAAGACCAATTCTACCCCGGAATCTTCATGGGTCTATTTGTTTAAGGACTCAATTAGCAATATTCCAGCTATTTGACAGAGGCCTGTAAATAATCAGACAATCCAGTGACTTGTTTACAAGCAGCAATCCATGCTGTCAGACAACACTGTTTGTTGTTTAACGCCACACTCAGCAATATTCCAACTATATGATAAATAATTCAGTCTGGACCCGACAATCCAGTGATTGACATCATGAGCATCGATCCACGCAATTGGGATAGGATGATGAAGTGCATCAACCAAGTCAGGGAGCATGACAACCAAATTCCATTAGTCGCCTCTTATGACAAGCATAGCCACCTTTTACGGCAAGAAGGGGTTGCAAATCCTGACCAACCCATCTATTTAAACTGCATGACAAACAGGTTGCTGGGAACAAATTCTAATCCTGAGTCCCGACAGGAGGCAACCTGTGAACAGTTAGGTCACAGTAAACCAGTGGTTGATTTTATGAGCAGCAACCCACACCATTTGGGTATGTTGACACACACTCGACCAGGTCACCAAGTCTGACCACCCGATCCAGTTAGTAACCCCTTACAACCAGCAAATTCTGACCTGGAAATCCAACAGGGGTGCTTGCTGGTGAACCCCAACCCACCTATGCATCCCCACAACCACCATAGAACATATCCATGTATATGCAACTGGTCTACGTACCTCCAGTGTTTCTCAACTCTCCTACTCAGGGCAATTTTCTCTCCAATCTCAGTACACACAGGATTTGTGAGGCCGATCTTTGCCAAATCAGCCTTCACAGCCAACACACGACCTCCTGTTGACAGCGAGCCGATGTTCACCATCAAAATCTCATTCTTAGCCAGCCTCTGGACCTGTACAAATGATCAATGTAGTTATGTTAACTTCAAACAACTATCACATGCATTTGAATATGTTCCCCCATGTACGAATCCCCAAATTTGAATTAACCATTTTCCAATTCATGTGGTACTCATAAACACTGTATTCGACGTAATAAGCACCCAGGGCACTCTCAGAATTAGAAATAGGGGTCTCTTATTAGAATATAATTTTGGTGAGATAAAAAACAAAGTTGAAAGATCGTAAATTTGGTGGTTTATGTTGACAGCCTGAAATGATACAAAAGAAAAGTCTGTGTGTATTATACACGACAGATATATTTTCCAGAATTTGAATGCCCATAATTAAGGGTGCATATAACACGTGTGTGTACATTGATCACTCGGAAGGGGTGCTAATTGGGATGGTTCACTTGCCAATATATTAGCAAATATCGCCGTGGGCACTTATTACGTCGAATATGGTATTGTTCAGGTCTGTAGAAGGAAAACAGAGGAAGGGACTTCAAATATACTTCACTGCATTAAACACAACGTTAACATTCAATGTTAGAAGACATCTGAAATTAGAATTCAGTTGCAGGAATCTTTATCTTACGACAAGGATAGTCGCCTTTTACGGCAAGCATGGGTTTCCGAGACCTATTTTTCCCCAAATCTTCACAGGCAGATAAAACAGTTCCTATGATTGATTGGTGCATCACTACTGACCTTGGCTCCTTTCTTGTCTCCCTCGGTCTTGACCCCGAGAAGTCGTCGGAGGAGGAAGAAGGAGATCTCCAACTCTGTGTAGATGTCCGGCAGAGCGTCCACCGCTCCAAGCACCTGTCCAACCATACGGTCAGCTCGACACAAAGTGGGGTCAATCTTGGTACCAACACCTGCACAGGTGAAAATTTATTTGGATATTGATTGTAAACCATCCAAAGTGATTAGTCGTAGTAGTACCTTGGGTAAGATACTGGACAGCAATAAAGAACAAGATCTGTTTTGACATTAAACTATAAAACCCTAAAGTCTGAAACTAGTGTTGGTCATTGGTGTTATTTTCTTATGAAATTTGTGCGAAGATTAGTGTGATATATTGTGAATACCATTTTGATGCATACATGTTCATACAGTGCATGGGTAATTGTTCATACAGTGCATGGGTAATTGTTCACCAGGGCAAGGGAAATTGTTCACCAGGGCAAGGGTAATTGTTCACCAGGGCAAGGGTAATTGTTAACCATACAAAGGGTAATCATGGTAATTGTTCACCATGCAAAGGGTAACTGTTCACCAGTGCTAGGGTAATTGTTCACCAGTGCTAGGGTAATTGTTCACCAGCACAATGGTAATTGTTCACCAATGCCTAGGCCAATTGACGTGAATTACATTACAACAAGAATTCCACAGGCAATAACGATGTCAACCTATTGAAGATAATCAACAATTCTCCTAATTTTTAAGAACAAAACCTTTTTTTTTTAAATTTCAAGTACTTTTCAGGGCCCAAAAGAATTTCAACTAGTTTTTCAAGGCATGCATCAACACTGAAGAATATCCTATTCAGTCAACAATGTAGCAAATAGCACAAGATCAGTTTCCCAGTCCCAGGTTTTGTGTTCTCACCGATAAGCCCCCCAGGAACAGCATACTGCAAGTCATTCTGTTCAGCAAACAGAGAGACAATTCTGGACAGGATTGGCCGACAGGTCAGCTTGCCCTCCTGGTCACGTGACACAATGCCCGGCCGTACCTCGATCTCCTGACCAACCTGTGGACACAGACGTGACAAGTAATTAGCATGCTTATGGTGCTGTCCGACAAGATCGGACTGTGCCGTAACTCTAGAAACAATCTGGAGCAGATCTGGGACTCGAACCCAGCATGGTAGGTTTCTGGCATGCCTATAAAAGGAACCATAAAGATAATACAAGTCAATGTTTTCTTACCTTGAGAACACCTCGCAGGATACTTCCGCCGGCGACGCCCCCCTTGAGGTCATCAACCTCACATCCTGGCTTGTTCACATCAAAGGATCTGATAACTGGAAGGTAGAAAAGTTCAGTTTAACCTGGAATTGACAATATAACACGGTTGGTGACTGAACCAAATCTTAATCCTAAAGTATGTGAGTACAACTGACATTATCAAGCAGTTATGGTTGACTAAATTATTTTCAACACCTTCTAATGACATGAATTAGTTACAGTTCTTTTCAGCAGACAGACCCATCCATGAAGATCCTTGGTAGAATAGATCTTCAGGAACCCATGCTTGCCATAAAAAGCAACTATACTTCGTGTGGTCAGACTCACTGACTTGGTTGACGCATGTCATCTTATCCCAATTCTGTTGATCGATGCTCATGACGTCAATCATTGGATTGACTCGATTATTTACAGACACCGTCACATAGCTGGAATATTGCTGAGTGCGACGTTAAACAACAAACAATGGACAAAACTTTTCAAAATCAAACATGTCCAAATTACAATGCCATAACAAAAGAGCAACACAATTACACATTTCCTGAATTGATGTATGATGCATTGTTTGCTTGGATTCTAATAAACATTAAGCAAGCCTGAAAAAGTGACCCACTTAGCTGCATGTCATAAAAATCATAAGTTGCTGGGGACCTATTTTAACCTGGTATTCCACTAGGGTTGTATGATATGTGGTATTTGATCTACTTACAAATTTTCAAGAAATATTGAGCGGCTTATGAGTGATATTCTGAAACAATGACGAATGGCCGGAAATTGTTTCTATATCCCCAACAAAACTTTATTTGGGCGATGGATAAAACATTAAACATGTTAACCATTCTCCACAGCATATTAAATATTTTGTGAATACTTCTACCAGTTGCCATGGAAACTGACCTATCAGCCTTGGTTCTGATGTGAAGTCCCTGACTGGCACAGGGATGCTTTTGACAACATATTCACACACAACGTCGATATTGTACTTGAGCTGCGCCGAGACCGGGATGACAGGTGCCCCCTCAGCCACTGTGCCTGAAACACAAACATCCATGTAATGTACAAGTCTTAACAATGGGAGAGAATGTCTAATGCCACAGTCAGAATTATCATTGATTATTCAAGCAAAAATCAAGTGTGAAACAGGCAAACTAGTGACTAAAAGTATTATCAACAATCCATATCATCGTGGTATGATGACACACAATCAGAAAAGTCACTGAGCTCAACCTCCCAATTCTCATATCAGTCTTAAAGGTTCCTGGCTGGCCCAAGGGACACTTTGCAGTTTTGGAGTGACTTATATGCCTCTTTATGATATGACGACTATGAACACAATGCTATGCACCCTCTGAACTGCAAAAAAATCATTTAAAAAAAGAATAATATATATTAAAAAAAAAAATTAAAAAAAAAAAAAAAAAAAAGAATAAAAAAAAAAGATCATATGCCCGAGACGACTCGGCAACCGTTCTGACTTTGTCAGTGAGCTAAAAAGCGAGAGTGCACAGTTAAGTTTCACAATGGCAATAGATAGGGTAGTATGGAGCAGGCAGCATTACATACTAAAAACCCTACACAGGTACTAACACAGCTATAAACCTCAAAGCATAGTTCCAATTCAAAATCTTAGTCAGGGTGCAACAATGTTCACAATTAACTTTCAACATGTTCAACCAGATATGTTTCAGTCTGGAATCTTTAGACTGGAGTACAGCAGTGTTTTCACCTTTCACAAAAGCTAGGATCTGTTCATACTGCTCCTTGGCCTGTGTTTCTTTGACCAAGTCGATCTTGTTCTGGAGGATGAGGATGTGTTTCAGCTTCATGATCTCCACAGCTGCCAGATGCTCAGAGGTCTGGGGTTGAGGACAGGACTCGTTCCCAGCTGAAATGTTGACCCACATCAAACAGTAGCTCAACACACTGGTCAGAAGGTCATTATATATGCTCCAAATTTCCTATTGTATTGAAGGGACTAACGTGACCCTAATTTCATGAGTTAGCAGCTAGTCCCGCTTGAACAAGACAAAAATGTTGACTATGTTTACATTTTCTATCAGTTTTATTTAGTTCCAATTTGTAGCAACATAGAAGCATTGTGAACTGGTTCGGAGTAAGTATTCTATTACGCCGCTTTTAGCAATATTCCATCAATATCACGACGGGGGACACCAGAAATGGGCTTCACACTTTGTACCCATGTCAGGAATTGAACCAGGGTCTTTGGCGTGACATCCTGGCATCCCCATTGGGCACTTTTATGTTTTGTTCGTGTTTCAAGGAGGTTTAATGTTGCTGTGTTCAATACTGTAGCGACCTGATGTGAGCCCTTGTACTAGTCTGGACTAATGCCAGTTTTAGACAGCTATCTCACGAAGATGCCACGGATACAATAAATACTCCACTCAGACCCATTAAACTGACTCCTCCAACCAGTCCTTGTTTCATATCCTTAACGCCGAGCACCAGGCAGGGTAACAACAAGTGCCATTGTTTCACGTCTTTTTGGTATGACGTCGCCGGTGATCAAACCATTGACCTTTCATTCTCTATCTACTAGACTATGAAGGCTATCAAATACTCAGTAACCATGGTTACAGTATCTTCATAATGCGAAGAGGGCTCACCTATGAGAAGAAGTGCAGCATCCATAACAGCTGCTCCGTTCAACATGGTTGCCATAAGAATGTCGTGGCCTGGGCAATCAACAAAGGAAACATGCCTGCAAACAAATCACAACAGATAGCGATTATCTTACACAGCGTAACTGTCTTACACAATGCAATTATCCTATACAACGTAATTATCGTACACCACGCAATTATTTTACATCATGCAATCATCTCACAAAGAGTTTGTTTGTTATTTAACTCCGCACTCAGCAATATTCCAGCTGTATGACTGCGGTCTGTAAATAATCAGTTCTGGATCAGACAATCCAGTGATTGACATCATGAGCATTGATCCATGCAATTGGGCTACAATGACAAGGAACCAAGACAGCGAGTCTGACCATCCAATCCACTAAGTGACATCTTACCCCCAGGATAGGTTAAAGAGGACCCAGTCTGACCCAGTATCCCAACAGGGTTGACCTTAAAACATTAAATAATAACATGACACCAGATCTTTTACCAGGATAAATAAAACAAAGATAACCATGAAAGTATTGTTCACAAATCCTGCATGTTTTTTTCAGAGACACTTTATCAATTTTCGTGGCCTCACCTCAGTAGTCTGAATTTGCCGCTGCATCCGATTCTGTCACAGGGAAAGACATCTTGGGTAGCGCTACCGCATGACCTGTAACAGCCCGGTCTTGGACAAGACTCGTTATCACATTTGTAAATCTGGAACAAAGAAATTATGCAAGTTATTTTCTCACAACTTTAACAATGTCATTATGTTTTGGCATACCTGTATCAGCTTGATTTGAAGGATCAATACACCAGTGAGTGAGTATGGTTTTACGCCGCTTTTAGCAATATTCCATCAATATCACGGTGGTGAACACCAGAAATGGGCTTCACACATTGTACCCATGTCGGGAATCGAACCCGGGTCTTTCGGCGTGACGAGCGAATGCCTTAACCACTAGGCTACCCGACCACCCTCATAATACAACAGCTGCCTCTATATGATCTAAGATGATCATGGGGATCCATAAAAACCGGTGATTGATAGCATGAGCATCAATCTATGTGGTAAGGGTACAACAATGACAACAAGTGCAAAAGTGAACCTGGCTCACTAATACCCCCGATCCGCCTAGTGTCGATTAGTAGTTACAAATTAAATAGCTATGATAGGGTTAGGGTTGGAAAATTAATAAAAAAAATGGAAAATTAATAAAAACAATATTTTTCTGTTGACTGCACCCCTTCATATGACACAGATTTTATGTACTAAGTTTGAGATGAATCCACTGAATAGTTTAAGAGAAATCGCGTGGACAAAGTTTTTGGACGGACAGACGGACGGACGGGACCTTGGTATAACTATATACCCCCGACATTTTGTCGGGGGTATAATTAACCAGGTGACACGATCACCCATTACATCAACTTCACAGCAAATCTTTAGTGTCAAGGAATCCCAATTGGGGTTGGTTTTTGGTATGACATGGCCAGGAATGGAACCACTGATCTTCTGCTCTCTGGGCAGACGCTGCTCTATCTACTAGACATTGATAGCATGATTTGTTTGTTTGTTGTTTAACGCCGCATTCAGGAATATTCCAGCTATATGACGGCGGTCTGTAAATAATCGAGTCTGGACCAGACAATTCAGTGATTGACATCATGAACATGGATCCACGCAATTGGGATATGATGACATGCATCAACCATGTCAGAAAGTCTGACCACCCAATCCCGTTAGTCGCCTCTTACGACAAGTATAGTTGCCTCTTACGGCAAGCATGATTTGCGGAGACATATTCTCTGCCTGGATCTTCATGGGTCTTGATATCAAGAGAAACATTAAATCCTACATGAAACAAACACATGTGTTTAGTATTTACCTTTGCATTGGCATAACCCAGTTTGATTGTGATGTTTCTCTCCAATTCATTCTTAAATCTGACAGTCTGAAACACAAATAGCATGAATGTAACCATGACAACACAAATAGACAAAGAAAATAGTTCACAGTTCTTAGCACATACCTCAAGTCATAACCATGGTAACATAGGTAAACAAAATTAAAACCCAATACACAATATCCTTTTGGTGGTGGGGGTGGAGGGAGTTACAGGATAATCGACAACTTGATAATATCTGGGGTGTGGAAATATCAAAATTGTGAAGCAAGCAAAACAGTAAAAATTCACTTGCCCCGAGATAACATCTACTTGTCCGGTTTATTGAATCACAAAATCGGTCTCTTACTGACTGCATTTTTAGTTTAGGTGTTGGAGAGGATTGTACTCACAGAATTTTATATATGTTTTGGGGGTGGGTGGGGTGTGTCATTTTCTAAATTTAAGGGTCACATTTTTTTAGCACCCTATTTTCTTGTGTTGAGTGGACACTTTCCCCCTAAAATATACATCTCCGTAGAGGGGGGTGAGAGTGAGTTTTCATTGTCCAGTTTTCCCAAAGCAAAGACATTACTGTTAGCATGTAACACCAGAAATAGCAAGTGGCCACAAGAAGCTTCATTACCTGTACTCCAGATATGGCTTTCACCACTGTTGACTTTCCATGAGCCACATGGCCAATGGTGCCTGAAACACAGAAATAACTGTCAGTGCCGTGAGTCTACTAGTCTCTTGTTATTGTTTTCCATGGATTGTATTAGATTACTGTAGGATGGGTTTTCTGTTGTTTAACGCCGCACTCAGCAATATTCCAGCTATATGATGGCGGTCTGTAAATAATCGAGTCTGGACTAGACAATCCAGTGATTGATATCATGAGCATCGATCCACGCAATTGGGATCGATGTCATGCATCAACCAAGTCAGCGAGCCTGACCACCCGATCCCGTTAGTCGTGTTTTACGACAAGCATGAATTTACAAATCAGTTACAAAAGTGTTGAGGTTTCTTAATTCTCTGTATGAGTAAGTCAAGCATTCAAAGCATCACATCCAGCGTTAGAAATTGGCACTAGTCCTGTAGTCCTTGCCAAACTGCCCAATAGTTAAGGTATCATAAGGACCAGTAGAAATTTGCCCTTTTTAAGGGTTTTGCTATATGTTATCATCATAAGGACTAGTGGATGAAAACTGTTTGTTTCTAACGCTGACATCTAATTCTTCTCGAAAACAAACATCACTGAACATTGAAACACATGATGACTGATAAAATTCTATAACTTTTGACATCTTACCTATGTTAATAGTGGCTTGTCTACTGATGACATCTGGTGTCAGAGGTGTCAACCTTTTTACCTCCTGCAAAAAAATAACATGGCATATCATCAGTGATACGTGACTTTATTCTTTACACAACAGCTTCACCGTACTTATACAATAACATACTCCATTATGAAAACGTTTCAATACTTGGTTCAAGCATTCTGACTTGTGATTATTATTCATGTTAGTCCTTTTAGTAAACCATTAACATTTACAGTATTTTATTCAAATTGGAATAAATGAGTAAGTCAGTAAGGTATGGTATTAAAAAAATACAATGAAAACAATGCATTATTACACACACAAAAAAAACCCGACCAAATTAAGAACAGCTGCTTACATTCAAGTTACTCCTAAAATAAGCATGTCAACAGCTTCATTTCCATACGCCGGTATACAACAGTCTGATAAACAATTTTATTGATGTATTTGGACATGTCTTGGTTTTATCTAATGTCTAATGAGTGTTTAGCTCACATCGCCTCTTTACTCACAAGAGTTGTAAGATCTTGACGGGACAAGTGAGGCTGTCGGTTCACCGACTTCTCTTCTTCTTCGCCTGCCATGCTTTCTGATGCAAGTCTCTCATATACCACAATCCTCCCGGAACTTCCTGAATACAAGATACTATATTCAGTAAACTAATGAAGTAGATAAAAAATTCATAATGTAGATATACTTTAAATGATAATAAAATACTAAAACAAATTGATGATATTGAAATAAATAAGTATAAATAAGTATATTATGGTTTAGTTCAAGTATAGACAAAAGACAAAAGTCAGACACACATGATTTAGAACAAAGATGTTATTAGCCTTTATACAAATAGTACATAATCCAACCAATCGGAAATTAAGGCGATGATTTACTCCGGAGCAGCTTTTGACCTAGATTATGCACGCACACCTGATAGAAAGCGGCTCACATGAAAGAACCATTTCCTGATTGAGTAATGAATTAACGGTTAAATAACCGTTATATCTCTCCTGCGACAATGTTGTCATGAATTTGACAACGATGTCATCTCGTTTCAAGCCGTACATGATGCAATAACGCTGTCACGTTGTATATGTGGTGCCGTGAAGGATGATTCATGTTTATTTCAAGACAAAATATTGATCAAAAACCACATGTTGCACTGTGATCCAAATTTGTCTTATCACAACAATGTTACAGTCAACATGGATAGCTCTTGTGCTTGGGTTCTGGTCATCGTTGTACCTCTTGGATGCATTTCTTAAGGTATATATGTTTTCGGTATCATAATGACCACACAATACTAGGCGAGCCGCTGCAACCGTTATCTACCAGCTGCATAGTCAAGCATTATTTAGTTGTAATTAACGATTTCCAAGTGCCTTTGTTAATGAATGCCATAGTCATCTTTTCAAAACCACTATTCTATCAGACGGATTCAAGATATTAATTTTAATTAATTTAGTCTAAAGGACTTGATGTCTCTATGTGGAAATATTTGTGATTGGTTTAGGCCTCATATAATATATTTAATGACATTGTTCCACAGGAACTCGATATTGCTCTTTGTAAAAATATACGCCCCCTATACTACATAAAAGTCACAGGAACTCGATATTGCTCTTTGTAAAAATATACGCCCCCTTAGACTAACATCTAGTCTCTGAAATGAACATATCGTACATAAAAAAACAGTTGTTCAGTTATCTTCATAAAAATATAATAAATAGGAGCCCAGTGACTCTCTTCATTTTCAGATACTGATACTGCAGTGATCTAGACTTGCCAAACATTATAGACTTGCATGGGCTGTATTTGATATGTATTTGTATCAGGGTCTGTAAGACAGACTAATGCCCCCTATACTACATAAAAGTATTTTATGTAGTATAGAGGGCGTATATTTTTACAAAGAGCAATATCGAGTTCCTGTGCATTGTTATTAAGCATTTACAAATGGTAAACTAAACAATTTGTATTATGACCATCATTAATTCAACTGATGAAAGTAAGTTTTCTAGAATTGTTCATGTTGTATACAGTCTCCAGTTTGATAGCTGGTTGTAATACTGGATGAGTGTTGTCAGTTTTACCTTTCAAACTTTCTCCTGTAGTCATGTCAGATACGACTTCTGCTTTTGAATTTTCTCCCTGCGTAGACTGTTCCATGATGAATATCTCTTCAAATATGTCTTAAATTCTTTTCCTGTAACAAAATTCATTACTTTACTGGAATAAGGGTTTGAGTGTACTCTTTCCTGACATCAGTAAATGAATGATGACCAAGTTCTGTTTTTCTTTTTATAGCGAACCTGATGCAATATAACTGATGCAATGAAATGAAATTGGGTTTCTACTGCTATTGGTACAATTAGTTCCAGTAATAAGTCATTTAGTATGCCAAGCTTGTATAATGCCCCCTGGGTAGTCTAGCAGGGGTTTATCTGCCCGATATTAAGCTCCAAGTCTGCAGCAGCTGTCATTAAAAATTTCCAAAATCAGCTTTAAGAGTGAGTATGGTTTTATGCCGCTTTTAGCAGTATTCCAGCAATATCACAGCGTGGGACACCAGAAATGGGCTCCACAAATTGTACCCAAGTCGGGAATCGAACCCGGGTCCATTGCATGACGAGCAACCGCCTCAACCACTAGGCTAACCGACCGCCCCTAATATGATTATATATAAGGAAGTTGAGCTGTATTTTGCAAACATATTTGAATGTAAAAAAATGTAAGTACGTTTTTGGGAGCCATGTGTTACCGCGCGCTATAACCAAGTCAGTGGTTTATTGATGGGCACAGTAGGGAGGAAACACTGTACTTGGGGTTTGCGTTCCGTATCGTGGCATATCGATTAATGGGCCCACGTTTATCCGATATCGTATCGTGGGTCAAGCATCGCAATGAATCGGAATATCGGTGTAACGTTTCACCCATATTTTGCTTAAAGTGAAAGTTTTGTTCCTTAAATTAAAGTAATAAGATATTTTATAATGTGCAATTCCTCAGAATAGTGACAATGACATTTTTGTTTCAGACAAAGAAGTCCACTAGCCGATCATATCGTCAAGCGTTGGACAGCAGTGGTCTGACATTATCTATTTGTCAACTGAGATGGTATACAAACTCCTTGAACCGCCTGTTCCTCCGCGTGGGGCAGTGGAATCCGCCTCTGCTGCGTCTGTGGTTCACCGTGGGCGTGTTCTTCAGTCTAGTGGCAATGCTCATCTCCATCTTCGTCTTGACGTTGCTTGTCCTCAACACCCTCCGCAGACAGCCCGTGGAGCACCAGGTCCTCACGCCAGTGGTAGGTGCTGTGATGCTGTGTAGGATCCCGGGTTAGAATAGGTCCCCAGCAATCTATGCTGGTCGTTATAGGCAATTAAATGGATCGGGTGGTCATTCTCCGTGACTTGGTTGATTGCGTCTCATGGTACCAAGAAGGCGGGGACCCTGAAGATCCAGGGTAAATAGGTCTTCAGCAACCCACACTTGCCATAAAAGGCGACTATGCTTGTCCTAAGAGGCGACTAACGGGATCGGGTGGTCAGTGTCGCTGTCTTGGTTGATGCATGTCATCATATCCCAATTGCGTGGATCGATGCTCATGATGTCAATCACTGGATTGTCTGGTCCAGACTCAATTATTTACAGACCGCTGTCATATAGCTGAAATATTGCTGAGTGCAGCATTAAACAACAACCAACCAACAGGACATTAAAACTTAACTGATTCATCTATATCGCCATATACCAAGACATCTTCAACTGTGACAGATTTCATTAACGATACACATTGTCTGTGACATGCTGCTTGTGATATGCATTGGAGGGATATGTATTGATGTAAACAGGTTGCCACTTGTGCGTCTAGCAAGACAGTATTTTTTTGTATATAATGCACATTTCTTTCACAAAAATATTGATGTCTGGAGAGGGGTGCATATGCATGCAGAAAAATGAATTTTAATGTTTTTTTCACTCCTAACCCAATGATGGTTTGGTTTGTTTGTTTGTTTGTTTGTTTGTTTAACACACTCAGCAATATTCCAGCTAAATGACAGCGGTCTGTAAATAATTGAGTCTGGACCAATGACATCATGAGCATCGATCCACGAAATTTGGATACGATGACATGCATCAACCATGTAAATGAGCCTGACCACCCGATCCCGTTTGTCGACTTATAAGACAAGCATAGTCACCTTTTACAGCAAGCATGCGTTGCTGAAGACCTATTCTACCCCGGATCTTCACGGGAGTAACCTAATGATGTGGAAGGTGACACCTTTTTTTTATGCCGTCATCACCCTTGTATGTTGTTGGTTCGTGTTTTTTTAAATCTGATACATGGTTATCATGGTCAAAGGGAGATAACTCTAAAACATATAACTTTGTGAAATTGGGTGCAGATAGGCCTTTCTGTGGTCCAGGTTCACCCTAATTCCTTTCTACTACCATGACTACCACCACTACTGCAACTGCTACCACAACTACAGCTACTTCAACAGGATCGGTTGTCAGGCTCGATGACTTTGTTAATGCATGCCATTCTATCCCTATTGCATAGATCGATGCTCATGATGTTAATCACTAAATTGTCTGGTCCAAAGTTGATTATTTTCAGACAGCCCTGATATCGCTGAGTGGGTTGTTATATGACAAATTTTTATTATGTGTTAGTCAAAAGCTATAAGATTAATATTAGGAATATGATGAAGTATGTTTGTAAAGGTTGCAGTGACAGGAAGTCATTCATACCCAGTTCACTACTTCAGATGCCAGGTGTGAATCTGCCGACCAGTCAGATCTGGTATTATCTGCTCACACTGCTGGTGTGTGGCATCCTGCATGAGTTCGGACATGCTGTCGCCGCAGTCAGGTACGTCTATTTTCCTTCAACCCATCAGGTACACCTAGTCTCCTTCACGCTGTCAGAACCGCCTCCGTGGTCTAGTGGTAGAGCGTCCGCCCGGAGAGCGGAAGGTCCGGGGTGCGATCCCCGGCCGCGTCATACCAAAAGACGTTGAAAGATGGTACTTGTTGTTACCCTGTCTGGCGCTCGGCATTAAGGGGCTAAAACAAGGACTGGTCGGCTCGGAGTCAGTATACTGTGTCTGAGTGGGGTATTCATGTTAAACTGTGGCATGGTATCTCAGTGAGCTAGCTAATCGGCATCAGTCCGGACTAGTACGAGCAGCCACACGCACACACGTACATGCACGCTGCTATATAAGTGAAATAATCTTGGACGCGACGTTAAACCCCATTTCACCTCACGCTGTCTGTGTTGGATATAAATCATTGTTGATATCTCTGCTTGTCACCCTTGCTGTCCAACACAGGTTTGACCAGTGAATACATATGAAGGATTGTCCTTTACACATTACAGAGAACAAGTGAGAGTAAATGGGTTCGGCGTCTTCCTGTTTCTGATGTACCCAGGCGCGTATGTTGACCTCTCCACAGAACACCTCCAGGTTATCTCCCCTTTACGACAGCTGCGTGTCTACTGTGCCGGCGTCTGGCACAACTTCATCATCGTCATCGTAGCTCTGTTTGTGCTGATGCTCATGCCCCACACACTGATGCCATTCTACACCCTCGGCAAGGCGGTGGCCGTCACTAGTGTCATTCCGGTGGGTAGAACTGTAGCAGGGCGTGGAGTCATCCTACAGATGACATCCTTACCTTGTCAGCTTCCACAGCTCAAATCACTAGCATTTACTTCAAACATGGAGGCACCCAGTAACGACAATCTGATCGCATCAAATCTCTTGAACATGTTGAATAAAAACATAAAAAAGATTTAGAAAACATCTGTTGATGCCCAGTTGACGGTACACATGCTTTGCAGATCCTGCAATTGACCTAACTCTGCATGGCATGTGCCAAGTTGTTTATGAACCAGATGTTGATTCGTTACGTGATCTTGATTTAAATCTACATTAACCAAAATAGAACTCCAAATAAACTCCCAAAATAAAATCCAGCCTTGTTCGGGTAACCAGACTTGTTGTCAATTTACTCCCTTGACTCTGGAAGATGATGATAGGCATGAAGGCTGCATTTTGCACTAAACTGAGCTTTGTGATGGCCATTTTGAAATTTTCAAAAGATAAAGATTACTTTATTGTAGCTGATAATATAAAGAACATGGGACATGAAAATGACATTGTTAGGCTAAAAAAGAAATAATGGTCTTGGTTCTCAGGCACATAAAGTTCACCATATGTTTTGTTTTTATTTCCATTTAAAAACAACAACAAAACAATCCTTAAATATTCCAAGTCCAACGGTAGTCAAATATTGCATTCCAGTGATTTACTCATCAAGGAATACATTTATGTAAGGGGTCCCTTTCAGAGGTTGATTGTATTTTGTTACACAACTGTCCATTTGGTTAAATACTAGTTTGAACAACTAAGAAAAAATCAAAGACACCGCCCACCTGAACTTTATTTTCAAAAGCCATTGCCTGAGAACCAATTGGTACAGTATGATACAAATTTAACTGTTTGGAAATTTTGATCTTAACTGGTTGATCATCTGCAGTGTTCGAAATACCTGCCTGCCCGACCGTCCGGGCTGCCAGATTTTCAAATCCCCCTGCCCGATGGTCGGGTTATATTTCATATGTAAAAATATTCTAAATATTTCCCGATGATAAGCATTATTTACATGATGTATTCTAGGATATTAAATACAAATCTGACCTAAAAAGTGTTTGCAATTTCTTTTCTTGCATTACTTCATGTTCAATGAATTCGATTTAAAGTTTTAATTAAATTATCCTGAGAAACATATGATTATAGTGGGCAGGCAGGTTTTGGTCAGGGCTGGCAAGTATTGCAGCTAGCCAGTCCTGTGGTCTGGCTGAAAAATTTGGGAGTTTCAAACCCTGTCATCTGGTACTTTACAGACTGCTGTCATGTAGCTGGAATATTGCTGAATGCGGCATTATACAACAAACAAACATTTGGAACTGTACATTTTCAAGATACAGAAATTGGATATGCTGATGTGAATGCTTCACTCACTTGTCCTGAGAATTTAGAAACTTCAATAATGATTGGCTGATTGGAAAGTTTACCAACATGACCTCTAAAGGAAGGGTCATCATATCTTCGTCGAGTGAGTTGGAGTAAAAGATACTTTTTCTGAAAATGCATCATGTGATATGTTCCAGAATTCAGCAGTATCTGGACCCCGAGGTCTCCTGCCGGGCGAGCCAGTCACACGCATCAGTGACTGCATGGTGACTGACCTTGACACTTGGCATGACTGTATCGTGGCCAGCATGAAGCAACAGTCTCTCGGACACTGCATGCCTGTGCAGCTTATTCGGGATCTGGATACTTCACCTAAAAGTAGGTGTCTTTTAATATGTTCATAAATACTATGGTACTTGTACCCCTTGGATCTCTAACAAAAGCAGGCGGTCGGGTAGCCTAGTGGTTAAAGCGTTCGCTCGTCATGCCGAAGACCCGGGTTCGATTCCCGACATGGGTACAATGTGTGAAGCCTGTTTCTGGTTCCCCCGCCGTGATATTGCTGGAATATTGCTAAAAGCAGCGTAAAACCATACTCACTCACTCACTTACTCTAACAAAGGCCATGATTTTTTTAATGTTTCTCTTTAAAAGCTTATATTTTTGTTTCCTCTTTTTTTCTTACTCATTATCAACCATAGCGGCATAGTGAAGGCAAGGAAAGATAACTCAACCTTAACAATTCAGATAAATTGACTTTTAAGAGTTAGTATTGAAACCAGATTTTTACCGCACAATACAATAAAGTATTGAAACTACTAATTTCTCAGAGTTTGCATGAAATCTATTACTCTTATTTCTGTTATGTTAGTATAGTCAAAACTTTTATGGTTGTTTTACTGCGATCTAACATTTAAATCCCCATCTATCATCATCATAATAGGTTTCTGATCATGTGCAATGACATGCCATCAATATAGTTCTAGGAAAAGTGAAGTGTGCCACAAACTCCCGTAAAAATTATAAACCCCTGTTACTGATGAAGTAAGACAAGTTCTATGGATGAACAACTTCTTTATTACAATTAGTGCGACATTTCGGTGTAGATCCTATCAACCCCTATGAAGCAAGTGATGCTGAGATTGCCACGTCTCCATGTAGACGACGTATAACTTCTTTAAGTGGCATTTAGAAGTTGGTGTGATGAAGTAAGACATGTTCTATGGATGAACAACTTCTTTATTACAATTAGTGCAACGTTTCGGTGTAGATCCTAACACCTTTATCAAGCAACCCCTGTTACTGATGATTATTATAACTTACCTGGTTATGATGAACGTTGCAGATTACAGCCACACACCTGACTCGCTTGACTGCTGCAACGAGACAAGCAGTACACATCTATGTTTTTTATATCACACCAAGTCCAGGGCTGACACAGTGAGTACACTTTTGTAGAAGTGTAACGATATGATGGGGTGGCGATACGATACATATCTCTACACCATGGGTGCGATACAATTTGTATCCCTATATAGTTCTTTTATTTCATAAGGTGATAGTCTTTCTTTTTGCAGGTTAATCACAACCCTGAATCATAGGTGTTAAAATTTCAGACATCAAAATGGGTTATTTTAGGGCAGAAACATATAGCTAGAGGCCACTGTGAATGTTATGTTTTATTTATAGCCAAACGGGAAATACAAGGGAATTATGGTAAGCTGGTTGTAGATCGGTTTCTGTTATTATTCATGAGTTTTTACTCAAATTTTACTTGTAAGACTAAAACAATAAATAGTCTTGGTTCTCAGACATTGCCCTCATCATCATAAAGTTCACCGCACGTTACGTTTTTTTTCCCATTTTAATCACCAAAGACCCCTGACATGTTCATGCATGTCATTGTATCCTAATTGCATGGATTCATGCTTATGATATCAATCATGGGATTGTCTGGTACAGCCTCGATTATTTATTGATGGAACCATTCAGCAACCCGTTCTTACCGTAAAAGGCGACTATGCTTGTCATAAGAGACGACTAACTGGATCGG
This sequence comes from Haliotis rufescens, assembly GCF_023055435.1. Lineage (NCBI taxonomy): Eukaryota > Metazoa > Mollusca > Gastropoda > Lepetellida > Haliotidae > Haliotis > Haliotis rufescens. The sequence goes on along the minus strand of NW_025964212.1, from coordinate 871,223 downwards.
GTGGTCAGGCTCACTGACTTGGTTGATGCATGTCATCGTATTCCAATTACTTGGATTGATGCTCATGATGTCAATCACTGGATTGTCAATTATTTACAGACCAATTACTGAGTGCGGCGATAAACAAGAAACAAACAAACAAACAAACTCAATAATACATTTTTTTCAACATGTGTTCAAGGCAAGAAGTTCTGGAAGAGATCGCTTCTGGTCATTCCAGAATTTTAAAATAAATGTCACAATAGCCCATGTTGAATCAGTGTTGAATTAAACTTCTTATGTTCCAGTTGATTGAAGCTGAAGTGGTAGTGTATATTGTGGGCATTCCATTCATTGAGGGTATATTAGGCAATAAATGCTTTTAGTATGTGGATAAGGTATAAGCTCACCTGAACTGTGGATATTATTTGTTGGACAGAATGGTGTTTCTTTGTTGATTGACATTGGGACCGGCCATTTATTGTGAGGTGGGGTGGGTCGGAGGGAACCAGAGGAGGTCACCGAAAAATATGACAGTCTCTAGGGTGGATCGCAAAAAATTATGAACATATTTGGGAAGGGTCATTTTACGTTTTTTAAATAAAATTGCTTTTGCATTATGTCTTTTCAGGGAGGGTCATTGAAAAATGTACAGTGACATGGGGAGGGTCGTCTGAAACAGACGAGCATCGAGGGAGTGTCATTATTATCAGTACTTTGGTGCATCAAAAATGTCTGACCCACCCACCATAATGACCGGTCCCTTACATTCAGCAATATTTCAGCTATATAATGGCAGCAATTTATCCTTTTTTTCAAATTCATTTCGTCAACAAAAAGCATAGGTTACCATGGTTACTGGGGACAAATTCTATCGTGGAATCCCCATGGGGCTTCAGTTGCTCCAGTTGCCTTCGTCATCTAAGAACCCATGAAAATCTGGGTTAGAATACGTCTTCAGCAACCGTAAAAGGCAACTATGCTTGTCGTAAGAGGTGACTAACAGGTTTGGGTGGTCAGGCTCGCTGACTTGGTTGATGTATATCATCGTATCCCAATTGCGTGGATTGATGCTCATGATGTCAATCACTGGACTGCCTGGTCCAGACTTGATTATTCACAGTCTGCCATCATATGGCTGGAATATTGCAAACAATGCACATGATGAGAGTAGTGGCATTTAACATGTTTTTTGAAGTGCTAGTCTTTCTGAATAAGGCAGGTCAGGTACAAAGCAGTCTTTAACGGAATACTATTTTAACTCTTGTAACCATGATAACATAGCTTTGGCTTAAAGGCTAGTAGGGCATTTGAGAGATTGGTTTGTACAAGTCCAGGTGAGCTTTGTCTTTGGGGCCTCAATTTGTTCTTCTCTACTGTGTAATCCAACCATTTACAGGACATACAGAGAATATTATCCGGGTGTGTTTCTGTATCGCTTATGGTGCGCACAATATAGGGCTGGGACAGGTAACTCGGGTACCTGGGTCGGGTGGGTACTGAGTAGGACCCGGGTACCCACAGGACTACCCAGACCCGTGGTTAGTCCCGTGATATATTGTTTAATGACAAAAATTATCTAGAACCCTATGGTTACACGACAAGTCACTATTGTTCGCATTTCTTTCTGATTATGCACCCATTCCTTCTGACTTTTCATATGGTTGAATAAAGACATAACTTAAGTCAACTTCAGTGTATGCATGACCAGATCGTTTAATACATGTATCTAAATACATTTTGCAAGTGCTGTGGTAAAACAAAATTCCCAATCGGACATTTTGTATCTCTTGAGACCTACAGTATGGGTAGGGTCGGGTAATTGGGGGGGGGAGGGGTTACCTGGGTAGTAAATTTGGACTTGTCCCAGCCCTAGCGCAATACATAGTTTTTATTCTTAATGTATGATTTTTGCAGTACAGGGACACAAAAGGATAATAATCTCTTCATGTGATGATGTCACCCTTTAGATAATTTAAGTTTCAGTCATGTTCTTTAAAGCAAGTAGCTTTAGAAATGGCATGGCTATTCACTACCTGCTGAACTGCCCCATTTATTATACCCCCTACAAAATGTTGGGGGTATATACTTATACCAAGGTTCCGTCCGTCCGTCCGAAAACTTTGTCCACGCCTTTTCTCTTAAAATATTCAGTGGATTCATCTCAAACTTAGTACATATAATCTGTGTCATATGGAGGGGTGCAGTCAAAAGAAAAAAAATAGTTTTTATTAATTTTCCATTTTTTTAATGAATTTTTCAAACCCTAACGTCCGTCCGAAAGCTTTGTCTGGCGATTTCTCTTAAACTATTCAGTGGATTCATCTCAAACTTAGTACATATAATCTGTGTCATATGAAGGGGTGCAGTCAAAAGAAAAAATTGTTTTTATTAATTTTCCATTTTGTTATGAATTTTTCAAACCCTAACCCTATCCTCGCTATTTAATTTGAAACTACTGACACACTAGGCGGGTCGGGGGTATTAGTGAGCCACGCTCACTTTTTTTTTCTTGTTATAATGATTATGCAGTGCCCAATAATTTGCAGCCATGTTTGTATACAAAAGCACTCCCACATGGGGATAGTGCATCGATATATAGGGAGCTTAAGGCCAATTGACCTGTGAAGATCTGCGTAGAGAATAGGTCTTCAGCAACCCATGCTTGCCATAAGAGGTGACTTTGTTTGTCGTAAGAGGCGACCAACGGAATTGGGTGGTCAGTCTTGCTGACATGTTGATGCATGTCATTGTATCCCAATTGCATGGATTGATGCTTATGATATCAATCTTGGGATTGTCTGGTACAGACTCGATTATTTACAGACTGACGCCATATTGCTGGGATATGCTAAGTGCGGCGTTAAACAACAAACAAACTACTTTCAGTAAACTATACATTAATGGCATGCCGACTTGCTCAAGAATCTTTGCAAAATGATACGAAAACAGTTTAACACACTGGTACATTAATATCTTTTTATCAGCCTTTTCAGGTTATATACAAATGTTCCAAGTTTTTTTAAAGGGATTTTTGCACAGATAAGACTATCCAGTATATGTGTGATAAGATATAGCTTATTGTAGTTTAATTGGTTACATTTTCATTTTTTTTTCATCATAGTATTCAGGATCTAAAACCCTTGCAGACATGTTCCATGATGCTAGGGCAGTTGGGTAGCCTAGTGGTTAAAGTGTTTGCTTGTGACACTGAAGGCCAAGGTTTGATTCCCCACATGGGTACACTGTGAGAAGCCCGTTTCTGGTGTGGCCCACCTCGATATTGCTGGAATATTGGCATAAAGCCATATTCTCTCACTTTCACTCGAGGATTGTGTTTTAGCTCACCTGAGCAGAAAGTTTTGTGGCCCTATTTTGTCATGCGCTGTCATTTTTAACTCAGATAAAGGAAGGTCGGTGGTTCAATCCCCCGCCATGTCAAACCCAAAGACTTTAAAAGAAGGTGCTTGTTGTTACACTACCTGATGCTCAGCATTAGGGGGCTAAAACATTGGTTGGCTCGGAGTCAGTCATCTTCCTGAGGCAAGAGAGTTAACTGACTTTAAAAGTCCAGTTTCTACCCTTGCCGAACTAGGCTGGAATTCCTGGGCTCGATCGTAGCACCACCAGTGGTCATTACAAGTTATGACCCTTCTAAACCTCTCCTTTGGACCAATCAGATTCCACCTCTCCTATCACATGCATTTGCTTCAAACAAAACGGCAACGCCAAGTCAAGATGGATCTGCAATTTCGTTGCACGATTTTGATTGGACTATGCACAGACTTGTTAGCCTAGCCAAATTGGAATCCATAATACCAGCCTAAATCGGCAAGGGTGGAAACTGGACTTTTATAGTCAGTTTACTCTCTTGCTTCGGGAAGATGGGAGTCAGTATGCTGTGTCTGAGTGGGATATCCATGTTAAACTGCGGCATGGTATCTCAGTTGGCTAGCACTAGTCCGTACTAGTACACACACGCGCACATGCATGTACGACGCTATGAGTGAGAGACACCCAACCCCACTTCACCTCTTTGTTAACCTTTACATTTTTGTAATCTCTACAATCAATGATCCAAATTATTATGCTTCAGAAAATTCCTCACAGTATTAAGATCCGATTTTAAAAACATGACATTTGTTATCGTCAATACTTCACCAGTATGACAGTCCAGTATCCCTCCCTGGTGATGAGGAACGTAGTGTATACAAACCTGTGTCGTATTGACGTTGGTTATGCATGAAAACTGTGCGTTCTAGCTTCACGTGTTGCATGTACTGTTCCAGAAGTATGCCTGCCTCCCGGCTCGGACAACGACTGACCGACCCATCTGTCGACTGCAGAGCGACTGCTACACGCCCAAAGTGGAGATGGCCTGTGTATATCCCGCTGTCGACAATGAAACAAAACTTTTACGGATATATCATGGTCGGAGACCACCATTATTGTTTCTAGGGCATCCTGTAGATTTATTTTATTCAGGTGAGTTACATGGAAAGGGAATTTTAAGAGATGGAAACTATAATTTATGCAAATTCTATTCGAATTCTGTCTTTACACACAATGCCTTGACAGCTGTTAAATGAAGTGTGTTGATGTCATGCTTTCATGGACAGGTGCTCATGCTATAAACCACTGGCTCGCCAGGTTTGTGAAAAGCTGGGTTACTGTTGACTTTGGTGACCGCCTCTGTGGTCTAGTGGTAGAGCGTCCACCCGGAGAGCGGAAGGTCCGGGGTTCGATCCCCGGCCGCGTCATACCAAAAGACGTTAAAAGATGGTGCTTGTTGTTACCCTGTCTGGTGCTCGGCATTAAGGGGCTAAAACAAGGACTGGTCGGCTCGGAGTCAGTGGTGTATTCATGTTAAACTGCGGCATGGTATCTCAGTGAACTAGCACTATAAATCGGCATCAGTCCGGGCTAGAACAAGCAGCCCTGCACGTACATATGAATGCATGTTGCTATATAAGTGCAGTGATCATGGATACGACGTTAAATCCAATTTTCTTTTCGACCCGTAAAGATCTGGGGTAGAATAGGTCTTCAGCAACCCATGCTTGTCGTAAAAAGTGACAATGCTTGTCGCAAGAGGCGACTAACGAGATCGGGTGGTCAGGCTCACTGACTTGGATGATGCATGTCATCGTATCCCAATTGCATGGATTGATGTTCATGATGTCAATCTCTGTATTGTCTGGTCCAGATGTGATTATTTACAGATCACCGTCATATACCTGAAATATTACTAAGTGCTCATTAAACAACAACCAACCAACAGGACATTAAAACTTAACTGATACATCTATATCGCCATATACGAAGACATCTTCAACTGTGACAGATTTCATTAACGATACACATTGTCTGTGACATACTGCTTGTGATATGCATTTGAGGGATATGCGGCATTAAACAACAAACAAACAACACAAACGTGAACATTGTTATATTGTTTTTTATTAAGAACATTTTCTTTTCTTTTCAGTATCTGTGAGCAATTACGTTCCAAACAGTTCCATCATACCACTAAATCTTCCATATGTCATAGAAACGTTTTGCAAGTATCCTTTTACACCTAAATATGTCATAAATAATATAGATTTGAACTGTATTGATCTTAGTCATGACATTAGCATGTTCAGTTCACGGTATGTATTATTATTATGATGATGAATAGCCCATGGAAATTCCAGGTAAGAACAGGTCCCAAGCGACCTATGACCAAATGGTCAGACTTGGTGACCAGGGCCCTGTTCGTCAAAGCGATCTAAGCGCTAAGATGATCGGAACTCCCATACCTTAACATAGGCTTACGACAATCATAGCACTAAGATCGCTTTGTGGAATGGGCCACTGGTTGATTGCGTGTCTTCATGCCATGGCGGTGTGGATTGTTGCTCACAGTATTGATCACTGGATTGTCTGGCCCAGACTCAGTTATTTACAGTCCACCGTATAAAGCTGGAATATTGCCGAGTGCATCATTAAACAACAAACAAATGATGATAATCTGTGTGATATTTCAAGGATTTAGACAGGGTTTCTCGGGATCAATAGGCCCAGATATGCACTGCCCTGTGTTGCCTCCCATTAAAATGGGGAAACTGTGAAGATCCAGGTTAGAAAAGGTCTCCAACAACCCATGCTTGCCGTAAAAGGTGACTATGCTTGTCGTAATAAGCGACTAACGGGATCGGGTGGTCAGGCTCGCTGACTTGGTTGATGCATGTCATCGTATCCCATTCCTGTAGATCAAAGCTTGTGATGTCAATCACTGGATTGTCTGGTCCAGACTCGATTATTTACAGACCGCTGTTATATAGCTGGGATATTGCTGAGTGCGGTGTTAACAAACAAACAAACAAACAAACACTCACGCGAGATGATTATTCATTTCCAGGGTATCAGTGCTCTTCACAACAGCATCCTTGTGATAAATATCCTTAACTTGTGTCAGATATTTGATGTCTCTATCAGGGGCGCTGGTGATCCTGAACGTGGTGCCCTGCTACGCTCTGGACGGACAGTGGATATGTAAGGCGTTCATAGAACTCAGCCTTCGGTCGACCATCCCCGACAGCGATATACGGAGTTTAATATACAGCCTGTGTATACTGTATGGAACACTGCTGCTGCTGCTCAATGTTGTCGTGGCGATGTGGACGCTGTTCTTGTAGCATCAGTGCGGGATACAGTGACGTGTCCCTAGTGCCTTGAACGCTGCCTTGGATACACCTCCATCTCATCTCAACATCACCTGAACACCATCTCCACACCACATTGTAATCAACATTGCATCATCTTAACATCAGCTCAACATCACCTCTACACTGGGGGCACGGGTGGCCCAGTCGTCTAAGGCGCCGCGATTCGCTGTGCAGAGTTGCGTCCCTTGGGCACGCCAGAAACCTATGATTGTGGGTTCGAATTCCGGTTCGAACCGATCATGTTTCTAGGTTTGTCAGCACCAGACCCGTGCTCGTGGGTTTCACCGAAGTGGTAAATGTCTTAGACCTGCATCACTTCGGGCTTTCCTCCCACATTAAGCTGACCCGCCGTGATATAACTCGAATACTGTTAAAAGTGGTGTTAAACCTAACTCACTCACTCACTCACTCACTCACTCACTCACTCACTCACTCACTCACTCACTCACTCACTCACCTCTACACTACATTGTTATCAACATTGCATCATCTTAACATCAACTCAACATCACCGCTGCACTACATTGAAATAGACATTGCATCATCTTAACATCCACTCGACATCACCTCACTTCCACATCACCATAACATCCCCATTGCATCACTTTAACATCAACTCATTGACTCATCATCACCTTTGCCACCTGTCATCACCGTAACTCATCACCTGACAACTTGAAGCATATTCCATATTTTGGATGCGACAGGACCAGCATATCCAAATCATCGGATATGACAACATATGATTCAGTGGATATTTTGCATGCTGCAACAGGTCTTGTTCATTGTTTATATCGTAATTGACTAATTGATTTGATGTTGCGTTTTGAGACGTGGGATGGATACAGCTACTGATGTGTCATTGTTCTTTCCGTTGGCACGACAACAGGGGATACATCAGCAGAGGGCTTGTGTGCAGCAAGGAATAGATCAATCTCATTTAAATTAGACCTTAGTTCTCGCAACCGCTAAACAAAGATCTGAAGACATCCCATTAAGGGTCACGTCAGAACGAGCTTTCATCCGACCAATCAGTGCGTCGCTTACCAGATTATGAAAGTGACAGTCGGAATGTGGTTTCTAATCATGCAATCTCGAAAACTTTAACATGGGGTATTCAGAACGATAGTTACAGGTTTAACGACTGAATCCTTACAATCTAGATTATCGATTAGCCATTCCAGAATGTTTTTTTGTTCAGGTTTCAAATTTGTAATCAAGAATTTATCAAAATATGTTTCAAAGCGTAGTCGCCAATTTGAAATTTTTGCCGTAAAGCACGAGAAAGCTGCCATCTGATTGGTCATTCCATTGGTCGGTCAAAGTTCGCGCAAGGTCCGTCTGACGTGACCCGTAATGGGATGTCCTCAGATCTTTGTTTAGCGACAGCGAGAACTAAGATCTGATTTTAATGAGACTTGGAATAGATCGGATGGTTCTGAGGGATGTTTTTGACGTTTTGTCTCCCATTGAATGTTTTATTACATCCCATTCGGTTTCAGTTGTGGACCAGTACTTATTTCAGCCATTTCTGACATCTACTGTAAAGTGAAACCTTGTTAATCTGTACATGACCATTCCAGTGAAATTGCCGGATTTACACATTTCTGGATTAACGAATCATGGGTACAAAGTTAATGTTCCTTCGGTTAGATATAGACTTTAGGTCCCAGTAGATAGGTCCTCAGCAACTGCTTGTCGTAAGAGGCGACTAATTGGATCGGGTGGTCAGACTCATTGACTTGGTTAATTGCACGTCATTGTATCCCAATTACGTGGATCAATTCGTATGATATCAATCACTGGAATGTCTGGTCCAGAATCGATTATATACAAGTTGCTGTCATATTGCTGGAATATTGTTGAGTGCAGCATTATACAAACAAACAAGCATTTATATAGATGTCCATGTCAAGATTGTGAAGTTTCCGGATTAACAGTGTCCAGACTAACAAGGTGTTACTGTACCCAGACCATTGTATAAAAGTAAATATTTGTACAACTTGTAAAGCTGGCAATGTCAGTCTCCATTTTCCATCAATGCAAGCTCAAATTCTTATTGCAACCAAGAACATTTGCTCCAGATTGCATTCAGGGTGTCAGGATAGTCAGTCATGTGTGAGGGCAATTTAGTTGACTTCGGAGTTTCACACGTGCAAACAATGAATATCGTTAAATCAACACCTTGATATTTGTATGTGATGAAAACCCCCAAATATATGAATGTTTCGCCTTATGCAGACATTTTGACTGCCTCGCTAAGTAGTTTGTTGGTATGGCCTAGGTAGGATTTTGTTCTAATATAGTAACATGTACGTCATCTCTCAGAGTTAAGGAAGTTAACAGACTATAAAAGTCAAGTTTCCACCCTTGCCGAACTAGGTTTCTACTCAGGTACCCAACCCCCTATTACCAAACCCGACCTGGATATCCGATGTAGGTCTCAATTTCGTGGTTTGATCGTACTGCCACCAGTGGCTTTTATGAGTTATGTCCCTTCTATGTGCCTCCTATTGACCAATCAGGTTCTATATTTCTTGCATTTGCATCAAACAAAAGGACAACGCCCAGTCAAGATGATCTGATTGATAATCAAGATCTATATTGTTACCAAACGGATCTTACCTTACGAGGTGCATCATGTTAAAAGACTTGGAAAATATCTGTCCACGCCCAGTTGAAGGTATGCATACATTGAAATCTGTACAGAAGTTTACAGCAAGATGTTCATTTCATTACATGATTATGATTGGACTAAGCATAGACTCGTTAGTCCAGCCAAAACAGAACTCCGAAATTCCAACCCAGTTCAGCAAGGGTGGAAACTGGACTTCAAAAGTCAGTCAACTCCATTGTCTGGGGAAGATGTTTGTATCGTAGACGATGTTGGCAGAAAAGGGAGACTGATCTTGAAGCAAGACTGCCTGGTTTTCACACTGGAAAGGGGCTGAGTTAAAGTTAAACAAAAGTCAAATATATGTTTCAAAAATATGATTCAACAAAATTCATATGAGAAAAATGTACACATCACTTCATTTTGTGTTTGAGTGAAAATTTTCAAGATTCTTGTAATTGCTGCATCCACACTGGTGGCAGTGATGGTTCTGGGAGGGTAACGAACATGTCACTCGCAGAGATGGAGTTTGGATAACTTCTGTCAATCATGATAAGAGGCAGTTGATATTAAGGAATATCCAAAATATTGAATGAAAAACCAACAATGAAAATTCAGCCCATTTTGTTACCCCAAACTGTGTATAAATAACACAAACTACTGTTCCATTACATCTCACATGTGCAGGTTGCACAATGAACTGCAAACAATGTCATATAAGGTGTGCTCTTGTTGTGAGAGTATCCCACGACACCTCTTAACTGTCCAAACTGACTTGTGTAACTGCCTCTCAGAAACTCCCATGCCCCTATCATTAACAAGGTCTTCACGAAGCAGGGTGTGATTGGTGCACTTGGCTTCTGATCATGATCGGGACATGTGAGTTTCTGGGAAGTCCATGATCGGGACATGTGAGTTTCTGGGAAGTCCATGATCGGGACATGTGAGTTTCTGGAAAGTAGGGCGTGTTTTTTTTACAAAAACTCCCGATCAGGCAGTTTGCTTTTGTTAACATGCTTTGGTAGAGTTGAAAACGGGAGTAAATGGGAGTGACTGAGTCTAGTTTTACGCCGCTTTTAGCAATATCTGGGGGGACACCAAATGGGCTTCACACATTGTACCCATGTCGGGAATCGAACCCAGGTCTTCGGCGTGACGAGCGAACGCTTTAACCACTAGACTACCAAACCTCCCCTGGTGGAGTTGAAGTGGCTGGAAATGAATATTGGTGTCCTGTAGTCTCAGTCGTTTTTCGGGGAGGTCAGGTAGCCTAGTGGTTTAAGCGTTTGCTCGTCACGCTGAAGACCCTGGTTCGATTCCCAACATGGGTACAATGTGTGAAGCCCATTTCTGGTGTCTCCCGCCGTGATATTGCTGGAATATTGCTAAAAGCGGCGTAAAACCATACTCACTCACTTACTCAGTCGTTTTTCAACAAAATTATTTCAATATTGAGGAAAATAATAGCAATGCTTATTTATGTTATTTTGAAAAGAAAAAAATGTTAAATGGTTTGTGGAAATACAAGGGGAAGCTATTCCATTGTGGCAGTGGGACATCATCCAGAGTATTAATAATTCGTTTTAAGCCAGATACCATCCTAATGTCTTGTCAGGTGATGGAACAGAATGACACATGTATATGACACATTGTATGTGCCGCAGTCATTTAAGAAAATCCACATGTTGTTTTTTTATTGAGATGTATAATCACAAGTTTATTCACCTCCCAAATTGAAGACAAATAGTAAGCAGAATGGTAGCTTCCACTAGTGTGTAGTCCATATTAGAATGTAGAGTAGAAACATGAGGGCATTAGTTTAGAAACATGGAGGATTGTCTGTGCAGAGAAGCTGATGAAATGCAACATGGATTAACACATCAACTGCAAAGAAAGGAGGGGGATGATAAGGGCAGTAAGGCCAACGAGAAACATGAAAGTTAACATTTATAAAAATGTTTTAGAATATGATATCTTTTATATATGTTCAAATGACTGACAACTAGGCATTTTGCCTTCTTACACCTGCATGTTCTGGACTTTAGTCATGATTAAGTACATCAGTATTACAAGAAGACAAAATCAGTCTCCAACTATCTTCATGTTCGAGGTTTGCTATCCAGATTCTAAAATGTTGAGTACATGTACCGTATTTGACCCAATAAGCGCCCAGGGCGCTTAAAATAAAGACAGAAGGGGTGGGCGCTTATTGGGACCAATTCAGAATCAAATTGGGACATGGGCGTTTATTGGGTCGAATATGGTATGTGTATCAGTCTAAATGAAGCTCTACTTACCTGATGAGATATGAGCCCCTGATGCCAGCCTTTGATCTGTTCCCTTCCTTGTAGACGTCCTGGTATTTAGTCCACCATAGGCTTCTCTTTGGAAAGTAGATTACGCACATTTTTGTACTTGGCTCACGGATCCGCTGACGTTAAATTTTTTAACTTTTTGTTTCTAAGTTTGATCTTTTTTTATCCAGCCAATAACATTATAGCATATTGCTCATAACGTATACAGAAGACTTTGTGTATAATGATCATGCTTATACCGAAATTGATGGATATAACAAACTGTTTTGGGGTCCTGTTGATATGCTGTATATAGGGTGTTATACTGTATGTGTGCCTTTTACGAACTATGGTTAAAATGGATTAAAATTAAGCAAATGCTTACTGGTACTTCCGGCTCTCTACTCACGGATGTTGATTGTTTTACCGTGTCAGCTGGATTGAGGCTAGGGTCATTTCAACTTTATTTGCAGAAATTATCAAACCTTATTCAAGGAAAATAGATACATATCATGTTTATGTATGGAAATAGTTATTGCAACAGTTACTTAGGACGAAATGCGAAGTTTTATTGTCAAATCAATCGACACAATTGGGATACGATCACATGCATCACATGGGTTGCTAAATACCTATTCCAGTTGAGATCTTCACAGGTCATTTCTTTCGTCTTGCAATATGATGTTCAGGTTAGGGCTGGTTTGAGTCCTAATTTGTTACTCGGGTACCCGACCCTCTATTACCTGACTTTACCTGAGTACCCAACCCCCTATTACCCGACTCTACCCAGGTACCCGACCCCCTATTACCCGACTCTACCTGGGTACCCGACCCCCTTTTACCCGACTCTACCTGAGTACCCGACCCCCTATTACCCGACTCTACCCGGGTACCCAACCCCCTATTACCCGACCCCCTATTACCCGACTCTACCTGGGTACCAGACCCCCTTTTACCCGACTCTACCTGAGTACCCGACCCCCTATTACCCGCCTCTACCCGGGTACCCAACCCCCTATTACCCGACCCCCTTTTACCCGACTCTACCTGAGTACCCGACCCCCTATTACCCGCCTCTACCTGGGTACCTGACCCCCTATTACCCGACTCTACCTGGGTACCCGACCTCCTATTACCTGACTCTACCTGAGTACCTGACCTCCTATTACCCGACTCTTCCCGGGTACCTGACCCCTATTACCCAACTCTACCTGGGTACCTGACCCCCTATTACCCGACTCTACCTGGGTACCCACCTCCTATTACCCGACTCTACCGGGGTACCTGACCCCTATTACCCGACTCTACCTGGGTACTCGACCCCCTATTACCCGACTCTACCCGGGTACCCGACCCCCTATTACCCGACTCTACCAGGGTACCTGACCCCCTATTACCCGACTCTACCTGAGTACCCGACCTCCTATTACCCGACTCTACCTGAGTACCCGACCTCCTATTACCTGACTCTACCTGAGTACCTGACCTCCTATTACCCGACTCTACCAGGAAACCTGACCCCCTATTACCCGACTCTACCAGGGTACCTGACCCCCTATTACCCGACTCTACCAGGGTACCCGACCTCCTATTACCTGACTCTACCTGAGTACCCGACCTCCTATTACCCGACTCTTCCTGGGTACCTGACCCCTATTACCCGACTCTACCTGGGTACTCGACCCCCTATTACCCGACTCTACCTGGGTACCTGCTGTAGGCTTCAAGAGATGGGTACAAAATTTCCAATTGGGAAATGTTTGACCGTAGCCCTGGAATAATGTATGTAGATGTGCACGTATAAATTAAACACTCTGGAGTTTATCTTTACTCTGACATATAAAAGTCAGAAGAAATGGGTGCATAGTCAGAAAGAAATGCAAACATTAGTGACTTGTAGTGAACCATAGAGTTCTAGATCATTTTTGTCATTAAACTATATGACGTGACTAAACATGGGTCAGGGTGGGTAGTCCTGTGGGTACCCAGGTCCTACTCAGTACCCATCCGCCCCGAGTACCTGTCCCAGCCCAAGTTCAGGTACAGCTACTAGTATCCAGCAGGTATTAGGGTAGATCATGGATATATTACTGAAATTATTTATAAACGAGGATTGATAAAAACAACAATATGTGGCTCCAAAAAGGTATTTCAGCTTCAAATTAACTTGCCTTAGGGTACTGTGAATGAATGAAAAGCAAATATGTTTTAATTTGGGAGGATGAGTTTAGTGGAAGTCAGTTGTCAGATACTAGTATACTCTTGTATACAAACATGTAAAGGTTGAGAACATCAAGTGTGGTTTCAATGGATGGCTCTAAAGTATACCACTCAAAAGATGTTAAGGAACACCCAAATCTTTCATATTACTTGGGACAATCTGTATTGCATGGCAAAATGTGGAAGAGTTTTTTTCAGGTAGATTGTGTAAGTCATCATCTTTTGTTATAAATATATATAAATAATGAAGTTTTTTAATGGGAATAGTTTGGTGAACACTGTTGCAATGTTGTTCAATGCAATGACTTGACCCAAAGCGGCACAGACGAAATTAGTTTCAGTAATTTTCACTGACTATTATTTTTCAGAGGTTGAGCTGAAATGAACAGACTTAGTTCAAACGTCAATGAAACTAAAGTAAATTTTATAATAGTTAGGAGGCAGTAATGTTCCCCTTCTATGCTGTGGGGGAGGTCGGGTAGCCTAGTGGTTAAAGCGATCGCTCGTCACGCCGAAGACCCGGGTTCGATTCCCAACATGGGTACAATGTGTGAAGCCCATTTCTGGTGTCCCCCACCGTGATATTGCTGGAATATTGCTAAAAGCGGCGGAAAATCAAACTCACTCACTCGCTTCTATGCTGTGAGTTAAAACATGCTGAAATGATAATGTTTCTTATGAAACTGGTTTACCAGCAGAATGTGACAATGGCAAACGTGTACGATAGGAACTATAGTGCTGATATTATACTGCTGAGTGGGATGGTGGGGTAGTCTAGTGGTTAAAGCATTCACTTGTCATGCCGCAGACCTGGGTTCGATTCCCCACATGGTTACAATGTGTTACTATTTTTGGTGTCTCCCATTGCGAGATTGCTGGAATATTGCCAAAAGTGATGTAAAACCATACTCACTCACTCACACACTTCCATACTTTTGTAAATAAGATGTAAAATACACGAGAAAATGCGGATTGTCATGTAAATGTTTGGTCTTAGCAGGGGATGCTTTTAAAGATTGGTCCAGAAGTTGGTCATGGGGTGCGAGTTCGGACAGGACACCTAATAAGACTAATGCTGTATCTATCAAATAACCTACTCATAAGTTGGGAATTACCAAAACCTGTGCCTCTTCAATAAGTCTGTCTCCCTGACACAGAATATAATAAAAAAGGAATCCAAAATATTTGACAAGTCTAGAAATTAAGGTTTGTTCTGGGCTCTATTTGGATAATATATTTTTGTTGTTGAGATATTTTTTTAGATAAGCATACTATATTAATGGGACTAAATGTTAGAATTCAATCTGTAGTACCTTGTAGTAGGGAAATCCCTAGGTGTGCTGTATTTATGTGATAATGGTTCTATGCTGTGGGGAGGGGCAGTCGGGTAGCCTAGTGGTTAAAGCGTTCACTCGTCACGCCGAAGACCCGGGTTCGATTCCCAACATGGGTCCAATGTGTGAAGCCCATTTCTGGTGTCCCCCGCCGTGATATTGCTGGAATATTGCTAAAAGCAGCATAAAACCATACTCACTCACTCACTCTATGCTGTGGGGATACCAGGATAGAATTGGTCTTAAGTAATTAATGGTTGTCTTAAGATGCGGCTGAAATGGATCAAGTGGGTAGCCATGGTGATTTTGTTGATCACGTGTCATGGTACGAGGGTGTGGAATGTTGTTCATTATTATTAATACAGGAAAATGTTTATATACCTTCATATGTTCAACTGCACATTGTTTATTTCTGTATCTACTGTACATACAAATGTAATATATTGTAAGTCATGCAATAACATATCTTTGAAATAATATTGTTTTGTGTTTTGTTTGTTTGGCTATTACGAATTATGCCCCTACTATTGACCAATTAGATTCCACCTCAGATATCACTTGCATTAGCTCCAAACAAATTGGCGGTGACCAGTGAAGACGATCTGATCGATAATCAAGGTCTATATTTTTTTGAAACGGGTCTTACTTTGCAAAGTGCATCAAATCACGTAGCACCTTGATTAAAAAATGAATAGAATTGGAAAATATCTGTTGAGGTTAAGTTGACAATCCCGCAATCCTACAATCGGCTGAAATCTACACGGCAGTTTACGAACCGGATGTTGATTTCGTTACGAATTTTTCATTGGACTATGCATAGACTCGTTACTCTAGCCAAAAATATAACTCAATAATTCCAGCCTATTTGGGAAGATGAAACGTGGGAGGAAAGCCTGAAGCGACGTACGTGGTAGACGGTTACTAGTTTGTTTATTGTTTAAGGCCACAGGAAACTATATCCCAACGTCATGACGGCGGTCTGTTAATAATGGAATCTGGACCAGACAATCCAGTGGTTGACATGAGGAGCATCGGCCCAGGCACTTTCGATATGGAATCAACTGTTTCTGGAGAAACAATGTTTGCTTCAGATAATGCACCTTCATCAAACCAGTCCCCAAATGTTTCCGGTGCTGCCATTTCTTCACCACACCTGTCAGGCCAGTTTCTTTGTACTTGTGAAGATTCCGGGATAGAAGAGGTCTTCAGCAACCCATACTTGCCGTAAAAGGCGACTCTGCTTGTCGTAAA
This sequence comes from Haliotis rufescens, assembly GCF_023055435.1. Taxonomy (NCBI): domain Eukaryota; kingdom Metazoa; phylum Mollusca; class Gastropoda; order Lepetellida; family Haliotidae; genus Haliotis; species Haliotis rufescens. The sequence continues at coordinate 854,821 of NW_025964212.1, read as the reverse complement.
AGGCGACTAACGGGATCGGGTGGTCAGGCTCGCTGACTTGGTTGATACATGTCATCGATCCCAATTGCGTGGATCGATGCTCATGCTGTCAATCACTGGATTGTCTGGTCCAGATTCAATTATTTTACAGACCGCCGTCATATAGCTGGAATATTGCTGAGTACAGCGTTAAACAACAAACAAACAAACAAAGAAAATCTTTGTACTTGTGTTGCTATAGCAAACAAGGCTTGATGAAATGCAACAAAATAGGGATGTTCTGGATTACTTCTATAAAATCATTAAACAACCCCAAGGTGTCCCCTTTTTTTTGAAAGCAGACAACATTTAAGTTTTTTTCTCTTACACAGTTTCAGCATTTTACCCACAATTACAATGAAAATAATATCTTTAAAAATTTTTAAAGATATTTACAAACTAATATGAGTTTAAATGTAATTTACCTAATCAGTAACTTTGAAAATGTTACTCATTTCAATAAATATAAAACCAACCACTAGTGTCTGGCGGCCATGTTGAAAATGGCGGCCATATTGGATGTTTCTATGGCCCCATATCCAGAAATGATGGTAACACCTGTTTCAGTCACATGCCAAGTTTGATGCTTGTAACGCAAAGTGCACAATGACACTATACCTGTCACGAAATGGCTGAACAACATTACGTAGCGATCCAATAGCATAGATTTGTTTTGATATGGGTGCGGACAGATTATATGATATATATGATATACTGATTATATACGGCCCGAATCTTGGATGAATTTCAACCCCTAACAAACGAAACCTACAAGTAAGGGACCGATAATTTGATGTTCTGGGAGATTGGCCCTAAAAGACTATATAATTTGATCCAGTTTAATAACAAAGTTGACTGAATACGAATGTGCTGTGATAAAAATAAAATAAATTCAGCTTCTTTCAGAGAAGAAAAAGCATATCACGAAGTCCGAAAACTATGTTATATCTAACAAATATTAAACAAGACAAAAGCTTTCGAAAAAACATACGATTTACACTTTACATTTTATGTCGACTATACATATTTCATACGGCACGTGAAGATCCGGTAAAGAATAGGTCTTCAGCAACACATGCTTGCCGTAAAAGGCGACTATTCTTGTCGTAAGAGGCGACTAACGGGATCGGGTGATCAGGCTCGCCGATGCATGTCATCGTATCCCAGTTGGGTGAATTGATTCTCATGACATAGAACCATGTCTGACTCGATTATTTACAGACCGCCATCATATAGCTGGAATATTGCTAAGTGCGGCGTTAAATAACAAACAAACAAAACATGTTCAAACCAACATGTGTATCACCGTACACAGCGATGCTGTGGGCACGCATATATTAAGCCTGCAACATATAACAATAGAACATTGATCTTATAGAGCGATAAGTTGGAAAATATTGATTTTGAATGGCTCAAGATGGCACCTATTATTGACCCGCGTACTTAAGTAGATCGCTATTGTAACCACGCGAAAGTACCACAAGCACGGCAGGTAAGAAGGCCATCTTTTAAATTTTGAAACGTATTTTATAACTCTGAATACACGTACACATTCTTATGACGTCGCAGTCGCGTGTAGGAGGCTGTATGTGAGAGCCTAAGTTTCAGCTACAACCTTAAAAGTAAGTGAGTTGTGTTTATACGCCGTTTTGAACATTGTTTTGTCATATCACGAGTTAGGCCAGTGCGGATAAGTCGGGAGACGTGTTAGTGAATAAGCATTGGGCTACATGTAATCACGGATTGTGTATCCCGAGTTAAATAACTTTCAAAAATTGTTCACGAGGGACAGATAATTCATAATTCCGAGATGCGAATACATCTTATTCTATATACTGCCCGTAGTCTTTTCCCTCATTGTTGGAAACTCATTGTGTGCGCACGCACGCACGCACGCACGCACGCACAGAGGCGCCGCAATTCGCTGTGCAGAGTTGCGTCCCTTGGGCACGCCAGAAACCTATGATCGTGGGTTCGGATCCCGGTTCGCCCCGATTATGTTTGTAGGTTTGTCAGCACCATATCCGTAGTCGTGGTTTTCACCGAAGCGATAAACGTATGAGACCTGCACCACTTCCCACATTGAGCTGACACGCGTAATATACTGTAACTGTAATACTGTTACAATGCGGCGTTAACCCCAACTCACTAACTGTATATTATTATTATTATTATTATTATTATTATTATTATTATTATTATTATTCATAAACACATACTTCTTCGTTCTTTATTCGTGACTGATGTTTTACACAAAGTCACCAAAGAGGTAGTAAAATATTTACATGCTTGCTCCCATCCACATTTCCTTAAGACAAATTTGATCGAACAAGATACTATCTATGGTGTGAATATTTCGATTACTTGTTCAACAGGCAAATTGGTAATGTAATATCACCTGTGGCACGCCTAATAGCCTACATGTCAAATCACCATTGGCACACCTAATATCCTACATGTCAAATCACCATTGGCACCACTGCAAAAAAAATCCATCTATACAAGCTTGTATATACTTTGGAATGATGATATTTCCAAAGCATATACAAGATTGGAATGATGATATATACAAAAATATACAAGTTTGTATATACGACATATACAAAAATATACAAATTTGTATATATGGTGTATCCAAATTTGTTTTCTTTGTATATATTGATAAAGGGAAATACTTGTTATGTATTTGTGTATAATTATTATATATGTGCAAATTGAAGTGTTTTAAGTTGAGCACTGTTTCTTTGTATATGTTGGTAAAGGTATTGCTATGTATTGTTCTATAATTGTTTAAAAACTAATCTGGTGGCGTGTCACATTACTGGAATGTTTAGTTAGTACTCCACACTGTTAGCGGGAGTACATAGACATAGACATAGACATAGTTTATTAAAGTGTCACATGGCATGAAACAATAACAATACATCATATTTAATTTATCATACCATCCAGCCTAGCTAGGCTTATGGGACACTATTTTAAAACAGATATACACTAGTAAGATCATACCTAATAGAAAGATAAAATAGATTAAATGTATTAGTACACTGTTAGCGGGAGTACATACTCTCCTTGCAATGATATTGACGGGTAAGCGATTGAGGCGTCTGGTACTTTTCCAGGCGCGGTGCTTGGTATGTGAGTAGACTTTATGGTCAAATGCACAGAGAGGATAAGCTGTCGGGGGTGATTGCATTGGCGGTGCCTTCTGTTTTGAAAGTGTTGAAATCAATTTGTGCTGAGCTTGGATTCGTTTGTACGGGGAGGCTGCGATGTGATTTGTAACATGCTTTCGTGCACATGGCAGATTAGCCAACAGAGTGGATTGCACAGAGGATGAAAACTATTTGATTATTAATTTAAAGTGTTGAATTTGGTTTGTTCTGAGGTGTCGGTTTAATTGTAGGGTATACATTGTTATAATGTCAAATCTAGGCGGAACGCGGAAAATCGCGTTTTTTTTAAAACGGCAGTCCTTGGAAAAATCCTCTTCCAAATATAATCAAAGATTTTTTTTGCACTATAACGGGAGGGGGGCGTCACACAGAAATTGTTAATACTCCAATAATGACTTTTTTATGATAAAGTTGTCTTTTATAAGTGAATGAGATGTTTTACAGTTGTTCATGTGAAAAAACTATGAATGTTTATTCAGCGTCCGAAAACCCATAACACGGGGATATATGTTGTATTAATGTCTTATGTTTTACAAAAGGTAAGTAAGTACAAAGGTATGCTTTTCTCAATATGCTTCAACATGGGAAAAGGGACATTGCACGTTTTTGGCAGTATTGTTCCCAGGTGGCGGCGGCGTCCACTAATGCCTACGTCCACTAATGCCTACATCCACTAATGGCTACGGTCTACAATAAACAAAGTCATGCACCAGTGATTTTCAGCGACACCTGCTATCAGTGCATCATTTCTGCATCATTGCATTAGTTCTTATAGTATACACCAGCAGATATTTGAGGATTTCAAAGAAATTTCAAAGGGTTCATTCCTAGCATGGGTATGTTGTTTTCACTGTGTAGGCATTATTCCACACTGCTTTATTTTTTTGTAGGCAATAGTAACTGTAGGCAAAAGTGGACATAGGCATTAGTGGCTGGAACCCAGGTGGCCGGGTGCGCAGAAACTATTCCCGATTTGAAAAGTACTGATTTAACTCCGAAATTTTACATCCGCCATCTTTATTTATTTGACTTTTGCCACTGTTTAATTTGTTGGTATGAATATTGTCCAAACGGCACAAAATTGCATAAAATGCAATCAAATGTTCAAAACATTTCTTGGGGCTCAGCCTAATATCGTTAGCAAAGTCAACAAACTACGACCATAAATGTAATGTACAACAGGCGCAAGAAAATTTAAAAAAATTCTTACAAATACAAATGATAAGAAGTCGAATATGAACACTTATACCTGTACTTTTTAGAACAAGAAATTGACACATTGACGTATTCAGATTAAATTGATATGTTCTTTACTTATGTAAATGCAAATGATAAAAAAATAATTAACAGTGAGATACTCTGGCTATTGTGCAAAGCATCCAGTCCCAATGAAAGTGATCTTAGGAAAATGTGCGCCAGAAAAATAACCTCGGCATCCAGAGGGTTAAAGCGGGAAAACTAAAAATGTTGCCGCTTCCACATGTATCTAAATGTTCACTGAGTGGAATCGTGCGGTTTTGTGGCTGCTTTATTTGTGAACGGTGAAGATTCATTCTTCTTTTTAATTTACGTTCTGTCTTCCCGATATACTTTTCATTGCATCCACTACAAACAATCAAGTAAATATCATTTCTAGTATCACAAGTCATTTTTTGTTTTACAGTAAATTTAGTGTCCTTTGTAATTTGGACTGAACAGCCTTCAATTATAGTGCTGCAAGTAAGGCAACGTTTGTTACCGCACTCAGAAACCTGTGGAGTGATGACAATAGATTCAAAATTTGAACTTGTCACAATCTTCAGATTCACCTCAGTGAGCTAGCACTATAAATCGGCATCGGTCCGGGCTAGTACAAGCTGACACACACACACACACACAAACACACACACGTACAAGCACGTCGCTATAGAAGTGCAACGTTACACCCCAATTAACCTCACTGATTCTGAAACGTCATCTAAAATCTTTGACATGAATTGTGAACATGAACAAAGGCGTTTCCCAAATTGAACAGCTGCTGTATACATAAACGTATAGTGTATTGCATGGCTTCTTGCATGCAGTGACATCTGCGAGCTTCGTGTCATCAATATATCAATAATGTGGTTCCTATCTTTTCCCCAGTCAATTTACACCCAAGTGCGTCTTTAGAATTCAGCACTTCTGGTGAGGACGATGTTTGCCAAAGGACACATGTCAAGGTCAATGCCGTACTAATAACCTAGTGACGCACGTAACAACGACTGTCAATCTGTCTGCTACATCTACCATACCATCATCCCTGTCACAACTGTCTTATTAACGGCTTATTCAAAATATTAATTGTAGAATGTTCGTTAAGACTAACGTATGTCGTATACAGTCCTCTTATTTGATAACAAAGTTGGTTGGATGGTTGGTTGTTTTACGCCGCACTCTCAGCAATATTCCCATCATCCCTGTCACAAATGGCTTATTAACGGCTTATTCAAAATATTAATTGTAGAAAGTTCGTTAAGACTAACGTATGTCGTATACAGTCCTCTTATTTGATAAAAAAGTTGGTTGGTTGTTTTACGCCGCACTCAGCAATATTCCAGCTATATGACGGCGGTCTGTAAATAATCTAGTCTGGACCAGACAATCCAGTGATTAATATCATGAGCATCGATCCACGCAAATGGGATCGATGACATGCATCAACCAAGTCATCGAGCCTGACCACCCGATTCCGTTAGTCGCCTTTTACGACAAGCATAGTCGCCTTTTACGGCAAGCATGGGTTGCTGAAGACCTATTCTACCCCGGATCTTCACGTCAACTGGGAATTCAACTGGATGTTACATTCCTTATATCAGCTAACAGCCCTGTTTGTGAAAATATGGACTAGACATAAGATTTAAAGACTAATAAAATCAATTGTATGACCGCATAGACCATAAAACCGAATAAAATATGTCTTGGTATCGCCGCTTGTGTATTAGATGATGGTGATGACCTGAAATGTTATAACGTTAGATTAGGAAGGAGAAACATTAAAGTGTTTTATAATACTTGGGAACATGAGCAATAGGATGTAGCTACATTAACTGGCATGGAATGGAATAGGGAAAATGGTGGAAGCAAATTGAAAGAGATTTTAATAAAACATTATTGTACTAAACAACTTGCAAAAGCGGTGCCCCAAATTGTTTGACCGTGTTATGTGTGTTGTCGACTGAGGACTAGCAAATAATTTTCATGCTGTACGCATGGTTCCATATACGAATTCAGAAAGACATCCGGTATGAAACTTGGAACTGAGATGCCAAGTATAACCTGAATTCACACACGGAAGCAATATACATGTGTGTATGCCCTCTCCTCTGAAAAATGTATCACTAAAGTATTTGCATTGTAATAAATATAGTATTAATAAAACTAAGTAATTTGGTAGGTCTCCGACAGATATGATTTTCATTTTTTTACACCTTTGATTGATACGGATTACGTAAATGTAGTCACTGTCGCTAATGTATCTGCTTGTTAGAAATTTCAAATGTACTTTTATGGCACTGTTCCTAAAATAAGGTAGTTTCTTTTATCGGGTATAAATAGTTGATTCGTCTTGTCACGCAGTCATTTTTAATTGATCGAATGATTTCCACGAAACATTCCGGCAGAGAGTTCTGTATTTTATTATATACATGTATTGTTAATTGTAGAAGATGCTTACATCACTGTATCTCAGAACGCAAAACTGATAACATTCAAACATGTAATTAGTACACAGTTAATTGTTACATATAATTTCCTGCATATTCCTTTTTGAACAAAAAGCCTACATGTATATTGTAACCGGTGTCCACTGTTAAAAGGGTATTAGTGCAGTCAGCCATGGTAAAGGGAGAGACAAAAATAAGTTGATTAATTAAACTCTGTTGCAGGAGTATGCGGTAAAAGTGTAGTCATTTGTACATATACACCTCACACATATACAGATGAAATACACGATATGCTACAGTGCAAGAACAAATTCCCTGAATTTTGAGAAAGGTGTCAGCTTGGGACTGTTAATTTCTTCTTAATGATGTCTACAAGCTTACAAACGTGGAGATGTTGGGGCAGTTAGGACCAAACTTTTCAGCTTAGAGTGCCACTCTTCCCAGTGTTAGTGGTCCTGGAACCCATAGTGTCAAACAGGTTCTGCACAATACGTCCATCAGATTCTATTGTTCAGCAACATTGTCACTGAATTTCAGAACTCTGGAATGATCAAGGATTCCGAAGGTGAACGGGGGGCAAGGCAGACGCACGTGGATTTACTTTTAGGTTATTATTGTCTGGAGTTCACATTTTTGGGCATTTCAGACACTAATTGAACAGAGTTCACCTGCACATGTCCACTTTAGTCAGACAGACTGTAACCAAAAAATGCAATGAGATATAACAAAAACAACCAGGGTGAGGGCACAGTAAGGTTAAACCGTGTCCACCAGACAATCTCAGGTGGCTAACGCATCAAGTCAGCTCTATTTATCAAGTTCAAGTTCAAGTTCATTTATTCTCAAAAACCACGTTCGGTGGTACAAGAGCATATACAGTATACAAAGACAAATGAAAAATTAATTAATACACAATGATGAAATACAGAATTAATAAATACAAGATATTATACAAGATGGCTGGAGTTAAGATTCTACTGTTCTTGTAAGAGATAATACCTTCGAGAGGTATTTTGATAGATTAATAATTTCTTTGGCGCCTTTGGTTGTAAATAATTTAACAAAGTTTGGTATACTTGGATATTTTGTTATGAGAGATGGTAAGTACATTTTTCTTTCTCCACAGAGAGTTTTACAGTAAAATATGTAATGAAATTCACCAGCAATAGAAGAAGATTTACAAAGATTGCAAGTTCTCTCACATCGCGGTAGGTTCTCCCAGCGGCCAGTTTCTATCGGTAGATTATGATTAGATGTAAAAAATCTTAGTAAAGGAATATAGAATCGCTTTGGAAAAGATAGATATGCGTAAAATAATGGATACGTTTTGAGATATTTATAATAAAGTCCTTTTGGGCTCGAGGCAACATCATTTCTCCACTTTTGGATAAACTGATCTTTAAGTATTTGTTCCACCTGTGAAGCTAGCCATTGGGTAGTACATGACCTAGGGCTATTGAATACATACGTTAAACCAGTTCCATCTAAAATGTCTTTAACCTTTAACAACCAGGGGTTTTCTAGTTTTTCATTGTTCAAGGTCAAGTAAATATAGACAAGGTTTGAAAGTTTATTTACACCGTTATGGTAGGTCAATTTATGCCAAAAGGAAATGAGACGTTTGTATATCTTTATCGTGATAGGGAATCTGCCGAGTTCACCAAAGAGGATAAAACGAAAGGTCGAGTTCCTTAATCCTGTAACAAGTCGAAGAAATTTTAGATGGATTTTTTCCAGATATTCAACATTTTCAAAACACCAAATTTCGGACCCATATATTAGAATAGGTAATATCATTGTATCAAAGGCATACAGTAAACAATCCAATGGCAAATCGATATTTCGTGATTTTTTCAACAGACTGAAAATAGCTTTTGTAGCACTATCAGCGAGATCTTTAATACTTGTAACCAGTTTCTATTCCTATGAAATGTTATGCCGAGGTAGTTAAATGTGTCAACTATATCAAGTCTTTTGTTGTTATAATAAAAATTTAATTTTGATGTGTTTGCTGGTCCACTCCCAAAGATAGGAATTTTAGTTTTGCTGATATTGACTGACAATTTCCATCTATCACAATATATTTCGAAGGAGTCTAATGCTTTCTGTAATCCTTGCGGTGATTCATCAAATAGAACGGCATCATCTGCATACAGTAAGATCAAAAGTTGTATGAATAGTTCAATATAGTTGTCTTCAGAGCAATCTAGTTTAACACCATTACAATTAGAGTCAAGAAGGTGATTTTCAATGTCATTAATAAAGATTGAAAACAGTAAAGGAGATAAGTTTTCTCCCTGTCTAACACCAATATTGCAGTTGAAGTAGGCTGATTCATTGTTATTATATTGTACAAGAGATTTTATACCAGCTGCTGCTGTACTGTCCAGCTTATTCATGTATGTCTCATCTGCGAGCCTCTTCGCCATCTGCAGTTCCGTCGACTCGCAGTTCTTTGGTCGTACTGTAAAAAATCTTTATGCCGTCTTCGTCATAGTTACTTCCTCAGAGGGCATCAACTGAGCTATCTTTAATGCGTCCTCGTACCTCTGTTTCTTCTGGACGGGAAGGTTGCGATGGCGTATCCCGAGGACTCGGTTACGACTCTTCTGAAGAAAAACAACAACTTTATTTACATTTGCATTTCAAATTTATAATGCATATGCATGTATATCCATGTATATGCTCAAGAGCAAAGGAGGAAAATATGTGAAAATCAAATTCAAATTTATTCCGATAACCCTTAAGCAACGTGTCAGTATTATAGCTTGATGTATTAGAACAACACTATTTGTGAATGCCAGGTGCTACCGGTAGTGTTGGGTATGCTTACCCTTTTTGAAGATTCACTCTTTGTAATTCGACATCAAACGGTTTACATCACACTCTAAGTAAACAATCTCATTTAACCCTTAATTAGTTAATTAATCTAGTTAACCGGCGTATACTGTATCACTTAGTATTGCCTTAACGAGGAGTAATCCCTAGTCAGTTGTTGGTGAGTGATCAATTAATGTCTGGAGAAAGGGATTAGCCTTACTCACAATAAATTAACATTTCACACTGCAACAGAAGAGATTATCGATCATTATGCCTTTATAAGAATGTGAGAAAGATAAAGATTGAATGATACATAACGTGCCTGCATTATATAGCCTGCAAGAATCGTCACTGTAAACTAATAGAGGATTAATTTCAATTTTACAGAATATTCAACTGCTAATTATATGATAAAGTGTTGAAGTAGCATTGGATATGTTTGAGATTACAGTTTTCAATTAACTGTATAATGTACCTTGCTGTCTTTGAGAGAGTCAGTGTCTGTAGAGCTGGCTTGGTCTAATTGGTATTCAGTCCCTGGGACAAATATTGTTTACTGGCATTGTATTGTGAGCAGCCGGATGCGTAAATAATATGTAATATATTTCCGTATTATATTTTATAGTACTTGTTGTTTTAATATTGTTAACAAAAGAAAGAACGAAGATTTTTTTGAAAAACCACATCAGCATGCATATGTTCTAGCAAAAGGAAACTTGATAGATATTCATTTTGTTTAATTTCTACTTTGGAAAACTTATTTGTCGCTCTGAAAGCTTGACGCTGTATAATTTGGCACCAGCTGCGGTATAAGAGCATATATCTAATGTCATTCAATACAGAATAATACATCAAGATGACAGTTTCAATGTTAAGATTAAGTATTTCTAAAGATATGGAAATTGAATCTTGATAACTGTTTTTAATCTTTGATCTTTTGGGAAAATAATAGTGGAACTGGTTGAGTGACTGACGTATTCTACATTAAAAGTGACAGATACGTGATTTACATCATTAAAATTTAATGTGATACAAGTGAGGGTTGTGATTTATTTAGGAACGAAGTCAGTTTGGGGATTTAACTTGCACTTTCCGACATTATGCGTATTTCGCACACGATTAAGAACATAATGTAATTAATTTATTTATACGAGACAAATGCATCAATCCTAAATCACCCAACTAAGTACATAGTTTGTTGAATGTTATTTCGTGAATACACAAATTGCATAACACATTCCCTGAGGACAAACCCAAATGGCCCGTCCCTTTGTGACAGGTGTTAATTAGAGAATGTATTGCCACCACATTATGTCCCGGCACTTTTATGACATGTAATGAACCTAGTCGGTCCCTTGGTCTGTAACAACAACATTGGTCTTATAAATTCAAAGTAGCATCAATGTTACGTAATTCGTATTCAAAAATTGACTGGAAAAATATAACATGAATGTAATTGCCCTTTTGGGGATAATATAATATTGGGAAAATATACTTAAAAGTACATGATTAAAGAATTTCAGAATCAACTGTTTCTTGTATGTATGACCGACTTCACACAAACTGAATAATAAAACATATGCTTATATAGCTATAATTACATGCATGACACCTACATTATCCTGAAATAATAATGTTGGTCATGTTTGTTAATTTGTACATTTCGTTGTTATTGGTATCCTGAGGATGTATACACGTGTTCTGATCTTATTTGACGTAGAATACATGAACTTGTTGAGTGACTTCCGTCCATCAGTGTGAAAGGATTTCCCACAATAAACCCTTATATATCCTTTGTAAAACAGAAAGAAGTCATATAGATATCATATCTAACTGGTACTAAAAGTTCACTATCAATCTACTCTGATAACAAACTGTTACATTTAATATCCCCAAGCACCAATACCCAGTATGCTCATGGAGTAATTATCAGAAACCCGGATAATATCCTGTCTACATGGTCACACCCGGAGATTGTTAAGACATTCAGACAATATGGCAGTCTGTATTCATTTCTTATATCCCAAAAGTCCCCACCAAGCTCCCTATATACAAATTGTATTAAATAATACATATATACATTAAAACAGAACAAAAACGATTGGTCAACAGTTTGGTGCGGTCGATGGAAAGGTGTTCAATTACTAAGAAAAGCTATTTAACTGTTTAATACTTAATACGTGTCTTAAAATATGAATTAATTGTTAATTTATAACATTAGTGCAAATTCACCCGAACATAGGATGTACATGGACTGATTTCAAAATAGCTAAATTGACAAATTGTTTCCCATAAACCACTGAATATAAACTCACTTAGCCTTTAGAATAGAAAGGCGAATCGTTTCTTAATATATTGTCTTTTAAGCCAATGGAAGTTTAAATCACTACAACCGAGTCAGAGGCGATAAAGGATTATGTGACAAAATCTGGTATCATGGCTTAACTGTTTATAATATAAGTAACACTGTCCAAGTTTAATAATCCTCTATATCAGATGACTATTCCAATTATAAATGGTATCAGGTACGAATAACTTGGCATAGCATTCTGTTCTACAACATATAGCCTGTATATTGGTTCGATTTCTATAAATATAATTACTAACAGCAAAGATGTTTTCCATCCTGTAAAAAGGTGTAATGGCTGTGTTAGTTTCTGTATAAATTTTCTCGTGGCCTGTACCCCTTATCGCCCCACAAATAGTCAGTATAGTCCGTATTGAGTGAGTGAGTTAAAATTTAACGTCTCATCGGCATTATTTCAGCGTCCGAAATGAATCTTAGTGTAAACATTCTAGGATTAATTCTTGTTCTTGGTACAATTATCCCACATATGGGCATTATATGCTTGTTCATAACTTCTAACGATTTATGTGAAATGAGTTATTTAACTGAGTGAGTGAGTATGGTTCACGGTGGTGGACACCAGAAAGGTATCTAAGACTTCTAAGGCAATTTATCATAGGGATTTCCTTTTTTACTCTATCGTCAATATCAGAATCTGACTGAAATGTTATTCCCAAAGTCATAAATATTAATTCCTTTCATTTTAAGATTAGGTTTTGCACTTGGGAAGACTTTAATTTAACGTGAAATAGAAAACTTTCTGTTTTCTCTGGATTCAATTTTATTTCATCCATTTGGTAATTTTCTCCAAATCAGCATTAATATTTTACGCAGTAGTATCTGGAATTGTCCATTTGGGGAATTGTCTGGACCCCACCACAAACACAGTAAACAGAAATTCCAATGTGAATAATATGTACAATAGTTTGTTGGCTCGACATGCAAGACTCCATAATTTTAGTTATAATGTAAAAGTCATAGTAATATTAAATTATTTTTAAAACAAATCATTAATGTATTTGACATGGAAGACGAAGCGACACACATTGTATTTTATAATAATGCACAATTTTGAATGCTTTAAACCTGTTTGATTAAACAAATACTGGATTTGATGTTGTCATATAGTGAATCAATATGTGTCTAGTCTTCCAAATGTTCTATTGCGAACATATATAGTGTCAGCGCTCATGATCGCCATATCTATGAATGAATGAAAATATCATCATTAATAAACTCACCTGAGCTCACTGTGTTTTCTGAAGACAAATCGCTGTTAGGCATCCTGCACGGCTTCGTTCACGATCACCCTCAAAGGTACGATAGAAATCTGCGATTGTGCGTGTTCAATGTTCGTATGCATTTTTGCGACAGGCGTTCGTTTATTTATTAAAATTCCACTAATTCATAAATCACATTGAGTTGCTCGCCTCTTCTCCAGTTGCTCACACTCTCAACTGATGTAGCTGCCTTGATTAACTGGAGTCCGGATGTAACTAATTACAAACTCTGTTCTAATTATGCTAATCGTGGAAGTGCATTATACTGGATGACAAACTTAGTCATCCTTTCACACTAATGATCTTTGTTTACAATGAACGCATGTCAATTGACTAAACAAACATCCTTAAGTAGAAGTATCACAATGGACGGTGTGTACAACTGTTTGTCAAACAATATCAACCAATATTTTATATTTAGAATCACCATTACATGAAATCACAGAAACATATATATTAAATTTTACTTTGAAAATTCCAGAACTAATGTCGTGAACGTAATATAATAGGAATTTATTCCAACAAAGTGTTTCCTATATATATGTTTCCTTGTACAATTTTAAATTCATGGATTTTTTATCTATTGTTTTGCAATGATCGTGACAATCGCTAAAAGGCTACTCTCTTGCTATTCCGTTTATTGGTTATTCTAGTTTAGACAGACAGATTGAGACTGGCCGCTGGGAGAGCATCTCACGCGAATATCGCACACGTAAGCTTTGTACCTCCCCTGCCATAGCCGACGAGTTCCACTACCTCTTTAGATGTGAATATTTTGACCAGCAAAGAAAAACATTAATTGATAGTAGATATCTAAACTGGTCAAACATTATTTCCTTTAAGCATTTGATGTCAAATATGAGAACTTATAATCTTAAAAAACTGTCTAAATTTGTAAAAATATTACTTTCTGCACTAAAGTAAAGCACTGTTGCCACTTGATCACATTGTATTTTTGTATATATGTACGCTATTATGTTGCTCATAAACCACCGGTCGGCGGTTTGAGTTAATAAAGAACTTGAACTTGAACTTGAACTTGACAGCCTCTCGTTATACAAACAGTGCTTTTCTAACCCCGATTTATTTAAGACAGCGGCAGCCTTTCGTTATACAAACAGTGTTTTTTCTAACCCCGATTTAGTTAAGACAGCGGCAGCCTTTCCCCATACAAACAGTGCTCTTTCTAACCCCGACCTAGTTAAGACAGCGGCAGCCTTTCGTTATACAAACAGTGCTCTTTCTAACCCCGATTTAGCTACAACAACAACAACAACAACAACAAGAAACGTTTATTTCGCTTCAAGGTCATAGCTATGGCATATTGAAGGTACAAATGGAGATTTATGGTGACACGAGGCAGGAGACGGACGTGCGTCAACTATACGTTTAACTGCAACAGACTCTTAAATTTAATTAAACATCTTGAGGATTTCTTTTACAAACCGTGCTAGTTTTCTTTGTTCTAATACACTTTCAGTATTTAGTAGCATATCAAGTGTAATCGTACTAGGTCTTGTAAAGTACTTCTTTTGAATATAATGCTTACGCAAGTTATGCAGAAAAGGACAAATTGGTAGATAGTGATATTCGTCAGCTAAGTCATGTTTATTACAGTGTCTACAGATTCTGTCTTCTCGTGGTATATTTGCCACTTGATCACATTGTATTTTTGTATATATGTACGCTATTATGTTGCTCATAAACCACCGGTCGGCGGTTTGAGTTAATAAAGAACTTGAACTTGAACTTGACAGCCTCTCGTTATACAAACAGTGCTTTTCTAACCCCGATTTATTTAAGACAGCGTCAGCCATTCGCTATACAAACAGTGTTTTTTCTAACCCCGATTTAGTTAAGACAGCGGCAGCCTTTCCCCATACAAACAGTGCTTTTCTAACCCCGACCTAGTTAAGACAGCGGCAGCCTTTCGTTATACAAACAGTGCTTTTCTAACCCCGACCTAGTTAAGACAGCGGCAGCCTTTCGTTATACAAACAGTGCTCTTTCTAACCCCGATTTAGTTAAGACAACGGCAGCCTTTCCCCATACAAACAGTGCTTTTCTAACCCCGACCTAGTTAAGACAGCGGCAGCCTTTCGTTATACAAACAGTGCTTTTCTAACCACAATTAAGTTTATACAGCGGTAGCCTTTCGTTATACAAACAGTGCTTTTCTAACCCCGACCTAGTTAAAACAGAGGCAGCCTTTCGTTATACAAACAGTGCTTTTCTAACCCCGACCTAGTTAAAACAGCGGCAGCCTTCGTTATACAAACAGTGCTTTTTCAAACCGCGATCTAATTAAGACAGCAGTATTGTTTACATTATCTGTTACTAAAATCTGCACAAATGTTCTATTTCTTATGTAAAATGCTGTCAACATAAAGAAATACAAATTATTTCATAACACTCCAAATATAGTTGCCATAATGAAAATAGTATTAACGTTTTATTGCCACGTGCAATAATACTGTTCGGTAACATTAGTAATATTTTCAAACCCCAAGAATACCTCTTACGGGATCAAAAAATTCAATGAAGCAGAGGTAAAATCTATCCATATATACAAAATTGTATAGTTTTGGATATACCAACTATACAAAATTGTATATTTTGGATATATTGGAATTTTCCCTTGTGATTGTCACACCTAATAGCCTACAAGTAATATACCCATTGTCACACCTAATAACCTACAAGTAATATCACCATTGTCACACCTTATAGCCTACATGTCAAATCACCATTGCCACACCTAATATCCTACATGTCAAACCTCAATTGTCACATCTAATAGCCTACAAGTAATATTACCATTGTCACACCTAATAGCCTATAAGTAACATCATCATTGTCACACCTAATAGCCTACATGCCAGATCACCATTGTCACACCTAATAGCCTACACGCCACATCACCATTGTCACACCTAATAGCCTACAAGTAATATCATCATTGTCACACCTAATATCCTACATGTCAAATCACCATTGGCACACCTCATATCCTACATGTCAAATCACCATTGGCACACCTAATAGCCTACATGTCAAATCACCATTGGCACACCTAATATCCTACATGTTAAATCACCATTGGCACACCTCATATCCTACATGTCAAATCACCATTGGCACACCTAATATCCTACATGTCAAATCACCATTGGCACACCTAATATCCTACATGTCAAATCACCATTGGCACACCTAATATCCTACATGTCAAATCACCATTGGCACACCTAATAGCCTACATGTCAAATCACCATTGGCACACCTAATATCCTACATGTCAAATCACCATTGGCACACCTAATATCCTACATGTCAAATCACCATTGGCACACCTAATATCCTACATGTCAAATCACCATTGGCACACCTAATATCCTACATGTCAAACCTCCATTGTCACATCTAATAGCCTACAAGTAATATTACCATTGTCACACCTAATAGCCTACAAGTAATATACCCATTGTCACACCTAATATCCTACAAGTAATATACCCATTGTCACACCTAATAACCTACAAGTAATATCACCATTGTCACACCTTATAGCCTACATGCCAGATCACCATTGTCACACCTAATAGCCTACAAGTAATATCATCATTGTCACACCTAATAGCCTTCAAGTAATATCACCATTGTCACACCTTATAGCCTACATGCCAGATCACCATTGTCACACCTAATAGCCTACAAGTAATATCATCATTGTCACACCTAATAGCCTACAATTAATATCATCATTGCCACACCCTATAGCCTACAAGTAATATCATCATTGTCACACCTAATAGCCTACAAGTAATATCATCATTGTCACACCTAATAGCCTACAATTAATATCATCATTGCCACACCCTATAGCCTACAAGTAATATCATCACTGTCACTACTAATAACCTACAAGTAATATTATCATTGTCATATTTAATAGCCTACAATTGATATCATCATTGTCACACCTAATAGCCTACAAGTAATATCATCATTGCCACACCTTATAGCCTACAAGTAATATCATCACTGTCACTACTAATAACCTACAAGTAATATTATCATTGTCATATTTAATAGCCTACAATTGATATCATCATTGTCACACCTAATAGCCTACAAGTAATATCATCATTGTCACACCTTATACCCTACAAGTTATATCCTCACTGTCACACCTTATAGCCTACAAGTAAAATTATCATTGTCATATTCAATAGCCTACAATTGATATCATCATTGTCACACCTAATAGCCTACAAGTAATATCATCATTGTCACACCTAATAGCCTTCAAGTAATATCATCACTGTCACACCTAATAGGGGCGGTCGGGTAGCCTGGTGGTTAAAGCGTTCGCTCGTCACACCGAAGACCCGGGTTCGATTCCCGACATGGGTACAATGTGTGAAGCCCATTTCTGTTGTCCCCCACCGTGATATTGCTGGAATATTGCTAAAAGCGGCGTAAAACCATACTCACTCATTCACTCACTAACATTTAATATCCTTCAATTGATATCATCATTGTCAAACCTTACAGCCTACAAGTAATATCATCACTGTCACACCTAATAACCTACAAGTAATATGATCATTGTCACATTTAATTGCCTACAATTGATATCTTCATTGCCACACCTAATAGCCAACACGTAATATCATCATTGTCACACCTAATAGCCTAGAAGTAATATCATCATTGTCACACCTAATAGCTTACAAGTTATATTATCATAATCACACCTTATAGCCTAAGGTAATATCATCATTGCCACACCTAATAACCTACAAGTAATATCATCATTGTCACACCTAATAGCCTACAAGTAATATCATCATTGTCACACCTTATAGCCTACAGGTAATATCATCATTGCCACACCTAATAACATACAAGTAATATCATCATTATCACACCTTATTGTTTAGCAGTAATATCACCATTGTCACATCTAAGAGCCTACAATTAATATCACCATTGTCACACCCAATAGCCTACACGTCACATCACCATTGTCACATCTAAGAGCCTACAAGTAATATCATCATTGTCACACCTAATAGCCTACAAGTAATATCACCATTGTCACACCTAATAGCCTACAAATAATATCACCATTGTCACACCTAATAACCTACACGCCAAATCATCATTGTCACACCTTATTGTTTACAAGTAATATCATCATTGTCACATCTAAGAGCCTACAATTAATATCATCATTGTCACACCCCTTAAAACCTACAAGTAATATCACTATTGTCCCACCTAATAGCCTACAGGTAATATCACCATTGTCACTCCCAATAGCCTACACGTCACATCACAATTGTCACACCTTATAGCCTACATACCAAATCATCATTGTCAAACCTAATAGCCTACAAATAATATCACCATTGTCACACCTAATAACCTACACGCCAAATCATCATTGTCACACCTAATAGCCTTCAAAGAAATATTACCATTGTCACACCCAATAGCCTACACGCCAAATCATCATTGTCACAAGCAATATCCTTCAAGTAATATCACCATTGTCACACCCAATATCCTACATGTAAAATCACCATTGTCACACCCAATAGCCTACACGCCAAATCATCATTGTCACACCCAATAGCCTACACGTCAAATCACCATTGTCACACCCAATAGCCTACACGCCAAATCACCATTGTCACACCCAATAGCCTACACGCCAAATCACCATTGTCACATCCAATAGCCTACACGCCAAATCACCATTGTCACACCCAATAGCCTACACGCCACATCACCATTGTCACACCCAATAGCCTACACGCCAAATCACCATTGTCACACCCAATAGCCTACACGCCAAATCATCATTGTCACACGCAATACCCTTCAAGTAATATCACCATTGTCACACCCAATATCCTACACGCCAAATCATCATTGTCACACATAATAGCCTACAAGTAATATCACCATTGTCACACCCAATAGCCTACACGCCACATCACCATTGCCACACCCAATAGCCTACACGCCACATCACCATTGTCACACCCAATAGCCTACACGCCACATTACCACTGTCACACCCAATAGCCTACACGCCACATTACCATTGTCACACCCAATAGCCTAAACGCCACATTACCACTGTCACACCCAATAGCCTACACGCCACATCACCATTGTCACACCCAATAGCCTACACGCCACATTACCACTGTCACACCCAATAGCCTACACGCCACATTACCACTGTCACACCCAATAGCCTACACGCCACATTAACACTGTCACACCCTTCCTACTGAAACCCAGGAGCCATTTCACTCTCCCTGTTCTCAAGAAGCTATTGTTTTGCATCCTCTATAATCCAGCGTGTTACAATGTAATGGTAAACACCCTGCACCCTTTCGCCACCATAGATTCGTTTTGAGCCCGATTGGAATGGATCGACACTAAAACATAGTCGTCCAAACCATGGAATCCCACGAGCGAGAGGAATCTATACTACATAAGATATATGAGCGTGCGAGCTGGTGACGTCACATCCGGGACGAAGCTGTGGTGGCGAATGGGTCCAGAGTGATTCTCAGCATGGAATGGGATACGTACACTGAGTGATTGAGGATGATTGTTTTGAGCCGTTGTTTCGCGAACACCTGGTGTCATCACTGATTTTCAGTGGCCCGTTCATATAATTTCCAAAACCTATTTGCCCTTTCCGCCAAGTGGAATCTGGAAAATCTAGGCTGGTTTTTCTCTTGCATTGACAATTTATATTTATCTTGTAGAAGGGGCGTTGGGGCAGCCAAGTGCTTAAAGCGTTCGCTTGTCACGCCGAAGATACGAGTTCGATTCCCCACGTCCTCCGCTGTGATATTCCTTAAATATTGCTAAAAACAGCGTAAAACAACATTTACTCACTTTGAAGAACTGTTTCCCTTTTTTATGCTCGTGATCATTGATTAATTGATGATGTTTCTTTGTATTTCAGTTGACAACCTGAGCCAGCGTAACTTCAGCACGTCTGCCATCGTCATTTGTGGTCAAGAAAAAAAGACTGTTTGCTGCAGTGTAAGCCATAGACAGCGTAACTGTCTGCCTGGAACCGTCCACCCTGCGACCACCAACCAACAGCATCATAATACTCTGTCATTGGGACTAGCCAATATGAGCTCTGGGTTGCTGGTTGATACAAAGTCTTAAAAGTTCCTAACGTATCCTGTCAAGCGAACAGAGTACACGACAAATGAAATATCAACAACGAAAGTTGGACTTCAAACATATTACTTAACTTTCACACCGAAATCAGGATACCATTTCACAACTAAAACCTCAATGATAGCTTTAGACATTGAAGACATCAAAATGCTTGAAGTGCATACGATACACGGCAGGATCTTTTTACAAAGAGATTTACATGTTTCATTTATGTACATTTCTGCTTTTGAAGACAAATTAGACATTTAACATTACAGATGTAATAACTTGTTGTTGCCATAAGGCGAATAAGTTGTTATACCACATAAATTTATCAGCTATAAACCAAAATACATTTTTACGACCACGATGGATACACCTGTTCGGACAAGGGCTCTGAAAGGCTTTTTGCTGTTGCTGTTTATTCAAATAGTGGCAACTGTATTGTTCACATATCACACGACTGTTGGCTGGTCTTTCAGAAGGTCCAGGTTTTCAGCGCTACCGTGGAACATGCACCAAGATTCGGTAGCTACGTTCGGAAACGTGCCACAAAGACGTAGTCACACTAAGACTCGCTACGTCACAGATCTGAACACACAGATCCTCCTAGAAAACAGGACATTGTGTCCGTCTGACAGCCAGCTGTCTGTTTTGTTCATGGTCCACTCTGCCTTGACTAACTGGAAACGACGCGATACAATGAGAACAATACTGGCCCTCGGAAACAGTTCTCTGTACACAAACTACTCGATACGTGTGCTGTTCCTGCTGGGAAGAACCAAATATGCTCATGTGATGGAAATGACGGTGATTCGACAAGAATTTGACAAGTATGGCGACATATTACAGGGGAACTTCCTAGACAGCTATAGAAACTTGACTTACAAAGGATCAATGGGTATGAAATGGGTGAGTCTGCATTGTGCCAATGTGAAATACGTCATCAAACTTGACGATGACGTGTATGTAGATTTATACAACGTCTTTCATCGTATATACCACGACTACTCCAGCTACACGCGATTAGTAATGTGTAACAAGATGCCCGCGAACAGCGTGTCCATAGATCGGCGAGGACATTGGACAATAGACCAGAATGTATTTCGCCATTACGGGTCGTACCCATGGTCATTCTGCAGTGGTTTTGCTGTGGTTTTGTCAGGGGCCATGATGCCTATACTGCACAAGGCTGCTCAGATGGTGCCTTTCTTCTGGGTGGATGATGCATTTCTTTATGGGATACTCCGCAGTGGTGTTGACCATCATTCTGAAGAGTTCGCCAAGTTCAACTACTCCCAGCTTCACAAGACAAAGTTTGTGCAATGTTTTAACCAATCATCCTGTGATTATGTGTTTGGTCTGGCCGCTCGTTCTGTATCAGAAACATTGCACTACCTGCGGTTTATGAACCTGAACTTTGGGACAAGCCTCAAACTCACACCGGATCTAGTACGGCATGTTGAATTATTAAATTTATTCAAACGATTTTGATTAAAATATGCCATTGTGTGTGTATGCGTGCATTATTCTAAACGTTCTCAACTTTCAGTTCTACTGAAACACCATTGACACATTGTGTGTCCAAGTGAACATGTTTTTTATTGCGTTGTCAGTAGTTTTACAGTTTGGTTATGGAGGTAAACCAATTGTCAATAGCTTGTGAAGGTCGATCAACGTCTTAGATGACACACAATTCATAGTCACAACAAATATCAGGTTTATCTAGTCATTAGGTATTACTACCCAACAGGCATTGTGTAAACCAATTGTCAATAACTCGTGAAGGTCGATCAACGTCTTAGATGATACACAATTCATAGTCACAACAACTATTAGGTTTAACCAGTCATTAAGTATTACTACCAACAGTCATTGTGATTATTCGAAATTGTCTAGTAGTGACTCGAATAACAAAGATTGTCTCACTAAGGATAAGATATACATGGACGTATACATGGACTATACATTGTCGTATGCATGGGCGTATACATGGACTATACATTGTCGTATACATGGGCGTATACATGGACTATTCATTGTCGTATACATGGGCGTATACATGGACTATACATTGTCGTATGCATGGGCGTATACATGGACTATACATTGTCGTATGCATGGGCGTATACATGGACTATACATTGTCGTATACATGGGCGTATACATGGACTATACATTGTCGTATACATGGGCGTATACATGGACTATACATTGTCGTATACATGGGCGTATACATGGACTCTACATTGTCGTATACATGGGCGTATACATGGACTATACATTGTCGTATACATGGGCGTATACATGGACTATACATTGTCGTATACATGGGCGTATACATGGACTATACATTGTCGTATGCATGGGCGTATACATGGACTATACATTGTCGTATGCATGGGCGTATACATGGACTATACATTGTCGTATACATGGGCGTATACATGGACTATACATTGTCGTATACATGGGCGTATACATGGACTAAACATTGTCGTATACATGGGCGTATACATGGACCTATACATTGTCGTAAGCATTGGTGTGCATTCATTATTTCCTTATTATTATTATTATTATTATTGCAAAATACATATACAGATACACAGTCAAATTCTTCACATTCACTTTTTAAGAATGTAGGAAGCACTGTTGGCATAGAACATAATATCGATTTCAAAGGCTTCTTATCTAACCCCCAAGGCATCAAGTGTCCGCGGAATATCTTGATATTTCTTCTTTATCGGCGGTATGCGCTGACCGGCAGAGTACTGTACTTGCTTCAACTCGGTTGTTTTCTACTTTGCCATGAGGAATTGTGGGAACTCGAAGATATTGGGAGGGGCCTTGCCAACCATCTTTAGAGGTTGTTATTAGTCCTGGGTCCGCCAGTATCGTAGTGGTTCCACTGGTGTTTCTGGAAGCCGCCCTCGAGGGAGGTCGATCATAACTCGAAGATATTGGGAGGGACCTTGCCAACCATCTTTAGAGGTTGTTATTAGTCCTGGGTCCGCCAGTATCGTAGTGCTTCCACTGGTGTTTCTGGAAGCCGCCCTCGAGGGAGGTCGATCATAACTGGAAGATATTGGGAGGGGCCTTGCCAACCATCTTTAGAGGTTCTTGTTAGTCCTGGGTCCGCCAGTATCGTAGTGGTTCCACTGGTGTTTCTGGAAGCCGCCCTCGAGGCAGGTCGATCTTAACGGTCCTCCCGAGGCATGTCCTCTAAAGTCCAGACATCATTCACCTGAACATAATACAAATTGTATTGTTTTATAGTTATAGTTATGTCAATATATAGTAAATCTGTGGCAATTTACTATGGTAATGGTCCCTGGGGCACGCCAGAAACCTATGATTGTGGGTTCGAATCCCGGTTCGCCCCGATTATGTTTCTAGGTTTGTCAGCACCATACCCGTGCTCGTGGGTTTCACCGAAGTGGTAAACGTCTAAGACATGCATCACTTCGGGCGTTCCTCACACATTAAGCTGACTCGCCGTGATATTGCTGGAATACTGTTAAAAGCGGCGTTAAACATAACTCACTCACTACTATGATAATGATAACGACTGTTTATAATTTTACCATTTCAGATAGTAGATCATAATTACTTGTCTCAAAGGAATGTGTGGCAACACGGCAGTGTCGAACGAATCTCCGGATCTCATGATTGGTCCTGTTGTCGACCAGGACTGACTTGCACAAAGAACATAACAAAAATGTAATTACCGTATTCGACGTAATAAGCGCCCCGCTCTAATAAGCGCCCACGGCGATATTTGCTTATACATGTATATTGTACACAAGACTTATTCATTCGCGGATAATACGCACTCGATCATGTGTTATATGAACCCTTAATTATGGGCAATTATATTCTGGAAAAATATATCTGTCGTATATAAACATTTCAGGCTGTCAGCATAAACCACCAAATTAACGATCTTTCAACTCTGTTTTTTCTCTCACCAAAACAATATTCCAATAAGAGCCCCTATTTCTAATTTTGAGAGCGCCCTGGGCGCTTAATATGTAGAGTACGGTACTTACAGAGTGACTGTGTATTTCTCCATGTATCAGGTACCAATAAAAAAAGATGTGCAAACGCCTAGATGATTCTTACAAAAGAATTTCCATTGACAATTTAATTATATACAATTGTTAGAACCCACGGATCGACCAATTCCTTTAACAAATCCAGAATGTGTTCCCACAATGCTCTTTCTAGGAACTATACCTTAAATTCTTTTCGGTATACCTCAAATCACGTTGAGCCAAAGATCGATGCCGGGTCCATTACACACATAGCGATGGACACAATGAAATACGTAACATATTGAGAGTCAATCAACACGGATACGTAGCATTTAACACGCTGGGTTATGGTAGCATGAATGTGTTCATTGCAGCTACATCCTGCACTATTGACAGTCTTCATGACGTTTATTAATAAACTATTTGCCATCAGCAGAAACACCAATCTCCATGGAAGGTAAGCGTTCGGTTTCATACTTATAATGTGTTAATTGAAATGTAATTGAACAGAATCAGGAACTTAGCTTACCCTTGTTTTGACCCCTTGGTCCTTTTAGCAATATACTATATTGCTGAGGATGGTACCTTTGAAGTATGTACTGATTTGTGAAATGCTATCTGGAAATCTTTATGCGTCTGCATGACACACACTTCAGATACCACCCACTGATACGTATTTGCAGTATTCTGTGAGTTTTCTCCTGTTTGAAATAGGTACACTATGTTGTGAGTTTACCCATTGAATCAAATAGGTACACTATGTTGTGAGTTCACTCCAGACTGAAATAAGTACACTATTCTGTGAAGTTTCCTCTGATTGAAATAGGTACACTATTCTGTGAGTTTTCTCCTGATTGAAATAGGTACACTATTCTGTGAGTTTTCTCCTGTTTGAAATAGGTACACAATGTTTTGAGTTTTCCCATTGAATCAAATAGGTACACTATGTTGTGAGTTTTCTCCCGATTGAAATAAGTACACTATTCTGTGAAGTTTCCTCTGATTGAAATAGGCACACTATTCTGTGAGTTTTCTCCTGATTGAAATAGGTACACTATTCTGTGAGTTTTCTCCAGATTGAAATAAGTACACTATTCTGTGAAGTTTCCTCTGATTGAAATAGGTACACTATTCTGTGAGTTTTCCCATTGAATCAAATAGGTGCACTATGCTGTGAGTTTTCTCCTGATTGAAATAGGTACACTATGTTGTGAGTTTTTTCCTGTTTGAAAAAGGTACACTGTGTTGTGAGTTTTCCAAATGAATCAAATATGTACACAATGTTGTCAGTTTTCCGATTTATTTAAAGAGATACTCTAGGTTTTGAGCTTTCCCATTAAATCAAATAGGTACACTATGCTCTGAGTTTTCTCCTGATTGAAACAGGTACACTATGTTGTGAGTTTTCAAAATTGAATAAAAAAGGTACACTATGTTGTGAGTTTTCTGCAGATTGAAAGTACACTATTCTGTGAAGTTTCCTCTGATTAAAAAAGGGTACATTATTCTGTGAGTTTTTCCTGATTCAAATAGGTACACTTTGTTGTGAGTTTTCTCACTGAATGAAATTGTACGCTATGTTGTGAGTTTTCCGAATTTTTGAAATCGGTACACTATCTTGTGACTTTTCTCCTGATTGAAATCGGTACACTATTCTGTGAGTGTTCTCGTGATTGAAATCGGTACACTATGCTGTAAGGTTTCTTCCGATTTAAAAAGGTACTCTATCTTGTGAATTTTCTCCTGATTGAAATAGGTACACAATTCAGTAAGTTTTCCGATTTATTTAAAGAGATACTCTATGTTTTGAGCTTTCCCATTAAATCAAATAGGTACACTATGCTCTGAGTTTTCTCCTGATTGAAACAGGTACACTATGTTGTGAGTTTTCAAAATTGAATAAAAAAGGTACACTATGCTGTGAGTTTTCCCACTAAATTAAATTGTACACTGATTGAAATCGGTACACTATGCGGTTAGTTTTCTCCTGATTGAGATAGGTACACTATTCTGTTAGTTTTCTCCTGATTGATATAGGTACACTATTCTGTGAGTTTCTTCCTGATTAAAATAGGTACATTGTTCTGTGAGTTTTCTCGTGAATGAAGTCTGTACACTATGCTGTGAGTTTTCCTCTGATTAACATAGGTACACTATGCTGTGAGTATCTTCCTGATTAAAATAGTTCACTTTGCCGTGAGTTTTTACCTCTGATTGAGATAGGTATACTATGCTGTGAGTTTTCTCCTGATTGAAATCGGTACACTGTGCTGTGAGTTTTCTCCTGATTGAAATCGGTACACTATGCTGTGAGTTTTCTCCTTAATTTGAAATCGGTACACTATGCTGTGAGGTTTCCTCTGATTGAAATAGGTACACTGTGCTGTGAGGTTTCCTCTGATTACAATAGGTACACTGTGCTGTGAGTTTTCTCCTTTTTGAAAAACGTACACTCAAGGGCGTATCCTTTACGTAATCCCGTTTACTAACGTCAGTAAACTTACATCAGGAGTAGATTTATATCAGGTTTTTAGGTTGTGCAAATATAATCTTGCCTATCAACACATTGGCCCCCTCTTTACATCTGGTCATCCCTAATTCAAAGTATATTCAGAGGTAGTGTTGCCTAGTGGTTAATCATTCGCTCGTCACGCCATAAGCCCAGGTTCGTTTCCAACATGGAATAACTGGTGACCAATTCGGATAACCAAAATGCAGAAATTACAAAGAACAGAAATAAAAATGTAATTACTTAAAGAGTGACTGTATATTTCCCCACGTTCATTCACGTATCAATACAAAAAGATGTGCAAACGCCTAGATGATTCTCACAAAAGAATTTCCATTGAAAATTTAATCATATGCAATTGTTAGAACCCTAGGATCAACCAATTCCTTTAGCAAATCCAGAATGTGTTCCCACAATGCTTTTTCTAGGAACTATACCTTAAATTCTTTTCGGTATACCTCAAATCACGTTGAGCCAAAGATCGATGTCGAGTCAATCAACACGGATACGTGCCATATAACACGCTAGGTTGTGGTAGCATGAATGTGTTCATTGCAGCTACATCCTGCACTATTGACAGTCATCATGACGTTTATTAATTAACTATTGATGTTCTTAAGAAGTATTTGTCATCAGCAGAAACACCAATCTCCATGGAAGGTAAGCGTTCGGTTTCATACGTATAATGTGTTAATTGAAATGTAATTGAACAGAATCAGGAACTTAGTTTAATTACCCTTGTTTTGACTCCTTGGTCCTTTTAGCAATAAACTATATTGCTGAGGATGGTACCTTTGAAGTATGTACTGATTTGTGAAATGCTATCTGGAAATTTTTTATGCGTCTGCATGACACAAACTTCAGATACCACCCACTGTTACGTATTTGCATTATGCTGTGAGTTTTCTCCTGGTTGAAATAGATACACTATGTTGTGTTTTCCGATTTATTTAAAGAGGTACACTATGTTGTGAGTGTTTCCATTGAATCAAATAGGTAACTATGTTGTGACTTCTCCCATTTTTTAAAAATAGGTACACTATTCTGTGAGTTTTCTCTTGATTGAAATAGGTACACTATGCTGTGAGTTTTCTCCTAATTGAAATAGGTATTCCACTGGGCGTAAAAGGAACAAAAGAGATGTAAGCCGGAGATTTTCAAGTTATGCAGTAACCTTGAACTTACCCTTGGAGTAAAACATATGAATAATGCCAATCTAATACGTCGATATTTAATTCGAAGTTATCCACTCAACTGTGTTATCCCAGCAACAGATTGCCTATTGAAGAATCTGAAAACATTTGTTCTTCGTGAGCTGGTCTTTGGTATCATGACAGTTCGGAGGCGCTTGTTGTGTGACACGCACTGCAGACTCATGTCAAGCAACGGCGGCCTGTAAACACATCAAGCAACCCGTTGATACGATGTTGCATTAACTGATTTTGTGGAAACTACAAACGATATGTTATTTTTTAATTAAGAAAAACAGGAAATTTGAAACGTGAAATCTCAACGGACGACAAAACGGTATGTTTATTCCGTACTCTAAATGTCATTGCTACGTTTGAAGAAGGTCCGACTCCGTGGTGTAATGGATAGAGCATCTGCCCCAAGAATGGAAGGTAGGTGGTTCGATCCCCTGGCCGCGTCATACCAAAAGACGTTAAAAGATTGTACTTTTTGTTACCCTGACTCGGGTTTCCAAGTAGAACTGCAGTTTCCGGAACAATGTTATTTGCTACTACATTTTACACCAATGTCGTCTACAGATAACACAAATCAAACTACTGATAAAAATGATGATGAGATTGCAAACTGGGTAAAATTTGAGTGGAACAAGGAAAAACGAAAAATCCTTTCTAATTAAATTTCTACCAATGTATGATCACACAATTAAAGATAATGTCAGTTAATATTTTTCATATTCAGCTGGAAGACTCAAGAAAATTATATATGGGCAACAAGAAACGCCACATATCAAATAGACAACCACCCTGTTGGGAAAATGACCTTGAACATGCCAAATATGAAAATATTCACCTCTTAGAGCCCACAGACACTTTGCTTTAGATATATGTAACTACACAACTAACTGCAATAAACTTTTAAGACTATTCGACCAACCAGGTTTTGGGAAACACTTTAAAAACATCACCAGACATTAAGCCCTCAGAGTGGTATGATTATTTTGGAAACCTTTGAAATGTGATAATCAGTTCGTTTATAATTCTTTTATCCCAGAGGAAAACTCAATAGTAAAAAGCAATGGTCTAGATAATGAAATCTCAAATGAAGAAATTTACTTTGACTTTGAGTCAAAGAAAAAAGGCAAATCGCTAGGCCCCAATGGACTTCCAAACGAATTTATTGAAGTAACACAGCATTATACAACACCTATCATTGTGTGTAAATATGTGTATGTGTATGTATATATATGTATGCATGCGTATATAAGGGTATATGTGGATGTATGTACATGTAGTGTGTGTATGTATGCAAATATGTACATGTATATACATGTACGTGTATGTATGATTGTGTAATTATATATGTAGTCTTGCATGTATTTTTGGATTAATGTGTATATACAAGTAAATTGTGTCTATAGGCAATTCTTATGTATGTCTATGTTATTCTTGCAAACATTATGTTTATGTTCTTGTGTAAATATATTTCTCATTGTTACTATAAATGTAATATGTGCATATGTATATGAGTATGTGTATGTATGTATGAGTATGCAGATTGTGTGTATATATGATTATGTGTATCTGTTGTGTGTGTACGTACATATGTATATATATGTTTAATCAATGTCTGTACATATAGATTAGGGAAAAGGCCACCTACGTTGGATAACTTTTGCTCAATCCCGTTGACCATATATGTCAGTAAAACAAACCTATCATTACCAAATTGTTTGATGATATACCGAGGAAGGGTGAATTCCCAGATGGCTGGGGTCAAAGCATCATGTGTCCAATCCACTAATCAGGTGTGACCGATAACCCCAACAATTACAGGGGAATATCTTTAACCAACTCAATATGCAAACTGTATACATCAATTGTAAACAATAGAATTAATACACGGTGTGAGCCTAACAATGTATTGTACGAATCACAAGCTGGCTTTAGGCAAAATTATTTAACAATTGATCTGTGTATTACGGCCTATGACTCAGAAATATTTATCCCAAAATATGGAAGATTTTACTGCCTCTTCATATATTTCTCCAAGGCCTTTGACAGCATTAACCATGAAACACTCTTTGCCAGCCTGCTACAGATAGGAGTCAGCTATAAATTTCTAAAAGCTATTGCATCAATGTATTCAAAGTTATCTGTATGTGTACGGACTAGTGTTGGATTAACGGATTATCTAATTCTCAGTAAATACACAAACAACAAGATGGCTTTAGGAGAATGTGGCAGAATACTTTTGCAGTACACTTACTTGTTTAGAGCAATTAAATATTGTTGTTCATTTAGATACAGCGCGACTTTCACATCAGTCATATTTAATGTTAAAATCTGTGAATGATAGTGGACGAATAGCATGGGCATCAAATATTAAAAATATTTTATTTGAGTATAGTTTTGGTATTGTTTGGATAACACACAATATTATTGATTCAAATCTTTTCCTTTCCAAATTCAAACAAAGATAAAGAAACTGTCTCACTCAAAACTGGCACTCCACCATAAATGAATCACCAAAATGTAAACATTACAAAGAGTATTGTGTTCTCAATATATGTCCAAGATATCAGACTGCCAGCACAATACCTAGCACAATATTTAACACATTGCTCAAATTATTTAACATTCTTATCATTATTGTCATCAACAGATATAATTATATTATAATATCTATTGGAAGGTTTTTGCTTAAAGTTAGTAGGTATAAGAGCCTTTGGTTGTTTAAACATAAGTATTTGACTGTATTTATTCATAAACATGACTTATGCATGTTCTATAACAATATGCATATATTATTGTATTATGGGCTGGAGGCCAAATTACTGAATAAATCTTGTCTTGTCTTGTCTATATGATATGTAGTCCGGACCACCATTATTGGGAGCACCCACACGCACGCACCCACGCACGCACACACGTAGAGTCGGAATCGTGCAATCGACGCTGCTTTGGGCGGAGATTTCTTATGAATATGGAAAGGGTTTTGTCGCTTTGATTTACAAAAGGCATGATTTCGATTTGTGATTTATACTTAGGATGATTATAAAATGAATAATCATAATTTTATATGCACCCTTCCAATAGTCAATTTTTCTTTTCGTGAACAATACTCCAGAAGCTCTAGCCTTTCATGTCTACATTTGAGGTAAAATCGATCATGTTCTTTCTACTTGTTTTTAACGACAGACATGTGTGTTCCCTTGTTTGCTGAGGTGAAGTAAACACACACCTCTCTAATATATGTTCATAGTGCCTTGAATGTTTGTTTTATTTCAAGACCTGTGCTCATATCTGCACATTTGGCCGCCAAATGATACGTACATTTAAAACAAGTTTAACATGGACCTCGGAGAAGGCGTTCTTTTCCAAGCATGGATAAATTTGAGAAATACTGTTCCTTTGCAAGGTGAATTCTCCACAACCCATTGCACGTTTCATTCGAGACATAGCTAAGCACATCAAATTTATCCTCATCAGCCTCAATATTATTAGCACGACGTTATGGACTCCATGTATTGTATGGGTGCACTTTCGTTTGTTATAAACAGTATTAATGAGTGTTGCCACATAAATAATGGGTGACCGCCTCCGTGGTCTAATGGTAGAGCGCGTCCGCCCGGAGAGCGGAAGGTCCATGGTTCGATCCCTGACCGCGTCATACCAAAAGATGGTACTTGTTACCCTGTTATTAAGGGGCTATAAAAGGAGTCGGTATACTGTATCAGAGTGGGGCATTCATGTTAAACAACGGCATGGTATCTCAGTGGCCCCAGCACCATAAAATCGGCATTAGTCCGGACTAGTACAAGCAGCCACACACACACACGTACATGCACGTCGCTACATAAATGCAATAATCTTGGACGCGATGTTAAAACCCATTTCACCTCACCTACTAACTGGTGTTTCCACAGAAATAAATATAACAATCAATACCGATAATGCTTACAATGTATTAATATTGTCAGTTGAAATGTCTACGGTAGGTAGATAGCATGATATTCGGTCAGAAATCTGTGTGTAAGGTTGACATTGGTCCTTTGTCTCTCTTTCTCATGTTGTTGACGAATCTTATTATAATTTATCAATTATCTGTTCACCTTGGTTATGGAGGGCGGTATTCCTCACATAACCGTCGACTGTAAGTCTACCTCTGACAACACACTAGGTAGAATTCTTATTGTAGAGATATCTTTCAAACAATAGAGATATCTTAGTAAGGATAGGATTTATGGATGAACAGCTTCTTTACTACTATTAAGAACGACGTATCGGTGTAGGTTCTAATACCGTTATCAAGCTATCTACTCTGCTGCATAAACATTGTCTCCTACCTGTATATATACATGCCAACCATACTCTGTATATCACTTGCTTGATAACGGAGTTAGAACCTAAAATCAAATGTTTTGACAAAATTGAACCCGGTTCTTTTCTGAGATTGTCAAAAGTCTAGCAAACCCTTTGAGGTTTTGAGAAACCACATGTTATTAATTCCACTTGTCTCAAATACTTTTCGTGAATAAATAGAAAGCCCCCCTTGATTTTATTAAGGAGTATGGTTAATCTATGAGACAGGGATTTGGTGATCCATTTGCTGGACCCAGCAATCAAACGACTCCAGCGACGTTTGCTGATGGATAGTTACAGTATCGACTCGAGAGAAGGGACTCATATATCTCTGACAAAGACCACTTGTTCTTGAATTTAATAAATGCAAAACAAGTGAATCGATGCCTTAAGTTTAAGTAAAATTCACAGAAAAAAATCGATTTCCCCTAATGTCCCACAATATATCAAATTTCATAAACAGCTTCATTTTCCTACACGAACACCATTTTATCCAGGACCGTGTTACTGAACGTGTATATGGCAATTCATGATGCAAATTCCACAAATGACATTCGCAATACTGCTACCAATCTATTGGGCATGTAGTCACAGATGACTTCTCTATTGTTGACAACAGCAATTTTTGCCAGTAATTCAAATATGGACCAAAACATCACACGCTGACTCCTACCTTTAGGGATCACAACTTATAAATCTTGGTGGATACTGTTTTTAGCATTATGCAAAAAATGACCAAAGAGAAGAGGAACCTGTTGAGTGTCTTTCAGAGCGGGTTGAATCAATGCGCAATATGGTCATTGGTAGAATACACAAACTGAAAAAGAGGAAACAGAATTGGAATGAACCAAGCGTGGCTACCTGACCTGAAACGTTCGCAGCTGTTCCCACTGGCAAGGCCTCAAATAACATAACCATTACATGCAAGCATCACCACATTAATTGTTTGATCAAATAACTGGGTATAAGTGACATTTCAAATGATGACACAGAAAAAGTCAGTTAACTGATGGAGAAATATGCCCAAACTGTTCAGAACCATCAACATTTGTTTGACTGAAATACCCATAGACCTTTCCGTTCCTCTTTTGCTCTGGATTCCAAAGCTCAATACAAATCTGTACAAAGAAACAGAGGTATCTAAAAAATGAAAGCAAATATCATCTGAAGTTGAATGAGAAAATAACATGTGGTCATGAAATGCTGGACTACCTCATTGATCTGTATGAAATTTGGGGATTGGACATTTGGGCAAAAAGTAGGCATTCATGGGAAGAAATGGTGCTTACAACCTGATCTGTGTCTTTATTAATATTAATATGATTTTTTTGCCATGATTGGCAAAATCCAAACAAGAGAATTTGGCAAAGAAACAAATCTTCACATTGACAGGAGGGATGACTTACCTACCCTTTTCGCGAAGTCCTCTCTGATATTCAGTGAAGCATTCATACAATTTCCATCGCCATTTTGCCTCTCATGTCCAATAAAATATGTTTCGTCGGATCATCGAGATTGGTTATTTTCTGGCGTTGATGTTTGATGTTCAACCTAACATATAGTCAACCTTATGTTAATGTAGAGCAATATTCAAGCGGCCCTAAGCTTCACTCATTTGCTAGAAATAGAAGCTACAAATTAGATCCCCTCCTCTGATTTATACATGCAAGGTTCAAACCCAGCTGTTGTCAGCGACAAAATTGATGTCTGATGCAATTCCCCTTTTTAGGTGAACTATTGACTTTTCTTTGCATGTGTTTATGATGGTTGACACCAGTGGGGCAGCACACACCCTAGCTTTCGCATTATTTGACAGTAATTCTTAAACACATGCTAATGATATAGTCGTACAGTGGACTCTGCTCTGGGTAGAGATTTCTTATGGAAATGTTTGATTTTTAAAACAAAATAACTGAGCTCCAATTTAGGAGATTTATGGAGGTAAACCTATATAATGACTGAATACCACCACCTTTGTATGCAAGTCCATATTAATTTCATTTCCTACAGTACTTTTGAAGTATTCGTGTGAACAATACAAATTTAACCCTTGTATAACAAACTGATGTTCTACATCATTCGGTTACCCGTGAAGATCCGGGTCTTCAGCAACCCAAGCTTGTCGTAAGAGGCGAGTACAAACAAACAAACAAAAACATTAACAATTAACCTTTCTTGTTTCAGGGGAACTGACTTGTTCGTCCGTTGGTGCTTCGATGCGGTCAAGATGGTGAACGACTCGTGAACGACTGCGTTTTCCTTCCTATGCATGATAGAACTAAATTTGGACGTTTTCTGTCAGTGTGAGGACGTTATGTAACCTAACTGATATATGAATTTCAATGGCCCCTGAAAGAAATGAATGTGGACAGAAGCTGGTAGCTCACGATTTAAAGATTGAATCCCCCACATCTAAACACTTGGAATGTTTAACAGCACTCCACAGAGCTCATTAAAGACTTACCTTCAAAGAAATTGCCCAATAATACACAAGCTGTGGTGAACACTGAAAATGTTTTACAAGTACTCGAAGCGCCTCTTTAACTCGAGACTACGCTTCCTCATGGCCTTGAGGCGGTTCAGTCTGGAGCTAGACGTTGAAATTAGTCGCTTGTGTTACACTGGGACATCGTTGTTGTGTAATAAAGACATCAGTAACTCTCATAGTGATATGCATAATAATATTTGAGTTCACTGACTGACGCAGCTTTTGAATGACCTGAACCAAACGTGCTTCAATAGAATTGATCTAAGCATACCCCTTCCATTTAAGACAATCATGGCTAGCAAATACCACTGTTACATCTTCTGTTTTGTAATACTAGACATTATCATGACATTCGTTTTAATTTGGTTCGCTATGAAAGGATCTGATCACACTTTCAATGGGATGATTGGACAACATATCTTGTGGGACAAAGCTCCGTCTCATAGTAAGAAATACAAAACCTCCATACAATCAGCCGACCCAAATTTCAAAATTGTTTGCCAAAATCGTGATCTCTGTACATCAACTGCAAGGGTTCACGCACTGTTTGTTGTCCACACGGCGCCTTCAAACCGGAAGAGGCGAGATGTGATCAGAGATATGTTGACAAGTGACGTCATCAACAGGAAGTACACAATACGGATCCTGTTTCTGATTGGATGGCCGACGACATTTGTGAGACGCACTCAAGGCGACATCAGAGAAGAGACAAAGCAACACAGGGATATTCTCCAGGGCAGGTTCCTCGACACTTACAGAAACCTTACCTACAAAGCTGTGTTCGGCTTCAAGTGGATTAGCCAACATTGCAAAAATGTGCACTACGTCATCAAAATGGACGATGACGTATATGTCGACATGTACAATTTCTTTTCCACATTATATCCTAGGTTCGACACACGCCATGCTGTCATATGCAGCAATATGCGCTATTCAACGGTTTTTAGGGACGGCAGGTGGAGGGTTGATGATCATGCATACAGACACTACGCTTACTTCCCCGTTGAGTATTGTAGTGGATATGCAGTGGTATTTAAGGGCGACATGGTACCGCTCTTGTACAAGGCTTCTTTGATGGCGCCGTTCTTCTGGATTGACGATGTTTTTATATACGGTACTTCTCGCACCTTCCTACGCTATGTTATCATACCACAAGCTCTGACAGGGATGTATTTCCAATTTAACTGGTCAAAAGCTATAGAATGTTTCAAAAATGCCAAACCATGCCCTGTCATATTTAGTTCGTTTAACCAGGATACACATAGGCTTGTACAGTTTCGACGGAATTTTCTAAAACTTCTAACACAGGATTTGTTGTTGTGATGCTGTACAGTTAGACCCGTGAAGATCCGGGAAGAGAATAGGCCTTCAGCAAACCATGCTTGCCATAAGAGACGACAATGCTTGTCGTAAGAGGCGTGTTACGACGTAAATTGTAATAAAAGGGTAAATTGTAATACTTGCAGCAAATTGTAATAATTTTGACGTAAATTGTAATAACAACGTAAATTGTAATAAAATTTGACGTAAATTGTAATACGCAAATTGTAATAAAAATTGACGTAAATTGTAATAATCTCAACTTGCGGTAAAATGTAATAACTTCTTACGTAAATTGTAATAACCTTATAAGTTTAGTGTCAAAGGCGTTAAATGACTAGAACCTATCCTTGTCAGGGTTGGTACAGGGTTTATCGTACAATCGTCATTAAGTATGACTTAGTGCGGGGTGTGGTACTTTTTGAAACTTGATATATCGAACATTGTTGTATATACATGTATATAAACTCACTGGAGTGTTATTTCTGTAGGTGAAGTACGTGGTTTCCTTGCATTTAAAGTGTGTTAGCAGTAGTTGAAAAGAGCGATTCAGCATGAAACCAAATTTGAAATGGGGTAAAACAGTTGTTACATAGTGTATGAAATACCCTCTGAAGACATATATTGCAGTCTCAAATTTAGAAGTCTTAACTCAGTTTCAGAAAAAAAGGTGATAAGGGTAGGCAATTAGAACTAGGTAAAAAAAAATCGGAGCAAAATATAATTTGACTTTTTGGTAAGTCACCAGTCATTACATTGGAATTTTAAGAGAGTATGTTATTACAGTGCTTGATGTAAGCCCAAATTACTTTAATCCTCTTAATATTTCAGAGGAGGTTATGTTTTCAGGAGATTATTGTACGTATATATTTCGTATCAAGGTTTCTTGGCGCAATCCACCAACGATTGTCGAGTTTAATGATCTTCAAGTACGTTTCAAGGTCAAAGAGAAAATTTACTTTAGTGACAAACATATTTTCATTATAAATTTTCAATTCCTTTCTATTTGGATACAAGCAGATATATTTCAGCAATTGATTGCAAGAAATTTATGATAATCCGTATACTCTTTGAAACTGTACAAGAGTTATCCGAAGATACCGGATGTTATTTGTGTATGCACGGGATCTGTCAACTCTTTTGTTGTATTTGAATTCTTCGTGAAAATAAAATGAATTGTATAAATATGATTCCCTCGTTTGTTTCAAGAAAAGGATCATGTACTCCTTATCAACTCGTACAGCATTTCCACTGCAAATCGACACACTGGTTGACCAGCCTGTGTTTGTACTCTTCGTCATCACTCGTTCAGTCGTGTCGAACTGGTCAACGTACTGTTGAAGCAAGTCATGCAAAATACATCTTGAAAAGCCTCATAAGAGTATTGAACAATAGGTCACAATTAAGTTATTTGTCGAAAATACGGTTGTGTAACCCATCATTTTGACCCCGAGGATGGATCTTTCAGTCATTTAAATTTATCGATGTTGACACCACCCCTTAATGACGATTGTACGATAAAGCCTATACCAACCATCCCTAACTTAACAGTTTTGTACGTTTGTCATCATACACAGTATTTCTCGAATTGTACATGTGAAACGCAAGCTCAACTGACAAAGATCATTTCTAGTCAATTGGCGTCTTGGACGGTAGTAAGGTTATTACAATTTACGTAAGAATTTATTACATTTTACCGCAAGTAGAGATTATTACAATTTACGTCAATTTTTATTACAATTTGCGTATTACAATTTACGTCAAATATTATTACAATTTACGTTGTTATTACAATTTACGTCAAAATTATTACAATTTGCTGCAAGTATTACAATTTACCTTTTTATTACAATTTACGTCGTAACAAGGCGACTAACGGGATCGGGTGGTCATCCTCGCAGACTTGGTTGATGCATATCATCGTATCCCAATGATAGGATCGATGCTCATGATGTCAATCACTTGATTGTCTGGTCAAGACTCGATTATTTACAGACCGTCGTCATATAGCTGGAATAATGCTGAGTGCAGCGTTAAACAACAAACAAACAAACAAAAAGCTGTTCAGTTATGTATTGTCAATGTGAAACTCTGCTTTACATAGTGTTTTTAGGGAAACTGTACATCACCGATGGGACAATAAAAGAACTCCTAATTCAGGCTTTACGAATGGAACAATTGGCAGAAACCCAACAGGAAACACTGAATTCTGGTTGTTTGGACCAACTAGTTTCTAACCAGCGCAAGAAAGCGAAATATGCGCTAAGACGATCAATACTGAACTAAACTTAATTTTACACTCAGGCCGCCATCAGCTATATAAGAGGTACACAATCAATGCACCAACATATACATGCACATTTGAATGTGGGTTAAATACAAAACATTTTTGCTGACAGTCGAATTACTGTAAACGCTGTTCCTCGTCATTGTTGTGTACACAGTTAGACAATTGATCAATCTGTGAAGCCATATACAGATAAATCATGATAAATAGTATTCAGCGTCAGTTATCAATATATTATATGGTGACGGTGCCTTTTAGATTGACAATGTGTAACTTCCAATGGGCTCTATAATAACTGTGAAAAGGATCTGACCAGAAGCTCATAAATATATCGTTAGGGATACAGAGACAAAGATCAGGGAATATAGTATAATTAATGTTTACATCACATCAATCAAACACGTAGGCCGTATGTCATCAAGTTGTTCTGATGTTGTCGTCATGTTGGCGGCTTGCATGTTTGACATATTAATAAACAAAATACATGTCTTTGTTTGACTTGAGCACACACTTTCTACGAAGATTTCAAGGGGCATCTTAAATATGAAAAACATGTAGTTGTTTCCACTGACATTATATATAGGCATCACTTTATCAATTGTTTGATCAAAGAACTTGATATAAATGACATATCAAATAATACCACATTTAAGGCCAGTATGTTATGTGAGGATGAATCTGCCCTAACCATGCAGCAATACTATCTACTTTTGACTTGACTCTAAAGCCTGAAGACATGCCCATTCCTCTTTTCTACTGGCTTCCAAAGCTCCATAGAAATGCGTACAAACAGAGAAATATTGCTGGCTCCAGCAAATGTACCACCAAATCCCTGTCTGAAAGACTAACCATAATCCTTAATACAATCAAGGAAGGACTTTCTTTATATTCACAGAAAGTATTTTAGACAAGAGGAGTTGCATTAGATTTAGTTTGTGACAGAGAACTTTTAGTTCGAAAGGAATTAATAGATAAAGACATTTCACATATATCACAAGAGTATTCTGGACATTTCATATTTATCATTGGATTGGTTACAGGTTTTAGTCCATTAGTTAATGAAACAAGCAGAGATATTTTTCATTTGTAGCAATCGGAGTGAGTCACAATCTGGAACGTAGGCTTCGTCATTTTTCCGATTACGACACACATGAGCTCATGGTCAGATGTAACTTTTAACGAATGAAAATGAGGTATTGTGACATGTGACAAAGACAGGCCAGGCCCGAATACTATAAAATAATAGATTCAACATTAGGAGAGGAGAGCGCGGTTTGCAATCGATCGAGTCGAATCCCGATCCCGGCGTTTCGTTTAAAACGATCCCCACCTTCCACGACAGGTGTCTTTTATGGTACTTCAACATTGTGGAGTCGCTTTTCCGTTACCTCTGACATAATTCATTTATAATTGCCATCTGCCATGAGACGATAATGATGATAATTCCCTTATCTAGATAGGTTGTTCTTGCCCGTAATATTTCATATTGTAATGGCTTTGTTTCAACCATTCTACGGACCAGTTATTTGTGGGTGTTATATATTATTTGTCAGTAGGGTACAGTGAGAAGTTAAGACTATAAAATGGTTGCGAATTTGAAATATTTTATCATACTAGTTACCCCCTTTACAGATACCGAATTACAGTTTATTTCTACTTATTACATCTCATTATTGTGACAATATTGAATTAATTACTTTTCTGTAGAGACAAGACCTGTATTTGGAATTGGGTTCTCTCATATGATGGTCTCTTGGTTACATTACGTTACATTATTCTACTATTGTGTATCTTCTATATTACTTGCTACGTTCAATTACCATCGGTGTTTCAATGTGTGCTCTCAGTCCATCCCACAATAATTATATACGTTGTTCGTTTTGGTGTTATTAACTACCAAGCATTTGCTGAATGTTGTTAGTTAGAATTTTATAATAGTTGAATAATGACTGTACTGTTGAAGCAGTTCATGGGTTTTTGCGATTTGTTCGTGCTTATAAATGTCTTTTTATTATCATATTGGTCTATATTGGTGAACCTCTAATGAGTAGTCCAGAAATTCGATTCCTGCCGTTATGATCCTTATATGCAGATATGCATATGCCAGAAGCCTATTATTGTTTATATAGTCTTATTTTTACAGACAAAAGTCTGAGGTGCAGATGTCACATCTTTATATGTATTAATATTTCTATAGTTGGTATGGTACTATTCACTTGTTGATCGTGAATTACCAGTATTTTAAAGTGTTGTAGATGATGGCCGTACCCCATTCTATAGGGCGGAGAGTCAAGCACTTCCCCCGCTGTCGTCTGGTCCACGCCAAACAAATAATCTGGCTTCTGGCTACACGCTTGCTGTCGAGGGTGTACGTTGTCCTATCACCTCTGCCGCTGAACACAGACCGCAAGCCAAAGAAGGTTATCCATGTCTGTCAGCACCCCCGACGTCTACATCTACAGGTGCTCACGACCCCCGCATACACGCTGTGACTCTGTCGGCATACAACATCTTTAGACAGCGACCAGTCAACACCCAAGCAGTGTCAAGAAACGTCTACCTCTCGCTTTGCCACCCCAGCCGTGGCCCAGACTGTGTGCATAGGCCGTGTGTTCAGACATTAACTTTTTCGGTTAAGGGTTCAAGAACGTTGGACAGCGTTCCGCCAATTGACTTTTCGAAACAAGAAAGGAGCCAGTGAATTCGATTGGGACCAGCGACAAAGGAACTTTGGTGAATGGTGGT
This sequence comes from Haliotis rufescens, assembly GCF_023055435.1. Lineage (NCBI taxonomy): Eukaryota > Metazoa > Mollusca > Gastropoda > Lepetellida > Haliotidae > Haliotis > Haliotis rufescens. The sequence continues at coordinate 813,353 of NW_025964212.1, read as the reverse complement.
GCCATATTGTGGTCATGTGCAGTGACATTTGACATTTATGCATCGCTAGTAATTCGTTCTACATTGTATTTGAATAATATTTCGTGATGATTATGCTTTGTGGTTATACGAAGTAACATAGGATCATTTCTCGTATTCTTTAGCATGTAAATACATTTTTAATGTTAAGTATTCGCTGTTTTCCGGATATTTATAAAATTTTGAAATGGGTTACAATTTAATATATGGAATGATCGATCCTGTTTTACTTCTATTGTGTTGATTGTGATTGTATTTTACATCTCAGACCTGAACTCATGCTTATGTCTTCCGAGCTGTGAGCAGCTCTTGTCCACAGGCGGAGGATGTTATAAGGTTAAAATGCGTCTAAAAAAACATTAGAAAATGGTAACAAATTTAACCGTTTATAGCTGCAATGATGAGTTGCATTAGATATAGTTTGTGACAGAGAACTTTTAGTTCGAAAGGAATTAATAGATAAAGACATTTCACATTTATCACAAGAGTATTCTGGACATTTCATATTTATCATTGGATTGGTTCCATGTTATAGTCCATTAGTTAATGAAACAAGCAGAGATATTTTTCATTTGTAGCAATCGGAGTGAGTCACAAAATCAATAGAGAGATGATCAATCTGGCTCGTAGGCTTCGGTATTTTTCCGATTACGACACACATGAGTTCATGGTCAGATCTAACTTTTAACGAATGAAAATGAGGTAGTGTGACATGTGACAAAGACAGGCCAGGCCCGAATTCTATAAAATGATAGATTCAACATTAGGAGAGGAGAGCGCGGTTTGCAATCGATCGAGTCGAATCCCGATCGATCTAAGTTTTCGCCATTTAGTGACGAGTCTGGCCGGTCTGATCCTGTCCTGTATTGATAGATGGGCTGAGAGTAAGTAAAACCATGTGAGTAAAAAGCTAGTGTTACGTTTCTTAATATGCGAGTATGAGTGCTGATGGAGACAACTTGGAGTAAGCGTCTTTAGACAATCACTCCTGGACGGAGCTGAACCGATGCTGACAAGGCGAGTTGCAAAGTCATGGCTTAATTGACCATGATGACCAGGAACGGCAATACTTTCAGTAACTGTAGAAGGGTCGCACTTGACGCCCGAAAGCAGTTACGACAATAACATCCGTGTAAAAGTTGGGGATAACACATTGAGGCAAGAAGAAGGCATCCCCAAGGTCACCAATGACGCTCCCCTTCTTGTGGATCTGTTTTTTTATGCTTGGATAGGCAAAGTCAAAACAAGGTAATTTGGTCAAGAAGTTTAACTTAAGCTTCAGGTATATTGATAATCTGATATCGTTCAATAACCATCAAATAGCCATTCCCTTCCGCTGATTTACCTACCCGAACTCATCTTCCCGAAGCAAGTGAGTTAACTGACTATAAAAGTCCAGTTTCCACCCTTGCCGAACTAGGCTGGTATTATTATGGAGTTACATTTTGGCTGGACTAACCAGTCTATGCATAGTCAAATCAAAATCGCGCACTGAAATCGAAATCCAGTTCGTAAAGTGTCATGCAGATTTCGGTCGACAGCAGGGTTTGCAAAGCATGTGCACCGTTGTCAACAGATATTTTCTATATCTTTTCATGTTTTTAATCAAGGTGCTCACGTGATTTGATGCACTTCGCGATGTAAGACTCGTTTGATCACAATATAGATCTTGATTATCGATCAGATCGTCTTGACTGGGCGCCACCGTTTTGTTTGAAGCGAATGCAAGTGATACGAGAGGTTGAATCTGATTGGTCAATAGGAGAGGCATAGAAAGGACATTACTAGTAATAGCCACTGGTGGCGCTACGATCGAGCCCAGGAATTCCAGCCTAGTTCGGCAAGGGTGGAAACTGGATTTTTAAAGTCAGTTAACTCTCTTGCCTCGGGAAGATGACCCGAACTAGAAACAGTTTGAACGCCTCATCCGTTTCATAATGATTCAGAGTGACAATACATTCTTCATAAGACTGTATGACAACAGGGATGACTTCAACTTTCCCTTCATGTCGAGCAATTTTCCAGCAGCTCTAGCCTTTGGTGTTTACATTTCACAACTTTTGAGATACTGTCAAACAGCTACTTTTACGTGTTTAGGTTTACAAAATGTACATCCATATAAACGTAATTTATAAGCATAAAGAAATATAAAGTTAGAAATGAAATAATTAAAGTAAAACCTTATCGTCTTATCCTTTGTGACGGTTTCCGTCATTTGCAATTAAGGATTGCTGATTGACGCCCCAAGCGATATGCCACCTGTCATGCATGTTAAATCTCAGCTTCATTATAGATTGAGAAGCATAAATGTCAATTTATTCAATTAATTAATCAATTTATTCATTCATTGCTTATATTGTCAAATCAGAATGATTTACGTATTTATGTAAATGCATTCACAATCATGAACATAACTGTATACTTGTACTTATGTAAAAGGGAGAGAGACAAGGGAGGGGTGGCAATCGACTCGGCTCGGGACAACGGTCCACACTCTTTGTAATAAGGACAGGAGGTACAGAAAGACATAATACTTATGTCTCATGTGCGATCTCCTATGGTAGTGACAATACAACCAAGCATGCCCTTTCTACCAAGATTTCAAAGAGCGTCATAAGGCTCCTGCTCAGCAGCAGTTTGATCAAGGTTACAACATTCAATGCCTCAGTGAAGCTTTTAAAAAGTTTTATGGTTGACATGGGGAGGACTTTTCCAAATTTGACTCATCATTGACAATAATGATATCTGATACAATTCCCTATTTGACTTGTACTATGCTCCCGTGTTTTAGTCGGATATCATACAATCGACTCTGCTTTTAGCAGAGATTTCTCTTGAATATGGAAAGGGTTTTGTCGCTTTTATTTACAACAAAAGTTGTTGAATCAAGTTTTCAACATTCAAGGCCAAGGCAAATTAGACGCGTCAGTGGCAAAACTGATGTCCGATGCATTTCCCTATTTTGACTTTGCATATTATGTTCCCGTGTTATTCAGGTGAACAATTGACTTGCCCTTGCATGTGTTTGTGACGGGTGCCACCTCACTATTTGATAGTGATTCATAAATACATGCTTATTGCCATAATCGTACAATGGCTGCTTTTTGCTGAGATTTCTTATGGTTATGGTGTGTGTGTGTGTATGTGTGTGTGTGTGTGTGTGTGTGTGTGTGTGTGTGTGTGTGTGTGTGTGTGTGCGCGCGCGCGCGCGCGCGTACCTGTGTGTTTGTGTGTGTATGTGCAATATTCCAGCTGACAGCCTGTATAAAATCGACAATGTAGCCATTGATATTTATGACCTAGGGTACGATGACACTCTGTCAACCAACCTTAATTTGAATGTATGGCCTCTTAATGTCACACCCTGCATCTTCGATGAAGCCGATTATGAAAAGAATTATGGCTAGGAAATGTGTACGCATAAACATCGATCATCATATATGTAAATCGCATAGGAATCCTACTGCAAATATCACTGCAGATGACCCATGGTGACTTTCTTCCATGCCCAATGAAAGTACCCAACACAACAACATGACTCGCAAGCTGTTGCATCCTCCAAGTATGTTGTAAGGACCTATTTATACCTTCACTTAAGGTCAATATTAAAAGTAATTATAGCATGTTCGATCTTATTGTGATATGGCAGCAACACGCACGACACAAAGAGTAATATATATTCATGGATAGTTAGGGTCTAATATTCTGACGATTCCATTTCTCTCGTTGTTGAATGTATGCCACGAAGTTCCTCCATAACATAAAACAGTTGCACACTTGAAGAGCCGATAATTTGATATTCTTGTGGAGACGGGGAATGTTTGTTTTCTTGTTTTAATGTATGTGTTAAAGCGGTTGAACAAAGATCGGAGGCTTGCATCAAACCCAATCTATCAAGCTGTTATCATCGCTTCAGCGCATGTGTCAGATGCAATTGATGTTATTACACAACACAATATCATTCAAACATACAATGATTCCTGGTGGTGTATTAATTTTCATTCGGACGGACGTACTACACCATATTGAACACTGTAGGCTTGAGAACATGCTGGGGAGGGTATGTGGCGAAGACGATGTGTTGGCCAGATTTCCGAACTAATTTTAAGCAGGTGTGCTGAACGAGCTTACACCAAAGGAGTGTGACATTGTATGGAGATGAGATCATTTGGTGACAAGGTATTTTGTTTTTTCAATATCGACACATACACATATGAGAACGGAGATTCAGATGGTTTATTTATCTAGTGCGGAATGAAGGTTCACTACCCAGGGTTATGGAAAATCGAACGTAGAGGAGCGGCGAGGAACAGACTCTAACGTTTCAAGTTGCTCTTTGAAACAGTTATTTGGCTGATTATCGAAAACCCATCGTCAACAAATAACGTGATGTCTTTCACTTTCTTCATGGAAAGGTGCTTTGTGTGTATATTGTCGATACATATTTGCTTTTTAATTGTGATGTTTACAGCATTAGGGAATCACAAAGCAGGACACGAGGTCTGTGTAAGTGCGAACATTTGTGGCCCGTTAAAAGGTATTATAAACACTAACGTTGTGAAAGAGCATCGTCATAAACGACTACAACGTATTGATGACCCATTGTTAGAGGTGGTTCTTGAGAACACACAGCTGTGCCGAGGAGTTTCAGAGGTGGACGTTGTATTTATTGTCCACAGCTCTGCTGACCATTATCACCGTCGGCAAATACTTCGGACAATTTTCCAGAAGGAGAAAACATACCAAAATTACACATTACGACATGTATTTCTCCTTGGACAAAGGAACGATGTGAAAATCCAGGGTCATATCAACCAAGAATTCAGACAAAATGGAGACATTGTCCAAGGTGGGTTTCTGGACACATATGGTAACCTGACGTATAAAGCTGTTTTTGGAATAAAATGGATCAGTCACAACTGCAGAAATGTGAAATACGTCATCAAGATCGACGACGACGTTTATACTGATATCTATAATTTTTTTACACACGTGTACCATTCACATAAAGATGATACCAGAATACTATGTTGGGCATCGAACATGCCGTACGTCGTTATAAGGAGAACGGGGAAATGGAAAGTTCCGAAATTCGTTTTTAGACATTACCAATCCTTTCCTGTTGATTACTGTAGTGGTTTTGGTGTCATTATCCCCGGGAAGATAATTCCAGCGCTTTACAAGGTGGTGTTCATGGTGCCATTTCTTTGGATAGATGACGTATTCTTATATGGAATGGCCCGTGGTTTCATAACAGGATTGCAAGACCTTGGTGATGCTCATTATAAGGTTGGGGAGGAAGAAGTATCGACGTGCTTTAAAAAGCAATCGACGTGTGAACTTATCTTTTCCCTTATTTACCCAAACCGGATTTTGCCAACATGGAGACACCGACAAAGATATCTTCAAAACATTAAGAAACTTTGAAATGCTTACAACCCATCTTCTAAGGTTGAATAAGAAGGAAGTTCGTTGAGAACGTCGTTATAACTGTGCTTGTTGAAATTATCAATGATTATCGATGATTAAAATGAACGTATGCTTTATCTACATCGTGACACACCCTCGTGAGGACTAGGTAAGAATAAGTCGCAGTATCCTTTGCGTGTCGTAAGAGGCAACTATGGGGTAACTGGGTGTGGTGTGACGTGGCTGAATCAGTGTCGTCCAACCCCTACGGCGTTGTACATTGTTTATACTTTGTCACTGTTTTGTCTCGTTTGGATTCGATTTATGGAAAACCTGCAATATTGTTGTCTGCGGCGTAAAACAAAAGGAAATAAACCTTTCTGCACAAAAAAGGATCTATATAATTTACCGATGCAAGTAGTATGGACGGTCCAGGAATTGCTCGTCGTCTCCACGACCATCCGGTACCTGCACGACACCGACGGCATATACTGTTAATTTACTCAGTAGTTTGCGTATTTAATGTCATTTATGTTCTTGCAAATTTAGATGTTTGATAATTACGTTTGAATAGTCTACAGGTTAATGCATAAAATAAATACAACTTATTTGATGAACTTTGTAAGAAAGCACTCAACCTGTATTGGATGGCTCATGTGAAAATGTCGGGGGCAAATAGGTGTAATTTGGCTATATTGCTTTAAACGACTTCTTCTCTGGAACTAAAAGATAGATATCAACCATATTTGTTTGGAAGCATTCTCCGGTGGCGAGGATTCAAAATTGCACAAATGGTGGGGCTGACCCCAAAGGGGCTGAGGGGCGGGGCCAAATTGGGGTAATTTGGCTATAATGCTTTAAACGACTTCTTCTCTGGAACTAAGAGATAGCTATCAACCAAATTGAAGAATCCCTTGTTGGTGGGGATTCAAATTGGAGAAATGGAGGGTGAAGATCCCCACCTTTAACCATAATGGTACAATTGAGAATATAATGAGAGGAATGCACATATGCTACCAGGACTGGCCCTTCTGTTCATCTGTCCGGCACTCCCAAAAGAGTTAGAACCTTGACCATAACATGCTATGTTTTTGTTATGAAGAGAATAATACCTTTAATATGATTTATCCTGGATCATAACATGGTAACGGTTCAGATCTACATGTTACATTTGTATCTTGAGAAATACACATTCATGCTATCAGGTTTGACATCCACCCATTTTAAATGCTGACAGTCCAAATTACGAAATATTTGCAGTATTATATATACATGTACAATGCAAATGTGTATTTTGACATGATTGCGTAAATATCCAGGTGAGCAATACAGGCCCTATGGGCCTATTGTTGTTTGTTATATTTATAATCACAAATCGCTGCAATAACACCACTGGATCAGCTTGAAACAGAGCTGGATTTTCACGAGACATGTTGTGCCTTGTTGTTTGTTTGTTGTTTAACGCATTAATATTCCAGCTATGTAAAGGTGGTCTGTAAATAATCGAGTCTGGACCAGACAAACAAGTGATTGATAGCATGCTCATGGCTTTTCGCAATAGGGATACGATGACATGCATCAACCTATTCAGCAAGCCTGACCACCCGATCCCGTTAGCCGCCTCTTACGACAAACATAGTCAGCTCTTGCGGCACGCATGGGTTTCTGAAGATGGGTTTCAGATGTTAGATCGCAGAGGCTTTGGAACCCAAGGAGCTGGATCGCCAAAGTTTCTGCGTTAATCAGATAAATGGAATGTAAGCGCTCAGTTATTCGTCGGTCGTCATCACCATTTTTGATGTTGCTGACGTCACAGGCATTACAGGATGGGATCGTCTACAACGCTCTCCCTGCTACGCTTATAATTAAAAACTTCTGCTAACCTCTGTATGGTGACATAGGAAGAGGCATCCTTCCCTAGTGTTGTACTCATATCTTCATGGATGGCTTTTGGTGTTAAGCCCCTTTTCTGCAAGAACTTGATCACCGCACGTTTCCGAAGGATACCCATTTGTTAAAGGTTACAGAGCCCTGTCATAGCGAAACAGTTTGCTCAATTGCCTCAATTTGTGGATATACCTCTATAAGTGTTTATGTGACGATATGCGGCTTTTCCAAGAGGTCGGTTACATGACCGCGAAACTGGCGTTTACATTTGTGTGAACGACACATGTGTGTGAACGACACGCTACTTCCACATCAATGGGAATTGGGAATTCTCTAACGCGAATAAATACAGAAACGTTGTTTCTGATCACTCAGATCCTTTAATCTTGAACTTACCGTTTTAGCTTACATTGGGATAAGTCAAATAGTTTGATTGAATGCTTGTTCAAGAATTTCCTCGCTACGACCTATCCCAGTGAACAAAACGAAGAAATGCACATCCAAACTGTGGACTGGATCCGTGTTTAGACTTACAGGTAACAGCCTTGAACAATCTATAATTAATTAGCATCTATTTGACACATCTTTGTCATCACCTTTCAATGATTAACCAGTTGATCAATGAGGTCTAACACGTGTAATCGCCACAGGTTCACGAACACCTACGTTTATCCATTATGATGTCCTGTATTTAATGTAAACGTATTGCGACGCGCTGTCACTGTGACTTACTTACTGAGGTAGTTCCTTAGAGTCCTTTTTCATCTAATGATTATATTATTTGGATCTATTTGTTGTAACCAAACTACAAAAGATGTTCCTGTGGAGCAAGTTGAGCATACGAACGCTCATGTAACCTCTCCTTTTGATGAACTATTTTATTCCGGGTTACAGCTGGTTGTTGTATGGACGTCCGTGTTAACATGAAGTCACGCGTACTTAATAAGTGAGCGCCGCTTTTAACAGTATTCCAGTTATATCACGGCGTGTCAGCTTAATGTGGGAGGAAGGCCCAAAGTGATGCAGGTCTAAGACGTTTACCACTTCGGTGAAACCCACGAGCACGGGTATGGTGCTGACAAACCTAGAAACATAATTTGGGCGAACCGGGATTCGAACCCACAATCATAGGTTTCTGGCGTGCCCAAGGGACGCAACTCTGCGCGGCGCCTTAGGCGACTGGGCCCACCGTGCCCCCGCGTACTTATAATTAGTGACATTTTGAGATAGATATACACCCCTGTAGGTATAAACCATTGACATACAATTTTATAAGAATTGACTTTTTTTGTGTGTGAGTTCACTTGAGGATGAACCTTCATAGAATGAGAACAAAATTGTATGAACGTCGGAGCTTGCGACACAAAGTGACATTCAATTCTTAAATCACATCATGTTATGTCCACACCAAAAAAGTTTCACTGTTAAGCAATTCTCTGAGGTTCAGTCAACCCTCCTAGGTGGAGACCCGTGAAGGTCCGGGGTAGAATAGGTCTTCAGCAACCCACGCTTGCCGTAAAAGGCGAGTATGCTTGTAAGAGGAGACTAACGGGATCGGGTGGTCAGGTTCGCTGACTTGGTTGATGCATGCTCATCATATTAATCACTGGATTGTCTGGTCCAGTCTCCATTATTTACAGACGGCCATTATATACCTGGAGTATTGCTGAGTGCGGCGTTAAACAACAAACCAACCAATCAAATACTAGGTGGAATAGTGGTCAGTGCGGCGTTCACCAACAAACAAGTCACTTCTAAATCCCACCCAGAGATGTTTGTAAAGATACAATTATAGAACGAAAATATTTGAGTATGCGAATTGTTTGCTTAATCCCCTTTCTTTACCCCTATACTTCCGTACAATATTTGAGTGAGTGAGTTGGATTTAACGCCGCTTTTAACAGTATTCCAGTTATATCGCGGCGTGTCAGCTTAATGTTGGAGGAAAGCCCGAAGTGATGCAGGTCTCAGACGTTTACCACTTCGGTGAAATTGTGCTGACAAACCTAGAAACATAATCGGGGCGAACCGGGATTCGAACCCACAATCATAGGTTTCTGGCGTGTCCAAGGGACGCAATTCTGCACAGCGAATCGCGGCGCCTTAGACGATTGGGCCACCCGTGCCCCCTACAATATTTGAGTGAATACATGACACTTTAATGGATAACAGCTTCATTTATTCTTTTTCAAGACGCTTTAGGGCTACTTCTTGCTCAGTCATCAGGTCAATACTGGGTTAGCGCATAGAGTTATATATACATGATGATATGTTCACACAAGGTAGGATTAATATCCATAGATTACAATATAATGACGAAACATAAGCAGGGCCTATCAGGATTTGAACCAACGTCCATATATTTCTGACACGCAAAAGGGACGCAACTCTGCACAGAAGTGAAGGTGAGGTGAGTGTGTGTCGTGTGAGTGTTGCTGCTGAGATACCATGTCGCAGTTTAACATTAATACCCCACTCAAACACAGTATACTGAGTCAACACGCCCTTGTTTTAGCCCCTTAATGCCGAGCGCCAGGCAGGGTTAAAACAAGAACAATCTTTTTACGTGTTTTGGTATGGCGCTGACGGGGATCGATCCTGCGAACATGGATGAAAGATGGCTATCTAAATTCCGATATTCCAAACATTGTAATTTAAATGAAATATGTCTGAACTGAACCTATCTTTTTACACCTCCCGTTCTACTTCTCTGTCCTTCCTTCACCCTCCCTTCCTTTTTCTCTTTCGTTTCTTTCAATACCAAAAAAGTGGGGGAAATTATGCCTTTATTACTGGTAGTCTTCGGATCTTAGTATTTGGGGAAAAAATAATTTTACACAGGTTTATTGTTTTCATGCAAGCCGCCCGGTGTTGAGGAAAAATCACATAGTAATGATATGGACTTAGATCATGCAGTTTTGTTACTGCAGCACGCGCCATCCCGGATAGGAAATAGTCATCGATCCACATAAAGGGAACAAGCCTGGTCGCCTTGTACAGAGCTGGAGTTATCGCCCCTGGTATAACGACAGCAAAACCACTGCAGTAATCCAAAGGAAACAGATCATACTGCCTTAGATCGTCCTTATCAATGGACCACTTCCCCCCTCTGTTGACAAGCACTGTTGAACTCTTCCACGACCAACATAAAACCCTGTTATCGCCCGTATATTGATGATAAATATATGTGAAAAACATGCGCAAAGAAACGTAAACGTCATCGTCCATTTTGATGACGTATTTCACGTCCCTACAGTTGTGGCTGATCCATTTCAATCCCATAACAGCTTTATACGTCAGATTCCTATAACTGTCCTGAAACCGACCTTGGACAATGTCGCCATGTTGGTTGAATTCTTGGTTGATTATTTCCTGAATTTTCACGTCGTTCCTTTGCCCAAGGAGGAATACATGTCGTATGGTATAATTTGTGTGTGTTTTCTGCTTCTGGAAAATTGTTCGAAGTATTTGCCGACGGTCATAATGGTCAGTAGTGCTGTGGACAACAAATACAACGTCCACCTCTGAAACTCCTCGGCACAGCTGTGTGTTCTCAAGAACAACGTCAATATCAGCATCGTTAATACGTCGTGTTCGTGTACGACCATGTCCATTTGGCATTTTCTTGTATTCATCATCCAGGCCTTTCTCCCAATCTTCACGAAGATGATGTGATTCGCCTGAAGCTAAGATTGTCTTATTTTGTACTGGACGGGTTCCCAGGGCGATAACAATAACAACTGATACACAGATCTGAATACAGATAAGACACGTGATTGTGATGCTCCCAGCCAAACGCATGGTCGAAGGCCGCTTTGAAATGAAGATCAATGAATACTCATGTTGGTATATATGGCGTTGTATTATAACAGTAACAGCAGGGATTGATGTTATCTTGTCGACATGGTCTTATGTAGCCCGGTCATGTCCTGAAACATTAAAACTAACTAAGGACATGCTTTTGGAAACGAATAATCAGTTTCTTGTGGTGTCATAGAAAGTAAATCTCTCACCGTGACTTTTCTTATTTTGGTTTAAGGGTGTCTTTTAAAAATACAAGGTGGTGTTCTAAATAATGAATGTCAAATTTAATATGTTTTAGTTTTAGGACCTTAAAACTCTTGCCGGTCGAGTGCAATAAAGATTATCTTTAGACACACTGGATCATTAATTAAAGATGATGTAGGATACTTTGATTCATAGTAACTGCATTTAGTACTCATCCCAACATCAAACCTGCCCTAAGAGCAAGGGTTGTCACAAGGTCAATGAAGGTGAAAACATTCCAACACACATTGTCAGATATTGTTTGTGATTTAAGAAGAATTTCGCTTAATGATCATGAGTAGTAATATGATATGATATGATATGATATGATATGATATGATATGATATGATATGATATAATATAATATGAATAATATAATATAATATAATATAATATAATATAATATAATATAATATAATATAATATAATATAATATAATATAATATATTACATTATATTAGAATAATATAATATAATATAATATAATATAATATAATATAATATAATATAATATAATATAATATAATATAATATAATATAATATAATATAATATGAATGCTACAAACACATTCCCACCTTTTTGAAATAACAGGTCCTCCTTTCCTTTGCTGGTCCACATTAACCTATGTTGGTCGTGGGAGGCGACTAAATGGATTTTGTGGCCAGGCTCAGTGACAGGCTTCATTGCGTGCCATCATTGGTAACCCGACGGACATACAGATAGAACATTGCCGTGTACGGCGTTAAACAACAAACAAATATACAAACAAAACGAAATGTGAGGTTCGCCTTCCAGCTTCTGATTTTACCCGATGTGAAGTATTGAACACTTCAGAAGAGGGCAGCTGTTGTTCAGCTTGTCTACAGATCAATATAGATTTAATTATAGAGGGCCAGCAGCATATACGTTCATACGACTGAGTGAACATGAGTTAAACATGTTGTCTGTTGCGGAATGAATGGAATCAATTACCTAAGTATTACCCTTGGCAATGGTCCGAGGTCAGACACTGTAGCCACTCAATCCACATTCCATTCAACAAGCGGGTCGTACACTCTTCCTCGTATTGCAAACGGTAGGAGTAAACGTCTAATACATGCTACACTTGCCAAAAAAACCAGTCCCTGTGTGTGTGTGTGTGTGTGTGTGTGTGTGTGTGTGTGTGTGTGTGTGTGAGCGTGTGTGTGTGTGTTTGTGTGTGTGTATACTATATATTGTAATATGGCAGTGTAATGTATTGTTGAACAATGATTGTAACTGTATAACATTGTTTCTGTTGACACTCTGTAGAAGTTCATTGTATTGTATTTGGACAACGATTAGTTGTCAGGAATGTATTACTATTTAATGAAAGCAAGTGATGAAGGTATTATATTTAGATGCTCTAAATATCTGTAAATTTCCGCAATAGCATGGGTGTCAAGCGCAGTAGAAACATGTGGATTATTCTGTGATTTTCTACTGACACTGGACTGGTCTGGCACTGTGTAGAAAGTGCTTGAAGCTAGTTAGACTATATAAGGAGAGCGGGCGCGTGCGTGTCATCTCACATTTCATCTGACATTTTATCTGACATTACACCAAGATAACTTTTCGTGTGAAGATCACTGATCACACCGGATTCCTGACCCAGGCGGAACCATTCATTCAGTAACAGCCAGGTGGCATTGTCTTCAACAAGACTGAGCGAGACCGCTTACGGTGGGACTCACACAGAACTTTCGGAACAAGGCCAACATTCGTTTTTTACCCTGGCCGGCATGTTCTCCTGATATGAACCCCATCGGACATTTATGGGTTCACCTTGACCGACAGATCAGAAGACAACCAGCGGCACCAGTCAACTGTGAAGAACTGGAACGATGTCTCCTTGAGGAATGGCAGCGGATTACTCTCAGCGTCATCCGTGCGTCGCCGTGTTAAGGCGTGCATTAATGCACAAGCCGGCACTCGGTATTTTGTTCAATCTCATTAAAATCAGATCTTAGTTCTCGCTACTGCTAAACAAAGATCATCCCATTACGGGTCACGTCAGACCGACCTTGCGCGAACTTTGACTGACCATTTACAGCACTAATTTCAAATTGGCGACTACGCTTCGAAACATATTTTGACAAATTCTCAATTACAAATTTGAAACCTGAACAAAAGAACATTCTGGAATGGCCAGTAGATGGTCTAGATTGTATGAATTCAGTCGTTAAACCCGTAACTATCGTTCGGAATACCCCGTGTTAAAATTTTCGAGGTTGTATGATTAGAAATCACATTCCGATCTGGTAAGCGACGCTCTGATTGGTCGGATGAAAGGTCGTTCTGACGCGACCCCTAATGGGATGTCTTTAGATCTTTGTTTAGCGGTAGCGAGAACTAAGGTCTGATTTTAATGAGATTGTATTTTGTTGGTTTTGAATGTGCTTTCAGAAATGTTTAAGTCACGTTGAACAAGTGTTATTGTGAAACTTGTCATTTTGGACGCCCATGTGTCTTTATGTCTCAGTCGTATATTTTTTCTTTGGATAACATGAGCAGTTTCGCACATTATGTTAAATGTGGCTGCTTGTGCTAGTCTGGACTATAGCCATTTTCATCGTACTAGATACCATAACGCAGTTAAACATGAATAAGCTACTCAGACACAGTGCACCGAATCCGAGCCGACCAGACCTTGTTTTAGCCCAATAATGCCGAGCGTCAGACAGGGTAACAACAAATACCATTTTGAACGGTTTTGGGTATGACGCGGCCGGAGATCGACCCCGGACCTTCCGCTCTCCGGGCGGACGCTCCACCAATAGACCCCGGAGGCGGTCTCTACTCTTTTGGGGGGACAAAGTGTAAACTCAGCATATGCTTCTATGTTTTAACCAAAACATAGGACTTGACGAACTATTTGCACTTACCTTACAAGTTGAATGTTAAGTGCGCCACTTTCCCCCCTAACATTCTGCTTCCACGGTTCCACGACATGCTTAAAAAAACCCATATACCGATATATGGTCTCTTAAAAAACATGGTTGCCTGTTTGGAAAATATTCAAATGAAAAGCCCAAGCAGCCCAAGTAAATCATCAAACCTTCTTCATGGTCATATTTAGGTGTCTTTTGTTAATGAATGACAATTAATACAATTTTGATAACTGTATCCACATTTTTATCTTGTCCACTAGACTGACATTTAGTCCCAGAAATAAAGTTATCTTATTTAAAAATTAAATCTACCCAAAAAATTGAATAAAATCTAAATGGGGCCAGGAACAATCCTCAATCCTAGAGGTGAGGCAATCTAGACTTGCCAAATCATTGTAGACTTGAGTTGGACTCCTTTTTAAAATTATTTACAGGCTTCCGAGAGATATGTGATTGTAGGACGTTTCAGTCAATTACTTCCGTGCAATTCTTTGATATCTGGTGTGGATGACGTGTTATTTTTTGCCATTTCAAATACTTTAAGAAACCGTTGGAAATGGTTCGTCGGATAATCAAGACTGGTTTTATGTTTACTTGTACGGGGTCGATGTTGCTGCTGGTGGACTGAAGTCCCCGAGTTTCATCATAAGCTCAGTAGCATGTATATATGCTGAGTCAGGAAAGAAATGTTTAGGCCGAAATATTAAAACTGCCCTCCCCTGTGTTGCAAAATGAATATATTTCTGAAACGTTTTTTCTTAGCAACAGAATCTCTGCAATTGTTCACAGCAGACGTAATTCAAAGTTAACGTTTTTAGTTTCAACAAAATCAGCAAATGCACTATGGTGTGCCTGGATTTCTGAGCCATCACTTGATTGTCTGGTTTGGTTATATGCCGGCGTCGCATGGCAGGAGCACTGCTGTGTAGTGTCAGGCAACAAGCTCTACATTTGTATGCATATTGTTTGAGTGTCAGGTGGTACCGATAGGGCAGGACTTACCCTTTTTGCAATTGCAGTGGACGACAATAACTTTTGACATAAAACAGTTACAAAACATGTCTTAAGATGATCGATTTCGATCTCTACATTTCACCATGAATAGGTCACTTTGTAAACAATAGTGAATGTGTTTCGTCAGAAAATTATTACAAGAAACGATATAAGAAAATTGATCACATATCGTTTATAAATGTGGGCGAGTCTGGAGGCGTCATAATGAACGTCATGCGAACGTGAGGCAACATTTGAGTGTTGGTCTGTATGACTGCCAGAATGGCTGCCTCTGCGCATTGTCCTTGAAAGAAAACATACTGGCGCCAATAGTTGTGCCATCTAGTCCATGCTGGTCCACGTTTTCTTCCAGACTATAACGCCGCAGGTATAACTTCCCCCCACCAGCATACTTTAGCATAACCAGAATGCAATGACTAGCCACAATGAATTAACATGATCGGTAGACGTGTACGCCGACGTCAAAGTCCTTCCAAAGCGTAGTTCGGAGTTGTCTAGATTCCCTCCAGTTGTCATTGGGAGTTTGATTCGGACCATACCACGCCGTATAAACGAATGTTTGATCAGTGAGTGAGTGAGTGAGTTGGGTTTAACGCCGCTTTTAACAGTATTCCAGTTATATCACGGCGTGTCAGCTTAATGTGGGAGGAAAGCCCGAAGTGATGCAGGTCTCAGACGTTTACCACTTCGGTGAAAGCCACGAGCACGGGTATGGTGCTGACAAACTTAGAAACATAATCGGGGCGAACCGGGATTCGAACCCACAATCATAGGTTTCTGGCGTGCCCAAGGGACGCAACTCTGCACAGCGAATCGCGGCGCCTCAGACGACTGGGCCACCCGTGCCACCGAATGTTTGATCAAACGTTCATTTTTAAAAACCGTCTTTCTTTTTCTTCTTTATTTATCTAGTATCTGCTCACATGCAGTTTATTTGTTCCCCGACCATTCGATTCATATGCATTCCAGGCATCATACTCAACTCCCTGGAAAGTATACAAACCCAATGATGACAATCACTGGATTGTCTGGTTTAAACTCGATTATTTACAGACCGCCGTCATATAGCTTGAATATTGCTGAGTGCGGCGTTAAACAGCAAACAAACAAACCAACATGTTATATATTTGGACTTTTTGGTATGTGTTTCATCAAACACATTTAACTGAGAAACACTCCTTCCTTGAGTATAGATGGGCGTCTTTTGGAAATTGTTCTCTTTATTGATGAACTGTTCAGTTACGTACCTAAACCAGTCTCTACCTTTCTAAGCATGGTTATTTGTTTTAAATGTTTGCACTGTAAACTATGGTATCTCCGTTTAATAGCGTAAATCTATTTGACTTGTACTCTTATGACTTATAACATATATTTTCTCTTCTTTCATAACACTCTTAATCAATAATCTTCACCCCGCATGTTGTGATCAGCCAATACTTAGGTGGAAACGTCCCTTGTTGTAGAAAGCTACACAAAACAAGTCTTTGAATCAGATCGATAAAAACAGAGCTACGCTGAAACCGTAAACTCTTGGAGCTCCTGTCTACAAGCTGGGACCTTGTCAATGTCCCATGTGTAATATTATGTTCATGTATGTGCACGAAGAACGCATTAACAATATCGGGAGCGCTTTCTGCAGTTTAACGTTTCATTCGTTGATGTTTACCTGTGTTCGAAGGGACACACATTTCCCGCATATCAACAGGAAAGGTACAATATACAAAATACCATATCTCCACCATTGAAGAAATATAATAGTAAAGACTAAAAAATGAGACATAATTTGTTATAATAATCGGTATAGAGCTTGAAGTAATACATGTACGAGCATGTTAATAGCCAACTGCTAACGTGCATTGTTTCATATATGAAATTCCTGTAAAATAATAAGTATACCCACACTAAAAATATTCTATCATTAATTTTTTTTATAACCAAAAATAATAACCAGATAAACACGGTTGTCGCAAAAGGCGATTAACGGGAGCGTGTGGTCAGGCTCGCTGACATGGTTGATTCATGTCATCTTTTCCCAATGGGCATGATGTCTATCACTGGATTGTCTGGTCCAGACTCTATAGTTTTAGTCAATGGTAGACAGCTGTTACGTATCATTTACAGTAATGTCCGATGCAATGTCCTCTTTGGACTTTACTATGTGTTCTCGTGGGGAACTATTGCAACTATTGGAGGGAAAGGGAAAGGAAGGGAAAGATTTGTTCAAGATGCTACTGTATTTTGTATGATGTGCTGTGATCTTGATAAACTCTCACTCTAGATCTCCAACACACTGTTGCAACTTGCAATCTGGTGAAGGGAAGTGATTAAACTTGTGATCAAATGTGAACGTGTCAACATAGCATAGCATTGTTTGAAGAAGCCAGCCCACCAGCGCTATGAAGTTAATTTGGTTATGTTAGCATTGATGGCACAGGTATCAGCATATATAAAACAAAAGCAATGTGATATGATCCTCTTGTTTTAGTACTGTAACACGAACATAGAAAACTATTCAAATACAGAGTATACCCATGATATCTTTCAAAGACATGTAAATATTTGAAATTTTCCAAATTTTGAAATATTTTTCTGCCCCAGAAAATGCTCATATTTCAAACCTTTGTAAATTTCGAAACTGGTCAGATATTTTACATCCTAGGGTAATCAAACGAAATGCATTTGAAACGTACTATGATCAGGTATTCACTGGGGTATCAACTTCATTTGTGGAATATTCTGCAAATCCGGTCACATCATTCATGACAATGCTCCTTGTGCATACAACTTTAAACGATGGTCATAAGTTTTAAAGTTGTAGCTTCATATAAAAGTTCATATCGGGAATCCTACGCAAATGCGGTCATTGTACGCATTTGATACAGTAACTGTATATGTGTTTGTTTCAAAGATGTAAATCTGGCTTGTGGTCCAGTGTATTGAACTACCGTGGCAGTACCGCCGCGATACTACACTGTGCTAATGCGGAAACGTCATGGCACAACCGCAGCAATGACGCTATCCTTCAGAACCGTACACCACAAGGAACAAGCAAAACTGAGGCGAGTGAATGTGAGCAGTTGTGTATCGCTGAAAGACATTGCGTTCACAATATACGTTCAAATATAAAATGTCAATGCAAGAGAATAGCAAGTCTAGATTTGCTGCCGAAGATTCCATACACCACAATCAGTCGATACCTAGGGCGCGTCGAAGTCACGAATCGCTTAGAGAAAGAAAATTAATCGTTCATCCCGGGGTCTCCAAAATTGTGAAGCGTTTGCGCACTCTTCCAAAAAAGCGGCGCAACTACCGCTTGGTTGCCTTGACGTAGAAGAACGTAATAGAATAGGCTCGACGACAAACAGATGTAATTTATGACTACTTTGAAGATGTGGGGCAGACTGAGGATGATAGGGTGTTAGCTACCTTTCTTCATTTCCTCGTTGATCCAGTCAAGAATTTCTTGTTCCGCTGTCAAAGTCAGCCGCCATTTTGGTTTGAGAACGAAGCGACCTCAGCCAGCGATTGTTTCGCTTGCAAGCGGCTGAAAGTTGCTGTACATCGCTTGCAAGCGATTCGCGCTTTGCAACGCACCCCTAATCGCATCAAGAAGCACTACGATGACGTAGGTACTCCTGTCGCCGTTGCCACATGGGCAATATCAAGTTTGAATAAACAGGAGAGAATACAACTTTACACTTATTATCTTCGTTGAAACAATTCAAAAGTGTTCTCCCATTAAGTTTATAAAGTTCTGGATTGAGGTTATTCAAATTGGCCAGGAAACTACGCGCCATGCCAAACAAGAAGACGTCATCGACCCACAAGAAGGGAACGAGACGCGTTGCCTTATACAACGCTGGAATTACAGATCCGGGCATTACAACAGCAAAGCCACTACAGTAGTCCACTGGGAAATAGTCGTAATGCCTGAATTGATATTTCTGTACACTCCATTTCCCACGTCTGTTGACTTTAACGGCGTCATGTTCATATAAAACCCGACAGAGGATACAGTTTGTTAAGGGTATATCATGATATATGTATGGGAAAAAGTTATCAAGATCCACGAAAACATCATCGTCGGTTTTGACGACGTATTTCACGTTCCTGCAGTTGTGGCTGATCCATTTTAATCCCATGACAGCTTTATATGTCAAGTTCCTATAGCTGTCCAGAAACTGACCTTGGATAATGTCTCCATACTGGTTGAATTCTTGGTTGATACGGTCCTGGAGTTTTGCATCGTACCTCGTTAATCCAAGGAGAAACAGTAGATGAATAGTGTAGTTTTTGTAATTCGAGCCTTTAAGAACAGTCCTAAAAACACCGCGGCGATCATGATTGCCTCCAGCACTGTGCACAACGAAGAGAAGATCCACTTGAGAAACACCTTTACATAACAGTTTATTTTCCAGAACTACGCTTAACAGCGCATCTGTGTCACCTCGCGTCAACCTATGTCGATTTACGTTTGTGTCGTTGATCTCCTGGTAATAAATCTTTTTCCAGTCGCGTTCTTCACGATATCTGTATGTGTCTGAGATTGTCTTGTTCTTAACTGTGTGCAATCCAAATATGTATATGACAATGGAGACGCAGGCTTGGATCAGTACCAAGCAGATGAACACACTTTTTGTTCCAACATTCATGCTGATTTATTCGTCACAACATGAAACAAGTCTAGCGCTAAACAGATCTGAATCTCCGCCAGAAGAACAATACCAAAGCTTTATTTTCCTCCTGATCCGGTTCCATGAGCGTACCGTCTGTCCATGGCGGAGTTTTGGGCTGGAACATGCAGTGAAAGAAAACGGGTTAGTATCAACGTCATTTGTCGCGCTGTGTTCCTGTCTTTCAGTGGTGGGGGTAGTCTAGTGGTTAAAACGTTCGCTCGTCACGCCAAAGACCCGGGTACGATTTCCCACATTGGTACAATGTGTGAAGCCCATTTCTGGTGTCCCCCGCCGTGTTATTGCTGGAATATTGCTAAAACCTGCGTTTTACCATTGCTTGAAATATACCAGTGTCCATCATCTCGATCTAATTTGTAAAAGCAAAATGATTGGACAATTTGTGCGTACTTCATTATGTTAAGTTTGACAGGCATGTCCATATAGATATGAAAGTCTTACCTATCTCTGACGATGTCGACCACAGCAGCCTTCAACATAACTCAAATAACACTCAAGCTGTGGTTCGTCTGATAATCAATGTTCAGTTGTAGCTTGGTATCGTCATCATTGTCAGCGGAATGGCAAGTGGGCGGAGCGAAAGTCGGCTATTCTTCACAGTATGAGAATACTATTATAATGTTCTCATGAAAAGTCACTGGTTGTTGATGCGACATCTGGTCAAACATTGACAGCAAGATTCGTTATCTGATTCTATGTATTGAGTGTTGCTTGTGTACGAGGGCCATTCAATATATAACCAGCCTAAGCTATTTATCAGATCTTAACGGTTGCATGCTTGTCACGTGCTGTGCACCAATGTATGTCATGTGCATAGACAAAGTTTCACTGAGGAAATTGTATTTGAAGTCACACACGTGATCTATAAAGATGGCAAGGGTAGATGCTGCCAAATTTTCGTCAAAGGTTGAATACAGGGCTGTTATTAGGTACCTCTACTTAAAAGGGAAACCGGGAAAGGAGATACATGATAAATTGTCAGATGTTTATGGTGACAGTGCACCTTCGTATGCACAGGTCAAATTCTGGGTTGCAGAATTTAAGAGGGGTCGGGTGAACTTGGAAGATGAGCCACGCCCTGGCAGGCCTGTAGAGGTGACCAATGGCCAAACCAGTGAAGCTGTGAGACAACTTGTTGTCAAAGACAGGCGAATGAAGGTGTCAGAAATGGCCAAGGCCTGGCTTCGTCATTGTTAGTCTACAATAACAAGTGTTTGATTCTTGAGACAGAAGAAAGACATACTACTGTCAAAAGTAAAGGAGGAAATGCATTGACAGGCATAAAAAATGTTCATTTTTAACATTTAGACGTGTAATTGATTTTCTTAAAGTAAAGTAATTTTTGTTGTTGACACATTTAGATATTATTTTTTTTCAAATGACAATGATAAACTTTCTCATTCAGGATTAAACTTCTTCTTTCAGAGTCAGTGATTTAAATATTAAGGATCCGAGTTAGAATTGTTCTTCAGCAACCCATGCTTGTCGAAAGAGGCAACTGTCGGGATCGGGTGGTCAAGCTCGCTGACTTGGTTGATGAATGTCATCGTAATCACGTTGCGTAGATCTATGCTCGTGATGTCAATCACTGGATTGACTGGTCCAGACTTGATTATGTACAGAACGCGGTCATATATTGCTGCGTGCGGCGTTAAACAACAAACAACAACGTAACGTTAGCGACTCTGGCTGTATCGGATATGTATCGGTTAGGTGTCCAACGTAGAAAACGACCACTCGAATCATTATGGCCGGCTGAAACAAACATTTGAAAATTTGGAACGTATACTTCTTTTCACAACGCCCAGAACGTGAGTCTTAATAAAGACTTCGTGAGAAAAACTCGAACAAGGGGTCTGCTATAAATACCGTATTCGACATAATAAGCGCCAAGGGCGCTCTCAAAATTAGAAATAGGGGGCTCTTATTAGAATATTATTTTGTTGAAAAACAACAGAGTTGAAAGATCGTAAATTTCGTGGGTTTTGCTGACAGCCTGAAATCTTTATAAACGACAGATATATTTTTCCAGAATTTAATTTACCATGATTAAGGATGCATAAAACACACATATTATTCACTCAAAGAAGTAGCAATAGAAGCCATGGAGGAGTACAATGTTGGCGTGAACTCCCCCAACCCCCCCCGCCCCCCCCCCCCCCCCCCCCAATTGTATCATGCAGAGTGCCATCCGATCTGCAGTCATGTTTGTCCTCAGAATCGACCACTCATTTCAACATTGGTTATGTACCTGTACTCCTTTAGAATAAATATTACCCAAAGCCATGTTAAGCTTCGATGTCAAAATAGTCACAACGACCCTTTAATATCATAATGATCATTTGCAAAAGCATTATATTAATTATTTTGTGTAAAGACAACTCACATATCTCAAAGTCTATACCTAAAGCCACAGAAAGTAGGCCCGTATTCGTCAATAGTGATTTCGCACACATGGATTTCAAAGACCTGATTGATTTGTTCGGCCATTTTTGTAGTCGATTAGAAACAGGACCGGTGTCGGAGGCCCAACTCAATCACCGGCTCAAACCACTCTAAAGTGATTTGGGCCTAGGCTGAGATCAATCTAGAGTGACTTGGACCTAGGCTGAGATCACCCGAGAGTGATTTGGGCCAAGGCTGAGATCACTCTCGACTAATTTTGGACCAAGGCTGAGATAATTCTACACTGACTTGGACACAGGCTGAGATCATTCTAGAGTGACTTGGGCCTAGGCTGAGATCACTCTCGACTGACTTGGACCTAGGCTATGATCACTCTAGAGTGACTTGGACCTGGGCTGAGATGACTTTTGAGTGACTTGGATCTAGGCTGAGATCACCCTCGACTGACATGGATCAAGGCTGAGATCACTCTCGACTGATTTGGATGTAGGCTTAGATCACGCTACACTGACTTGGACCCAGGCTGAGATCACTCAAGAGTGACTTCGGCCTAGGCTCAGATCATTCGAGAGTGATTTGGGCCTAGGCTGTGATCATGATCACTCTCGACTGACATGGATGTCATTCTTGGATGACTTGAACCTAGACTGAGATCACCCCAGAGTGACTTCGGCCTAGGCTTAGATCACTCTTGGATGACTTGGACCTGGGCTGGGATCACTCTCTACTGTCATGGGTCTATGCTGAGATCACTCTGGAGTGCCTTGGGTCAAGGCTGCGATCACTCTAGGATGACTTTGACCTAGGCTGAGATCACTCTTGGATGACTTGGACCTAGGCTGAGATCACTCTTGGCTGGCTTGGACCTAGGCTGAGATCAGTCTCAAGTGACTTGGACCTAGGCTGAGATCAGTCTCAAGTCACTTGGGCCTAGGACGAGATCACTCTCGACTGACTTTGACCAAGACTGAGATCAGACCCGACCGGTTGGGATCACTCTAGAGTGTATTGAGTCAAGGCTGAGAGCACTCCCCTAATGGTCATGGCACACCACCCTCGTAGGCCAAATTGACTCCCCTCACTATACTCTAAAAAAAAGGGATACTCGGAAATAACGTAAACTTTCCAAAATTGTAAGATATATTAGTTTCTCGTGATAGTTGCATGGCAATAATGAAGGAATTGGGAACACTTAACAACCGGTAGGGAGGTATGACAGTAGATGTTATGACCACCAACGATCCTGAAGGACGACAGGTGTACGATTGGAAATGTCAAAGTTGACGTTTTTGAATCAGTCGTGCGTAATACCACCAACATTCATCCACTCGAAGAGGCATGCTGCGAATGAGTCTTCCAAAGGTGATTTGAGGGAGTCTGTCTTTCTCCTTTTTGTCATGCGAATTCAAGTTGACGTTGACTTGACGTTCATTTCGACGTCGCCAGACATGACCATGCCTATCAAGGAAGTGCAAAGTGAATCGGGACTCATTTGAAAACATAAAACATGAGACCAGCGACGATTACCCCAGTTTCGACGTTGTACACCATTGATGTCTTTTGGTAATATAATCGTCGTGTAAGGGGCGGCAAAACACGTTGCCGTCTAGCATGGAGATGAGCTGAATGTAGACGATTTCTAATCGTCGGACCCGTTACTCGTACTCCAAAAGCCTGCAGCAAATTTGATTCGTCTTTGAGCTCGATTTCGGATCAATCCATCCTGCAATCTTGTCGTTGACTGGTACGTCGTGAATGGGGGTTGGGTTTGTTGGTACCTATTCCATGGTCTGCTAATCACAGACTGTAAAACATTGAACGTACTGGCAACTGCACGCTGCGTGAATGAAAACAGGTAACTGTTAACCGTATGATAAACACGATCAGTAAGATTGACACAAATAATGTTCCACAGAAATTAATCGTCCTTTCTTGAAAGTGTGGGGGCGGTCGGGTTTAACGAGTGGTTAAAGCGTTCGCTTGTCACACGCCGAAGACCCGGGTCGATTCCCGACATGGGTACAATGTGTGAAGCCCATTTCTGGTGTCTCCCCCCCCCCCCCCCCCCCCCCCCCGTGATATTGCTGGAATATTGCTAAAAGCGGCGTAAAACCATACTCAATCACTCACTCACTCTTGAAAGTGTGGTGTGGTGCTACTACGTGAGTGTGTTTAGTGTCAGGTTTTACAGACATAAACCTTCTAACAAACATGTAGGATGTTTGTCGTCAACACATCTTTGTTCCAATATTTGTTGTTAACACTTATGTTTACCTATCGTCTACTTTTTTAAAGAGAATATTTCAAATGTCCATGTTCGGTTGTATGTTCTAAAATGCCTGAATGTATAAATTTATTGGTAACGTATGTAGTTGGTGTTGTGAGTTGCGCGTACTGCTTGATGACACATGAATAAAAAATACCTCGATTAATTCGGACTGATGAAACCTTTTTCATAATGATTCATAAACACATGCTTATGATACTGTCAGAATTGAACAAAGGACTGTGTATGCAGCAGAGATTTCTTATGATTATGAAAAATGTTTTGTTTATATCTACGAAATTGTATAACAACATGATGAATCAGTTATAATTTTTGGTGTGTTTTTACTATTTATAGATTACTTTTTTAATATTTTATTTCATCGTGGAAATGATTTCATGATCTTTGGTAACCTTCCCAGCAAGTGTGTAATTGTTGGGTTGATAATAGTCGGTATTACTTCAAGTTCTCTTCAAACAAACACAGGCAAACTTTAATAAATGAAATAACTCTGTGTGCATAATTGGGTTCATAAATGTGTACTTCGTGTGCTGAAACAGTTCCAGATATCAATACTCTTTGTTTAGCCGTCCAACATGTACATGCATATTACACTTCGGATATTGACAAGGTCCCAGCTTGCAGAGTGGTGAGTTGGGTTTAACGCCGCTTTTAACATAATTCCAGTTATATCGTGGCGTGTCAGCTTAATGTGGGAGGAAAGCCCAGAGTGATGCAGGTCTCAGACGTTTACCACTTCGGTGAAACCCACGAGCACGGGTATGGTGCTGACAAACCTAGAAACATAATTTGGGCGAACCAGGATTCGAACCCACAATCATAGTGTTCTGGCGTGTCCAAGGGACGCAACTCTGCACAGCGAATCGCGGCGCCCAACCGAGCCCCCTCCAGCCTGCAGACAAGAATTCTAAGAGCTTACGGTTTTGGCATAACTTTCTATATTCAGCTGAGGCAAAGGTTTACCTTATAAGCGAACACCTGGCGGCATCAGTGATTTTCAGTGATCCGTTCATATAATGGCTATTCGTCTACCCCAAAGCAATCTGCTTCGTGAACAATCAGGTAAGAAGACGGTCGAGCCTTGAGTGAGTGATTTGGGCCTAGTGGTGGCGAGTGATTTGAGACTAGGGTAAAAGCACTCTCGAGTGAAGGGATTGATTTGAGCCTGATGCACAGGCGCACACGAGGTGATTCAGTCTGTCTCTTGCTTGTTTTGTTTTTGTTTGTTTGTTGTTTAACGCCGCACTCAGCAATATTCCAGCTATATGACGGCGGTCTGTAGATAATCGAGTCTGGACCAGACAATTCAGTGATTAATATGATGAGCATCGATCAACGCAATTGGGATCGATGACATGCATCAACCAAGTCAGCGAGCCTGACCACCCGATCCCGTTAGTCGCCTTTTACGACAAGCATAGCCAACTTTTTACGGCAAGCATGAGTTGCTGAAGACCTATTCTACCCCGGAAGCTTCACGAGTCCTCTTGCTCGTATGTGAATGATGCGACAAAATATTGTGCATTATTTTTTGCAAACATTTTCACAAATTAAGTTCCAAAAACGGTAGCATAAACCGTTGGTGCCCTTGTACTCAGACAAACAACAATGATTTATTTACACCCTGCACATTAACGAAGAGTTAATCCTTCCAAGCTGGTCAACTGTCAAGTCAACATGTGGCAATACCACACCGGTTGGCAATGAGCATACTTGAACGAATCTTTCGGGACGTCTAGATCGATCTCGGAAACAAATTTCTCTTATTTCAACAACCTCAGAAATTTTGAAGTGTCCAGTTGTACTGTCATCAGTTGTGTTATCTCAGTTGTGATAACAGCTGAAAAAAAATATATGTGTGCACATGATCGATAATAAGGATGTTGCATTTAAGAATCATGTGGAGAAGTATTTCTGTATGATTTGCATGCCACAATGATATTTGTCAACATATGAAACGTAGTCAAATTTTAGTCGCGCATATAATTAAAGTTATGCTTTTTGAAACAATACAAAAGACATTATTTACGTATTAAGACTATTTTGTAGATATAATAAAGGAGACTGATATATGTTACAGTCAATGTGAAAAACGATTTTCTCAGGCAATTTTCAAAACACCTGCATATTTCAGGATTTTTAACTCTGTCAATTTATTCTATTATGAGGACGAATCTTGAACATTTTGATCTTTAATTCAATCACCCAGTGACTGAAAATGATAGGATTTACAGAGAACAAAAGTCGATATATATTTTGTATTGTTTGGCTTCTACTTCTATCAAAATTCATCTACTGTGATGTTTTGTAAACCTTTTTGAACTTCTCAATAATTTTGAGTCAATCTGTCAAATAAATAGACCGATTTGTCAGTCAATTTGTAATATGACTAAAATATTTATGCATTTTATAATGTGCCTACGTGAATCACATTTACACTTTAACTGTGACGTGGTGAAGGATTAAACAGTGGGGATGAAGAGGTCTTTCACAAGATGCTTTTCAAGATAATATTGTTTTATTTAAAGAAAAATCAATTCGGGTTGTTTTCAGTAATATAACGAGCGAACAAACATAAGAACTGCTTAATTTGGCATTTATACAATAAAAAATCATCAACTGAAAAATCATGATAACAAGATTACAGTAAGCATCAGTTGTGAAAATTGGAAATAATGTACATTCTTGTATAACATGTTTAGCATCTTCAAATGGATCACCACATGGACAAGACAGGTCGGTGGAGATGCCTGTGATATCACCGTACCTTATGCTATAATTGCATGTTGTCTGTTAAGATAATTACAATATACCAAAAAATATTTTGGCCCACTAATGATACCAGGTTATACGCGACATGAATACACCTGAACAAATTGTAAGAAACTGGATAAAGGCAATCAATATCATAAACGTTCATTTTATTTTTAAAGTGTTCAGTTTGTGAATGTTTAAGGAGATGAAAACGTAGATTCTTACAGGTGAAAAATTCATTTAGATGTACATCTTCTGGATGTTCCAACAGCAGCAAGACTACTTATAAAACACTGAAGCAGGTGACAACTTGCGGTACAATATGAAATAAACATATATCCGAGGGAGACGTTGGTGCTCTACCGGATAC
The DNA here is from genome assembly GCF_023055435.1 of Haliotis rufescens. Classification (NCBI taxonomy): domain Eukaryota; kingdom Metazoa; phylum Mollusca; class Gastropoda; order Lepetellida; family Haliotidae; genus Haliotis; species Haliotis rufescens. Next base: position 785,555 of record NW_025964212.1, on the reverse strand, counting down.
TTCTGCTTTTGACAACACAAGTCCGTTTGTGGGTCCACAAAGTTTATTCTATGATAGTATGCTGCTACATCATGTCCATGCAGTTAGCCTCTCGGAGGTGGAAGAGGTCCAACCTTTCTAGCCGCTGTCCCAGGGTCAAAGTCTCGACTATCTTTAACCCTCCCTGTCAGACTGCCATGTATCGTTTAACGTTACATATATGGTCAGCCTGCAGTAATTCGCACCTCATCCACAATATTAAGCTTCAGTGGCCAACCGGCCATTCTCAAGCGTTAATCACAAGCTGCTGACCCACACATGACCTTGTGCTGCTGGCCATGGTAATGATAGCCCAGCTGCTGTTATAATTTGTATTGGGAGCACTCTCAATTAAATCAATCAATCTTAAATAGATATATTTCACTTACTTAACTGAGGGAATATATAAAACATATATAATACTTTCAAACCTGTATAAAACTGATCACTTATAATTTTCTCATTCCGTTACACTTAAGCACCGCTTAGAATTCACTGAGTTAAATCATTTTATGAGCATACATTCCTAACACTTGGCATATAAATACATAGTTGCTCATGCCAATATTATTTTCCACAGGAAATGTTGCCTATGGGCATAAGATCCAAAAAATCCACACCTTATTCCAATCATGAGGGCACTCATGGAAATGTGCTATTTCATGCAGTGTAGAGTTTCTGGGATGTAATAGACAATGTTGAAAGTAATATTTACAGGCAGCAAAATCGCAGGTGGCATTCCTAAATGAATTGACTTTCTCTTCAATATTAAGAATAGGAAGTTCAATCTTAATGGAATACTAAAATCTAAACCCATTGCAATGCTACATTTACAGCAAAATATTAGTTTCTGAGATTCTGAAGATGTGAAAACGAGGACTTAAATTATTATTTTCCACAATTGAAAAGCAAAACGTCACATGTTCTTTAGACAATTCGCTCTCCCCTATTACAACCCCACAACGACGGTAACTATTCGGCATTACGAGGCACTACCTCTTCGATAATGCCAGTGAATGAGTGAATGTTGTCGAGCGCCGCAGTCACCAATATCCCAGTTATATCATGCGGCATGATCTGACGTACCTGTAGCCGAAATTATGAATAGATTTAACGCTTTTAGTGCGAGTGAACATATGCTGACTTTAATAAAATAAAATTATTAATAAAATTATTACTAACATGTATCAAAAGGTATGGCATATTATGATCACAAGAGATTCTTTGTCTGATTTTTAAGAAAGTTACGCCGAAACCGTTCAAGCTCCAAAAAATCATCGATATTTGTGCTGAATATGATATCACAGGGTTTGGTATATTTAAAACACCCTAAAGTCTTGGAGCCGTTTGTTTGGAAATACATGCTAGTTGGAATGTATGTTATGGGAACATAGCGTAGAAAGCTACGCGAAGTTCCATATATAAAAATATCATCGATCCAGAAGAAGGGTGCCATTAAAGAAGCCTTGTATAAGATCGGTACCATATCACCTTTAAATACAACTGCATACCCATTGCAGTATTTTACGGGGTAGCATGAGTAGTGTCTGTAAGTATATTCATCCAACATCCATTGTCCTTGTCTCTCAACACTTGTGCAACTTTTACCGATACATACAACAGCATGTCGTTCTTCAAATTTTGGATATAATGTGTAGAAGAAGTTGTGCATGTCTACATACACGTCATCGTCCATTTTGATGACGTAGGTCACATTTTTACAATGTCGACTGATCCATTTGAAGCCGAACACAGCTTTGTAGGTAAGGTTTCTGTAAGTGTCGAGGAACCTGCCCTGGAGAATATCCCCATGTTGCTTTGTCTCTTCTCTGATGTCGCCTTGAGTGCGTCTCACAAATGTCACCGGCCATCCAATCAGAAACAGGATCCGTATCGTGTACTTCCTGTTGATGACGTCACTTGTCAACATATCTCTGATCACATCTCGCCTCTTCCGGTTTGAAGGCGTCGTGTGGACGACAAACAGTGCGTGAACCCTTGCACTTGATGTACAGAGATCACGATTTTGGCGAACAATTTTGAAATTTGGGTCGGCTGATTGTCTTGAGGTTTTGTATTTGTTTGTAGAATACGAGCGACGAGGACGGGTCAGTTCTTCAAACCATGATCGTGTATGTATTCCATCCACCAAGTCGACAGTGGAACTAAAATATTTTACAGCAAACTGAATTAAGATGAGTGTTATAACAGCTTGTATCAGCGTAAGGAGTAGCAAGTATCCTCTGTACTTGGAGACCATGATGTTAGTCTTAAAGAGGCTATCCGGCATCATTAAACACTTGCAATGTTTACAATTGACGGCTTCAACTATTCATTTATGAGCCCCAAGCTTCATTTGTAGTCATGATGTTAATAATTTTGCATTGACATGGAACAGACTTTCCTTCTATCGAAGTTCTCTAATGATATATGTTTCCACCATGCACCACTCGCTTTACTTGTGTTCGCTGCAACTCTTCCATCTCAGTTCACCTGAAAAGAGAACAGTTAAGTGAATTTGTGTATGTGTACACACTTTCATAATTGACCGTTTGTTCTTTAACGCCACGGACCGCCTCCGGGGTCAAATGGATAGAGCGTCTGCCCAGAGAGCGGAAGGTCGTGGGTTCGATCACCGTCCGCGTCATACCAAAAGTTGTTAAAGAATGGTATTTGTTGTTACCCTGCCTGTCGTTCGGCATGAAGGGGCTAAAACAAGGACTGGTTGGCCCGGAGTCAGTGTATTGTGTCTGGGTGGGGAATTGATGTTAATCTGCGGCATGGTATCTCAGTGAGCAAGCGCTATAAATCGGCATTAGTCCCGACTAGTACAAGCAGCTACATACAAGCACATGCACGTAGCTACATAATCTTGAACTCAGCGTTATACCCCATTTCACCTAACATCTGTGACGCAACACTTAACAATAGGCGAGCTCTTGAAGTAGCTTGTAGGGAAGCTCCACGGATGTACTAGAAAGCCTCAGTACCGTAGTAGTTTAAAGATCTAGGTATTCTCGTCTTGACATTCGAAAGTGTATGCAAATGAATCTAGACGTTGGCTTGATCATGACGCCGCAAGGTTTTGCTATTTTACCCATGGATACATCTGAGGTTTCTGACAGTTATAATCATGGGTCTCGTTCATAACGAAGCATCATATGTGCATTGTACAGTCGCTGATATATCGATCAGGAAGTTTCAAATTATAAACAACTCTACAATAAAGCCACGATAACCACACAACCATCGACATGCTCTTCAACCAGCCGCAGCTGTGACGGAGGTTCTGAGCGTCTGGAACACGAGCAAGGCACAACCGCCTGAAAACATACACCTGTGGCAACACAGGCGTCATAGAATGCGTGTTTGTGTTGGTTCTTGTGTATGGATGTTTGGCGCCAATTGAAAGTATGTGCCGAAAGTAGTTGACTCGGTTCGACCAAAACCTTGATTTTTCTCTCATTTGTTTATACATCCACGCGGTTCGTTTACTTTAGATCTAGAGATGGCGGCATTGGGTTTATTATTAACGTCAATAGATGTCTAAGTAAATACAGAAAGAAATTGTTACTTATATTATCGATCATGGAATTTCAACAGTTGAAAACCCCTGGTTTACTAGGTTTGAAATGAACAATCAAATTTGAACAATTTTTATATAGCAAATCAGAACCAGATTCCTATCTACAGTACAATATAAGAAGTTATTTGTAAATTAAGATCGTTGTGTGTTAACGAGGACAGCGATCTGACTCGGATGAGACACTGAGTTGGGTTACACACTCACCCTTTCGACAACGTTTCCGTCCTCTTGAGAGGAAAACACCAAGGGCATTGAAATGAGTCATGTTTTGAGTGAGTATGGTTTAACGTAACCTTTAGCAATAATCCTGCATTTACACGACCGAGGACACCTGAAATGGGTTTCAAGGAATCAAGGCATCAGGGCAGGGTCTATCACCACTTGGCTTCCCTACGCTCCAGCATGTTTGGAATCCAACGAGATTGGGTATGGTGCTGACAATCCAAAGAATATGATCGGAAACAAATCTGAGATTCGAACCCTCATGCAACATGAGAACATATCTGAACATATATTTGTTTGTTGTTTAACGATTCACTCATTTGAGCACATTTGAGCACTTTGACGGCAACCTGTAAATAATAGTCTGTATCAGACGACGATTGATATTAGGAGCAACGACTTATGTCGTCGGGCTCCTAACGGAATCAAACATACTAACAAGTCACCAAGCCTGATCACCAGCTCAGTTAAAGCTTTAGTAAACTCAACATAGGAACTTTGCATATTTTAATACTTTAGGGCATACTTAATAAAAAATGATTGATCAAAATCAAATTTGAAAAACGGAAATACAGTAAAACAAACGATAAAACATTACAGGTGATATCGTCCCCCAAACAACAACAACAACAACAACAACAACAACAACAACAACAACGCTACTGGGTCTGAGGCGGGTAGCCTTTGGCGAGGTTAATTGTGACTTTGAATGGGTAATTGAATAGTAAATATGCATTTGTTCCAAGGTGTGTAGCTATCTTTTTATTTAACTTGTAGTGTGTTGTATACATGTTGAGTCAATTGATGAAAAATACCAATTAATATTTTACAGACGCTTTGAATTTTTACTATATGTGAGAGGGCGACATATTTTCTTGCAAAGATCATTCCTGAAGGTATTGTACGAGGCTTCAGCAACCGTTGAAGATGGTGATGGTGTTATATATCAAGGGCGACGATCGTTAAAAAACAAATAAGTGAGTGAGTGAGTTAGGTTTAACGCCGCTTTTAACAGTATTCGAGTTATATCACGGCGTGTCAGCTTAATGTGGGAGGAAAGCCCGAAGTGATGCAGGTCTCAGACGTTTACCCTTTCGGATTAAACCAACGAGCACGGGTATGGTGCTGACAAACCTAGAAACATAATCGGGGCGAATCGGGATTCGAACCAACAATCATAGGTTTCTGGAGTGCCAAGAGAAGCAACCCTGCACAGCGAATCGCGGCGCCTTAGACGAGTGGGCCACCCGTGCCCCCTGAAAAAAATACGGGTGGACTTTCCTGAAATATTGTACAATCGTTTCCTTTAAGGTAGAAAACAATACATGTGACATGTAAATGATGTGATGATGTGTAACACGTTCAGACAGTGTGATATAGTATGTATTGTTGTCGTGTAAATAATGTGAAGTGCAGCACGTTTTCACAGTGTGATATATGATGTATTGTTGTCGTGTAAATAATGTGAAATGCAGCACGTTTTCACAGTGTGATATATGATGTATTGTTGTCGTGTAAATAATGTGAAGTGCAACACGTTTTCACAGTGTGATATATGATGTATTGTTGTCGTCTAAATGATGTGAAATGCAGCATAATTGCAACAGTGTGATATATTATGTATTGTTATAATGTAAATGATGTGAAGTGTGACATACAATGTATTGGTGTCATGTAATTAATGGGAAGTGTGAGATATAATGTATTGTTGTCATGTAAATACTGGAAAGTGCAACACGTTTTCACAGTGTGAAGTATTATGTAGTGTAGTGTTATGTAGCGGCACTTAAATATTTGTTTCACTTTAGATCTCTTACTCCCCTTTACTCCTAAGTTGACCTATTTGTGTGCTGACACCACACAGAGAGCAAAAGCTGTTTAATATAATGAAACGGTGTATGCAAATAAAGCAAGTGTCCCTTGCTGAGTATTCTTTATTTATGTTTCCAAGGCTACATGATTTATGTGGAAATTAGCTTATAGTTCATTCCTGGATCATACCCATCTTCCCGAGGCAAGAGAGTTAACTGACTTCAAAAGTCCAGTTTCCACCCATGCCGAAATAGGCTGGAATGACTGGGCTCGATCGTAGCGCCACCAGTGGCTATTACCAGTTATGTACCCTCTAAGCCTCTCCTATGGATCAATCAGATTCAACCTTTCGTCTCAGTTGCGTTTGCTTCACACAAAATGGTGACGCCCAGTCAGGACGATCTGATCGATAATCAAGATCTATAGTGTGATAAAACGAATCTTACATCGCGAAATGCATCAAATCACGTGAGAACCTTGATAAAAAAACATGAAAAGATTTGGAAATTATCTGCTGATAACGAGTTGACGGTGCACATGCTTTGCAAATCCTGCAATCGACCGAAGTCTGCACGAACCGGATTTTCGGTGTGCGATTTTGATTGGACTATGTATAGACTCGTTAGTCCAGCCAAAATGTAACTCCATAATACCAGCCTAGTTCTGCAAGGGTGGAAACTGGACCTTTATAGTCAGTCAACTCACTTGCCTCGGGAAGATGGATCATACCTCACAAGCTGTGCATTAAAATGAAATATATATAGTTTGCGTTACCAGGCATTAAGCAACAGGTTGGACACATGTTCAAATGTTCATTTACAGAGCTTAATTGCAAAATAATATTCTTGATATTTAAATCTTGTGTTTGCAAGGCAAAATCTGGACTATCAGGCAACTACTTAACTGTGCCTTTTGATTTACCGGAATTTATAATTTTCGTGTTTTTTTCCCTTCTGTGGAGGAAATTTTACAGTTTTGTGTCCAGGGCCAAACGTTCAGAACCGTGTAAGATAATTTGTTCCATATTTTAACATTGTGAGAACTATAAACTTGAGTAGGTTTTATTTTAAATTTTCTGTTAACCAAAGACAATTGTCATGTGGCACTTAAGACCAATGCTAAAGTTTGTCCCTTCGTTTCTAAGCTCTCTTTTCCCCCCAGGAGAAGTAATTTAAATCTTAATTACATAGCCGGCGCTTACTAGAGATCCGGCGTTTATTGTGCTGTACGCTGCTTCGGAGCCGGCGTTTATTGGAAGCCTGAGCCTATAAAAAAAACAACCTTCGGTTATAAGAGGAAATACGGTACATGAAACAAGTAAGGTACTTGTATCTGTCTTGGAAAGTTTAACCAATTCACTTCACCTTCACTGGAGAGAGTGAGTTATATCACGGCGTGTCAGCGAAGTGATGCAGGCTTTTGACGTTTACCACTTCGGTGAAACCCTTAAGCACGTGTAAGCTGCTGCCAAACCTAAAAACATAATTGCGGGCAAACCGGGATTCGAACCCTTGAACCTACAATCATAGGTTTCTGGCTTGTCCAAGGGATGCAACTCCGCGGCGCCTTAGACGACTGCGCCACCTGGGCGTCCACGAGTGTTATGAACCTGCTGAAGCATACAGTGTTGTCCTCAATGAAGGGACTGTTTTAGTTTGGTTGCAGTTTCCAAACATTCTTCTTATTAACCTCAGACCACCTCCGTGGTGTAGTAGTAGAGCGTCCGCCCGGAGAGCAGAAGGTCCGGCATGAAGGGGCTAAAACAAGGACTGGTCGGAGTCAGTCTGTGTCTGAGAGGATATTCATGTTAAAGTGCAGCAGGGTATCTCAGTGGGCGAGCACAAAAATCAGCATCAGTCCGGACTAGTACAAGCAGTCTCTCGCTCTCTGTCTCTCTCTCACCCCCCCTCTCTCTCTACCCCCCCCCCTCTCTCTCTCAAACACACGTGAATGCACGCCGCAATACAAGTGCAATAATCTTAGACGCGACGTTAAACCCCAATTCACCTCAGCTTTTTTTAACATCATAATTATACTGATGCCTATGTCCGGATGTACTACTACTACTACTACTACTACTACTACTACTACTACTACTACTTCCATGTCACCCATATATGTATAGGGGCGGTCGGGTAGCCCTGTGGTTTAAGCGTTCGCTCGTCACGCCGAAGACCCGGGTTCGATTCCCGACATGGGTACAATGTGTGAAGCCCATTTCTGGTGTCCCCCGCCGTGATATTGCTGGAATATTGCTAAAAGCGGCGTAAAACCCTACTCCCTCCCCACCCATATATAACGTGTCAGATTTCAGTGAATGTTCATAACACTACATTATAAGCCCGGTCAATGGATCAGAGTGCACTCGATATTCATTCTCAACTCCCTGGGGAATATATAACCCATATATAAACTTTCTATCGGCGATAGAAAGTTAAAGTCTCATCCTACCGGGTACCCATTTACTAATGGGTGAATCGACGCCAGTTGTAACATGTGTTTCAGCGTGGGATTCAAACGGGGGCACGGGTGGCCCAGTCGTCTAAGGCGCCGCGATTCGCTGTGCAGAGTTGCGTCCCTTGGGCACGCCAGAAACCTATGATTGTGGGTTCGAATCCCGGTTCGCCCCAATTATGTTTCTAGGTTGGCAGCACCATACCCGTGCTCGTGTGTTTCGCCGACGCGGTAAACGTCTGAGACCTGCATCACTTCGGGCTTCCCTCCCACATTAAGCTGACTCTCTCACTTGGGAGTCAAGCTGACGAACACGGTCACCCGTCCAACATTGCTTAACATGTGACGAGCGCTTTACACCGGTTCACGTGTTACTATCTAATTGCGTACATGTTAATGTGCTCCTTCTGTCGATCAATGCTTCATCATAAAACAGAATATGCCAATAATGTATATGCGTGTGTATTGAATCTAAAATATAATATATACATCATAACGTCAGCGACCATGGCCCGTGTTTGAATGGATCTTTAGTTACCCATACTTGTCATGAGAGGCGACTAATGGCAGGCCTACCAAGGAAAGCCAGCAGTTCAATGGAACAGTAAAGTAAATCATGTACACGCAATCGGTTTGTTGCGGTCTCAGTTGAAAATGTGGCGGGTTTTATCATTACCAAGCAAACTATATGGGTACTGTGTCTTGTGTGTAATTTGTGTGGCTATTTCTTTGCAGAGTGCGTACATATTCCTTACTTTGCTCTCTGCTGGTTTTCTTTGGTAGACCAAAAGCCTTCTTGGTTGAAACATGTCATCGTATCCCAACTGCGTAGATCGATGCTCATGCCCTCAAACACGGGATTATCTGGTCCAGATTCGATTATTTACTGACCGCGGGCATAGAGATGGAATATTGCTGAGTGAGGCGCTAAACAACAAACATCAACGTTAGCGGCTCTGCGTGTAGAAGATAAGTATTGATTCTCTGTCCAACAGTCACACAGTAAAACACTCGAATCATTATGGCCGGCTGTATTTGGCAAATTTGGAATGCATACTTCTTGTCACACCGCCAACAACGTGCGTCATAATTAATAAAGACTTCGTCAGAAGAAACTCGATCATTTGGGCATGCTTTAAATAGATCATAAAGAGCATAACCATTTAGGGGCCAGCTATTTGATATACGCGGGGCACAATGACCCAAGCAGTCAGGGAAAGCATTATGTTACAGTTCTTAGCCAGGAGCTGATGGTGATTCCACTTTTCTTTAATTATCATCGAACAAATTACTTTTGATAATTACAATAAAACTACGGCTATAACGAACTCAAAGGGACCACTTATTTTTATTCGTTATAACCGTAGTTCGTTATAAGCATACATGTATATACAGCATACATACAACAAATGGACGGGAACCAAAAACAGTCCGTTATATCCGTCAGTTCGTTATAAGGATGTTCGTTATAAACGTAGTTTACTGCAGGTAGTTATTTACCCTTCAACCCCCGACTTGGGTTACCCTGAAGCTGCGGTTGCAGGATCCCTTGCGTTTATTATCAGCTGTTCTGTACCTCCTCAGTGTTGAACAACTTGTAATAAACGATGAAGAGATGCGTTTGCCATAATTCATACCTAAGTTACCACATAATTTGTCACAAAAAGGGAATAAATAAATCTCTTTACCTCAGTTCTTGGAACATCACGCCTAGTATCAATGTTGTTTTCTAGGTACACATTAATGCATGCAACATGCCGCTGGGTTGGTATCGAGTAATCAGTAAACCAAGGCAATAGCAACTGCCTGAAGTGGGTAACATGTGTTCAGTATCGACCTGGGAGGAAGTTGCTCAATACAACGTTGTAAAATTGAGCTTAAAAATGGAATGACACGTGGTACTGCACAGTGTACACATGCCACAAATAAGGGGAAGTTAAGCAACGTTGGTTGCGGAGAGGTGCTGGATGGGTGATTGTGTATGGTAGCTTGACTCCTGAGTGTGTCAAAGGATTCGTTCCTGGCCCATAGTGAAACAAGAGGATTTGTTCTAAATATGCCTCTGTTCACCCAGCAGAGAATGGGTACCCGGTGGGATGAGATGGAAATGTGACTCATACGGGAGCTTGGGTTGTATACTTTAAAATCTGAATGCAAACTGATTCAAAGACTTAATAATATAATAGCGCCATGAGCATTCATTTGGAGAAATGGAATTATTGCCTTTTGCTATTTAGAAATTTTGGAAATGTGACTTTTTTTATTTCCATTAACAAATGTTGAGTTCCAATCACTGAAAGTTTCCTTTCAGCGAGCAAAACCCATGTATTACATGCATTTCCTCCTTATCAATCTAATGGTCGACTGGTGGCGTTATTATATTTTATATTTTTCTAATTCCGTCGAAACAAACCCCACTTTATCTGGTGATAACCACTGCTCCGAGTGATATTGTAATAGCAACACCATCCCACTTTCTCATTGACACTTTAGAACAAATGGTGGCTTTATTGGTCAGTGGCTGGTTTGTGATAGACATAAGTTATTTGTATTTCATACTTGTTGACTATTGTAAGAATACAGAGTTAACCTTAAAGTCACATCGTTATTGATTCAGCCCAGAAAACAAGTTCTGGAATCACACACAAAGGCGTCTAAAGGCGCCGCATCTCGCTGTGCTCGAATCCCGATCCGCTTCGATTATATTTCTAGGTTTGTCAGCACCATGCCCGTGTTCGTCTCACCAATGTGGTAAACGTCTTAGACCTGCATCACGTCGGATTTCCTCCCGCATTTAGCTGATCATGACGCGTCGTGATGTAATTGGAATAATGTTCAAAGCATTGTTAATTCTCTAACTCACTTTTCTCCGCGACCAACGAAATCGAACCATCAACTCCCCTCTCACGACCAGCATAAGATGCTTGGGATCTATCGCCTTTAAATAAAATCGCCGAATCAATTCAATGTTAAGTGAAAACGTTAATGACAACAACATTGGTCATTTTCTAAAATACCATTTAATAATAGACATGTGATAATCATAACTGCGCACCAACCTGCCGTACAAGATCCTGTGTGAGTTTGAGGCTTGTCCCAAAGTTCAGGTTCATAATCCGCAGGTAGTGCAATGTCTTTGAAACAGAACGAGCGGCCAGACCAAACACATAATCACACGATGATTGGTTAAAACATTGCACAAACTTTGTCTTGTGAAGCTGAGAGTAGTTGAACTTGGCGAACTCTTCAGAATGATGGTCAATACCACTGCGGAGTATCCCATACAGAAATGCATCATCCACCCAGAAGAAAGGCACCATCTGAGCAGCCTTGTGCAGTATGGGCATCATGGCCCCTGACAACACCACAGCAAAACCACTGCAGAACGACCATGGGTACGACCTGTAATGGCGAAATACATTCTGGTCTATTGTCCAATGTCCTTGCCGATCTATGGGCACGCTGTTTGCGGGCATCTTGTTACACAATACCAATCGCGTGTATCTGGAGTAGTCGTGGTATATACGATGAAAGACGTTTTATAAATCTACATATACGCCATCGTCAAGTTTGATGACGTATTTCACATTGGCACAATGCAGACTCACCCATTTCATACCCATTGATCCTTTGTAAGTCAAGTTTCTATAGCTGTCTAGGAAGTTCCCCTGTAATATGTCGCCATACTTGTCAAATTCTTGTCGAATCACCGTCATTTCCATCACATGAGCATATTTGGTTCTTCCCAGCAGGAAGAGAACACGTATCGAGTAGTTTGTGTACAGAGAACTGTTTCCGAGGGCCAGTATTGTTCTCATGGTATCGCGTCGTTTCCAGTTAGTCAAGGCAGAGTGGACCACGAACAAAACAGACAGCTGGCTTTCAGACGGACTCAATGTCCTGTTTTCTAGGAGGATCTGTGTGTTCAGATCTGTGACGTAGCGAGTCTTAGTGTGTCCACGTCTTTGTGGCACGTTGCCGAACGTTCCTTCCAAATCTTGGTGCATGTTCAATGGTAGTTCTGAAAACCTGGACTTCAAGAAAGACCAGCCAATAAACTTGTGGTATGTGAAAAATACAATTGCCACAATTTCAATACACAGCAGCAGCAAAAAACATTTCAGTGTCCTTGTCCGAACAGGTGCATCCATCACGGCGGCTGTAAGTGTATGCTATAGCGGAGTGATGATAAATGTGCAGGTTCAATTTTGTACACTTTACCTAAATTTGAGAGGTTATACTTTTAACCGGTAATTGAGCATGTTGAGCAAATATTTCTGAAGGTCAATATGCAAATAAAATTAAGCCTGAAGGTTCTGGAATATTTGCAACATTATAGATAAATTAATTGAAGTGATAAAAGAGATTCATACGAGGGTCTGAAATAGTCATTAATCTGCCAACATGGGGACCAGGGTCATATCGACCAGCATTTGGCGGGATCCAGATCGGAACTGGATACACTAGTTTCGCTGCTTCAAGTAACTATCGTATTACAAAACGGATTCTGGCGGCGTTCAGAACCTTTTTCATTCTCATACGACGTTGTAGTTCAGGTGAAGCAAGAACACAAATGCCAAATAAAGAGATGCAAACCAGATGTTACACCTTTAAACCAATCCTATCAAAACCCTTCAATACTGAATTCTGTTTCTACCTGTCCCCAACTCTAAACACATAATGACGTCAATTTGCGTTGCTAATTATTCACACAATGACATTGTATTTTGAATATGATATTAACTCTTTTAAAGATAAAACTAATAATAAATATATAAAAAATAAAATAAAATACTACTACTACTACTACTACTACTACTACTACTACTACTACTACTACTACTACTATTAATAATAATATTAATAATAATAATCCATGGAAAATATTACATACAAAATTCTTTGGAATAGACCCGTATACAGCCTCAAACCTGCCCCTTTTGATACTAATGTGATTGACCAGATTCCGGAAAACATGGCAAATAAGCTGACCTCACTTTCGAAATGTCCCACTTGCATCCCAAGTACAAAGTGTTGTTCGACTCCCTATTTTTCTGGGTGCCTTAGGTTTGATACCTCCCAATCTGTTGACTGACATTGTGAGAGTACCGGGGTTTGCTGCCAGCAATACAGCCCTTCTGACGATCTGGGTAATGCACAAGGCTGCAGTGTAGGGGAGTCTTCGCATCCTACGAAACGTTCTGGGTTGGTTCGACCAGGCAACGCTTCCTGGGAGAAGTCCCATTTGCTTTCTGGGCGGCGTGTAGAGGGGCCAAGGGCTCTGAGACAACGATGAGCCCAACCAGCATGACTGTGCCGGGATCACCCAAACCCTCTCTTATGCATTTATATTTAATAATCTGTACATAATAATGCATAATAATTTTAGCGCCACGCACAACCACCGCGTTGAAGAACACATTCAAGCTGGAATTATGTTATTTAGCGTCAAATATGTCTAAACTTTGGTTTCCATATTAAGTCGAATGTAAGATTACCATTACACAAAAAAGCGACAAAAGTCTTTCCACATCCAATAGAAATCTCTACAAAGTCGAGTGTACGATTCCGACTATATCATAAGCATGTGTTTATGAATCACTATCAAATAGTATCAGGGTGTCACATAAGAGGAATGGCGTAGATGGGACTGGTCCCATACCTGTATATGCTGTAACATTGTGGTCCATGATCATTTGTCTCAGATTTGGCAGACTGGAATATTCTGATACTCTGTGTCGATGCTTGCCATAATAGGTTTTTATTTGATAAAAGGCTGTGTTGCAGATAAAAAAAGTGTTCAAATTTGATCCTTCGTTCTCAATATTAGCAGGACATATTTGAATATCAATGCTGACAAGTGTTGTTAAGTTCACGTGGCTGTTGTTAGCATTTTAAACTGTTGATAAGTGGCGTGGCACTATTTTTTATAATTTCCTCATGACATATTACAAAGTACAGAATTAACAGTGTCAGGTGAGGTGAAATGGGGTTTAACATCGCGTACAAGATAATTGCATTTATATAGCGAAATGGTTGAAGAAAACCTTTAAACGTTACGTTGGATGACGACTTTTAACCAGACCGTGTATTTAGCTGACAGAGCATGTATGATAATTTAAAATTTATCAAAGAGGTCCTAACAGTTTTCAACTTTTGACCTTTAATTTGCAGTAATTCATTGTATAAAGATCTTCAGTGATATACATGGATTCAATGGATTCGCTACTGATTTCCTTACAATTCTTTCTATAGTTTCTTCCATATATACAAGTATATAGGCAATATCTAACAAATGATGAGAGTAAGTGATTAAACTATGGCATCGCATCCCCTTTAATTTCTGGGTTTTAAAGCCCCGTTTTCCTTCAACACAACTCGAGCGATAACGGCTCTGAAACGCTTGGATATATTTTGACAGCGAGAGCTTCTGTTCGTTGATTTGTATCGTGATATTTTACGGGAGCTTCTATCACTAACGCGGCCGTAGCATTATCACAAACTTTAAATAACAATGATCGTACGTGATATCACTTAAACAATTCTCAAAGCGTCCACTCAGTATTATCTTATCTGTAACGAACATAACGCTAAAACAAATTTATCTCAAACTCACGAGGAAGGATGCACAAGTTGCTGTTGTAGACAGAACCTGGTAATAAAGTCCGTCTGGTGTTAAGTATATGTGTACAACACAAGTTTACACCACTCTTAACGATAGTAAGTCAATGTTATGAACTGGTGGACGTTTCTGCGAGAAGGTCAATGAAGACGTACGAGCACCAACTTAACAAATGTATCTGTATACATAAAAATTCAAACGGGATTCAGTCATGATTAACAATTCAACAGGTTTAGGATTTCACTAAAAACATACAGTACATAAAACAGGAAATAATATCACTGTTCTAGGTCAGCTGACTCATGTCACGTGATCTCAGGTGTAATGCTGTGAGATTGGTTGTTTTTGGATCAGCTGATGAGTTAACTTTATGAATTACCTTTGAAATCAGCAACGAGCAAGACCAGGTTTTGGACTGATTCAGGAATTGTTTTATGTTATTTGATCATGTACGGATTTTACAAATGTGAATACTCTTACATATGTGTCACACGTAACATACAGAAACCCATCCCCATGAAGACAGATACCACAAGGATATTTCAGACCATCCTGTTGTGTGAGGACATCTCTGACAAACTGCCCCGACTCTGTCAGCTGAATCACCTTGTGGGAGACCAAGTCTACAAGCAGGATATCTCCTGTGCTGGTTGTTGTGATACCCCAAGGCTCTGTCATAGCTCTGTCTCCTGTGGGAGTGTAGGTGAAAACAGCTTCTCCTTCACTGGTCACAGATACAAGGGAGCTGACTAATCCTTCACTGACTATCAAGTTGTTATGACTGGTGACATGGATATAGTCTGGTTTCCTTATGACGCCCGTGTTGACAAACTTCAGTATCTTCCCTGTCATGTCCAGTATGTCCACAGAATGAAACTGTTCATATGTACCTGCCACCAGCTGTGAAGGACTCAGATAGGCCAGGGCGTAGTACGCCTTGCTTGTGTTGATAGTTGACAGCAATACAGGCTCTGGGGTGACATTCATTGTAACTATTTGCTTACTCCGTGGAACACTGACAGCTACCTGACTCTCACTTAACTTTGCTATTTGCCACGGCCTATCAGAAAGCAGTAGCTGATGAACATGCGTGTTTGGTTTTGATGTGTAACATGTTTTGAGGCTCCTGTTATTGTAATCGGCAACTACTGTTACATTTATACCGTCAACAGTTAACACTGTCACGTCACACAACCACGGATCCTTCTTATCCCCGTCCGCCCTACAGTCAATAGTGTAATGTAGAACAGGTGTAGACTGGCGGTCACTCACACCACACACAACAGCAACCTCCCCCAGCTGTAGCTCTTCCACTGCTTTACTCAGCTTGTCCAGGTCGTTTGTGAATACAACCCTTCCTGGCGCTGGTCTGTTGTCCATGTCGTGTGTGAATTCAACCCTTCCTGGCGCTGGTCTGTTGTCCGTGTCTCTGTTGTCTGTAGACTTTTCACACACCGACTCATAGACGGCATACATGTCCATCCCACAGTTGGACGTCACAGCATCGGCTGTGAACTCATACCGCTGCTGGTACATCTGCAGGTCAATCTCTTGGGATTTTATTTCTGCTTGTAATGCATGTAATTGTTCGTCAGAAGATCGGTCGACTTTATCAAGGAGTTGTTTCTCCTTCCTTAAAATCATGTCTACCACTGCCTGTCGGGATTTTCTGATATCATCTTTGATATTTTGCGCATTGGAATTTATTTCTTTAATTTGAGATTTCTTAAAGATAATTTTATTTTCTGAAGTTGTCATTTTGATTTTCAGTTCTTGGTTTTGATTTGACAGGTGTTCTCTCACAATAGGGGTCATGCTATCTAAAGTATCGACATCGTCACATTTCCTGTGTTTTATACTGCAGCATGTATGACAAATGGCCATCCTACAATCTTTACAGAACAACTCTATCTGTTTGTCTTTGTGGGTTTTACACATGAAGCGATGCTTAGCTTTTCTCTTGGTCGCATCAGATCCATCCACAACTTCATGGTCACGTGACATTGGCATCATGTTGTGCATCTTCAGACATCCATCACAGAAGACATAGTCACAGACGGAACACCACGATAAGGCAGGAGTTGTCTTCCCTTGTTGTTTGCAAACACTGCAGACATTTGCATCTGCAACTGTAATGACAAATATCAACCTGTGTTTCTGGATGAAGGTACACATACATCATTAAACTGAAATATCTTGACAAAGTTTTCACAATTTGTATATTATAAGCATATGATAGGATCTGTTGACAGAGACTCCATGGTTGGAATTTATGACAAATGTATCTGAAAACAAAATCAATCAAAATGTCCTAAATATATCTGGGATAATGTTTTGAGTTTACATGAGAGCAATAAGATGATAAAAAGAACCAATACTACTGTTTTCAACAACAAAAAATCACATCTGATGACACATTCATGGAGTTTATCAATTCATTAGTTCTACATATATTACTACCAAATACAATTTCACAATTAGATTAAACCTAATACATCCTTCTATAAATGTTTGGTTGTACTAAGTGAACTTAAACTATCAATAAGTTACCTTCTGCCCCGGGTCCAAAGTCGTCCATCAGCCCCTGGATAACGTGGCTTGGTTTCAGCTGACCGACCCACTCCTCTACTGGACTAACAGGGTTGGTCACCTTCGTCAGTTGTCTACAGGAGGGACATGGGATGCACTTGGCTTGTATTGCATCAGGCTGGGTGTTGGTGTATTTTAGCAGACAGGACTTACAGAATGTGTGATTACATTCAAGTGTGACAGGGTCTGTGAACACCTCTGTACAGATGACACAGGTGAGGTGGTTGTCTGTCAATTTCGTAGCGGTCGCCATCTGAAGTAAAACATTTGGCTGAACAAATATTGCTGCACATGTAGCTGCAGAAAGGATATTGTCTGAAACAAACAACACTGACTTGCCTGAATAAAACATGTAAATGAATGTATCGACCCCGACATCTAATGACGTAACATCCTTATACGACAGGTGCAGTTAGAGTTCATATTATCTTCAACAGAAAACACCTCGTCACACGTCAAACTGCGGTACCCACTTTAGTGCAGCTGTGGGTAAAGGGGGATAACTCTTGTAACTTTAGTTCCATACATTCATCTGACACACAATGTACATGCACACATCATTGAGTGGAGAGACTGGAAATTAATTATAAATGAAAAACACGCATTTGGTGAAGTGATGCCAGGATAGGTACATAAATATTGCTTTTAAGAACAATGATCTATCTGTAGATAGAAATACATGTGAATGAGTTTAAACCGAACCAGAAGAACAAAGTCGTTTCCATTATGGTTTTATTTCAATTTGCATAAGGTTCTGGCGCAGAAACATTTAAACTCCTGTGTCAAGTTCTTATACTAATATGAGTAACATGTGTCACTAGTGATGTGTGCGGAAGTTTACAAGCTGAAACGGCTTGTACACCACGAGACCAAAGGACGTAGTTTTTTTATCCACTATTTCAAAATAGCCGTCACCTTGTGAGTGAGTGAGTGAGTGAGTGAGTGAGTACGGTTTTACACCGCTTTTAGCAATATTCCAGCAATATCACGGCGGGGGACACTAGAAATGGGCTTCAAACATTGTACCCATGTCGGGAATCGAACCCGGGTCTTCGGCGTGACGAGCGAACGCTTTAACCACTAGGCTATCCGACCGCCCCCGGCACCTTGTGCAGTTTTGTATATACGTCAATGTTGCTCACTCACCCACTAACTCACTCCCTCCCTCCCTCACTTTCCTCCCTCCCGCCCTCCCTCCCTCCCTCACTCACACTCTCACTCACTCACTCACTCGGATGTCACCGACCTCTGTTCAGGAAACAGTACTCAGGTTAATGTAATGAAAAAATTACATAAAATAACACGTGTCTGTTTTGCAGGATTTGGTTCACCTTGTTATTGGTTACATTTTAACAAAACATCCAGCAGTATCAGGGCTGTATTTATTCTAGGTCCACTTTTCACTGAAATCCGTTAATCGTGTCACTTCCGTATAACTTTAAATGTATAAGAAATATTAGCACATACAGTTAAGATAACTGTTAGATGGTGGCAGAAGCGCATAAAGCATTGAATGTTACGCGCCAAACGTGTGCGTACATGTTTGTACATTAAAACATAATCGGAACATGAAACTGACGATGTTTAACTTTCAGGTTAAAATAGGTAGAAAGAGACGACTTAATGGATCAGGTGATCAGGCTCGATGACATGCTAGATTGTGTATCATCGTACTTGTCAAGCGTTGCATATAATATTAATTACTGGATTGTTTTGTCTAGACGGAATATTGCTGTGTCAAACGGCCATCAGGAATGCCATCCATTTGTCTCAAAACGTTATCTTTGTGTTACTAGTGTTTGATATCACACACACACACACACACACACACACACACACACACACACACACACACACACACACACACACACACACACACACACACACACAGAGAGAGAGAGAAACGTACGCACGCACGCACATACGCAGGCAGGCAGGCAAGCAAAAACGCATTAACATTCCCCTCTTCTCCCCTCCCCACGACCCAGGCCATGCAGCTGCATTCCATTCAAGTGGATATCGCGGGTTGTTTAAAGGGGCATAACCCTTGTGATTACTTGTATATCGTCACGTAGCCTTGATCGACTGACCCAGTCTGTCTGTGTAGCTCCATGTTATTTAATGCTGATGACACTAGTGCTTTGTAGAAAGGCACCGAGAGCCTTTAGCAACAATGATATTTCAGGGGCTAACTGACATTTTACAGAAATTTACAGATGTAATCCTATTTGGATACTTTGGGATATGTTGACACCAAATCTACTTTCTGTATCAAAGTGTAATCTCTGTCCCTGCATGTACACATAAAATAGGTAAAACACGACAAACCCTTTCCATAATCATAAGAAATCTCAGTTAAGATCACAACCAGTTACTGTTACAAAATGTAATCTAAATGGGTGACTTACCACTATAACTACACCGCTGTGACTCGAGTGTCTGCCCTCGTTTCACTTCCTGGTTGTTGGCCTCCTGTGTGTCACGTGACGTGGCTTCGTTCACGTGATTTCTTGAAGCAGGTATGTACAGGTATCAAAGTGTAAACAAATATTGCACGAATCTATTCGAAAACATACCATTAACATAACACATTTTTGGAACACATTCTCAGTTTATCTATTAGGTATTTATCTAAAATACATCTAATGTGTATAATTCCCAATGCTGCATTGGTAGTTTGTACGCGATGTGAAACCGTTGTTGGGTCAATTGCCCAGCTGTTAAAAACAATGACTGACTTTATATATATTAGAACCACAACCATCGTGGATGTTGTTAATGTATCAAACAATACGTTAATAGAGATGATATCGGTGTGCCATTCAAATCTAATAATAAGGAAATCATGTCTGACATATCAAACTATATCCTATTCTAGAAAGTGTTATGTTAAAGTACGTTTTTGAGAGGACAAGATGCAGTTTTGACAATAGAATTTACAAATTATAAAATTGTTTTTATTTCCACAACAGATTTGTTTTCAGCGATTTCATTTTAACACATAACGCCTCCTTTCCCCACCCAGGAATATCACATACTCGATCCCTTAAGCCGTTGCCGGTTCTATTGGCCGTCGGTTCGAATCCAATTAAGTCCGATTATTATCCGTAAGCTTCGTACTCGTGCTTGTCGATTTCACCAAAGTGGTAAGCATCTTCGACCTGCGTCACCTTTCTTCTACATTAAGCTGTTTTTCTGTGTTTGATTTTGTTATTTACAGATTATATTATCATAATAATGCCTTTACCCTGAACATGTTTGCAGGTATCATACACATACCGACACACACATTCATATGCCTGAATTAACGAATTATTCCAGGTAATTTCGGTGAAAAACCATTCTTTATTTTCTTGGATGACTTTGCCGTTCGTCAATCTTTACAATGGTCGACGATCATTATCAGCTACGTCCTAGGCAAGATTATGCTGTCACTGACAAATCGAATCCCATATTCGTCCTGATTATGTTTCTAAGTTTGTCAGTACCATACCCGCGCCTCGTGTGCTCGAATCCGGATCCGAATCGATTTTATTTCTAGGTTTGTCAGCACCATACCCGTGCTCGTTTCACCAATGTGGTAAAGGTCTCAGACTTGCATCACTTCGGATTTCCTCCCGCATTAAGCTGATCATGACGCGCCGTGATTTTACTGGAATCAAGTTCAAAGCATTATTAATTCTCTAACTCACTTTTCTCCGCGACCAACAAAAACGAACCATCACATCTCCTCTAACGAGAAGCATAAGATGCTTGGGACCTATCGCCTTTAAATAGAATCGTCGAATCAATTCAATTATAAGTGAGAACGCTAATGACAGCACAGTATGGCATAGGTCATATTCTAAAATACCATTTAATAATACACATGTGATAATCATAGTTGTGCACCAACCTGCCGTTCTAGATCCTTGCGTGAGTTTGCATTGAGGCTCATCCCAAAGTTCAGGTTCTTAAACCGCAGGTTGTGCAAAGTCTTTGAACGAGCGGCCAGCCGAAACACATAATCGCACATTTCACAAACTTTGTCTTGTGAAGCTGAGAGTAGTTGAACTTGGCGAAATATACTCTTAAAAAAGAAAAGAAACTTGACATAGATGTAAAAGCCCTTTTTGCCAAATATCTAAAATAATTACATTAAATGAATCAAACAGAAAGATGATGTGTCTATAATTCGCGAAAACACATGCAAAGCACATAAAAGTAGCGTTTGGGGATCAATTTTACAGCTTCATCCAAACGCAACCGCCTGTAAAAAACGTGCAGCACAGGATCCTGCATTTAGGCATGCATGCCCCCATGCTGAATGGATATAAAAGTCCACATAAACGGCTGTTCATACAATCCTTATAACGGCAGTAGAGGCGCTGACAGAATTCCAAGATTGAATGCAGCTCAACGGAACAACGCCATTGGGTGAGTGAGTGAGTGAGTGAGTGAGTGAGTGAGTATGGTTTTTACGCCGCTTTTAGCAATATTCCAGCAATATCATGGCGGGGGACACCAGAAATTGGCTTCACACATTGTACCCATGTCGGGAATCGAACCCGGATCTTTGGCGTGACGCGCGAACGCTTTAACCACTAGGCTACCCGACCGCCCCTCATTGGGAGATTACAAGCTGGAGCAACTCAGCAAGAAGTGGCCAGGCACTTTGGCGTATCCAGACAGACAATCTCCGCACTGTGGACCCGATACAACAACACCAACAGAGTTGACGACAGACCAAGGTCAGGAAGACCAAGGGTGACAACCCAAGCACAAGATCGATACATCCGGCTGCGACACCTCCGAGACCGCACTACCACAGCCACGTCTACAACCACACAGACTCCCGGGGTACGCAGAATATCAGATCAAACGGTACGCAACAGACTGAGGGAGGCTGAACTTTTTGCATGAAGACCTGTTCGACGTCATGCATTGACCGCACGTCATCTGGCGGACCGTCTGCTTTGGTGCCAACAGAGAGTTAGATGGGCACGTGCAAGGTGGAGAAATGTAGTGTTTACTGACGAGTCCCGTTTCCTACTCACACGTGCTGATGGGCGCGCACGTGTCTACAGACGTCGGGGTGAACGTTACGCTCCCAACTGTGTGCAGCAGGTTGTCCCATTTGGCGGCGGGAGTGTCATGGTATGGGCCGGAATTCATCACGGTGGTAGGACGCCTCTCGTGCATGTGGCAGGTGCATTGACAGGTGTGCGTTACAGAGACTTGATCCTACAGCCTTACGTTCTTCCTCACGTCAAAGTTCATGGCGGACAGTTCCAGCAGGACAACGCTCGACCGCATATTGCACGTGTTTGTCAGGACTTCTTACAGCACAACAACATCCAGACATTACCTTGGCCAGCCCGCTTACCAGATTTGTCCCCGATAAAGCATCTGTGGGACGAGTTGGATCGACGCGTTCGCAGAAGGAATCCACCGCCCCAAACACTTCCGGCGCTTCTTGATGCACTTCAGCATGAATGGCAGCAAATCCAACAGCGTGTTATTGACAACTTGATTGCATCTATGGGTCGTCGGTCTCAAGCGGTGATTGATGCACCTGGTGGGCACAACCGATACTGACATTTTCTGTAACCCTGTGACATTAACTGTATCGTGTATGTGTGTCTGTCTAGGTGACACGATTAATGTTTTGAACATTGTGTATATTGATCTTCAAACAGTGTTTCAATTATGGTTTCTGTGTCCTATTTTGAAACAATCGCATTATATTACATTTTGAAAGTCAGTGTCAAGTTTCTTTTTTTGAAGAGTATACATTCTGGTCTATAGACCAATGTCCTCGCCGATCTATGGGCACGCTGTTTGCGGGCACCTTGTTACACAATACCAATCGCGTGTAGCTGGAGTAGTCGTGGTATATACGATGAAAGTCGTTGTATAAATCTACATATACATCATCGTCAAGTTTGATGACGTATTTGACATTGGCACATTGCAGACTCACCCATTTCATACCCATTGGTCTTTTGTAAGTCAAGATTCTGTAGCTATCTTGGAAGTTCCCCTGTAATATGTCGTCATATTTGTCAAATTCTTGTCGAATCACCGTCATTTCCATCACATGAGCATATTTGGTTCTTCCCAGCAGGAAGAGAACACGTATCGAGTAGTTTGTGTACAGAGAACTGTTTCCGAGTGCCAGTATTGTTCTCATGGTATCGCGTCGTTTCCAGTTAGTCAAGGCAGAGTGGACCATGAACAAAACAGACAGCTGGTTGTCAGACGGACACAATGTCCTGTTTTCTAGGAGGATCTGTGTGTTCAGATCTGTGACGTAGCGAGTCTTAGTATGTCCACGTCTTTGTGGCACGTTGCCGAACGTTCCTTCCAAATCTTGGTGCATGTTCAATGGTAGTTCTGAAAACTTGGACTTCAAGAAAGACCAGCCAACAAACGTGTGGTATGGGAAAAATACAATTGTAACAATTTCAATACACAGCAGCAGCTAAAAACATTTCAGTGTCCTTGTCAGAACATGTGCATCCATCACAGCTGATGATAAGGGGTGATAATAAATGTTTTTATCATATAATGGGTAGGTTTCTCGGCAGGATAAAGCCAAAGGATAAAAACGATATCCGTTGGGGTCATATGCGGATAGAGATGCAAATATCAAAGGTCAAGTAGGACTACTTTCACTGTTTATAAACAAGCATGGCGTCGCCCTCGTCATTCGGCGATCGAGTCAGAATTAACCATCGTGAATCTGGATAAACTACAGGGATAATTGCTATCATTATCAAACGAACAGTCTAATATACTGAAAATCAGTGTCTAACTGTGACGTAGCTAAGGCATTTTATAAGTTTTGGCAACTTTCGAGATATAAATTTCGAAACAATTTTGCGAGGGCACGAGGCCTAGTCAAGCGGGATCAGTAGCCATATCTGTGCTTGTAGACCTCTGTGGCTTGAAACCTTCTCCACAAATCAAAATGGTTGGATTCGGCCGAAATATGTTTGAACTAGTACCTTGTTTCGTTTTGTCGCTGTGTGTACATCTGACTACACTTCTTAACGTTATGAAAGGACAGACCGACTGACAACAACGTCTGACCGTGGCCGTGACGTCTCATAGACTAGAGTTAGAGTAGCTTCCCTTTGACAAAGGGCAGTTACTCTAGCGGACAGACCGATGGATTGCCGCGAAAGGCAATTAAAAACAACTGTTGTTTTGCCTATAAGTTGCTTCGCCACTGCATAAGAAACAGATTTCAGTTGGAACTATATTGGCTACTGTCACTGTCCGACTGACTAATCACTTACCCTGTGACGTAATAAATATTAATGCGCGCATTCCAGGAAAACTCGCAATGTTTCGGTAATGTTTGTGAGAGAGGGAAAGCGATTTTAAAGCACAGAATTAAAGAATGACATTATATGATAAAGAGGTTATCACGCTTGTGTGTTTGGGAATGGTAAATATCCTGTATTAGGAATAAACACTATGTATTTAGCTCGCCAAGGCTCGCTAAATACAATGTTTATTCCTAATGCAGGATATTTACCATCCCCAAACACACTCGCGTGATAACCTCTATATACACTATATCTAAATTTGAGAGGTTAAGGATGTGTCATACTTTTAACCGATAATTGTGTATGTGGAGCAAATATTTCTGAAGGTCAATATGCAAATAAAATTAAGCTTCAAGGTTCTGGAATATTTGCAACATTATATATAAATTAATTGAAGTGATAAAAGAGATTCATACGACGGTTCGAAATAGTCATCAATCTGCCAACACGTGGACCAGGGTCATATCGACCAGCATTTGGCGGGATCCAGATCGGAACTGGATACACTAGTTTCGCTGCTTCAAGTAACTATCGTATTACAAAACGCATTCTAGCGGCGTTCAGAACCTTTTTCATTCTCATACGACGTTGTAGTTCAGGTGAAGCAAGAACACAAATGCCAAATAAAGAGATGCAAACCAGATATTACACCTTTAAACCAATCCTATCAAAACCCTTCAATACTGAATTCTGTTTCTACCTGTCCCCAACTCTAAACACATAATGACGTCAATTTGCGTTGCTAATTATTCACACAATGACATTGTATTTTGAATATGATATTAACTCTTTTAAAGATAAAACTAATAATAAATAAAAAAATAAAATAAATAGTAATCATAATCAAATCATAATAATAATATTAATAATTATAATCCATGGAAAATATTACATACAAAATTCTTTGGAATAGACCCGTATACAGCCTCAAACCTATCGAGGCCAACAAACCTGATCTTGTCCTTTTGGATAAATACAATGAAATCATTTATATCATTGCAATTTCTGCCACTTTTGACACTAATGTGATTGACCAGATTCCGGAAAACATGGCAAATAAGCTGACCTCACTTTCAAAATGTCCCACTTGCATCCCAAGTACCAAGTGTTGTTCGACTCCCTTTTTTTCTGGGTGCCTTAGGTTTGATACCTCCCAATCTGTTTACTGACATTGTGAGAGTACCGGGGTTTGCTGCCAGAAATACAGCCCTTCTGACGATCTGGGTAATGCACAAGGCTGCAGTGTAGGGGAGGCTTCACATTCTACGAAACGTTCTGGGTGGGTTCGACCAGGCAACGCTTCCTGGGAGAAGTCCCATTTGCTTTCTGGGCGGCGTGTAGAGGGGGCAAGGGTTCTGAGACGATGATGAGCCCAACCAGCATGACTGTGCCGGGATTACCCAAACCCTCTCTTATGCATTTATATTTAATAATCTGTACATAATAATGCAAAATAATTTTAGCGCCACGCACAAACACCGCGTTGAAGAACACATACAAGCTGGAATTGTGTTATTTAGCGTAAAAAATGTTTAAACTTTGGTTTCCATATTAAGTCGAATGTAAGATTACCATTACACAAAAAAGCGACAAAAGTCTTTCCACATCCAATAGAAATCTCTACAAAGTCGAGTGTACGATTCCGACTATATCATAAGCATGTGTTTATGAATCACTATCAAATAGTATCAGGGTGTCATATAAGAGGAATGGCGTAGATGGGACTGGTCCCATACCTGTATATGCTGTAACATTGTGGTCCATGATCATTTGTCTCAGATTTCGCAGACTGGAATATTCTGGTACTCTGTGTCGATGCTTGGCATAATAGGTTTTTATTTGATAAAAGGCTGTGTTGCAGATAAAAAATGTGT
The DNA here is from genome assembly GCF_023055435.1 of Haliotis rufescens. Lineage (NCBI taxonomy): Eukaryota > Metazoa > Mollusca > Gastropoda > Lepetellida > Haliotidae > Haliotis > Haliotis rufescens. Next base: position 759,062 of record NW_025964212.1, on the reverse strand, counting down.
TCAAATTTGATCCTTCTTTCTCAATATTAGCAGGACATATTTGAATATCAATGCTAATTAATAACATGTGTTGTTAAGTTCACGTGGCTGTTGTTAGCATTTTAAACAGTTGATTAATTATCATAAGGAGCTTCAGTGGCGTAGCACTATTTTTCATAATTTCCTAATGACATATTACAAAGTACAGTATTAACAGTGTCAGGTGAGGTGAAATGGGGTTTAACGTGCGTGCGTGCGTGCGTGCGTGCGTGCGTGCGTGTGTGTGTGTGTTTCTGCTTCTACTTCTCCGGACTAGAGATATGACGCTACCGGGGATCGAAGCACGGACCTTCCGATCTCAAAATGGTCGCTCTACCACTAGACAACGGTGGCGGGCGCTAAATGAAGGAGAAACAACAGATTGTGAGGATATGTGTTAAATGCTTTAGTATTTGAAGTTGTACCTGTTAATAAGACAAGGCTCAATTCCATCAGGAATCCTGACATCAGTCTACCAAACGACGCTGTATTTCTGAAATTTGACACTATGTTGAGTAATTATATAGGGTTGGATGTTAAAGCTGCTATGAATATATCAGTTATATCACCATGTGTCGGCTTAATGTTGGAAGAAAACCTTTAAACGTTACGTAGGATGGCGACTTTTAACCAAACCGTGTATTTAGCTGACAGACCATGTTTGATAATTAAAAATTTATCAAAGAGGTCCTTACAGTTTTCAACTTTAGACCTTTAAATTGCAGTAATTCATTGTATAAAGATCTTCAGTGATATACACTTATCAATGGATTCGCTACTTATTTCCTTACAATTTTTTCTATAGTTTCTTCCATATATACAAGTATATGGGCAATATCTAACAAATGATGAGAGTAAGTGATTAAACTATGGCATCGCATCCCCTTTAATTTCTGGGTTTTAAAGCCCCGTTTTCCTTCAACACAACACGAGCGATAACGGCTCTGAAACGCTTGGATATATTTTGACAGCGAGAGCTTCTTTTCGTTGGTTTGTATTTTCATATTTTACGGGAGCTTCCATCACTAACACGGCCGTAGCATTATCACAAACTTTAAATAACAATGATCGGACGTAATAAGTTTACACCTCTCCTGCCGATAGTAAGTCTATGTTATGAACTGCTGGACATTTCGGCGAGAATGTCAATGAAGACGTACGAGCACCAACTTAAAAAATGTATCTGTATACATAAAACTACAAACAGAATTCAATCATGATTAACAATTCAACAGGTTAAGGAATTCACTGACACCATACGGTATGTAAAACAAGAAATAATATCACTGTTCTAGGTCAGCTGACTCATGTCACGTGATCTCAGGTGTAATGCTGTGAGATTGGGCTTCTTGGGATCAGGTGATCATTGAGTTAACTTTGTGAATTACCTTTGAAATCAGCAACGAGCAAGACCAGGTTTTGGACTGATTCAGGAATTGTTTTATGTTATTTGATTATGTACAGATTGTACAAATGTGAATACTTTTACATATGTGTCACACGTAACATACAGAAACCCGTCCCCATCAAGACATGTACAGATACCACGAGGACATGACAGACCATCCTGTTGTGTGAGGACATCTCTGACAAACCGCCCCGACTCTGTCAGCTGAATCACCTTGTGGGAGGCCCAGTCTACAAGCAGGATATCTCCACTGCTGGTTGTTGTGATACCCTGAGGCCCTGTCAAGGCTCTGTCTCCTGTGGGAGTGTAGGTGAAAACAGCTTCTCCTTCACTGGTCACAGATACAAGGGACTTGACTCCCCCTTCACTGACTATCAAGTTGTTATTACTGGTGACATGGATAAAGTCTGGATTCCTTATGACCTCTGTGTTGACAGACTTCAGTATCTTCCCTGTCATGTCCAGTATGTCCACAGAGTGAGACTCTCCATATGTACCTGCCACCAGCTGTGAAGGACTCAGATAGGCCAGGGCGTAGTACGTCTTGCTTGTTTTGATAGTTGACAGCAATACAGGCTCTGGGGTGACATTCACTGTAACTATTTGCTTACTCCGTGGAACACTGACAGCTACCTGACTCTCACTTAACTTTGCTATTCGCAACGGTCTATTAGAAAGCAGTAGCTGATTAACATGCGTGTTTGGTTTTGATGTGTAACATGTTTTGAGGCTGTTGTTATTGTAATCGGCAAATACTGTCACATTTATACCGTCAACAGATAACACTGTGACGTCACACAATAAGGGATCCTCCTTATCCCCGTCCGCCTTACAGTCAATAGTGTGATGTAGAACAGGGGTAGACTGGCGGTCACTCACACCACGGACAACAGCAACCTCCCCCAGCTGTAGCTCATCCACTGCTTTACTCAGCTTGTCCATGTCGTGTGTGAATACAACCCTTCCTTGCGCTGTTCTGTTGTCCATGTCGTTTCTGAATACAACCCTTCCTGGCGCTGGTCTGTTGTCCGTGTCTCTGATGTCTGTATACGCCTCACACACCGACTCATAGACGGCATACATGTCCCTCTCACAGTTGGACGTCACAGCATTGGCTGTGAACTCATACTGCTGCTGGTACATCTGCAGCTCAATCTCCTGGGATTTTATTTCTGCTTGAATTGCATGTAATTGTTCGTCGGAAGATCGGTCGACTTTATCAAGGAATTGTTTCTCCTTCCTTAAAATCATGTCTACCACTGCCTGTCGTGATTTTCTGATATCATCTTTGATATTTTGCGCATTGGAATTTATTTCTTTAATTTGAGATTTCTTAAAGATAATTTTATTTTCTGAAGTTGTCATTTTGATTTTCAGTTCTTGGTTTTGATTTGACAGGTGTTCTCTCACAAAAGGGGTCAGACTATCTAAAGTATCGACATTGTCACATTTCCTGTGTTTTATACTGCAGCATGAATGACAAATGGCCATCCTACAATCTTTACAGAACAACTCTATCTGTTTGTCTTTGTGGGTTTTACACATGAAGCGATGCTTAGCTTTTCTCTTGGTAGCATCAGACGCATTCACAATTTCATGGTCACGTAGCATTGGCATCATGTTGTGCATCTTCAGACATCCATCACAGAAGGCATCGTCACAGACGGAACACCACGATAAGGCAGGAGTTGTCTTCCCTTGTTGTTTGCAAACACTGCAGATATTCAGATGGGCAGCTGTAATGACAAATATCAACCTGTCTTTCTGGATAAAGGTATACATACATCATTATAGTGAAATATCTTGACAATATTTTCACAATTTGTATATTATAAGCATATGATAGGATCTGTTGACACAGGCTCCATGGTTGAAATTTATGACAAATGTATCTGAAAACAAAATCAATCAAAATGTCCAAAATATATCTGGGATAATGTTTTGAATTTACAGGAGAGCAATTAGATGATAAAAAAACCAATACTGCTGTTTTGAAGAAAAAAATCACATCTGATTACACATTCATGGAGTTTATCAATTCATTATTTCTACATATATTACTACCAAATACAATTCCATTTCACAATTAGATTAAACCTAATACATCCCTCTATAAATGTTTGGTTGTACTAAGTGAACTTAAACTATCAATTAGTTACCTTCTGCCCCGGGTCCAAAGTCGTCCATCAGCCCCTGGATAACGTGGCTTGGTTTCAGCTGACCGACCCACTCTTCTACTGGACTGTCAGGGTTGGTCACCTTCGTCGGTTGTCTACATGAGGGACATGGGATGCACTTTGCTTGTATTGCATCAGGCTGGGTGTTGGTGTATTTTAGCAGACAGGACTTACAGAATGTGTGATTACATTCAAGTGTGGCAGGGTCTGTGAACACCTCTGTACAGATGACACAGGTGAGGTGGTTGTCTGTTAGTTTCTTAGCGGTCGCCATCTGAAGTAAAACATATGGCTGAAAAAATATTGATGCACATGTAGCTACAAAGGATATCGTCTGAAACAAACAACACTGAATTGCCTTAATAAAACTTGTCAATGAATGTATCAACCCTGACATCCAATGACGTAACATCCTTATACGACAGGTGCAGTTAGAGTTAATATTATCTTCAACAGAAAACACCTCGCCACACGTCAAACTGTGGTACCTGCTTCAGTGCAGCCGTGGGTAAAGGGGGATAACTCTTGTAACTTTAGTTCCATACATTCATCTGACACACAATGTACATGCACACATCATTGAGTGGAGAGACTGGAAATTAATTATAAATGAAAAACACGTATGTGGTGAAGTGATGCCAGGATAGGTACATAAATATTGCTTTTAAAAACAATGATCTTAACTATAATGTGTGTTGCTGGAAAATATGTGATTGAATTTAAACCGAACTAGAACAATAAAGTCGTTTCCATTATGGTTTTATTTCAATTTGCATAAGGTTCTGGTGTAAAAACATTTAAGCCCCTGTGTCAAGTTCTTATATTAATATGAGTAACATGTGTCGCTAGTGAGGTGTACGGGATTTTTCAAGCTGAAACGGCTTGTACACCACGCCATTTCTGGTGTCCCCCGCCGTGATATTGCTCGAATATTGCTAAAAGCGGCGTAAAACCAAACTCACTCACTCACTCACTTGTACACCACGAGACCAAAGGACGCAGTTTATGTATTAATTTACCTTCTATTTGAAAATAACCGGCACTTTGCAATTGTAAAGTTTATATGTTTGCGACTGTGTCATAAGACAGCTCACATATACTCACTCACTGACTTACTAATCGTGTACGTACCTGTATATAAATATATGAAGTAAAACATAATCGGAACATGAAACTGACGATGTCTTCTTTCTATTAAATCACAAAAAACATCTCCCGCCACCCCGAACACTCCCCCCCAAACACCCAGCCACACACACACACACACATCCGACCCCACACCACCCAGCCATACACACACACATACACTGTCCACCACCCCAACCTCCCACACACATCCACACACAGACAGACAGACAGACACACACACACACACACACACAGCTATACCAATACACAAACACACATCAACACACAATACGCCCACACACCCACACACCCACGCACACGCACGCGCGCGCACCCAACCACCCCCCCAACCCCCCTCCCCCCCTTTTCTCTTCCCCCCCCCCGCCCCCCCCCCCACACACACACACACAAAACAAAACAAAACAAAACAAAACACATCTTCATCAACATCCCCACACACACTCACCCCACCCCACTACAGCCACGGCACAGGCCATGCAACTGCAGCCGACGTAAGTGGATGTCGCTGTTTGTTTAAAAGGACATACTCCTGGCGAAAACTTGTATATCCCCCTGTAGCCTTGGTCGACTGTCGCAGTCTGTCTGCATACCTCAAAGTTGGCAACAATAACACTTTGTGGAAAAGCACCGCGAGTGGGTAGCCGCTTTCAGCGATGCGATTTCAGATGACATTATGCAGAAATATACAGATGTCATCCTCTTTGGATACGTTGGGATATGTTGATACAAGTCTACTTTCTGTATCAAAGTGAAACATTTGCCGTTGCATGTACACATACTAACATAGGTAAAACACAACAAAACCCTTTCCATAATCAACGGAAACATCATCCAAAATCACAACAAAATCCACTTGTGTAAATGCTGTGAAGATTGATCTGTTAGGATATATATAAATGTCAAAATTACCTTAAGTGTCTTTTATGATATGTGTTTTAGTTAGTTTTGTTATTTAAGGCAGGCTGAACCTTCTATTATCTTCATAATGTTCTATGATACCGAAAATCAGTGTCTACAAGTCAAGTTTAAGTTGGAACTCCATTCCCGGGAAAGTTTAGATACCGAGAGGATGTAACCCAACACCTACTTGCCTTAATACAACATGTAAATGAATGTATCAACCCCGACTTCCAATGACATAACATCTAATACGACAGGTGCAGTTAGAGTTAATATTATGTTCAACAGAAAACACCTCGCCACATGTCAAACTGGGGTACCTGCTTCAGTGCAGCTGTGGGTAAAGGGGGATAGCTCTTGTAACTTTAGTTCCATACATTCATCTGACACACAATGTACATGCACACATCATTGAGTGGAGAGACTGGAAATTTAATTATAAATGAAAAACACGTATTTGGTGAAGTGATGCCAGGATAGGTACATACATATTGCTTTTAAGCAATGAGCTGAACCATAAAGTGTGAACATAGAAAATACATGTGAATTTGTTTAAACCCAACTGGATGAAGAAAGTCGTTTCCATAATGGTTTTATTTCAATTTGCATAAGGTTCTGGTGTAGAAACATTTAAACCCCTGTATCAAGTTCTATACTAATATGAGTAACATGTGTCACTAGTGAAGTGTACGGGATTTTAGAAGTTGAAACGGCTTGTACACCACAAGACCAAAGGACGTAGTTTCAATTTCAAAATAGCCGGCACCTTGTGAAGTTTTGCATATACGTCAATGTTGCTCACTGACTGACTGACTGACTGACTGACTGACTGACTGACTGACTGACTGACTGACTCACTCACTCACTCACTGACTCACTCACCCACCCTTCCACCAACTCACTCACTGCCTCACTCACTCACTGCCTCACTTACTCATTGGGATGTCACGGATCTCTGTTCAGGAAACAGTACTCAGGTTAATGTGATGAATAATATTAAAATAACACGTGTCTGTTTTGCAAGATTTGGTTCACCTTGTTATTGTCTACTTCTAACAAAACATTCAGCAGTCTCAGGGCTGTATGAAAACATTTTTGCTAGGTCCACCTTTCACTGAAATCCGTTAATCGTGTCACTTCCGTATAACTTTATATGTATATGAAATATTATCACAAACAGTTTCATGATGGTAATATTGGATATCCATCCCACCATCATCGATAACTGTTAAATGGCGGCAGTAGCTAAAAAAGCATTGAATGTTACGCGCCAAACGTGTGCGTACATGCATGCACATTAAAACATAATCGGAACATGAAACTGACGAAGTCGACCTTTCTATTAAGTCACACACACACGCACGCACGCACGCACGCACGCACGCACGCACGCACACACACGTACGCACGCACATACGCAGGCAGGGAAGCACAAACGCACTAACATCCCCATTCTCTCCCCTCCCTACGGCCCAGGCCATGCAGCTGCATTCCATTCAAGTGGATATCGCGGGTTGTTTAAAGGGACATAACCCTTGTGATTACTTGTATATCGTCACGTAGCCTTGATCGACTGACCCAGTCTGTCTGTGTTGATTACAATAACACTTTGTGGAAAGGCACCATGAGTGGGTAGCCACTTTCAGCGATGCGATATCAGATGACATTATACAGAAATATACAGATGTCATACTCTTTGGATACGTTGGGATATGTTGATACAAGTCTACTTTCTGTATCAAATTAAAACCTCTGTCTTTGCATGTACACATACTAACATAGGTAAAACACGACAAAACCCTTTCCATAATCATAAGAAATCTCAGCTAAGATCACAACAAGTTACTGTTTGAAAATGTAATCTGAATGCCTGACTTACCACAATGACTACACCGCTGTGACTCGACTGTCTGCCCTCGTCTCACTTCCTGGCTGCTTTCCTTTTGTGTGTCACGTGACGTGGCTTCGTTCACGTGACGTGGCTTCGTTCACGTGATTTCTTGAAGCAGGTATATATATATATATATATATATATATATATATATATATATAAACTTTATGATTTCATTATTTTATTATATATATATATATATATATATATATATATATATATATATATATATAAATAGTACGTTATTAGTTCATATCAATGTGTGCCATTCAGGTCTAATATGAAGGAAAACATGTCTGAAATATCACACTTATTCTATACTATTCTATACTCATTCTTGAGGCGATATGTGAAAGCTGTATATCCCCTGTTTTAAAATTATCACATTAACGCCTCACACATGTCAAATATGTGTATTTCTTGAATATGCACTATCGGTCACGTGGCCTTGAAAGCAAATAAATTTGACTTGACTTGACTAAATGGCATGTTTTCAGTCACTGTAGTTCATGTTATTGACGGGATGCCGACTCCGTGTCATCGGGTTGATCTGTAAAATTTAATAAATAATAGCCTACGATACCAAAAATCAGTGTCTACAAAACAAGTTTAGGTTACGACATTCCAGGGAAAGCTTAATGTTAGAGTACGTTTGTGAGAGGACATAATGCTGTTTTGACGATAGAATTTACAAATGACATGTGATAAAATGGTCAATACGTTTATACTATGTATAAGGCTCGCAAAAGTCCAAATTCAATAGCTACAGACAACCTATGGTTAGCTGTACATTGAAAACAAATCTTGTGTTTTTGTGATTTCAGTTTGTAGATACAAATGATAAAAACTTGTATAGCGTTTATATTTTGGTTTGATATCATGACCTTTCTGGACAGATTTATGTTGGAGACCCGAAGGGAGGCGTCAAAGAAATTGTTTCTTTCAAAACACATTTGTTTTAAGCGATTACAACTTTCCTTTTCCCATACAGAATATCAGATCCCCTAAACTGAAGGAGAGAAGTCAAACAATTTGGGTTTGGGAAAAAAATTCTTTTACCAATTATGACTTATTCACATGATCACCCCATCCAACCAATGAATATCAAATAGTCGACCCCTTAGGCCGGGACAGGTTTTATTGGCCGTGGTTTCGAATCCGATTATCTGTAGTCATTATAACCATACTTGTTGGGGTCCCTGAAGCGGTAAACATCCTCGACCTGCGTCACCTTTTTTCTACATTAAGCTGACATGCTCAGATATGATTGAAAAGTTCTTTAAAAATCGAAACACAGCTATATATTTATCAGTCGGAATATAATAGATACCCTGTGGAGAACGGAAGGATGATGGTTCGGACTCGAAGTGGTTCGCTGTAAGGATTTGTACAATTGTAAGTAGCAACATACACACATGTGGGTGCACGTCGCAAAATAAGTGAAATAATCTCGAACGAGATGATAAACCTCATTTCATCTGAATCATATATGTTAGTTGTTGTTAATGTTGGCAATTTTTTCACAGGTCACAACGTCAGGTGACACCGGCTTTTCGCACAAGATAACATACCTCATTACAAAACAAATGTATTCTACTCCAACCACGTGGTTGATTATGACAATCGGGACAGTATACAGTGTACAGTATACTGAACAATGTAAATATGTATAATATACTGTTATACAAAGTCAGAGGTGTCGGAGTTGTCGATCTCATCCGAGAACAACTGAATGACCTAAGACCTTAATGTTTGATCCCTTATTAACGGATCAGTCTGTAGTGACTGTCCTATCTTATGAAACATTAATCACGTCATGCACTGTGAACTACAATGCGATTAGGATAACGTGTACAGAAAGAGTTACCTACCTTAGACTAGAGCCGTCGCATGGCTCATTCGGATCAGATAACTATATATAATAAAATAATGCACGAATTGATGCTTTCATCATTACACTAAATTATATTTTTATGTTTCACAAAGACGGAATTCGTGTATTCTCTGTTGTATTTCTTGGGTTATTTACAGATAAAGTTTTTTTTCATAGTAATGCCTTAACCCTGAACCTGTTAGCATGTCTTGATATGTGTATGAGTTGTCTTAATATTTCTATGTGCTGTCTTTAACATTTGTATATGTTGTCTATATATTTTCATGCATCGTCTTGTTATGTGTAAGGGTTGTCCTTATATTTCTATGCGTTGTCTCAATATATTTGTATGTGATGTCTTAATACTTGTATGTGTGGTCTTAATATACTCTTTAAAAAAAGAAACGCAAAGCCAGATTTGTGAGAGGTAGGAAAATACATTTATACGAACAACCGTACAAGGTATTGAGCCAAAATGTTGTGGAGAGAACACTTGGTGGTTGTTGTCACCTCAGTAATCGGTACATAGGAAAAGTCCAAGTCGAAGGTCATTTACTATCAATAACGCGTATGTCACCCGTTGGAATCGATAGCGGCCTGACATCTCCTGTCTATGGAAGAGTCAAGCATACGAATCACTTCCTGGGGAATGGTAGCCCACTCGGCAAAAGCCAACTGCTGCAACGTCTTTGGTTGTGGTTGACGTCGGCGTAGCCGTCTAATCCAATTTATCCCACAGGTGTTCTATCGGGTTCAAATCCGGAGATTTGGAGGCCAGGGGAGAACATCAACGTTGTTGTGTAGACAGGCTGTTGTGATCCGTGTCGTATGCGGTCGAGCGTTGTCCTGCTGGAATACACCATTATGGTTGGCTGCAATTTGGAGGACGCGTGGTGGGAGAATTTTGTTGATGTATTAATGAGCCGTAAGATTGCCCCGGATATGGACCAAACATGTCTTACCACGATGAGAGATAGCCACCAACATCACAACGCTACCCCCACCAAACCTGTCCACTTCCTGCACTCAGTTTCCGGCGTAACGTTCTCCCCGACGTCGGTAGGTGCTCTTCCATCCCCACTATGGAGGCGAAATCTTGATTCGTCGCTGAACCAGACATGTCTCTATTGCAGTTGAGACCATAACCTGTGTTGACACCAATGCATTCGTTGTTGACGATGTTGTCGACTCAAAATGACGCATTGAAAAAGACGTCTTAGTCGTAGACCTGCTGTTCTCAAACGGTTCCGTACGGTCTGGACGGAGATTCTGCGCAGTCCTGGTATTTGGGATGCGGTTGAGGTGGCTGTGGTCGTCCTTTCACGTAGGTGGCGCAATCGGATGTAGCGACCTTGGGCGAGGGTGGTTACTCTTGGTTGTCCCGACCTTCGGCGATCACGTGTTGACCCATGCTGTTGAAACTGATCCCATAGCCTTTTGATGGTACTGGGCACTACATTGAAACCCCTGGCTACAGCTGATCGGGATCCCCCTACTAGTAAGTGGGCTATGACGTTGTTTTTTGCACTTCTGTTAATCTTGCCATGTTGTTAAACTGTCACTGTTCTATTGACGCAGATGCCAGGCGATCCGAAATCCTGCACTTTAATACCGTTCATAGTACTGCTACACGTGCAGTGCGTGCAGCTCCATGGCCCTTTTGTTAATTCACTGGTTGCGTTTTCCCGACTAACGGTTTGCATGTCCTTGTGATAATTTGATCCGGGAAATTTGTTACTGACACTATAACCCATTAAACCTCTTCATTTTGCACCTCTTGGTCCGCGAATTTAGCTTTTATGACCAAAAATATCCGTTTTGCGTTTCTTTTTTTATTGAGTATATTTGTTTGTGTTGTTATGATATATACTGAACCGCAAAGCATCAGGTTTATATTAAAGTGCCAAAGTGAAACACAACACTAGTCTCTGAGAAAATGGCATCACAAGTCAGTATCTCGTGTGTCCGCCATGTGCATTAATGACTGCCGTGCAACGCAGATACATGGAATGGATGAGGCGGTTGATGAAGGCCATAGGCACTTGCGCCCACACTCTGAGGAACGCCTGATGCAGTTCAGCTACAGTTGTCGGCCTTGGTCGGACATCATTCAGCCATCTTTGAATCTCGTCCCAAGGGTGCTCAATGGGATTTAAATCGGGACTGAGGGCAGGCCACTGCATGATTCTGATGCCAGTCTGCTGATGGAAGTCTCTTGTTGCTCTCGCAGTGTGAACACGGGCTTCATCATGCCGAAACTCGTAGTTGTGGCGACGTGCAAAATGAGTTATGGCATGTGGTCTCAAGATTTGATCAATGCGCCGAGCTGCAGTAACACCATTGCCTCTCCCTGGTCCAATGTTCTGGAATACCACAGGGCCGGCCCTCTGTGCTTGACCAATTCCACTCCACACCATGATGCTCGGACCACCACAAGACTCTCTCTCAACAACACAAGAATCCAAATAAGGTTCCCCACGTCGTCGCCAGACTCTCCCTCTGCCATCTGCTGTTGAGATACAGAAACGGCTCTCGTCTGAGAAGAGGACTCTTCTCCACTGCTGGTGGCGCCAAAGCTGGTGCTGTGTTGTCCACTGAAGACGGTCCCGGCGGTGACGTGGTGTCAGAATGGGTCCTTGGTTTGGCCTGTGACACTGGAGGTGCCTGCTCGCCAATCATCAACGCACGGTGTCCGCACTAATGTGTCGCTGGTGTGTCCCCGTGGTCTGTCGAGCAGTTTCCGCATCAGTAACAACGCGATCTTGAAGTCTGTCTGTGTAGCTCCATGTTATTTAATGCTGATGACACTTATGCTTTGAAGAAAGGCACCGAGAGCCTTTATCAACAATAATATTTCAGGGGCTAACTGACATATTTATACAGAAATTTACAGATCCTATTTGGATACGTTGGGATATGTTGACACCAAGTCTACTTTCTGTATCAAAGTGTAATCTCCGTCCTTGCATGTACACATAAAACACGACAAAACCCATATTTATACAGAAATTTACAGATCCTATTTGGATACGTTGGGATATGTTGACACCAAGTCTACTTTCTGTATCAAAGTGTAATCTCCGTCCGTGCATGTACACATAAAACACGACAAAACCCTTTCCATAATTATAAGAAATCTCAGTTAAGATCACAACCAGTTACTGTTACAAAATGTTATCTAAATGGGTGACTTACCACAATAAATACACCGCTGTGACTCCACTGTCTGCCCTCGTTTCACTTCCTGGTTGTTGGCCTTCTGTGTGTCACGTGACGTGGCTTCGTTCACGTGATTTCTTGAAGCAGGTATGTACAGGTATCAAAGTGTAAACAAATATTGCACGAATCTATTCCAAAACATACCATTAACAGAACACATTTTTGGAACACATTCTCAGTTTATCTATTAGGTATTTATCTAAAATACATCTAATGTGTATAATTCCCAATGCTGCATTGGTAGTTTGTACGCGATGTGAAACCGTTGTTGGGTCAATTGCCCAGCTGTTACAAACAATGACTGACTTTATATATATTAGAACCACAACCATCGTGGATGTTGTTAATGTTACAAAATAAGTACATAGAGATGATATCGGTGTGCCATTCAAATCTAATAATATGGAAATCATGTCTGACATATCAAACTATATCCCATTCTAGAAAGTGTTATGTTAAAGTACGTTTTTGAGAGGACAAGATGCTGTTTTGACAATAGAATTTACAAATGACATATGATAAAATTGTTTTTATTTCGTCAACACATTTGTTTTCAGCGATTTCATTTTAACACATAACCCCTCCTTTCCCCAATCAGGAATATCACATACTCGATCCCTTAAGCCGTTGCCGGTTCTACTGGCCGTCGGTTCGAATCCAGTTAAGTCCGATTATGATCCGTAAGCTACATACTCGTGCTTGTCGGTTTCACCAAAGTGGTAAGCATTTTCGACCTGCGTCACCTTTCTTCTACATTAAGCTGTTTTTCTGTGTTTGATGTTGTTATTTACAGATCATGTTTTCATATTAATGCCTTTACCCCGAACTTGTTTTCAGGTATCATACCGACACACGCATATATTCATATGTCTGAATTAACGATTTATTCCAGGTCATTTCGATAAAAAAAACATTCTGTATTTTCTTGGATGAGTTAGCCGTTCATCAATCTTTACAATGGTCGACGGTCATTTTCAGCTACGTTCTAGGCAAGATTATGCTGTCACTGACAAATCGAATCCCATATTCGTCCTGATTATGTTTCTAAGTTTGTCAGTACCATACCCGCGCCTCATGTGTTTCATGAAAGTGGGAAACGTCTGAGACCTGCATCACCGTGGTCGTTCGTCTAATATAAACCTGATACGATTATTACATATAATAATAGGTATTCTACCATGAATTTGGAATTTACTCGATTCTGATTGGTCAATCAGAGGCTATTAAATCCCAATAAACCCCCTCTGATTGAAACAGCTGGTTTGATGGCCGCATCACTGCGGAAGTTAATATTCATAGAATAGTACTATTTTCAGTCATTGTCGGTAGGCATATTTAAAAAATTATATCTACAATTACAGGTTACAAAATGCACAGATGCGGTTACTACAATATTCAAAGGATGTGTGGCAATACATTTCGTGCAGAAAAACACGACAGAAATCAACAAAGGGAATGTATTTACGTTTTGGAGACAACAGAGAGCTTGGAATTTTGGCGCTTTTCTATATACGACTGTGACGTCATATCTTTTGCGTCACAATGAGCGATATGACGTTATAGTGGTGACGCGCGATGTAGAGCGAGAGACTTGCAAAGCTTGCTTTGATTTCTTTAGGGATGCCCACCTCATATTAGCTTACTAAGTTGCCATGCTTATATGCTTTCAATGGCTGTCATATGTTCGAGTGAAGTACAATTTATCACGGTGTAAACAAACCATATTTTGTTCCGTGATTCCGTAATTCAGATCGATAACCCACTCAAAACACTGAACTCAACCCATGCCGCTTCACTCAGTGTATTTGCTACCACCAAAGAGTTCGCGTTTTATTTAGTCATGGTAGAATGGAGACAAACATACTGTGTTTTCAATGTAGAGCTAGGTTACCTGTAGATTAAACCACGCTAAATTTAACATTTGAAACCTCACGCTGCGCGTTCGGTTCCAAATTCAATTTAGCGGGGTTAAATCTACAGGTAACCTAGCTCTACATTGAAAACACACTATGTTTATCTCCTAATTATAAACACCAACGTGGTAAATGAACATCGCAATAAACGACTACAACGTATTGATGACCCGTTGTTAGAGGTGGGTCTTTGGAACACACAGCTGTGCCCAGGGGTCTCAGAGGTGGACGTTGTATTTATTGTCAACAGCTCTGCTGACCATTATCACCGTCGGCAAATACTTCGGAAAATGTTCGAGGAGAAAACATACCAAAATTATACCATACGACATGTATTCCTCCTCAGGCAAAGGAACGATGTAAAAATCCAGGGTCATATCAACCAAGAAACATACCCCAGTTTATCTGATGATAACCACTGCTCCGAGTGATATTGTAATAGTAACACCATCCCATTTTCTCATTGACACTTCAGAACAGATGGCGGCTTTAGTGGTCAGTGGCTTGTTTGTGATAGACATAAGTTATTTGATTTCATACTTGTTGACTATTGTAACAATACATAGTTAACCTTAAAGTCACATCGTTATTGATTCCGTCCAGTGAATAAGTTCTGGATTTACACACAAAGGCGTCTAAGGCGGCGCATCCTGCTGTGCTCGAATCCTGATCCGCTTCCATTATTTTTCTAGGTTTGTCAGCACCATACCCGTGCTCGCCACACCAATGTGGTAAAGGTCTCAGACTTGCATCACTTCGGATTCCCTCCCGCATTAAGCTGATCATGACACGCCGTGATGTAATTGGAATAATGATCAAAGCATTGTTAATTCTCTAACTCACTTTTCTCCGCGACCAACTAAAACGAACCATCAACTCTCCTCTCACGACCAGCATAAGATGCTTGGGACCTATCGCCTTTAAAAAGAATCGCCGAATCAATTCAATGTAAAGTGAGAACGTTAATGACAACACAGCATGACACTGGTCATTTTCTAAAAATGCCATTTAATAATACATGTGATAAGCATAGTTGTGCACCAACCTGCCGTACAAGATCCTGTGTGAGTTTGAGTCTTGTCCCAAAGTTCAGGTTCATAAACCGCAGGTAGGGCATTGTCTTGAAACAGAACGTGCGGCCAGACCAAACACATAATCACACGATGATTGGTTAAAACATTGAACAAACTTTGTCTTTTGAAGCTCAGAGAAGATGAACTTGGCGAACTCTTCAGAATGATGGTCAATACCACTGCGGAGTATCCCATACAGAAATGCATCATCCACCCAGAAGAAAGGCACCATCTGAGCAGCCTTGTGCAGTATAGGCATCATGGCCCCTGACAACACCACAGCAAAACCACTGCAGAACGACCATGGGTACTACCTGTAATGGCGAAATACATTCTGGTCTATAGACGAATATCCCCGCCGATCTATGGACACGCTGTTTGCGGGCATCTTGTTACACAATACCAATCGCGTGTAGCTGGAGTAGTCGATGTATATATGATGAAAGACGTTGTATAAATCTACATATACGTCATCGTCAAGTTTGATGACGTATTTTGCATTGACACAATGCTGACTCACCCATTTCATACCCATTGATCCTTTGTAAGTCAAGTTTCTGTAGCTATCTAGGAAGTTCCCCTGTAATATGTCGCCATACTTATCAAGTTCTTGTCGAATCACCGTCATTTCCATCACATGAGCATATTTGGTCCTTCCCAGCAGGAAGAGAACACGTATCGAGTAGTTTGTGTACAGAGTGGACCATGAACAAAACAGACAGCTGGCTGTCAGACGGACACAATGTCCTGTTTTCTAGGAGGATCTGTGTGTTCAGATCTGTGACGTAGCGAGTCGTAGTGTATCCACTTCTTTGTGGCACGTTGCCGAACGTTCCTCCCAAATCTTGGTGCATGTTCAATTGTAGTTCTGAAAACCTGGACTTCAAGAAAGACCAGCCAACAAACGTGTGGTATGTGAAAAATACAATTGCCATAATTTCAATACACAGCAGCAGCAAAAATCATTTCAGTGTCCTTGTCCGAACAGGTGCATCCATCACGGCGGCTGTTAGCTTATGTTATAGCGGAGTGATAATAAATATGCAGGTTCAATTTTGTACACTTTATCTAAATTTGAGAGGTTAAGGATGTGCCATACTTTTAACCGATAACTGAGCATGTTGAGCAAATATTTCTGAAGGTCAATATGCAAATAAAATTAAGCCTCAAGGTTCTGGAATATTTGCAATATGCTCGTATAAATTAATTGAAGTGATAAAAGAGATTCATACGAGGGTTGGAAATAGTCATCAATGTACCAACATGGGGACCAGGGTTATATCGACCAGCATTTGGCGGGATCCAGATCGGAACTGGATACACTAGTTTCGCTGCTTCAAGTAACTATCGTATTACAAAACGCATTCTAGCGGCGTTCAGAACCTTTTTCATTCTCACACGACGTTGTAGTTCAGGTGAAGCAAGAACACAAATGCCAAATAAAGAGATGCAAACCAGATGTTACACCTTTAAACCAATCCTATCAAAACCCTTCAATACTGAATTGTGTTTTCTACCTGTCCCCAACTCTAAACACATAATGACGTCAATTTGCGTTGCTAATTATTCACACAATGACATTGTATTTTGAATATGATATTAACTCTTTTAAAGATAAAACTAATAATAAATAAATACATAAATAAATAGTAATAATAATTATAATAATAATAATAATAATAATAATAATAATAATAATAATAATAATAATAATAATAATAATAATAATCCATGGAAAATATTACATACAAAATTCTTTGGAATAGACCCATGTACAGCCTGAAACCTGTCGAGGCCAACAAACCTGATCTTGTCCTTTTGGATAAATACAATGAAATCATTTATATCATTGCAATTTCTGCCCCTTTTGACACTAATGTGATTGACCAGATTCCGGAAAACATAAGCTGACCTCACTTTCGAAATGTCCCACTTTCATCCCAAGTACCAAGTGTTGTTCGACTCCCTATTTTTCTGGGTGCCTTAGGTTTGATACCTCCCAATCTGTTGACTGACATTGTGAGAGTACCGGGGTTTGCTGCCAGCAATACAGCCCTTCTGACGATCAAGGTAATGCACAAGGCTGCAGTGTAGGGGAGGCTTCACATTCTACGAAACGTTCTGGGTGGGTTCGACCAGGCAACGCTTCCTGGGAGAAGTCCCATTTGCTTTCTTGGCGGCGTCTAGAAGGGGCAAGGGTTCTGAGACGATGATGAGCCCAACCAGCATGACTCTATTATGCATTTATATTTAATAATCTGTACATAATAATGCAAAATAATTTTAGCGCCACGCACAAGCACCGCGTTGAAGAACACATTCAAGCTGGAATTGTGTTATTTAGCGTAAAATATGTCTAAACTTTGGTTTCCATATTAAGTCGAATGTAAGATTACCATTACACAAAAAAGCGACAAAAGTCTTTCCACATCCAATAGAAATCTCTACAAAGTCGAGTGTACGATTCCGACTATATCATAAGCATGTGTTTATGAATCACTATCAAATAGTATCAGGGTGTCACATAAGAGGAATGGCGTAGATGGGACTGGTCCCATACCTGTATATGCTGTAACATTGTGGTCCATGATCATTTGTCTCAGATTTGGCAGACTGGAATATTCTGATACTCTGTGTCGATGCCTGACCATTATAGGTTTTTATTTGATAAAAGGCTGTGTTGCAGATAAAAAAAGTGTTCAAATTTGATCCTTCTTTCTCAATATTAGCAGGACATTTAAACTGTTGATTAATTATCATAATGAGCTTTAGTGGCGTAGCACTATTTTTCATAATTTCCTTATGACATATTACATTAAAGTACAGTATTAACAGTGTCAGGTGAGGTGAAATGGGGTTTAACATCGCGTACAAGATAATTGCATTTATATAGCGAAATGGTTGCACGTGTGTGTGTGTGTGTGTGTGTGTGTGTGTGTGTGTGTGTGTGTGTGTGTTTGTGTGTGTGTGTGTGTGTTTCTGCTTCTACTTCTCCGGACTAGAGATATGACGCGACCGGGGATCGAACCACGGACCTTCCGCTCTCAAGACGGTCGCTCTACCACTAGACAACGGTGGCGGGCGCTAAATGAAGGCGAAACAACAGATTGTGAGGATATATGTTTAATGCTTTAGTATTTGAAGTTGTACCTGTTAATAAGACAAGGCTCAATTCCATCAGGAATTCTGACATCTGTTTACCAAACGACGCTGTATTTCTGAAATTTGACACTATGTTAAGTAATTATATAGGGTTGGATGTTAAAGCTGCTATGAATATATCAGTTATATCACCATGTGTCGGCTTCATGTTGGAAGAAAACCTTTAAACGTTACGTAGGATGGCGACTTTTAACCAAACCGTGTATTTAGCTGACAGACCATGTATGATCATTTAAAATTTATCAAAGAGGTCCTTACAGTTTTCAACTTTAGACCTTTAAATTGCAGTAATTCATTGTATAAAGATCTTCAGTGATATACACTTATCAATGGATTCGCTGCTGATTTCCTTACAATTCTTTCTATAGTTTCTTCCATATATACAAGTATATAGGCAATATCTAACAAATGATGAGAGTAAGTGATTAAACTATGGCATCGCATCCCCTTTAATTTCTGGGTTTTAAAGCCCCGTTTTCCTTCAACACAACTCGAGCGATAACGGCTCTGAAACGCTTGGATATATTTTGACAGCGAGAGCTTCTTTTCGTTGGTTTTTATTTTCATATTTTACGGGAGCTTCCATCACTAACGCGACCGTAGCATTATCACAAACTTTAAATAACAATGATCGTACGTAATAAGTTTACACCACTCCTGCCGACAGAAAGTCTATGTTATGAACTGCTGGACGTTTCTGCGAGAATGTCAATGAAAACGTACGAACACCAACTTAACAAATGTATCTGTATACATAAAACTACAAACAGAATTCAATCATGATTAACAATTCAACAGGTTAAGGAATTCACTGACAACATACGGTATATAAAACAAGAAATAATATCACTGTTCTAGGTCAGCTGACTCATGTCACGTGATCTCAGGTGTAATGCTGTGAGATTGGGCTTCTTGGGATCAGCTGATCATTGAGTGAACTTTGTGAATTACCATTGAAATCAGCAACGAGCAAGACCAGGACTTGGACTGATTCAGGAATTGTTTTATGTTATTTGATTATGTACGGATTTTACAAATGTGAATACTTTTACATATTGGTCACACGTAACATACAGAAACCCGCCCCCATCAAGACAGATACCACGAGGATATTTCAGACCATCCTGTTGTGTGAGGATATCTCTGACAAACTGCCCCGACTCTGTCAGCTGAATCACCTTGTGGGAGTATGTGTCTACAAGCAGGATATCTCCTGTGCTGGTTGTTGTGATACCCCGAGGCCCTGTCAAAGCTCTGTCTCCTGTGGGAGTGTAGGTGAAAACAGCTTCTCCTTCACTGGTCACAGATACAAGGGAGCTGACTAATGCTTCACTGACTATCAAGTTGTTATTACTGTCGACATAAATATAGTCTGGATTCTCTATGACGCCCGTGTTGATAGACTTCAGTATCTTCCCTGTCATGTCCAGTATGTCCACAGAGTGAGACTGTCTATATGTACCTGCCACCAGCTGTGAAGGACTCAGATAGGCCAGAGCGTAGTACCTCTTGCTTGTTTTGATAGTTGACAACAATACAGGCTCTGGGGTAACATTCACTGTAACTATTTCATTACTCCGTGGAACACTGACAGCTACCTGACTCTCACTTAACTTTGCTATTCGCCACGGCCTATTAGAAAGCAGTAGCTGATTAACATGCGGGTTTGGTTTTGATGTGTAATATGTTTTGAGGCTCTTGTTATTGTGATCTGCAACTACTGTTACATTTATACCGTCAACAGTTAACGCTGTGACGACAGACAAAAAGGGATCCTCCTCATCCCTGTCCGCCTCACAGTCAATAGTGTGATGTAGAACAGGGGTAGACTGGCGGTCACTCACACCACTGACAACAGCAACCTCCCCCAGCTGTAGCTCATCCACTGCTTTACTCAGCTTGTCCATGTCTTGTGTGAATACAACCCTTCCTGGCGCTGTTCTGTTGTCCATGTCGTGTGTGAATACAACCCTTCCTGGCGCTGGTCTGTTGTCCGTGTCTCTGATGTCTGTATACGCCTCACACACCGACTCATAGACGGCATACATGTCCCTCTCACAGTTGGACGTCACAGCATTGGCTGTGAACTCATACTGCTGCTGGTACATCTGCAGCTCAATCTCCTGGGATTTTATTTCTGCTTGAATTGCATGTAATTGTTCGTCGGAAGATCGGTCGACTTTATCAAGGAGTTGTTTCTCCTTCCTTAAAATCATGTCTACCACTGCCTGTCGTGATTTTCTGATATCATCTTTGATATTTTGCGCATTGGAATTTATTTCTTTAATTTGAGATTTCTTAAAGATAATTTTATTTTCTGAAGTTTTCATTTTTATTTTGAGTTCTTGGTTTTGATTTGACAGGTGTTCTCTCACAATAGGGGTCATACTATCTAAAGTATCGACATCGTCACATTTCCTGTGTTTTATACTGCAGCATGTATAACAAATGGCCATCCTACAATCTTTACAGAACAACTCTATCTGTTTGTCTTTGTGGGTTTTACACATGAAGCGATGCTTAGATTTTCTCTTGGTAGCATCAGACGCATTCACAATTTCATGGTCACGTAGCATTGGCATCATGTTGTGCATCTTCAGACATCCATCACAGAAGACATCGTCACAGACGGAACACCACGATAAGGCAGGAGTTGTCTTCCCTTGTTGTTTGCAAACACTGCAGATATTCACATCGGCAGCTGTAATGACAAATATCAACCTTTGTTTCTGGATAAAGGTACACATACATCATTAAACTGAAATATTTTGACAAAGTTTTCACAATATTTATATTATAAGCATATGATTGGATCTGTTGACAGAGGCTCCATGGTTGAAATTTATGACAAATGTATCTGAAAACAAAATCAATCAAAATGTCCAAAATATATCTGGGATAATGTTTTGAGTTTACAGGAGAGCAATAAGATGATAAAAAACCCAATACTGCTGTTTTGAAGAAAAAAATCACATCTGATTACACATTCATGGAGTTTATCAATTCATTATTTCTACATATATTACTACGAAATATAATTCCGTTTCACAATTAGATTAAACCTAATACATCCTTCTATAAATGTTTGGTTGTACAAAGTGAACTTAAACTATCAATAAGTTACCTTCTGCCCGGGGTCCAAAGTCGTCAATCAGCCCCTGGATAACGTGGCTTGGTTTCAGCTGACCGACCCACTCCTCTACTGGACTGTCAGGGTTGGTCACCTTCGTCAGTTGTCTACAGGAGGGACATGGGATGCACTTGGTTTGTATTGCATCAGGCTGGGTGTTGGTGTATTTTAGTAGACAGGACTTACAGAATGTGTGATTACATTCAAGTGTGGCAGGGTCTGTGAACACCTCTGTACAGATGACACAGGTGAGGTGGTTGTCTGTTAGTTTCTTAGCGGTCGCCATCTGAAGTAAAACATATGACTGAAAGAAATATAAATGCACATGAATAAAACATGTAAATGAATGTATCGACCCCGACATCCAATGACATAACATCTAAATACGACAGGTGCAGTAAGAGTTAATATTTTCTTCAACAGAAAACACCTCGCCACACGTCAAACTTGGATACCTTCTTCAGTGCAGCTGTCAAGCTCCTTCCCAGCGCGTGACACCTTCGTTACACTCTCGGTAACATCGCTGCCACCAGTGTGGGCGCGGCCATTACAAGAATCTTGAAATTTGGCCTCAAACCCCAAATGCATTAACGTTCATACTTTTGTTTATGTCTTTGGGAATGCCATGATATTTCATTTTGAAAAAGTTTACGACTGACCATGTTCCAGATGAATTTACTCTGTTATTTTAATAATCAGATTGTTTCGAGATTGCAGACTAACGGAAAATCAACCAACTTCTCCCTTACATTCTTACTATATCAATAACACGATAGTTTTGATGAATCAGAAAATTTGACAAACGAAGAAAGTAATTTAGAAGCGATAAGTGTATTCAGCGTCACGACAGTCGTCACTTGTTTGTAAACATAACGGTCATTCGGTTGCGAGTTCAACTCCAAGCATGGTTGTGGCAAGGTATTCATAGTGGCGAGTTTTGACTGGTGGCAGCGATAGTACCTAGAGAGCTCCGCGTACGGGCTATCGCTGTGAGGAGCTTGTGCAGCTGTGGGTAAAGGGGGATAACTCTTGTAACTTTAGTTCCATACATTCATCTGACACACAATGTACAAGCACATATCATTGAGTGGAGAGACTGGAAATTAGTTATAAATGAAAAACACGTATTTGGTGAAGTGATGCCTGGATAGGTACATAAATATTGCTTTTAAGAACAATGATCTTAACCATAAAGTGTGTAGATAGAAAATACATGTGAAAAAGTTTAAACCGAACTAGAAGAACAAAGTCGTTTCAATAATGGTTTTATTTCAATTTGCATAAGGTTCAGGTGAAGAAACATTTAAACCCCTGTGTCAAGTTGTTATACTAATATGAGTAACATATGTCACCAGTAAGGTGTCCGGGATTTTACAAGCTGAAACGGCTTGTACACCACGAGACCAAAAGACGTAGTTTGTTTTTTTATCCACTATTTCGAATTAGCTGGCAACTTGTGAAGTTTCGTATATACTTCAGTGTTGCTGACTGTCTGACTAACTGACTGACTGACTGACTGACTGACTTACAGACTGACTGATTCACTCACTCACTCACTCATTTGGGATGTCACCGATCTCTGTTCAGGAAACAGTTCTCAGGTTAATGTAATGAATATATAAAATAACACGTGTCTGTTTTGCAGGACTTGGTACACCTTGTTATTGTCTACATTTTAAAATGCTAGGTCCACTTTTCACTGAAATCCGTTAATCGTGTCACTTCCGTATAACTTTATATGAATATGAAATATTATCACATACAGTTTCATGATGGTATTATTGCATATCATTCCAATCAACATTGATAACTGTTAAATGGTCGCAGTAGCTCATAATTATAAAGCATTGAATGCATACGTGTGCGTACATGCATGTACATTAAAACATAATCGAAACATGAAACTGACGATGTCTACCTTTCTATTAAGTCGCACACACACACACGCACGCACGCACACATAAGCACGCACGCAAATACGCAGGCAGGCACAAACGCACTAACATCCCAATCTTCTCCCCTCCCTTCGGCCCAGGCCATGCAGCTGCATTCCATTCAAGTGGATATCGCGGGTTGTTTAAAGGGACATAACCCTTGTGATTACTTGTATATCGTCACGTAGCCTTGATCGACTGACCCATCTACTTTCTGTATCAAAGTGTAATCTCTGCCCTTGCATGTTCACATATAACATAGGTAAAACACGACAAAACCCTTTCCATAGTCCTAAGAAATCTCAGCTAACATCCCAACAAGTTACTGTAAGAAAATGTCTTATCAAATTATATCCATAGGGTGCGTGAGTGCGTGCGTGTGTGTGGGGGGTGGGGTGGGGGGGAGGTTTAATGTACGTATAGTGTGTGTGTGTGCGTGTGTATGGTATAATGTACATATAGTATGTGTGTCTGCGTGCGTGTGTTTGTGTGTGCGTGTACTTGTGCGTGTGTGTGTGCGTGGTATGGTGTGGGGTGGGTGTGTTGGTATTTACGTGTTTGTATATGATTGCGTGCGTGACTTTATAAGTAATTTGGCGTGTGTGTGTGCGTGTACGTGTGCGTGTGCGTGCGAGCGTGCGTGTTCATAACCCAACCTTAATTTTAAACATTGTGTTAGTATATGTCGTATTTTACCTTTTCCAGATCATGACGTTATAATTTGCTTTTATGTCTAAGTGTCTCGTAGGCCATACCTCGGATGTTATATTTTATTGTTCTTGTACGTGTTTTAGCATGAAGTGTATATAACATGTGACACTATAATAAACATTATTCTCTCTCTCTCTCTCTCTCTCTCTCTCGCTCTCTCTCTCTCTCTCTCTCTCTCTCTCTCTCTCTCTCTCTCTCTCTCTCTTGATCGACTGACCCATCTACTTTCTGTATCAAAGTGTAACCGCCGTCCTTGCACATACACATAATGACATAGGTAAAACACGACAAAACTCTTGCCATAGTCCTAAGAAATCTCAGCTAACATCACAACAAGTTACTGTTACAAAATGTAATCTAAATGCCTGACTTACCACAATGACTACACCGCTGTCACTCGACTGTCTGCCCTCGTCTCACGTCCTGGCTGCTGGCCTTCTGTGTGTCACGGGACGTGGCTTCGTTCACGTGATTTCTTGAAGCACGTATGTACAGGGATCAAAGTATAAGCAAACACGACCCGAATCTATTCGAAAACATGCAATCAACATGACACATTTTTATGGGACACATTCTCAATCTGTCTATTAGGTATTTATCTGAAATACAACTAATGTGTATAATTCCCATTGCTATTTGAATCAATATTGGACTGATAGAAGGTACGCGATGTGAAACCGTTAATGGGCAAATTACCCAGCCGTTACCGAGCAATGACATGGCCTGAAAGCAAATAAATTTGACTTTACTTGACATGCGTTTACAGTCACTGTAGATAAAGTTATTGACAGGATGCCGACAAGATTTTACTAACACGATTATCTGGACTCGTATGTTTAATACTTATTCACCTGATATAATCATTTGTTTATATATATATGGATATGATCATTATAACCGTTCTTGTTGGGGTCCCTGAAGCGGTAAACATCTTCGACCTGCGTCACTTTTTTCCTACATTAACCTGACATGCTCCGAAAGGACTGATAAGTTCTTTAAAAATCTAAACACAGCTATATCTTTATCAGTCGGAATATAATAGATACCCTGTGGAGAACGGAAGGATGATGGTTCGGACTCGAAGTGGTTCGCTGTAAGGATTTGTACAATTGTAAGTAGCCACATACACAAATGTGGGTGCACGTCGCAAAATATGTGAAATAATCTCGAACGAAATGATAAACCTCATTTCATATCTGAATCATATCTGTTAGTGTTGGCAATTTTTTCACAGGTCACAACGTCAGGTGACACCGGTTTTTCGCACAAGATAACATACCTAATTACAAAACAAACGTATTCTACTCCCACCACGTGGTTGATTATGACAATCGGAACAGTTCACAGTGTACAATATACTGAACAATGTAAAATATGTATAATATACTTTTATACAAAGTCAGAGGTGTTGGAGGTGTCGATCTCATCCGAGAACAACTGAATAACCTAAGACCTAAATGGTTGATGCCTATTAACGGATCAGTCTGTAGTGACTGTCCTATCTTATGAAGGGGGCACGGGTGGCCCAGTCGTCTAAGGCGCCGCAATTCGCTGTGCAGAGTTGCGTCCCTTTGGCACGCCAGAAACCTATGATTGTGGGTTCGAATCCCGGTTCGCCCCGATTATGTTTCTAGGTTTGTCAGCACCATACCCGTGCTCGTGTAAATGGTAAACGTCTGAGACCTGCATCACTTCGGGCTTTCCTCCCACATTAAGCTGACACGCCGCGATATGACTGGAATACTGTTAAAAGCGGCGTTAAACCCAACTCACTCACTCACTATCTTATGAAACATTAATCACGTCATGCACTGTGAACTACAATGCGTTCGCGGATTAGGATAACGTGTACAGAAAGAGTTACCTACCTTAGACTAGAGCCGTTGCATGGCTCATTCGGATCAGATAACTATATATAATAAAATAATGCATGTATTGATGCTTTCATCATTACAGTAAATTATATTTTTATGTTTCACAAAGACGGAATTCGTGTATTCTCTGTTGTATTTCTTGGGTTTTTTACAGATAATTTTTTTTCATAGTAATGCCTTTACCCTGAACCTGTTAGCATGTCCTGATATGTGTATGAGTTGTCTTAATATACTCTAAAAAAGAAAGGGATACTCGGAAATAACGTATACTTTCCAAAATTGTAAGAGATAGTAGTTTCTCGTGATAGTTGCATGGCAATAATGAAGGAATTGGGAACACTTAACAACCGGTAGGGAGGTATGACAGTAGATGTTATGACCGCCAGCGATCCTGAAGGACGACAGGTGTACGATTGGAAATGTCAAAGTTGACGTTTTTGAATCAGTCGTGCGTAATACCGCCAACATTCATCCACTCGAAGAGGCATGCTGCGAATGAGTCTTCCAAAGGTGATTTGAGGGAGTCTGTCTTTCTCCTTTTTGTCATGAGAATTCAAGTTGACGTTGACTTGACGTTCATTTCGACGTCGCCAGACATGACCATGCCCATCAAGGAAGTGCAAAGTGAATCGGGACTCATTTGAAAACATAAAACATGAGACCAGCGACGATTACCCCAGTTTCGACGTTGTACACCATTGATGTCTTTTGGTAATATAATCGTCGTGTAAGGGGCGGCAAAACACGTTGCCGTCTAGCATGGAGATGAGCTGAATGTAGACGATTTCTAATCGTCGGACCCGTTACTCGTACTCCAAAAGCCTGCAGCAAATTTGATTCGCCTTTGAGCTCGATTTCTTAGAGCCTGGTTTCGGATCAATCCATCCTGCAATCTTGTCGTTGACCTGGTACATCCTGAATGGGGGTTGGGTTTGTTGGTACCTATTCCATGGTCTGCTAATCACAGACTGTAAAACATTGAACGTATTGGCAACTGCACGCTGCGTGAATGAAAACAGGTAACTGTTAACCGTATGATAAACAAGATCAGTAAGATTGACACAAATAATGGTCCACAGAAATTAATCGTCCTTTCTTGAAAGTGTGGGGGCGGTCGGGTAGCCTAGTGGTTAAAGCGTTCGCTCGTCACACGCCGAAGACGCTGGTTCGATTCCCGACATGGGTACAAAGTGTGAAGCCCATTTCTGGTGTCCCCCCCCCCCCCCCCCCCCCCCCCCCGTGATATTGCTGGAATATTGCTAAAAGCGGCGTAAAACCATACTCAATCACTCACTCACTCTTGAAAGTGTGGTGTGGTGCTACTACGTGAGTGTGTTTAGTGTAAGGTTTTACAGACATAAACCTTCTTACAAACATGTAGGATGTTTCTCGTCAACACATCTTTGTTCTAATATTTCTTCACTTATGTTTACTGATCGTCTACTTTTTTAAAGAGAATATTTCAAATGTCCATGTTCGGTTGTATGTTCTAAAATGCCTGAATGTATAAATTTATTGGTAACGTATGTAGTTGGTGTTGTGAGTTGCGCGTACTGCTTGATGACACATGAATAAAAAATACCTCGATTAATTCGGACTGATGAAACCTTTTTCATAATGATTCATAAACAAACACATGCTTATGATACTGTCAGAATTGAACAAAGGACTGTGTATGCAGCAGAGATTTCTTATGATTATGAAAAATGTTTTGTTTATATCTACGAAATTGTATAACAACATGATGAATCAGTTATAATTTTTGGTGTGTTTTTACTATTTATAGATTACTTTTTTAATATTTTATTTCATCGTGGAAATGATTTCATGATCTTTGGTAACCTTCCCAGCAAGTGTGTAATTGTTGGGTTGATAAAAGTCGGTATTACTTCAAGTTCTCTTCAAACAAACACAGGCAAACTTTAATAAATGAAATAACTCTGTGTGCATAATTGGGTTCATAAATGTGTACTTCGTGTGCTGAAACAGTTCCAGATATCAATACTCTTTGTTTAGCCGTCCAACATGTACATGCATATTACACTTCGGATATTGACAAGGTCCCAGCTTGCAGAGTGGTGAGTTGGGTTTAACGCCGCTTTTAACATAATTCCAGTTATATCGTGGCGTGTCAGCTTAATGTGGGAGGAAAGCCCAGAGTGATGCAGGTCTCAGACGTTTACCACTTCGGTGAAACCCACGAGCACGGGTATGGTGCTGACAAACCTAGAAACATAATTTGGGCGAACCAGGATTCGAACCCACAATCATAGTGTTCTGGCGTGTCCAAGGGACGCAACTCTGCACAGCGAATCGCGGCGCCCAACCGAGCCCCCTCCAGCCTGCAGACAAGAATTCTAAGAGCTTACGGTTTTGGCATAACTTTCTATATTCAGCTGAGGCAAAGGTTTACCTTATAAGCGAACACCTGGCGGCATCAGTGATTTTCAGTGATCCGTTCATATAATGGCTATTCGTCTACCCCAAAGCAATCTGCTTCGTGAACAATCAGGTAAGAAGACGGTCGAGCCTTGAGTGAGTGATTTGGGCCTAGTGGTGGCGAGTGATTTGAGACTAGGGTAAAAGCACGCTCGAGTGAAGGGATTGATTTGAGCCTGATACACAGGCGCACAAGAGGTGATTCAGTCTGTCTCTTGCTTGTTTTGTTTTTGTTTGTTTGTTGTTTAACGCCGCACTCAGCAATATTCCAGCTATATGACGGCGGTCTGTAGATAATCGAGTCTGGACCAGACAATCCAGTGATTAATATGATGAGCATCGATCAACGCAATTGGGATCGATGACATGCATGAACCAAGTCAGCGAGCCTGACCACCCGATCCCGTTAGTCGCCTTTTACGACAAGCATTGCCAACTTTTTACGGCAAGCATGAGTTGCTGAAGACCTATTCTACCTTCACGAGTCCTCTTGCTTGTATGTGAATGATGCGGCAAAATATTGTGCATTATTTTTTGCAAACATTTTCACAAATTAAGTTCCAAAAACGGTAGCATAAACCGTTGGTGCCCTTGTACTCAGACAAACAACAATGATTTATTTACACCCTGCACATTAACGAAGAGTTAATCCTTCCAAGCTGGTCAACTGTCAAGTCAACATGTGGCAATACCACATGTTGGCAATGAGCATACTTGAACGAATCTTTCGGGACGTCTAGATCGATCTCGGAAACAAATTTCTCTTATTTCAACAACCTCAGAAATTTGGAAGTGTCCAGTTGTACTTTCATCAGTTGTGTTATCTCAGTTGTGATAACAGCTGAAAAAAAAATATGTGTGCACATGATCGATAATAAGGATGTTGCATTTAAGAATCATGTGGAGAAGTATTTCTGTATGATTTGCATGCCACAATGATATTTGTCAACATATGAAACGTAGTCAAATTTTATTCGCGCATATAATTAAAGTTATGCTTTTTGAAACAATACAAAAGACATTATTTACGTATTAAGACTATTTTGTAGATATAATAAAGGAGACTGATATATGTTACAGTCAATGTGAAAAACGATTGAAATTTTCTCAGGCAATTTTCAAAACACCTGCATATTTCAGGATTTTAACTCTGTCAATTTATTCTATTATGAGGACGAATCTTGAACATTTTGATCTTTAATTCAATCACCCAGTGACTGAAAATGATAGGATTTACAGAGAACAAAAGTCGATATATATTTTGTATTGTTTGGCTTCTACTTCTAGCAAAATTCATCTACTGTGATGTTTTGTAAACCTTTATTGAACTTCTCAATAATTTTGAGTCAATCTGTCAAATAAATAGACCGATTTGTCAGTCAATTTGTAATATGACTAAAATATTTATGCATTTTATAATGTGCCTACGTGAATCACATTTTACACTTTAACTGTGACGTGGTGAAGGATTAAACACTGGGGATGAAGAGGTCTTTCACAAGATGCTTTTCAAGATAATATTGTTTTATTTAAAGAAAAATCAATTCGGGTTGTTTTCAGTAATATAACAAGCGAACAAACATAAGAACTGCTTAATTTGGCATTTATACAATAAAAAATCATCAACTGAAAAATCATGATAAGATTACAGTAAGCATCAGTTGTGAAAATTTGAAATAATGTACATTCTTGTATAACATGTTTAGCATCTTCAAATGGATCACCACATGGACAAGACAGGTCGGTGGAGATGCCTGTGATATCATCGTACCTTATGCTATAATTGCATGTTGTCTGTTAAGATAATTACAATATATCAAAAAATATTTTGGCCCACTAATGATACCAGGTTATACGCGACATGAATACACCTGAACAAATTGTAAGAAACTGGATAAAGGCAATCAATATCATAAACGTTCTTTTATTTTTAAAGTGTTCAGTTTGTGAATGTTTAAGGAAATGAAAACGTAGATTCTTACAGGTGAAAAAATCATTTAGATGTACATCTTCTGGATGTTCCAACAGCAGAAAGACTACTTATAAAACTCTGAAGCGGGTGACAACTTGCGGTACAATATGAAATAAACATATATCCGAGGGAGACGTTGGTGCTCTACCGGATACTTCTGCTTTTGACAACACAAGTCTGTTTGTGGGTCCACAAAGTTTATTCTATGGTATGCTGCTACATCATGTCCATGCAGTTAGCCTCTCGGAGGTGGAAGAGGGCCAACCTGTCTAGCCGCTGTCCCAGGGTCAAAGTCTCGACTATCTTTAACCCTCCCTGTCAGACTGACATGTATCGTTTAACGTTACATATATGGTCAGCCTGCAGTAATTCGCACCTCATCCACAATATTAAGCTTCAGTGGCCAACCGGCCATTCGCAAGCGTTAATCACAAGCCGCTGACCCACACATGATCCTGTGCAGCTGGCCATGGTAATGATAGCCCAGCTGCTGTTATAATTTGTATTGGGAGCACTCTCAATTAAATCAATCAATCTTAAATAGATATATTTCACTTACTTAACTGAGGGAATATATATAATACTTTCAAACCTGTATAAAACTGATCACTTATAATTTTCTCATTCTGTTACACTTAAGCACCGCTTAGAATTCACTGAGTTGAATCATTTTATGAGTATACATTCCTAACACTAGGCATATAAAGACATGTTTCTCATGCCAATATTATTTTCCTCAGGAAATGTCGCCTATGGGCAAAAGAAAAAAAAATCCAAACCTTATTCCAATCATGAGGGCACTCATGGAAATGTGCTATTTCGTGCAGTGTAGAGTTTCTGGGATGTAATAGACAATGTTGAAAGTAATATTTACAGGCAGCAAAATCACAGGTGGCATTCCTAAATGAATTGACTTTCTCTTTAATATAAAGAATAAGAAGTTCAATCTTAATGGAATACTAAAATTCAACCCATTGCAATGCTAGATTTACAGCACAATATCAGTTTCTGAGATTCTGAAGATGTGAAAACGAGGACTTAAATTATTATTTTCCATAATTGAAAAGCAAAACGTCACATGTTCTTTAGACAAGTCGCTCTCCCCTATTACAACCCCACAACGACGGTAACTATTCAGCATTACGAGGCACTACCTCTTCGATAATGCCAGTGAATGAGTGAATGTTGTCGAGCACCGCAGTCACCAATATCCCAGTTATATCATGCGGCATGACCTGACGTACCTGTAGCCGAAATTATGAATAGATTTAACGCTTTTAGTGCGAGTGAACATATGCTGACTTTAATTAAATAAAATTATTAATAAAATTATTACTTAGGAGATAAACATACTGTGTTTTCAATGTAGAGCTAGGTTACCTGTAGATTTAACCCCGCTAAATTGAATTTGGAACCGAACGCGCAGCGTGAGGTTTCAAATGTTAAATTTAGCGGGGTTAAATCTACAGGTAACCTAGCTCTACATTGAAAACACAGTATGTTTATCTCCATTCTACCATGACTAAATAAAATGCGAACTCTTTGGTGTTAGCAAATATACTGAGTGAAGCGTCATGGGTTGAGTTCAGTGTTTTGAGTGCGTTATCGATCTGAATTACGGAATCACCGAAAAAAAAATATGGTGCTGTATATCCTCAAGCAGTTTGTTTATACCGTAATACTTCAATCGAACATATGACAGGCATTGAAAGCATATAAGCACGGCAACTTGGTAAGCAAACATGAGGTGGGCATCCGTAAAAAAACCAAAGCAAGCTTTGCAAGGCTTTCGCTCTACATCGCACGTCACCATTATGACGTCATGCCGCTCATTGTGACGCAAAAGATATGACGTCACAGTCATATATAGAAAAGCGCCAAAATTCCAAGCTCTCTGTTGTCTCCAAAACGTAAATACATTCCCTTTGTTGATTTTTGTCGTGTTTTTCTGCACAAAATGTATTGCCACACATCCTTTGTATATTGTATTAACGCATCTGTGCATTTTGTAACCTGTAATTGCAAATATAATTATTTAAATACGCCTACCGACAATGACTGAAAATAGTACCATTCTACGATTTTAACTTCCGCGGTGAAGCGGCCGTCAAACCAGCTGTTTCAATCAGAGGGGGTTTATTGTGATTTAATAGCCTCTGATTGACCAATCAGAATCGAGTAAATTCCAAATTCATGGCAGAATAACATGTATCAAAAGGTATGGCATATTATTATCACAAGAGATTCTTTGTCTGATTTTTAAGAAAGTTACGCCGAAACCGTTCAAGCTCCAAAAAATCATCGATATTTGTGCTGAATATGATATCACAGGGTTTGGTATATTTAAAACACCCTAAAGTCTTGGAGCCGTTTGTTTGGAAATACATGCTAGTTGGAATGTATGTTATGGGAACATAGCGTAGAAGGCTACGCGAAGTTCCATATATAAAAATATCATCGATCCAGAAGAAGGGTGCCATTAAAGAAGCCTTGTATAAGATCGGTACCATATCACCTTTAAATACAACTGCATACCCATTGCAGTATTTTACGGGGTAGCATGAGTAGTGTCTGTAAGTATATTCATCCAACATCCATTGTCCTTGTCTCTCAACACTTGTGCCACTTTTACCGATACATACAACAGCATGTCGTTCTTCAAATTTTGGATATAATGTGTAGAAGAAGTTGTGCATGTCTACATACACGTCATCGTCCATTTTGATGACGTAGGTCACATTTTTACAATGTCGACTGATCCATTTGAAGCCGAACACAGCTTTGTAGGTAAGGTTTCT
The DNA here is from genome assembly GCF_023055435.1 of Haliotis rufescens. Lineage (NCBI taxonomy): Eukaryota > Metazoa > Mollusca > Gastropoda > Lepetellida > Haliotidae > Haliotis > Haliotis rufescens. The sequence goes on along the minus strand of NW_025964212.1, from coordinate 725,421 downwards.
GTAGGTGTCGAGGAACCTGCCCTGGAGAATATCCCCATGTTGCTTTGTCTCTTCTCTGATGTCGCCTTGAGTGCGTCTCACAAATGTCACCGGCCATCCAATCAGAAACAGGATCCGTATGGTGTACTTCCTGTTGATGACGTCACTTGTCAACATATCTCTGATCACATCTCGCCTCTTCCGGTTTGAAGGCGCCGTGTGGACAACAAACAGTGCGTGAACCCTTGCAGTTGATGTACAGAGATCACGATTTTGGCGAACAATTTTGAAATTTGGGTCGGCTGATTGTCTTGAGGTTTTGTATTTGTTTGTAGAATACGAGCGACGAGGACGGGTCAGTTCTTCAAACCATGATCGTGTATGTATTCCATCCACCAAGTCGACAGTGGAACTAAAATATTTTACAGCAAACTGAATTAAGATGAGTGTTATAACAGCTTGTATCAGCGTAAGAATTAGCAAGTATCCTCTGTACTTGGAGACCATGATGTTAGTCTTAAAGAGGCTATCCGGCACCATTAAACACTTGCAATGTTTATAATTGACGGCTTCAACTATTCATTCATGAGCCCCAAGCTTCTTTTGTAGTCATGATTTTAATAATTTTGCATTGACTTGGAACAGACTTTCCTTCTATCGAAGTTCTTTGATGATATATGTTTCCGACATGCACCATTCGCTTTACTTGTGTCGCTGCAACATTTCCATTTCAGTTCACCTGAAAAGAGAACAGTTAAGTGAATTTGTGTATGTGTCCACACTTTCATAATTGACCGTTCGTTCTTTAACGCCACGGACCGCCGTCGCGGTCAAATGGATAGAGCGTCTGCCCGGAGAGCGGAAGGTCGTGTATTCGATCACCGGCCGCGTCATACCAAAAGTTGTTAAAGGATGGTACTTGTTGTTACCCTGCCTGTCGTTCGGCATGAAGGGGCTAAAACAAGGACAGGTCAGCTCGGAGTCAGTATATTGTGCCTGAGTGGGGAATTCATGTTAAACTGCGAAATTGTATCTCAGTGGGCAAGCACTATAAATCGGCATTAGTCCGGACTTGTACAAGCAGCCACACACACCCGCATGCACGTAGCTACATTATCTTGAACTCGGCGTTAAACCCTATTTCACCTCGACCGCCTCCGTGGTCTAGTGGTAGAGCGTCCGCCCGGAGAGCGAAAGGGCCGGGGTTCGATCCCCGGCCGCGTCATACCAAAAGACGTTAAAAGATGGTACTTGTTGTTACCCTGCCTGTCTTTCGGCATGAAGGGGCTAAAACAAGGACAGGTCGGCTCGGAGTCAGTATATTGTGTCTGGTTGGGGAATTCATGTTAAACTGCGATATGGTACCTCAGTGGGCAAGCGCTATAAATCGGCATTTGTCCGGACTTGTTCAAGCAGCTACACACACGTGCATGCACGTAGCTACATAATCTTGAACTCAGCGTTAAACCCCATTTCACCTCACATCTGTGACGCAACACTAAACAATAGGCGAGCTCTTGGAGTAGCTTATGGGGAAGCTCCACTGATGTACTAGAAAGCCTCAGTACCGTAGTAGTTTAAAGATCTAGGTATTCTCGTCTTGACATTCGAATGTGTATGCAAATGAATCTAGACGTTGTCTTGATCATGACGCCGCAAGGTTTTGCTATTTTACCCATGGATATATCTGAGGCTTCTGACAGTTAAAATCATGGGTCACGTTCATAACGAAGCATCATATGTGCATTGTACAGTCGCTGATATATCGATCAGGAAGTTTCAAATTATAAACAACTCTACAATAAAGCCACGATAACCACACAACCATCGACATGCTCTTCAACAAGCCGCAGCTGTGACGGAGGTTCTGAGCGTCTGGAACACGAGCAAGGCACAACCGCCTGAGACCTTACATCTGTGGCAACACAGGCGTCATAGAATGCGGGTTTGTGTTGGTCCTTGTGTATGGATGTTTGGTGTCAATTGAAAGTATGTGCCGAAAGTAGTTGACTCAGGTCGATCAAAACCTTGATTTTTCTCTCATTTGTTTATACATCCACGCGGTTCGTTTACTTTAGATCTGGAGATGGCGGCATTGGACTTCTTATTAACGTCAATAGATGTACATACAGAAATAAATTGTTACTTATATTATCGATCATGGAATTTCAACAGTTGAAAACCACTGGTTTACTAGGTTTGAAATGAACTATCAAATTTGAATAAGTTTTGTACAGCAAATCAGAACCAGATTCCTATCTACAGTACAATATAAGAAGTAATTTGTAAATTAAGATCGTTGTGTGTTAACGAGGACAGCGATCTGACTCGGATGAGAAACTGAGTTGGGTTACACACTCTCCCTTTCGACAACGTTTCAGTCCGCTTGAGAGGAAAACACCAAGGGCATTAAATTAGTCATGTTTTGAGTGAGTACTGTGACGTAACCTTTAGCAATAATCCTGCATTTACACGACCGAGGACACCTGAAATGGGTTTCAAGGAATCAAGGCATCAGGCCAGGGTCTTTGGCTTGACAAACAAACGCTATCACCACTTGGCTTCCCTAACTCTCCACCATTTTGTGAATCCAACGAGATTGGGTATGGTTCTGACAATCAAAAGAACATGATCGGAATCAAATCTGAGATTCGAACCCTTATGCAACATGAGAACATATCTGGTTTTATTTGTTTGTTGTTTAACGATGCACTCAGCCACATTTAAGCACTTTGACGGCGACCTGTAAATAATAGTCTGTATCAGACGACGGTTGATATTAGGAGCAACGACTTATGTCGTCGGGCTCCTAACGGAATCAAACATACTAACAAGTCACCAAGCCTGATCACCAGCTCAGTTAAAGCTTTAGTAAACTCAACATAGGAACCTTGCATATTTTAATACTTTAGGGCATACTTAATAAAAAATGATTGATCAAAATCAAATTTGAATAACGGAAATACAGTAAAACAAACGATAAATCATTACAGGTGGAATCGTCCCCCAAACAAACAACAACAACAACAACAAGAACAACAACAACAACGCTACTGGGCCTGAGGCGGCTAGCCTTTGGCGAGGTTAATTGTGACTTTGAAAGGGTAAATGAATAGTAAAATATGCATTTGTTCAAGGTATGTTGCTATCTTTTTATGTAACGTGTAATGTGTTGTATACATGTTGAGTCAGTTTATGAAAACTACCAATTAATATTTTACAGACGCTTCGAATTTTTATTATATGTGAGAGGGCGACATATCTTCTTGCAAAGATCATTCCTGAAGGTATTGTACGCAGCTTCAGTAACCGTTGAGGATGGTGATGGTGTGACGATCGTTGAAAACATAATGAGTGAGTGAGTGAGTGAGTGAGTGAGCTGGGTTAAACGCCGCTTTTAACAGTATTCCAGCAATATCACGGCGGGGGACACCAGAAATGGGCTTCACACATTGTACCCATGTCGGAAATCGAACCCTGGTCTTCGGCGTGACGAGCGAACGCTTTAACCACTAGGCTACCCGAACGCCCCCGGCACCTAGTGAAGTTTTGTATATACGTCAATGTTGCTCACTCACTCACTCACTTTACCACTTCGGTGAAACCAACGAGCCCGGGTATGGTGCTGAAAAACCTAGAAACATAATCGGGATTCGAACCCACAATCATAGGTTTCTGGCAATGCCCAAGGGACGCAACTCTGCACAGCGAATCGCGGCGCGATAGACGACTGAGCCACCTGTGCCCCCTGAAAAAATAATGGGTAGACCTTCCTGAAATGTTGTACAACCGTTTCCTTTAATGTATATGTAGAAAACAAAACATGTGACATGTAAATGATGTGATGATGTGTGACACATACAACATCATCCTTCCAGCTTTTTCAAATTGTAGACAGTAATTAGCAGTGTCTTCACTGGGAAAACGTCCTGCTTACAGCTTCAGTAGCAGAGCCATTAGTGATGTCAGTTGATTGTGACGTCATGGTAACCAGTGATGTCACAATGGTCTGCAAAGCATTGTGATGTAATTTCATCGCAGTGTACAGTGTACAGTGTAGTTATCGCTTGATCTCATCCAAGCGATATCTCCTGTGCGAGCCAGTTTTGGATGATAAATAATGTATTGTTGTCGTGTAAATAATGTGAAGTGCAGCACGTTTTCACTGTGTGATATATGATGTATTGTTGTCGTGTAAATAATTTGAAGTGCAGCACGTTTTCTCAGTGTGATATATGATGTATTGTTGTCGTGTAAATAATGTGAAGTGCAGCACGTTTTCACTGTGTGATACATGATGTATTGTTGTCGTGTAAATAATGTGAAGTGCAGCACGTTTTCACAGAGTGATATATGATGTATTGTTGTCGTCTAAATGATGTGAAATGCAGCAAAATTGCAACAGTGTGATATATTATGTATTGTTATCATGTAAATGATGTGAAGTGTGACATACAATGTATTGGTGTCATGTAATTAATGGGAAGTGTGAGATATAGAGAATCTCACCCGAGTGTCTTTTGACATCAAATATATCAATACGAGTTGATAAAAGTGGAAAAATTCCGAGGCTTGCCGAGGATTTTTGCCACTTTTATCAACGAGTGTTGATATATTTTATGTCAAAAGACACGAGGGTGAGATTTTATTTATCATACAACATCATCCTTCCAGCTTTTTCCATTTGTAGACAGTAATTAGCAACGCTTCACTGGAAAAACGTCCTGCTTACAGCTTCAGTAGCAGAGCCATTAGTGATGTCTGTTGATTGTGACGTCATGATAACCAGTGATGTCACAATGGTCTGCAAAGCATTGTGATGTAATTTCATTGCAGTGTACAGTGTACAGTGTAGATATCGCTTGATCTCATCCAAGCGATATCTCCTGTGCGAGCCAGTTTTGGATGATAAATAATGTATTGTTGTCATGTAAATACTGGAAAGTGCAACACGTTTTCACAGTGTGAAGTATTATGTAGTGTAGTGTTATGTAGCGGCACTTAAATATTTGTTTCACTTTAGATCTCTTACTCCCCTTTACTCCTAAGTTGACCTATCGTTGTGCTGACACCACACAGAGCAAAAGCTGTTTAATATAGTGTGAAACTGTGTATGCAAATAAAGCAAGTGTCCCTTGCTGAGTATTCTACATTTATTTTTCCAAGGCAACATAGCTCAGCTCACAAGCTGTTCAATATTATTTATGAAACTTTGTATACACATCAGACAAATGCCGAACTGATACCCCTTGCTTCAAAGGAATTAAAATGAAATATATATAGTTTGCATTAAGTAACAGGTTGGGCACATGTTCAAATGAGGGTAGTGTTCATTTACAGAGCTTAACTGCAAAATAATATTCTGGATATTTTAAAGACTTAAATCTTGTGTTTGCAAGGCAAAATCTTGACTATTCAACTGTAGGTAGGGTTCGTTTATGGAATTTTGTACATACATCAGCAACTTCTAAACTGTGCCGTTTGATTTCCCGGAATTTATAATTTTCATTTTCTTGCCCTTCTGTGGAGGAAATTTTACAGTTTTGTATCCAGGGCCAAACATACAGCAGACGTGTAAGATAATTTGTTCCATATTTTCACATTGTGAGAACTATAAACGTGAGTAGGTTTCGTTTCAAACTTTCTGTTAACCAAAGACAATTGTCATGTGACACTAAGGACCGTAAGTGCTAAAATGGGTCGTTTCAAAGCTCTCATTTGTAATTTAAATCTTACATAGCCGGCGCTTACAAGAGACCCGGCGTTTATTGTGCTGTACGCTGCTTCGGACCCGAAGGAGGCCTGAGTCTATTAAAAAAACAACCTCCGGTTATAAGAGGAAATACGGTACATGAAACAAGTAAGGTACTTGTATCTGTCTGGGAAAGTTCACTTCACCTTCACTGGAGAGAGTGAGTTATATCACGGCGTGTCAGCGAAGTGATGCAGGTCTTTGACGTTTACCACTTCATAATCAGTGAAACCCTTAAATACGGGTAAGCTGCTGCTAAACTTAAAAAAACATAATTGGGGGCAAACCGGGATTCGAACCCTTGAACCTACAATCATAGGTTTCTGGCTTGTCCAAGGGATGTAACTCCGCGGCGCCTTAGACGACTGCGCCACCTGGGCCTCCACGAGTGTTATGAACCTGCTGAAGCATACAGTGTTGTCCTAAATGAAGGGACTGTTTTAGTTTGGTTGCAGTTTCCAAACATTCTTCTTATTAACCTCAGACCACCTCCGTGGTGTAGTGGTAGAGCGTCCGCCCGGAGAACAGAAGGTCCGGCATGAAGGGGCTAAAACAAGGACTGGTCGGCTCGGAGTCAGCGTCTGTGACTGAGTGGGGTATTCATGTTAAAGTGCAGCAGGGTATCTCAGTGGGCGAGCACAAAAATCCGGGCTTCAGTCCGGACTAGTACAAGCAGTCTCTCGCTCTCTGTCTCTCTCTTATCTTCTCTCTCTATATCTCTATCTGCTCCCCCCCCTCTCTCTCTCTCCCTCTCGCTCTCTCTCTCTCACGTGCATGCACGCCGCAATAGAAGTGCAATAATCTTAGACGCGACGTTAAACCCCAATGCACCTCAGCTTTTTTAACATTATAATTATACTGATGCCTATGTCCGGATGGATTACTACTTCTACTACTACTACTACTACTATAACTACTACTACTACTACTACTACTACTACTACTACTACTACTACTACTTCACCCATATATAACGTGTCAGATTTCAGTGAATGTTCATAACACTACATTATTACCCCGGTCAATGGATCAGAGTGCACTCGATATTTATTCTCATCTCCCTGGGGAATATACAACCCAAGCTCACCATGAGACGATAGATAGTTAAAGTCTCATCCTACCGGGTACCCATTTACTAATGGGTGAATCGACGCCACATGTAACATGTGTTTCAGCGTGGGACTCTCGGGATTCAAGTGGGTGCAAGGGTGACCCAGTCGTCTATGGCGCCGCGATTCGCTGTGCAGAGTTGCGTCCCTTGGGCACGCCAGAAACCTATGATTCTGGGTTCGAATCCCGGTTCGCACCAATTATGTTTCTAGGTTGGCAGCACCATACCCGTGCTCGTGTGTTTCACCGACGCGTGAAAACGTGCTGCACTTCAAATTATTTACACGACAACAATACATCATATATCACACTGTGAAAACGTGTTGCACTTCACATTAATTACACGACAACAATACATCATATATCACACTGTAAAAACGTGCTGCACTTCACATTATTGACACGACAACAATACATCATATATCACACTGTGAAAACGTGCTGCACTTCACATTATTTATTTGACAACAATACATCATATATCACACTGTGAAAACGTGTTGCACTTCACATTATTTACACGACAACAATACATCATATATCACACTGTGAAAACGTGTTGCACTTCACATTATTTACACGACAACAACACATAATATATCACACTGTCTGAACGTGTCACACATCATCACATCATTTACATGTCACATGTATTGTTTTCTACATATACATTAAAGGAAACGGTTGTACAACATTTCAGGAGGGTCTACCCATTATTTTTTCAGGGGGCACGGGGGCTCAGTCGTCTAAGGCGCCGCGATTCGCTGTGCAGAGTTGCATCCCTTGGGCATTGCCAGAAACCTATGATTGTGGGTTCGAATCCCGATTATGTTTCTAGGTTTGTCAGCACCATACCCGTGCTCGTGGGTTTCACCAAAGTGGTAAACGTCTGAGACCTGCATCACTTCGGGCTTCCCTCCCACATTAAGCTGACTCTCTCACTTGGGAGTCAAGCTGACGAACACGGTCACCCATCCAACATTGCTTAACATGTGACAAGCGCTTTACACCGGTTCATGTGTTACTATTTAATTGCGTACATGTTAATGTGCTCCTTCTGTCGATCAATCCGTCATCATAAAACACAATATGCCAATAATGTATATACGTGTGTATTGAATCTAAAATATAATATATACATCATAACGTAAGCGTCCTTGGCCGTGTTAGAATGGATCTTCAGTTACCCATACTTGTCATGAGAGGCGACTAAAGGCAGGCCTACCAAGGAAAGCCAGCAGTTCAATGGAACAGTAAAGTAAATCATGTACACGCAATCGGTTTGTTGCGGTCTCAGTTGAAAATGTGGCGGGTTTTATCATTACCAAGCAAACTATATGGGTACTGTGTCTTGTGTGTAATTTGTGTGGCTATTTCTTTGCAGAGTGCGTACATATTCCTTACTTTGCTCTCTGCTGGTTTTCTTTGGTAGACCAAAAGCCTTCTTGGTTGAAACATGTCATCGTATCCCAACTGCGTAGATCGATGCTCATGCCCTCAAACACGGGATTATCTTGTGCAGATTCGATTATTTACTGACCGCGGGCATAGAGATGGAATATTGCTGAGTGAGGCGCTAAACAACAAACATCAACGTTAGCGGCTCTGCGTGTACAAGATAAGTATTGATTCTCTGTCCAACAGTCACACAGTAAAACACTCGAATCATTATGGCCGGCTGTATTTGGCAAATTTGGAATGCATACTTCTTGTCACACCGCCAACAACGTGCGTCATAATAAAGACTTCGTCAGAAGAAACTCGATCATTTGGGGATGCTTTAAATAGATCATAAAGACCACAACCATTTAGGGGCCAGCTATTTGATATACGCGGGGCACAATGACACAAGCAGTCAGGTAAAGCATTGTGTTACAGTTCTTAGCCAGGAGCTGATGGTGATTCCACTTTTCTTTAATTATCATCGAACAAATTACTTTTGATAATTACAGAAAACTACGGCTATAACGAACTCAAAGGGACCACTTATTTTAATTCGTTATAACCGTAGTTCGTTATAAGCATACATGTATATACAGCATACATACAACACATGGACGGGAACCAAAAACAGTCCGTTATATCCGTCAGTTCGTTATAAGGATGTTCGTTATAAACGTAGTTTACTGCAGGTAGTTATTTACCCTTCAACCCCCGACTTGGGTTACCCTGAAGCTGCGGTTGCAGGATCCCTTGCGTTTATTATCAGCTGTTCTGTACCTCCTCAGTGTTGAACAACTTGTAATAAACAATGAAGAGATGCGTTTGCCATAATTCATACCTAAGTTACCACATAATTTGTCACAAAAAGGGAATAAATAAATCTCCCTACCTCAGTTCTGGGAACATCACGCCTAGGTTCAATGTTGTTTTCTAGGTACACATTAATGCATGCAACATGCCGCTGGGTTGGTATCGAGTTATCAGTAAACCAAGGCAATAGCAACTGCTTGAAGCGGGGAACATGTGTTCAGTATCGACCTGGGAGGAAGCTGCTCAATACAACGTTGTAAAATTGAGCTTAAAAATGGAATGACACGTGGTAATGCACAGCGTACACATGCCACAAATCAGGGGAAGTTAAGCAACGTTGGCTGCGGAGAGGTGTTTGATGGGTGATTGTGTATGGTAGTTTGACTCCTTAGTGTGTCAAAGGATTCGTTCCTGGCCCATAGTGAAACAAAAGGATTTGTTCTAAATATGCCTCTGTTCACCCAGCAGAGAATGGGTACCCGGTGGGATGAGATGGAAATGTGACTCATACGGGAGCTTGGGTTGTATACTTTAAAATCTGAATGCAAACTGATTCAAAGACTTAATAATATAATAGCGCCATGAGCATTCATTTGGAGAAATGGAATTATTGCCTTTTGCTATTTAGAAATTTTGGAAATGTGACTTTTTTTTATTTCCATTAACAAATGTTGAGTTCCAATCACTGAAAGTTTCCTTTCAATGAGCAAAACTCATGTATTACATGCATTTCTTCCTTATCAATCTAATGGTCGACTGGTGGCGTTATTATATTTTATATTTTTCTAATTCCGTCGAAACAAACCCCACTTTATCTGGTGATAACCACTGCTCCGAGTGATATTGTAATAGTAATACCATCCCACTTTCTCATTGACACTTTAGAACAAATGGTGGCTTTAGTGGTCAGTGGCTGGTTTGTGATAGACATAAGTTATTTGTATTTCATACTTGTTGACTATTGTAAGAATACAGAGTTAACCTTAAAGTCACATCGTTATTGATTCAGATTCAATAAAGTTCAAAGCATTGTTAATTCTCTAACTCACTTTTCTCCGCGACCAACGAAAACGAACCATCAACTCTCCTCTAACGACCAGCATAAAATGCTTGAGACCTATCGCCTTTAAATAGAATCGCCGAATCAATTCAATGTTAAGTGAAAACGTTAATGACAACAACATTGGTCATTTTCTAAAATACCATTTAATAATAGACATGTGATAATCATAGTTGCGCACCAACCTGCCGTACCAGATCCTGTGTGAGTTTGAGGCTTGTCCCAAAGTTCAGGTTCATAAACCGCAGGTAGTGCAATGTCTTTGAAACAGAACGAGCGGCCAGACCAAACACATAATCACACGATGATTGGTTAAAACATTGCACAAACTTTGTCTTGTGAAGCTGAGAGAAGTTGAACTTGGCGAACTCTTCAAAATGATGGTCAATACCACTGCGGAGTATCCCAAACAGAAATGCATCATCCACCCAGAAGAAAGGCACCATCTGAGCAGCCTTGTGCAGTATAGGCATCATGGCCCCTGACAACACCACAGCAAAACCACTGCAGAACGACCATGGGTACGACCTGTAATGGCGAAATACATTCTGGTCTATTGTCCAATGTCCTCGCCGATCTATGGGCACGCTGTTTGCGGGCATCTTGTTACACAATACCAATCGCGTGTAGCTGGAGTAGTCGTGGTATATACGATGAAAGACGTTGTATAAATCTACATATACGTCATCGTCAAGTTTGATGACGTATTTCACATTGGCACAATGCAGACTCACCCATTTCATACCCATTGATCCTTTGTAAGTCAAGTTTCTATAGCTATCTAGGAAGTTCCCCTGTAATATGTCGCCATACTTGTTAAATTCCTGTCGAATCACCGTCATTTCCATCACATGAGCATATTTGGTTCTTCCCAGCAGGAAGAGAACACGTATCGAGTAGTTTGTGTACAGAGAACTGTTTCCGAGGGCCAGTATTGTTCTCATGGTATCGCGTCGTTTCCAGTTAGTCAGGGCAGAGTGGACCATGAACAAAACAGACAGCTGGCTGTCAGACGGACACAATGTCCTGTTTTCTAGGAGGATCTGTGTGTTCAGATCTGTGACGTAGCGAGTCTTAGTGTGTCCACGTCTTTGTGGCACGTTGCCGAACGTTCCTTCCAAATCTTGGTGCATGTTCAATGGTAGTTCTGAAAACCTGGACTTCAAGAAAGACCAGCCAACAAACGTGTGGTATGTGAAAAATACAATTGCCACAATTTCAATACACAGCAGCAGCAAAAAACATTTAAGTGTCCTTGTCCGAACAGGTGCATCCATCACGGCGGCTGTAAGCTTATGCTATAGTGTAGTGATAATAAATGTGAAGGTTCAATTTTGTACACTTTATCTAAATTTGAGAGGTAAGGATGTGTTATACTTTTAACCGATAATTGAGCATGTTGAGCAAATATTTCTGAAGGTCAATATGCAAATAAAATTAAGCCTCAAGGTTCTGGAATATTTGCAATATGCTCGTATAAAATAATAGAAGTGATAAAAGAGATTCATACGAGGGTCTAAAATAGTCATCAATCTGCCAACACGGGGACCAAGGTCATATCGACCTGCATTTGGCGGGATCCAGATCGGAACTGGATACACTAGTTTCGCTGCTTCAAGTAACTATCGTATTACAAAACGCATTCTAGCGGCGTTCAGAACCTTTTTCATTTTCATACGACGTTGTAGTTCAGGTGAAGCAAGAACACAAATGCCAAATAAACAGATGCAAACCAGATGTTACACCTTTAAACCAATCCTATCAAAACCCTTCAATACTGAATTCTGTTTCTACCTGTCCCCAACTCTAAACACATAATGACGTCAATTTTCGCTGCTAATTATTCACACAATGACATTGTACTTTGAATATGATATTAACTCTTTTAAAGATAAAACTAATAATAAATAAATAAAAATATAGTTATAATAATAATAATAATAATAATAATAATAATAATAATAATAATAATCCATGGAAAAGAGATCATACAAAATTCTTTAGAATAGATCCGTATACAGCCTCACACCTATCGAGGCCAAAAAAACAAATTTCTGCCCCTTTTGACACTAGTGTGATTGACCATGCGGCCAGATTCCGGAAAAACATGGCAATTATGCTGACCTCGCTTTCGAAATGTCATACTTGCATCCCAAGTACCAAGTTGTTCGACTCCCTACTTTTCTCGGTGCCTTAGGTTTGATACCTCCCAATCTGTTGACTGAAATTGTGAGGGTACCAGGGTTTACTGCCAGCAATACATCCCTTCTGACGATCTGGGTAATGCAGAAGGCTGCCGTATTGGGGAGGCTTCACATTCTCGGAAAAGTTCTGGGTGGGTTCGACTAGCAGCGCTTCCTGGGAGAAGTCCCATGCACTGTCTGGGCTGCTTGTAGAGGGGGCAAGGGCTCTGAGACGGTGATGTCCCCAACCAGCATGAATGTGTCAGGATCACCCAAACCCTCTTTGCTCCCATTATCTTTGTTAATCTGTACTTAATAATGCAAAATACTTTTAGCGCCACGCACAACCACTGCGTTGAAGAAAAGATTCAAGGTGGAATTATGTTATTGAGCGTAAGAGCGCACGGGTTGCCAAGTCGTCCAAGGCGCCGCGATTCGCAGTGCAGAGTTGCGTCCCTTGAGCACGCCAGAAAACTATGATTGTCGGTTCGAATCCCGGTTCGCCCCAATTATGTTTCTAGGTTTGTCAGCACCATACCCGTGCTCGTGGGTTTCACCGAAGTGGTAAACTTCTGAGACCTGCATCACTCCAGGCTTTCCTCCAATATTAAGCCGACACGCCGCGATATGACTGGAATACTGTTAAAAGCGGCGTTAAACCCAACTGTCTAACTCACTATTCAGCGTAAAAGATGTCTAAACTTTGGTTTCCATATTAACATATTAACAGGACATATTTGACTATCAATGCCGACAAGTGTTGTTAAGTTCACGTGGCTGTTGTTAGCATTTAAAACTGTTGATTAATTATCATAATGAGCTTCAGTGGCGTAGCACTATTCTTCATAATTTCCTTATGACATATTACAAAGTACAGTATTAACAGTGTCAGGTGAGGTGAAATGGGGTTTAACATCGCGTACAAGATGATTGCATATATATAGCGAAATGCATGCACGTGTGTGTGTGTGTGTGTGTGTGTGTGTGTGTGTGTGTGTGTTTGTGTGTGTGTGTGTGTTTGTGTGTGTGTTTGTGTGTGTGTGTGTGTGTGTGTGTGTGTGTGTGTGTGTGTGTGTGTGTGTGTGTGTGTGTGTGTGTGTGTGTGTGTGTGTGTGTATGTGTGTGTATGTGTGTGTGTGTGTATGTATGTCCAGAGTCCAGATAATCGTGCTTATAAAAACTTGTCGGCATCCTGTCAATAACTTTATCTACAGTGACTAAAATAACATGTCAAGTAAAGTCATATTTATTTGCTTTCAAGGCCATGTCATTGCTCGGTAACGGCTGGGTAATTTGCCCATCAACGGTTTCACATCGCGTACCTTCTATCAGTCCAATATTGATTCAAATAGCATTGGGAATTACACACATAAGTTGTATTTTAGATAAATACCTAATAGACAGATTGAGAATGTGTGTGTGTGTGTGTGTGTGTGTGTGTGTGTGTGTGTGTGTGTGTGTGTGTGTGTGTGTGTGTGTGTGTGTTTCTGCTTCTACTTCTCCGGACTAGAGATATGACGCGACCGGGGATCGAACCACTGACCTTCCGCTCTCAAGACGGTCGCTCTACCACTAGACAACGGTGACGGGCGATAAATGAAGGAGAAACAACAGATAGTGAGGATATGTGTTTAATGCTTTAGTATTTGAAGTTGTACCTGTTAATAAGACAAGGCTCAATTCCATCAGGAATTCTGACATCTGTTTACCAGACGACGCTGTATTTCTGAAATTTGACACTATGTTGAGTAATTATATAGGGTTGGATGTTAAAGCTGCTATGAATGTATCAGTTATATCACCATGTGTCGGCTTAATGTTGGAAGAAAACCTTTAAACGTTACGTAGGATGGCGACTTTTAACCAAACCGTGTATTTAGCTGACAGACCATGTTTGATAATTTAAAATTTATCAAAGAGGTCCTTACAGTTTTCAACTTTAGACCTTTAAATTGCAGTAATTCATTGTATAAAGATCTTCAGTGATATACACTTATCAATGGATTCGCTACTTATTTCCTTACAATTTTTTCTATAGTTTCTTCCATATATACAAGTATATAGGCAATATCTAACAAATGATGAGAGTAAGTGATTAAACTATGGCATCGCATCCCCTTTAATTTCTGGGTTTTAAAGCCCCGTTTTCCTTCAACACAACACGAGCGATAACGGCTCTGAAACGCTTGGATATATTTTTGACAGCGAGAGCTTCTTTTCGTTGGTTTGTATTTTCATATTTTACGGGAGTTTCCATCACTAACGCGGCCGTAGCATTATCACAAACTTTAAATAACAATGATCGTACGTAATAAGTTTACACCACTCTTGCCGACAGAAAGTCTATGTTATGAACTGCTGGACGTTTCTGTGAGAAGGTCAATGAAGACGTACGAGTACAAACTTAACAAATGTATCTGTATACATAAAACTACAAACAGAATTCAATCATGATTAACAATTCAACAGGTTAAGGAATTCACTGACAACATACGGCATATAAAACAGGAAATAATATCACTGTTCTAGGTCAGCTGACTCCTGTCACGTGATCTCAGGTGTAATGCTGTGAGATTGGGCTTCTTGGGATCAGCTGATCATTGAGTTAACTTTGTGAATTACCTTTGAAATCAGCAACCTGCAAGACCAGGCTTTGGACTGATTCAGGAATTGTTTTATGTTATTTGATTATGTACAGATTGTACAAATGTGAATACTTTTACATATGGGTCACACGTAACATACAGAAACCCGTCCCCATCAAGACAGATACCACGAGGACATGACAGACCATCCTGTTGTGTGAGGATATCTCTGACAAACTGCCCAGACTCTGTCAGCTGAATCACCTTGTGGGAGACCCTGTCTACAAGCAGGATATCTCCTGTGCTGGTTGTTGTGACGCCCCAAGGCACTGTCAAAGCTCTGTCTCCTGTGGGAGCGTAGGTGAAAACAGCTTCTCCTTCACAAGTCACAGATACAAGGGAGTTAACTCGTCCTTCACTGACTATCAAGTTGTTATTACTGGTGACATGGATATAGTCTGGATTCCCTATGACGCCCGTGTTGATAGACTTCAGTATCTTCCCTGTCATGTCCAGTATGTCAACAGAGTGAGACTGTCCATATGTACCTGCCACCAGCTGTGAAGGACTCAGATAGGCCAGGGCGTAGTACTCCTTGCTTGTTTTGATAGTTGACAGCAATACAGGCTCTGGGGTAACATTCACTGTAACTATTTGCTTACTCCATGGAACACTGACAGCTACCTGACTCTCACTTAACTTTGCTATATGCGACGGCCAATCAGAAAGCAGTAGCTGATTAACATGCGTGTTTGGTTTTGATGAGTAACATGTTTTGAGGCTGTTGTTATTGTAATCGGCAACTACTGTCACATTTATACCGTCAACAGATAACACTGTGACGTCCCACAATAAGGGATCCTCCTTATCCCCGTCCGCCTCACAGTCAATAGTGTGATGTAGAACAGGGGTAGACTGGCGGTCACTCACACCACGGACAACAGCAACCTCCCCCAGCTGTAGGTCATTCACTGCTTTCCTCAGCTTGTCCATGTCGTGTGTGAATACAACTCTTCCTGGCGCTGGTTTGTTGTCCGTGTCTCTGATGTCTGTAGACGCCACACGCACCGACTCATAGACGGCATACATGTCCCTCTTACAGTTGGACGTCACAGCATTGGCTGTGAACTCATACTGCTGCTGGTACATCTGCATCTCAATCTCTTGGGATTTTATTTCTGCTTGTAATGCATGTAATTGTTCGTCGGAAGATCGGTCGACTTTATCAAGGAGTTGTTTCTCCTTCCTTAAAATCACTTCTACCACTGCCTGTCGTGATTTTCTGATATCATCTTTGATATTTTGCACTTTGGAATTTATTTCTGTGATTTGAGATTTCCTAAAGATAATTTTATTTTCTGAAGTTGTCATTTTGATTTTCAGTTCTTGGTTTTGATTTGACAGGTGTTCTCTCACAAAAGGGGTCATACTATCTAAACTATCGACATCGTCACATTTCCTGTGTTTTATACTGCAGCATGTATGACAAATGGCCATCCTACAATCTTTACAGAACAACTCTATCTGTTTGTCTTTGTGGGTTTTACACATGAAGCGATGCTTAGATTTTCTCTTGGTGGCATTAGATGCATCCACAACTTCATGGTCACGTGACATTGGCATCATGTTGTGCATCTTCAGACATCCATCACAGAAGACATCGTCACAGACGGAACACCACGATGTGGCAGGAGTTGTCTTCCCTTGTTGTTTGCAAACACTGCAGTTATTCACATCGGCAGCTGTAATGACAAATATCAACCTGTGTTTCTGGATAAAGGTACACATACATCATTAAACTGAAATATTTTGACAATATTTATATTATAAGCATATGATACGATCTGTTGACAGAGGCTCCATGGTTGAAATTTATGTCAAATGTATCTGAAAACAAAATCAATCAAAATGTCCAAAATATATCTGGGATAATGTTTTGAGTTTATAGGAGAGCAATAAGATGATAAAAAACCCAATACTGCTGTTTTCAAGAAAAAAATCACTTTTGATTACACATTCATGGAGTTTATCAATTCATTAGTTCTACATATATTACTACCAAATACAATTCAGTTTCACAATTAGATTAAACCTAATACATCCTTCTATAAATGTTTGGTTGTGCTGAGTGAACTTAAACTATCAATAAATAACCTTCTGCCCCCGGTCCAAAGTCGTCCATCAGCCCCTGGATAACGTGGCTTGGTTTTAGCTGTCCGACCCACTCCTCTACTGGACAGTCAGGGTTGGTCACCTTCGTCAGTTGACTACATGAGGGACATGGGATGCACTTGGCTTGTATTGCATCAGGCTGGGTGTTGGTGTATTTCAGCAGACAGGACTTACAGAATGTGTGATTACATTCAAGTGTGGCAGGGTCTGTGAACACCTCTGTACAGATGACACAGGTAAGGTGGTTGTCTGTTAGTTTCTTGGCGGTCGCCATCTTAAGTAAAACATATGGCTGAAAAAATACTGATGCACATGTAGCTGCAGAAAGGATATCATCTGAAACAAACAACACCGACTTGCCTTAATAAAACATGTAAATGAATGTATCGACCCCGACATCTAATGACATAACATCTAATACGACAGGTGCAGTTAGAGTTAATATTATCTTCAACAGAAAACACCTCGCCACACGTCAAACTGGGGTACCTACTTCAGTGCAGCTGTGGGTAAAGGGGGATAACTCTTGTAACTTTAGTTCCATACATTCATCTGACACACAATGTACATGCACACATCATTGAGTGGAGAGACTGGAAATTAATTATAAATGAAAAACACGTATTTGGTGAAGTGATGCCAGGATAGGTACATAAATATTGCTTTTAAGAACAATGATCTATCTGTAGATAGAAACACATGTGAATGAGTTTAAACCGAACCAGAAGAACAAAGTCGTTTCCACTATGGTTTTATTTCAATTTGCATATGGTTCTGGTGTAGAAACATTTAAACCCCTGTGTCAAGTTCTTATACTAATATGAGTAACATGTGTCACTAGTGATGTGTGCGAAGTTTACAAGCTGAAACGCTTGTACACCACGAGACCAAAGGACGTAGTTTTTTTATCCACTATTTCGAAATAGCCGTCACCTTGTGAGTGAGTGAGTGAGTGAGTGAGTGAGTGAGTACGGTTTTACACCGCTTTTAGCAATATTCCAGCAATATCACGGCGGGGGACACTAGAAATGGGCTTCAAACATTGTACCCATGTCGGGAATCGAACCCGGGTCTTCGGCGTGACGTGCGAACGCTTTAACCACTAGGCTATCCGACCGCCCCCGGCACCTTGTGCAGTTTTGTGTATACGTCAATGTTGCTCACTCACCCACTCCCTCCCTCCCTCCCTCCCTCACTCACTCACTCACTCACTCGGATGTCACCGACCTCTGTTCAGGAAACAGTACTCAGGTTAATGTAATGAAAAAATTACATAAAATAACACGTGTCTGTTTTGCAGGATTTGGTTCACCTTGTTATTAGTTACATTTTAACAAAACATCCAGCAGTATCAGGGCTGTATTTATTCTAGGTCCACTTTTCACTGAAATCCGGTAATCGTGTCACTTCCGTATAACTTTATATGTATAAGAAATATTAGCACATACAGTTAAGATAACTGTTAGATGGTGGCAGAAGCGCATAAAGCATTGAATGTTACGCGCCAAACGTGTGCGTACATGTTTGTACATTAAAACATAATCGGAACATGAAACTGACGATGTTTAACTTTCAGGTTAAAATAGGTAGAAAGAGACAACTTAATGGATCAGTTGATCAGGCTCGATGACTTGCTTGATTGTGTATCATCGTACTTGTCAAGCGTTGCATATAATATTAATTACTGGATTGTTTTGTCCAGACGGAATATTGCTGTGTCAAACGGCCATCAGGAATGCTATCCATTTGTCTCAAAACGTTATCTTTGTGTTACTAGTGTTTGATATCACACACACACACACGCACGCACGCACGCACACACACATACACACAGAAACGTACGCACGCACGCACATACGCAGGCAGGAAGGCAGGCAGGCAGGCACAAACGCACTAACATTCCCCTCTTCTCCCCTCCCCACGACCCAGGCCATGCAGCTGCATTCCATTCAAGTGGGTTGTTCAAAGGGGCATAACCCTTGTGATTACTTGTATGTCGTCACGCAGCCTTGATCGACTGGCCCAGTCTGTCTGTGTAGCTCCATGTTATTTAATGCTGATGACACTAGTGCTTTGTAGAAAGGCACCGAGAGCCTTTAGCAACAATGATATTTCAGGGGCTAACTGACATTTTACAGAAATATACAGATGTAATCCTATTTGGATACGTTGGGATACGTTGACACCAAATCTACTTTCTGTATCAAAGTGTAATCTCTGTCGTTGCATGTAAAAATATAAAATAGGTAAAACACGACAAACCCTTTCCATAATTATAAGAAATCTCAGTTAAGATAACAAAAAATGTAATCTAAATGGGTGACTTACCACAATAACTACACCGCTGTGACTCGACTGTCTGCCCTCGTTTCACTTCCTGGTTGTTGGCCTCCTGTGTGTCACGTGACGTGGCTTCGTTCACGTGATTTCTTGAAGCAGGTATGTACAGGTATCAAAGTGTAAACAAATATTGCACGAATCTATTCGAAAACATACCATTAACATAACACATTTTTGGAACACATTCTCAGTTTATCTATTAGGTATTTATCTAAAATACATCTAATGTGTATAATTCCCAATGCTGCATTGGTAGTATGTACGCGATGTGAAACCGTTGTTGGGTCTATTGCCCAGCTGTTACAAGCAATGACTGACTTTATATATATTAGAACCACAACCATCGTGGATGTTGTTAATGTATCAAACAATATGTTAATAGAGATGATATCGGTGTTCCATTCAAATCTAATAATAAGGAAATCATGTCTGACATATCAAACTATATCTTATTCTAGAAAGTGTTATGTTAAAGTACGTTTTTGAGAGGACAAGATGCTGTTTTGACAATAGAATTTACAAATGACATATGATAAAATTGTTTTTATTTCCACAACACATTTGTTTTCAGCGATTTCATTTTAACACATAACCCCTCCTTTCCCCACATAGTCGATCCCTTAAGCCGTTGCCGGTTCTATTGGCAGTCGGTTCGAATCCAGTTAAGTCCGATTATGATCCGTAAGCTTCATACTCGTGCTTGACGGTTTCACCAAAGTGGTAAGCATCTTCGACCTGCGTCACCTTTCTTCTACATTAAGCTGTTTTTCTGTGTTTGATGTTGTTATTTACAGATTATGTTTTCATATTAATGCCTTTACCCCGAACTTGTTTGCAGGTATCATACCGACACACGCATATATTCATATGTCTGAATTAACGAATTATTCCAGGTCATTTCGGTGAAAAACCATTCTGTATTTTCTTGGATGACTTTGCCGTTCGTCAATCTTTACAATGGTCGACGATCATTATCAGCTACGTCCCAGGCAAGATTATGGTGTCACTGACAAATCGAATCCCATATTCGTCCTGGTTATGTTTCTAAGTTTGTCAGTACCATACCCGCGCCTCGTGGGCTCGAATCCCGATCCGCTTCGATTTTATTTCTAGGTTTGTCAACACCATACCCGTGCTCGTTTCACCAATGTGGTAAAGGTCTCAGACTTGCATCACTTCGGATTTCCTCCCACATTAAGCTGATCATGACGCGCCGTGATGTAACTGGAATCAAGTTCAAAGCATTGTTATAAAATTAATTCTCTAACTCACTTTTCTCCGCGACCAACGGAAACGAACCATCACATCTCCTCTAACGAGAAGCATAAGATGCTTGGGTCCTATCGCCTTTAAATAGAATCGTCGAATCAATTCAATGTAAAGTGAGAACGCTAATGACAACACAGTATGGCATAGGTCATATTCTAAAATACCATTTAATAATACACATGTGATAATCATAGTTGTGCACCAACCTGCCGTTCTAGATCCTGTGTGAGTTTGAGGCTTATGCCAAAGTTCAGGTTCATAAACCGCAGGTAGTGCAATGTCTTTGAAACAGAACGAGCGGCCAGCCTAAACACATAATCGCACGATGATTGGTTAAAACATTTCACAAACTTTGTCTTGTGAAGCTGAGAGTAGTTGAACTTGGCGAAATATACTCTTAAAAAAAGGAAACTTGACAGACGTAAAACCACTTTTTGCCAAATATCTAAAATAATATCATTAAATGAGTTAAACAGAAAGATGATGTGTCTATAATTCGCGAAAACACATGCAAAGCACATAAACGTAGCGTTTGGGGATCAATTTTACAGCTTCATCCAAACGCAACCGCCTGTAAAAAACGTGCAGCACAGGATCCTGCATTTAGGCATGCATGCCCCGATGCTGAATGGATATAAAAGTCCACATCAACGTCTGTTTATACAATCCTTATAACGGCAGTAGAGGCGGTGACAGAATTCCAAGATTGAATGCAGCTCAACGGAACAACGCCATTGGGAGATTACAAGCTGGAGCAACTCAGCAAGAAGTGGCCAGGCACTTTGGCGTATCAAGACAGATAATCTCCGCACTGTGGACCCGATACAACAACACCAACAGAGTTGACGACAGACTAAGGTCAGGAAGACCAAGGGTGACAACCCAAGCACAAGATCGATACATCCGGTTGCGACACCTCCGAGAAGGCACTTCCACAGCCACGTCAACAACCACACAGACCCCTGGGGTACGCAGAATATCAGATCAAACTGTACGCAACAGACTAAGGGAGGCTGACCTTTTTGCACGAAAACCTGTTCGATGTCATGTATTGACCGCACGTCATCTGGCGGACCGTCTGCTTTGGTGCCAACAGAGAGTTAGATGGGCAAGTACAAGGTGGAGAAATGTAGTGTTTACTGACGAGTCCCGTTTCCTACTCACACGTGCTGATGGGCGCGCACGTGTCTACAGACGTCGGGGTGAACGTTACGCCCCCAACTGTGTGCAGCAGGTTGTCCCATTTGGCGTGGGGAGTGTCATGGTATGGGCCTGAATTCATCACGGTGGTAGGACGCCTCTCGTGCATGTGGCAGGTGCATTGACAGGTGTGCGTTACAGAGACCTGATCCTACAGCCTTACGTTCTTCCTCACGTCAAAGTTCATGGCGGACAGTTCCAGCAGGACAACGCTCGACCGCATATTGCACGTGTTTGTCAGGACTTCTTACAGCACAACAACATCCAGACATTACCTTGGCCAGCCCGGTCACTAGATTTGTCCCCGATTGAGCATCTGTGGGACGAGTTGGATCGACGCGTTCGCGGAAGGAATCCACCGCCCCAAACACTTCCGGCGCTTCTTGATGCACTTCCGCATGAATGGCAGCACATCCAACAGCGTGTTATTGACAACTTGATTGCATCTATGGGTTGTCGGTGTCAAGCGGTGATTGATGCACGTTGTGGGCACAACTGATACTGACATTTTCTGTACCCCTGTGACATTAACTGTATCGTGTACGTGTGTCTGTCTAGGTGACACGATTAATGTTTTGAACATTGTGTATATTGATCTTCAAACAGTGTTTCAATTATGGTTTCTGTGTCCTATTTTGAAAAAATCGCATTATATTACATTTTGAAAGTCAGTGTCACGTTTCTATTTTTGAAGAGTATACATTCTGGTCTATAGACCAATGTCCTCGCCGATCTATGGGCACGCTGTTTGCGGGCATCTTGTTACACAATACCAATCGCGTGTAGCTGGAGTAGTCGTGGTATATACGATGAAAGACGTTGTATAAATCTACATATACGTCATCGTCAAGTTTGATGACGTATTTGACATTGGCACATTGCAGACTCACCCATTTCATACCCATTGGTCTTTTGTAAGTCAAGTTTCTGTAGCTATCTAGTAAGTTCCCCTGTTATATGTCACCGTCATTTCCATCACATGAGCATGTTTGGTCCTTCCCAGCAGGAAGAGAACACGTATCGAGTAGTTTGTGTACAGAGAACTGTTTCCGAGGGCCAGTATTGTTCTCATGGTATCACGTCGTTTCCAGTTAGTCAAAGCAGAGTGGACCATGAACAAAACAGACAGCTGGCTGTCAGACGGACACAATGTCCTGTTTTCTAGGAGGATCTGTGTGTTCAGATCTGTGACGTAGCGAGTCTTAGTGTGTCCACGTCTTTGTGGCACGTTGCCGAACGTTCCTTCCAAATCTTGGTGCATGTTCAGTGGTAGTTCTGAAAACCTTGGACTTCAAGAAAGACCAGCCAACAGACGTGTGGTATGTGAAAAATACAATTGCCACAATTTCAATACACAGCAGCAGCATTAAACATTTCAGTGTCATTGTCCGAACATGTGCATCCATCACGGCGGCTGAAAGCTTATGCTATAGCGGAGTGATGATAAATGTGCAGGTTCAATTTTGTACACTTTATCTAAATTTGAGAGGTTAAGGATGTGTCATACTTTTAACCGATAATTCAGGATGTTGAGCAAATATTTCTGAAGGTCAATATGCAAATAAAATTAAGCCTGAAGGTTTTGGAATTCAGCATGTTGAGCAAATATTTCTGAAGGTCAATATGCAAATAAAATTAAGCCTGAAGGTTCTGGAATATTATACATTTTTATATATATATTAATTGAAGTGATAAAAGAGATTCATACGAGGGTCTGAAATAGTCATCAATCTGCCAACATGGGGACCAAGGTCATATCGACCAGCATTTCGCGGGATCCAGATCGGAACTGGATACACTATAGCTAGTTTCGCTGCTTCAAGTATTGATCGTATTACAAAACGCATTCTAGCGGCGTTCAGAACCTTTTTCATTCTCATACGACTTTGTAGTTCAGGTGAAGCAAGAACACAAATGCCAAATAAACAGATGCAAACCAGATGTTACACCTTTAAACCAATCCTATCAAAACCTTTCAATACTGAATTCTGTTTCTACCTGTCCCCAACTCTAAACACATAATGACGTCAATTTGCGTTGCTAATTATTCACACAATGACATTGTATTTTGAATATGATATTAACTCTTTTAAAGATAAAACTAATAATAAATAAATAAATAGTAATCATCATCATCATCATCATCATCATCATCATCATCATCATAATAATAATAATAATAATAATAATAAATATAGCTGCAAAGCAGCAATGGCGGGCTCCAAGCTATGCTGTGCACAAACGTCCATGTTCGAATCCTCAAAGGGTTTCCTTGTACCAAATCCCTCAAATGTAGGCACCACTTGTAGGGTATCGCCGCTACGAAATTGTCATGTGCCGGGGTGTCCAAGTCTGTTCTTACCCCATTTCCGACCTCAGACATGTTCGAATCCATTAAGGGTTTGCTTGTACCAATTCCGTAACAAAATAGTCACCGAAATCGCCACAACGAAATTGGCGTGTTCCAGGGGTGTCCCAAATATTAATCAAATATTACCACCAAAGGTGTTACTTTTAGCATGCAACCAAGAACAAAACAATAAGATGCATATGGCACACTAACTTCATGAAAACTTTCAATAGTTTCTGTGGGGAACCTTACAAGATATGATCTTTAAAGTAAAGTTTCGGTGAAAAAAATGTTCAAAATCAAAATCCAATAGGTCCTTCGATTTAAAAGATATCCAAAATCGGCTAACAGAGTTTGATGTGCTATGTATGGAGACCATTCTCAGAAAGTGTGAAAACATTTCATGCAATGGATATAGAGGAGTATGCATTTAAAGACAGGTACCCAAAAGACAATGGTAAAACCTTGAATCCAATATGGCTGCCAAACCACGTGACCAGTGACCAAAGTCAAAGAACATCAAATGTCAAGCACCCAAAGCAGCAGACACATCTAAAGTTTGAAAGTAATTGGACAAGCGGTTGCGAAGCAATTGGGCAAAATATAGCTTTTAAAATTGCTTATTTTTCAGTTATCTGCCCTTGGTCTTTGGGCCTACGGCCTTGGAATTTGTGTGGTATCTGGTACGTAAGTATCATGATACACATACAAAATTTGAATGGAATCGAGACAGTGGTTATTATGCTAGCTCTGGTACAAAAATCGGCGGAATAATAATAATATTAAATCGAACGATAGCACTGGGACTCTTCAGCTTTTCGGCTTGGTGACTCTTAACCAGACTGTAACTTCTTTGTCAGTGGAGCTCCAGTCAAATGAATGAGCGTTCTGAGTTCGTCAGGGTTTATGTCGTATTGCTGAGACAAAGTGCCAAACCTGTTTCCGACCTCGTCCATGTTCGAATCCTCAAATGGTTTGCCTGTACCAACGCCGTCAAATGTAATGAACCGCTTGTCAGACATCACGACGTGTGTCCCAGTGTGTTCTTAACCGATGTTTGACTTCGACCATGTTCGAATCCTCAAATGGTTTGCCTGTACCAACGCCGTCAAATGTAATGAACCGCTTGTCAGACATCACCACATGTGTCCCAGTGTGTTCTTAACCCATGTTTGACTTCGACCATGTTCGAATCCTCAAATGGTTTGTTTGTACCAACGCCGTCAAATGTAATGAACCGCTTGTCAGACATCACCACGTGTGTCCCAGTGTGTTCTTAACCCATGTTTGACTTCGACCATGTTCGAATTCTCAAATGGTTTGCCTGTACCAACGCCGTCAAATGTAATGAACCGCTTGTCAGACATCACCACATGTGTCCCAGTGTGTTCTTAACCCATGTTTGACTTCGACCATGTTCGAATCCTCAAATGGTTTGCCTGTACCAACGCCGTCAAATGTAATGAACCGCTTGTCAGACATCACCACATGTGTCCCAGTGTGTTCTTAACCCATGTTTGACTTCGACCATGTTCGAATCCTCAAATGGTTTGCCTGTACCAACGCCGTTAAATGTAATGAACCGCTTCTGAGACATCTCCACATATGTCCCAGTATGTTTTTAACCCGTTTCCGACCTCGAATCCTCATGTTCGAATCCTCAAATGGTTTGCCTGTACCAACTCCGTCAAAAGATAGTCACCGTTTGCAGGACATCACCACTACGAAATTGGTGTGTGCCAGAGTTAACCAGAGTGAAGCATGGGTTGCTGAAGTCCAATTCTAACCCTCATCTTCAAGGGCAGCATACATACTGCAAAAGACACTTGACGGTCAAAGGGAAATAACCCTAGGTTTTCTGAGCGATGTATTCGGTATTTTGTCCATATTACCACCAAGCGGTGTTACTTTTAGCATGCAGCCAAGAACAAAAGATGAGCTACATGTGTCCGACTAACTTCATGTAAACTTTCAATAGTTTCTGTGGAGAACCTTACAAGATGTGATCTTTATATAAAGGAAAACTTCGGTGAAAGAAATCATCAAAATCAAAATCAAACAGAGCCGTCACTAAGACAGATATCCAAAAACGGCTAACAGAGTTTGGTGTGTTATGTGTGGAGACAATTCTCAGAAAGTTTGAAAGCATTTCATGCAGTGGATTCAGAGGAGATAGTATTTGAAGACAGGTACCCAAAAAACCCTGTGAAAACCTTGAATCCAATATGGCAGCAACTAAAAAAGATATCCAAAATCGGCTAACAGAGTTTGATGTGATATGTATGGAGACAGTACTCGGAAAGTTTGGATGCATTTCATGCATTGGATTCAGAGGAGATAGGATTTGAAGACAGGTACCCCCAAAACCCCGTAAAAACTTTGAATCCAATATGGCTGCCAAACCACGTGACCAGTGGCCAAGATCAAAGAACAGAAAATGTTAAGCACCCTAAACAGCAGACATGTGTAAAGTTTGAAAGTAATCGGACAAGCGGTTGCGGAGCAATAAGGCGAAATATATCTTCAAAAAATACTTGTTTTTCAGTTATCTGCCCTTGGCCATTGGGCCTACGGCCTTGGAATTTTTGTGGTATCTGGTACCTAACAACTTGCACACACATACAAAATTTGAACAAAATCGAGCCAGTGGTTAAACTGCTATCTCTGGAACAAAAAACGGCGGAATAATAAATAATAATAAATAATAAATCGAACGATTACAATAGGGCTCTACAGCCTTTCGGCTTGGAGCCCTAATAATCCATGGAAAATATTACATACAAAATTCTTTGGAATAGACCCGTATACAGCCTCAAACCTATCGAGGCCAACAAACCTGATCTTGTCCTTTTGGATAAATACAATGAAATCATTTATATCATTGCAATTTCTGCCCCTTTTGGCACTAATGTGATTGACCAGATTCCGGAAAACATGGCAAATAAGCTGACCTCACTTTCGAAATGTCCCACTTGCATCCCAAGTACCAAGTGTTGTTCGACTCCCTATTTTTCTGGGTGCCTTAGGTTTGATACCTCACAATCTGTTGACTGACATTGTGAGAGTACCGGGGTTTACTGCCAGCAATACAGCCCTTCTGACGATCTGGGTAATGCACAAGGCTGCAGTGTAGGGGAGGCTTCACATTCTACGAAACGTTCTGGGTGGGTTCGACAAGACAACGCTTCCTGGGAGAAGTCCCATTTGCTTTCTGGGCGGCGTGTAGAGGGGGCAAGGGTTCTGAGACGATGATGAGCCCAACCAGCATGACTGTGCCGGGATCACCCAAACCCTCTCTTATGCATTTATATTTAATAATCTGTACATAATAATGCAAAATAATTTTAGCGCCACGCACAACCATCGCGTTGAAGAACACATTCAAGCTGGAATTGTGTTATTTAGCGTAAAATATGTCTAAACTTTGGTTTCCATATTAAGTCGAATGTAAGATTACCATTACACAAAAAAGCGACAAAAGTCTTTCCACATCCAATAGAAATCTCTACAAAGTCGAGTGTACGATTCCGACTATATCATAAGCATGTGTTTATGAATCACTATCAAATAGTATCAGGGTGTCACATAAGAGGAATGGCGTAGATGGGACTGATCCCATACCTGTATATGCTGTAACATTGTGGTCCATGATCATTTGTCTCAGATTTGGCAGACTGGAATATTCTGATCCTGTGTCGATGCCTGCCATAATAGGATTTTATTTGATAAAAGGCTGTGTTGCAGATAAAAAAAGTGTTCAAATTTGATCCTTCTTTCTCAATATTATATTAGCAGGACATATTTGAATATCAATGCTGACAAGTGTTGTTAATTTCACGTGGCTGTTGTTAGCATTTTAAACAGTTGATTAATTATCATAATGAGCTTCAGTGGCGTAGCACTATTTTTCATAATTTCCCAATGACATATTACAAAGTACAGTATTAACAGTGTGAGGTGAGGTGAAATAGGGTTTAACATCGCGTACAAGATAATTGCATTTATATAGCGAAACGGTTGCACGTGTGTGTGTGTTTGTGTGTGTGTTTGTGTGTTTGTGTGTGTGTTTGTGTGTGTGTGTGTGTGTGTGTGTGTGTGTGTGTGTGTGTGTGTGTGTGTGTGTGGCTTAATAGAAAGGAACACATCGTCAGTTTCATGTTCCGATTATTTTTAATGTACATACATGTACGCAAACGTTTGGCGCGTAACATTCTGCAAAACAGACACGTGTTATTTTATATATTCATTACATTAAACTGAGTTCTGTTTCCTGAACAGAGATCCTTGACATCCCAATGAGTGAGTGAGTGAGTAAGTGAATCAGTCAGTCTGTCAGTCAGTCAGCAACATTGAAGTACATCCAAAACTTCACAAGGTGCCAGCTAATTTGAAATAGTTGATAAAAAAACAAACTACGTCTTTTGGTCTCGATGTGTACAAGCCGTTTCAGCTTGTAAATTCCCGTACACATCACTAGTGACACATGTTACTCATATTAGTATAAGAACTTGACACAGGCTTTAAATGTCTCTACACCAGAACCTTATGCAAATTGGAAATAAAACCATTATTGAAACGACTTTGTTCTTCTACTTCGGTTTAAAGTCATTCACATGTATTTTCTATCTACACACTTTATGGTTAAGACCATTGTTTTTAAAAGCAATATTTATGTGCCTTTCCTGGCATCACTTCACCAAATACGTGTTTTTCATTGATAAATAATGCCGGGTCTCTCCACTCAATGAGGTGTGCTTGTACATTGTGTGTCAGATGAATGTATGGAACTAAAGTTACAAGAGTTATCCCCCTTTACCCACAGCTGCACTGAAGAAGGTACCCCAGTTTGACGTGTGGCGAGGTGTTTTCTGTTGAAGATAAAATTAACTCTAACTGCACCTGTCGTATTTAGATGTTATGTCATTGGAAGTCGGGGTTGATACAATCATTTACAAGTTTTATTAAGGCATGTCAGTGTTGTTGTTTTTCAGATGATATCCTTTCTGCAGACACATATGCATTAATATTTCTTTAAGCCATATGTTTTACTTCAGATGGCGACTGCTAAGAAACTAACAGACAACCACCTCACCTGTGTCATCTGTACAGAGGTGTTCACAGACCCTGCCACACTTCAGTGTAATCATACATTCTGTAAGTCCTGTCTGCTGAAATACACCAACACCCAGCCTGATGCAATACAAGCCAAATGCATCCCATGTCCCTCCTGTAGACAACTGACGAAGGTGACCAACCCTGACAGTCCAGTAGAGAAGTGGGTCGGACAGCTGAAACCAAGCCACGTTATCCAGGGACTGATTGACGACTTTGGACCCCGGGCAGAAGGTAACTAATTGATAGTTTCAGTTCAATAAGTATAACTAAACTTTTAAGGAAGGATGTATTAGGTTTAATCCAACTTTGGACCGCCTCCGTGGTCTTGTGGTAGAGCGTCCGCCCGGAGAGCGGAAGGTCCAGGGTTCGATCCCGGGCCGCGTCATACAAAAAGACGTTAAAAGATTGTACTTGTTGTTACCCTGTCTGGCGCTCGGCATTAAGGGGCTAAAACAAGGACTGGTCGGCTCGGAGTCAGTATACTGTGTCTGAGTGGGGTATTCATGTTAAACTGCGGCATGGTATCTCAGTGAGCTAGCACTATAAATCGGCATTGGTCCGGACTAGTACAAGCAGCCACTCACACACATACACGTGCATGCACGTCGCTATATAAGTGCAATAATCTTGGACGCGACGTTAAACCCAATTTCACCTCACCTCACCTTAATCCAACTTTGAAACTGAATTGTTTTTCGTAATGATATGTGTAAATAATGAACTGATAAGCTCCATGAATGTGTGGTTGGATTTGATTTTGTTTTTGAAAAAGTAACAGTATGATTTTTTAGCATATCATTGCTTTCCTGTAAACTCCAAATATTATCCGAGGAATATTTTGGACACTTTGATTGATTTTGTTTTCAGAAACATTTGTCATCATTTTCAAGCAGAGACCAAGCAACCCGTCAATAGATTCTATCATATGCTTGTAATATAATATTTTGTTAACACATTCTCAAGATATTTCACTATAATGATGTATTATATACCTTTATCCAGAAAAACAGGTTGATATTTGTGTGTGTGTGTGCGTGTGTGCGTGTGCGTGTGCGTGTGTGTGTGTGTGTGTGTGTGTGTGTGTGTGTGTGTGTGTGTGTGTGTGTGTGTGTGTGTATGTGTGTGTGTGTGTGTGTGTGTGTGTGTGTGTGTGTGTGTGTGTGTGTGTTTCTGCTTCTACTTCTCCGGACTAGAGATATGACGCGACCAGGGATCGAACCACGGACCTTCCGCTCTCAAGACGGTCGCTCTACCACTAGACAACGGTGGCGGGCGCTAAATGAAGGAAGACAACAGATTGTGAGGACATGTGTTTAATGCTTTAGTATTTGAAGTTGTACCAGTTAATAAGACAAGGCTCAATTCCATCAGTTGACATCTGTTTACCAAACGACGCTGTATTACTGAAATCTGACACTATGTTGAGTAATTATATAGGGTTGGATGTTAAAGCTGCTATGAATATATCAGTTATATCACCATGTGTCGGCTTCATGTTGGAAGAAAACCTTTAAACGTTACGTAGGATGGCGACTTTTAACCAAACCGTGTATTTAGCTGACAGAGCATGTATGATAATTTAAAATTTATCAAAGAGGTCCTTACAGTTTTCAACTTTGGACCTTTAAATTGCAGTAATTCATTGTATAAAGATCTTCAGTGATATACACTTATCAATGGATTCGCTACTTGTTTCCTTACAATTTTTTCTATAGTTTCTTCCATATATACAAGTATACAGGCAATATCTAACAAATGATGAGAGTAAGTGATTAAACTATGGCATCGCATCCCCTTTAATTTCTGGGTTTTAAAGCCCCGTTTTCCTTCAACACAACACGAGCGATAACGGCTCTGAAACGCTTGGATATATTTTGACAGCGAGAGCTTCTTTTCGTTGGTTTGTATTTTCATATTTTACGGGAGCTTCCATCACTAACACGGCCGTAGCATTATCACAAACTTTAAATAACAATGATCGTACGTAATAAGTTTACACCACTCTTGCCGACAGAAAGTCTATGTTATGAACTGCTGGACGTTTCTGTGAGAAGGTCAATGAAGACGTACGAGTACAAACTTAACAAATGTATCTGTATACATAAAACTACAAACAGAATTCAATCATGATTAACAATATAACAGGTTAAGGAATTCACTGACACCATACGGTATGTAAAACAAGAAATAATATCACTGTTCTAGGTCAGCTGACTCCTGTCACGTGATCTCAGGTGTAATGCTGTGAGATTGGGCTTCTTGGGATCAGGTGATCATTGAGTTAACTTTGTGAATTACCTTTGAAATCAGCAACGAGCAAGACCAGGTTTTGGACAGATTCAGGAATTGTTTTATGTTATTTGATTATGTACAGATTGTACAAATGTGAATACTTTTACATATGGGTCACACGTAACATACAGAAACCCGTCCCCATCAAGACAGATACCACGAGGACATGACAGACCATCCTGTTGTGTGAGGACATCTCTGACAAACCGCCCCGACTCTGTCAGCTGAATCACCTTGTGGGAGGCCCAGTCTACAAGCAGGATATCTCCTGTGCTGGTTGTTGTGATACCCTGAGGCCCTGTCAAAGCTCTGTCTCCTGTGGGAGTGTAGGTGAAAACAGCTTCTCCTTCACTGGTCACAGATACAAGGGACTTGACTCCCCCTTCACTGACTATCAAGTTGTTATTACTGGTGACATGGATATAATCTGGATTCCTTATGACGTCCGTGTTGACAGACTTCAGTATCTTCCCTGTCATGTCCAGTATGTCCACAGAGTGAGACTCTCCATATGTACCTGCCACCAGCTGTGAAGGACTCAGATAGGCCAGGGCGTAGTACGTCTTGCTTGTGTTGATAGTTGACAGCAATACAGGCTCTGGGGTGACATTCACTGTAACTATTTGCTTACTCCGTGGAACACTGACAGCTACCTGACTCTCACTTAACTTTGCTATTCGCAACGGTCTATTAGAAAGCAGTAGCTGATTAACATGCGTGTTTGGTTTTGATGTGTAACATGTTTTGAGGCTGTTGTTATTGTAATCGGCAAATACTGTCACATTTATACCGTCAACAGATAACACTGTGACGTCACACAATAAGGGATCCTCCTTATCCCCGTCCGCCTTACAGTCAATAGTGTGATGTAGAACAGGGGTAGACTGGCGGTCACTCACACCACGGACAACAGCAACCTCCCCCAGCTGTAGCTCATCCACTGCTTTACTCAGCTTGTCCATGTCGTGTGTGAATACAACCCTTCCTTGCGCTGTTCTGTTGTCCATGTCGTTTGTGAATACAACCCTTCCTGGCGCTGGTCTGTTGTCCGTGTCTCTGATGTCTGTATACGCCTCACACACCGACTCATAGACGGCATACATGTCCCTCTCACAGTTGGACGTCACAGCATTGGCTGTGAACTCATACTGCTGCTGGTACATTTGCAGCTCAATCTCCTGGGATTTTATTTCTGCTTGAATTGCATGTAATTGTTCGTCCGAAGATCGGTCGACTTTATCAAGGAATTGTTTCTCCTTCCTTAAAATCATGTCTACCACTGCCTGTCGTGATTTTCTGATATCATCTTTGATATTTTGCGCATTGGAATTTATTTCTTTAATTTGAGATTTCTTAAAGATAATTTTATTTTCTGAAGTTGTCATTTTGATTTTCAGTTCTTGGTTTTGATTTGACAGGTGTTCTCTCACAAAAGGGGTCAGACTATCTAAAGTATCGACATTGTCACATTTCCTGTGTTTTATACTGCAGCATGTATGACAAATGGCCATCCTACAATCTTTACAGAACAACTCTATCTGTTTGTCTTTGTGGGTTTTACACATGAAGCGATGCTTAGCTTTTCTCTTGGTAGCATCAGACGCATTCACAATTTCATGGTCACGTAGCATTGGCATCATGTTGTGCATCTTCAGACATCCATCACAGAAGGCATCGTCACAGACGGAACACCACGATAAGGCAGGAGTTGTCTTCCCTTGTTGTTTGCAAACACTGCAGATATTCAGATGGGCAGCTGTAATGACAAATATCAACCTGTCTTTCTGGATAAAGGTATACATACATCATTATAGTGAAATATCTTGACAATATTTTCACAATTTGTATATTATAAGCATATGATAGGATCTGTTGACACAGGCTCCATGGTTGAAATTTATGACAAATGTATCTGAAAACAAAATCAATCAAAATGTCCAAAATATATCTGGGATAATGTTTTGAATTTACAGGAGAGCAATTAGATGATAAAAAACCCAATACTGCTGTTTTGAAGAAAAAAATCACATCTGATTACACATTCATGGAGTTTATCAATTCATTATTTCTACATATATTACTACCAAATACAATTCCATTTCACAATTAGATTAAACCTAATACATCCCTCTATAAATGTTTGGTTGTACTAAGTGAACTTAAACTATCAATTAGTTACCTTCTGCCCCGGGTCCAAAGTCGTCCATCAGCCCCTGGATAACGTGGCTTGGTTTTAGCTGACCGACCCACTCTTCTACTGGACTGTCAGGGTTGGTCACCTTCGTCGGTTGTCTACATGAGGGACATGGGATGCACTTTGCTTGTATTGCATCAGGCTGGGTGTTGGTGTATTTTAGCAGACAGGACTTACAGAATGTGTGATTACATTCAAGTGTGGCAGGGTCTGTGAACACCTCTGTACAGATGACACAGGTGAGGTGGTTGTCTGTTAGTTTCTTAGCGGTCGCCATCTGAAGTAAAACATATGGCTGAAAAAATATTGATGCACATGTAGCTACAAAGGATATCGTCTGAAACAAACAACACTGAATTGCCTTAATAAAACTTGTCAATGAATGTATCAACCCTGACATCCAATGACGTAACATCCTTATACGACAGGTGCAGTTAGAGTTAATATTATCTTCAACAGAAAACACCTCGCCACACGTCAAACTGGGGTACCTGCTTCAGTGCAGCTGTGGGTAAAGGGGGATAACTCTTGTAACTTTAGTTCCATACATTCATCTGACACACAATGTACATGCACACATCATTGAGTGGAGAGACTGGAAATTAATTATAAATGAAAAACACGTATGTGGTGAAGTGATGCCAGGATAGGTACATAAATATTGCTTTTAAAAACAATGATCTTAACTATAATGTGTGTTGCTGGAAAATGTGTGATTGAGTTTAAACCGAACTAGAACAATAAAGTCGTTTCCATTATGGTTTTATTTCAATTTGCATAAGGTTCTGGTGTAAAAACATTTAAGCCCCTGTGTCAAGTTCTTATATTAATATGAGTAACATGTGTCGCTAGTGAGGTGTACGGGATTTTTCAAGCTGAAACGGCTTGTACACCACGAGACCAAAGGACGCAGTTTATGTATTAATTTACCTTCTATTTGAAAATAACCGGCACTTTGCAATTGTAAAGTTTATATGTTTGCGACTGTGTCATAAGACAGCTCACATATACTCACTCACTGACTTACTAATCGTGTACGTACCTGTATATAAATATATGAAGTAAAACATAATCGGAACATGAAACTGACGATGTCTTCTTTCTATTAAATCACAAAAAACATCTCCCGCCACCCCGAACACTCCCCCCCAAACACCCAGACACACACACACACACACATCCGACCCCACCCCACCCAGCCATACACACACACATACACTGTCCACCACCCCAACCTCCCACACACATCCACACACAGACAGACAGACAGACAGACACAGACACACACACACACAGCTATACCAATACACAAACACACATCCACACACAATACGCCCACACACCCACACACCCACGCACACGCACGCGCGCGCACCCAACCACACCCCCCCAACCCCCCTCCCCCCAACCCCCCCTTTTCTCTCTCTCCCCCCCCCCCCCCACACACACACACACACACAAAACAAAACAAAACAAAACACATCTTCATCAACATCCCCACACACACTCACCCCACCCCACTACAGCCACGGCACAGGCCATGCAACTGCAGCCGACGTAAGTGGATGTCGCTGTTTGTTTAAAAGGACATACTCCTGGCGAAAACTTGTATATCCCCCTGTAGCCTTGGTCGACTGTCGCAGTCTGTCTGCATACCTCAAAGTTGGCAACAATAACACTTTGTGGAAAGGCACCGCGAGTGGGTAGCCGCTTTCAGCGATGCGATTTCAGATGACATTATGCAGAAATATACAGATGTCATCCTCTTTGGATACGTTGGGATATGTTGATACAAGTCTACTTTCTGTATCAAAGTGAAACATTTGCCGTTGCATGTACACATACTAACATAGGTAAAACACAACAAAACCCTTTCCATAATCAACGGAAACATCATCCAAAATCACAACAAAATCCACTTGTGTAAATGCTGTGAAGATTGATCTGTTAGGATATATATAAATGTCAAAATTACCTTAAGTGTCTTTCATGATATGTGTTTTAGTTAGTTTTGTTATTTAAGGCAGGCTGAACCTTCTATTATCTTCAAAATGTTCTATGATACCGAAAATCAGTGTCTACAAGGCAAGTTTAAGTTGGAACTCCATTCCCGGGAAAGTTTAGATACCGAGAGGATGTAACCCAACACCTACTTGCCTTAATACAACATGTAAATGAATGTATCAACCCCGACTTCCAATGACATAACATCTAATACGACAGGTGCAGTTAGAGTTAATATTATGTTCAACAGAAAACACCTCGCCACATGTCAAACTGGGGTACCTGCTTCAGTGCAGCTGTGGGTAAAGGGGGATAGCTCTTGTAACTTTAGTTCCATACATTCATCTGACACACAATGTACATGCACACATCATTGAGTGGAGAGACTGGAAATTTAATTATAAATGAAAAACACGTATTTGGTGAAGTCATGCCAGGATAGGTACATACATATTGCTTTTAAGCAATGAGCTGAACCATAAAGTGTGAACATAGAAAATACATGTGAATTTG
The DNA here is from genome assembly GCF_023055435.1 of Haliotis rufescens. Lineage (NCBI taxonomy): Eukaryota > Metazoa > Mollusca > Gastropoda > Lepetellida > Haliotidae > Haliotis > Haliotis rufescens. The sequence continues at coordinate 689,050 of NW_025964212.1, read as the reverse complement.
TTTAAACCCAACTGGATGAAGAAAGTCGTTTCCATAATGGTTTTATTTCAATTTGCATAAGGTTCTGGTGTAGAAACATTTAAACCCCTGTATCAAGTTCTATACTAATATGAGTAACATGTGTCACTAGTGAAGTGTACGGGATTTTAGAAGTTGAAACGGCTTGTACACCACAAGACCAAAGGACGTAGTTTCAATTTCAAAATAGCCGGCACCTTGTGAAGTTTTGCATATACGTCAATGTTGCTCACTGACTGACTGACTGACTGACTGACTGACTGACTGACTCACTCACTCACTCACTGACTCACTCACCCACCCTTCCACCAACTCACTCACTGCCTCACTCACTCACTGCCTCACTTACTCATTGGGATGTCACGGATCTCTGTTCAGGAAACAGTACTCAGGTTAATGTGATGAATAATAATAAAATAACACGTGTCTGTTTTGCAAGATTTGGTTCACCTTGTTATTGTCTACTTCTAACAAAACATTCAGCAGTCTCAGGGCTGTATGAAAACATTTTTGCTAGGTCCACCTTTCACTGAAATCCGTTAATCGTGTCACTTCCGTATAACTTTATATGTATATGAAACATTATCACAAACAGTTTCATGATGGTAATATTGGATATCCATCCCACCATCATCGATAACTGTTAAATGGCGGCAGTAGCTAAAAAAGCATTGAATGTTACGCGCCAAACGTGTGCGTACATGCATGCACATTAAAACATAATCGGAACATGAAACTGACGATGTCGACCTTTCTATTAAGTCACACACACACGCACGCACGGCAGCAAGCACGCACGCACGCACGCACGCACGCACGCACGCACGCACGCACGCACACACACGTACGCACGCACATACGCAGGCAGGGAAGCACAAACGCACTAACATCCCCATTCTCTCCCCTCCCTACGGCCCAGGCCATGCAGCTGCATTCCATTCAAGTGGATATTGCGGGTTGTTTAAAGGGACATAACCCTTGTGATTACTTGTATATCGTCACGTAGCCTTGATCGACTGACCCAGTCTGTCTGTGTTGATTACAATAACACTTTGTGGAAAGGCACCATGAGTGGGTAGCAACTTCCAGCGACAGATATCAGATGACATTATACAGAAATATACAGATGTCATACTCTTTGGATACGTTGGGATATGTTGATACAAGTCTACTTTCTGTATCAAATTAAAACCTCTGTCTTTGCATGTACACATACTAACATAGGTAAAACACGACAAAACCCTTTCCATAATCATAAGAAATCTCAGCTAAGATCACAACAAGTTACTGTTTGAAAATGTAATCTGAATGCCTGACTTACCACACTGACTACACCGCTGTGACTCGACTGTCTGCCCTCGTCTCACTTCCTGGCTGCTTTCCTTTTGTGTGTCACGTGACGTGGCTTCGTTCACGTGATTTCTTGAAGCAGGTATATATATATATATATAAACTTTATGATTTCATTATTTTATTATATATATATTTATATATATATAAATAGTACGTTATTAGTTCATATCAATGTGTGCCATTCAGGTCTAATATGAAGGAAAACATGTCTGGAATATCACACTTATTCTATACTATTCTATACTCATTCTTGAGGCACATGTGAAAGCTGTATATCCCCTGTTTTAAAATTATCACATTAACGCCTCACACATGTCAAATATGTGTATTTCCTGAATATGCACTATCGGTCACGTGGCCTTGAAAGCAAATAAATTTGACTTGACTTGACTAAATGACATGTTTTCAGTCACTGTAGTTCATGTTATTGACTGGATGTCGACTCCGTGTCATCGGGTTCATCTGTAAAATTTAATAAATAATAGCCTACGATACCAAAAATCATTGTCTACAAAACAAGTTTAGGTTACAACATTCCAGGGAAAGCTTAATGTTAAAGTACGTTTGTGAGAGGACATAATGCTGTTTTGACGATAGAATTTACAAATGACATGTGATAAAATGGTCAATACGTTTATACTATGTATAAGGCTCGCAAAAGTCCAAATTCAATAGCTACAGACAACCTATGGTTAGCTGTACATTGAAAACAAATCTTGTGTATATGTGATTTCAGTTTGTAGATACAAATGATTAAAAACTTGTATAGCGTTTATATTTTGGTTTGATATCATGACCTTTCTGGACAGATTTATGTTGGAGACCCGAAGGGAGGCGTCAAAGAAATTGTTTCTTTCAAAACACATTTGTTTTAAGCGATTAAAACTTTCCTTTTCCCATACAGAATATCAGATCCCCTAAACTGAAGGAGAGAAGTCAAACAATTTGGGTTTGGGAAAAGAATTCTTTTACCAATTATGACTTATTCACATGATCACCCCATCCAACCAATGAATATCAAATAGTCGACCCCTTAGGCCGGGACAGGTTTTATTGGCCGTGGTTTCGAATCCAATTATATCCGATTATGATCCTTGATCTGTAGTCATTGTAACCATACTTGTTGGGGTCCCTGAAGCGGTAAACATCCTCGACCTGCGTCACTTTTTTCTACATTAAGCTGACATGCTCCGATATGATTGAAAAGTTCTTTAAAAATCTAAACACAGCTATTTCTTTCTATCAGTCGGAATATAATAGATACCCTGTGGATAACAGAAGGATGATGGTTCGGACTCGAAGTGTTTCGCTGTAAGGATTTGTACAATTGTAAGTAGCCACATACACACATGTGGGTGCACGTCGCAAAATAAGTGAAATAATCTCGAACGAGATGATAAACCTCATTTCATCTGAATCATATATGTTAGTTGTTGTTAATGTTGGCAATTTTTTCACAGGTCACAACGTCAGGTGACACCGGTTTTTCGCACAAGATAACATTACTAATTACAAAACAAATGTATGCTACTCCCACCACGTGGTTGATTATGACAATCGGAACAGTATACAGTGTACAGTATACTGAATAATGTAAATATGTAAAATATACTGTTATACAAAGTCAGAGGTGTCGGAGGTGTCGATCTCATCCGAGAACAACTGAATGACCTAAGACCTAAATGTTTGATCCCTATTAACGGATCAGTCTGCAGTGACTGTCCTATCTTATGAAACATTAATCACGTCATGCACTGTGAACTACAATCATTATGCGTTCGCGGATTAGGATAACGTGTACAGAAAGAGTTACCTACCTTAGACTAGAGCCGTCGCATGGCTCATTCGGATCAGATAACTGTATATAATAAAATGATGCATGAACTGATGCTTTCATTATTACACTAAATTATATTTTTATGTTTCACAAAGACGGAATTCGTGTATTCTCTGTTGTATTTCTTGGGTTATTCACAGATAAAGTTGTTTTCATAGTAATGCCTTAACCCTGAACCTGTAAGCATGTCTTGATATGTGTATGAGTTGTCTTAATATTTCTATGTGCTGTCTTTAACATTAGTATATGTTGTCTTAATATTTTTATGCATCGTCTTGATATGTGTATGGGTTGTCCTTATATTTCTATGCGTTGTCTCAATATATTTGTATGTGATGTCTTAATACTTGTATGTGTGGTCTTAATATACTCTTAAAAAAAAGAAACGCAAAGCCAGATTTGTGAGAGGTAGGAAAATACATTTATACGAACAACCGTACAAGGTATTGAGCCAAAATTTTGTGGAGAGAACACTTGGTGATTGTTGTCATCTCAGTTATCGGTACATAGGAAAAGTCCAAGTCGAAGGTCATTTACTATCAATAACGCGTATTTCCCCCGTTGGAATCGATAGCGGCCTGATATCTCCTGCCTATGGAAGAGTCAAGCATACGAATCACTTCCTGGGGAACGCAAAAGCCAACTGCTGTAACGTCTTGGGTTGTGGTTGACGTCGGCGTAGCCATCTAATCCTATTCATCATACAGGTGTTCTATCGGGGTCAAATGCGGGGATCTGGAGGCCAGTGGAGAACATCAACGTTGTTGTTGTGTAGACAGGCTCTTGTGATCCGTGCTGTATGCGGTCGAGCGTTGTCCTGCTGGAATGCACCGTTGCCGTTGGCTGCAATTGGGAGGACGCGTGTTGGGAGAATTTTGTTGATGTATCGTTGAGCCGTAAGATTGCCCTGGATATGGACCAAACCTGTCCTACCATGATGAGATATAGCCGCCCACATCACAACGCTACCCCATCAAACTGTCCACTTCCTGCACTCAGTTCCCGGCGTAACGTTCTCCCCGACGTCGGTAGACGCGTGCTCTTCCATCCCCACTCCTGGGGCGAAATCTTGATTTGTCGCTGAACCAGACCTGTCTCTATCGCATTTGAGACCATAATCTGTGTTAACACCAATGCAGTCGTTGTTGACGATGTTTTCGACTCAAAATGACGCATCGAAAAAGACGTCTTGCTCGTAGACCTGCTGTTCTCAAACGGGTTCGTACGGCCTGGACGGAGATTCTGCGCAGTCCTGGTATTTGGGATGCGGTTGAGATGGCTGTAGTCGTCCTTTCACGTAGGTGGCGCAATCGGATGTAGCGACCTTGGGCGAGGGTGGTTACTCTTGGTTGTCCCGACCTTCGCCGATCACTGGTTGACCCATGCTGTTGAAACCAATCCCATAGCCTTGTGATGGTGCTGGGCGCTACATTGAAAACCCTGGCTACAGCTGATCGGGACCCCCCTACCTGCAAGTGGCCCATGACGTTGTTTTTTTTGCACTTCTGTTAATCTTGCCATGTTGTTAAACTGTCACTGTTCTATTGACGCAGATGACAGGCGATCCGAAATCCTGCACTTTAATACCGTTCATAGTGCTGCTGCACGTGTAGTGCGTGCAGATCCATGGCCCTTTTGTTAATGCACTGGTTGCGTTTTTCCGAATCCTACGTGTCCTTGTTGTGATCATTTGATCCGGGAAATTTGTCACTGACACTATAACACATTAAACCTCTTCATTTTGCACCTCTTGGTCCGCTAATTTTGCTTTTATGGCCAAAAATATCCGTTTTTCGTTTCTTTTTTTTAAGAGTTTATTTATTGTGTTGTTATGATATATACTGAACCGCAAAAGAAACGTCACCATGGATAGATATATGATAAACCTTAATTGTCCAAACACTGTAAACATACTTTGAGAGATATTAAAAAGATGAAACTTGGCAAAACTGATCAATCAGTTGATATTAAAGTGCCAAAGTGAAACACAACTCTAGTCTCTGAGAAAATGGCATCTCTTGTGTCCGCTATGTGCATTGATGACTGCCGTACAACGTTAATACATGGAATGGATGAGGCGGTTGATGAAGGGCATAGGCACTTGCGCCGACACTCTGAGGAACGCCCAACGCAGTTCAGCTGCAGTTGTCGGCCTTGGTCGGACGTCATTCAGCCGTCTTTGAATCTCGTCCCACAGGTACTCAGTGGGATTTAAATCGGGACTGAGGGCAGGCCACTGCATGGTTCTGATGCCAGTCTGCTGATGGAAGTCTCTTGTTGCTCCGCAGTGTGGGCACGGGCGTTATCATGCTGAAACTCGTGGTTGCGGCGACGTGCCAAATGAGGTATGGCGTGTGGTCACAAGACTTGATCAATGTACGGAGCTACAGTAACATCATTGTCTCTCCCTGGACCAATGTTCTGGAATACCACAGGGCTGACCCTCTGTGCTAGACCAATTCCAACCCACATCACCCCACATGATGCTCAGACCACCCCACGAGTCTCTCTCAACAACACAAGCATCGAAATAAGGTTCCCCACAGCGTCGCCAGACTCTCCCTCTTCCATCTGCTGTTGAGATACAGTAACGGCTCTCGTCTGAGAAGAGGACTCTTCTCCACTGCTGGTGGCACCAAAGCTGGTGCTGTGTTGTCCACTGAAGACGGTCCCGGCGGTGACGTGGTGTCAGAATGGGTCCTTGGTGTGGCCTGTGACAGTGGAGGTGCCTGCTCGCCGATCGCCAACGCACGGTGTCCGCACTAATGAGTCGCTGGTGTGTCCCCATGGTCTGTCGAGCAGTTTCCGCATCAATAACAAAGCGATCTTGAAGATGCTGTCGCACAATTTGACGATCCTGACGCCGGGTGGTGACACTTGGTTCTCCACTACGTGGTCGGTCATCTGTGGTGTTGGTGGTCTGGTACCGTTGCTGGAGCCTGTATATGGTTCTTAAGTGGATTTGAAATGCATTGGTTACTTGCCGGTCGGTTTTTCCAGCTTGCAATCGTCCAAGGGCTTGGCGTCGCTGGCACGTGGTAGCAATTCAATAACGAGTGAATGTTATCCGATCTGGGTGGATTTTTATAGGGCAAGAAATTGGGTTACGCATATGCATTTCAGTTTCCAAGGAACGCACGTGCATCGGGTTACCATGGCCGTTGCCGTGATGCATTTGGGCGATCGGTTTTATTGTCATCTGCTTTGTCTTTTTTTATCATCAAATTTCATTTTTCCGGACAAGGTAATGTTAAATTTTAGAAACTTTGACAAAAATTACCCAGTTATATAAATGACAACTTTTCATGCAATGTTACTTGGGGTGACGTTTCTTTTGCGGTTCAATATATTTATGTGTTGTCTTACTATTTTTCTTAATATTAGTATGCATTGTCTTAATATTTGTGTCTTAATATTGAACAGTATATGGAACAGTGACGGTCATCTGTTCTCAATATCTTGAATAACCACCATTAGAGTCCAAAACTGACTGATCTCGAAATGTGGCCTGGGTGCCACTCTGCCAGCTGATATTCTCCTTCGGATGTTTGTTTCTCTTTGACATTCCATTTCTTGTGGGGTGGTCGGGTAGCCTACTGGTTAAAACCGTTCTCTCGTCACGCCGAAGACCTGGGTTCGATTCTTGAAATGGATAAAATGTGTGAAGCCCATTTCTGGTGTACCCCGCCGTAAAATTGCTGGAATATTGCTGAAGCGGCCTAAAACTATTCTCACTCACTCACTCCATTTCTAGCGTTTTCTGATCAAAACTTTCTGATTTTCCTCCAATCAGCAACGCCAAAGCTGATTCACGACAAAGTTCCTCATCAAACACAAGATTCACTTTTACTCTTTCTCATCGACTTCACTACCGTCTTGTTGGTGCTGATTGTTACACCAAAATCGTTGCAGGTAGAGGAGAATACGTCCTTAGCATTGAGGACATTGAGGGCACAATCAGCGAACAGAAAGTCTCTTGTTAACATGGACATTGGTCAGTTGATAGCTGATGTATGGCTTTCTCTGCTTCAGGCGGGGTAGGTTGGCTATGCCGTGGATGTTGTTGAAATCGGCTTGCTTGTTATTGTCGTTGAGGTAGGCTTTGTATGGTCTGTGCTTCACCTCCAGCAGCTTTGTGAAATCCTCATTGTTTTCATCAAACCAATGATGATGCTTACGCTTCGTGGTACCAAGGGTCTCAAAGGTTGTTGCACAAACAGTGTCAGAAAGGAAGCCCTGCTGTCTTCCACACTCTCTGTGACTTGGATGAGTTGTACACACTCTTCCAGTGACCTGTAGGCCCTTCACAGACAGTTGTCGTCTTCAAGCGTGGAATGTTCATGCACTTTGGTACTGGCTATCCACTGGGGCGCCGCTGGTTTAGGATTCTGATTTTCATCTTTGAGATGATGAGTCGAAGGTCAGCCCAGCAGTCGGTGCCGCGCATGGACCAATGTTGGTTTTGCCGATTACGTCCTTTCAGGTCAGGTGGCCCGAGCCTACCCTTGCATTGAAGATGGCGGGTATGATCAGCTACACTGACTAAGAGTGAGTGAGTGAGTTGGGTTTAACGCCTCTTTTAATTGTATTCCAGTTATATCGCGGCGTGTCAGCTGGATGTTGTAGGAAAGCCTGAAGTGATACGGCTGCTGACAAACCTAGAAACATAGTTGGGGCGAACCGGGATTCGAGCCCACAATCATAGAGCCCCCCCTGCGCCCCCCCCCCCCCCCCCCCCCCCCACACACACACACACACACACACCCCACACACACTTCTGACTAAGAGACTGGAGCTGTAAGGGAGCTTACATAGAACTTGTTCTTTATATCATCAGGTTCAGTCATGGTGGGTGCGTAGGCGCTGATGATCGTGGCCTACTTCTTCCCTGTGAGAGACAGTGTCATGGTCAAGTCATTGTACCCCGAAAAAGAGAGCTCAACTTGCTGACGAGTTCATTCCTCAATGCAAAGCCAAATCCAGCTTCGCGCCGCCCGTTTGTGGCTCGCCCACTCCAGAATCTCCTGCCCAAATCACCTTGATGCTCTTTCAGCTGTCCCTCATCGGCAAGACGTGTCTTGCTGAGAGCAACGATATGCCACTGCTTACAGATATAGCTAGCCATTGATTTTCTGTGAGTTCCAACCATTTGACGGTAGTGGGAAACCACGATATTCAGATTGTTCTATAAAATTTTAGACAAAAATATTTATGCTTTAGACTGTTGAAAAACAGATATAGTCTGGTACAAGTTTACATTGTTGCAATATAGTTTTAATTGATTTTTTTTCTGGTTTTGCAGCAGCAGCTGAAGAATATATAGTCTCAATGCTGGTGTTACATATTGAAGAATTTTGATTTTTTTCAATGCCTTTTCATAAATACATTTTCAGAATGATAAACGTCACATTCAGAATAAGAACTGGTATTTGTGTTAGATATTCTTAAAATATCGACTGTAAATATCTATTATGATAAAAATGAATTAGAAACAATTGTTTTAAGGGAATATTGGTATGAACTATTTTGCTTGTTGGTTATTTCCCGCATTTCCATCGCAAATATTATGTCAGCCACAGAAACTTCTTGTCCTGTAGTATATCTGCCAAATCCCGATTGTATCTGCTGTAAAATGTGTCGAGTAAGACACGGGTCTTTTTAAGCATAGGTCCTTCACTTTTCTTCTTCTTGCTGACATTGACATGAGGCACACTGGCGATGTAAGACAACCACTCTTCAGTGTAATCTGAAATACAATGTGCCTTTGTATGAGTTATCCTAAAGTCAGAATATGTGTATGTCAGTAGCTGAGTTGGTCTGGGGAATTATGTTGACATATCCGTAACACATAATTATGACAATGTTATCTTTCCTTTCATACTTGTTTATATTTTATGAAACTGAGCATCGTTCACCTGCGTCACTAATCGAAAGGAAACTTACGCAACCGGAAAGAAAAAGATAAAAACTCACTTAGTTTCAAATAGTTGTACACTTTTCTCAGCTGAGCTTTTGGGTCTTGATCGTGGTCCTCTGTTCGCAAGATCAGGAATTGCTCCCTTGGAAAAACCTTCAGCCATTCTCGCATGTACACTGAATAGCACCCAAAGAAAATGAAAGTCTGGGAAAGAAAAATGCGAATTGTAATATGCGATAACGTACATCAATTTAGCTCCTAATTGCATCACCATGTCATTCAGCATTTACAGATGTACACATAAGTTAATATATCACATTTCTGAACTGGTCACTGGTCAAGAGATATTTCCTACCTGAAGTGTTCGTGCTATGTCACTGCTGTACAGACAATGCTCCACCGTGTGGTTCTTCATGCAGGTCTCCTCGATCTGAATATCTCTTCTCACGGCTTCATGGAAATCCTCCGCTGATCTTCTAGTCCGCATAATATAGTCAGAATACAACCTGCAATGATGTAATCTGGCATTCAGGGGTGCGTAAATATCCAGACGTACGGATGATGGCTAACTGGCTAAACCAATTTTTTTAACATGCATGCTATGAGCTTTGCATTCGAACAGATAATTATGCCGACAGATTTGACTGAAAATATTACCAATGAAATTAGCATAAGAATGTTATGTTCAGAAGTTTAACCAAATCATTTTTATTTGTGTTACTATCTTAATTCTTTAGTTATATCTAATACAATACTTATTTAAATTGCAGATGACTGATATATGTTGAATAAATATTTAAATATATTGATTGTACTTCAGACGTGGTATATTCATAAAATGCAAAGTTATTTTAGTATGTTTAGGAAATGTGGTAATGATATGAAAAGGGTCAATATTTGATTGTAGCCTTCGATAATTCAAATCAAATCAAATATTGAGTAAACATAAGAGAGGGTCAATTCGTCAATCCGGTGACTCATGGCTCGCACAGCTGCTCTGGGAGTCAGTCCCTGTTATTTAGCTGATTAGAAATCATGGCATGCATATTTGCTCCTGCTTCCTGAAAACCATTACCCGGACACTAGTCATCCTTACCCTGGTTCGATTATTATTATTTCTTAATGAATTAACTGTTGATACAGTTTTTTTTAAATGGCATGAACGATCCGGGAATATTGTCAAAATACAAATGTACATTGTTGGATGTAAGGCACCACGTGATATACGTTATGGACCACTTGGCATGCCGTGTCACGTGACAAGCAATTAACCAATTGAATTGAAAAACCAATTCCGTTACCGGATAGCAAATGACAGCATCCACAACAATGCGCGGCTGCGAAGAAAGAAAGAATGTAAACCCCCCTCTTATTTATAATTATTACATTTCTGTATATTTTGGTTTGTCTTTTCTGTTACCTTATACATCAAGGTTTATGTAAGGTTAACCTTATGTGTCGTATTATCTAACTCCCATATTACAAATGAAAAAATAATATAAACGTTTTGTAAAGTTTAACGTAGAATAAATGAGTATTAAGCATTAAGAGTTATTTTAATCTTAAAACCTAGGATGTGATGATATCTAAGCTTTGCATCCTTCAATTTCCTCGTATTAAATTTGAAATAAGTGTATATGAAAACATCATATATATAGATTTCTTGGACCTAATTGATTCATACTTAATACAAGCATTCATACAACACTAATCCTTCCGCCGATGTGGTTTAAACAGCATTATATTTCCAGATAGATTACATTTCAGTGGAAGGGGATTGATAAACAGGTATCCCCTATTTAATTATATTTCCCTTGATAATGTCTGGAAAGGTGTATTGTGTGTGTACATCGCGTGTTGTATTTGAGTGACCACAAAACCCCAAGTTTATGTCATATTGTAGAAATACATACTGCTTCTTGTGTCTGACTAATTTACACATGAGCAGAAAAATTAATTGAAACGGCAGGAACAAGCGGTATTTTGAAATATAAACCATTCATATCGACGCGTGTTATATTAATGTAACTGCACTTTCAGCGTGAATGAATATTCTAAATGTTGTCCCCAAAATTAAATTACAAAAGTTGGGTTTAGTGTTTAATGCAATAAGTTTCTTTTTCATAGATAGTCTGTGATCAACTTGGATGGAGTGCTATAAACAAATTTACTCAATCTGCATCTTTCTTGTTTTATGGTTCAAACTTGATATGGACTATGATAAGAAGGCTGCTATATTTTATATACCATTTTAATTGTTAACATTATTTTAAAAAACCGTTTCATCCCTCGGAACATTTTGTTTCAGGGAATGAATATGAGTTGGTAATCAAACGTACACGCTCATATCAATACCTCTCAAATACATTATAAACAACATCCTAAGGATAACGATAACAACGAAATGTACAAATTAACAAACATGATAAACATTATGATTTGATGTGAATCTTTGTGCCATGCGTGTAAATATAGTTGTATGTATATATGTATATGCTTATTTTCAGTTTGTTTATATTTCGACTCAACCCCCACAAGTACGAAAGTCTGTACTTTACAGAGATAATGTTATCACAAATATAACAGTTGTTACATTTGACCACTTTCTAAGTTGCATTATGTGTTCATATATTTTTAAGTGAATATTTTGGTATCTTCATCCTAAAACAAAACTTTCAATGTTATCCTCAAAAGCGCAATTGTATTCAAATATATTTTTAAGTCACTTTTCAAATCAATACGAGTACGTAAAATTATAACAATGTAGACACAATTTATGGATAACAACTGATTTATTTACTGTAAGGGCGACGTTTCAGTATAGATCCTTATACCGTTGTCAAGCAAGGCTGTTGGTGGATGTTGATTGCTACGTCTCCACGTAGACGACGGATGAATTGTTTGATACATGAAACACATAAAACTTGTTCCAGACCCATGGACTGACTAATGAAGGTTTATTTACATGATATAACATTGAACTCTAGCCGAGACGTAATAGGGCTGTTGTAGTGGCAATACATTCTGTAATGAACACCTGTCGCAAGGTTCAGGCCATTTGGGTTTGTGCTCAGGGACGGTGTATTGGTGTATTCAGAAAATAACATACAACAAACTACCTACTTCGTCCTGTGATGTTGGTGCTCTTTGGCATTAATGAACGTGTAAGTACATAATTGGTTATGCTGTCCAAGCGCGGGCGAATTGATGCATGTGCACTTGGTCTAAATAAAAGAATTATAATTCGTTTTTAAATAGATCATAACTTGTCATTTATAATTGTTTCATCGTTTGGATCTTTCTGTGGATTGTTGTCTCTTTAGACGAGGGACGTTTTTAACGTCACCACAAATTCCTTGAACAGCCTTTGACACTACAAAAGGGTTGATCCTGAGAGGCAGGCCATCAATGCCTTTAACAACTAGAAATCGTGGCCAAGAGTCAATATTGGTTGAAGAAGATTCATCAGTTGAAGATGAAACAGTATCTAATTCAACATGTCTTATTTTACTTTTGTTACGAGAACCAGCGAGTTGCTGAGAAGCCATAAAGAGAGAGAAGAGATTCAAAACCCCTGCCACCCGACCACAATGGAGTGTCAACAAGGACGGTGTTGTAGCGGAAGCCGACTACAAGGCACCAGGGTTACAGGGATGCTATACTCGTGCTAGACACGGGAGTCAAACAGAATAAAAGTCAGGCTGATTCTGCCCCTGGTAATTTTCTGAAGACAGTTAGAACCCGGAGGTCAATAATTCCAGATTGTCCCATGAGCCACCGCCTTCTGGCATGGGACTCTAGGCATAATAGTAACATATACAAAAGTTGATGTCTAGGTGAAGTAAGGGTCGAAAGTTGTGTGTTGAGCAAAAGGAATGCCTGTTCCTGGCTCCAGTGCCTTCAACCACCAGATCTAGAATCCCGTCCTCAACCTAAACAGGGGCGCAGCCCACTGCAAACAGGCTGCCCAATTCGGTCGCCTTTTACGACCAACAATGCTGAGGAGGCATTCTTGTCTAACCCAGGTCCGCACGGGGGAAGTGATCTAGACTACCAGTTGTCGAATGTTAATCTTATATGGAAGCCCCTGTGGCATAGGTGGTTTGGTCACCGACTTTGTGTGCTGGCGATTTGGTGCATCACTTATGAAGAAAGAATACGAAGAATATAGCATTTGTTGTTTGTGAATGTTTATTATTCGACGCCAGAAAGCAAAAAAAAGGTATATTCGGCTTTGGATGGATAATAATATCACAGATATTTACGGATTTTGATGACAACTTGGAGGTCCTTCGTAATGTATTCTCAATTTAGGGGTGGGTAAGTGTGTGTGTGTGTGTGTGTGTGTGTGTGTGTGTGTGTGTGTGTGTGTGTGTGTGTGTGTTGTAAATGTGGGACTGTTGGATATAACATAAAAAAATCTTGTGCGGAATGGTAGTTGGAGTTGGATAAGCATGTTAACTATGTTCTTCTTAAGGTAGAAAATGCCGCGCATGAATGTATTAATGAGATTCACAGGTACATGGGGCCTTTGCGTCACCAGGAATATCCACAGTGGAGATTTAATTGAGGATCGGGTGAACACAATATGCGACCTGGTAGATTGTGTGTCATCAAACCGAACAAGGTTGGTCTTTTACTTACTGTCATTTAACTGACACTCATTCATTTACATGTATTGGAAATGGAATGTTCCACTTAATTATCATTGCTAATTGGGAAAGGGGGGTGGGTGGGTTGATTTTGGGATAGATGATGAATTTAACATAAAGAAAAGTCATCTTGAGCGGGACGGTATTTGGAGTTGGATTAGCATATGAACTATGATTCTGTTTAGGTAGCCAATTCCCCGCATGGATATATTGACAAGATTCCCATGTGCATAGGGTATAAAACGGGGTATAAGGCCCAGCCATTACGCTTCGCCCAGTAACACCGGTACCAGAGTAAGTCAGTAAAAAACTGAAAACTGCCCCATAATTATGTATGACAGACTAATCGGGTAGTGTTACAAGTATATGTGAAAACAAAGTTATTAAAATGAAGAGCATAACTGTTGAAAGTTACTTATAAATGTATGTAAGTGTTGTATCTTCACTGCAAAAATAATGACGTGTGTTCGTCTTTAGTATTAACATTCAAATACATGATATCTGTATCAGCGATATTGTCTACGTTTCACCGGTGACTTAGCATTAGCGTTATATATATCTTATATATGCAAGACACTGTATATATATGCAAGAAACTGTATTTCTGAAGACATCACAATACAGTTTTTTCGATGCATCATGTTTGCACTAGCGCTTGATAACAGACATGTGTTTGGGTGTTTCGGTAGTTTAAATTCCTGGGCTTAATATTCTTGATTAAAATTTGATACTATGAACAATAAAAGGTTATATGAGAGGATAACAGCCTTGTGTTTGGGTGTTTCAGTAGTTTAAATTCTTGGGCTTAATATCCTTGATTAATATTTGATACTATGAACAATAAAAGGTTATATGAGAGGATGACTTTAGAACGGTAACAGGTGTTAATGTATATCTTAGCCATTCCTGAGCCTTGTGCTTTCCTAATTATTTTGACTAAAATTGTTACCGTTATCATTATGTTAGTTAATGAGACGAAATGGATGTCGACCAAGTACGTGCCATAATAATAATTTAAGCGACATTGTTCGATAACGACCTTATCATGAGAATGTGTTTATGAACCACTCTCAATCAGTTATGACCATGACTACCAGAAAAAAATCCGCGAAATCGCGCATGCACGGAACGGAACATTTGGACAAGGCATGAAACAATCCGCATGCGCAGAACGATTGAATTCAGTACTTCCGCTAAGCGCTACGAGTACAACGTCAAACTTCGGGCTGCAATCTAACACGCGAGAACTGACCAATGAGATGTGAGATGTAGAAATTCCGGTAGAGGCTGTTGCTTGTATGACAATGTCAATCAAGAAAAGGAGAAACTTAATGATATCATTCTCTCCAATTAAATTCCGATGTCAAATAACAACGTTATTTTGACGGAAAAAACGATGGTTTGAAAGCGTCCATAAACGTCGTTTTCCCGTCCAATTACCATATACGAAAGAACCCGACGTTTTCGTGTTAGCAGTGTAAACAGGTAGGCGTTCTGCACCTGGAATAATACTGACCTCAGCGTTAAATATCATTCACTAACTCATTTACCCTGTATACGACAGTTAGGAAAATAAACCATGGTTCGGTAAACACAAACCAGGCACCTACCTATCAGTTGGATTTCTGAAATGAGAATAAACTTCGGATCTGTATACACGTGTCTCATAAGATGGGGTGTCATAACCACAGGTTTCTTTAAACCTACATTTTGTGGTATTTTTGGCCATCCTCGGAAATCTTGAAAATCGACCGGAGTTGCGTCACCTGGATGAACAGACAAAGTGTGTGAGCAAGCAAGTGTGTTTTAACGCCGCTCAGCACAATATTTCACTGATATCAGAGCGTGTAAGCTGCGTGTGAAAGGAGGCGGGACCACTTTGATAAAAACCAGGGGTACAATGCTGACAAACCTGGAAACATAATCGAAGTGCGGACCAGGGATTTTCAAATTGTCAGATTATTCATAAAATGTATTAATCAGGTATACTTACCTGTATTCATGTTGTGGTGGCCTGTGTCTGAAGTTGTCTCTTTTATCCGGCGTGTAACAGTATCAAACTTTTGTTGATAGCAGCTGAAGTTGCATGGTGTCTCCGCTTTCATTTTTAAACTATTTTTAAAACCTGTGAGTGATTGAAATATCAATGAGTCATACTTTACTTGTGTGTTGTTCAACAAATATATGCACTACAATGTATGCTTTTATGATTATCAAACATGTTCTACCGCATTTTATATTGCATTCTTAGCCACACCAAAAGGTAGCCGTGTATCAAACATTGATCACTATCACTAAACTGCCACATTAAAAAAGTCCGCGTGTTCTGGAGATTCGCAGTCTTGAGATCTATCATGAACTATATCCAGTATATGGTAGTAGTGCAATCGATTTATCTATTGTATCATAGGTGACATGTGCTAGAATTGATTCCCAAATTGAAACATGAAGGTTAACCTAAAATGCAAACCAGAAAATAACCACACTAGATCAATGAACAATCGACAAATTATTTTGAAATATCATAACAGACAATACCACATTAGGGCCTATTACACAATAGTCACACAAAAGTCACAGTTGAATGTTCTGGATGAGACAGGAGCTGTGGGAATAGTGTCGGAAGCTGGCAGAAAACAGTTGAGAAAGGAAGGTCCTCGTCTCTCACTTATGCATGTTCAAACAGCCTTTAGAGACTTCCACCTAGGGGCCTAGTGTTCAACACTAGTTGTCCCGTTACAGGATGTGAGTACAGTAAACTACGGTTATAACGAACTCAAAGGGACTACTAATTTTAGTTCGTTATATCCGTCAGTTCTTTATAAGCGTGTTCGTTATAACCGTAGTTTACTGTATGTCCTTGAAAACTGAGCTGCCTTGGATATCTGTTGCCTTTCTTTCTCGTTTTGTTTAACTTCATAAGGACTCGGCTGCTGTGGAGATACTATAAATATTTCAAGCAATTTACACTGTGCAAGTTGACAATTTAGTGTTTCAAAGTCGTTTTTGTCCACCGCCACTGATTCTAAGGCCTCTGAGAACTCGTGCTTGAGCAACTTGGTGAACCCACGTTCATTTAGCCACGATTAAAAACCGCCACTCTCTATCGGAGCCATGACGACCGTCCTCCAAACTTGCAAATTGGACTGAGTCGCACCCTCTGACATTCATGGCGCACATGAAGGAAGCTGCTTGCGACGTCACCAGCACGGATTGGATTCCCGTGAAGTTAAACACTAACAAACACAAACAAACACACAAAAAAGAAACGCGCATACCATTATGTCGGTTAATATATGACGAATTATTCATATTTAAGAGATATTAGAATGGTTTGATGCACAAACGAATATACTGGAATGATGTGTGAGCCAACGCTCATGAACGCATCCTGTGACGTCATAGATCCATGACTCGAGATGCATCAACTGTCTCGTACAGGATTAGCGTGTAAAGTTTGAAAATCACGTGCAGCATATCGGGATAGGAATAAAGACACTCCGTGGTAACACTTGACTGATCGTTATTTGTCATTAATTTGTACACATGGGAATCATCTCTTCTTTACGTACATACTTCTCTATATATTTCCAGGGGTCGTTTTTCTTTTGGCGGTAAGTATAGTATATTCATAATTTATAAATATTTGAAATCGAATTAAACAATGTCTCAATGTTTCATGTAAAACCACTTTTTAAAATGCAACAGACAACTGAAAACATTGGTGAGTTTATCGTGTAAATTGATTTCGAGAGCTGGAAGATCATAGGATGCATACGGGTATAAACACAACTCAAATTATCATTCAATGCATAAGGAGCACAGAACTCACCAGTAACATGCCACGTTTATCGGCACTACCACAACATTATCGGCGTATGGGAACGTATGAAGGTATGAATTATACGTTAGGCAGACGTTAGAGACACGCTCTACATGCGTTTACATACGCCAGATATACGTTACCTACACGGCCCGTTTCAGGTACCTTTCCCCTTCGCTGATCGCGCTAGTCATACGTTACTCATACGCTGGGCATACGCTGTCCATATGCTGAACACGCCAGATACACGCTGGCAATATGCTTTTATACGCTGTCATAAGTTATGTATAAGTCAGTGATACACCACTAATACGCCAGACATGCATTACATATACTGTTAACTCTCGTTATGTATACTCTATGGATACGCCAAAATCATGTTTTTTCGATAAAAGCTCGACATATGACAGCGTCCTAACTGTTTTTGTACACGCTAGGTACAAGTTACTCTAAAATGTTGTAGTGTGACAGGGCCATAAAGACCGCAAGTTCTGGTATGTATGTACAAATACACTTTGAAGTGAATGTAATTTAAACTCTTATCAATCATTCACTCATCCATACACAGTAGCATTATATTAATGGTAGCATTACCATATCTTCTAAGGCACCAGTAATGGATTTCCTTCTGGTTCAGAAAGACGTCTTCATGGGCCCTTATGCGGTAGGCGAGGTCGGTGGTCCCCGATTTGACAACACCCAAAATATGGTAGTAAGGGATGCACTTGAGACGTAACTTCCCATCCTCTTTCGCGTACCAGCAGGGGTTCTTAAAGGCCGACAGATATCGGGGTCTTTCCTGTAACACACATGTAAGATACTTCATTACAAAACAACACTTCATTAACGTTTTTATATGCGTATGTACTTTGGACCATGTGGTGTGATAAGACAGTATGATCTCAATAAATTACTTTGTGACCAAGTATCGTGAGCAACCTCCTACCAATTGTGAGTGAGTGAGTGAGTTGGGTTGTAGCTAGCTGCTATCCAATGTCTGCCTGTACTACATGAAGTTTGCAGTTGCTGCCACTGAGAAAGCCTCAAATAACAAAACGTTTATATGTAAGCATCACTACATGAATTGTTTCATCAAGAACTTGAAAAGTGACGTATCAAATAATGCCAAAATTAAGGTCAATATGTGAACTGATATGTAATAAAAAGAAATTTGCCCAAACCATTCATCAGTACTATCAACTTTTGACTTAACTCAATAGCCTGAAGACAAGTCCATTCCTCTTTGGTACTTGATTCCAAAGCTAAAAAACCCGTACAAAGAGTTATCGTATATAGATATATTACTAGGTTCAGCAAACGTACAACCAAATCCTTGTCAAAACATTTGATTTTTCAACTTTGTACACCACTATCCCACATTCCAAACTTCACATAGTGAAGAAAAAACTTCATTCCTTGATCCATTGGGCATTTGTTACTAAACATGGTGACAATAGATTTAGTTACATATCTATCTTTAGAAGTTCAGGGGGGCGGTCGGGTAGCCTAGTGGTCACGCCGATGACCCGGGTTCGATTCCCGACATGGGTGCAATGTGCGAAGCCCATTTCTCGTGTTCCCCGTCGTGATAGTGCTAGAATATTGCTAAAAGCGGCGTAAAATCAAACTCCCTCAATCACTCACTCAGAGGTTCCGGACAATTTGTCAAAAATGAAAGCAAATGCCATCTCAAGTTTACTAAGAAACAATATTTGAAATGTTGGAATCCCTCATTGATAACATCTATGTAAATTTCTTGCTGATCTGTATCTTATGCATTGTTATCCGATATCTGTTCAGATAGGCAAAAGTTTCAGGTGTATCGATGATCTATTATTGTTCAATAATCGTCTAAAAGCCAGTTCCCTTCCACTGATTAACCAACTTGAACTTATACAATATGTTACATATATAGATCTATGCTTAAAGACTCAGAGTGACAAAAACCTCTTCATCATGGCAAGAGGGGTGAATTTCCAATAGTCAACTTTCTCTTTGTCTCTTTGTCTAGCAATATTTCAGCAGCTCCAGCCTTTGGCATGGTGTTTACATTCACAACTTTTGAGGTACGATCAAAGTGGTATTTCAAGGAATATTTCAAGGAGCGTCATACGACTCTTGCTCAAGGTTATTTGATCACGGTTACAACATTCAAGGCCCCATTAAAGCTTTCATTTTTTAATGGTCGATATCTGGAGGCAATTTCTAAATTAATCAACCTCCTGAATAGAAAATAACTTTTTTTATCCTAAGGTGGTTGTAGCAATGAAGCAAATCCTTCACATACCATACAGAACAGATCTTCTGCTTCATCTGGCCCTGCTCCCATACATCGAATGTCAGGTTTCACTTGCGTGTCGTTTACTCTGTTAAATTCTGATACGTATCCATTTGGAAACACGTGCAAGCTGATTTCATAAGGGTCCTTTCGACTGCCATTCCAGACAAGCCACAGTGAAATACACAGACCCAGCATCAATAACACCCGTCCTCCTAATTTGAGCTGCATGGTGAGGTGCTGGAAAGAGACATGTGTTCGCATTTCGTATTTAAAGTAAATTGAGTAATATGTTGAAATATTTTTCACCGCCTAAAATACTGGTACATGGGAGTCTACGCTTATATTTTATAATGGGATATAAACGTTTAGTGTAAGATTCATTTTGAGAAGAGTTTAGGACTGGAGAGTGAACATTTCCTTGTTATTTTCACTATTTTACAGTGAATCATAAAAACTAATTTATGACAGAATTGAAATCGTAGAACTGACTCTGCTGTCCGATTCAATTCCCTATGCCCTCGTGTTTGTTTCAGGTGAACATAGGACGTGCCTTTGCATGTGTGTATGACCGGTGCCACCGGTGGGGCAGGATATGCTCAACTTTTCGCGAACACCTTGTCTCATCACTAGTTAAAAGTGGTATAGCGTGTATAAAGCTAAATACAACGAACCAGAACATTCACTCAATATTTGTATAATATAGCGTGTATAAAGCTAACTACAACGAACCAGAACATTCACTCAATATTTGTATAATATAGCGTGTATAAAGCTAACTACAACGAACCAGAACATTCACTCAATATTTGTATAATATAGCGTGTATAAAGCTAACTACAACGAACCAGAACATTTACTCAATATTTGTATAATATAGCGTGTATAAAGCTAAATACAACGAACCATAACATTCACTCAATATTTGTATAATATAGCGTGTATAAAGCTAACCACAACGAACCAGAACATTCACTCAATATTTTTATAATATAGCGTGTATATAGCTA
Source organism: Haliotis rufescens (assembly GCF_023055435.1). NCBI lineage: Eukaryota > Metazoa > Mollusca > Gastropoda > Lepetellida > Haliotidae > Haliotis > Haliotis rufescens. The sequence continues at coordinate 668,162 of NW_025964212.1, read as the reverse complement.
ACTGCAACGAGAACATTCACCCAATTTTTTTTATAATATAGCGTGTATAAAGCTAAATACAACGAACCATAACATTCACTCAATATTTTTATAATATAGCGTGTATAAAGCTAACTACAACGAACCAGAACATTCACTCAATATTTGTATAATATAGCGTGTATAAAGCTAAATACAACGAACCATAACATTCACTCAATATTTTTATAATATAGCGTGTATAAAGCTAACTACAACGAACCAGAACATTCACTCAATATTTGTATAATATAGCGTGTATAAAGCTAACCACAACGAACCAGAACATTCACTCAATATTTGTATAATATAGCGTGTATATAGCTAACTGCAACGAGAACATTCACCCAATTTTTTTTATAATATAGCGTGTATAAAGCTAAATACAACGAACCAGAACATTCACTCAATATTTTTATAATATAGCGTGTATAAAGCTAACTACAACGAACCAGAACATTCACTCAATATTTGTATAATATAGCGTGTATAAAGCTAACCACAACGAACCAGAACATTCACTCAATATTTGTATAATATAGCGTGTATATAGCTAACTGCAACGAGAACATTCACCCAATTTTTTTTATAATATAGCGTGTATAAAGCTAAATACAACGAACCATAACATTCACTCAATATTTTTATAATATAGCGTGTATAAAGCTAACTACAACGAACCAGAACATTCACTCAATATTTGTATAATATAGCGTGTATAAAGCTAAATACAACGAACCATAACATTCACTCAATATTATTATAATATAGCGTGTATAAAGCTAAATACAACGAACCATAACATTCACTCAATATTTGTATAATATAGCGTGTATAAAGCTAAATACAATGAACCATAACATTCACTCAATATTTTTATAATATAGCGTGTATAAAGCTAACTACATCGAACCAGAACATTCACTCAATATTTGTATAATATAGCGTGTATAAAGCTAACTACAACGAACCAGAACATTCACTCAATATTTGTATAATATAGCGTGTATAAAGCTAACTACAACGAACCATAACATTCACTCAATATTTGTATAATATAGCGTGTATAAAGCTAACTACAACGAACCAGAACATTCACTCAATATTTGTATAATATAGCGTGTATAAAGCTAACTACAACGAACCATAACATTCACTCAACATTTACATAATGTATGTACACAGCAGACTGTGGTGAACAATACTAAAATGCTAATTAACTAGGTATTGGTCAACATGACGTTAACTCAAAATTCAGTGAGGGAGGAGGGGTGAAGACACGCCTACCTCAGAGAGATTTTGAACGATCACCGATATACCTGAAGCTTAATTTTAACTCCTTAGCCAAATTACCTTGTTTTGACTTTGCCAATCAGAGCAGAAAATTTCGATTCAAATGCATAAAGAAAGAAGGAGATCACGTTTAGGATGTTTACTTCTTGCCCAATTGTCTTAAGTCATGGCAAGAATATATTTGTCCATGATTCGATTACTGAAAGGCAATCATGCTACACACGGAATGTTACTTACTTCAGCGTTAAACATCATTCACTAACTCATTAACCATGTAATCGACTGCAACAAAATAGCTAAAAATCTGGAAACACAAATCAGGATCAGCTACATTTCTGAAGATGAGAATGAACTTCGGAACAGCATACACGTGTCTCATAAGATGGTATGTCACCCGATGCGTCACCTGAACGAATAAAGATGAGTGAGTGAGTTTGTTTGTCAGCACAGTATTTCAGTTATATCATGTAGTGTCAGCCTGAAGAAGTTTATCACTTTGGAGTATAAAGCTGACAAACCTAGAAACATAATTGTAGTGCGAACCGGGATTCACGATAATAGGCTATCGGCACGTCTCAGGGACCCAACACTGCACAGCGAATACCGGCGCCTTAACCGACTTGAGACCCGTACAAAGATAACAAAAAGTGAAATATAACACATTTATGAACACCTACATGTATGTCTTGGACATAAGGGCGGTCGGGTAGCCAAGTGGTTAAAGCCTTCGCTCGTCATGTCGAAGACCCGGGTTCGATTCCCGACATGGGTACAATGTGTGAAGCCCATTTCTTGTGTCCCCCGTCGTGATATTGCTGGTATATTGCTAAAAGCGGCGTAAAACCATGCTCACCCACTCACACTTGGACATACTTTTATGTCTTGAAGAAGTACTATGAAAATATAATAGGATTAACACGTATATTAAGTTATTGTACGTTAAATGTATAGGAATATACACTCGATGGGGTTTGGGGATTCCCTACAAAAAAATGTAAAATCGTTTCAGTCCGTCCTTTGTGTACCCTGTCAAACATCATGATATTTTCAAATTGCCTTATTTTTTTTATAAAATATATTCATCATGTACACTTACAAGGAATCGTGTTTTGGTAACCCGTTTCTGTAGTTGTCTGTTCTATCTTTTGCGCAGCGTCAGCAAACATATGTTGAAAGCAGCTGAAGTTGCAGGGTGTCCTCTCTTTCATGGACTATTCATAATCTGTGGAAATGCGATTTGAAATATCAATACTGTACTAGTATTATATATTGTTAAACACATATATGTGCTGCAATGAATACAGTTGTCATAAAAACGTTTTCGTATCTTATATTAGGCCATTCACAAAGGTTTATATATCTCACTGCTTACTGCTGTCTGGGCAATTCAGATATTTGCTAGCTACAGAATCCGGTCACAATTAAATCCGGTGGTAATCCGGTTCGGGGGAGGGGTTCCGCCATAATGGTGTTGGACTGGGGAGTAATGATTATTCTTATCATAATTTTATGATGAAGTTATAGGGTCAGGAATGTGAACTCAAAACCTGAAGGAGTCTCTGAAGGATCATATTATTTCAAGCTACATGTACATGTATTTCTTCCCACTCACTTCTTACCTCATCCAGGTATAAACTTCTGAACTTGGCCAATAAAGTAAACAGGTGAGCAAAGTGTGGTAATAATCTCACACTGTCCAGGTGTAATCTTCTGTGTTTACTATAATTAATCCAGATTGACTAAACATCAGCATCTAACGGTAGTATCACTTATAACATATTGTACATGTACATGTATAATCTCAGACATATGTTTTACAAGGAAAAACAAAGGGTCCAATCCACCCTGACCTTGGGGAAGATAATCATACTCTCCTGCCTGCCCTTTGAATGCTTGTCGAGAAAAACTTGTGATTTTTTTTTCTTTCTTTCTACGTTTGGAACCAAATGGTAATGTATCTTTGAGTTGTTTATCTTCAGAATGTCTATCAGAATGGGCGGATGCATTTAATGATTGATCATTTTCACCACCCCCTGTTTGAGAGATTAGTTGATTTCTGGACAGTGCATTTGAATGTAATGGGTCATTTAGTGACTGATAATTTTCACATGCGTCGCTTTTAGAAATATCTAAAAGACAATACTTTGCATGTGGCATCAAAGCTTTGGCATTTGCAAACGATTTGCAACATGTGATGCATGAATGTAATTCAACTGATCTTTGAATCACACCCGCATGTGCACAGTGATGTTTTACGGAATGTAGAACATGATGACGATAATCTTTGTAGTTTAGAAAAGTACGTTGGCAGGTTTTACATGTCAAAGCAGCTCTATTATTAATGTGATATAATTTTATGTGTTCAGTGAGATAATCTTTTCGTTTAAATTGTTTCTCACATTTCTGACACTGTTATATTTGTCTAAATGAACTACAATTTTTTGATATCTCATTAGATTTGATTTTGTGCTGTATGCATTGAAGCATATTTCACAGGTGTACACTGGAGTTGTTTGAAAGTAAGACATGATTCTATACAGTATTTCACTATTGTTTAAAATAAGAAGACACTTGCCCATTTTGTTTAAGTGTTTTCTCTGAAAACAACCCAAAACATTTTAGTAATATATCGGTTTGTAAAAAGGAAATTGAGTAACATAATTACAGTACATAAAATGAAAAATGAATTAACACTCATCTTACCTGAAGAAAAGTGTCAACAGCTGCCTTTTCTCTGCCTCTGATCTTGAAGTTCTCCAACAATAAAACTCCTTGACTGATCCGATTTTCTCTTCTGAATACAGATTAGGAAGTTATTGACTAGATCTTGATGTACACTGCTATATATATGGTAAATTTTAGTTTGATTATGTTTACACACCTCGACCACAAATGTTTGCATAGACCAGACTCTATATGAGCTTGTTAAATTTTATTATTGAAGTTCAGAAGTTGAAACATGAAGAGTTTATAACTGTTATATTGAAATAACGGTACATTACATTACTTATATTTAATCAGTGATACTACCGTTAGATGCTGATGTTATAAAGTCATCATAAAATCATGGTAAGATTAATTATTAATCCCCACTCCCACAGCCATTATGGCGGAACCCCTCCCCCAACCGGATTACCACCGGATTTGATTGTCACCGGATTCTGTAGCTACCAATTATACCCTAATGCCGTCAATGCTTTCTGATTGACATCATACGTTTTCTTATTGATGTCTGTGAAACTTGTGGTCGACCAGAAATGTAATAGTATAGTATTGCGATGGTTCAGTACTGTTCCCAATTTGTCCTTACACATACAACCTTTTCTAATACTCTGATGAGCAAAAACAAAATGTATTGGATTCGAACACAAAATAAAAATCCCAGATCACACTCAACGAAATTTGTTATTAGCATATTCTTCATATGAGGAATCATTTTTTTACTATGGTGTCATCAGCATCAGGACGTGTTGTGTTGAACAGCACAACGTTACATCGACAAGGTATTGTAGTGGTTCCCTTCCTACGACAGAAACCACGGATCTTGTTTCAACATGACCACAAACGGCACGTATCGCCCGTCACATTCTACAGACCAATAACGTCAACGCTTGCCTTGGCCAGCTGGCCCTCCTGACGTGTCAACAGGTGAGGTGAAACTGGGTTTAACGTCGCGCCCAACATTATTATATATAGCGACGTGCATGCACATGTGTGTGGCTGCTTGTACTAGTCCGGACGAATGCCGATTTCATAGTGCTAGCTCACTGAGATACCATGCCGCAGTTTAACATGAATATCCCACTCAGACACAGTATACTGACTCCGAGCCGACCAGTCCTTGTTTTAGCCCCTTGATGCCGAGCGCCAGACAAGGTAACAACATGTAACATCTTTTAACGTCTTTTGGTATGACGCGGCCGGGGACCGAACCCCGGACCTCTATCACTAGACCACGGAGGCGGTGGTGGCGTGTCAACAATGTGACCACCTTGGTAGTCGGATTAGAAAATGACATAACACTCCAACAGACGTGACCTAAAACAGGCACATAATGGTGTCGAATACCTAACGACATGGCGGTAATTAAATTCCAGTGTAATCTTTAAGACGTTATGTATAGGCGTCCTATGTCTTGTTGTCCTCGCGGGTCCTGAATTTTTGCTGCCGGTGCATCATAACCCGCTGATGTCTATTTGCTAAATTCATGATTACATGAGGAGACAGGCATTTGGTGATCCATTTGCTGGACCCAGCAATCAAACGACTCCAGCGACGTTTGCTGATGGATGGTTACAGTATCGACTCGAGAGAAGGGACTCATATATACTCACACGCAAAAGAAACGCAAGTGGTTTTAAGCAAATAGGTAACAAACACGGAACCATAAATTGATACGAGTTTTAGCATGTAGTGAAGCCTGATGGTGTTGTAAATATTTTTAAGTGCATTTTGGAAGCCCCGAGTAAAAACGCAACATAAAAAACGAATCGCCAAAACGCACCATTTCAATGAATATGTGGGTATCATGCACCAATTTCTCGCGAAATCGAAAATGCACGAAATGTCACGAACTGTAGTGGGTATAAAACTGTGGCCGATTCTTGGACCTACCACTCCTTGGTCAACAATGCCACGCCTAACTCAAATTCAGAGAAACCAGGCTATTGGACGTTTTGAAGCTGGAGAGTCTGTCCAAGATGTTGTCCGTCATTTCAAAGTTAACATAACTTCCTCGACAAGATTGGCAGATTACCCGTCAACACCAGCGACATCCGTTCCTAACTGCAAGTGAAAGTGCTCGACAGACCATAGGAACACATAACCGACACATTAGCCGGGACACTGGGATCCGACGTCTCCGTTCCAACAACCTCAGATGTCGCCGACCAGCACGTCGTCCTGTTTCTCCAACCACGGCATCGACAAGCACGACTTCAGTGGGCATAAGGTCATCACAATTGGCGTCATCGTGAGTGGAGGCGTGTCATCTTCTCTGATGAAAGTCGCTTTTGTGTCTCCCATGCAGACGGAAGAGTCAGAATGTGGCGCTGACAGAAACGTTGTGGAAAGGGATCCATGGGGTGGACCTAGCGTCATGATATGGGCAGGGATTGGACTTAATGCGAGACTTGGACCCATATGCTTTCTGAATGTTGGTCAAGGTCGGGTCACGGCGTCACTGCTCAGCGGTATATCAACCAAGTGATCAGACCCCTCGTTGTTCCATTTTTTGCACAACATCAACAACATATTTTCCAGCAGGACAACGCTCGTCCCCATGTTGCCAGAGCTACCATGGCCTTTCTGCAACAACACAACATGCCTGTTCTACCGTGGCCAGTCCTCGAACACTTGTGGTATGAGGTTCAAAGGCGTCTGTACAATGTTCGCCCAGTCCCTACAACTGCCGATGAACTACGCACAGCTGCTCTGGATGTGTGCAGGAGGATCCCTAGGGTCTTCACAAATCGTCGGATCCACTCAATGTACAGGAGATGTGTAGCAGTGATCAATGCTACTGGTGGTCACACCAGGTATTGACTGACATTTTGGGTATTGACCCGAAACTGTGTAAGCCCTTAACATTGGAAAAAAACAATTATGTCATCTGCCTTTTAATCAATTAAACTGTCTTCTGTCAAATTTTTGTCAATCTTGCCCTGTTAGTATATCTTGTCTTTACTGTTGAAAATAAATAACATGTATACTGCATACTCGACATGCGTTTCTTTTGCGTGTGAGTATATCTCTGACAAAGACCACTTGTTCTTGGATTTAAAAAATGCAAAACAAGTGAATCAATGCCTTAAATTTAAGTAACATTCACAGAAAAAAATCGATTTCCCCTAATGTCCCACAATATCTTAAATTTCATGAACAGCTTCATTTTCCTACACGAACACCATTTCATCCAGGACCGTGTTACTGAACGTGGATTTGGCAATTCATGATGCAAATTCCACAAACGACATTCGCCATACTGCTACCAATCTATTGGCCATGTAATCGCAGGTGACTTCTCAATTGTTGACAAAAGCAATCTTTGCCAGTAATTCAAATTTGGACCAAAACATCACATGCTGACTCCTAACTGTAGGGATCACAACTTAAAAATCTTTGTGGATACGCATATGCAAAAAATGACCAAAAAGAAGAGGAACCTGTTGAGTGTCTTTCAGAGTGGGTTGAATCAATGCGCAATATTGTCATTGGTAGAATACACAAACTGAAAAAGAGGAAACAGAATTGGAATGAACCAAGCGTGGCTACCTGACATGAAACGTTCGCAGCTGTTCCCACTGGCAAGGCCTCATATAACATAACCATTACATGCAAGCATCACCACATTAAGTGTGTGATCAAATAACTGGGTATAAGTGACATTTCAATCAAATAATGACACAGAAAAAGTCAGTTAACTGAGGGAGAAATATGCCCAAACTGTTCAGAACCATCAACATTTGTTTGACTGAAATACCCATAGACCTTTCCGTTCCTCTTTTGCTCTGGATTCCAAAGCTCAATACAAATCTGTACAAAGAAACAGAGGTATCTAAAAAATGAAAGCAAATATCATCTGAAGTTGAATGAGAAAATAACATGTGGTCATGAAATGCTGGACTACCTCATTGATCTGTATGAAATTTGGGGATTGGACATTTGGGCAAAAAGTAGGCATTCATGGGAAGAAATGGTGCTTACAACCTGATCTGTGTCTTTATTAATATTAATATGATTTTTTTGCCATGATTGGCAAAATCCAAACAAGAGAATTTGGGAAAGAAACAAATCTTCACATTGACAGGAGGGATGACTTACCTACCCTTTTCGCGAAGTCCTCTCTGATATTTAGTGAAGCATTCATACAATTTCCATCGCCATTTTGCCTCTCATGTCCAATAAAATATGTTTCGTCGGATCATCGAGATTGGTTATTTTCTGGCGTTGATGTTTGATGTTCAACCTAACATATAGTCAACCTTATGTTAATGTAGAGCAATATTCAAGCGGCCCTAAGCTTCACTCATTTGCTAGAAATAGAAGCTACAAATTAGATCCCCTCCTCTGATTTATACATGCAAGTGTTCAAACCCAGCTGTTGTCAGCCACAAAATTGATGTCTGATGCAATTCCCCTTTTTAGGTGAACTATTGACTTTTCTTTGCATGTGTTTATGATGGTTGACACCAGTGGGGCAGCACACACCCTAGCTTTCGCATTATTTGACAGTAATTCTTAAACACATGCTAATGATATAGTCGTACAGTGGACTCTGCTCTGGGTAGAGATTTCTTATGGAAATGTTTGATTTTTAAAACAAAATAACTGAGCTCCAATTTAGGAGATTTATGGAGGTAAACCTATATAATGACTGAATACCACCACCTTTGTATGCAAGTCCATATTAATTTCATTTCCTACAGTACTTTTGAAGTATTCGTGTGAACAATACAAATTTAACCCTTGTATAACAAACTGATGTTCTACATCATTCGGTTACCCGTGAAGATCCGGGTCTTCAGCAACCCATGCTTGTCGTAAGAGGCGAGTACAAACAAACAAACAAAAACATTAACAATTAACCTTTCTTGTTTCAGGGGAACTGACTTGTTCGTCCGTTGGTGCTTCGATGCGGTCAAGATGGTGAACGACTCGTGAACGACTGCGTTTTCCTTCCTATGCATGATAGAACTAAATTTGGACGTTTTCTGTCAGTGTGAGGACGTTATGTAACCTAACTGATATATGAATTTCAATGGCCCCTGAAAGAAATGAATGTGGACAGAAGCTGGTAGCTCACGATTTAAAGATTGAATCCCCCACATCTAAACACTTGGAATGTTTAACAGCACTCCACAGAGCTCATTAAAGACTTACCTTCAAAGAAATTGCCCAATAATACACAAGCTGTGGTGAACACTGAAAATGTTTTAGAAGTACTCGAAGCGCCTCTTTAACTCGAGACTACGCTTCCTCATGGCCTTGAGGCGGTTCAGTCTGGAGCTAGACGTTGAAATTAGTCGCTTGTGTTACACTGGGACATCGTTGTTGTGTAATAAAGACATCAGTAACTCTCATAGTGATATGCATAATAATATTTGAGTTCACTGACTGACACAGCTTTTGAATGACCTGAACCAAACGTGCTTCAATAGAATTGATCTAAGCATACCCCTTCCATTTAAGACAATCATGGCTAGCAAATACCACTGTTACATCTTCTGTTTTGTAATACTAGACATTATCATGACATTCGTTTTAATTTGGTTCGCTATGAAAGGATCTGATCACACTTTCAATGGGATGATTGGACAACATATCTTGTGGGACAAAGCTCCGTCTCATAGTAAGAAATACAAAACCTCCATACAATCAGCCGACCCAAATTTCAAAATTGTTTGCCAAAATCGTGATCTCTGTACATCAACTGCAAGGGTTCACGCACTGTTTGTTGTCCACACGGCGCCTTCAAACCGGAAGAGGCGAGATGTGATCAGAGATATGTTGACAAGTGACGTCATCAACAGGAAGTACACAATACGGATCCTGTTTCTGATTGGATGGCCGACGACATTTGTGAGACGCACTCAAGGCGACATCAGAGAAGAGACAAAGCAACACAGGGATATTCTCCAGGGCAGGTTCCTCGACACTTACAGAAACCTTACCTACAAAGCTGTGTTCGGCTTCAAGTGGATTAGCCGACATTGCAAAAATGTGCACTACGTCATCAAAATGGACGATGACGTATATGTCGACATGTACAATTTCTTTTCCACATTATATCCTAGGTTCGACACACGCCATGCTGTCATATGCAGCAATATGCGCTATTCAACGGTTTTTAGGGACGGCAGGTGGAGGGTTGATGATCATGCATACAGACACTACGCTTACTTCCCCGTTGAGTATTGTAGTGGATATGCAGTGGTATTTAAGGGCGACATGGTACCGCTCTTGTACAAGGCTTCTTTGATGGCGCCGTTCTTCTGGATTGACGATGTTTTTATATACGGTACTTCTCGCACCTTCCTACGCTATGTTATCATACCACAAGCTCTGACAGGGATGTATTTCCAATTTAACTGGTCAAAAGCTATAGAATGTTTCAAAAATGCCAAACCATGCCCTGTCATATTTAGTTCGTTTAACCAGGATACACATAGGCTTGTACAGTTTCGACGGAATTTTCTAAAACTTCTAACACAGGATTTGTTGTTGTGATGCTGTACAGTTAGACCCGTGAAGATCCGGGAAGAGAATAGGCCTTCAGCAAACCATGCTTGCCATAAGAGACGACAATGCTTGTCGTAAGAGGCGTGTTACGACGTAAATTGTAATAAAAGGGTAAATTGTAATACTTGCAGCAAATTGTAATAATGTTGACGTAAATTGTAATAACAACGTAAATTGTAATAAAATTTGACGTAAATTGTAATACGCAAATTGTAATAAAAATTGACGTAAATTGTAATAATCTCAACTTGCGGTAAAATGTAATAACTTCTTACGTAAATTGTAATAACCTTATAAGTTTAGTGTCAAAGGCGTTAAATGACTAGAACCTATCCTTGTCAGGGTTGGTACAGGGTTTATCGTACAATCGTCATTAAGTATGACTTAGTGCGGGGTGTGGTACTTTTTGAAACTTGATATATCGAACATTGTTGTATATACATGTATATAAACTCACTGGAGTGTTATTTCTGTAGGTGAAGTACGTGGTTTCCTTGCATTTAAAGTGTGTTAGCAGTAGTTGAAAAGAGCGATTCAGCATGAAACCAAATTTGAAATGGGGTAAAACAGTTGTTACATAGTGTATGAAATACCCTCTGAAGACATATATTGCAGTCTCAAATTTAGAAGTCTTAACTCAGTTTCAGAAAAAAAGGTGATAAGGGTAGGCAATTAGAACTAGGTAAAAAAAAATCGGAGCAAAATATAATTTGACTTTTTGGTAAGTCACCAGTCATTTCATTGGAATTTTAAGAGAGTATGTTATTACAGTGCTTGATGTAAGCCCAAATTACTTTAATCCTCTTAATCTTTCAGAGGAGGTTATGTTTTCAGGAGATTATTGTACGTATATATTTCGTATCAAGGTTTCTTGGCGCAATCCACCAACGATTGTCGAGTTTAATGATCTTCAAGTACGTTTCAAGGTCAAAGAGAAAATTTACTTTAGTGACAAACATATTTTCATTATAAATTTTCAATTCCTTTCTATTTGGATACAAGCAGATATATTTCAGCAATTGATTGCAAGAAATTTATGATAATCCGTATACTCTTTGAAACTGTACAAGAGTTATCCGAAGATACCGGATGTTATTTGTGTATGCACGGGATCTGTCAACTCTTTTGTTGTATTTGAATTCTTCGTGAAAATAAAATGAATTGTATAAATATGATTCCCTCGTTTGTTTCAAGAAAAGGATCATGTACTCCTTATCAACTCGTACAGCATTTCCACTGCAAATCGACACACTGGTTGACCAGCCTGTGTTTGTACTCTTCGTCATCACTCGTTCAGTCGTGTCGAACTGGTCAACGTACTGTTGAAGCAAGTCATGCAAAATACATCTTGAAAAGCCTCATAAGAGTATTGAACAATAGGTCACAATTAAGTTATTTGTCGAAAATACGGTTGTGTAACCCATCATTTTGACCCCGAGGATGGATCTTTCAGTCATTTAAATTTATCGATGTTGACACCACCCCTTAATGACGATTGTACGATAAAGCCTATACAAACCATCCCTAACTTAACAGTTTTGTACGTTTGTCATCATACACAGTATTTCTCGAATTGTACATGTGAAACGCAAGCTCAACTGACAAAGATCATTTCTAGTCAATTGGCGTCTTGGACGGTAGTAAGGTTATTACAATTTACGTAAGAATTTATTACATTTTACCGCAAGTAGAGATTATTACAATTTACGTCAATTTTTATTACAATTTGCGTATTACAATTTACGTCAAATATTATTACAATTTACGTTGTTATTACAATTTACGTCAAAATTATTACAATTTGCTGCAAGTATTACAATTTACCTTTTTATTACAATTTACGTCGTAACAAGGCGACTAACGGGATCGGGTGGTCATCCTCGCAGACTTGGTTGATACATGTCATCGTATCCCAATGATAGGATCGATGCTCATGATGTCAATCACTTGATTGTCTGGTCAAGACTCGATTATTTACAGACCGTCGTCATATAGCTGGAATAATGCTGAGTGCAGCGTTAAACAACAAACAAACAAACAAAAAGCTGTTCAGTTATGTATTGTCAATGTGAAACTCTGCTTTACATAGTGTTTTTAGGGAAACTGTACATCACCGATGGGACAATAAAAGAACTCCTAATTCAGGCTTTACGAATGGAACAATTGGCAGAAACCCAACAGGAAACACTGAATTCTGGTTGTTTGGACCAACTAGTTTCTAACCAGCGCAAGAAAGCGAAATATGCGCTAAGACGATCAATACTGAACTAAACTTAATTTTACACTCAGGCCGCCATCAGCTATATAAGAGGTACACAATCAATGCACCAACATATACATGCACATTTGAATGTGGGTTAAATACAAAACATTTTTGCTGACAGTCGAATTACTGTAAATGCTGTTCCTCGTCATTGTTGTGTACACAGTTAGACAATTGATCAATCTGTGAAGCCATATACAGATAAATCATGATAAATAGTATTCAGCGTCAGTTATCAATATATTATATGGTGACGGTGCCTTTTAGATTGACAATGTGTAACTTCCAATGGGCTCTATAATAACTGTGAAAAGGATCTGACCAGAAGCTCATAAATATATCGTTAGGGATACAGAGACAAAGATCAGGGAATATAGTATAATTAATGTTTACATCACATCAATCAAACACGTAGGCCGTATGTCATCAAGTTGTTCTGATGTTGTCGTCATGTTGGCGGCTTGCATGTTTGACATATTAATAAACAAAATACATGTCTTTGTTTGACTTGAGCACACACTTTCTACGAAGATTTCAAAGAGCATCTTAAATATGAAAAACATGTAGTTGTTTCCACTGACATAACCATTATATATAGGCATCACTTTATCAATTGTTTGATCAAAGAACTTGATATAAATGACATATCAAATAATACCACATTTAAGGCCAGTATGTTGTGTGAGGAAGAAATCTGCCCTAACCATGCAGCAATACTATCTACTTTTGACTTGACTCTAAAGCCTGAAGACATGCCCATTCCTCTTTTCTACTGGCTTCCAAAGCTCCATAGAAATGCGTACAAACAGAGAAATATTGCTGGCTCCAGCAAATGTACCACCAAATCCCTGTCTGAAAGACTAACCATAATCCTTAATACAATCAAGGAAGGACTTTCTTTATATTCACAGAAAGTATTTTAGACAAGAGGAGTTGCATTAGATTTAGTTTGTGACAGAGAACTTTTAGTTCGAAAGGAATTAATAGATAAAGACATTTCACATATATCACAAGAGTATTCTGGACATTTCATATTTATCATTGGATTGGTTACAGGTTTTAGTCCATTAGTTAATGAAACAAGCAGAGATATTTTTCATTTGTAGCAATCGGAGTGAGTCACAATCTGGAACGTAGGCTTCGTCATTTTTCCGATTACGACACACATGAGCTCATGGTCAGATGTAACTTTTAACGAATGAAAATGAGGTATTGGGACATGTGACAAAGACAGGCCAGGCCCGAATACTATAAAATGATAGATTCAACATTAGGAGAGGAGAGCGCGGTTTGCAATCGATCGAGTCGAATCCCGATCCCGGCGTTTCGTTTAAAACGATCCCCACCTTCCACGACAGGTGTCTTTTATGGTACTTCAACATTGTGGAGTCGCTTTTCCGTTACCTCTGACATAATTCATTTATAATTGCCATCTGCCATGAGACGATAATGATGATAATTCCCTTATCTAGATAGGTTGTTCTTGCCCGTAATATTTCATATTGTAATGGCTTTGTTTCAACCATTCTACGGACCAGTTATTTGTGGGTGTTATATATTATTTGTCAGTAGGGTACAGTGAGAAGTTAAGACTATAAAATGGTTGCGAATTTGAAATATTTTATCATACTAGTTACCCCCTTTACAGATACCGAATTACAGTTTATTTCTACTTATTACATCTCATTATTGTGACAATATTGAATTAATTACTTTTCTGTAGAGACAAGACCTGTATTTGGAATTGGGTTCTCTCATATGATGGTCTCTTGGTTACATTACGTTACATTATTCTACTATTGTGTATCTTCTATATTACTTGCTACGTTCAATTACCATCGGTGTTTCAATGTGTGCTCTCAGTCCATCCCACAATAATTATATACGTTGTTCGTTTTGGTGTTATTAACTACCAAGCATTTGCTGAATGTTGTTAGTTAGAATTTTATAATAGTTGAATAATGACTGTACTGTCGAAGCAGTTCATGGGTTTTTGCGATTTGTTCGTGCTTATAAATGTCTTTTTATTATCATATTGGTCTATATTGGTGAACCTCTAATGAGTAGTCCAGAAATTCGATTCCTGCCGTTATGATCCTTATATGCAGATATGCATATGCCAGAAGCCTATTATTGTTTATATAGTCTTATTTTTACAGACAAAAGTCTGAGGTGCAGATGTCACATCTTTATATGTATTAATATTTCTATAGTTGGTATGGTACTATTCACTTGTTGATCGTGAATTACCAGTATTTTAAAGTGTTGTAGATGATGGCCGTACCCCATTCTATAGGGCGGAGAGTCAAGCACTTCCCCCGCTGTCGTCTGGTCCACGCCAAACAAATAATCTGGCTTCTGGCTACACGCTTGCTGTCGAGGGTGTACGTTGTCCTATCACCTCTGCCGCTGAACACAGACCGCAAGCCAAAGAAGGTTATCCATGTCTGTCAGCACCCCCGACGTCTACATCTACAGGTGCTCACGACCCCCGCATACACGCTGTGACTCTGTCGGCATACAACATCTTTAGACAGCGACCAGTCAACACCCAAGCCATGTCAAGAAACGTCTACCTCTCGCTTTGCCACCCCAGCCGTGGACCAGACTGTGTGCATAGGCCGTGTGTTCAGACATTAACTTTTTCGGTTAAGGGTTCAAGAACGTTGGACAGCGTTCCGCCAATTGACTTTTCGAAACAAGAAAGGAGCCAGTGAATTCGATTGGGACCAGCGACAAAGGAACTTTGGTGAATGGTGGTGCCATATTGTGGTCATGTGCAGTGACATTTGACATTTATGCATCGCTATTAATTCGTTCTACATTGTATTTGAAGAATATTTCGTGATGATTATGCTTTGTGGTTATACGAAGTAACATAGGATCATTTCTCGTATTCTTTAGCATGTAAATACATTTTTAATGTTAAGTATTCGCTGTTTTCCGGATATTTATAAAATTTTGAAATGGGTTACAATTTAATATATGGAATGATCGATCCTGTTTTACTTCTATTGTGTTGATTGTGATTGTATTTTACATCTCAGACCTGAAATCATGCTTATGTCTTCCGAGCTGTGAGCATCTCTTGTCCACAGGCGGAGGATGTTATAAGGTTAAAATGCGTCTAAAAAAACATTAGAAAATGGTAACAAATTTAACCGTTTATAGCTGCAATGATGAGTTGCATGAGATATAGTTTGTGACAGAGAACTTTTAGTTCGAAAGGAATTAATAGATAAAGACATTTCACATTTATCACAAGAGTATTCTGGACATTTCATATTTATCATTGGATTGGTTCTGGTTGAAATGACATTTGAATCTAAAATAACTAATAATTAATTTCATTTATGCCAAGAAAGACATATTTTAGTTTGCCGGTTTGATCAAGCCGTTTTGGTATATGTACTGTGCTCCAAAATAATGATGACTCCCTGTTGTGTTTTGCGAGCTCCAGCGATGAGCGTGAGTGACCCGCGATGGTCAAATGTGTGAGAATTTGTGTGTGTTGCAGAGAGTTAGCGGCTGAGCACTAATCTTCAGGTATGAAATACTGTTTTTTGTTTAATATATTATCATGTCATAAATGCAAGTTTTGGAAATACGTCAACTTTATTGATAATTCATTTTGCATTTTTCAAAGAGCGTGTTGTTCGATTTTCAATCATCTTTGAGTGCTCAAAATATATGCTGGAAGTATTTGTAATGTTTTCAAGTATTGTTATATCACCTAAATGGTATAACTATTCTTTGTTGCGTAAATATCAGTGAAAGAAAATGTTTATTTACCGTAAATGTGAATTTTGTAGGGAGTTAAATTTAAGGAGAAATCCTTGTTTCAAAATGAAATGTAACCTTTATTGGGGATGATTTGGGTGAACATTATGAATGTTTGAATACTTTTCAAGAACTTTAATTGATTTATTTGCTTTATTATCACTAAAGAGTGTATTTATTTTACTCTTCAGAACATATTTAATGTTACGAAGGACTCAGCCAATAAAGAGTGGTGAACACTATCTTCTCTTTGTCATTTGTACCAGGTTCCATGTTATAGTCCATTAGTTAATGAAACAAGCAGAGATATTTTTCATTTATAGCAATCGGAGTGAGTCACAAAATCAATAGAGAGATGATCAATCTGGCTCGTAGGCTTCGGTATTTTTCCGATTACGACACACATGAGTTCATGGTAAGATCTAACTTTTAACGAATGAAATGAGGTATTGTGACATGGTACAAAGACAGGCCAGGCCCGAATTCTATAAAATGATAGATTCAACATTAGGAGAGGGGAGCGCGGTTTGCAATCGATCGAGTCGAATCCCGATCGATCTAAGTTTTCGCCATTTAGTGACGAGTCTGGCCGGTCTTATCCTGTCCTGTATTGATAGATGGGCTGAGAGTAAGTAAAACCATGTGAGTAAAAAGCTGGTGTTGCGTTTCTTAATATGCGAGTATGAGTGCTGATGGAGACAACTTGGAGTAAGCGTCTTTAGACAATCACTCCTGGACGGAGCTGAACCGATGCTGACAAGGCGAGTTGCAAAGTCATGGCTTAATTGACCCTGATGACCAGGAACGGCAAAACTTTCAGTAACTGTAGAAGGGTCGCACTTGACGCCCGAAAGCAGTTACGACAATAACATCCGTGTAAAAGTTGGGGATAAGACATTGAGGCAAGAAGTAGGCATCCCCAAGGTCACCAATGACGCTCCCCTTCTTGTGGATCTGTTTCTTTATGCTTGGATAGGCAAAGTCAAAACAAGGTAATTTGGTCAAGAAGTTTAACTTAAGCTTCAGGTATATCGATAATCTGATATCGTTCAATAACCATCAAATAGCCATTCCCTTCCGCTGATTTACCTACCCGAACTCATCTTCCCGAAGCAAGTGAGTTAACTGACTATAAAAGTCCAGTTTCCACCCTTGCCGAACTAGGCTGGTATTATTATGGAGTTACATTTTGGCTGGACTATCCAGTCTATGCATAGTCCAATCAAAATCGCGCACTGAAATCGAAATCCAGTTCGTAAAGTGTCATGCAGATTTCGGTCGACTGCAGGATTTGCAAAGCGTGTGCACCGCTAACTCGTTGTCAACAGATATTTTCTATATCTTTTCATGTTTTTAATCAAGGTGCTCACGTGATTTGATGCACTTCGCGATGTAAGACTCGTTTGATCACAATACAGACCTTGATTATCGATCAGATTGTCTTGACTTGGCGCCACTGATTTGATTCAAGCAAATGCAAGTGATACGAGAGTTTAAATCTGATTGGTCAATAGGAGAGGTATAGAAAGGACATTACTCGTAATAGCCACTGGTGGCGCTACGATCGAGCCCAGGAATTCCAGCCTAGTTCGGCAAGGGTGGAAACTGGATTTTTAAAGTCAGTTAACTCTCTTGCCTCGGAAAGATGACCCAAACTAATTTAGAAAGAGTTAGAACGCCTCATCCGTTTCATAATGATTCAGAGTGACAATACATTCTTCATTAGACTGTATGATAACAGGGATGACTTCAACTTTCCCTTCATGTCGAGCAATTTTCCAGCAGCTCTAGCCTTTGGTGTTTACATTTCACAACTTTTGTGATACTGTCAAACAGCTACCTTTACGTGTTTAGGTTTACAAAATGTACATACATATATACGTAATTTATGAGCATAAAGAAATATAAAGTTAGAAATGAAATCATTAAAGTAAAACCTTATCGTCTTATCATTTGTGACGGTGTCCGTCATTTGCAATTAAGGATTGCTGATTGACGCCCCAAGCGATATGCCACTTGTCATGCATGTTAAATCTCAGCTTCATTATAGATTGAGAAGCATAATTGTCAATTTATTCAATTAATTAATCAATTTATTCATTCATTGCTTATATTGTCCAATCAGAATGATTTACGTATTTATGTCAATGCATTCACAATCATGAGCATAACTGTGTACTTGTACTGTATGTATGTAAAAGGGAGAGAGACAAGGGAGGGGTGGCAATCGACTCGGCTCGGGACAACGGTCCACACTCTTTGTAATAAGGACAGGAGGTACAGAAAGACATAATACTTATGTCTCATGTGCGATCTCCTATGGTAGTGACAATACAACCAAGCTCAGACTCTTGCTCAGAAGCTGTTTGATCAAGGTTACAACATTCAATGCCTCAGTGAAGCTTTTAAAAAGTTTTATGGTTGACATGGGAGGACTTTTCCAAAATTGACAGTGACAATAATGATATCCGATGCAATTCCCTATTTGACTTGTATTATGCTCCCGTGTTTTAGTCGGATATCATACAACTGATATCGACTCTGCTTTTAGCAGAGATTTCTCTTGGATATGGAAAGGGTTTTGTCGCTTTTATTTACAACTCTTGCTCAAAAGTTGTTCGATCAAGTTTACAACATTCAAGGCCAAGGCAAATTTGAAGCATCAGTGGCAAAACTGATGTCCGATGCATTTTCCTATTTTGACTTTGCATGATATGTTTCCGTGTTTTTCAGGTGAACAATTGACTTGCCCTTGCATGTGTTTGTGACGGGAGCCACCTTACTATTTGATAGTGATTCATAAACACATGCCTATGTCCATAATCGTACAATGGCTGCTTTTTGCTGAGATTTCTTATGGTTATGGTGTGTGTGCGCGCGTGTGTGTTTGTGTGTGTATGTGCAATATTCCAGCTGACAGCCTGTATAAAATCGACAATGTAGCCATTGATATTTATGACCTAGGGTACGATGACACTCTGTCAACCAACCTTAATTTGAATGTATGGCCTCTTAATGTCACATCCTGCATCTTCGATGAAGCAGATTATGAAAAGAATTATGGCTAGGAATGTGTACCCATAAACATCGAACATCATATATTTAAATCGCATAGGAAGCTTAGTGCAAATATCACTGCAGATGACCCATGGTGACTTTCTTCCATGCCCAATGAATGTACCCAACACAACAACATGACTCACAAGCTGTTGCATCCTCCAAGTATGTTGTAAGGACCTATTTATACCTTCACTTAAGGTCAATATTAAAAGTAATTATAGCAAGTTCGATCTTATTGTGATATGGCAGCAACACGCACGACCCAAAGAGTAATATATATTCATGGATAGTCAGGGTCTAATATTCTGACAATTCCATTTCTCTCGTTGTTGAATGTATGCCACGAAGTTCCTCCATACCATTAAACAGTTGCACACTTGAAGAGCCGATAATTTGATATTCTTGTGGAGACGGGGAATGTTTGTCTTCTTGTTTAAAAAAAAGATAATTTATGTATGTGTTAGAGCGGTTGAACAAAGATCGGAGGCTTGCATCAAACCCAATCAATCAAGCTGTTATCATCGCTTCAGCGCATGTGTCAGATGCAATGGATGTTATTACACACCACAATATCATTCAAACATACATTGATTCCCCGTGGTGTATTGATCCTCATTCGGACGGACGTACAACACCATATTCAACACTGTAGGCTTGAAACCATGCTGGGGAGGGTATGTGACGATGTGTTGGCCAGATTTCCGAACTAATTTTAAACGGGTGTGCTGAACGAGCTTACAACATAGGAGGAATGTGACTTTGTACGGAGATGAGATCATTTGGTGACAAGGTATTTTATTTTTTGAATATCGACACGTACATATATGAGAACGGAGATTCAGGAGGTTTATTTATCTAGTGCTGAATGAAGGTACACTACCGAGTGTTATGGAAAATCGAACGGAGAGGAACGAACAGGAGCGGCGAGGAAAAGACGCTAACGTTTCAAGTTGCTCTTTGAAACTGTTAATTGGCTGATTATCGAAAAGCCATCGTCAACAAATAACGAAATTAAATCGACGTGCAATAATGTCATTCACTTTCTTCATGGAGAGGTGCTTTGTGTGTATATTGTCGATACATATTTGCTTTTTAATTGTGATGTTTACAGCATTAGGGTATCACAAAGCAGGACACCAGGTCTGTGTTAGTGCGAACATTTGTGGCCCGTTAATGGGTATTATAAACACAAACGTTGTGAAAGAGCATCGTCATAAACGACTACAGCGTATTGATGACTCATTGTTAGACGTGGTTCTTGAGAACACACAGCTGTGCCGAGGAGTTTCTGAGGTGGACGTTGTATTTATTGTCCACAGCTCTGCTGACCATTATCACCGTCGGCAAATACTTCGGGCAATTTTCCAGAAGGAGAAAACATACCAAAATTACACATTACGACATGTATTTCTCCTTGGACAAAGGAACGATGTGAAAATCCAGGGTCACATCAACCAAGAATTCAGACAAAATGGAGACATTGTCCAAGGTGGGTTTCTGGACACGTATGGTAACCTGACGTATAAAGCTGTTTTTGGAATAAAATGGATCAGTCACAACTGCAGGAATGTGAAATACGTCATCAAGATCGACGACGACGTATATACTGATCTCTATAATTTTTTTACACACGTGTACCATTCACATAAAGATGATACCAGAATATTATGCTGGGCATCGAACGTGCCGTACGTCGTTATAAGGAGAACGGGGAAATGGAAAGTTCCGAAATTCGTTTTTAGACATTACCAATCCTTTCCTGTTGATTACTGTAGTGGTTTTGGTGTCATTATCCCCGGGAAGATAATTCCAGTGCTTTACAAGGTAGTGTTCGTGGTGCCGTTTCTTTGGATAGATGACATATTCTTATATGGAATGGCCCGTAGTTTCATAACAGGATTGAAAGACCTTGGTGATACTCATTACAAGGTTGGGGAGGAAGAAGTATCGACGTGCTTTAAAAAGCAATCGACGTGTGAACTTATCTTTTCCCTTATTTACCCAAACCGGATTTTGCCAACATGGAGACACCGACAAAGATATCTTCAAAACATTAAGAAACTTTGAAATGATTAAAACCCATCTTATAAGGTTGAATAAGAAGGAAGTTCGTTGAGAATGTTGTTATAACTGTGCTTGTTGAAATTATCAATGATTATCAATGATTAAAATGAACGTATGCTTTATCTACATCGTGACAAACCCTCGTGATCATGAGGACTAGGTAAGAATAAGTCGCAGTATCCTTTGCGTGTCGTAAGAGGCAACTATGGGATAGCTGGGTGTGGTGTGACGTGGCTGAATCATTGTCGTCCAACCCCTACGGCGTTGTACGTTGTTTATACTTTCAGTCACTGTTTTGTCTCGTTTGGATACGATTTATGGAAAACCTGCAATATTGTTGACTGCGGCGTAAAACAAAAGGAAATAAAACATTCTGCACAAAAAAAGGATCCATAAAATTTACCGATGCAAATGGTATGGAAGGTCCAGGAATTGCTCGTCGTCTCCACGACCATCCGGTACCTGCACGACACCGACGGCACACACTGTTAATTTACTCAGTAGTTTGCGTATTTAATGTCATTTATGTTCTTGCAAATTTACATGTTAGATAATTACGTTTGAATAGTCTACAGGTTAATGCATAAAATAAATACAACAAATTTTGTAAGAAAGCACCAAACCTGTATTGGATAGCTCATGTGAAAATGTCCACATTTCTAATCAATACCAACAACTGTTACATGGTTCCAGATTTCAAGTTCCAGATTTCAAGTACCATGATGAATAAGGAATTCTCCGGTGGGGAGGATTCATATTGAATCAACGTTCCTTGTGTACTTTACACCATATCATCGAATACTTTAAATATCGTAAACTACTGGCGATTATTGAACAGCTGATAATGCTGCTCGTAAGATACGACTAAATGGAGTGTAATGGCATATTTTAAACAAGTAATCCCCTTCCCCATTGATATACTTTTGCCAAAGATTTAGTCCCGATTTCGTAGAAGTCCATTTCTTGGATGTCCGAAAAATTCTCCACAGCTGCCATGACGTCATCGTTCGAGTCGAAATGGGTTCCGGTGAGAGCTTTCATCATGTGTGGATCCAGAGGAAGATCAAGACCATAAAGTGGGTGCTGATATCAGAAGGAGTTCAAAGGCACACTCGTGGATTGTAGTCATGGTAGTGACTGATGTTTCCACTGGCGCATCGTCCTGATGAAAGAGCACACATTTTTCAGATTCCAAAGTCTCTAGGTCTCAATATCATCATGTAATTCCCCACAAGTGCTGCTTAATACGCTCAGTTTAATGTCTGTCCTTTCGGAAGAACGTCCAATGATGGCATCCCTGGCATCCCAAAACACGGAGGCCATAACCTTTCCATATGACAGGACAGTCATTGTCTTCTTGGATAGTGGCGATGCCAAATGCTGTCACTGTTTTGATTGTTAGCTCACCGGTTCCGAAGGACAAAGGTGAGCTTATGCCATGCCGTGGCGTCCGTCGTCCGCCGGTCCGTCGTCCGTACGTCAACAATGTGTTTGGAAGCATCCTTAGGTGGTGGGGATTCGAAATTGTACAAATGGTGGGGCTGACCCTCCAAGAGGCTGATGGTTCTACTACACCAAATCAGAACCAGTTTGGACAGTGCGGTTTTCGTAGGGAGCCTTCAGTGCAGATCGATAGATATCTGCAGGCTGTGATTGGAGGATATTCTGTAAGACTTTTATGTCTTTCAAATGTACATCCATCCAGTTATTAAAACTGACCATGTTTTTCTAGATTTAGTACTGACTTTTTCAACATGATGACTTATGCTGAATGTGACCACAGCTATTTTCAAGTCGGTGACATTTGGTGCGAAACTGGGGGTGGTGTGTTTAGCTTCCTGTACTCAGAAAAGGAGCTGGCTAAGCTGGTCATTTTTTATTTTTATATTGCTGCTTTAAGGCCAAACTGTGCACACACGTACAGGTAATAGCTGTTGAATGCTTAGTTATTTAAAAAAAAATATATAACGTTACTATAGAAGTCTATGGGAAAACATTTGGTTGTGTGTAACCTGTAGGGTGAGTGCACATTTCAGTAATTCATACTTTACATGCTTTTCTGCTTATATTTCACCATGGATACACCATGGAGGCAAATTTAAAAATAATGACAGTAAAGTTGGGGACATTTTGGGTTGAATGGAGCATTTGGATGGCATGGAAATGAATGTTGCTTTGTATTTTGGTCGAACTCAGCACGAACCCCCCAGGGTACCTCTGTCCATCAAGCCCTCCTCCTGCCATCTGAATTTGTTGAAACTGATGAATTTGACAACAAATTAGGATAAAGTCACCATTGCCACAGCAATTTCTGCCTTGTGTCAATCGCTTGCCAGTCAAGTTACGCGATGCCGTTATCTTGAGTATGAAGCACGTACACTGCTGACAGCAGAATATGTCACACATCCCCTTATTTATAGTAAACAATGTAGCATACCAATATATCTTTCTGTTAGGTGCTTTTGTGTGAATGAATGATGCTATTTTTCTATTAAGTTTCTTAAAACAGACTTATTTTTCACTCATATGACTTTCAAATAATTATTTTGTCCCCTCAAGATCTGACTCCTGGCTGTTATATCCAAACTGGTTTGCCATTTGATATTGTCTGAACACTTTTTTCAGCTTTTAGCATGCCTGATGTTGACTGGGGAGGTATATGTGCACTCATGAGGAAGAAGTAGGAGTTTCGACATCCAATTTGGCATTTGGAGAAGCTGATCCGAAGTCCGGTGTTGGCAGTGTGTGATCGACAACCCTTGTTTTGCCTCGCTGCGCTCTATTACCTTGTAGAAGTTGTGGAACTTGGACATGTAGGTACATTAAGTACATTTAAGAACCCCAGTCCACTTGAGGCCCCTCTGTTGCTCACTATCAAGTGCCATAATAAGATCACCCTCATGCACTAGACATTTCTAACAGTGCTCCCTTAATGCCCCACTGTGCAGTTTTTCAGTTTGCAAACATGAAATAAGGGCTATGCACCAGTCCCAGAACCTGCTAAGATGAAAATAATATCCACTGGCTCTTTTGGAATGTAACATTATGGTTCTGGAATCATCTGTAAAGAATGTGACAATGTAAATTATCTCCCCTGTTTAGTAAAATGCATTGTATCTTTCATTCCCCTATAAACCAATAAATTATTGGAGAGAAACACCATTTTAAGCTGGCATTGCATGACACTGTTAATTGTGAATAAAAAGAATTAAATTGATGTCAGGATAAGCTGTACATTTTCAAAATTGTATGAAATTTTAACTTTGTTTCATTGAAACTGGCAAATAACTGAAATTAGCAAGTTTAGCCACCTTGAAACATTAAACAGTAAGTATGTTTGATGTCCTGTGAGTATTTTAAAGTCTTAAGTAAATAAATCAATCACTGCAAAAAAAATCCATATATACAAGCTTGTATATCCTTTGGAAAGATGATATTTCCAAAGGATATACAAGATTGGAAAGATGATATATACAAAATATACAAGTTTGTATATATGACATTTACAAAATATACAAATTTGTATATATGGTGTATCCAAATTTGTTTTGTTTGTATATATTGGTAAAGGGAGATAATTATTATGTATTTGTGTATAATTATGATATATGTGCAAATTGAAGTGTTTTAAGTTGAGCACTGTGTTTCTTTGTATATGTTGGTAAAGGAGGATAATTGCTATGTATTGCTCTATAAATGTTTTGTATGTGCAAAATAGTATCAGCAAGTTACAAAAAACTGATTTAGTGGCGGGTAACATTACTGGAAGGTTTAATTAGTACTCCACACTGTTAGCGGGAGTACATACTGTCCTTGCAATGATATTGACGGGTGGGCGGTTGAGGCGTCTGGTACTTTTCCTGGCGCGGTGCTTGGTATGTGAGTAGACTTTATGGTCAAATGCACAGAGGGGATTAGCTGTCGGGGGCGATTGCTTTGGCGGTAACTTCTGTATTGAAAGTGTTTGAGCTTGGATTTGTTTTACGGGGAGGCCGCGATGTGTTTTGTAACATGCTCTCGTGCACATATGCCAACAGAGTGGATTGCACAGAGGATGAAAACTATTTTATCACTACTTGTGTTGAATTTGGTTTGTTCTGAGCTGTCGGTTTCATTGTAGATATACATTGTTATAATGTGAAATCTCGGCGGAAACGCGGAAAATCGCGTTTTGTAAAACGGTAGTCCTTGGGGAAAATTGTATTATGAGCAACCGGATGCGTAAATAACGTGTGTAATATATTCCCGTATTATATTTTATAATACTTGTTCTTTAAATATTGTTATCAATGCGAGAACGAAGATTACCTTGAAAAAAGACAACAGCATGCATATGTTCTAGCAAAAGGAAACTTGATATATATTCATTTGGCTTAATTTCTACTTTGGAAAACTTAGTTGGCGCTCTAAAAGCTTGACGCTGTATAATTTGGCACGCGCATGGTTGGGTGCAAACCATATGTACATCAATAATAATAGTAAAAATAATAATAATAATAATAATACATCATGATGGCAGTTTCAATGTAAAGATTAAGTATTTTTAAAGATATGGAAAATAAATCTTGATGACTGCTTTAATCTTTGATCTTTGGGAAAATAATAATGGAATTGGTTGAGTGACTAACGTAGTCTACTTTAAAAGTGACAGGAACGTGATTTACATAATTAAAATATAGAATAATATACAAATTATAAGAGAGGGTTTGTGATTTATTTTGGGATGAAGTCAGTATTTAACTTGCGCTTTCCGACATTATGCGTATTTCGCACACGGTTAAGAAAAAAAATGCAATTCATTTATTTATAAAAAGTACGAATGCATCAATCCTACATCACAGGACCATGTACATAATTTGTTGAATGTTATTTCGTGAATACACAAATTGCATAACACATTCCCTGAGGACAAACCCAAATTGCCCGTCCCTTTGTGACGGGTGTTAATTAGAGAATGTATTGCCACCACTTTTATGACATGTAATGAACCTGGTCAATCCCTGGGTCTGTAACAACAACATGGGTCTAATAAAATCAAAGTAACATAAATGTTACGTCATTCGAATTAAAAAAGAGACTGAAAAAATGTAACATGAATATAATTGCCCTTTTGAGGGTAATATAATTTTGGGAAAATATACGTTTTCTTGTATTTATGGACGACTTCACACAAGCTGAAAATTAAACATATGTTTATATAGCTATATTTACATACATGGCATTAACATGTAATAATAATATTGATCATGTTTGTTAATTTGTACATTTCGTTGTTATTGGTATCCTGAGTATGTTGTAATAATGCATGTGTTCTGATCTTATTTGACGTAGATTACATGAACTAGTAGAGTGACTTTCTTTCATCAGCGTGGAAGGATTACCCACACATATACCCTTAATCCTTTGTCAAACAGAAAGAAGTCATATAGATATCATATCTAACTGGTACTAAAAGTTCACTATCAATCTCCTCTGATAACAAACTTACATTTAATATCCCCAAGCTACAATACCAAGCATGCTCATGGAGTAATTATGAGAAACCCGAATGATATCCTGTCTACGTGGTCACACCCGGTGATTGTTAAGACATTCAGACAATATAGCAGTCTGTATTCATTTCTTATATCCCAAAAGTCCCCACCAAGCTTCCTTTTATTAACATTGGGATGAGGGGAGATATACATATTGTATTAAATAATACATCAAAACAGAACAAAAAAGATAGGTCAACAGTGCGGTTGATGGAAAGGGGTTTCCTAAGAAAAGTTATTTAACTCTTTAATACTTAATACGTGTCTCAAAGTATGTATTAAGTCTTACTACTAGTTATTATATATGTGCAAATCCACCCGAACGTCGGATGTACATGGCCGATTTCAAAATAGGTAAATTAGGCCGATACATGGCCGATTTCAAAATAGGTAAATTAGGCACTGTTCAAATTGTTTCCAATAAACCACTGATTAGAAACTCACTTAACCTTTAGAATAGAATCGTTTCTAAATATATTGTAGTTGGGGCATGTGTAAAAATTAATGCAGTGTACCATTGTGACAGCCACAAGAGCATGCATGATGTGTTATCTGAGATGTGTTTTTTAAGCCGATGGAAGTTTAAAGTGACAAAATCTGGTATCATGGATTAACTGAATATAACATTGTCTAAGTTTAATAATCCTCTTTTTCCGGTGACTATTCCAATTATTAATGGTATCATGTAGGAATGACTTGCATTCAGTTCTACAACGTATAGCCTGTGAATTGGTTAGATTTCTTTATATGTAATCACTAACAGCACAGATGTTTTCCATCTTGTAAAAAGGTGTAATGGCTACGTTGGTCTCACTCTACATTTTCACGTGGCTTGTACCTCTTATTGGCCCACAAATAGTCCGTAATCAGTGAGTGGGCGAGGTAAAAATTAACGTCTCATCGGCATTATTTCAGCGTCCGTAATGAATTAATGTGTAGACATTCTAGGATTAATTCTTTTTCTTTGGTACAATTATCCAAAACATGGGAGCAAAATATTGGCAATATATATGCTTGTTCATGACTTATGTAAAAGGGGTTATTTATCTGAGTGATTGAGTATGGTTCACGGCGGTGGACACCAGAAAGGTATTTAAGACAATTAATCATAGGGCTTACCTCGTTAACTCGCCAATATCATAATCTGACTGAAATATTAATACCAAAGTCCTTTCATTTTAAGATTAGGTTTTGCACTTGGGCACACTTTGACGTGATATTGAACAGTTTTCTTTTTCCCTGGATTAAGTTTTACTTGCATTCATTCATTTGGTAATTTTCTCCAAATTGGCATTAATATTTTATGCAGTAGTATTTGGAACTGTCCTTTTTGGGAATAGGGTTGACCCCATCGCAAGCACAGTAAACAGAAATTCCAAGGTGAATAATATGTACTATAGTTTGTTGGCTCGACATGCAAGACTCCATAATTTTAGCTATAAATTCATAGTAATATTAAATTAATTTTTTTTTATAAAGAATTCATTGATGTATTTGACATGAGACGTAGCGACACTCATGTATTTTATAATAATGTACAATTTCAATGCCTTAATTGTGGCATTAAACAAATTCTTTGATTTGATGTTGTCATATTGTGACTCAATTTGTGTCTAGTCTTCCAAATGTTCTATTGCGAATACATATAGTGTCAGCGCTCATGATCGCCATATCTATGAATGGATGAAAATATCATCATTAATAAACTTACCTGAGCTCAATATGTGTTCTGAAGACAAATCGCTGTCAAGCATCTTGCACGGCTTCGTTCACGTTCACTCTCAAATGTACGAAAGGAAAATCTGCAACTGTGCGTGTTCAATGTTCGTTTGCATTTTTGTGACAGGCGGTCGTTATTTTCATTAAGATTCCACAAATTCATAAATCACAACTGATGTAGCTGCCTTGGTTACTTACTTACTTACTTTGGAGTTTTAACGTGTGCTTTCCGACTGATGCGTATTTCGCACACGGGCCCGGCCAGGCCATTTAATGTGTTTCCGAAAGGTGCTGCCTTGGTTAACTGGAGTCAGGATATAACTAATTACACATTCTGTTCTAATTATGCTAATCGAGGAAGTGCATTATACTGGATGACAAACTTAGTAATCCTTTCACACTAATCCTTGTTTACAATGAACGCATGTCAAATGACTAAATAAACATCCTTTTTTATTTTCTTAAGTAGAAGTATCACAATGGGCGGTGAACACAACTGTTTGTAGAATGATAGTTTCAGAAAGGAATACAAATACAAATATACAGAAAGGGGTTTAAAATGGTTTCTTTCTTTGCATCCACGCATTGTTGTTGTGGATGCGGTTATTTGCTGTCGGAATTGTTTTTGCAATTCAATTAGTTAATTACATGTCACATGACAACTGCATGTCACGGGGGCCTGGACATAAATCACGTGGTGCACTATTAGGCCTATAATAACCCCCAACCTTGATTCTGCATCAATTCAAAAACTCCTGAATCCTCATCGACTCCTGAACACTTAGATTTTGACGTTGTCATCTTGATCATCAGAACCATCAAAGGCGGCAAAATACAGTAAGCAACTTTTCTCCCACTTTTCAATTCAGATGTAGACAAGTACAACACGTTTAGTAATGATTTAAAAAATTGTACGAGTTTCTTAGTGTCAATAATTAGTAGAACAGACGTAAAACAGACATACGAATGGACACGTTATAGACAACAATCCTATATATTTTAGTAACAATGATTAGTTGGAGTGACCAGTATATATTTGCAAAAAATAGATTTATAAAAGTTCAGCTTATTAAGTACAATACACCCATCAAATAGAGCTGCATGTGTCAGGGACCCAATCTAGATAGCGCCCACACCTAGAACCGCTGCGCCGGAAGTAGGTAACGTTTCTAGCTCTTACGTCGAGTAAAATCAGAAATGATTTGCGTGATACATATATGATGTACATATATGTGAACAGCCTCTCGTTATTAATGCCCTTTAATTGTAGTCATCTTACTATTTGATCGTTTGTGCCACACAAAGCTATAAGTTCCGTAATAAAAATACGGAAAAATGAACAGATTAATCTCATGGACATGTATTCAAAAATGGTAGCATAACGAATGAAGTAATGTTTTAATTTCCGTTCCCATAATACTGTTTAGATGAAACACCGTTAGCAACTTGAATGGGAATAAACAGTGGTAGCTGTCACTAGCCAAAGGATACTAGACTATACAAGAACAGTTTTAGCATCTCACACCGTCCCGACAGGCGCCAGCCTCTCAAATATTGCACAACATATATTGATGGCGTAGTATGATATTAATATTACATTGTTTCTTGAATACTGTGCGAAGAATATTTTGTACGATGGCAAGATTCAAAACAAGTATCATTATCTTCTTTGCGAGGAATTTGGAAGTTGGAGTATTGAGAGAGGATAAGATCTGTGGATGAACAACATCACTTGCTTGATAATGGTGTTACAACATACACCTAAGCGTCGCTCCTAACTGTAATAAAGACGTTGTTCATCAATATATCTTATCTCTACTCAGTTTTCATTATCGCTAAAATTAGACAAAACTGTAAAAATGTTTTAACATGTGTGGTAGCACAGCTAGTCCCTGTAAAATTTTCATTTAAAAAAAATAAATAAAAAATCACAGCGCACAGGGAAATTGAGCGAGGCTCAATTCGAACGGTATTCCCATGTTATGTTATGTTTTTCTGAAAATGTACATGAAGCGGATTGGTCAAGAAGTTTATATGAAGACCACTCCGGAATACAATGATTCAAAAATGCATACATGATATTGTAAATATATCTAGATTTTTAGACAGGATAATGCATAGATAATATTCCAACAGTCAGATTAACCAGATTAAACAGATTCCTCTTCGCTGGGCAAACACTGGTCTATGTAGAATCATATCGTTATCTGGGACTACGGGTTGACGAGCATCTAGATATGTGAAACTGTGAAAGAGTTGTACAATTCTGCCAGCCATGCTTTGTCTTATTCTGTTGGGTGTATGTCTTATGATGTTTTTTATGAAACTGTATGAAAGTCTTGTTGAGCCGGTAATGTTCTATGGCTCTGGTATATGAGAATCGTGAAACTAATCCAAAATAGAGCCGGTAAATTATTTCTTGGTGTTAGTAACGGTACCTCCATGTATAGCCACTAATGGAGACATGGGTCTCTCCTCCCCGTTTGTTACATTACATGCTAATGTTTTTAGACTACCCCAAGATTAATAACAGTACTTGTAACGCTTTGATGAAGAAAATGGTTACTATGTAAAAGTTCATGGAGTACTAAAGTTGTTAAAATTGCCTGTAATCTTAATATTTATGATGTTATGAATATTATGACTGCTCCAATGTCCCGAAAGAAGAAAATTGCCCATATTAAAAACGTTCTCGTAAACAAAGATGAACTGAGCTGGAGAACAAAGCTTTGGAACGATAAACATAACGTTAAGGGCAATACATTAAGAACTTTCATGATCGTAACGTTGTTGCTCCTTATGTTTTAAATACAGGGACCACCGTCGCATTTTAGCTAGTTTTAGATCTGGATCGAAACAGGACGATTTACAACCCCCCAAACCTTTAAGAAAATAGAATCTGCCCGCACTGTTTTAAAATTGTTCATAAAAGTTTGGCGAAAATGAATTTCACTTTATTAAATGTTATGTCCTTTATGATCTTAGAAGTATTTCACTTAGATAATGGTCATCTCTTTTGAAACACGTGACGCATTCATAAAATAACTTCCTCTGTAAGGTTCACACCCAATTGTCAGACATCCCATTTGGCAGGTGACCGAATCATCAGACAGACCAGTCAAGTGTGACCAGTGTATTCGCCTGGTCTAAACTACTAATTACTGTGCTGCTCTCGACTGTGGGCAGAGTAAGCTATTCAAACTCGTTAAGTGATACAGATTAACCAAATTCCTCTTCGCTGGGCAAACACTGGTCTATGTAGAATCATATCGTTATCTGGGACTACGGGTTGACGAGCATCTAGATATGTGAAACTGTGAAAGAGTTGTACAATTCTGCCAGCCATGCTTTGTCTTATTCTGTTGGGTGTATGTCTTATGATGTTTTTTATGAAACTGTATGAAAGTCTTGTTGAGCCGGTAATGTTCTATGGCTCTGGTATATGAGAATCGTGAAACTAATCCAAAATAGAGCCGGTAAATTATTTCTTGGTGTTAGTAACGGTACCTCCAGTATAGCCACTAATGGAGACATGGGTCTCTCCTCCCCGTTTGTTACATTACATGCTAATGTTTTTAGACTACCCCAAGATTAATAACAGTACTTGTAACGCTTTGATGAAGAAAATGGTTACTATGTAAAAGTTCATGGAGTACTAAAGTTGTTAAAATTGCCTGTAATCTTAATATTTATGATGTTATGAATATTATGACTGCTCCAATGTCCCGAAAGAAGAAAATTGCCCATATTAAAAACGTTCTCGTAAACAAAGATGAACTGAGCTGGAGAACAAAGCTTTGGAACGATAAACATAACGTTAAGGGCAATACATTAAGAACTTTCATGATCGTAACGTTGTTGCTCCTTATGTTTTAAATACAGGGACCACCGTCGCATTTTAGCTAGTTTTAGATCTGGATCGAAACAGGACGATTTACAACCCCCCAAACCTTTAAGAAAATAGAATCTGCCCGCACTGTTTTAAAATTGTTCATAAAAAGGGTGGCGAAAATGAATTTCACTTTATTAAATGTTATGTCCTTTATGATCTTAGAAGTATTTCACTTAGATAATGGTCATCTCTTTTGAAACACGTGACGCATTCATAAAATAACTTCCTCTGTAAGGTTCACACCCAATTGTCAGACATCCCATTTGGCAGGTGACCGAATCATCAGACAGACCAGTCAAGTGTGACCAGTGTATTCGCCTGGTCTAAACTACTAATTACTGTGCTGCTCTCGACTGTGGGCAGAGTAAGCTATTCAAACTCGTTAAGTGATACAGATTAACCAAATTCCTCTTCGCTGGGCAAACACTGGTCTATGTAGAATCATATCGTTATCTGGGACTACGGGTTGACGAGCATCTAGATATGTGAAACTGTGAAAGAGTTGTACAATTCTGCCAGCCATGCTTTGTCTTATTCTGTTGGGTGTATGTCTTATGATGTTTTTTATGAAACTGTATGAAAGTCTTGTTGAGCCGGTAATGTTCTATGGCTCTGGTATATGAGAATCGTGAAACTAATCCAAAATAGAGCCGGTAAATTATTTCTTGGTGTTAGTAACGGTACCTCCATGTATAGCCACTAATGGAGACATGGGTCTCTCCTCCCCGTTTGTTACATTACATGCTAATGTTTTTAGACTACCCCAAGATTAATAACAGTACTTGTAACGCTTTGATGAAGAAAATGGTTACTATGTAAAAGTTCATGGAGTACTAAAGTTGTTAAAATTGCCTGTAATCTTAATATTTATGATGTTATGAATATTATGACTGCTCCAATGTCCCGAAAGAAGAAAATTGCCCATATTAAAAACGTTCTCGTAAACAAAGATGAACTGAGCTGGAGAACAAAGCTTTGGAACGATAAACATAACGTTAAGGGCAATACATTAAGAACTTTCATGATCGTAACGTTGTTGCTCCTTATGTTTTAAATACAGGGACCACCGTCGCATTTTAGCTAGTTTTAGATCTGGATCGAAACAGGACGATTTACAACCCCCCAAACCTTTAAGAAAATAGAATCTGCCCGCACTGTTTTAAAATTGTTCATAAAAGTTTGGCGAAAATGAATTTCACTTTATTAAATGTTATGTCCTTTATGATCTTAGAAGTATTTCACTTAGATAATGGTCATCTCTTTTGAAACACGTGACGCATTCATAAAATAACTTCCTCTGTAAGGTTCACACCCAATTGTCAGACATCCCATTTGGCAGGTGACCGAATCATCAGACAGACCAGTCAAGTGTGACCAGTGTATTCGCCTGGTCTAAACTACTAATTACTGTGCTGCTCTCGACTGTGGGCAGAGTAAGCTATTCAAACTCGTTAAGTGATACAGATTAACCAAATTCCTCTTCGCTGGGCAAACACTGGTCTATGTAGAATCATATCGTTATCTGGGACTACGGGTTGACGAGCATCTAGATATGTGAAACTGTGAAAGAGTTGTACAATTCTGCCAGCCATGCTTTGTCTTATTCTGTTGGGTGTATGTCTTATGATGTTTTTTATGAAACTGTATGAAAGTCTTGTTGAGCCGGTAATGTTCTATGGCTCTGGTATATGAGAATCGTGAAACTAATCCAAAATAGAGCCGGTAAATTATTTCTTGGTGTTAGTAACGGTACCTCCAGTATAGCCACTAATGGAGACATGGGTCTCTCCTCCCCGTTTGTTACATTAAATGCTAATGTTTTTAGACTACCCCAAGATTAATAACAGTACTTGTAACGCTTTGATGAAGAAAATGGTTACTATGTAAAAGTTCATGGAGTACTAAAGTTGTTAAAATTGCCTGTAATCTTAATATTTATGATGTTATGAATATTATGACTGCTCCAATGTCCCGAAAGAAGAAAATTGCCCATATTAAAAACGTTCTCGTAAACAAAGATGAACTGAGCTGGAGAACAAAGCTTTGGAACGATAAACATAACGTTAAGGGCAATACATTAAGAACTTTCATGATCGTAACGTTGTTGCTCCTTATGTTTTAAATACAGGGACCACCGTCGCATTTTAGCTAGTTTTAGATCTGGATCGAAACAGGACGATTTACAACCCCCCAAACCTTTAAGAAAATAGAATCTGCCCGCACTGTTTTAAAATTGTTCATAAAAAGGGTGGCGAAAATGAATTTCACTTTATTAAATGTTATGTCCTTTATGATCTTAGAAGTATTTCACTTAGATAATGGTCATCTCTTTTGAAACACGTGACGCATTCATAAAATAACTTCCTCTGTAAGGTTCACACCCAATTGTCAGACATCCCATTTGGCAGGTGACCGAATCATCAGACAGACCAGTCAAGTGTGACCAGTGTATTCGCCTGGTCTAAACTACTAATTACTGTGCTGCTCTCGACTGTGGGCAGAGTAAGCTATTCAAACTCGTTAAGTGATACAGATTAACCAAATTCCTCTTCGCTGGGCAAACACTGGTCTATGTAGAATCATATCGTTATCTGGGACTACGGGTTGACGAGCATCTAGATATGTGAAACTGTGAAAGAGTTGTACAATTCTGCCAGCCATGCTTTGTCTTATTCTGTTGGGTGTATGTCTTATGATGTTTTTTATGAAACTGTATGAAAGTCTTGTTGAGCCGGTAATGTTCTATGGCTCTGGTATATGAGAATCGTGAAACTAATCCAAAATAGAGCCGGTAAATTATTTCTTGGTGTTAGTAACGGTACCTCCATGTATAGCCACTAATGGAGACATGGGTCTCTCCTCCCCGTTTGTTACATTACATGCTAATGTTTTTAGACTACCCCAAGATTAATAACAGTACTTGTAACGCTTTGATGAAGAAAATGGTTACTATGTAAAAGTTCATGGAGTACTAAAGTTGTTAAAATTGCCTGTAATCTTAATATTTATGATGTTATGAATATTATGACTGCTCCAATGTCCCGAAAGAAGAAAATTGCCCATATTAAAAACGTTCTCGTAAACAAAGATGAACTGAGCTGGAGAACAAAGCTTTGGAACGATAAACATAACGTTAAGGGCAATACATTAAGAACTTTCATGATCGTAACGTTGTTGCTCCTTATGTTTTAAATACAGGGACCACCGTCGCATTTTAGCTAGTTTTAGATCTGGATCGAAACAGGACGATTTACAACCCCCCAAACCTTTAAGAAAATAGAATCTGCCCGCACTGTTTTAAAATTGTTCATAAAAGTTTGGCGAAAATGAATTTCACTTTATTAAATGTTATGTCCTTTATGATCTTAGAAGTATTTCACTTAGATAATGGTCATCTCTTTTGAAACACGTGACGCATTCATAAAATAACTTCCTCTGTAAGGTTCACACCCAATTGTCAGACATCCCATTTGGCAGGTGACCGAATCATCAGACAGACCAGTCAAGTGTGACCAGTGTATTCGCCTGGTCTAAACTACTAATTACTGTGCTGCTCTCGACTGTGGGCAGAGTAAGCTATTCAAACTCGTTAAGTGATACAGATTAACCAAATTCCTCTTCGCTGGGCAAACACTGGTCTATGTAGAATCATATCGTTATCTGGGACTACGGGTTGACGAGCATCTAGATATGTGAAACTGTGAAAGAGTTGTACAATTCTGCCAGCCATGCTTTGTCTTATTCTGTTGGGTGTATGTCTTATGATGTTTTTTTATGAAACTGTATGAAAGTCTTGTTGAGCCGGTAATGTTCTATGGCTCTGGTATATGAGGATAAAACGTTAATCTAATCCAAAATAGAGCCGGTAAATTATTTCTTGGTGTTAGTAACGGTACCTCCATGTATAGCCACTTAGGGAGACATGGGTCTCTCCTCCCCGTTTGTTACATTACATGCTAATGTTTTTAGACTACCCAAAGATTTAATAACAGTACTTGTAATGCTTTGATGAAGAAAATGGTTACTATGTAAAAGTTCATGGAGTACTAAAGTTGTTAAAATTGCCTGTAATCTTAATATTTATGATGTTATGAATATTATGACTGCTCCAATGTCCCGAAAGAAGAAAATTGCCCATATTAAAAACGTTCTCGTAAACAAAGATGAACTGAGCTGGAGAACAGAGCTTTGGAACGATAAACATCAATGTTTAAAACTACTTTCAACTACTTGTTGCTGGCGTACGCATTTTATATTGATCAAACTGTTATTAAGATCTGTAAAACATAACGAAATACAAATTAGTTCATAACATCATATAGTTGTCATAATGAAAATAGTATTAAAGCATTATTGTCACATGCAATAATTATACTGTTCGGTATCATTAGTAAACTTTGCAACCACATATTATGTGAAACATTCTATAAGAGGTGAGGAAATTGAATGAAGCAGTGGTAAAATCTAACCATATATACAAAATTGTATATTTTGGAAATACCAACTATACAAAATTGTATATTTTGGAAATATCAAATATACAAAATTGTATATTTTGTATATATGGGTGTTTTTTCTTGTGAATAGAGTTAAGTGTAATTTCCTTCCATGTTGTGGTTTCAAAGAGCTTTCTTCTACTTGAGGGTCCATTTTCATTTCCCGGCTTTAATAGGCGGTATGGTTCACTGGTGAGCATTTGAGATTGCTGGCAACAATGCACCCCTTTACTTCCTATTTTCTGGGAAAGTTCATTATGTTCTTTCCATGTGTACTTATGTCACCAGCCTATATCATAGGTGATTATACTTTTGATTTTTGGAGTATATGAAAGCACAAACATTTGTGATAGCCCCTCCATAGATGATTTACCAAATGCTGACAGCCATTTGAGTGTTTAATTATATAAACAATGGATGGTGTAAGTTCGAGCAATCTAAAACAATATGTACAACTGAGAATATAATGAGAGGAATGGACATATGCTACCAGGACTGGCCCCTCTGCTCAATTGTCCAGCACTCCTAAAAGAGTAAGAACCTTGACCATAACATGCAAACCGATATTATCCCCACCTTATAATAAACAGATACATTGTATACATTTGTTTGTTATGAAGAGAATACTACCTTTAATATGATGTATCCTGGATCATAACATGGGAACGGTTCAGATCTTTATGTTACTTTGGTATCTTGAGAAATACATATTCATGCTGTCAGGTTTGCCTTCCACCCATTTTAAATGTTGACAGTCAAAGTACGAAATATTTGCAGTATTATATATACATGTACAATGCAAAATTAATGTATATTTTGTCATGATTGCGTAAATATCCAGGTGAGCGATACAGGCCCTATGGGCCTCTTGTTGTTTGGACTCAGGCTGAAAAGGGTGAACCTAAGGTTTATTTATAATCACAAATCGCTGCAATAACCCCACTGGATCATCTTGAAACAGAGCTTGATTTTCACGAGACATGTTGTGCCTTGTTGTTTGTTGTTTACCGCGGCAATATTCCAGCTATGTAAAGGCGGTCTGTAAATAATCGAGTCTGGACCAGACAATCCAGTGATTGATTGCATGCTCATGGCTTTTCGCAATAGGGATACGATGACATGCATCAACCTATTCAGCAAGCCTGACCACCCGATCCCGTTAGCCGCCTCTTACGACAAAAATAGTTAGCTCTTGCGGCACGCATGGGTTTTTGAAGATGGATTTCAGATGTTAGATCGCAGAGGCTTTGGAACCCAAGGAGCTGGATCGCCAAAGTTTCTGTTTTAATCAGATAAATGGAATGTACTCTCTCCTGAGGATATGACGACTAATAAGCGCTCAGTTCTTCGTCGGTCGTTATCACCATTTTTGATGTTGCTGACGTCACAGGCATTACAGGATGGGATCGTCTACAACGCTCTCCCTGCTACGCTTATAATTAAAAACTTCTGCTAACCTCTGTATGGTGACATAGGAAGAGGCATCCTTCCCTAGTGTTGTACTCATATCTTCAAGGATGGCTTTTGGTGTTAAGCCCCTTTTCTGCAAGAACTTGATCACCGCACGTTTCCGAAGGATACCCATTTGTTAAAGGTTACAGAGCCCTATCATAGCGAAACAGTTTGCTCAATTGCCTCAATTTGTGGATATACCTCTATAAGTGTTTATGTGACGATATGCGGCTTTTCCAAGAGGTCAGTTACATGACCGCGAAACTGACGTTCACATTTGAACGACACGCTACTTCCACATCAATGGGAATTGGGAATTCTCCAGCACGAATAAATACAGAAACGTTGTTTCTGATCACTCAGATCCTTTAATCTTGAACTTACCGTTTTAGCTTACATTGGGATAAGTCAAATAGCTTGATTGAATGCTCGTTCAAGAATTTCCTGGCTACGACCTATCCCAGTGAACAAAACGAAGAAATGCACATCCAAACTGTGGACTGGATCCGTGTTTAGTCTTACAGGTAACAGCCTTGAACAATCTATAGTTAATTAGCATCTATTTGACACATCTTTGTCATCACCTTTCAATGATCAACCAGTTGATTAATGAGGTCTAACACGTGTAATCGCCACAGGTTCACGAACACCTACGTTTATCCATTGCGATGTCCTGTATTTAATGTAAACGTATTGCGACGCGCTGTCACTTACTTACTGAGGTAGTTCCTTAGAGTCCTTTTTCATCTAATGATTATATTATTTGGATCTATTTGTTGTAACCAAACTACAAAAGATGTTCCTGTGGAGCAAGTTGAGCATACGAACGCTCATGTAACCTCTCCTTTTGATGAACTATTTTATTCCGGGTTACATCTGGTTGTTGTATGGACGTCCGTGTTAACATGAAGTCACGCGTACTTAATAAGTGAGCGAGTGAGTTGGGTTTAACGCCGCTTTTAACAGTATTCCAGTTATATCACGGCGTGTCAGCTTAATGTGGGAGGAAAGCCCGAAGTGATGCAGGTCTCAGACGTTTACCACTTCGGTGAAACCCACGAGCACGGGTATGGTGCTGACAAACCTAGAAACATAATCGGGGCGAACCGGGATTCGAACCCACAATCATAGGTTTCTGGCGTGCCCAAGGGACGCAACTCTGCGCGGCGCCTTAGGCGACTGGGCCCCCGTGCCCCCGCGTACTTATAATTAGTGACATTTTGAGATAGATATACACCCCTGTAGGTATAAACCATTGACATACAATTTTATAAGAATTGACTTTTTTTGTGTGTGAGTTCACTTGAGGATGAACCTTCATAGAATGAGAACAAAATTGTATGAACGTCGGAGCTTGCGACACAAAGTGACATTCAATTCTTAAATCACATCATGTTATGTCCACACCAAAAATGTTTCACTGTTAAGCAATTCTCTGAGGTTCAGTCAACCCTCCTAGGTGGAGACCCGTGAAGGTCCGGGGTAGAATAGGTCTTCAGCAACCCACGCTTGCCGTAAAAGGCGAGTATGCTTGTAAGAGGAGACTAACGGGATCGGGTGGTCAGGTTCGCTGACTTGGTTGATGCATGCCATCGATCCCAATTGCGTGGATCGATGCTCATCATATTAATCACTGGATTGTCTGGTCCAGACTCCATTATTTACAGACGGCCATTATATACCTGGAGTATTGCTGAGTGCGGCGTTAAACAACAAACCAACCAATCAAATACTAGGTGGAATAGTGGTCAGTGCGGCGTTCACCAACAAACAAGTCACTTCTAAATCCCACTCAGAGATGTTTGTAAAGATACAATTATAGAACGAAAATATTTGAGTATGCGAATTGTTTGCTTAATCCCCTTTCTTTACCCCTATACTTCCGTACAATATTTGAGTGAGTGAGTTGGATTTAACGCCGCTTTTAACAGTATTCCAGTTATATCGCGGCGTGTCAGCTTAATGTTGGAGGAAAGCCCGAAGTGATGCAGGTCTCAGACGTTTACCACTTCGGTGAAATTGTGCTGACAAACCTAGAAACATAATCGGGGCGAACCGGGATTCGAACCCACAATCATAGGTTTCTGGCGTGTCCAAGGGACGCAATTCTGCACAGCGAATCGCGGCGCCTTAGACGATTGGGCCACCCGTGCCCCCTACAATATTTGAGTGAATACATGACACTTTCATGGATAACAGCTTCATTTATTCTTTTTCAAGACGCTTTAGGGCTACTTCTTGCTAAGTCATCAGGTCAATACTGGGTTAGCGCATAGAGTTATATATACATGATGATATGTTCACACAAGGTAGGATTAATATCCATAGATTACAATATAATGACGAAACATAAGCAGGGCCTATCAGGATTTGAACCAACGTCCATATATTTCTGACACGCAAAAGGGACGCAACTCTGCACAGAAGTGAAGGTGAGGTGAGTGTGTGTCGTGTGAGTGTTGCTGCTGAGATACCATGTCGCAGTTTAACATTAATACCCCACTCAAACACAGTATACTGAGTCAACACGCCCTTGTTTTAGCCCCTTAATGCCGAGCGCCAGGCAGGGTTAAAACAAGAACAATCTTTTTACGTGTTTTGGTATGGCGCTGACGGGGATCGATCCTGCGAACATGGATGAAAGATGGCTATCTAAATTCCGATATTCCAAACATTGTAATTTAAATGAAATATGTCTGAACTGAACATATCTTTTTACACCTCCCGTTCTACTTCTCTGTCCTTCCTTCACCCTCCCTTCCTTTTTCTCTTTCGTTTCTTTCAATACCAAAAAAGTGGGGGAAATTATGCCTTTATTACTGGTAGTCTTCGGATCTTAGTATTTGGGGAAAAAATAATTTTACACAGGTTTATTGTTTTCATGCAAGCCGCCCGGTGTTGAGGAAAAATAACATAGTAATGATATGGACTTAGATCATGCAGTTTTGTTACTGCAGCACGCGCCATCCCGGATAGGAAATAGTCATCGATCCACATAAAGGGAACAAGCCTGGTCGCCTTGTACAGAGCTGGAGTTATCGCCCCTGGTATAACGACAGCAAAACCACTGCAGTAATCCAAAGGAAACAGATCATACTGCCTTAGATCGTCCTTATCAATGGACCACTTCCCCCCTCTGTTGACAAGCACTGTTGAACTCTTCCACGACCAACATAAAACCCTGTTATCGCCCGTATATTGATGATAAATATATGTGAAAAACATGCGCAAAGAAACGTAAACGTCATCGTCCATTTTGATGACGTATTTCACGTCCCTACAGTTGTGGCTGATCCATTTCAATCCCATAACAGCTTTATACGTCAGATTCCTATAACTGTCCTGAAACCGACCT
This sequence comes from Haliotis rufescens, assembly GCF_023055435.1. Lineage (NCBI taxonomy): Eukaryota > Metazoa > Mollusca > Gastropoda > Lepetellida > Haliotidae > Haliotis > Haliotis rufescens. The sequence goes on along the minus strand of NW_025964212.1, from coordinate 625,996 downwards.
TGGACAATGTCGCCATGTTGGTTGAATTCTTGGTTGATTATTTCCTGAATTTTCACGTCGTTCCTTTGCCCAAGGAGGAATACATGTCGTATGGTATAATTTGTGTGTGTTTTCTGCTTCTGGAAAATTGTTCGAAGTATTTGCCGACGGTCATAATGGTCAGTAGTGCTGTGGACAACAAATACAACGTCCACCTCTGAAACTCCTCGGCACAGCTGTGTGTTCTCAAGAACAACGTCAATATCAGCATCGTTAATACGTCGTGTTCGTGTACGACCATGTCCATTTGGCATTTTCTTGTATTCATCATCCAGGCCTTTCTCCCAATCTTCACGAAGATGATGTGATTCGCCTGAAGCTAAGATTGTCTTATTTTGTACTGGACGGGTTCCCAGGGCGATAACAATAACCACTGATACACAGATCTGAATACAGATAAGACACGTGATTGTGATGCTCCCAGCCAAACGCATGGTCGAAGGCCGCTTTGAAATGTAGATCAATGAATGCTCATGTTGGTATATATGGCGTTGTATTACAACAGTAACAGCAGGGATTGATGTTATCTTGTCGACATGGTCTTATGTAGCCCGGTCATGTCCTGAAACATTAAAACTAATTAAGGACATGCTTTTGGAAACGAATAATCAGTTTCTTGTGGCGTCATAGAAAGTAAATCTCTCACCGTGACTTTTCTTATTTTGGTTTAAGGGTGTCTTTTAAAAATACAAGGTGGTGTTCTAAATAATGTATGTCATATTTAATATGTTTTAGTTTTGGGACCTTAAAACTCTTGCCGGTCGAGTGCAATTAAGGTAGAGGGCAAAAGAAAAGAAAAGAAAATTATCTTTAGACACACTGGATCATTAATTAAAGTTGATGTAGGATACTTTGATTCATAGTAACTGCATTTAGTACTCATCCGAACATCAAACCCGCCCTAAGAACAAGGGTTGTCACAAGGTCAATGAAGGTGAAAACATTTCAACACAGATTGTCAGATATTGTTTGTGATTTAAGAAGAATTTCGCTTAATGTTCATGAGTAGTAATATAACATAATATAATATAATATGATATGACTAGAATATGAATGCTACAAACACATTCCCACCTTTTTGAAATAACAGGTCCTCCTTTCCTTTGCTGGTCCACAGTAACCTATGTTGGTCGTGGGAGGCGACTAAATGGATTTTGTGGCCAGGCTCAGTGACTGGCTTCATTGCGTGCCATCATTGGTAAGCCGACGGCGTCGGGCGCTGCTCATTACATCAACCCCTGGTTTGTCCGGCTTAGATTTGATTATTTACAAGTCGCAGACATACAGATAGAACATTGCCGTGTACGGCGTTAAACAACAAACAAATAAACAAACAAAACGAAATGTGAGGTTCGCCCTCCAGCTTCTCATTTTACCTGATGTGGTGTATTGAACACTTCAGAAGTGGCCAGCTGTTGTTCAGCTTGTCTACAGATCAATATAGATATATATTATAGAGGGCCAGCAGCATATACGTTCATACGACTGAGTGAACATGAGTTAAACACGTTGTCTGTTGCGGAATGAATGGAATCAATTACCTAAGTATTACCCTTGGCAATGGTCCGAGGTCAGACACTGTAGCCCCTCAATCCACATTCCATTCAACAAGCGTGTCGTACATTCTTCCTCGTATTCTAAATTGTAGGAGTAAACGTCTAATACATGCTACACTTGCGAAAAAAACCAGTCCCTGTGTGTATGTGTGTGTGTGTGCGTGTGCGTGTGCGTGTGCGTGCGTGTGTGTTTGTGTGTGCGCGTGCGTGCGTGTGTGTGTTTGTGTGTGTTTGTGTGTGTTTATACTATATATTGTAATATGGCAGTGTAATGTATTGTTGAACAATGAGTGTAACCGTATTACATTGTTTCTGTTGACACTCAGTAGAAGTTCATTGTATTGTATTTGGACAACGATTAGTTGTCAGGAATGTATTACTATTTAATGAAAGCAAGTGATGAAGGTATTATATTTAGATGCTCGAAATATCTGTAAACTTCCGGAATAGCATGGGTCTTATTACACCAAGATAGCCTTTCGTGTGAAGATCACTTATCACACCGGATTCCTGACCCTGGCGGAACCATTCATTCAGTAACAGCCACGTAGCATTGTCTTCAGCAAGACTGCGCGAGACCGCTTACGGCGGGACTCACACAGAACTTTCGGAACAAGGCCAACATTCGTTTTTTACCCTGGCCGGCATGTTCTCCTGATATGAACCCAATCGGATATTTATGGGTTCACCTTGACCGACAGATCAGAAGACAACCAGCGGCACCAGTCAACTGTCAAGAACTGGAACGATGTCTCCTTGAGGAATGGCAGCGGATTACTCTCAGCGTCATCCGTTCGTCGCCGTGTTAAGGCGTGCATTAATGCACAAGCCGGCACTCGGTATTTTGTTCAATCTCATTAAAATCAGATCTTAGTTCTCGCTACTGCTAAACAAAGATCATCCCATTACGGGTCACGTCAGACCGACCTTGCGCGAACTTTGACTGACCATTTACAGCACTAATTTCAAATTGGCGACTACGCTTCGAAACATATTTTGACAAATTCTCAATTACAAATTTGAAACCTGAACAAAAGAACATTCTGGAATGGCCAGTAGATGGTCTAGATTGTATGAATTCAGTCGTTAAACCCGTAACTATCGTTCGGAATACCCCGTGTTAAAAGTTTCGAGGTTGTATGATTAGAAATCACATTCCGATCTGGTAAGCGACGCTCTGATTGGTCGGATGAAAGGTCGTTCTGACGTGACCCCTAATGGGATGTCTTTAGATCTTTGTTTAGCGGTAGCGAGAACTAAGGTCTGATTTTAATGAGATTGTATTTTGTTGGTTTTGAATGTGCTTTCAGAAATGTTTAGGACACGTTGAACAAGTGTTGTGACAGTGATATTGTGAAACTTGTCATTTTGGACGCCCATGTGTCTTTGTGTCTCAGTCGTATAGTTTTTGTTTGGATAACATGAGCAGTTTCACACATTATGTTAAATGTGGCTGCTTGTGCTAGTCTGGACTATAGCCATTTTCATCGTACTAGATACTATAACGCAGTTAAACATGAATAAGCTACTCAGACACAGTGTACCGAATCCGAGCCGACCAGACCTTGTTTTAGCCCAATAATGCCGAGCGTCAGACAGGGTAACAACAAATACCATTTTGAACGGTTTTGGGTATGACGCGGTCGGAGATCGACCCCGGACCTTCCGCTCTCCGGGCGGACGCTCGAACCAATAGACCCCGGAGGCGGTCTCTACTCCTTTTGGGGGACAAAGTGTAAACTCAGCATATGCTGCTATGTTTTAACCAAAACATAGGACTTGACGAACTATTTGCACTTACCTTACAAGTTGAATGTTAAGTGCGCCACTTTTCCCCCAAACATTCTGCTTCCGCGGTTCCATGACATGCTTAAAAAAAACAGAGACCATATACCGATATATGGCCTCTGAAAAAACATAGTTGCCTGTTTGGAAAATATTCAAATGAAAAGCCCAAGCAGCCCAAGTACATCATCAAACCTTCTTCATGGTCATATTTAGGTGTCTTTTGTTAATGAATGATAATTAATAAATTATTGATTACTTTATCCACATTTTTATCTTGTCCACTAGACTGACATTTAGCCTCAGAAATAAAGTTATCTTATTTAAAAATTAAATCTACCCAAAAAATTGAATAAAATCTAAATGGGGCCAGGAACAATCCTCAATCCTAGAGCTGAGGCAATCTAGACTTGCCAAATCAATGTAGACTTGAGTTGGACTCCTTTTTAAAATTATTTACACGCTTCCGAGAGATATGTGATTGTAGGACGTTTCAGTCAATTACTTCCGTGCAATTCTTTGATATCTGGTGTGGATGACGTGTTATTTTTTGCCATTTCAAATACTTTAAGAAACCGTTGGAAATGGTTCGTCGGATAATCAAGACTGGTTTTATGTTTACTTGTACTGGGTCGATGTTGCTGCTGGTGCACTGAAGTCCCCGAGTTTCATCATAAGCTCAGTAGCATGTATCTGTGCTGAGTCAGGAAAGAAATGTTTGGGCCGAAATATTAAAACTGCCCTCCCCTGTGTTGCAAAATGAATATATTTCTGAAACGTTTTTTCTTAGCAACAGAATCTCTGCAATTGTTCACAGCAGACGTAATTCAAAGTTAACGTTTTTAGTTTCAACAAAATCAGCAAATGCACTATGGTGTGCCTGGATTTCTGAGCCATCACTTGATTGTCTGGTTTGGTTATATGCCGGCGTCGCATGGCAGGAGCACTGCTGTGTAGTGTCAGGCAACAAACTCTACATTTGTATGCATATTGTTTGAGTGTCAGGTGGTACCGATAGGGCAGGACTTACCCTTTTTGCAATTGCAGAGGACGACAATAACTTTTGACATAAAACAGTTACAAAACATGTCTTAAGATGATCGATTTCGATCTCTACATTTCACCATGAATAGGTCACTTTGTAAACAATAATGAATGTGTTTCGTCAGAAAATTATTACAAGAAACGATATAAGAAAATTGATCACATATCGTGTATAAATGTGGGCGAGTCTGGAGGCGTCATAATGAACGTCATGCGAACGTGAGGCAACATTTGAGTGTTGGTCTGTATGACTGCCAGAATGGCTGCCTCTGCGCATTGTCCTTGAAAGAAAACATACTGGCGCCAATAGTTGTGCCATCTAGTCCATGCTGGTCCACGTTTTCTTCCAGACTATAACGCCGCAGGTATAACTTCCCCCCACCAGCATACTTTAGCATAACCAGAATGCAATGACTAGCCACAATGAATTAACATGATCGGTAGACGTGTACGCCGACGTCAAAGTCCTTCCAAAGCGTAGTTCGGAGTTGTCTAGATTCCCTCCAGTTGTCATTGGGAGTTTGATTCGGACCATACCACGCCGTATAAACGAATGTTTGATCAGTGAGTGAGTGAGTGAGTTGGGTTTAACGCCGCTTTTAACAGTATTCCAGTTATATCACGGCGTGTCAGCTTAATGTGGGAGGAAAGCCCGAAGTGATGCAGGTCTCAGACGTTTACCACTTCGGTGAAAGCCACGAGCACGGGTTTGGTGCTGACAAACCTAGAAACATAATCGGGGCGAACCGGGATTCGAACCCACAATCATAGGTTTCTGGCATGCCCAAGGGACGCAACTCTGCACAGCGAATCGCGGCGCCTCAGACGACTGGGCCACCCGTGCCACCGAATGTTTGATCAAACGTTCATTTTTAAAAACCGTCTTTCTTTTTCTTCTTTATTTATCTAGTATCTGCTCACATGCAGTTTATTTGTTCCCCGACCATTCGATTCATATGCATTCCAGGCATCATACTCAACTCCCTGGAAAGTATACAAACCCAATGATGACAATCACTGGATTGTCTGGTTTAGACTCGATTATTTACAGACCGCCGTCATATAGCTTGAATATTGCTGAGTGCGGCGTTAAACAGCAAACAAACAAACCAACATGTTATATATTTGGAGTTTTTGGTATGTGTTTCATCAAACACATTTAACTGAGAAACACTCCTTCCTTGAGTATAGATGGGTGTCTTTTGGAAATTGTTCTCTTTATTGATGAACTGTTCAGTTACGTACCTAAACCAGTCTCTACCTTTCTAAGCATGGTTATTTGTTTTAAATGTTTGCACTGTAAACTATGGTATCTCCGTTTAATCGCGTGAATCTATTTGACTTGTACTCTTATGACTTATAACATGTATTTTCACTTCTTTCATAACACTCTTAATCAATAATCTTCACCCCGCATGTTGTGATCAGCCAATACTTAGGTGGAAACGTCCCTTGTTGTAGAAAGCTACACAAAACAAGTCTTTGAATCAGATCGTTAAAAACAGAGCTACGCTGAAACCGTAAACTCTTGGAGCTCCTGTCTGCAAGCTGGGACCTTGTCAATGTCCCATGTGTAATATTATGTTCATGTATGTGCACGAAGAACGCATTAACAATATCGGGAGCGCTTTCTGCAGTTTAACGTTTCATTCGTTGATGTTTACCTGTGTTCGAAGGGACACACATTTCCCGCATATCAACAGGAAAGGTACAATATACAAAATACCATATCTCCACCATTGAAGAAATATAATAGTAAAGACTAAAAAATGAGACATAATTTGTTATAATAATCGGTATAGAGCTTGAAGTAATACATGTACGAGCATGTTAATAGCCAACTGCTAACGTGCATTGTTTCATTTATGAAATTCCTGTAAAATAATAAGTATACCCACACTAAAAATATTCTATCATTAATTTTTTTTATAACCAAAAATAATAACCAGATAAACACGGTTGTCGCAAAAGGCGATTAACGGGAGCGTGTGGTCAGGCTCGCTGACATGGTTGATGCATGTCATCTTTTCCCAATGGGCATGATGTCTATCACTGGATTGTCTGGTCCAGACTCTATAGTTTTAGTCAATGGTAGACAGCTGTTACGTATCATTTACAGTAATGTCCGATGCAATGTCCTCTTTGGACTTTACTATGTGTTCTCGTGGGGAACTATTGCAACTATTGGAGGGAAAGGAAGGGAAAGATTTGTTCAAGATGCTACTGTATTTTGTATGATGTGGTGTGATCTTAATAAACTCTCACTCTAGATCTCCAACACACTGTTGCAACTTGCAATCTGGTGAAGGGAAGTGATTAAACTTGTGATCAAATGTGAACGTGTCAACATAGCATAGCATTGTTTGAAGAAGCCAGCCCCCCAGCGCTATGAAGTTAATTTGGTTATGTAAGCATTGATGGCACAGGTATCAGCATATATAAAACAAAAGCAATGTGATATGATCCTCTTGTTTTAGTACTGTAACACGAACATAGAAAGCTATTCAAATACAGAGTATACCCATGATATCTTTCAAAGACATGTAAATATTTGAAATTTTCCAAATTTCTAAATATTTTTCTGCCCCAGAAAATGCTCATATTTCAAACCTTTGTAAATTTCGAAACTGGTCAGATATTTTACATCCTAGGGTAATCAAACGAAATGCATTTGAAACGTACTATGATCAGGTATTCACTGGGGTATCAACTTCATTTGTGGAATATTCTGCAAATCCGGTCACATCATTCATGACAATGCTCCTTGTGCATACAACTTTAAACGATGGTCATAAGTTTTAAAGTTGTAGCTTCATATAAAAGTTCATATCGGGAATCCTACGCAAATCCGGTCATTGTACGCATTTGATACTATATATGTGTTTGTTTCAAAGATGTAAATCTGGCTTGTGGTCCAGTGTATTGAACTACCGTGGCAGTACCGCCGCGATACTACACTGTGCTAATGCGGAAACGTCATGGCACAACCGCAGCAATGACGCTATCCTTCAGAACCGTACACCACAAGGAACAAGCAAAACTGAGGCGAGTGAATGTGAGCAGTTGTGTATCGCTGAAAGACATTGCGTTCACAATATACATTCAAATATAAAATGTCAATGTAAGAGAATAGCAAGTCTAGATTTGCTGCCGAAGATTCCATACACCACAATCAGTCGATACCTAGGGCGCGTCGAAGTAACGAATCGCTTAGAGAAAGCAAATTAATCGCTCATCCCGGGGTCTCCAAAATTGTGAAGCGTTTGCGCACTCTTCCAAAAAAGCGGCGCAACTACCGCTTGGTTGCCTTGACGTAGAAGAACGTAATAGAATAGGCTCGACGACAAACAGATGTAATTTATGACTACTTTGAAGATGTGGGGCAGACTGAGGATGATAGGGTGTTAGCTACCTTTCTTCATTTCCTCGTTGATCCAGTCAAGAATTTATTGTTCCGCTGTCAAAGTCAGCCGCCATTTTGGTTTGAGAACGAAGCGACCTTAGCCAGCGATTGTTTCGCTTGCAAGCGGCTGAAAGTTGCTGTACATCGCTTGCAAGCGATTCGCGCTTTGCAACGCACCCCTAATCGCATCAAGAAGCACTACGATGACGTAGGTACTCCTGTCGCCGTTGCCACATGGGCAATATCAAGTTTGAATAAACAGGAGAGAATACAACTTTACACTTATCATCTTCGTTGAAACAATTCAAAAGTGTTCTCCCATTAAGTTTATAAAGTTCTGGATTGAGGTTTTTCAAATTGGCCAGGAAACTACGCGCCATGCCAAACAAGAAGACGTCATCGACCCAGAAGAAGGGAACGAGACGCGTTGCCTTATACAACGCTGGAATTACAGATCCGGGCATTACAACAGCAAAGCCACTACAGTAGTCCACTGGGAAATAGTCGTAATGCCTTAATTGATATTTCTGTACACTCCATTTCCCACGTCTGTTGACTTTAACGGCGTCATGTTCATATAAAACCCGACAGAGGATACAGTTTGTTAAGGGTATATCATGATATATGTATGGGAAAAAGTTATCAAGATCCACGAAAACATCATCGTCGGTTTTGACGACGTATTTCACGTTCCTGCAGTTGTGGCTGATCCATTTTAATCCCATGACAGCTTTATATGTCAAGTTCCTATAGCTGTCCAGAAACTGACCTTGGATAATGTCTCCATACTGGTTGAATTCTTGGTTGATACGGCCCTGGAGTTTTGCATCGTACCTCGTTAATCCAAGGAGAAACAGTAGATGAATAGTGTAGTTTTTGTAATTCGAGCCTTTAAGAACAGTCCTAAAAACACCGCGGCGATCGTGATTGCCTCCAGCACTGTGCACAACGAAGAGAAGATCCACTTGAGAAACACCTTTACATAACAGTTTATTTTCCAGAACTACGCTTAACAGCGCATCTGTGTCACCTCGCGTAAACCTATGTCGATTTACGTTTGTGTCGTTGATCTCCTGGTAATAAATCTTTTTCCAGTCGCGTTCTTTACGATATCTGTATGTGTCTGAGATTGTCTTGTTCTTAACTGTGTGCAATCCAAATATGTATATGACAATGGAGACGCAGGCTTGGATCAGTACCAAGCAGATGAACACACTTTTTGTTCCAACATTCATGCTGATTTATTCGTCGCAACATGAAACAAGTCTAGCGCTAAACAGATCTGAATCTCCGCCAGAAGAACAATACCAAAGCTTTATTTTCCTCCTGATCCGGTTAAATGACAGTACCGTCTGTCCACGGCGGAGTTTTGGCCTGGAACATGCAGTGAAAGAAAACGGGTTAGTATCAACGTCATTTGTCGCGCTGTGTTCCTGTCTTTCACGGGCGGTGGGGGTAGCCTAGTGGTTAAAACGTTCGCTCGTCATGCCAAAGACCCGGGTTCGATTTCCCACATTGGTACAATGTGTGAAACCAATTTCTGGTGTCCCCCGCCGTGTTATTGCTGGAATATTGCTTAAACATGCGTTTCACCATTGCTTGAAATATACCAGTGTCCATCATCTCGATCTAATTTGTAAAAGCAAAATGATTGGACAATTTGTGCGTACTTCATTATGTTAAGTTTGACAGGCATGTCCATTTAGATTATGAAAGCCTTACCTATCTCTGACGATGTCGACCACAGCAGCCTTCAACATAACTCAAATAACACTCAAGCTGTGGTTCGTCTGATAATCAATGTTCAGTTGTAGCTTGGTATCGTCATCATTGTCAGCGGAATGGCAAGTGGGCGGAGCGAAAGTCGGCTATTCTTCACAGTATGAGAATACTATTATGATGTTCTCATGAAAAGTCACTGGTTGTTGATGCGACATCTGGACAAACATTGACAGCAAGGTTCGTTATCTGATTTTATGTATTGAGTGTTGCTTGTGTAGTTCAGTGCAGTGAAGCAATAGAGTGAGTCAGGTTAACAGGAGACCGTGAAACATCTACGATGTATTGTTCGTTTGTTTGTTGTTTAACACCGCACTCAGCAATATTCCAGCTATATGACGGCGGTCTGTAAATAATCGAGTCTGGACCAGACAAACCAGTGATTGATCCACACAATTGGGATACGATGACATGCATCAACATAGTCAGCGAGTTTACCACCCTTCCCGGTAGTCGCCTCTTACGACAAGCATAGTCGCCTCTTACTGTAAGCATGGGTTGCTGAAGACCTATTCTCTACTCGGATCTTCACGGGTATGCAATGTATTGAGAATCGCGAATGGAAAAAAGTCTACATTATCTTTTATTGATCATGTCTTCATTGATGCATCTGTTGATGGACATTTCTCGATGAAATGTCACTTTGCATAAAGTATGGAACACAATGTATCATCTTCACATCAGGAGCACGAGGCCTGGATAAGAAATGTATTTCCAAGCAATAATCGCCTTAATCCAGACCCGTTAAACCGGAAAACGGATAATGTCTACTGGAACAGTTTACATACCCATGAAGTGACATTTGTTCGTAACAATTCGTCCACCAGGACGATTTGAGGGAAACACATCAGTTCATTAAATACTCTATTCGAAATTTAGAGGTTCTATTTGATTATGATTCCTAAACAAATGATATTATAAACATTGTAAAATCGACTCTGCTTTATGCAGATATTTCTTTTGGATATGGAAAGTTTTCACCTCATTATTTAATTGTATTTATAAACACGCGTTGTCCATTTGAATGATTTGATTTGCAGTTTATTTCCTGCCCCTGTTCTGAAACGCCTATGTAAATATAAATGATGACATACATTTAAGTCAGGTGAGATCAATATACAACAAATTATATCAGTCAGCTGACATTTATCTGGAAGTAGCAAGCTGAGACTAAAAAATTATCCCACTCATTCAACGTATGAATAAGTGCATTAGCTGCATGTATACCCCGGGGGACCGCCTCCGTGGTCTAATGGTAGAGCGTCCGCCCGGAGAGCGGAAGGTCCGGGGTTCGATCCCCAGCCGCGTCACAGCAAAAGACGTTAAAATATGGTACTTGTTGTTACCCTGTCTGGCGCTCGGCATTAAGGGGCTAAGACAAGGACTTGTCGGCTCGGAGTCACTATACTGTGCCTGAGTGAGGTATTCACGTTAAACTGTGGCATGGTACCTCAGTGTGCTAGCACTATAAATCGGCATCAGTCCGGACTAGTACAAGCAGCTACACACACACACACACACACACATACACGTGCATGCACGTCGCTATATAAGTGCAATAATCTTGGACGCGACGTTAAACCCCATTTCACCTCACCGTTTACCCCGGGAAAAGTCTTGTGACGAAACACTACCACGCGAAATGCATGCAATATTGATTGTGCTCAAGTCTGATTTATATATAGTTTCAAAAAGACCTGGCTTCGTCATTGTTAGTCTACAATAGCGAGTGTTGATTCTTGAGACAGAAGAAAGACTACTGTATGTCAATAATGAGTATGCAGGACATTCGACCTGATTCAGACTATTGTTTACTCTTTAAAAAATAAATATGTGTATATCACTCTTGGCTTGCTTGGACCTAGGCTGAGATCAGTCTCTAGTGACTTGGACCTAGGCTGAGATCAGTCTCAAGTCACTTGGGCCTAGGACAAGATCACTCTCGACTGACTTTGACCAAGACTGAGATCAGACCCGACCGGTTGGAATCACTCTAGAGTGTATTGAGTCAAGGCTGAGAGCACTCCCCCAATGGTCATGGCACACCACCCTCGTAGGCAAAATTGACTCCACTCACTATACTCTAAAAAAGAAAGGGATACTCGGAAATAACGTAAACTTTCCAAAATAGTAAGAGATATTAGTTTCTCGTGATAGTTGCATGGCAATAATGAAGGAATTGGGAACACTTAACAACCGGTAAGGAGGAATGACAGTAGATGTTATGACCGCCAGCGATCCTGAAGGACGACAGGTGTACGATTGGAAATGTCAAAGTTGACGTTTTTGAATCAGTCGTGCGTAATACCACCAACATTCATCCACTCGAAGAGGCATGCTGCGAATGAGTCTTCCAAAGGTGATTTGAGGGAGTCTGTCTTTCTCCTTTTTGTCATGCGAATTCAAGTTGACGTTGACTTGACGTTCATTTCGACGTCGCCAGACATGACCATGCCCATCAAGGAAGTGCAAAGTGAATCGGGACTCATTTGAAAACATAAAACATGAGACCAGCGACGATTACCCCAGTTTCGACGTTGTACACCATTGATGTCTTTTGGTAATATAATCGTCGTGTAAGGGGCGGCAAAACACTTTGCCGTCTAGCATGGAGATGAGCTGAATGTAGACGATTTCTAATCGTCGGACCCGTTACTCGTACTCCAAAAGCCTGCAGCAAATTTGATTCGCCTTTGAGCTCGATTTCTTAAAGCCTGGTTTCGGATCAATCCATCCTGCAATCTTGTCGTTGACCTGGTACATCCTGAATGGGGGTTGGGTTTGTTGGTACCTATTCCATGGTCTGCTAATCACAGACTGTAAAACATTGAACGTATTGGCAACTGCACGCTGCGTGAATGAAAACAGGTAACTGTAAACCGTATGATAAACAAGATCAGTAAGATTGACACAAATAATGTTCCACAGAAATTAATCGTCCTTTCTTGAAAGTGTGGGGGCGGTCGGGTAGCCGAGTGGTTAAAGCGTTCGCTCGTCACACGCCGAAGACCCGGGTTCGATTCCCGACATGGGTACAATGTGTGAAGCCCATTTCTGGTGTCCCCCGCCGTGATATTGCTGGAATATTGCTAAAAGCGGCGTAAAACCATACTCAATCACTCACTCACTCTTGAAAGTGTGGTGTGGTGCTACTACGTGAGTGTGTTCAGTTTCAGGTTTTACAGACATAAACCTTCTTACAAACATGTAGGATGTTTCTCGTCAACACATCTTTGCTCTAATATTTGTTGTTAACACTTATGTATACTGATCGTCTACTTTTTTAAAGAGAATATTTCAAATGTCCACGTTCGGTTGTATGTTCTAAAATGCCTGAATGTATAAATTTATTGGTAACCTATGTAGTTGGTGTTGTGAGTTGCGCGTACTGCTTGATGACACATGAATAAAAAATACCTCGATTAATTTGGACTGATGTGACCTTTTTCATAATGATTCATAAACACATGCTTATGATACTGTCAGAATTGAACAAAGGACTGTGTATGCAGCAGAGATTTCTTATGAAAAATGTTTTGTTTATATCTACGAAATTGTATAACAACATGATGAATCAGTTATAATTTTTGGTGTGTTTTTACTATTTATAGATTACTTTTTTTAATATTTTATTTCTACGTGGAAATGTTTTCATGATCTTTGGTAACCTTCCCAGCAAGTATGTAATTGTTGGGTTGATAATAGTCGGTATTACTTAAAGTTCTCTTCAAACAAACACAGGCAAACTTTAATAAATGAAATAACTCCGTGTGCATAATTGGGTTCATAAATGTGTACTTCGTGTGGTGAAACAGTTCCAGATATCAATACTCTTTGTTTAGCCGTCCAACATGTACATACATATTACACTTCGGATATTGACAAGGTCCCAGCTTGCAGAGTGGTGAGTTGGGTTTAACGCCGCTTTTAACATAATTCCAGTTATATCGTGGCGTGTCATCTTAATGTGGGAGGCAAGCCCAGAGTGATGCAGGTCTCAGACGTTTACCACTTCGGTGAAACCCACGAGCACGGGTATGGTGCTGACAAACCTAGAAACATAATTTGGGCGAATCAGGATTCGAACCCACAATCATAGGGTTCTGGCGTGTCCAAGGGACGCAACTCTGCACAGCGAATCGCGGCGCCCAACCGAGCCCCCTCTCGCCTGCAGACAAGAATTCTACGAGCTTACGGTTTTGGCATAACTTTCTATATTCATCTGAGGCAAAGATTTACCTTATAAGCGAACACCTGGAGACATCAGTGATTTTCAATGATCCGTTCATATAATTACGATGGCTATTCGTGTACCCCCAAAGCAATCTGCTTCGTGAACAATCAGGTAAGAAGACGGTCGAGCCTTGAGTGAGTGATTTGGGCCTAGTGGTGGCTAGTGATTTGAGACTAGGGTAAAAGCACTCTCGAGTGAAGGGATTGATTTGAGCCTGATACACAGGCGCACACGAGTTGATTCAGTCTGTCTCTTGCTTGTTTTGTTTTTGTTTGTTTGTTGTTTAACGCCGCACTCAGCAATATTCCAGCTATATGACGGCGGTCTGTAGATAATCGAGTCTGGACCAGACAATTCAGTGATTAATATGATGAGCATCGATCAATGCAATTGGGATCGATGACATGCATCAACCAAGTCAGCGAGCCTGACCACCCGATCCCGTTAGTCGCCTTTTACGACAAGCATAGCCAACTTTTTACGGCAAGCATGAGTTGCTGAAGACCTATTCTACCCCGGAAGCTTCACGAGTCCTCTTGCTCGTATGTGAATGATGCGGCAAAATATTGTGCATTATTTTTTGCAAACATTTTCACAAATTAAGTTCCAAAAACGGTAGCATAAACCGTTGGTGCCCTTGTACTCAGACAAACAACAATGATTTATTTACACCCTGCACATTAACGAAGAGTTAATCCTTCCAAGCTGGTCAACTGTCAAGTCAACATGTGGCAATACCACACCGGTTGGCAATGAGCATACTTGAACGAATCTTTCGGGACGTCTAGATCGATCTCGGAAACAAATTTCTCTTATTTCAACAACCTCAGAAATTTTGAAGTGTCCAGTTGTACTTTCATCAGTTGTGTTATCTCAGTTGTGATAACAGCTGAAAAAAAAATATGTGTGCACATGATCGATAATAAGGATGTTGCATTTAAGAATCATGTGGAGAAGTATTTCTGTATGATTTGCATGCCACAATGATATTTGTCAACATATGAAACGTAGTCAAATTTTAGTCGCGCATATAATTAAAGTTATGCTTTTTGAAACAATACAAAAGACATTATTTACGTATTAAGACTATTTTGTAGATATAATAAAGGAGACTGATATATGTTACAGTCAATGTGAAAAACGATTGAAATTTTCTCAGGCAATTTTCAAAACACCTGCATATTTCAGGATTTTTAACTCTGTCAATTTATTCTATTATGAGGACGAATCTTGAACATTTTGATCTTTAATTCAATCACCCAGTGACTGAAAATGATAGGATTTACAGAGAACAAAAGTCGATATATATTTTGTATTGTTTGGCTTCTACTTCTAGCAAAATTCATCTACTGTGATGTTTTGTAAACCTTTTTGAACTTCTCAATAATTTTGAGTCAATCTGTCCAATAAATAGACCGATTTGTCAGTCAATTTGTAATATGACTAAAATATTTATGCATTTTATAATGTGCCTACGTGAATCACATTTTACACTTTAACTGTGACGTGGTGAAGGATTAAACAGTGGGGATGAAGAGGTCTTTCACAAGATGCTTTTCAAGATAATATTGTTTGATTTAAAGAAAAATCAATTCGGGTTGTTTTCAGTAATATAACAAGCGAACGAACATAAGAACTGCTTAATTTGGCATTTATACCATAAAAATGTCATCAACTGAAAAATCATGATTACAGTAGGCATCAGTTGTGAAAATTTGAAATAATGTACATTCTTGTATAACATGTTTAGCATCTTCAAATGGATTTCCACATGGACAAGACGGATCGGGGGAGATGCCTGTGATATTACCGTAGCTTACGCTACCATTGCATGTTGTCTGTTAAGATAATTACAATATATTAAAAAATGTTTTGGCCCACTAATGATACCAGGTTATAAGCGACATGAATACACCTGAACAAATTGTAAGAAATTGGATAAAGGCAATCAATATAACAAACGTTCTTTTATTTTTAACTTATTTTGTTCAGGTGTTAAGCTCAAACGGAAGTGTTCAGTTTGTGAATGTTTAAAGGAAATAGAAACGTAGATTCTTACGGGTAAAAAAATCATTTAGCTGCACATCTTTTAGATGTTCCAACAGCAGAAAGACTACTTATAAAACACTGAAGTGGGTGACAACTTGCGGTACAATATGAAATAAACATATATCCGAGGTAGACGTTGGTGCTCTACCGGATACTTCTGCTTTTGACAACACAAGTCCGTCTGTTGGTCCACAAAGTTTATTCTATGATAGTATGCTGCTACATCGTATCCATGCAGTTAGCCTCTCGGAGGTGGAAGAGGGCCAACCTGTCTAGCCGCTGTCCCAGGGTCAAAGTCTCGACTATCTTTAACCCTCCCTGTCAGACTGCCATGTATCGTTTAACGTTACATATATGGTCAGCCTGCAGTAATTCGCACCTCATCCACAATATTAAGCTTCAGTGGCCAACCGGCCATTCTCAAGCGTTAATCACAAGCCGCTGACCCGCACATGACCCTGTGCTGCTGGCCATGGTAATGATAGCCCAGCTGCTGTTATAATTTGTATTGGGAGCACTCTCAATACTTAAATAGATATATTTCACTTACTTAACTGAGGGAAAACATATATAATAATTTCAAACCTGTATAAAACTGACCACTTATAATTTTCTCATTCCGTTACACTTAAGCATCGCTTAGAATTCACTGAGTTAAATCATTTTATGAGCATACATTCCTAACACTTGGCATATAAAGACATAGTTTCTCATGCTAATATCATTTTCCTCAGGAAATGTCGCCTATGGGCATAAGATAAAAAAAATCCACACCTTATTCCAATCATGAGGGCACTCATGGAAATGTGCTATTTCATGCAGTGTAGAGTTTCTGGGATGTAATAGACAAAGTTGAAAGTAATATTTACAGGCAGCAAAATCACAGGTGGCATTCCTAAATGAATTGACTTTCTCTTCAATATTAAGAATAGGAAGTTCAATCTAAATGGAATACTAAAATCTAAACTCATTGCAATGCTACATTAACAGCAAAATATCAGTTTCTGAGATTCTGAAGATGTGAAAACGAGGACTTAAATTATTATTTTCCATAATTTAAAAGCAAAACGTCACGTGTTCTTTAGACTAGTAGCTCTCCCCTATTACAGCCCCGCAGCAACGGTTACTATTCAGCATTACGAGGCACTACCTCTTCGATAATGCCAGTGAATGAGTGAATGTTGTCGAGCGCCGCAGTCACCAATATCCCAGTTATATCATGCGGCATGACCTGACATACCTGTAGCCGAAATTATGAATAGATTTAACGCTTTTAGTGCGAGTGAACATATGCTTACTTTAATTAAATAAAATTATTAATAGAATTATTACTAACATGTATCAAAAGGTATGGCATATTATGATCACAAGAGATTCTTTGTCTGATTTTTAAGAAAGTTACGCCGAAACCGTTCAAGCTCCAAAAAATCATCGATATTTGTGCTGAATATGATATCACAGGGTTTGGTATATTTAAAACACCCTAAAGTCTTGGAGCCGTTTGTTTGGAAATACATGCTAGTTGGAACGTATGTTATGGGAACATAGCGTAGAAAGCTACGCGAAGTTCCATATATAAAAATATCGTCGATCCAGAAGAAGGGTGCCATTAAAGAAGCCTTGTATAAGATCGGTACCATATCACCTTTAAATACAACTGCATAACCATTGCAGTATTTTACGGGGTAGCATGAGTAGTGTCTGTAAGTATATTCATCCAACATCCATTGTCCTTGTCTCTCAACACTTGTGCAACTTTTACCGATACATACAACAGCATGTCGTTCTTCAAATTTTGGATATAATGTGTAGAAGAAGTTGTGCATGTCTACATACACGTCATCGTCCATTTTGATGACGTAGGTCACATTTTTACAATGTCGACTGATCCATTTGAAGCCGAACACAGCTTTGTAGGTAAGGTTTCTGTAAGTGTCGAGGAACCTGCCCTGGAGAATATCCCCATGTTGCTTTGTCTCTTCTCTGATGTCGCCTTGAGTGCGTCTCACAAATGTCACCGGCCATCCAATCAGAAACAGGATCCGTATGGTGTACTTCCTGTTGATGACGTCATTTGTCAACATATCTCTGATCACATCTCGCCTCTTCCGGTTTGAAGGCGCCGTGTGGACGACAAACAGTGCGTGAACCCTTGCACTTGATGTACAGAGATCACGATTTTGGCTAACAATTTTGAAATTTGGGTCGGCTGATTGTCTTGAGGTTTTGTATTTGTTTGTAGAATACGAGCGACGAGGACGGGTCAGTTCTTCAAACCATGATCGTGTATGTATTCCATCCACCAAGTCGACAGTGGAACTAAAATATTTTACAGCAAACTGAATTAAGATGAGTGTTATAACAGCTTGTATCAGCGTAAGAATTAGCAAGTATCCTCTGTACTTGGAGACCATGATGTTAGTCTTAAAGAGGCTATCCGGCACCATTAAACACTTGCAATGTTTATAATTGACGGCTTCAACTATTCATTCATGAGCCCCAAGCTTCTTTTGTAGTCATGATTTTAATAATTTTGCATTGACTTGGAACAGACTTTCCTTCTATCGAAGTTCTTTGATGATATATGTTTCCGACATGCACCATTCGCTTTACTTGTGTCGCTGCAACATTTCCATTTCAGTTCACCTGAAAAGAGAACAGTTAAGTGAATTTGTGTATGTGTCCACACTTTCATAATTGACCGTTCGTTCTTTAACGCCACGGACCGCCGTCGCGGTCAAATGGATAGAGCGTCTGCCCGGAGAGCGGAAGGTCGTGTATTCGATCACCGGCCGCGTCATACCAAAAGTTGTTAAAGGATGGTACTTGTTGTTACCCTGCCTGCCGTTCGGCATGAAGGGGCTAAAACAAGGACAGGTCGGCTCGGAGTCAGTATATTGTGCCTGAGTGGGGAATTCATGTTAAACTGCGAAATTGTATCTCAGTGGGCAAGCACTATAAATCGGCATTAGTCCGGACTTATACAAGCAGCCAAACACACCTGCATGCACGTAGCTAAATTATCTTGAACTCGGCGTTAAACCCTATTTCACCTCGACCGCCTCCGTGGTCTAGTGGTAGAGCGTCCGCCCGGAGAGCGAAAGGTCCGGGGTTCGATCCCCGGCCGCGTCATACCAAAAGACGTTAAAAGATGGTACTTGTTGTTACCCTGCCTGTCTTTCGGCATGAAGGGGCTAAAACAAGGACAGGTCGGCTCGGAGTCAGTATATTGTGTCTGGTTGGGGAATTCATGTTAAACTGCGATATGGTATCTCAGTGGGCAAGCGCTATAAATCGGCATTTGTCCGGACTTGTTCAAGCAGCTACACACACGTGCATGCACGTAGCTACATAATCTTGAACTCAGCGTTAAACCCCATTTCACCTCACATCTGTGACGCAACACTAAACAATAGGCGAGCTCTTGGAGTAGCTTGTGGGGAAGCTCTACTGATGTACTAGAAAGCCTCAGTACCGTAGTAGTTTAAAGATCTAGGTATTCTCGTCTTGACATTCGAATGTGTATGCAAATGAATCTAGACGTTGTCTTGATCATGACGCCGCAAGGTTTTGCTATTTTACCCATGGATATATCTGAGGCTTCTGACAGTTATAATCATGGGTCACGTTCATAACGAAGCATCATATGTGCATTGTACAGTCGCTGATATATCGATCAGGAAGTTTCAAATTATAAACAACTCTACAATAAAGCCACGATAACCACACAACCATCGACATGCTCTTCAACCAGCCGCAGCTGTGACGGAGGTTCTGAGCGTCTGGAACACGAGCAAGGCACAACCGCCTGAAAACATACACCTGTGGCAACACAGGCGTCATAGAATGCGTGTTTGTGTTGGTTCTTGTGTATGGATGTTTGGCGCCAATTGAAAGTATGTGCCGAAAGTAGTTGACTCGGTTCGACCAAAACCTTGATTTTTCTCTCATTTGTTTATACATCCACGCGGTTCGTTTACTTTAGATCTAGATATGGCGGCATTGGACTTCTTATTAACGTCAATTGATGTTTTAGTGCATACAGAAATAAATTGTTACTTATATTATCGATCATGGAATTTCAACAGTTGAAAACCCCTGGTTCACTAGGTTTTAAATGAACTATCAAATTTGAATAATTTTTATACAGCAAATCAGAACCAGATTCCTATCTACAGTACAATATAAGAAGTAATTCGTAAATTAAGATCGTTGTGTGTTAACGAGGACAGCGATCTGACTCGGATGAGACACTGAGTTGGGTTACACACTCACCCTTTCGACAACGTTTCAGTCCGCTTGAGAGGAAAACACCAAGGGCATTAAATTTGTCATGTTTTGAGTGAGTATGGTTTAACGTAACCTTTAGCAATGATCCTGCATTTACACGACCGAGGACTCCTGAAATGGGTTTCAAGGAATCAAGGCATCAGGGCAGGGTCTATCACCACTGGCTTCCCAACGTTCCAGCATGTTTGGAATCCAACGAGATTGGGTATGGTGCTAACAATCCAAAGAACATGATCGGAAACAAATCTGAGATTCGAACCCATATGCAACATGAGAACATATTTGGTTTTATTTGTTTGTTGTTTAACGATGCACTCAGCCACATTTAAGCACTTTGACGGCGACCTGTAAATAATAGTCTGTATCAGACGACGATTGATATTAGGAGCAACGACTTATGTCGTCGGGCTCCTAACGGAATCAAACATACTAACAAGTCACCAAGCCTGATCACCAGCTCAGTTAAAGCTTTAGTAAACTCAACATAGGAACTTTGCATATTTTAATACTTTAGGGCATACTTAATAAAAACTGATTGATCAAAATCAAATTTGAAAAACGGAAATACAGTAAAACAAACGATAAAACATTACAGGTGATATCATCCCCAAAACAACAACAACAACAACAACAACAACAACAACAACGCTACTGGGTCTGAGGCGGCTAGCCTTTTGCGAGGTTAATTGTGACTTTGAATGGGTAATTGAATAGTTAATATGCATTTGTTCAAGGTGTGTAGCTATCTTTTTATTTAAAGTGTAGCGTGTTGTATACATGTTGAGTCAATTTATGAAAACTACAAATTAATATTTTACAGACGCTTTGAATTTTTACTATATGTGAGAGGGCGACATATTTTCTTGCAAAGATCATTCCTGAAAGTATTGTACGAGGCTTCAGCAGCCGTTGAAGATGGTGATGGTGTTATATATATTAAGGGCGTCGATCGTTAAAAAAAAAATAATGAGTGAGTGAGTGAGTTAGGTTTAACGCCGCTTTTAACAGTATTCCAGTTATATCGCGGCGTGTCAGCTTAATGTGGGAGGAAAGCCCGAAGTGATGCAGGTCTCAGACGTTTACCACTTCGGTGAAACCCACGAGCACGGGTATGGTGCTGACAAACCTAGAAACATAATCGGGGCGAACCGGGATTCGAACCCACAATCATAGGTTTCTGGAGTGCCCAAGAGACGCAACTCTACACAACGAATCGCGGCGCCTTAGACGAGTGGCCCACTCGTGCCCCCTGAAAAAATAACGGGTAGACTTTCCTGAACTGTTGAACAATCGTTTCCTTTACGGTAGAAAACAATACATGTGACATGTAAATGATGTGATGATGTGTGACACGTTCAGACAGTGTGATATATTATGTGTTGTTGTCGTGTAAATAATGTGAAGTGCAGCACGTTTTCACAGTGTGATATATGATGTATTGTTGTCATATAAATAATGTGAAGAGCAACACGTTTTCACAGTGTGATATATGATGTATTGTTGTCGTGTAAATAATGTGAAGTGCAGCACGTTTTCACAGTGTGATATATGATGTATTGTTGTCGTGTAAATAATGTGAAGTGCAGCACGTTTTCACAGTGTGATATATGATGTATTGTTGTCGTGTAAATAATGTGAAGTGCAGCACGTTTTCACAGTGTGATATATGATGTATTGTTGTGTAAATAATGTGAAGTGCAACACGTTTTCACTGTGTGATATATGATGTATTGTTGTCGTGTAAATAATGTGAAGTGCAACACGTTTTCACAGTATGATATATGATGTATTGTTGTGTAAATAATGTGAAGTGCAACACGTTTTCACTGTGTGATATATGATGTATTGTTGTCGTGTAAATAATGTGAAGTGCAGCACGTTTTCACAGTGTGATATATGATGTATTGTTGTCGTGTAAATAATGTGAAGTGCAGCACGTTTTCACAGTGTGATATATGATGTATTGTTGTCGTGTAAATAATGTGAAGTGCAGCACGTTTTCACAGTGTGATATATGATGTATTGTTGTCGTGTAAATAATGTGAAGTGCAACACGTTTTCACAGTGTGATATATGATGTATTGTTGTCGTCTAAATGATGTGAAATGCAGCATAATTGCAACAGTGTGATATATTATGTATTGTTATAATGTAAATGATGTGAAGTGTGACATACAATGTATTGGTGTCATGTAATTAATGGGAAGTGTGAGATATAATGTATTGTTGTCATGTAAATACTGGAAAGTGCAACACGTTTTCACAGTGTGAAGTATTATGTAGTGTAGTGTTATGTAGCGGCACTTAAATATTTGTTTCACTTTAGATCTCTTACTCCCCTTTACTCCTAAGTTGACCTATTTGTGTGCTGACACCACACAGAGAGCAAAAGCTGTTTAATATAATGAAACGGTGTATGCAAATAAAGCAAGTGTCCCTTGCTGAGTATTCTTTATTTATGTTTCCAAGGGTACATGATTTATGTGGAAATTAGCTTATAGTTCATTCCTGGATCATACCCATCTTCCCGAGGCAAGAGAGTTAACTGACTTCAAAAGTCCAGTTTCCACCCATGCCGAAATAGGCTGGAATGACTGGGCTCGATCGTAGCGCCACCAGTGGCTATTACCAGTTATGTACCCTCTAAGCCTCTCCTATGGATCAATCAGATTCAACCTTTCGTCTCAGTTGCGTTTGCTTCACACAAAATGGTGACGCCCAGTCAGGACGATCTGATCGATAATCAAGATCTATAGTGTGATAAAACGAATCTTACATCGCGAAATGCATCAAATCACGTGAGAACCTTGATAAAAAAACATGAAAAGATTTGGAAATTATCTGCTGATAACGAGTTGACGGTGCACATGCTTTGCAAATCCTGCAATCGACCGAAGTCTGCACGAACCGGATTTTCGGTGTGCGATTTTGATTGGACTATGTATAGACTCGTTAGTCCAGCCAAAATGTAACTCCATAATACCAGCCTAGTTCTGCAAGGGTGGAAACTGGACCTTTATAGTCAGTCAACTCTCTTGCTTCGGGAAGATGGATCATACCTCACAAGCTGTGCATTAAAATGAAATATATATAGTTTGCGTTACCAGGCATTAAGCAACAGGTTGGAGACATGTTCAAATGTTCATTTACAGAGCTTAATTGCAAAATAATATTCTTGATATTTAAATCTTGTGTTTGCAAGGCAAAATCTGGACTATCAGGCAACTACTTAACTGTGCCTTTTGATTTACCGGAATTTATAATTTTCGTGTTTTTTTCCCTTCTGTGGAGGAAATTTTACAGTTTTGTGTCCAGGGCCAAACGTTCAGAACCGTGTGAGATAATTTGTTCCATATTTTCACATTGTGAGAACTATAAACGTGAGTAGGTTTTGTTTTAAATTTTCTGTTAAGCAAAGACTATTGTCATGAGGCACTAAAGACCAGTGCTTAAATGTGTCCCTTCGTTTCTAAGCTCTCTTTTTTTCCCAGGAGAAGTAATTTAAATCTTAATTACAAAGCCGGCGCTTACTAGAGATCCGGCGTTTATTGTGCTGTACGCTGCTTCGGAGCCGGCGTTTATTGGAAATATAATTTGGGGCAAACCGGGATTCGAACCCTTGAACCTACAATCATAGGTTTCTGGCTTGTCCGAGTGATGCAACTCCGCGGCGCCTTAGACGACTGCGCCACCTGGGCCTCCACGAGTGTTATGAACCTGCTGAAGCATACAGTGTCGTCCTCAATGAAGGGACTGTTTTAGTTTGGTTGCATTTTCCAAACATTCTTCTTATTAACCTCAGACCAACTCCGTGGTGTAGTGGTAGAGCGTCCGCCCGGAGAGCAGAAGGTGCGGGATGAAGGGGCTAAAACAAGGACTGGTCGGCTCGGAGTCAGTCTATGTCTGAGAGGATAATTATTCATGTTAAAGTGCAGCAGGGTATCTCAGTGGGCGAGCACAAAAATCAGCATCAGTCCGGACTAGTACAAGCAGTCTCTCGCTCTCTGTCTCTCTCTTATCTTTTCTCTCTCTATATCTCTATCTGTCTCCCCCCCTCTCTCTCTCTCACGTGCATGCACGCCGCAATAGAAGTGCAATAATCTTAGACGCGACGTTAAACCCTCACCTTTTTTAACATTATAATTATACTGATGCCTATGTCCGGATGGATTACTACTACTACTACTACTACTACTACTACTACTCATAACACTACATTATTACCCCGGTCAATGAATCAGAGTGCACTCGATATTTATTCTCATCTCCCTGGGGAATATACAACCCAAGCTCACCATGAGACGATAGATAGTTAAAGTCTCATCCTACCGGGTACCCATTTACTAATGGGTGAATCGACGCCACATGCAACATGTGTTTCAGCGTGGGACTCTCGGGATTCAAGCGGGTGCAAGGGTGACCCAGTCGTCTATGGCCCCGCGATTCGCTGTGCAGAGTTGCGTCCCTTGGGCACGCCAGAAACCTATGATTGTGGGTTCGAATCCCGGTTCGCCCTGATTATGTTTCTAGGTTGGCAGCACCATACCCGTGCTCGTGGGTTTCACCGACGCGGTAAACTTCTGAGACCTGCATCACTTCGGGCTTCCCTCCCACATTAAGCTGACTCTCTCACTTGGGAGTCAAGCTGACGAACACGGTCACCCATCCAACATTGCTTAACATGTGACAAGCGCTTTACACCGGTTCATGTGTTACTATTTAATTGCGTACATGTTAATGTGCTCCTTCTGTCGATCAATCCGTCATCATAAAACACAATATGCCAATAATGTATATGCGTGTGTATTGAATCTAAAATATAATATATACATCATAACGTAAGCGTCCTTGGCCGTGTTAGAATGGATCTTCAGTTACCCATACTTGTCATGAGAGGCGACTAAAGGTAGGCCTACCAAGGAAAGCCAGCAGTTCAATGGAACCAACCACAGTAAGTCATGCGCACGCAATCGGTTAGTTGCGGTCTACATTGTAAATGTGGCGGGTTTTATCATTACCAAGCAAACTATATGGGTACTGTGTCTTGTGTGTAATTTGTGTGGCTATTTCTTTGCAGTGTGCGTACCTATTCCGTACTTTGCTCTCTGCTGGTTTTCTTTGGTAGACCAAAAGCCTTCTTGGTTGAAACATGTCATCGTATCCCAACTGCGTAGATCGATGCTCATGCCCTCAAACACGGGATTATCTGGTCCAGATTCGATTATTTACTGACCGCGGGCATAGAGATGGAATATTGCTGAGTGAGGCGCTAAACAACAAACATCAACGTTAGCGGCTCTGCGTGTAGAAGATAAGTATTGATTCTCTGTCCAACAGTCACACAGTAAACCACTCCAATCATTATGGCCGGCTGTATTTGGCAAATTTGGAATGCATACTTCTTGTCACACCGCCAACAACGTGCGTCATAATTAATAAAGACTTCGTCAGAAGAAACTCGATCATTTGGGCATGCTTTAAATAGATCATAAAGACCATAACCATTTAGGGGCCAGCTATTTGATATACGCGGGGTACAATGACCCAAGCATTATGGGAAAGCATTATGTTACAGTTCTTAGCCAGGAGCTGATGGTGATTCCACTTTTCTTTAATTATCATCGAACAAATTACTTTTGATAATTACAGAAAACTTAGGCTATAACGAACTCAAAGGGACCACTTATTTTAATTCGTTATAACCGTAGTTCGTTATAAGCATACATGTATATACAGCATACATACAACAAATGGACGGGAACCAAAAACAGTCCGTTATATCCGTCAGTTCGTTATAAGGATGTTCGTTATAAACGTAATTTACTGCAGGTAGTTATTTACCCTTCAACCCCCGACTTGGGTAACCCTGAAGCTGCGGTTGCAGGATCCCTTGCGTTTATTATCAGCTGTTCTGTACCTCCTCAGTGTTTAACAACTTGTAATAAACGATGAAGAGATGCGTTTGCCATAATTCATACCTAAGTTACCACATAATTTGTCACAAAAAGGGAATAAATAAATCTCTTTACCTCAGTTCTGGGAACATCACGCCTAGGATCAATGTTGTTTTCTAGGTACACATTAATGCATGCAACATGCCGCTGGGTTGGTATCGAGTTATCAGTAAACCAAGGCAATAGCAACTGCTTGAAGCGGGGAACATGTGTTCAGTATCGACCTTGGAGGAAGTTGCTCAATACACGTCTGCACGAACCGGATTTTCGGTGCGCGATTTTGATTGGACTATGCATAGACTCGTTAGTACAGCCAAAATGTAACTCCATAATAACAGCCTAGTTCTGCAAGGGTGGAAACTGGACCTTTATAGTCAGTCAACTCTCTTGCTTCGGGAAGATGGATCATACCTCACAAGCTGTGCATTAAAATGAAATATATATAGTTTGCGTTACCAGGCATTAAGCAACAGGTTGGACACATGTTCAAATGAGTATGGTTCATTTACAGAGCTTAACTGCAAAATAATATTCTTGATATTTAAATCTTGTGTTTGCAAGGCAAAATCTGGACTATCAGACAACTACTTAACTGTGCCTTTTGATTTCCCGGAATTTATAATTTTCGTGGTTTTTTTCCCTTCTGTGGAGGAAATGTTACAGTTTTGTGTCCAGGGCCAAACGTTCAGAACCGTGTAAGATAATTTGTTCCATATTTTCACATTGTGAGAACTATAAACGTGAGTAGGTTTTGTTTTAAATTTTCTGTTAACCAAAGACAATTGTCATGTGGCACTAAAGACCAGTGCTAAAATGTGTCCCTTCGTTTCTAAGCTCTCTTTTTCCCGGGAGACCCTTGGCCGTGTTAGAATGGATCTTCAGTTATCCATACTTGTCATGAGAGGCGACTAATGGCAGGCCTACCAAGGAAAGCCAGCAGTTCAATGGAACCAACCACAGTAAATCATGCGCACGCAATCGGTTAGTTGCGGTCTACATTGTAAATGTGGCGGGTTTTATCATTACCAAGCAAACTCTATGGGTACTGTGTCTTGTGTGTAATTTGTGTGGCTATTTCTTTGCAGAGTGCGTACCTATTCCGTACTTTGCTCTCTGTTGATTTTCTTTGGTAGACCAAAAGCCTTCTTGGTTGAAACATGTCATCGTATCCCAACTGCGTAGATCGATGCTCATGCCCTCAAACACGGGATTATCTGGTCCAGATTCGATTATTTACTGACCGCGGGCATAGAGATGGAATATTGCTGAGTGAGGCGCTAAACAACAAACATCAACGTTAGCGGCTCTGCGTGTACAAGATAAGTATTGATTCTCTGTCCAACAGTCACGAGTAAACCACTCGAATCATTATGTCCGGCTGTATTTGGCAAATTTGGAATGCATACTTCTTGTCACACCGCCAACAACGTGCGTCATAATTAATAAAGACTTCGTCAGAAGAAACTCGATCATTTGGGCATGCTTTAAATAGATCATAAAGAGCATAACCATTTAGGGGCCAGCTATTTGATATACGCGGGGCACAATGACCCAAGCAGTCAGGGAAAGCATTATGTTACAGTTCTTAGCCAGGAGCTGATGGTGATTCCACGTTTCTTTAATTATCATCGAACAAATTACTTTTGATAATTACAATAAAACTACGGCTATAACGAACTCAAAGGGACCACTTATTTTTATTCGTTATAACCGTAGTTCGTTATAAGCATACATGTATATACAGCATACATACAACAAATGGACGGGAACCAAAAACAGCCCGTTATATCCGTCAGTTCGTTATAAGGATGTTCGTTATAAACGTAGTTTACTGCAGGTAGTTATTTACCCTTCAACCCCCGACTTGGGTTACCCTGAAGCTGCGGTTGCAGGATCCCTTGCGTTTATTATCAGCTGTTCTGTACCTCCTCAGTGTTGAACAACTTGTAATAAACGATGAAGAGATGCGTTTGCCATAATTCATACCTAAGTTACCACATAATTTGTCACAAAAAGGGAATAAATAAATCTCCCTACCTCAGTTCTGGGAACATCACGCCTAGGATCAATGTTGTTTTCTAGGTACACATTAATGCATGCAACATGCCGCTGGGTTGGTATCGAGTTATCAGTAAACCAAGGCAATAGCAACTGCTTGAAGCGGGGAACATGTGTTCAGTATCGACCTTGGAGGAATTTGCTCAATACAACGTTGTAAAATTGAGCTTAAAAATGGAATGACACGTGGTAATGCACAGTGCAAAAATGCCACAAATCAGGGGAAGTTAAGCAGCGTTGGCTGCGGAGAGGTGCTGGATGGGTGATTGTGTATGGTAGCTTGACTCCTGAGTGTGTCCATGGATTCGTTCCTGGCCCATAGTGAAACTAAAGGATTTGTTCTAAATATGTCTCTGTCCACCCAGCAGAGAATGGGTACCCGGTGGGATGAGATGGAAATGTGACTCATTCGGTAGCTTGGGCTGTATACTTTAAAATCTGAATGCAAACTGATTCAAAGACTTAATAATATAGTAGCGCCATGAGCATTCATTTTGAGAAATGGAATTATTGCCTTTTGCTATTTAGAAATTTTGGAAATGTGACTTTTTTTATTTCCATTAACAAATGTTGAGTTCCAATCACTGAAAGTTTCCTTTCAATGAGCAAAACTCATGTATTACATGCATTTCCTCCTTATCAATCTAATGGTCGAATGGTGGCGTTATCATATTTTATATTTTTCTAATTCCGTCGAAACAAACCCCACTTTATCTGGTGATAACCACTGCTCCGAGTGATATTGTAATAGCAACACCATCCCACTTTCTCATTGACACTTTAGAACAAATGGTGGCTTTAGTGGTCAGTGGCTGGTTTGTGATAGACATAAGTTATTTGTATTTCATACTTGTTGACGATTGTAAGAATACAGAGTTAACCTTAAAGTCATGATCACATCGTTATTGATTCAGCCCAGAGAACAAGTTCTGGAATCACACACTAAGGCGTCTAAGGCGCCACATCTCGCTGTGCTCGAATCCCGATCCGCTTCGATTATATTTCTAGGTTTGTCAGCACCATACCCGTGTTCGTCTCACCAATGTGGTAAAGGTCTGAGACCTGCATCACTTCGGATTTCCTCCCCGCATTTAGCTGATCATGACGCGTCGTGATGTAATTGGAATAAAGTTCAAAGCATTGTTAATTCTCAAACTCACTTTTCTCCGCGACCAACGAAAACGAACCATCAACTCCCCTCTCACGACCAGCATAAGATGCTTGGGACCTATCTCCTTTAAATAGAATCGCCGAATCAATTCAATGTAAAGTGAAAACGTTAATGACAACAACATTGGTCATTTTCTAAAATACCATTTAATAATAGACATGTGATAATCATAGTTGCGCACCAACCTGCCGTACCAGATCCTGTGTGAGTTTGAGGCTTGTCCCAAAGTCCAGGTTCATATACCGCAGGTAGTGCAATGTCTTTGAAACAGAACGAGCGGCCAGACCAAACACATAATCACACGATGATTGGTTAAAACATTGCACAAACTTTGTCTTGTGAAGCTGAGAGAAGTTGAACTTGGCGAACTCTTCAAAATGATGGTCAATACCACTGCGGAGTATCCCAAACAGAAATGCATCATCCACCCAGAAGAAAGGCACCATCTGAGCAGCCTTGTGGAGTATAGGCATCATGGCCCCTGACAACACCACAGCAAAACCACTGCAGAACGACCATGGGTACGACCTGTAATGGCGAAATACATTCTGGTCTATTGTCCAATGTCCTCGCCGATCTACGGGCACGCTGTTCGCGGGCATCTTGTTACACAATACTAATCGCGTGTAGCTGGAGTAGTCGTGGTATATACGATGAAAGACGTTGTATAAATCTACATATACGTCATCGTCAAGTTTGATGACGTATTTCACATTGGCACAATGCAGACTCACCCATTTCATACCCATTGATCCTTTGTAAGTCAAGTTTCTATAGCTATCTAGGAAGTTCCCCTGTAATATGTCGCCATACTTGTCAAATTCTTGTCGAATCACCGTCATTTCCATCACATGAGCATATTTGGTTCTTCCCAGCAGGAACAGAACACGTATCGAGTAGTTTGTGTACAGAGAACTGTTTGCGAGGGCCAGTATTGTTCTCATGGTATCGCGTCGTTTCCAGTTAGTCAAGGCAGAGTGGACCATGAACAAAACAGAAAGCTGGCTGTCAGACGGACACAATGTCCTGTTTTCTAGGAGGATCTTAGTGTTCAGATCTGTGACGTAGCGAGTCTTAGTGTGTCCACGTCTTTGTGGCACGTTGCCGAACTTTCCTTCCAAATCTTGGTGCATGTTCAATGGTAGTTCTGAAAACCTTGACTTCAAGAAAGACCAGCCAACAAACGTGTGGTATGTGAAAAATACAATTGCCACAATTTCAATACACAGCAGCAGCAAAAAACATTTAAGTGTCCTTGTCCGAACAGGTGCATCCATCACGGCGGCTGTAAGCTTATGCTATAGTGTAGTGATAATAAATGTGCAGGTTCAATTTTGTACACTTTATCTAAATTTGAGAGGTTAGGATGTGTCATACTTTTAACCGATAATTCAGCATGTTGAGCAAATATTTCTGAAGGTCAATATGCAAATAAAATTAAGCCTCAAGGTTCTGGAATATTTGCAATATGCTCGTATAAATTAATTGAAGTGATAAAAGAGATTCATACGAGGGTCTGAAATAGTCATCAATCTGCCAACACGGGGACCAAGGTCATATCGACCAGCATTTGGCGGGATCCAGATCGGAACTGGATACACTAGTTTCGCTGCTTCAAGTAACTATCGTATTACAAAACGCATTCTAGCGGCGTTCATAACCTTTTTCATTATCATACGACGTTGTAGTTCAGGTGAAGCAAGAACACAAATGCCAAATAAAGAGATGCAAACCAGATGTTACACCTTTAAACCAATCCAATCAAAACCCTTCAATACTGAATTCTGTTTCTACCCGTCCCCAACTCTAAACACATAATGACGTCAATTTCCGTTGCTGATTATTCACACAATGACATTGTATTTTGAATACGATATTAACTCTTTTAAAGATAAAACTAATAATAAATAAATAAAAAATAGTAATAATAATAATGATAATAATAATCCATGGAAAAGATTTCATACAACATTCTTTGGAATAGATCCGTATACAGCCTCAAACCTATCGAGGCCAACAAACAAATCCAATGAAATCCTTTATATCATTGCAATTTCTGTCCCTTTTGACACAAATGTGATTGACCAGATTCCGGAAAAACATGACAAATATGCTGGCCTCGCTTTGCATCCCAAATATCAAGTTGTTCGACTCCCTACTTTTCTCGGTGCCTCAGGTTTGATACCTCCCAATCTGTTGACTAACATTGTGAGAGTACCAGGGTTTACTGCCAGCAATACATCCCTTCTGACGATCTGGTAATGCAGAAGGATGCCGTGTTGGGGCACATTCTCGGAAACGTTCTGGTAGGGTTCGACTAGCAGCGCTTCCTGGGAGAAGTCCCGTGAAGAAGGGGCAAAGGCTCTGAGACGATGATTAACCCAACCAGCATGAATGTGTCAGGATCACCTAAACCCTCTTTGCTCCATTTATCTTTGTTAATCTGTACATAATAATGCAAAATACTTTTAGCGCCACGCACAACCACTGCGTTGAAGAAAAGATTCAAGCTGGAATTATGTTATTCAGTGTAAGAGCGCACGGGTTGCCCAGTCGTCTAAGGCGCCGCGATTAGCGGTGCAGGGTTGCGTCCCTTGAGCATGCCAGAAACCTATGCTTGTGGGTTTGAATCCCCGTTCGCCCCGATTATGTTTCTAGGTTTGTCAGCACCATACCCGTGCTCGTGGGTTTCACCGAAGTGGTAAACGTCTGAGACCTGCATCACTTCGGGCTTTCCTCCGATATTAAGCTGACACGCCGCGAGATGACAGGAATACTGTTAAAAGCGGCGTTAAACCCAACTCACTAACTCACTATTCAGCGTAAAAGATGTCTTAACTTTGGTTTCTATATTAAGTAAAAAAAAGCGACAAAACTCTTTCCACATCCAATAGAAATCTCTACAAAGTCGAGTGTACGATTCCGACTATATCATGAGCATGTGTTTATGAATCACTATCAAATAGTATCAGGGTGTCACATAAGAGGAATGGCGTAAATGGGACTGGTCCCATACCTGTATATGCTGTAACATTGTGGCCTATGATCATTTGTCTCAGATTTGGCAGACGGAAATATTCTGATATTCAGTCGATGCCTGCCAATATTGTTTTTTATTTACTAAAAGGCTCCAAAATGGAACGTTTAGTATTTATGAGACAATTGGGTGGGAGTAATTGTATGACGTATGAAAATAAATCTACCCAGAAGGCAGATACAGAATTGAAACTTTGTGTAGCGTAAATGTTAGTTTTCTTCATTTGCATCATGTTAAACAATATTGCAGTGTTGGAGATAAAAAAGTGTTCAAATTTGATCCTTCTTTCTCAATATTAGCAGGACATATTTGAATATCAATGCTTACAAGTTTTGTAAAGTTCACGTGGCTGTTATACATTTTATACTGTTGATTAATTATCCAAATGAGCTTTAGTGACGAAGCACTATTCTTCATAATTTCCTAATGACATATTACAAAGTACAGTATTAACAGTGTGAGGTGAGGCGAAATGGGGTTTAACATCGCGTACAAAATAATTGCATTTATATAGCGAAATGGTTGCACGTGTGTGTGTGTGTGTGTGTGTGTGTGTGT
Organism: Haliotis rufescens; assembly: GCF_023055435.1. Classification (NCBI taxonomy): domain Eukaryota; kingdom Metazoa; phylum Mollusca; class Gastropoda; order Lepetellida; family Haliotidae; genus Haliotis; species Haliotis rufescens. Next base: position 593,039 of record NW_025964212.1, on the reverse strand, counting down.
GTGTGTGTGTGTGTGTGCGTGTGCGTGTGTGCGCGCGCGCGTGTGTGTGTGTGTGCGTTTCTGTTTCTACTTATCTGAACTATAGATATCATGCCAAAGTTTAACATGAATACCCCAATACCCCACTCATACATAGTATACTGACTCCGAGACGACATTCCCTTATTTTAACCCCTAACGCCTGTGGTAACATATACCATCTTTTCAATGTCGTTCGGTATAACGCGACCGGGGATCGAACCACGGACCTTCCGCTCTCCGGACGGTCGCTCTACCACTAGACAACGCTGGCGGGCGCTAAATGAAGGAGAAACAACAGATTGTGAGGATATGTGTTTAATGCTTTAGTATTTGAAGTTGTACCTGTTAATAAGACAAGGCTCAATTCCATCAGGAATTCTGACATCTGTTTACCAAACGACGCTGTATTTCTGAAATTTGACACTATGTTAAGTAATTATATAGGGTTGGATGTTAAAGCTGCTATGAATATATCAGTTATATCACCATGTGTCGGCTTCATGTTGGAAGAAAACCTTTAAACGTTACGTAGGATGGCGACTTTTAACCAAACCGTGTATTTAGCTGACAGACCATGTATGATAATTTAAAATTTATCAAAGAGGTCCTTACAGTTTTCAACTTTAGACCTTTAAATTGCAGTAATTCATTGTATAAAGATCTTCAGTGATATACACTTATCAATGGATTCGCTGCTGATTTCCTTACAATTCTTTCTATAGTTTCTTCCATATATACAAGTATATAGGCAATATCTAACAAATGATGAGAGTAAGTGATTAAACTATGGCATCGCATCCCCTTTAATTTCTGGGTTTTAAAGCCCCGTTTTCCTTCAACACAACACGAGCGATAACGGCTCTGAAACGCTTGGATATATTTTGACAGCGAGAGCTTCTTTTCGTTGGTTTGTATTTTCATATTTTACGGGAGCTTCCATCACTAACACGGCCGTAGCATTATCACAAACTTTAAATAACAATGATCGTACGTAATAAGTTTACACCACTCTTGCCGACAGAAAGTCTATGTTATGAACTGCTGGACGTTTCTGCGAGAAGGTCAATGAAGACGTACGAGTACAAACTTAACAAATGTATCTGTATACATAAAACTACAAACAGAATTCAATCATGATTAACAATTCAACAGGTTAAGGAATTCACTGACAACATACGGTATATAAAACAAGAAATAATATCACTGTTCTAGGTCAGCTGACTCATGTCACGTGATCTCAGGTGTAATGCTGTGAGATTGGGCTTCTTGGGATCAGCTGATCATTGAGTGAACTTTGTGAATTACCTTTGAAATCAGCAACGAGCAAGACCAGGACTTGGACTGATTCAGGAATTGTTTTATGTTATTTGATTATGTACGGATTGTACAAATGTGAATACTTTCACATAATGGTCACATGTAACATACAGAAACTCGTCCCCATCAAGACAGATACCACGAGGATATACCAGATCATCCTGTTGTGTGAGGACATCTCTGACAAACTGCCCAGACTCTGTCAGCTGAATCACCTTGTAGGAGACAAGCAGGATATCTCCTGTGCTGGTTGTTGTGATGCCCCAAAGCCTTGTCAAAGTTCTGTCTACTGTGGGAGTGTAGGTGAAAACAGCTTCTCCTTCACTGGTCACAGATACAAGGTAGCTGACTCCTCGTTCACTGACTATCAAGTTGTTATTACTGGTTACATGGATATAGTCTGGATTCCTTACGACACCCGTGTTGATAGACTTCAGTATCTTCCCTGTCATGTCCAGTATGTCAACAGAGTGAGACTGTCCAGATGTACCTGCCACCAGCTGTGAAGGACTCAGATAGGCCAGGGCGTAGTACTCCTTGCTTGTTTTGATAGTTGACAGCAATACAGGCTCTGGGGTAACATTCACTGTAACTATTTGCTTACTCCATGGAACACTGACAGCTACCTGACTCTCACTTAACTTTGCTATTTGGCACGGCAAATTAGAAAGCAGTAGCTGATTAACATGCGGGTTTGGTTTTGATGTGTAATATGTTTTGAGGCTGTTGTTATTGTAATCTGCAACTACTGTTACATTTATACCATCAACAGTTAACACTGTGACGTCACACAAGCACGGATCCTCCTTATCCCCGTCCGCCTCACAGTCAATAGTGTGATGTAGAACAGGGGTAGACTGGCGGTCACTCACACCACGGACAACAGCAACCTTCCCCAGCTGTAGCTCTTCCACTGCTTCAATCAGCTTGTCCATGTCGTGTGTGAATACAACTCTTCCTGGCGCTGGTCTGTTGTCCATGTCGTGTGTGAATACAACCCTTCCCATCGCTGGTCTGTTGTCCGTGTCTCTGTTGTCTGTAGACGTCTCACCAACCGACTCATAGACGGCATACATGTCCCTCTCACAGTTGGACGTCACAGCATTGGCTGTGAACTCATACTGCTGTTGGTACATCTGCATCTCAATCTCCTGGGATTTTATTTCTGCTTGAATTGTATGTAAGTGTTCGCCAGAAGATCGGTCGACTTTATCAAGGAGTTGTTTCTCCTTCCTTAAAACCATTTCTACCACTGCCTGTCGTGTTTTTCTGATATCATCTTTGATATTTTGCGCATTGGAATTTATTTCTTTGATTTGAGATTTCCTGAAGATAATATTATTTTCTGAAGTTGTCATTTTGATTTTCAGTTCTTGGTTTTGATTTGACAGGTGTTCTCTCACAATAGGGGTCATACTATCTAAAGTATCGACATCGTCACATTTCCTGTGTTTTATACTGCAGCATGTATGACAAATGGCCATCCTACAATCTTTACAGAACAACTCTATCTGTTTGTCTTTGTGGGTTTTACACATGAAGCGATGCTTAGCTTTTCTCTTGGTAGCATCAGACGCATCCACAACTTCATGGTCACGTGACGTTGGTATCATGTTGTGCATCTTCAGACATCCATCACAGAAGAAATCATCACAGACGGAACACCACGACGTTGCACGAGTTGTCTTCCCTTGTTGTTTGCAAACAATGCAGATATTCACATCGGCAGCTGTAATGACAAATATCAACCTTTGTTTCTGGATAAAGGTACACATACATCATTCAACTGAAATATTTTGACAAAGTTTTCACAATATTTATATTATAAGCATATGATAGGATCTGTTGACAGAGGCTCCATGGTTGAAATTTATGACAAATGTATCTGAAAACAAAATCAATCAAAATGTCCAAAATATATCTGGGATAATGGTTTGAGTTTACAGGAGAGCAATAAGATGATAAAAAAACCAATACTGCTGTTTTCAACAAAAAAATCACATCTGATTACACATTGATGGAGTTTATCAATTCATTATTTCTACATATATTACTACCAAATACAATTCAGTTTCACAATTAGATTAAACCTAATACATCCTTCTATAAATGTTTGGTTGTACTAAGTGAACTTAAACTATCAATAAGTTACCTTCTGCCCCGGGTCCAAAGTCGTCCATCAACCCCTGGATAACGTGGCTTGGTTTTAGCTGACCGACCCACTCCTCTACTGGACTGACAGGGTTGGTCACCTTCGTCAGTTGTCTACATGAGGGACATGGGATGCATTTGGCTTGTATTGCATCAGGCTGGGTGTTGGTGTATTTTAGCAGACAGGACTTACAGAATGTGTGATTACATTCAAGTGTGACAGGGTCTGTGAACACCTCTGTACAGATGACACAGGTGAGGTGGTTGTCTGTTAGTTTCTTAGCGGTCGCCATCTGAAGTAAAACATATGGCTGAAAAAATATTGATGCACATGTAGCTACAAAGAATATCGTCTGAAACAAACAACACTGACTAGCCTTAATAAAACTTGTCAATGAATGTATCAACTCTGACATCCAATGACGTAACATCCTTATACGACATGCGCAGTAAGAGTTAATATTATCTTCAACAGAAAACACCTCGCCACACGTCAAACTGGGGTACCTTCTTCATTGCAGCCGTGGGTAAAGGGGGATAACTCTTGTAACTTTAGTTCCATACATTCATCTGACACACAATGTACATGCACACATCATTGAGTGGAGAGACTGGAAATTAATTATGAATGAAAAAGACGTATTTGGTGAAGTGATGCCAGGATAGGTACATACATATTGCTTTTAAGCAATGAGCTGAACCATAAAGTGTGAACATAAAAAATAGATGTGAATGAGTTTAAACCCAACTGGATGAAGAAAGTCGTTTTCATAATGGTTTTATTTCAATTTGCATAAGGTTCTGGTGTAGAAACATTTAAACCCCTGTATCAAGTTCTATACTAATATGAGTAACATGTGTCACTAGTGAAGTGTACGGGATTTTAGAAGTTGAAACGGCTTGTACACCACGAGACCAAAGGACGTAGTTTCAATTTCAAAATAGCCGGCACCTTGTGAAGTTTTGCATATACGTCAATGTTGCTCACTGACTGACTGAGTGACTGACTGACTGCGTGACTGACTGACTCACTCACTCACTGACTCACTCACCCACCCTTCCACCCACACACTCACTGCCTCACTCACTCATTGGGATGTCACGGATCTCTGTTCAGGAAACAGTACTCAGGTTAATGTGATGAATAATAATAAAATAACACGTGTCTGTTTTGCAGGATTTGGTTCACCTTGTTATTGTCTACATTTTAACAAAACATTCAGCAGTCTCAGGGCTGTATGAAAACATTTTTGCTAGGTCCACCTTTCACTGAAATCCGTTAATCGTGTCACTTCCGTATAACTTTATATGTATATGAAATATTATCACAAACAGTTTCATGATGGTAATATTGCATATCCATCCCACCATCATCGATAACTGTTAAATGGCGGCAGTAGCTAAAAAAGCATTGAATGTTACGCGCAAAACGTGTGCGTACATGCATGCACATTAAAACATAATCGGAACATGAAACTGACGAAGTCGACCTTTCTATTAAGTCACACACACACGCACGCACGCACGCACGCACGCACGCACGCACGCACGCACGCACACACACGTACGCACGCACATACGCAGGCAGGGAAGCACAAACGCACTAACATCCCCATTCTCTCCCCTCCCTACGGCCCAGGCCATGCAGCTGCATTCCATTCAAGTGGATATCGCGGGTTGTTTAAAGGGACATAACCCTTGTGATTACTTGTATATCGTCACGTAGCCTTGATCGACTGACCCAGTCTGTCTGTGTTGATTACAATAACACTTTGTGGAAAGGCACCATGAGTGGGTAGCAACTTTCAGCGATGCGATATCAGATGACATTATACAGAAATATACAGATGTCATACTCTTTGGATACGTTGGGATATGTTGATACAAGTCTACTTTCTGTATCAAAGTAAAACCTCTGTCTTTGCATGTACACATACTAACATAGGTAAAACACGACAAAACCCTTTCCATAATCCTAAGAAACCTCAGCTAAGATCACAACAAGTTACTGTTTGAAAATGTAATCTGAATGCCTGACTTACCACACTGACTACACCGCTGTGACTCGACTGCCTGCCCTCGTCTCACTTCCTGGTTGCTTTCCTTCTGTGTGTCACGTGACGTGGCTTCGTTCACGTGACGTGGCTTCGTTCACGTGATTTCTTGAAGCAGGTATATATATATATATATATATATATATATATATATACACACATAAACTTTATGATTTCATTATTTTATTATATATATATATATATATATATATATAGTACGTTATTAGTTCATATCAATGTGTGCTATTCAGATCTAATATGAAGGAAAACATGTCTGAAATATCACACTGATTCTATACTATTCTATACTCATTCTTGAGGCACATGTGAAAGCTGTATATCCCCTATTTTAAATTATCACATTAACGCCTCACACATGTCAAATATGTGTATTTCCTGAATATGCACTATCGGTCACGTGGCCTTGAAAGCAAATAAATTTGACTTGACTTGACTAAATGACAATGTTTTCAGTCAATGTAGTTCATGTTATTGACGGGATGCCGACTCCGTGTCATCGGGTTGATCTGTACAATTTAATGAATAATAGCCTACGATACCAAAAATCATTGTCTACAAAACAAGTTTAGGTTACAACATTCCAGGGAAAGCTTAATGTTAAAGTACGTTTGTGAGAGGACATAATGCTGTTTTGACGATAGAATTTACAAATGACATGTGATAAAATGGTCAATACGTTTATACTATGTCTAAGGCTCGCAAAAGTCCAAATTCAATAACTACAGAAAACCTATGGTTAGCTGTACATTGAAAACAAATCTTGTGTATATGTGATTTCAGTTTGTAGATACGAATGATTAAAAACTGGTGTAGCGTTTATAGTTTGGTTTGATATCATGACCTTTCTGGACAGATTTATGTTTGAGACCCGAAGGGAGGCGTGAAAGAAATTGTTTCTTTCAAAACACATTTGTTTTAAGCGATTACAACTTTCCTTTTCCCATACAGAATATCAGATCCCCTAAACGGAAGGAGAGAAGTCAAATAATTTGGGTTTGGGAAAAAAAATCTTTTACCAATTATTACTTATTCACATGATCACCCCATCCAACCAAGGAATATCAAATAGTCGACCCCTTAGGCCGGGACAGGTTTTATTGGTCGTGGTTTCGAATCCAATTATATCCGATTATGATCCTTGATCTGTAGTCATTATAACCATACTTGTTGGGGTTCCTGTAGCGGTAAACATCCTCGACCAGCGTCACCTTTTTTCTACATTAAGCTGACATGCTCCGATATGATTGAAAAGTTCTTTAAAAATCTAAACACAGCTATATATTTATTAGTCGGAATATAATAGATACCCTGTGGAAAACGGAAGGATGATGGTTCGGACTCGAAGTGGTTCGCTGTAAGGATTTGTACAATTGTAAGTAGCAACATACACACATGTGGGTGCACGTCGCAAAATAAGTGAAATAATCTCGAACGAGATGATAAACCTCATTTCATCTGAATCATATATGTTAGTTGTTGTTAATGTTGGCAATTTTTTCACAGGTCACAACGTCAGGTGACACCGGCTTTTCGCACAAGATAACATATCTAATTACAAAACAAATGTATTCTTCTTCCACCACGTGGTTGATTATGACAATCGGAACAGTATACAGTGTACAGTATACTGAACAATGTAAATATGTAAAATATACTGTTATACAAAGTCAGAGGTGTCGGAGGTGTCGATCTCATCCGAGAACAACTGAATGACCTACATGTAAGACCTAAATGTTTGATCCCTATTAACGGATCGGTCTGTAGTGACTGTCCTATCTTATGAAACATTAATGACGTCATGCACTGTGAACTACAATGCGATTAGGATAACGTGTACAGAAAGAGTTACCTACCTTAGACAAGAGCCGTCGCATGGCTCATTCGGATCAGATAACTGTATATAATAAAATAATGCATGAATTGATGATTTCATCATTACACTAAATTATATTTTTATGTTTCACAAACACGGAATTCGTGTATTCTCTGTTGTATTTCTTGGGTTATTTACAGATAACGTTTTTTTCATAGTAATGCCTTAACCCTCAACCTGTAAGCAGGTCTTGATATGTGTATGAGTTGTCTTAATATTTATATGTGCTGTCTTTAACATTAGTATATGTTGTCTTAATATTTTTATGCATCGTCTTGATATGTGTATGGGTTGTCCTTATATTTCTATGCGTTGTCTCAATATTTTTGTTTGTGACGTCTTAATACTTGTATGTGTGGTCTTAATATACTCTTAAAAAAAAGAAACGCAAAGCCAGATTTGTGAGAGGTATGAAAATACATTTATACGCACAACCGTACAAGGTATTGAGCCAAAATTTTGTGGAGAGAACACTTGGTGATTGTTGTCATCTCAGTTATCGGTACATAGGAAAAGTCCAAGTTGAAGGTCATTTACTATCAATAACGCGTATTTCCCCCGTTGGTATCGATAGCGGCCTGATATCTCCTGCCTATGGAAGAGTCAAGCATACGAATCACTTCCTGGGGAATGGTAGCCCTTTCGGCCTGCAACGCAAAAGCCAACTGCTGCAACGTCTTGGGTTGTGGTTGACGTCGGCGTAGCCATCTAATCCTATTCATCATACAGGTGTTCTATCGGGGTCAAATGCGGGGATCTGGAGGCCAGTGGAGAACATCAACGTTGTTGTTGTGTAGACAGGCTCTTGTGATCCGTGCTCTATGCGGTCGAGCGTTGTCCTGCTGGAATACATCATTGCCGTTGGCTGCAATTTGGAGGACGCATGGTGGGAGAATTTTGTTGATGTATTGTTGAGCCGTAAGATTGCCCTGGATATGGACCAAACCTGTCCTACCATGATGAGAGATAGTCGCCCACATCACAACCCTACCCCCACCAAACCTGTCCACTTCCTGCACTCAGTTCACGGCGTAACGTTCTCCCCGACGTCGGTAGACGCGTGGTCTTCCATCCACACTATGGAGGCGAAATCTTGATTCGTCGCTGAACCAGACATGTCTCTATTGCAGTTGAGACCATAACCTATGTTAACACCAATGCATTCGTTGTTGACGATATTGTCGACTCAAAATGACGCATCGAAAAAAGACGTCTTCCTCGCAGACCTGCTATTCTCAAACGGTTTCGTACGGTCTGGACGGAGATTCTGCGCAGTCCTGGTATTTGGGATGCGGTTGAGGTGGCTGTGGTCGTCCTTTCACGTAGGTGGCGCAATCGGATGTAGCGACCTTGGGCGAGGGTGGTTACTCTTGGTTGTCCCGACCTTCGCCGATCACGGGTTGACCCATGCTGTTGAAACCAATCCCATAGCCTTGTGATGGTGCTGGGCGTTACATTAAAAACCCTGGCTACAGCTGATCGGGATCCCCCTACCTGCAAGTGGCCCATGACGTTGTTTTTTCCCCACTTCTGTTAAACTTGCCATGTTGTTAAACTGTCACTGTTCTATTAACGCAGATGCCAGGCGATCCGAAATCCTGCACTTTAATACCGTTTAGTGCTGCTGCACGTGCAGTACGCGCAGCTCCATGGCCCTTTTGTTAATGCACTGGTTGCGTTTTTCCGAATCCTAGGTGTTTCCCGACTTATGGTTTGCATGTCCTTGTTGTGATCATTTGATCGGGGAAATTTGTCACTGACACTATAACACATTAAATCTCTTCATTTTGCACCTCTTGGTCCGCTAATTTTGCTTTTATGACGAAAAATATCCGTTTTGCGTTTCTTATTTTAAAGAGTATATTTGTTTGTGTTGATACTGAACCGCAAACGAAACGTCACCATGGATAGATATATGATAAACCTTAATTGTCCAAACACTGTAAACATACTTTGAGACATATTAAAAAGATGAAAACTGATCAATCAGGTTCATATTAAAGTGCCAAAGTGAAACACAACACTAGTCTCTGAGAAAATGGCATCACAAGTCAGTATCTCCTGTGGTCGCTATGTGCATTGATGACTGCCGTGCAACTTCAATACATGGAATGGATGAGGCGGTTGATGAAGGCCATAGGCGCCCACACTCTGAGGAACGCCTGACGCAGTTCAGCTGCAGTTGTCGGCCTTGGTCGGACATCATTCAGCCATCTTTGAATCTCGTCCCACGGGTGCTCAGTGGGATTTAAATCGGGACTGAGGGCAGGCCACTGCATGGTTCTGATGCCAATCTGCTGGTGGAAGTCTCTTGTTGCTCTCGCAGTGTGGACACGGGCGTTATCATGCTGAAACTCGTAGTTGCGGCGACGTGCCAAATGTGGTATGGCGTGTGGTCGCAAGATTTGATCAATGTGCCGAGCTGCAGTAACACCATTGCCTCTCCCTGGACCAATGTTCTGGAATACCCCAGGGCCGACCCTCTGTGCTAGACCAATTCCACCCCACACCATGATGCTCGGACCACCCCAAGACTCTCTCTCAACAACACAAGCATCCAAATAAGGTTCCCCACGGCGTCGCCAGATTCTCCCTCTGCAATCTGCTATTTAGATACAGTAACGGCTCTCGTCTGAGAAGAGGACTCTTCTCCACTGCTGATGGCGCCAAAGCTGGTGCTGTGTTGTCCACAGAAGACAGTATCGGCGGTGACGTGGTGTCAGAATGGGTCCTTGGTGTGGCCTGTGACAGTGGAGGTGCCTGCTCGCCAATCGTCAACGCACGGTGTCCGCACTAATGTGTCGCTGGTGTGTCCCCATTGTCTGTCGAGCAGTTTCCACATCAGTAACAACGCGATCTTGAGAAGCTGTCGCACAATCTGACGATCCTGACGTATGGTGGAGACCCTTGGTCTTCCACTACGTGGTCGGTCATCTGTAGTGTTGGTGGTCTGGTACCGTTGCTGGAGCCTCTATATGGTCCTTACGGGGACTTGAAATGCATTGGTTATTTGCCGGTCGGTTTTTCCAGCTTGCAATCGTCCAAGGGCTTGGCGTCGCTGATTTCTTGTCAATCTTGGCACGTGGTAGCAATTCAATAACGAGTGAATGTTATCCGATCTGGGTGGATTTTTATAGGGCAAGAAATGGGGTAACGCATATGCATTTCAGTTTCCACGGAACTCACGTGCATCAGGTTACCATGGCCGTTGCCGTGATGCATTTGGGCGATCGGTTTTATTGTCATCTGCTTTGTCTTTATTCATGATCAAATTTCATTTTTCCGGACAAGGTAATGTTAAATCTTAGAAATTTTGACAAAAAATACCCAGTTATATAAATGACAACTTTTCATGCAATGTTACTTGGGGTGACGTTTCTTTTGCGGTTCAGTATATTTATGTGATGTCTTACTATTTTTCTTAATATTTGTATGCATTGTCTTAATATTTGTGTCTTAATATTGAACAGTATATGGAACAGTGACGGTCATCTGTACTCAATATCTTGAATAACCACCATTAGAGTCCAAAACTGACTGATCACGAAATGTGGCCTGGGTGCCACTCTGCCAGCTGATATTCTCCTTCGGATGTTTGTTTCTCTTTGACATTCCATTTCTTGCGGGGTGGTCGTGTAGCCTAGTGGTTAAAACCGTTCTCTCGTCACGCCGAAGACCTGGGTTCGATTCCTGACATGGATATAATGTGTGAAGCCCTTTCTGGTGTCCCCCGCCGTAAAATTGCTGGAATATGGCTGAAACGGCCTAAAACTATTCTCACTCACTCACTCCATTTCTAGCGTTTTCTGATCAAAACTTTCTGATTTTCCTCCAATCAGCAACGCCAAAGCTGATTCACCACAAAGTTCCTCATCAAACACAAGATTCACTTTGACTTTTTCTCATCGACTTCACTACCGTCTTGTTGGTGCTGATTGTTACACCAAAATCGTTGCAGGTAGAGGAGAATACGTCTTTAGCATTGAGGACATTGAGGGCACACTCAGCGAACAGAAAGTCTCTTGTTAACATGGACATTGGTCAGTTGACAGCTGATGTATGGCTTTCTCTGCTTCAGGCGGGGTAGGTTGGCTATGCCGTGGATGTTGTTGAAATCGGCTTGCTTGTTATTGTCGTTGAGGTAGGCTTTGTATGGTCTGTGCTTCACCTCCAGCAGCTTTGTGAAATCCTCATTGTTTTCATCAAACCAATGATGATGCTTACGCTTCGTGGTACCAAGGGTCTCAAAGGCTGTTGCATAAACAGTGTCGGAAAGGAAGCCCTGCTGTCTTCCACACTCTCTGTGACTTGGATGAGTTGTGCACACTCTTCCAGTGACCTGTAGGCCCTTCACAGACAGTTGTCGTCTTCAAGCGTGGAATGTTCATGCACTTTGGTACTGGCTTTCCACTGGGACGCCGCTGGATTAGGATTCTGATTTTCATCTTTGAGATGATGAGTCGATGGTCAGCCCAGCAGTCGGTGCCGCGCATGGACCAATGTTGGTTTTGCCGATTACGTCCTTTCAGGTCAGGTGGCCCGAGCCTACCCTGGCATTGAAGATGGCGGGTATGATCAGCTACACTGACTAAGAGTGAGTGAGTGAGTTGGGTTTAACGCCTCTTTTAATTGTATTCCAGTTATATCGCGGCGTGTCAGCTGGATGTTGTAGGAAAGCCTGAAGTGATACGGCTGCTGACAAACCTAGAAACATAGTTGGGGCGAACCGGGATTCGAGCCCACAATCATAGGTTTGACGGTAGTGGGAAACCACGATATTCAGATTGTTCTATAAAATTTTAGACAAAAATATTTATGCTTTAGACTGTTGAAAAACAGATATAGTCTGGTACAAGTTTACATTGTTGCAATATAGTTTTAATTGATTTTTTTTCTGGTTTTGCAGCAGCAGCTGAAGAATATATAGTCTCAATGCTGGTGTTACATATTGAAGAATTTTGATTTTTTTCAATGCCTTTTCATAAATACATTTTCAGAATGATAAACGTCACATTCAGAATAAGAACTGGTATTTGTGTTAGATATTCTTAAAATATCGACTGTAAATATCTATTATGATAAAAATGAATTAGAAACAATTGTTTTAAGGGAATATTGGTATGAACTGTTTGCTTGTTGGTTATTTCCCGCATTTCCATCGCAAATATTACGTCAGCCACAGAAACTTCTTGTCCTGTAGTATATCTGCCAAATCTCGATTGTATCTGCTGTAAAATGTGTCGAGTAAGACACGGGTCTTTTTAAGCATAGGTCCTTCACTTTTCTTCTTCTTGCTGACATTGACATGAGGCACACTGGCGATGTAAGACAACCACTCTTCAGTATAATCTGAAATATAATGTGCCTTTGTATGAGTTATCCTAAAGTCGGAATATGTGTATGTCAGTAGCTGAGTTGGTCTGGGGAATTATGTTGACATATCCGTAACACATAATTATGACAATGTTATCTTTCCTTTCATACTTGTTTATATTTTATGAAACTGAGCATCGTTCACCTGCGTCACTAATCGAAAGGAAACTTACGCAACCGGAAAGAAAAAGATAAAAACTCACTTAGTTTCAAATAGTTGTACACTTTTCTCAGCTGAGCTTTTGGGTCTTGATCGTGGTCCTCTGTTCGCAAGATCAGGAATTGCTCCCTTGGAAAAACCTTCAGCCATTCTCGCATGTACACTGAATAGCACCCAAAGAAAATGAAAGTCTGGGAAAGAAAAATGCGAATTGTAATATGCGATAACGTACATCAATTTAGCTCCTAATTGCATCACCATGTCATTCAGCATTTACAGATGTACACATAAGTTAATATATCACATTTCTGAACTGGTCACTGGTCAAGAGATATTTCCTACCTGAAGTGTTCGTGCTATGTCACTGCTGTACAGACAATGCTCCACCGTGTCGTTCTTCATGCAGGTCTCCTCGATCTGAATATCCCTTGTCACGGCTTCATGGAAATCCTCCGCTGATCTTCTGGTCCGCATAATATAGTCAGAATACAACCTGCAATGATGTAATCTGGCATTCAGGGGTGCGTAAAAATCAAGACGTACGGATGATGACCAACTTGTCAGGATGTTATAAACCAATTTTTTTAACATGCATGCTATGAGCTTTGCATTCGAACAGAAAATTATGCCGAGAGATCTGACTGAAAATATTACCAATGAAATTAGCATTAGAATGTTATGTTCAGAAGTTTAACCAAATCATTTTTATTTGTGTTACTATCTTAATTCTTTATTTATATCTAATACTATACTTATTTAAATTTCAGATGACTGATATATGTAGAATATATTTATTTAAATATATTGATTGTACTTCAGACGTGGTATATTCATAAAATGCAAAGTTATTTTAGTATGTTTAGGAAATGTAAATGTACCTTCAATATGGTAATGATATGAAAAGGGGTCAATATTTAATTGTAGCCTTCGATAATTCAAATTAAATCAAATATTGATTTTCTACAAATATGAGATATATTTCCATAATTTGATGTATCTGTTAATGTGGCTGTTAATTTAATTTTCTCATTCTGTCAAAATACCATTAAATACCCGTTCTCAGAGGTCATGTATGCCTGGAGATTATGCTGTAATAAGATCTCAAGTTATCAGGGTCATAAGCTGTTTATGTGCTACCTTCATGCGTTGTGACCATGACCTTTAAAATCTTTAGATCATATGCCTGAAAGGTCACCTTAATTTCATATACCCTATTTCAGATAATTATCAATGCGATCATTATGGCTTTTCTCAAATAAAAGCAACAAAGAGTAATTTTAAAATCATCTGAAATTTGCTCTAAAACAGTCAATTGTGTGATTCCGACTATAACAAAAACATGTGTTTATGAATCACTATCACATAGCGATACCAGGTGTTCTAAAAGACGTGAGTGTATAATTTGCACAACCGATGGCAACCGTTAAATACACACCAAAGGCAAGTTAATTGTTCACCTTAAAAACACAAGGAAAAAAATGACACATGTCAAAACAGGGATTTTCGTTGGACATCATTTTAGTCACCGTTGTGTCGAATTTAGAATTGTCCTCTACTTGTCTACCATAATACTTTTTGCAATCTTCACTGAGGCTTTGAATGTTGTAACCCTGATATAAAAAAAAGGTTGTTGCAAGAATGGTAGGACGCTCTTTAAAATCATGGAAGACAGAGCATGCTCGATTGAACCTCAAAAGCTGTGAAATGTAGGCTGGGGCTGCTGGAATACTGGTCGACATAAAGGAAAAGTTGGAAAGTGGAAGTCATCCCTTCTGTCATACAGTGAGAGAGGTTTTTGTCACTCTGAATATCTAAGCATAGATCTATATATGAAAAACAGATTAAATAGATTTGGGAACAAGCATACACGTCCGGGTGGTAAAATTGATAAGGATTTAAAATTAAGGAAGATCACCTAAACAATCTCATTAAAATCATATCTTAGTTCTCGCTACTGCTAAACAAAGATCTGAGGACATCCCATTACGGGTCACGTCAGAACGACCTTTCGCGAATTTTGACCGACCAATGAAATGACTGACAAGAAATCGACATTAGCCAATCAGAAGGCAGCTTTCTCGAGCTTTATGACACTAGTTTCAAACTGGCGACTACGCTTCGAAGAATATTTTGACGTATTCTCGATTAAAAACTTTAAAACTGATAAGAAGAACACTCTGGAATGGCTTATAGTTGGCCTAGATTATATGGATATAATCATAAAACCCGTAACTGTCGTTCGGAATACCCCGTGTTATAAAGTGGGATAAAGTCAAAGCCCTCGCCACCAACCTCAGAGAACTCGAAATCAGAAAACTACAAAAAGCCATCAACATCAAAAGACTCCAACCGTCAATCAACCGCGATCAAGGCTACCCCTGGCATAACCCTGGCGTACCATCAACTCATCAAAGACCTCAATCAGTTTTAATCCTTGTGTTTATATTACTGGCCTCACTCTTTTGTTTATGCTACTGATGGTCAAGTGTAACTACATCTTAAATCTACTCTACTGTAGGTCATGTCCCATTAGTCATACGCCCATTTGTCATACTCCCAATAGTTATACAGCAAATGAGGGTAAAAATGGATTAGTCCACTAATTAGAAAGCTTGGGATTAGTTTATTCTCCGATGAAAACATAAACGAATGTTATTAAAGTAATATACATTGAAGTTATTTGAACATAATACATGACAGTCTTTGAAAATCAAAACATTCAAATTAATGTTATTTAAATAAATACTTATGATGTTTTAGGAACAAGTACAGGATTCATCTCAAACTATTTACTGTTCTTTACTGAGTTAATTTGAGTTTACTCAATTTAGTGAAAAAATACAAACTAGTACATAAAAGTGTCTATGTTTTAGACTCTAGCATATCACTCTTGTTATCATGGCAGGATTGATTGAAGTGGAATATGTTACTTCTAGGCGAGGTACACAGCAGGTACTGTTTCAAGGTCACCTTCACAACAAGAACTCTGCAAAGGAACACTGTATCCACTGGAAGTGTGTCGTGAAAACTTGCCGTGGTAGAGTTACAACAGTTGGAAACTATGTCAGGAACACTACCCCTCATAACCACGGCCCTCAAGAACCTGACACAGTTAGATTTGTCAGTAACATGAGGAAGAGGGCCAGAGAAGAGATCCCCCCGATGCCAACACTGTACGAGGAAGCAGTTGCCCAACAAGATCCTGAAGTAGTACCTCATCTACCATCCTACGCAAGTCTCAGCAGTGCCCTTTACCGGCATAGACGACACACCATACCAGCTCTCCCACTGGCAATGGGTGATGTGGAACTTGAGGGAAAATGGACTGAGACAGCTGACCATACCTGTTGTTTGCTTACGGTGATGGCGAAGAAAAGAGGTTAGTCTTTTCCTCTTTGGATCAGCTGACTGTTTTGCAGTCAGCAGATAACTTCTACATGGATGGTACATTTTCATCATGCCCAGCCCTGTGGAACCAACTCTACATTATCCATGCCAGAAGAGGTTCGAAGACCTACCCCTTGGTGTTTGCTCTTCTTCCCGATAGCCAGACAACAACCTACTGCCGGCTTTTCCACCGACAGAAGGCAGAAGAACAGCAGAAACACAACAGAATCCTCGCTCCTGTCACCGTTCAGACCAACTTTGAGCCTGCCGCCACCCGAGCTATCGAGACTGAGTTTCCTGCAGCCAGAGTGAGAGGATGTTACCTTCACTTCACACAAGCCATTTGGAGGAAAGTACAAGACTTGGGGTTTGCTGTCCAATACCAAGGAGATCCTGAGGTCAGACGCTTGGTCAGAAGCGCATCATCCCTGGCTCAGTTACCGGAAGCTGACGTCCAAGATGCCGTGGTCGACGCCATGGACAATACGCCAGAACTAGACAACGCTCAGAGATTTAATGATTATGCAATCATATTCTAACAACTTGGGTTGATGATGATGCTAGATTCCCCATCCCTCTATGGAATCACCACCGAAACATTGGACCTCGCACGAACAATCATCTGGAAGGCTTCCACTACCGACTGAACAAGTCTCTGCCACATCATCATCCAAACATTTATCGTTTTCTTGAACTGATCAAGCAGATTGAGAAGTCTGAATCTGCCAAGATGCGTCAAATTGACTTTGGTGCTGCTCCCCAAGGCAGAAAGCGAGTGTATCGCGAGACGGAAAACCGACTCATCAGATTGTGGGACCAACTCCAAGTAGGTCAGAAAAAATGTTTTCAGTTTCTGGATGCTGCTGGTTGTCTGTATCCAACTGAACACTAAATGTGAAACTGCAAATTATAGGTGATTGATGATGATATGTGCTATGATGAATATATATGCTATGCTGAGGAGTATTAAAAGATTATTAAAAGTATTAAAAGTTGTAATTTTGTGTTTCTTGGATCATTCCACTTTAATTGTGGGTATTACAAAGGTAGTTATTGGTGCAGTCAACCATACCATATGTTGTTTTAACCCGTATGACTAATGGGCCGTATGACTAATGGGAGGACACCGGACACTGTATAAACACTGGACATTGTTTGGAAGAGGACATTTGTTCACCGTTGCAGTTGGCACATCTGATGTCACTTGTGCAATCAGAGCTGTCGTTATTCTTACTGCAACTGGAGCAGACTGCAGTGGTCTACCTCACTTACCCTCACTTATAAAGTAGATTATAATGGATTACTTTTTACAAAATGTTTTAATCTGATTAGCTAATGAGCTGGCTGAACCAAAAATGCTGGGTGAAACGAGTCACAATTTCTTGTCAGTGAACTGTGTTCACGACTCTTCACCACAACCAGCTTTTTCGACGTGCCATAGCTCTGCCCTTGGAACCAGTACATCTCATCAGGGACGTGTGGTTCCGGATCCTTGAAGAAGCCCGTGAAGACGCAAATGCAGAGAGGTTCGCTGACTATGTCACCAGCTATTGGGTAGAAGAGTCACAAGGTCGGTTAATGTGGAACCATTTCACAACTGACCCAAGGACCACAAACCACGTAGAAAGTTGGCATAGAAAGCTTGGATCTTTGATCAACACATCACATTCCAACTTGTTCATAATTATGGACTTCCTGAAGAATGACAAAGACAGAACTTAGACAACGATGAGTGTGGGCGGAAAGGTGAGACTACGAAAAAAGAAGTACTGCTAACTTGATGATGATCTTGGACTCTGCAAACGTCTTTTACTTGATGGCAGCAAGTCCATCATGGAATATGTGAATGCGGTCCCCCACCTTACTAGGTATTAACATTGTAAAATAAAATGTCAAATGAATTGAAAACATAAAATATGTCATAAAGTGAAATAAATGTGAAAAATATCTCAAGTTTTGTTTTCAATTTTAGTGAATTACTAGTAGAGCACTTCCGTTTGGTAGCAGACGACACAAGTCTGTTGGGGAAGCAGACGACACAAGTCTGTTGGGGAAGCAGACGACACAAGTCTACAGGGTAGGGGACCAGACTAATCCTATTGTTAAAAGATTAAAAACTTAATTGCCAATAATTGGTCAGGTAATTACCTAACAATAGGTGCCGGGTAAGTGAGGTACATGTACCCCCGACTGCAGAGCTATGACAGGACTGTTGACACTTGAAACATCGCAGTGGATGTGGTATATAAATAAAAAAAGCTTTGATTGAAGTTGGAAGCCTAGAAAGAGCAAGTATAAATGGATAGGTGTTAGTGTTCACAACAATGTCATGATCTTTTCTTGTAAAACGTGTAACAGCTGTTACCCCTTGAGATTTTAGTTCCTGAGCAATCTCCTCTTCTAACATATCAGACGGGCATTTGGCTCGGTCGCGGACTATGCCCCTGCAGGAATTCAAAGATTTATGTATAGAGACTGTAATTGCAGTATCGGTTAAATGATGTGCATTCAACAAATTTATGGATTGTTGTCTCTACATTCTATCAAGAGTGTACCAGACCGGAGACGAGTGACGTTTTTTACGTCACCACAAGTTCCTTGAACAGCCTTTGATGCTACAAAAGGGTTGATCTTGAGAGGAAGATCAACAATGCCTTCAACAACTAGAAATCGTGGCCAAGAGTCAATATTGGTTGAAAAAGATTCATCAGTAGAAGATGAAACAGTGTCTAATTCAACATGTCTTATTTTACTTTTGTAACGAGAACCAGCGAGTTGCTGAGTAGCCATAACGAGAGAGAAGAGATTCAAAACCCCTGCTCCCCGACCACAATGGAGTGTCAACAAGGAGGGTGTTGTAGTGGAAGCCGCCTTCAAGACACCGGGGTCACAGGGATGCTATACTCGTGCTAGACACGGGAGTCAAACAGAATAAAAGTCAGGCTGATTCTGCCCTATGGATTAGCATATGAACTATTATTCTGTTTAGGTAGCCTATTCCCCGCATGAATATATTGACAGGATTCCCATGTGCATGGGGTATAAAACGGGGTGTAACACCCAGCCAATACGCTTCGCCCAGTAACACCAGAGTAAGTCAGTAAAAGACTGAAAACTGCCCCATAATTATGTATGACAGACGAATCGGTTAGTGTTACAAGTATATGTGAAAACAAAGTTATTAAAATGAAGAGCATAATTGTTAAAAGTTACTTATAAATATATATAAGTGTTGTATCTTCACTGCAAAAATAATGACGTGTGTTTGTCTTTAGTATTAACATTCAAATACATGATATCTGTCTCAGCGATATTGTCTACGTTTCACCGGTGACTTAGCATTAGCGTTATATATATCTGCAAGAAACTGTATTTCTGAAGACATCACAATACAGTTTTTGCGATGCATCAAGTTTGCACTAGCGCTTGATAACAGACAAGTGTTTGGGTGTTTCGGTAGTTTAAATTCCTGGGCTTAATATTCTTGATTAAAATTTGATACTATGAACAATAAAAAGGTTATATTAGAGGATGACTTGAGAACGGTAACAGGCGTTAATGTATATCTGATATATATAAGATGACAAAAATAGAACGAGTAGTACTTCCAGTATCTAAGACGTAAGGGAAACATTTAATAATTAGATTCAACAATTCTCCCTTTAAGTACTTTTTCCTGACTTAAAAGTATTAATCCTTTTCCTGAACTCAGCCGTTCCTGAACCTTGTGCTTTTCTAATTATTTTGACTAAAATTGTTACCGTTATCATTGTGTTAGTTAATGAGACGAAATGGATGTCGACCAAGTACGTGCCATTTAATTTAAGCGACATCGTTCGATAAGGACCTTATCATGAGAATGTGTTTATGAACCACTCTCAAATAATTATGACTATGAAATCCGCGAAATCGCGCATGCACAGAACGGAAAATTTGGACAAGGCATTAAACAATCAACATGCGCAGAACGATTGAATTCAGTACTTCCGCTAAGCGCTACGAGTACAACGTCAAACTTTGGGCTGTAATCTAACACGCGAGAACTGACCAATAAGATGTGAGATGTAGAAATTCCGGTAGAGGCTGTTGCTTGTATGACAATGTCAATTAAGAAAAGGAGAAGCTTAATGATATCATTCTCTCCAAGTAAATTCCGATGTCAAATAACACCGTATATTGACGGAAAAAACCGATGGTTTGAAAGCGTCCATAAACGTCGTTTTCCCGTCCAATTACCATATACGAAAAAAAACCCCGCCGTTTTCGCGTTTGCAGTGTAAACAGGTAGGCGTTCTGCACCTGGAATATTTCTGACCTCAGCATTAAATATCATTCACTAACTCATTTACCCTGTATACGACAGTTAGGAAAATAAACCAAGGTTCGGTAAACACAAACCAGGCACCTACCTATCAGTTGGATTTCTGAAGATGAGAATAAACTTCGGATCTGTATACACGTGTCTCATAAGATGGGGTGTCATAACCACAGGTTTCTTTAAACCTACATTTTGTGGTATTTTTGGCCATCCTCGGAAATCTTGAAAATCGACCGGAGTTGCGTCACCTAGACGAACAGACAAAGTGAGTGAGCAGGCAAGTGTGTTTTAACGCCGCTCAGCACAATATTTCACTGATATCAGAGCGTATAAGCTGCGTGTGAAAGGAGGCGGGACCACTTTGATGAAAACCAGGGGCACAATGCTGACAAACCTGGAAACATAATCGAAGTGCGAACCAGGGATTTTCAAATTGTCAAATTATTCATCAAATGTATTAATCAGGTATACTTACCTGTGATCATGTTGTGGTGGCCTGTGTCTGTAGTTGTCTCTTTTATCCGGTGTGTAACAGTATCAAACTTTTGTTGATAGCAGCTGAAGTTGCATGGTGTCTCCGCTTTCATTTTTAAACTATTTTTAAAACCTGTGAGTGATTGAAATATCAATGAGTCATACTTTACTTGTGTGTTGTTCAACAAATATATGCACTACAATGTATGCTTTTATGATTATCAAACATGTTCTACCGCATTTTATATTGCATTCTTAGCCACACCAAAAGGTAGCCGTGTATCAAACATTGATCACTATCACTAAACTGCCACAATAAAAAAGTCCGCGTGTTCTGGAGATTCGCAGTCTTGAGATCTATCATGAACTATATCCAGTATATGGTAGTAGTGCAATCGATTTATCTATTGTATCATAGGTGACATGTGCTAGAATTGATTCCCAAATTGAAACATAAAGGTTAACCGAAAATGCAGTTCATCTCAAATCGTCAAACCAGAAAATAACCACACTAGATCAATGAACAATCGACAAATTATTTTGAAATATCATAACAGACAATACCACATTAGGGCCTATTACACAATAGTCACACAAAAGTCACAGTTGAATGTTCTGGATGAGACAGGAGCTGTGGGAATAGTGTCGGAAGCTGGCAGAAAACAGTTGAGAAAGGAAGGTCCTCGTCTCTCACTTATGCATGTTCAAACAGCCTTTAGAGACTTCCACATAGGGGCCTAGTGTTCAACACTAGTTGTCCCGTTACAGGATGTGAGTACAGTAAACTACGGTTATAACGAACTCAAAGGGACTACTAATTTTAGTTCGTTATAACCGTAGTTCGTTATAAGCATATATACAGTATAACTACAGCAAATAGTCGGGACCAAAAAGTAAGTTCGTTATATCCGTCAGTTCGTTATAAGCGTGTTCGTTATAACCATAGTTTACTGTATGTCCTTGAAAACTGAGCTGCATTGGATATCTGTTGCCTTTCTTTCTCGTTTTGTTTAACTTCATAAGGACTCGGCTGCTGTGGAGATACTATAAATTTTTCAAGCAATTTACACCGTGCAAGTTAACAATTTAGTGTTTCAAAGTCGTTTTTGTCCACCGCCACTGCCTCTGAGAACTCGTGCTTGAGCAACTTGGTGAACCCACGTTCATTTAGCCACGATTAAAAACCGCCACTCTCTATCGGAGCCATGACGACCGTCCTCCAAACTTGCAAATTAGACTGAGTCGCACCCTCTGACATTCATGGCGCACATGAAGGAAGCTGCTTGCGACGTCACCAGCACGGATTGGATTCCCGTGAAGTTAAACACTAACAAACACAAACAAACACACAAAAAAGAAACGCGCATACCATTATGTCGGTTAATATATGACGAATTATTCATATTTAAGAGATATTAGAATGGTTTGATGCACAAACGAATATACTGGAATGATGTGTGAGCCAACGCTCATGAACGCATCATGTGACGTCATAGATCCATGACTCGAGATGCATCAACTGTCTCGTACAGGATTAGCGTGTAAAGTTTGGAAATCACGTGCAGCATATCGGGATAGGAATAAAGACACTCCGTGGTAACACTTGACTGATCGTTATTTGTCATTAATTTGTACACATGGGAATCATCTCTTCTTTACGTACATACTTCTCTATATATTTCCAGGGGTCGTTTTTCTTTTGGCGGTAAGTATAGTATATTCATAATTTATAAATATTTGAAATCGAATTAAACAATGTCTCAATGTTTCATGTAAAACCACTTTTTAAAATGCAACAGACAACTGAAAACATTGGTTAGTTTATCGTGTAAATTGATTTCGAGAGCTGGAAGATCATAGGATGCATACGGGTATAAACACAACTCAAATTATCATTCAATGCATAAGGAGCACAGAACTCACCAGTAACATGCCACGTTTATCGGCACTACCACAACATTATCGGCGTATGGGAACGTATGAAGGTATGAATTATACGTTAGGCAGACCTGAGAGACACGCTCTACATGCGTTTACATACGCCAGATACACGTTACCTACACGGCCCGTTTCAGGTACCTTTCCCCTTCGCTGATCGCGCTAGTCATACGTTACTCATACGCTGGGCATACGCTGTCCATATGCTGAACACGCCAGATACACGCTGGCAATATGCTTTTATACGCTGTCATAAGTTATGTATAAGTCAGTGATACACCACTAATACGCCAGACATGCATTACATATACCGTTAACTCTCGTTATGTATACTCTATGGATACGCCAAAATCATGTTTTTTCGATAAAAGCTCGACATATGACAGCGTCCTAACTGTTTTTGTACACGCTAGGTACAAGTTACTCTAAAATGTTGTAGTGTGACAGGGCCATAAAGACCGCAAGTTCTGGTATGTATGTACAAATACACTTTGAAGTGAATGTAATTTAAACTCTTATCAATCATTCACTCATCCATACACAGTAGCATTATATTAATGGTAGCATTACCATATCTTCTAAGGCACCAGTAATGGATTTCCTTCTGGTTCAGAAAGACGTCTTCATGGGCCCTTATGCGGTAGGCGAGGTCGGTGGTCCCCGATTTGACAACACCCAGAATATGGTAGTAAGGGATGCACTTGAGACGTAACTTCCAATCCTCTTTCGCGTACCAGCAGGGGTTCTTAAAGGCCGACAGATATCGGGGTCTTTCCTGTAACACACATGTAAGACACTTCATTACAAAACAGCACTTCATTAACGTTTTTATATGCGTATGTACTTTGGACCATGTGGTGTGATAAGACAGTATGATCTCAATAAATTACTTTGCGACCAAGTATCGTGAGGAACCTCCTACCTATTGTGAGCGAGTGAGTGAGTTGGGTTTTAGCTAGCTGCTATCCAATGTCTGCCTGTACTACATGAAGTTTGCAGTTGCTGCCACTGAGAAAGCCTCAAATAACAAAAACGATTATATGTAAGCATCACTACATGAATTGTTTCATCAAGAACTTGAAAAGTGACATATCAAATAATGCCAAAAATAAGGTCAATATGTGAACTGATATGTAATAAAAAGAAATTTGCCCAAACCATTCATCAGTACTATCAACTTTTGACTTAACTCAATAGCCTGAAGACAAGTCCATTCCTCTTTGGTACTGGATTCCAAAGCTAAAAAACCCGTACAAAGAGTTATCGTATATAGATATATTACTAGGTTCAGCAAACGTACAACCAAATCCTTGTCAAAACATTTGATTTTTCAACTTTGTACACCACTATCCCACATTCCAAACTTCACATAGTGAAGAAAAAACTTCATTCCTTGATCGATTGGACATTTGTTACTAAACATGGTGACAATAGATTTAGTTACATATCTATCTTTAGAAGTTCAGGGGGGCGGTCGGGTAGCCTAGTGGTTAAAGCGTTCGCTCGTCACGCCGATGACCCGGGTTCGATTCCCGACATGGGTGCAATGTGCGAAGCCCATTTCTCGTGTTCCCCGTCGTGATAGTGCTAGAATATTGCTAAAAGCGGCGTAAAATCAAACTCCCTCAATCACTCACTCAGAGGTTCCGGACAATTTGTCAAAAATGAAAGCAAATGCCATCTCAAGTTTACTAAGAAACAGTATTTGAAATGTTGGAATCCCTCATTGATAACATCTATGTAAATTTCTTGCTGATCTGTATCTTATGCATTGTTATCCGATATCTGTTCAGATAGGCAAAAGTTTCAGGTGTATCGATGATCTATTATTGTTCAATAATCGTCTAAAAGCCAGTTCCCTTCCACTGATTAACCAACTTGAACTTTTACAATATGTTACATATATAGATCTATGCTTAAAGACTCAGAGTGACAAAAACCTCTTCATCATGGCAAGAGGGGTGAATTTCCAATAGTCAACTTTCTCTTTGTCTCTTTGTCTAGCAATATTTCAGCAGCTCCAGCCTTTGGCATGGTGTTTACATTCACAACTTTTGAGGTACGATCAAAGTGGTATTTCAAGGAATATTTCAAGGAGCGTCATACGACTCTTGCTCAAGGTTATTTGATCACGGTTACAACATTCAAGGCCCCATTAAAGCTTTCATTTTTTAATGGTCGACATCGGGAGGCAATTTCTAAATTAATCAACCTCCTGAATAGAAAACAACTTTTTTATCCTAAGGTGGTTGTAGCAATGAAGCAAATCCTTCACATACCATACAGAACAGATCTTCTGCTTCATCTGGCCCTGCTCCCATACATCGAATGTCAAGTTTCACTGGCGTGTCGTTTACTCTGTTGAATTCTGATACGTATCCATTTGGAAACATGTGCAAGCTGACTTCATAATGGTCCTTTCGACTGCCATTCCAGACAAGCCATAGTGAAATACACAGACCCAGCATCAATAACACCTGTCCTCCTAATTTGAGCTGCATGGTGAGGTGCTGGAAAGAGACATGTGTTCGCATTTCGTATTTTAAGTAAATTGAGTAATATGTTGAAATATTTTTCACCGCCTAAAATACTGGTACATGGGAGTCTACGCTTATATTTTATAATGGGATATAAACGTTTTGTGTAAGATTCATTTTGAGAAGAGTTTAGGACTGGAGAGTGAACATTTCCTTGTTATTTTCACTATTTTACAGTGAATCATAAAAACTAATTTATGACAGAATTGAAATCGTAGAACTGACTCTGCTGTCCGATTCAATTCCCTATGCCCTCGTGTTTGTTTCAGGTGAACATTGGACGTGCCTTTGCATGTGCGTATGACCGGTGCCACCGGTGGGGCAGGATATGCTCAACTTTTCAACACCTTGTATCATCACTAGTTAAAAGTGGTATAGCGTGTATAAAGCTAAATACAACGAACCATAACATTCACTCAATATTTGTATAATATAGCGTGTATAAAGCTAACTACAACGAACCAGAACATTCACTCAATATTTGTATAATATAGCGTGTATATAGCTAACTACAACGAACCAGAACATTCACTCAATATTTGTATAATATAGCGTGTATAAAGCTAAATACAACGAACCATAACATTCACTCAATATTTGTATAATATAGCGTGTATAAAGCTAACCACAACGAACCAGAACATTCACTCAATATTTGTATAATATAGCGTGTATATAGCTAACTACAACGAGAACATTCACCCAATTTTTTTTATAATATAGCGTGTATAAAGCTAAATACAACGAACCATAACATTCACTCAATATTTTTATAATATAGCGTGTATAAAGCTAACTACAACGAACCAGAACATTCACTCAATATTTGTATAATATAGCGTGTATAAAGCTAACTACAACGAACCAGAACATTCACTCAATATTTGTATAATATAGCGTGTATAAAGCTAACCCCAACGAACCAGAACATTCACTCACTATTTGTATTATATAGCGTGTATAAAGCTAACTACAACGAACCAGAACATTCACTCAATATTTGTATAATATAGCGTGTATTAAGCTAACTACAACGAACCATAACATTCACTCAACATTTACATAATGTATGTACACAGCAGACTGTGGTGAACAATACTTAAATGCTAATTAACTAGGTATTGGTCAACATGACGTTAACTCAAAATTCAGTGAGGGAGGAGGGGTGAAGACACGCCTACCTCAGAGAGATTTTGAACGATCACCGATATACCTGAAGCTTAATTTTAACTCCTTAGCCAAATTACCTTGTTTCGACTTTGCCAATCAGAGCAGAAAATGTCGATTCAAATGCATAAAGAAAGAAGGAGATCACGTTTGGGATGTTTACTTCTTGCCCAAATGTCTTAAGTCATGGCAAGAATATATTTGTCCATGATTCGATTACTGAAAGGCAATCATGCTACACACGGAATGTTACTTACTTCAGCGTTAAACATCATTCACTAACTCATTAACCATGTAATCGACTGCAACAAAATAGCTAAAAATCTGGAAACACAAATCAGGATCAGTTACATTTCTGAAGATGAGAATGAACTTCGGAACAGCATACACGTGTCTCATAAGATGGTATGTCACCCGATGCGTCACCTGAACGAATAAAGATGAGTGAGTGAGTTTGTTTGTCAGCACAGTATTTCAGTTATATCACGTAGTGTCAGCCTGAAGAAGTTTATCACTTTGGAGTATAAAGCTGACAAACCTAGAAACATAATTGTAGTGCGAACCGGGATTCACGATAATAGGCTATCGGCACGTCTCAGGGACCCAACACTGCACAGCGAATACCGGCGCCTTAATCGACTGGAGACCCGTACAAAGATAACAAAAAGTGAAATATAACACATTTATGAACACCTACATGTATGTCTTGGACATAAGGGCGGTCGGGTAGCCAAGTGGTTAAAGCCTTCGCTCGTCATGTCGAAGACCCGGGTTCGATTCCCGACATGGGTACAATGTGTGAAGCCCATTTCTTGTGTCCCCCGTCGTGATATTGCTGGTATATTGCTAAAAGCGGCGTAAAACCATGCTCACCCACTCACACTTGGACATACTTTTATGTCTTGAAGAAGTACTATGAAAATATAATAGGATTAACACGTATATTAAGTTATTGTACGTTAAATGTATAGGAATATACACTCGATGGGGTTTGGGGATTCCCTACAAAAAAATGTAAAATCGTTTCAGTCCGTCCTTTGTGTACCCTGTCAAACATCATGATATTTTCAAATTGCCTTATTTTTTTTATAAAATATATTCATCATGTACACTTACAAGGAATCGTGTTTTGGTAACCCGTTTCTGTAGTTGTCTGTTCTATCTTTTGCGCAGCGTCAGCAAACATATGTTGAAAGCAGCTGAAGTTGCAGGGTGTCCTCTCTTTCATGGACTATTCATAATCTGTGGAAATGCGATTTGAAATATCAATACTGTACTAGTATTATATATTGTTAAACACATATATGTGCTGCAATGAATACAGTTGTCATAAAAACGTTTTCGTATCTTATATTAGGCCATTCACAAAGGTTTATATATCTCACTGCTTACTGCTGTCTGGGCAATATTCAGATATTTGCTAGCTACAGAATCCGGTCACAATTAAATCCGGTGGTAATCCGGTTCGGGGGAGGGGTGCCGCCATAATGGGTGTGGGACTGGGGAGTAATGATTAATCTTATCATAATTTTATGATGAAGTTATAGGGTCACGAATGTGAACTCAAAACCTGAAGGAGTCTGTTAAGTTCTGAAGGCTCCTATTATTTCAAGCTACATGTATTCCTTCCCGCTCACTTCTTACATCATCCAGGTATAAACTTCTGAACTTGGCCAATAAAGTTAACAGGTGAGCAAAGTGTGTAATAATCTCACCCTGTCCAGGTGTAATCTTCTGTGTTTACGATAATTAATCTGGATTGACTAAACATCAGCATCTAACGGTAGTATCACTGATAACAAATTGTACATGTACATGTATAATCTCAGACATATGTTTTACAAGGAAAAACAAAGGGTCCAATCCACCCTGACCTTGGGGAAGATAATCATACTCTCCTGCCTGCCCTTTGAATGCTTGTCGAGAAAAACCTCGTGATTTTTTTTTCTTTCTACGTTTGGAACCAAATGGTAATGTATCTTTGAGTTGTTTATCTTCAGAATGTCTATCAGAATGGGCGGATGCATTTAATGATTGATCATTTTCACCACCCCCTGTTTGAGAGATTTGTTGATTTCTTGACAGTGCATTTGAATGTAATTGTTCATTTAGTGACTGATAATTTTCACATGCGTCGCTTTTAGAAATATCTAAAAGACAATACTTTGCATGTGGCATCAAAGCTTTGGCATTTGCAAACGATTTGCAACATGTGATTCATGAATGTAATTCAACTGATCTTTGATTCAGACCCGCACGTGCACAGTGATGTTTTACGGAATGTAGAACATGATGACGATAATCTTTGTAGTTTAGAAAAGTACGTTGGCAGGTTTTACATGTAAAAGCAGCTCTATTATTAATGTGATATAATTTTATGTGTTCAGTGAGATAATCTTTTCGTTTCTATTCTATACAGTATTTCACTATTGTTTAAAAAAAGAAGACAATTGCCCATTTTGTTTAAGTGTTTTCTCTGAAAAAAACCCAAAACATTTTAGTAATATATCGGTTTGTAAAAAGTAAATTGAGTAACATAATTACAGTACATAAAATGAAAAATGAATTAACACTCATCTTACCTGAAGAAAAGTGTCAACAGCTGCCTTTTTTCTGCCTCTGATCTTGAAGTTCTCCAACAATAAAACTCCTTGACTGATCCGAGTTTCTCTTCTGAATACAGATTGAAAGTTCTTGACTTGATCTTGACGTGCACTGCTATATATATGGTAAATTTTAGTTTGATTATGTTTACACACCTCGACCACAAATGTTTGCATAGACCAGACTCTATATGAGCTTGTTAAATTTTATTATCGAAGTTCAGAAGTTGAAACATGAAGAGTTTATAACTGTTATATTGAAATAACGGTACATTACATTACTTATATTTAATCAGTGATACTACCGTTAGATGCTGATGTTATAAAGTCATCATAAAATCATGGTAAGATTAATTATTAATCCCCACTCCCACAGCCATTATGGCGGAACCCCTCCCCCAAACCGAATTACCACCGGATTTGATTGTCACCGGATTCTGTAGCTAGCACTTATACCCTACTGCCGTCAATGCTTTCTGATTGACATCATACGTTTTCTTATTGATGTCTGTAAAACTTGTGGCCGACCAGAATTGTAATAGTAAAGAATTGCGATGGTTCAGTACTGTTCCCAATGTGTCCTTATACATACAACCTTTTCTAATACTCTGACGAGCAAAATAATCAAATGTATTGGATTCGAACACAAAATAATGTTCCCAGATCACATTCAACGAAATTTGTTATAAGCATATTCTTCATATGAGGAATCATTTTTTTTACTTTGGTGTCATCAGCATCAGGACGTGTTGTGTTGAACAGCACAACGTTACATCGACGAGGTATTCCAGTGGTTCCCTTCCTACGACAGAAACCATGGATCTTGTTTCAACATGACAACAAACAGCAAGTATCGCCAGTCACCTTCTACAGACCAATAACGTCAACGCTTTGCCTTGGCCAGCTGGCCCTCCTGACGTGTCAACAGGTGAGGTGAAATTGAGTTTAACGTCGCGCCCAAGATTATTATATATAGCGACGTGCATGCACGTGTGTGTGGCTGGTTGTACTAGTCCGGACGAATGCCGATTTCATAGTGCTAGCTCACTGAGATACCATGCCGCAGTTTAACATGAATATCCCACTCAGACACAGTATACTGACTCCGAGCCGACCAGTCCTTGTTTTAGCCCCTTTATGCTGAGCGCCAGACAAGGTAACAAAAAGTACCATCTTTTAATGTCCACTAGACCACGGAGGCGGTGGTGGCATGTCAACAATGTCACCACCTTGGTAGTCGGATTAGAACATGACATAACACTCCTGCAAACAGACGTGACCTAATACAGGCACATAATGGTGTCGAATACCTAATACGAGTTTTAGCATGTAGTGAAGCCTGATGGTGTTGTCAATATTTTTGGTTGCATTTTGGAAGCCCCGAGTAAAACAACCTCAGATGTCGCCGACCAGCACGCCGTCCTCTTCTTCAACCACGGCATCGACAAGTACGACTTCAGTGGGCACAGGGTCATCACAATTGGCGTCATCGTGAGTGGAGGCGTGTCATCTTCTCTGATGAAAGTCGCTTTTGTGTCTCCCATGCAGACGGAAGAGTCAGAATGTGGCGCTGACAGAAACGTTGTGGAAAGGGATCCATGGGGTGGACCTAGCGTCATGATAAGGGCAGGGATTGGACTTAATGCGAGACTTGGACCCATATGCTTTCTGAATGTTGGTCAAGGTCGGGTCACGGCGTCACTGCTCAGCGGTATATCGACCAAGTGATCAGACCCCTCGTTGTTCCATTTTTTGCACAACATCAACAACATATTTTCCAGCAGGACAACGCTCGTCCCCATGTTGCCAGAGCTACCATGGCCTTTATGCAACAACACAACATGCCTGTTTTACCGTGGCCAGCCCTCAGCCCTGATCTGAACCCCATCGAACACTTGTGGGATGAGGTTCAAAGGCGTCTGCACAATGTTCGCCCAGTCCCTACAACTGCCGATGAACTACGCACAGCTGCTCTGGATGTGTGCAGGAGGATCCCTAGGGTCTTCACAAATCGTCTGATCCACTCAATGTACAGGAGATATGTGGCAGTGATCAATGCTACTGGTGGTCACACCAGGTATTGACTGACATTTTGGGTATTGACCCGAAACAGTGTTAGCCCTTAACATTGGAAAAAAACAATTATGTCACGTACCTTTTAATCCATTAAACTGTCTTCTATCAATTTTTTTTTGTCAATCTTGCCCTATTAGTATTTCTTGTCTTTACTGATGTATACTGCATACTCGACTTGCGTTTCTTTTGCGTGTGAGTTTATCTCTGACAAAGACCACTTGTTTTTGAATTTAAAAAATGCAAAACAAGTGAATCAATGCCTTAAATTTAAGTAACATTCACAGAAAAAATCGATTTCCCCTAATGTCCCACAATATCTTAAATTTCATGAACAGCTTCATTTTCCTACACGAACACCATTTCATCCAGGACCGTGTTACTGAACGTGGATTTGGCAATTCATGATGCAAATTCCACAAACGACATTCGCCATACTGCTACCAAACTATTGGCCATGTAATCACAGGTGACTTCTCAATTGTTGACAAAAGCAATCTTTGCCAGTAATTCAAATTTGGACCAAAACATCACAAGCTGACTCCTAACTGTAGGGATCACAACTTAAAAATCTTTGTGGATACGCATATGCAAAAATTGACCAAAAAGAAGAGGAACCTGTTGAGTGTCTTTCAGAGCGGGTTGAATCAATGCGCAATATTGTCATTGGTAGAATACACAAACTGAAAAAGAGGAAACAGAATTGGAATGAACCAAGCGTGGCTACCTGACATGAAGTGTTCGCAGCTATTCCCACTGGCAAGGCCTCAAATAACATAACCAACACATGCAAGCATCACCACATTAATTGTTTGATCAAATAACTGGGTATAAATGACATTTCAATCAAATAATGACACAGAAAAAGTCAGTTAACTGAGGGAGAAATATGCCCAAACTGTTCAACGTTTGTTTGACTGAAATACCCAAAGACATTTCCGTTCCTCTTTTGTTCTGGATTCCAAAGCTCAATAAAAATCCGTACACAGAAACAGATGTTTTTGAAAAATGAAATCAAAGATCATCTGAAGTTGAATGAGAAAATAACATGTCGCCATGAAATACTGGACTACCTCATTGATAACATCTGTATGAAATTTGGGGATTGGACATTTAGGCAAAAAGTAGGCATCCTTCATGGGAAAAAATGGTGCTTACAACCTGATCTGTGTTTTTATTCATATTAATATGATTTTTTTGCTCTGATTGGCAAAATCCAAACAAGAGAATTTGGCTAAGAAACAAATCTTCACATTGACAGGAGTGATGACTTACCTGCCCTTTTCGCGAACACCTGGAGTCCTCTCTGATATTCAGTGAAGCATTCATACAATTTCCATCGCCATTTTGCCTCTCATGTCCAATAAAATATGTTTCGTCGGATCATCGAGATTGGTTATTTTCTGGCGTTGATGTTTGATGTTCAACCTAACATATAGTCAACCTTATGTTAATGTAGAGTAATATTCAAGCGGCCCTAAGCTTCACTCATTTGCTAGAACTAGAAGCTACACATGAGATCCCCTCCTCTGATTTATATTTGCAAGTGTTCAAAACCAGCTGTTGCGAGCGACAAAATTGATGTCTGATACAATTCCCCTCTTTTAGGTGAACTATTGACTTGTCTTTGCATGTGTTTGTGATAGTTGACACAAGTGGGGCAGCACACGCCCAAGCTTTCGCAAAAAGTTAATACCATCACTGTTTGATAGTAATTCTGAAACACATGCTAATGATATAGTCGGAATCGCACAGTGGACTCTGCTCTGGGTAGAGATTTCTTATGGAAATGTTTTCCCGGTTTGTATTGTAATTGTAATAAATACGGGACTAGTAAGCTGAAAATAATGCATCTATATAGCACTGCAGTGGTGCACCACACACATCTCGCAGCTGCACATTTTCGACATGTGTTACTATTAGAAAATATAGCTTTAAGGGTATAAAGTGGTCACAATGCCGCTGTCATTGCCGTTGTTCATGCTATGATTCACCTGTTTGCAGACTCTAGCACTTCCTTCCCCTCCGTCCATTCACGCACGTGACTGTTACAGTCGTATATTATAAAGTCCGCATACAATTATCTGCGCTT
Organism: Haliotis rufescens; assembly: GCF_023055435.1. Taxonomy (NCBI): domain Eukaryota; kingdom Metazoa; phylum Mollusca; class Gastropoda; order Lepetellida; family Haliotidae; genus Haliotis; species Haliotis rufescens. The sequence continues at coordinate 559,480 of NW_025964212.1, read as the reverse complement.
GCATAACCATATGGCGTACTCAAACATCACAAGTATTGTGAATACCAATCATGTACATACATTGTAAAATTAATTTCAGGGTGTGATTTTTAAAACAAAATAACTGAGCTCCAATTTAGGAGATTTATGGAGGTAAACCTATATAATGATTGAATACCACCTTTGTATGCAAGTCCATATTAATTTCATTTCCTACAGTACTTTTGAAGTATTATTGTGAACAATACAATTTTAACTCTTGTATAACAAACTGATGTTCTACTTCATTCGGTTACCCGTGAAGATCCGGGTTAGAATAGGTCTTCAGCAACCCATGCTTGTCGTAAGAGGCGATAACAAACAAACAAACAAAAACATTAACAATTAACCTTTCTTGTTTCAGGAGAACTGACTTGTTCGTCCGTTGGTGCTTCGATGCGGTCAAGATGGTGAACGACTCGTGAACGACTGCGTTTTCCTTCCTATGCATGATAGAACTAAATTTGGACGTTTTCTGTCAGTGTGAGGACGTTATGTAACCTAACTGATATATGAATTTCAATGGCCCCTGAAAGAAATGAATGTGGACAGAAGCTGGTAGCTCACGATTTAAAGATTGAATCCCCCACATCTAAACACTTGGAATGTTTAACAGCACTCCAGAGAGCTCATTAAAGACTTACCTTCAAAGAAATTGCCCAATAATACACAAGCTGTGGTGAACACTGAAAATGTTTTAGAAGTACTCGAAGCGCCTCTTTAACTCGAGACTACGCTTCCTCATGGCCTTGAGGCGATTCAGTCTGGAGCTAGACGTTGAAATTAGTCGCTTGTGTTACACTGGGACATCGTTGTTGTGTAATAAAGACACTAGTAACTCTCATAGTGATATGCATAATAATATTTGAGTTCACTGACTGACACAGCTTTTGAATGACCTGAACCAAACGTGCTTCAATAGAATTGATCTAAGCATACCCCTTCCATTTAAGACAATCATGGCTAGCAAATACCACTGTTACATCTTCTGTTTTGTAATACTAGACACGATCATGACATTCGTTTTAATTTGGTTCGCTATGAAAGGATCTGATCACACTTTCAATGGGATGATTGGACAACGTATCTTGTGGGACAAAGCTCCGTCTCATAGTAAGAAATACAAAATTCTCCATACAATCAGCCGACCCAAATTTCAAAATTGTTTGCCAAAATCGTGATCTCTGTACATCAACTGCAAGGGTTCACGCACTGTTTGTTGTCCACACGGCGCCTTCAAACCGGAAGAGGCGAGATGTGATCAGAGATATGTTGACAAGTGACGTCATCAACAGGAAGTACACAATACGGATCCTGTTTCTGATTGGATGGCCGACGACATTTGTGAGACGCACTCAAGGCGACATCAGAGAAGAGACAAAGCAACACAGGGATATTCTCCAGGGCAGGTTCCTCGACACTTACAGAAACCTTACCTACAAAGCTGTGTTCGGCTTCAAGTGGATTAGCCGACATTGCAAAAATGTGCACTACGTCATCAAAATGGACGATGACGTATATGTCGACATGTACAATTTCTTTTCCACATTATATCCTAGGTTCGACACACGCCATGCTGTCATATGCAGCAATATGCGCTATTCAACGGTTTTTAGGGACGGCAGGTGGAGGGTTGATGATCATGCATACAGACACTACGCTTACTTCCCCGTTAAGTATTGTAGTGGATATGCAGTGGTATTTAAGGGCGACATGGTACCGCTCTTGTACAAGGCTTCTTTGATGGCGCCGTTCTTCTGGATTGACGATGTTTTTATATACGGTACTTCTCGCACCTTCCTACGCTATGTTATCATACCACAAGCTCTGACAGGGATGTATTTCCAATTAAACTGGTCAAAAGCTATAGAATGTTTCAAAAATGCCAAACCATGCCCTGTCATATTTAGTTCGTTTAACCAGGATACACATAGGCTTGTACAGTTTCGACGGAATTTTCTAAAACTTCTAACACAGGATTTGTTGTTGTGATGCTGTACAGTTAGACCCGTGAAGATCCGGGAAGAGAATAGGCCTTCAGCAAACCATGCTTGCCATAAGAGACGACAATGCTTGTCGTAAGAGGCGTGTTACGACGTAAATTGTAATAAAAGGGTAAATTGTAATACTTGCAGCAAATTGTAATAATTTTGACGTAAATTGTAATAACAACGTAAATTGTAATAAAATTTGACGTAAATTGTAATACGCAAATTGTAATAAAAATTGACGTAAATTGTAATAATCTCAACTTGCGGTAAAATGTAATAACTTCTTACTTAAATTTAATAACCTTATAAGTTTAGTGTCAAAGGCGTTAAATGACTAGAACCTATCCTTGACAGGGTTGGTACAGGGTTTATCGTACAATCGTCATTAAGTATGACTTAGTGCGGGGTGTGGTACTTTTTGAAACTTGATATATCGAACATTGTTGTATATACATGTATATAAACTCACTGGAGTGTTATTTCTGTAGGTGAAGTACGTGGTTTCCTTGCATTTAAAGTGTGTTAGCAGTAGTTGAAAAGAGCGATTCAGCATGAAACCAAATTTGAAATGGGGTAAAACAGTTGTTACATAGTGTATGAAATACCCTCTGAAGACATATATTGCAGTCTCAAATTTAGAAGTCTTAACTCAGTTTCAGGGTAGGCAATTAGAACTAGGTAAAAAAAAATCGGAGCAAAATATAATTTGACTTTTTGGTAAGTCACCAGTCATTTCATTGGAATTTTAAGAGAGTATGTTATTACAGTGCTTGATGTAAGCCCAAATTACTTTAATCCTCTTAATCTTTCAGAGGAGGTTATGTTTTCAGGAGATTATTGTACGTATATATTTCGTATCAAGGTTTCTTGGCGCAATCCACCAACGATTGTCGAGTTTAATGATCTTCAAGTACGTTTCAAGGTCAAAGAGAAAATTTACTTTAGTGACAAACATATTTTCATCATAAATTTTCAATTCCTTTCTATTTGGATACAAGCAGATATATTTCAGCAATTGATTGCAAGAAATTTATGATAATCCGTATACTCTTTGAAACTGTACAAGAGTTATCCGAAGATACCGGATGTTATTTGTGTATGCACGGGATCTGTCAACTCATTTGTTGTATTTGAATTCTTCGTGAAAATAAAATGAATTGTATAAATATGATTCCCTCGTTTGTTTCAAGAAAAGGATCATGTACTCGTTATCAACTCGTACAGCATTTCCACTGCAAATCGACACACTGGTTGACCAGCCTGTGTTTGTACTCTTCGTCATCACTCGTTCAGTCGTGTCCAACTGGTCAACGTACTGTTGAAGCAAGTCATGCAAAATACATCTTGAAAAGTCTCATAAGAGTATTGAACAATAGGTCACAATTAAGTTATTTGTCGAAAATACGGTTGTGTAACCCATCATTTTGACCCCGAGGATTGATCTTTCAGTCATTTAAATTTATCGATGTTGACACCGCCCCTTAATGACGATTGTACGATAAAGCCTATACCAACCATCCCTAACTTAACAGTTTTGTACGTTTGTCATCATACACAGTATTTCTCGAATTGTACATGTGAAACGCAAGCTCAACTGACAAAGATCATTTCTAGTCAATTGGCGTCTTGGACGGTAGTAAGGTTATTACAATTTACGTAAGAATTTATTACATTTTACCGCAAGTAGAGATTATTACAATTTACGTCAATTTTTATTACAATTTGCGTATTACAATTTACGTCAAATATTATTACAATTTACGTTGTTATTACAATTTACGTCAAAATTATTACAATTTGCTGCAAGTATTACAATTTACCTTTTTATTACAATTTACGTCGTAACAAGGCGACTAACGGGATCGGGTGGTCATCCTCGCAGACTTGGTTGATGCATGTCATCGTATCCCAATGATAGGATCGATGCTCATGATGTCAATCACTTGATTGTCTGGTCAAGACTCGATTATTTACAGACCGTCGTCATATAGCTGGAATATTGCTGAGTGCAGCGTTAAACAACAAACAAAAAGACAAAAAGCTGTTCAGTTATGTATTGTCAATGTGAAACTCTGCTTTACATAGTGTTTTTAGGGAAACTGTACATCACCGATGGGACAATAAAAGAACTCCTAATTCAGGCTTTACGAATGGAACAATTGGCAGAAACCCAACAGGAAACACTGAATTCTGGTTGTTTGGACCAACTAGTTTCTAACCAGCGCAAGAAATCGAAATATGCGCTAAGACGATCAATACTGAACTAAACTTAATTTTACACTCAGGCCGCCATCAGCGATATAAGAGGTACACAATCAATGCACCAACATATACATGCACATTTGAATGTGGGTTAAATACAAAACATTTTTGCTGACAGTCGAATTACTGTAAACGCTGTTCCTCGTCATTGTTGTGTACACAGTTAGACAATTGATCAATCTGTGAAGCCATATACAGATAAATCATGATAAATAGTATTCAGCGTCAGTTATCAATATATTATATGGTGACGGTGCCTTTGAGATTGACAATGTGTAACTTCCAATGGGCTCTATAATAACTGTGACAAGGATCTGACCAGAAGCTCATAAATATATCGTTAGGGATACAGAGACAAAGATCAGGGAATATAGTATAATCAATGTTTGCATCACATCAATCAAACACGTAGGCCGTATGTCATCAAGTTGTTCTGATGTTGTCGTCATGTTGGCGGCTTGCATGTTTGACATATTAATAAACAAAATGCATGTCTTTGTTTGACTTGAGCACACACTTTCTACAAAGATTTCAAAGAGCATCTTAAATATGAAAACCATGAAGTTGTTTCCACTGACATAACCATTATATATAGGCATCACTTTATCAATTGTTTGATCAAAGAACTTGATATAAATGACATATCAAATAATACCACATTTAAGGCCAGTATGTTATGTGAGGAAGAAATCTGCCCTAACCATGCAGCAATACTATCTACTTTTGACTTGACTCTAAAGCGTGAAGACATGCCCATTCCTCTTTTCTACTGGCTTCCAAAGCTCCATAGAAATGCGTACAAACAGAGAAATATTCCTGGCTCCAGCAAATGTACCACCAAATCCCTGTCTGAAAGACTAACCATAATCCTTAATACAATCAAGGAAGGACTTTCTTTATATTCACAGAAAGTATTTTAGACAAGAGGAGTTGCATTAGATTTAGTTTGTGACAGAGAACTTTTAGTTCGAAAGGAATTAATAGATAAAGACATTTCACATATATCACAAGAGTATTCTGGACATTTCATATTTATCATTGGATTGGTTACAGGTTTTAGTCCATTAGTTAATGAAACAAGCAGAGATATTTTTCATTTGTAGCAATCGGAGTGAGTCACAATCTGGAACGTAGGCTTCGTCATTTTTCCGATTACGACACACATGAGCTCATGGTCAGATGTAACTTTTAACGAATGAAAATGAGGTATTGGGACATGTGACAAAGACAGGCCAGGCCCGAATACTATAAAATGATAGATTCAACATTAGGAGAGGAGAGCGCGGTTTGCAATCGATCGAGTCGAATCCCGATCCCGGCGTTTCGTTTAAAACGATCCCCACCTTCCACGACAGGTGTCTTTTATGGTACTTCAACATTGTGGAGTCGCTTTTCCGTTACCTCTGACATAATTCATTTATAATTGCCATCTGCCATGAGACGATAATGATGATAATTCCCTTATCTAGATAGGTTGTTCTTGCCCGTAATATTTCATATTGTAATGGCTTTGTTTCAACCATTCTACGGACCAGTTATTTGTGGGTGTTATATATTATTTGTCAGTAGGGTACAGTGAGAAGTTAAGACTATAAAATGGTTGCGAATTTGAAATATTTTATCATACTAGTTACCCCCTTTACAGATACCGAATTACAGTTTATTTCTACTTATTACATCTCATTATTGTGACAATATTGAATTAATTACTTTTCTGTAGAGACAAGACCTGTATTTGGAATTGGGTTCTCTCATATGATGGTCTCTTGGTTACATTACGTTACATTATTCTACTATTGTGTATCTTCTATATTACTTGCTACGTTCAATTACCATCGGTGTTTCAATGTGTGCTCTCAGTCCATCCCACAATAATTATATACGTTGTTCGTTTTGGTGTTATTAACTACCAAGCATTTGCTGAATGTTGTTAGTTAGAATTTTATAATAGTTGAATAATGACTGTACTGTTGAAGCAGTTCATGGGTTTTTGCGATTTGTTCGTGCTTATAAATGTCTTTTTATTATCATAGTGGTCTATATTGGTGAACCTCTAATGAGTAGTCCAGAAATTCGATTCCTGCCGTTATGATCCTTATATGCAGATATGCATATGCCAGAAGCCTATTATTGTTTATATAGTCTTATTTTTACAGACAAAAGTCTGAGGTGCAGATGTCACATCTTTATATGTATTAATATTTCTATAGTTGGTATGGTACTATTGACTTGTTGATCGTGAATTACCAGTATTTTAAAGTGTTGTAGATGATGGCCGTACCCCATTCTATAGGGCGGAGAGTCAAGCACTTCCCCCGCTGTCGTCTGGTCCACGCCAAACAAATAATCTGGCTTCTGGCTACACGCTTGCTGTCGAGGGTGTACGTTGTCCTATCACCTCTGCCGCTGAACACAGACCGCAAGCCAAAGAAGGTTATCCATGTCTGTCAGCACCCCCGACGTCTACATCTACAGGTGCTCACGACCCCCGCATACACGCTGTGACTCTGTCGGCATACAACATCTTTAGACAGCGACCAATCAACACCCAAGCAGTGTCAAGAAACGTCTACCTCTCGCTTTGCCACCCCAGCCGTGGCCCAGACTGTGTGCATAGGCCGTGTGTTCAGACATTAACTTTTTCGGTTAAGGGTTCAAGAACGTTGGACAGCGTTCCGCCAATTGACTTTTCGAAACAAGAAAGGAGCCAGTGAATTCGATTGGGACCAGCGACAAAGGAACTTTGGTGAATGGTGGTGCCATATTGTGGTCATGTGCAGTGACATTTGACATTTATGCATCGCTAGTAATTCGTTCTACATTGTATTTGAATAATATTTCGTGATGATTATGCTTTGTGGTTATACGAAGTAACATAGGATCATTTCTCGTATTCTTTAGCATGTAAATACATTTTTAATGTTAAGTATTCGCTGTTTTCCGGATATTTATAAAATTTTGAAATGGGTTACAATTTAATATATGGAATGATCGATCCTGTTTTACTTCTATTGTGTTGATTGTGATTGTATTTTACATCTCAGACCTGAACTCATGCTTATGTCTTCCGAGCTGTGAGCAGCTCTTGTCCACAGGCGGAGGATGTTATAAGGTTAAAATGCGTCTAAAAAAACATTAGAAAATGGTAACAAATTTAACCGTTTATAGCTGCAATGATGAGTTGCATTAGATATAGTTTGTGACAGAGAACTTTTAGTTCGAAAGGAATTAATAGATAAAGACATTTCACATTTATCACAAGAGTATTCTGGACATTTCATATTTATCATTGGATTGGTTCCATGTTATAGTCCATTAGTTAATGAAACAAGCAGAGATATTTTTCATTTGTAGCAATCGGAGTGAGTCACAAAATCAATAGAGAGATGATCAATTAGGCTCGTAGGCTTCGGTATTTTTCCGATTACGACACACATGAGTTCATGGTCAGATGTAACTTTTAACGAATGAAAATGAGGTATTGTGACATGTGACAAAGACAGGCCAGGCCCGAATTCTATAAAATGATAGATTCAACATTAGGAGAGGAGAGCGCGGTTTGCAATCGATCGAGTCGAATCCCGATCGATCTAAGTTTTCGCCATTTAGTGACGAGTCTGGCCGGTCTGATCCTGTCCTGTATTGATAGATGGGCTGAGAGTAAGTAAAACCATGTGAGTAAAAAGCTAGTGTTACGTTTCTTAATATGCGAGTATGAGTGCTGATGGAGACAACTTGGAGTAAGCGTCTTTAGACAATCACTCCTGGACGGAGCTGAACCGATGCTGACAAGGCGAGTTGCAAAGTCATGGCTTAATTGACCATGATGACCAGGAACGGCAATACTTTCAGTAACTGTAGAAGGGTCGCACTTGACGTCCGAAAGCAGTTACGACAATAACATCCGTGTAAAAGTTGGGGATAACACATTGAGGCAAGAAGAAGGCATCCCCAAGGTCACCAATGACGCTCCCCTTCTTGTGGATCTGTTTTTTTATGCTTGGATAGGCAAAGTCAAAACAAGGTAATTTGGTCAAGAAGTTTAACTTAAGCTTCAGGTATATTGATAATCTGATATCGTTCAATAACCATCAAATAGCCATTCCCTTCCGCTGATTTACCTACCCGAACTCATCTTCCCGAAGCAAGTGAGTTAACTGACTATAAAAGTCCAGTTTCCACCCTTGCCGAACTAGGCTGGTATTATTATGGAGTTACATTTTGGCTGGACTAACCAGTCTATGCATAGTCAAATCAAAATCGCGCACTGAAATCGAAATCCAGTTCGTAAAGTGTCATGCAGATTTCGGTCGACAGCAGGGTTTGCAAAGCATGTGCACCGTTGTCAACAGATATTTTCTATATCTTTTCATGTTTTTAATCAAGGTGCTCACGTGATTTGATGCACTTCGCGATGTAAGACTCGTTTGATCACAATATAGATCTTGATTATCGATCAGATCGTCTTGACTGGGCGCCACCGTTTTGTTTGAAGCGAATGCAAGTGATACGAGAGGTTGAATCTGATTGGTCAATAGGAGAGGCATAGAAAGGACATTACTAGTAATAGCCACTGGTGGCGCTACGATCGAGCCCAGGAATTCCAGCCTAGTTCGGCAAGGGTGGAAACTGGATTTTTAAAGTCAGTTAACTCTCTTGCCTCGGGAAGATGACCCGAACTAGAAACAGTTTGAACGCCTCATCCGTTTCATAATGATTCAGAGTGACAATACATTCTTCATAAGACTGTATGACAACAGGGATGACTTCAACTTTCCCTTCATGTCGAGCAATTTTCCAGCAGCTCTAGCCTTTGGTGTTTACATTTCACAACTTTTGAGATACTGTCAAACAGCTACTTTTACGTGTTTAGGTTTACAAAATGTACATCCATATAAACGTAATTTATAAGCATAAAGAAATATAAAGTTAGAAATGAAATAATTAAAGTAAAACCTTATCGTCTTATCCTTTGTGACGGTTTCGGTCATTTGCAATTAAGGATTGCTGATTGACGCCCTAAGCGATATGCCACCTGTCATGCATGTTAAATCTCAGCTTCATTATAGATTAAGAAGCATAAATGTCAATTTATTCAATTAATTAATCAATTTATTCATTCATTGCTTACATTGTCAAATCAGAATGATTTACGTATTTATGTAAATGCATTCACAATCATGAACATAACTGTATACTTGTACTTATGTAAAAGGGAGAGAGACAAGGGAGGGGTGGCAATCGACTCGGCTCGGGACAACGGTCCACACTCTTTGTAATAAGGACAGGAGGTACAGAAAGACATAATACTTATGTCTCATGTGCGATCTCCTATGGTAGTGACAATACAACCAAGCATGCCCTTTCTACCAAGATTTCAAAGAGCGTCATAAGGCTCCTGCTCAGCAGCAGTTTGATCAAGGTTACAACATTCAATGCCTCAGTGAAGCTTTTAAAAAGTTTTATGGTTGACATGGGGAGGACTTTTCCAAATTTGACTCATCATTGACAATAATGATATCTGATACAATTCCCTATTTGACTTGTACTATGCTCCCGTGTTTTAGTCGGATATCATACAATCGACTCTGCTTTTAGCAGAGATTTCTCTTGAATATGGAAAGGGTTTTGTCGCTTTTATTTACAACAAAAGTTGTTGAATCAAGTTTTCAACATTCAAGGCCAAGGCAAATTAGATGCGTCAGTGGCAAAACTGATGTCCGATGCATTTCCCTATTTTGACTTTGCATATTATGTTCCCGTGTTATTCAGGTGAACAATTGACTTGCCCTTGCATGTGTTTGTGACGGGTGCCACCTCACTATTTGATAGTGATTCATAAATACATGCTTATTGCCATAATCGTACAATGGCTGCTTTTTGCTGAGATTTCTTATGGTTATGGTGTGTGTGTGTGTGTGTGTGTGTGTGTGTGTGTGTGTGTGCGTGCGTGCGTGCGTACCTGTGTGTTTGTGTGTGTATGTGCAATATTCCAGCTGACAGCCTGTATAAAATCGACAATGTAGCCATTGATATTTATGACCTAGGGTACGATGACACTCTGTCAACCAACCTTAATTTGAATGTATGGCCTCTTAATGTCACACCCTGCATCTTCGATGAAGCCGATTATGAAAAGAATTATGGCTAGGAAATGTGTACGCATAAACATCGATCATCATATATGTAAATCGCATAGGAATCCTACTGCAAATATCACTGCAGATGACCCATGGTGACTTTCTTCCATGCCCAATGAAAGTACCCAACACAACAACATGACTCGCAAGCTGTTGCATCCTCCAAGTATGTTGTAAGGACCTATTTATACCTTCACTTAAGGTCAATATTAAAAGTAATTATAGCATGTTCGATCTTATTGTGATATGGCAGCAACACGCACGACACAAAGAGTAATATATATTCATGGATAGTTAGGGTCTAATATTCTGACGATTCCATTTCTCTCGTTGTTGAATGTATGCCACGAAGTTCCTCCATAACATAAAACAGTTGCACACTTGAAGAGCCGATAATTTGATATTCTTGTGGAGACGGGGAATGTTTGTTTTCTTGTTTTAATGTATGTGTTAAAGCGGTTGAACAAAGATCGGAGGCTTGCATCAAACCCAATCTATCAAGCTGTTATCATCGCTTCAGCGCATGTGTCAGATGCAATTGATGTTATTACACAACACAATATCATTCAAACATACAATGATTCCTGGTGGTGTATTAATTTTCATTCGGACGGACGTACTACACCATATTGAACACTGTAGGCTTGAGAACATGCTGGGGAGGGTATGTGGCGAAGACGATGTGTTGGCCAGATTTCCGAACTAATTTTAAGCAGGTGTGCTGAACGAGCTTACACCAAAGGAGTGTGACATTGTATGGAGATGAGATCATTTGGTGACAAGGTATTTTGTTTTTTCAATATCGACACATACACATATGAGAACGGAGATTCAGATGGTTTATTTATCTAGTGCGGAATGAAGGTTCACTACCCAGGGTTATGGAAAATCGAACGTAGAGGAGCGGCGAGGAACAGACTCTAACGTTTCAAGTTGCTCTTTGAAACAGTTATTTGGCTGATTATCGAAAACCCATCGTCAACAAATAACGTGATGTCTTTCACTTTCTTCATGGAAAGGTGCTTTGTGTGTATATTGTCGATACATATTTGCTTTTTAATTGTGATGTTTACAGCATTAGGGAATCACAAAGCAGGACACGAGGTCTGTGTAAGTGCGAACATTTGTGGCCCGTTAAAAGGTATTATAAACACTAACGTTGTGAAAGAGCATCGTCATAAACGACTACAACGTATTGATGACCCATTGTTAGAGGTGGTTCTTGAGAACACACAGCTGTGCCGAGGAGTTTCAGAGGTGGACGTTGTATTTATTGTCCACAGCTCTGCTGACCATTATCACCGTCGGCAAATACTTCGGACAATTTTCCAGAAGGAGAAAACATACCAAAATTACACATTACGACATGTATTTCTCCTTGGACAAAGGAACGATGTGAAAATCCAGGGTCATATCAACCAAGAATTCAGACAAAATGGAGACATTGTCCAAGGTGGGTTTCTGGACACATATGGTAACCTGACGTATAAAGCTGTTTTTGGAATAAAATGGATCAGTCACAACTGCAGAAATGTGAAATACGTCATCAAGATCGACGACGACGTTTATACTGATATCTATAATTTTTTTACACACGTGTACCATTCACATAAAGATGATACCAGAATACTATGTTGGGCATCGAACATGCCGTACGTCGTTATAAGGAGAACGGGGAAATGGAAAGTTCCGAAATTCGTTTTTAGACATTACCAATCCTTTCCTGTTGATTACTGTAGTGGTTTTGGTGTCATTATCCCCGGGAAGATAATTCCAGCGCTTTACAAGGTGGTGTTCATGGTGCCATTTCTTTGGATAGATGACGTATTCTTATATGGAATGGCCCGTGGTTTCATAACAGGATTGCAAGACCTTGGTGATGCTCATTATAAGGTTGGGGAGGAAGAAGTATCGACGTGCTTTAAAAAGCAATCGACGTGTGAACTTATCTTTTCCCTTATTTACCCAAACCGGATTTTGCCAACATGGAGACACCGACAAAGATATCTTCAAAACATTAAGAAACTTTGAAATGCTTACAACCCATCTTCTAAGGTTGAATAAGAAGGAAGTTCGTTGAGAACGTCGTTATAACTGTGCTTGTTGAAATTATCAATGATTATCGATGATTAAAATGAACGTATGCTTTATCTACATCGTGACACACCCTCGTGAGGACTAGGTAAGAATAAGTCGCAGTATCCTTTGCGTGTCGTAAGAGGCAACTATGGGGTAACTGGGTGTGGTGTGACGTGGCTGAATCAGTGTCGTCCAACCCCTACGGCGTTGTACATTGTTTATACTTTGTCACTGTTTTGTCTCGTTTGGATTCGATTTATGGAAAACCTGCAATATTGTTGTCTGCGGCGTAAAACAAAAGGAAATAAACCTTTCTGCACAAAAAAGGATCTATATAATTTACCGATGCAAGTAGTATGGACGGTCCAGGAATTGCTCGTCGTCTCCACGACCATCCGGTACCTGCACGACACCGACGGCATATACTGTTAATTTACTCAGTAGTTTGCGTATTTAATGTCATTTATGTTCTTGCAAATTTAGATGTTTGATAATTACGTTTGAATAGTCTACAGGTTAATGCATAAAATAAATACAACTTATTTGATGAACTTTGTAAGAAAGCACTCAACCTGTATTGGATGGCTCATGTGAAAATGTCGGGGGCAAATAGGTGTAATTTGGCTATATTGCTTTAAACGACTTCTTCTCTGGAACTAAAAGATAGATATCAACCATATTTGTTTGGAAGCATTCTCCGGTGGCGAGGATTCAAAATTGCACAAATGGTGGGGCTGACCCCAAAGGGGCTGAGGGGCGGGACCAAATTGGGGTAATTTGGCTATAATGCTTTAAACGACTTCTTCTCTGGAACTAAGAGATAGCTATCAACCAAATTGAAGAATCCCTTGTTGGTGGGGATTCAAATTGGAGAAATGGAGGGTGAAGATCCCCACCTTTAACCATAATGGTACAATTGAGAATGTAATGAGAGGAATGCACATATGCTACCAGGACTGGCCCTTCTGTTCATCTGTCCGGCACTCCCAAAAGAGTTAGAACCTTGACCATAACATGCTATGTTTTTGTTATGAAGAGAATAATACCTTTAATATGATTTATCCTGGATCATAACATGGTAACGGTTCAGATCTACATGTTACATTTGTATCTTGAGAAATACACATTCATGCTATCAGGTTTGACATCCACCCATTTTAAATGCTGACAGTCCAAATTACGAAATATTTGCAGTATTATATATACATGTACAATGCAAATGTGTATTTTGACATGATTGCGTAAATATCCAGGTGAGCAATACAGGCCCTATGGGCCTATTGTTGTTTGTTATATTTATAATCACAAATCGCTGCAATAACACCACTGGATCAGCTTGAAACAGAGCTGGATTTTCACGAGACATGTTGTGCCTTGTTGTTTGTTTGTTGTTTAACGCATTAATATTCCAGCTATGTAAAGGTGGTCTGTAAATAATCGAGTCTGGACCAGACAAACAAGTGATTGATAGCATGCTCATGGCTTTTCGCAATAGGGATACGATGACATGCATCAACCTATTCAGCAAGCCTGACCACCCGATCCCGTTAGCCGCCTCTTACGACAAACATAGTCAGCTCTTGCGGCACGCATGGGTTTCTGAAGATGGGTTTCAGATGTTAGATCGCAGAGGCTTTGGAACCCAAGGAGCTGGATCGCCAAAGTTTCTGCGTTAATCAGATAAATGGAATGTAAGCGCTCAGTTATTCGTCGGTCGTCATCACCATTTTTGATGTTGCTGACGTCACAGGCATTACAGGATGGGATCGTCTACAACGCTCTCCCTGCTACGCTTATAATTAAAAACTTCTGCTAACCTCTGTATGGTGACATAGGAAGAGGCATCCTTCCCTAGTGTTGTACTCATATCTTAATGGATGGCTTTTGGTGTTAAGCCCCTTTTCTGCAAGAACTTGATCACCGCAAGTTTCCGAAGGATACCCATTTGTTAAAGGTTACAGAGCCCTGTCATAGCGAAACAGTTTGCTCAATTGCCTCAATTTGTGGATATACCTCTATAAGTGTTTATGTGACGATATGCGGCTTTTCCAAGAGGTCGGTTACATGACCGCGAAACTGGCGTTTACATTTGTGTGAACGACACATGTGTGTGAACGACACGCTACTTCCACATCAATGGGAATTGGGAATTCTCTAACGCGAATGAATACAGAAACGTTGTTTCTGATCACTCAGATCCTTTAATCTTGAACTTACCGTTTTAGCTTACATTGGGATAAGTCAAATAGTTTGATTGAATGCTTGTTCAAGAATTTCCTCGCTACGACCTATCCCAGTGATCAAAACGAAGAAATGCACATCCAAACTGTGGACTGGATCCGTGTTTAGACTTACAGGTAACAGCCTTGAACAATCTATAATTAATTAGCATCTATTTGACACATCTTTGTCATCACCTTTCAATGATTAACCAGTTGATCAATGAGGTCTAACACGTGTAATCGCCACAGGTTCACGAACACCTACGTTTATCCATTATGATGTCCTGTATTTAATGTAAACGTATTGCGACGCGCTGTCACTGTGACTTACTTACTGAGGTAGTTCCTTAGAGTCCTTTTTCATCTAATGATTATATTATTTGGATCTATTTGTTGTAACCAAACTACAAAAGATGTTCCTGTGGAGCAAGTTGAGCATACGAACGCTCATGTAACCTCTCCTTTTGATGAACTATTTTATTCCGGGTTACAGCTGGTTGTTGTATGGACGTCCGTGTTAACATGAAGTCACGCGTACTTAATAAGTGAGCGCCGCTTTTAACAGTATTCCAGTTATATCACGGCGTGTCAGCTTAATGTGGGAGGAAGGCCCAAAGTGATGCAGGTCTAAGACGTTTACCACTTCGGTGAAACCCACGAGCACGGGTATGGTGCTGACAAACCTAGAAACATAATTTGGGCGAACCGGGATTCGAACCCACAATCATAGGTTTCTGGCGTGCCCAAGGGACGCAACTCTGCGCGGCGCCTTAGGCGACTGGGCCCCCCGTGCCCCCGCGTACTTATAATTAGTGACATTTTGAGATAGATATACACCCCTGTAGGTATAAACCATTGACATACAATTTTATAAGAATTGACTTTTTTTGTGTGTGAGTTCACTTGAGGATGAACCTTCATAGAATGAGAACAAAATTGTATGAACGTCGGAGCTTGCGACACAAAGTGACATTCAATTCTTAAATCACATCATGTTATGTCCACACCAAAAAAGTTTCACTGTTAAGCAATTCTCTGAGGTTCAGTCAACCCTCCTAGGTGGAGACCCGTGAAGGTCCGGGGTAGAATAGGTCTTCAGCAACCCACGCTTGCCGTAAAAGGCGAGTATGCTTGTAAGAGGAGACTAACGGGATCGGGTGGTCAGGTTCGCTGACTTGGTTGATGCATGCCATCGATCCCAATTGCGTGGATCGATGCTCATCATATTAATCACTGGATTGTCTTGTCCAGTCTCCATTATTTACAGACGGCCATTATATACCTGGAGTATTGCTGAGTGCGGCGTTAAACAACAAACCAACCAATCAAATACTAGGTGGAATAGTGGTCAGTGCGGCGTTCACCAACAAACAAGTCACTTCTAAATCCCACCCAGAGATGTTTGTAAAGATACAATTATAGAACGAAAATATTTGAGTATGCGAATTGTTTGCTTAATCCCCTTTCTTTACCCCTATACTTCCGTACAATATTTGAGTGAGTGAGTTGGATTTAACGCCGCTTTTAACAGTATTCCAGTTATATCGCGGCGTGTCAGCTTAATGTTGGAGGAAAGCCCGAAGTGATGCAGGTCTCAGACGTTTACCACTTCGGTGAAATTGTGCTGACAAACCTAGAAACATAATCGGGGCGAACCGGGATTCGAACCCACAATCATAGGTTTCTGGCGTGTCCAAGGGACGCAATTCTGCACAGCGAATCGCGGCGCCTTAGACGATTGGGCCACCCCTGCCCCCTACAATATTTGAGTGAATACATGACACTTTCATGGATAACAGCTTCATTTATTCTTTTTCAAGACGCTTTAGGGCTACTTCTTGCTCAGTCATCAGGTCAATACTGGGTTAGCGCATAGAGTTATATATACATGATGATATGTTCACACAAGGTAGGATTAATATCCATAGATTACAATATAATGACGAAACATAAGCAGGGCCTATCAGGATTTGAACCAACGTCCATATATTTCTGACACGCAAAAGGGACGCAACTCTGCACAGAAGTGAAGGTGAGGTGAGTGTGTGTCGTGTGAGTGTTGCTGCTGAGATACCATGTCGCAGTTTAACATTAATACCCCACTCAAACACAGTATACTGAGTCAACACGCCCTTGTTTTAGCCCCTTAATGCCGAGCGCCAGGCAGGGTTAAAACAAGAACAATCTTTTTACGTGTTTTGGTATGGCGCTGACGGGGATCGATCCTGCGAACATGGATGAAAGATGGCTATCTAAATTCCGATATTCCAAACATTGTAATTTAAATGAAATATGTCTGAACTGAACATATCTTTTTACACCTCCCGTTCTACTTCTCTGTCCTTCCTTCACCCTCCCTTCCTTTTTCTCTTTCGTTTCTTTCAATACCAAAAAAAGTGGGGGAAATTATGCCTTTATTACTGGTAGTCTTCGGATCTTAGTATTTGGGGAAAAAATAATTTTACACAGGTTTATTGTTTTCATGCAAGCCGCCCGGTGTTGAGGAAAAATAACATAGTAATGATATGGACTTAGATCATGCAGTTTTGTTACTGCAGCACGCGCCATCCCGGATAGGAAATAGTCATCGATCCACATAAAGGGAACAAGCCTGGTCGCCTTGTACAGAGCTGGAGTTATCGCCCCTGGTATAACGACAGCAAAACCACTGCAGTAATCCAAAGGAAACAGATCATACTGCCTTAGATCGTCCTTATCAATGGACCACTTCCCCCCTCTGTTGACAAGCACTGTTGAACTCTTCCACGACCAACATAAAACCCTGTTATCGCCCGTATATTGATGATAAATATATGTGAAAAACATGCGCAAAGAAACGTAAACGTCATCGTCCATTTTGATGACGTATTTCACGTCCCTACAGTTGTGGCTGATCCATTTCAATCCCATAACAGCTTTATACGTCAGATTCCTATAACTGTCCTGAAACCGACCTTGGACAATGTCGCCATGTTGGTTGAATTCTTGGTTGATTATTTCCTGAATTTTCACGTCGTTCCTTTGCCCAAGGAGGAATACATGTCGTACGGTATAATTTGTGTGTGTTTTCTGCTTCTGGAAAATTGTTCGAAATATTTGCCGACGGTCATAATGGTCAGTAGTGCTGTGGACAACAAATACAACGTCCACCTCTGAAACTCCTCGGCACAGCTGTGTGTTCTCAAGAACCACGTCAATATCAGCATCGTTAATACGTCGTGTTCGTGTACGACCATGTCCATTTGGCATTTTCTTGTATTCATCATCCAGGCCTTTCTCCCAATCTTCACGAAGATGATGTGATTCGCCTGAAGCTAAGATTGTCTTATTTTGTACTGGACGGGTTCCCAGGGCGATAACAATAACAACTGATACACAGATCTGAATACAGATAAGACACGTGATTGTGATGCTCCCAGCCAAACGCATGGTGGAAGGCCGCTTTGAAATGAAGATCAATGAATACTCATGTTGGTATATATGGCGTTGTATTACAACAGTAACAGCAGGGATTGATGTTATCTTGTCGACATGGTCTTATGTAGCCCGGTCATGTCCTGAAACATTAAAACTAATTAAGGACATGCTTTTGGAAACGAATAATCAGTTTCTTGTGGCGTCATAGAAAGTAAATCTCTCACCGTGACTTTTCTTATTTTGGTTTAAGGGTGTCTTTTAAAAATACAAGGTGGTGTTCTAAATAATGTATGTCATATTTAATATGTTTTAGTTTTAGGACCTTAAAACTCTTGCCGGTCGAGTGCAATAAAGATTATCTTTAGACACACTGGATCATTAATTAAAGATGATGTAGGATACTTTGATTCATAGTAACTGCATTTAGTACTCATCCCAAAATCAAACCTGCCCTAAGAGCAAGGGTTGTCACAAGGTCAATGAAGGTGAAAACATTCCAACACACATTGTCAGATATTGTTTGTGATTTAAGAAGAATTTCGCTTTATGATCATGAGTATACGTAGTAATATGATATGATATGATATGATATGATATGATATGATATAATATGAATAATATAATATAATATAATATATTACATTATATTAGAATAATATAATATAATATAATATAATATAATATAATATAATATAATATAATATAATATAATATAATATAATATAATATAATATAATATGAATGCTACAAACACATTCCCACCTTTTTGAAATAACAGGTCCTCCTTTCCTTTGCTGGTCCACATTAACCTATGTTGGTCGTGGGAGGCGACTAAATGGATTTTGTGGCCAGGCTCAGTGACAGGCTTCATTGCGTGCCATCATTGGTAACCCGACGGACATACAGATAGAACATTGCCGTGTACGGCGTTAAACAACAAACAAATATACAAACAAAACGAAATGTGAGGTTCGCCTTCCAGCTTCTGATTTTACCCGATGTGGAGTATTGAACACTTCAGAAGAGGCCGCTGTTGTTCAGCTTGTCAACAGATCAATATAGATTTAATTATAGAGGGCCAGCAGCATATACGTTCATACGACTGAGTGAACATGAGTTAAACATGTTGTCTGTTGCGGAATGAATGGAATCAATTACCTAAGTATTACCCTTGGCAATGGTCCGAGGTCAGACACTGTAGCCACTCAATCCACATTCCATTCAACAAGCGGGTCGTACACTCTTCCTCGTATTCCAAACGGTAGGAGTAAACGTCTAATACATGCTACACTTGCAAAAAAACCCAGTCCCTGTGTGTATGTGTGTGTGTGTGCGTGTGTGTGTGAGCGTGTGTGTGTGTGCGCGTGTGTGCGCGTGTGCGTGTGTGTGCGTGTTTGTGTGTGTGTATACTATATATTGTAATATGGCAGTGTAATGTATTGTTGAACAATGATTGTAACTGTATTACATTGTTTCTGTTGACACTCTGTAGAAGTTCATTGTATTGTATTTGGACAACGATTAGTTGTCAGGAATGTATTACTATTTAATGAAAGCAAGTGACGAAGGTATTATATTTAGATGCTCTAAATATCTGTAAATTTCCGCAATAGCATGGGTGTCAAGCGCAGTAGAAACATGTGGATTATTCTGTGATTTTCTACTGACACTGGACTGGTCTGGCACTGTGTAGAAAGTGCTTGAAGCTAGTTAGACTATATAAGGAGAGCGGGCGCGTGCGTGTCATCTCACATTTCATCTGACATTTTATCTGACATTACACCAAGATTACTTTTCGTGTGAAGATCACTGATCACACCGGATTCCTGACCCAGGCGGAACCATTCATTCAGTAACAGCCACGTGGCATTGTCTTCAACAAGACTGAGCGAGACCGCTTACGGCGGGACTCACACAGAACTTTCGGAACAAGGCCAACATTCGTTTTTTTACCCTGGCCGGCATGTTCTCCTGATATGAACCCCAACGGACATTTATGGGTTCACCTTGACCGACAGATCAGAAGACAACCAGCGGCACCAGTCAACTGTCAAGAACTGGAACGATGTCTCCTTGAGGAATGGCAGCGGATTACTCTCAGCGTCATCCGTTCGTCGCCGTGTTAAGGCGTGCATTAATGCACAAGCCGGCACTCGGTATTTTGTTCAATCTCATTAAAATCAGATCTTAGTTCTCGCTACTGCTAAACAAAGATCATCCCATTACGGGTCACGTCAGACCGACCTTGCGCGAACTTTGACTGACCATTTACAGCACTAATTTCAAATTTTTGACAAATTCTCAATTACAAATTTGAAACCTGAACAAAAGAACATTCTGGAATGGCCAGTAGATGGTCTAGATTGTATGAATTCAGTCGTTAAACCCGTAACTATCGTTCGGAATACCCCGTGTTAAAATTTTCGAGGTTGTATGATTAGAAATCACATTCCGATCTGGTAAGCGACGCTCTGATTGGTCGGATGAAAGGTCGTTCTGACGTGACCCCTAATGGGATGTCTTTAGATCTTTGTTTAGCGGTAGCGAGAACTAAGGTCTGATTTTAATGAGATTGTATTTTGTTGGTTTTGAATGTGCTTTCAGAAATGTTTAAGTCACGTTGAACAAGTGTTATTGTGAAACTTGTCATTTTGGACGCCCATGTGTCTTTGTGTCTCAGTCGTATAGTTTTTGTTTGGATAACATGAGCAGTTTCGCACATTATGTTTAATGTGGCTGCTTGTGCTAGTCTGGACTATAGCCATTTTCATCGTACTAGATACCATAACGCAGTTAAACATGAATAAGCTACTCAGACACAGTGTACCGAATCCGAGCCGACCAGACCTTGTTTTAGCCCAATAATGCCGAGCGCCAGACAGGGTAACAACAAATACCATTTTGAACGGTTTTGGGTATGACGCGGCCGGAGATCGACCCCGGACCTTCCGCTCTCCGGGCGGACGCTCCACCAATAGACCCCGGAGGCGGCCTCTACTCCTTTGGGGGGACAAAGTGTAAACTCAGCATATGCTGCTATGTTTTAACCAAAACATGGGACTTGACGAACTATTTGCACTTACCTTACAAGTTGAATGTTAAGTGCGCCACTTTTCCCCCTAACATTCTGCTTCCGCGGTTCCATGACATGCTTAAAAAAACCAGAGACCATATACCGATATATGGCCTCTGAAAAAACATAGTTGCCTATTTGGAAAATATTCAAATGAAAAGCCCAAGCAGCCCAAGTACATCATCAAACCTTCTTCATGGTCATATTTAGGTGTCTTTTGTTAATGAATGATAATTAATAAATTATTGATTACTGTATCCACATTTTTATCTTGTCCACTAGACTGACATTTAGTCTCAGAAATAAAGTTATCTTATTTAAAAATTAAATCTACCCAAAAAATTGAATAAAATCTAAATGGGGCCAGGAACAATCCTCAATCCTAGAGCTGAGGCAATCTAGACTTGCCAAATCAATGTAGACTTGAGTTGGACTCCTTTTTAAAATTATTTACACGCTTCCGAGAGATATGTGATTGTAGGACGTTTCAGTCAATTACTTCCGTGCAATTCTTTGATATCTGGTGTGGATGACGTGTTACTTTTTGCCATTTCAAATACTTTAAGAAACCGTTGGAAATGGTTCGTCGGATAATCAAGACTGGTTTTATGTTTACTTGTACGGGGTCGATGTTGCTGCTGGTGGACTGAATTCCCCGAGTTTCATCATAAGTTCAGTAGCATGTATATATGCTGAGTCAGGAAAGAAATGTTTAGGCCGAAATATTAAAACTGCCCTCCCCTGTGTTGCAAAATGAATATATTTCTGAAACGTTTTTTCTTAGCAACAGAATCTCTGCAATTGTTCACAGCAGACGTAATTCAGAGTTAACGTTTTTAGTTTCAACAAAATCAGCAAATGCACTATGGTGTGCCTGGATTTCTGAGCCATCACTTGATTGTCTGGTTTGGTTATATGCCGGCGTCGCATGGCAGGAGCACTGCTGTGTAGTGTCAGGCAACAAACTCTACATTTGTATACATATTGTTTGAGTGTCAGGTGGTACCGATAGGGCAGGACTTACCCTTTTCGCAATTGCAGAGGACGACTATAACTTTTGACATGAAACAGTTACAAAACATGTCTTAAGATGATCGATTTCGATCTCTACATTTCACCATGAATAGGTCACTTTGTAAACAATAATGAATGTGTTTCGTCAGAAAATTATTACAAGAAACGATATAAGAAAATTGATCACATATCGTGTATAAATGTGGGCGAGTCTGGAGGCGTGAATGAACGTCATGCGAACGTGAGGCAACATTTGAGTGTTGGTCTGTATGGCTGCCAGAATGGCTGCCTCTGCGCATTGTCCTTGAAAGAAAACATACTGGCGCCAATAGTTGTGCCATCTAGTCCATGCTGGTCCACGTTTTCTTCCAGACTATAACGCCGCAGGTATAACTTCCCCCCACCAGCATACTTTAGTATAACCAGAATGCAATGACTAGCCACAATGAATTAACATGATCGGTAGACGTGTACGCCGACGTCAAAGTCCTTCCAAAGCGTAGTTCGGAGTTGTCTAGATTCCCTCCAGTTGTCATTGGGAGTTTGATTCGGACCATACCACGCCGTATAAACGAATGTTTGATCAGTGAGTGAGTGAGTGAGTTGGGTTTAACGCCGCTTTTAACAGTATTCCAGTTATATCACGGCGTGTCAGCTTAATGTGGGAGGAAAGCCCGAAGTGATGCAGGTCTCAGACGTTTACCACTTCGGTGAAAGCCACGAGCACGGGTTTGGTGCTGACAAACCTAGAAACATAATCGGGGCGAACCGGGATTCGAACCCACAATCATAGGTTTCTGGCGTGCCCAAGGGACGCAACTCTGCACAACGAATCGCGGCACCTCAGACGACTGGGCCACCCGTGCCACCGAATGTTTGATCAAACGTTCATTTTTAAAAATCGTCTTTCTTTTTCATCTTTATTTATCTAGTATCTGCTCACATGCAGTTTATTTGTTCCCCGACCATTCGATTCATATGCATTCCAGGCATCATACTCAACTCCCTGGAAAGTATACAAACCCAATGATGACAATCACTGGATTGTCTGGTTTAGACTCGATTATTTACAGACCGCCGTCATATAGCTTGAATATTGCTGAGTGCGGCGTTAAACAGCAAACAAACAAACCAACATGTTATATATTTGGAGTTTTTGGTATGTGTTTCATCAAACACATTTAACTGAGAAACACTCCTTCCTTGAGTATAGATGGGCGTCTTTTGGAAATTGTCCTCTTTATTGATGAACTGTTCAGTTACGTACCTAAAACAGTATCTACCTTTCTAAGCATGGTTATTTGTTTTAAATGTTTGCACTGTAAACTATGGTATCTCCGTTTAATCGCGTAAATCTGTTTGACTTGTACTCTTATGACTTATAACATATATTTTCACTTCTTTCATAACACTCTTAATCAATAATCTTCACGCCGCATGTTGTGATCAGCCAATACTTAGGTGGAAACGTCCCTTGTTGTAGAAAGCTACACAAAACAAGTCTTTGAATCAGATCGATAAAAACAGAGCTACGCTGAAACCGTAAACTCTTGGAGCTCCTGTCTGCAAGCTGGGACCTTGTCAATGTCCCATGTATAATATTATGTTCATGTATGTGCACGAAGAACGCATTAAGAATATCGGGAGCGCTTTCTGCAGTTTAACGTTTCATTCGTTGATGTTTACCTGTGCTCGAAGGGAAACACATTTCCCGCATATCAACAGGGAAGGTACAATATACAAAATACCATATCTGCACTATTGAAGAAATAATAGTAAAGACTAAAAAATAAGACATAATTTGTGATAATAATCGGTATAGATCTTGAAGTAATACATGTACGAGCATGTTAATAGCCAGCTGCTAACATGCATTGTTTCATATCTGAACTTCCTGTAAAAAAATACGTCTACACACGCACGCACGCTCACACGTACGCAAGCAAAATATTTTTTTATAACCCAAAATAATAACCAGATAAACACGGTTGTCGCAAAAGGCGATTAACGGGATTGTGTGGTCAGGCTCGCTGACATGGTTGATGCATGTCATCGTATCTCAATGGACATGATGTCTATCACTGGATTGTCTGGTCCAGACTCTATAGTTTTAGTCTATGGTATACAGGTGTTACGTATCAGTGACAGTAATGTCCGATGCAATGTCCTCTTTGGACTTTACTATGTGTTCTCGTGGGGGACTATCGCAACTATTGGAGGGGAAGGAAGGGAAAGATTTGTTCAAGATGTTACTGTATTTTGTATGATGTGGTGTGATCTTAATAAACTCTCAATCTAGATCTCCAACACACTGTTGCAATTTGCAATCTGGTGAAGGGTGGTGATTAAACTTGTGATCAAATGTGAACGTGTCAACATAGCATAGCATTGTTTGAAGAAGCCAGACCCCTAGGGCTATGAGTGAGTGAGTGAGTATGGTTTTACGCCGCTTTTAGCAATATTCCAGCAATATCACGGCGGGGGGACACCAGAAATAGGCTTCACACATTGTACCCATGTCGGGAATCGAACCCGGGTCTTCAGCGTGACGAGCGAACGCTTTAACTACTAGGCTACCCGACCGCCCCTCCTAGGGCTATGAAGTTAATTTGGTTATGTAAGCATTGATGGCACAGGTATCAGCATATATAAAACAAAAGCAATGTGATATGATCCTCATGTTTTAGTACTGTAACACGAACATAGAAAACTATTCAAATACAAAGTATACCCATGATATCTTTCAAAGACATGTAAATATTTGAAATTTTCAAAAATTTCTAAATATTTTGTGCCCCAGAAAATGCTCATATTTCAAACCTATGTAAATATCGAAACTGGTCAGATATTTTACATCCTAGGGTAATCAAACGAAATGCATTTGAAACGTACTATGATCAGGTATTCACTGGGGTATCAACTTCATTTGTGGAATATTCTGCAAATACGGTCACATCATTCATGACAATGCTCCTTGTGCATACAACTATAAACGATGACCATAAGTTTTAAAGTTGTAGCTTCATATAAAAGTTCATATCGGGAATCCTACGCAAATCCGGTCATTGTACGCATTTGATACTGTATATGTGTTTTTTCAAAGATGTAAATCTGGCTTGTGGTCCAGTGTATTGAACTACCGTGGCAGTACCGCCGCGATACTACACCGTGCTAATGCGGAAACATCATGGCACAACCGCAGCAATCACGCTATCCTTCAGAACTGTACACCACAAGGAACAAGCAATACTGAGGCGAGTGAATGTGAGCAGTTGTGTATCGCTGAAAGACATTGCGTATACAATATACATTCAAATATAAAATGTCAATGCAAGAGAAAAGCAAGCCTAGATTTGCTGCCGAAGATTCCATACACCACAATCAGTCGATACCTAGGGCGCGTCGAAGTCACGAAACGCTTAGAGAAAGCAAATTATTCTCTCATCCCGGGGTCTCCAAAATTGTGAAGCGTTTGCGCACTCTTCCAAAAAAGCGGCGCAACTACCGCTTGGTTGCCTTGACGTAGAAGAACGTAATAGAATAGGCTCGACGACAAACAGATGTAATTTATGACTACTTTGAAGATGTGGGGCAGACTTAGGATGATAGGGTGTTAGCTACCTTTCTTCATTTCCTCGTTGATCCAGGCAAGAATTTCTTGTTCCGCTGTCAAAGTCAGCCGCCATTTTGGTTTAAGAACGAAGCGACCTCAGCCAGCGATTGTTTCGCTTGCAAGCGGCTGAAAGTTGCTGTACATCGCTTGCAAGCGATTCGCGCTTTGCAACGCACCCCTAATCGCATCAAGAAGCACTACGATGACGTAGGTACTCCTGTCGCCGTTGCCACATGGGCAATATCAAGTTTGAATAAACAGGAGAGAATACAACTTTACACTTATCATCTTCGTTGAAACAATTCAAAAGTGTTCTCCCATTAAGTTTATAAAGTTCTGGATTGAGGTTTTTCAAATTGGCCAGGAAACTACGCGCCATGCCAAACAAGAAGACGTCATCGACCCAGAAGAAGGGAACGAGACGCGTTGCCTTATACAACGCTGGAATTACAGATCCGGGCATTACAACAGCAAAGCCACTACAGTAGTCCACTGGGAAATAGTCGTAATGCCTGAATTGATATTTCTGTACACTCCATTTCCCACGTCTGTTGACTTTAACGGCGTCATGTTCATATAAAACCCGACAGAGGATACAGTTTGTTAAGGGTATATCATGATATATGTATGGGAAAAAGTTATCAAGATCCACGAAAACATCATCGTCGGTTTTGACGACGTATTTCACGTTCCTGCAGTTGTGGCTGATCCATTTTAATCCCATGACAGCTTTATATGTCAAGTTCCTATAGCTGTCCAGAAACTGACCTTGGATAATGTCTCCATACTGGTTGAATTCTTGGTTGATACGGTCCTGGAGTTTTGCATCGTACCTCGTTAATCCAAGGAGAAACAGCAGATGAATAGTGTAGTTTTTGTAATTCGAGCCTTTAAGAACAGTCCTAAAAACACCGCGGCGATCATGATTGCCTCCAGCACTGTGCACAACGAAGAGAAGATCCACTTGAGAAACACCTTTACATAACAGTTTATTTTCCAGAACTACGCTTAACCGCGCATCTGTGTCACCTCGCGTCAACCTATGTCGATTTACGTTTGTGTCGTTGATCTCCTGGTAATAAATCTTTTTCCAGTCGCGTTCTTCACGATATCTGTATGTGTCTGAGATTGTCTTGTTCTTAACTGTGTGCAATCCAAATATGTATATGACAATGGAGACGCAGGCTTGGATCAGTACCAAGCAGATGAACACACTTTTTGTTCCAACATTCATGCTGATTTATTCGTCACAACATGAAACAAGTCTAGCGCTAAACAGATCCGAATCTCCGCCAGAAGAACAATACCAAAGCTTTATTTTCCTCCTGATCCGGTTCCATGAGCGTACCGTCTGTCCATGGCGGAGTTTAGGGCTGGAACATGCAGTGAAAGAAAACGGGTTAGTATCAACGTCATTTGTCGCGCTGTGTTTCTGTCTTTCAGTGGTGGGGGTAGTCTCGTGGTTAAAACGTTCGCTCGTCACGCCAAAGACCCGGGTACGATTTCCCACATTGGTACAATGTGTGAAGCCCATTTCTGGTGTCCCCCGCCGTGTTATTGCTGGAATATTGCTAAAACCTGCGTTTTACCATTGCTTGAAATATACCAGTGTCCATCATCTCGATCTAATTTGTAAAAGCAAAATGATTGGACAATTTGTGCGTACTTCATTATGTTAAGTTTGACAGGCATGTCCATAAAGATATGAAAGCCTTACCTATCTCTGACGATGTCGACCACAGCAGCCTTCAACATAACTCAAATAACACTCAAGCTGTGGTTCGTCTGATAATCAATGTTCAGTTGTAGCTTGGTATCGTCATCATTGTCAGCGGAATGGCAAGTGGGCGGAGCGAAAGTCGGCTATTCTTCACAGTATGAGAATACTATCATAATGTTCTCATGAAAAGTCACTGGTTGTTGATGCGACATCTGGTCAAACATTGACAGCAAGATTCGTTATCTGATTCTATGTATTGAGTGTTGCTTGTGTACGAGGGCCATTCAATATATAACCAGCCTAAGCTATTTATCAGATCTTAACGGTTGCATGCTTGTCACGTGCTGTGCACCAATGTATGTCATGTGCATAGACAAAGTTTCACTGAGGAAATTGTATTTGAAGTCACACACGTGATCTATAAAGATGGCAAGGGTAGATGCTGCCAAATTTTCGTCAAAGGT
Organism: Haliotis rufescens; assembly: GCF_023055435.1. Classification (NCBI taxonomy): domain Eukaryota; kingdom Metazoa; phylum Mollusca; class Gastropoda; order Lepetellida; family Haliotidae; genus Haliotis; species Haliotis rufescens. The sequence continues at coordinate 531,467 of NW_025964212.1, read as the reverse complement.
TGAATACAGGGCTGTTATTAGGTACCTCTACTTAAAAGGGAAACCGGGAAAGGAGATACATGATAAATTGTCAGATGTTTATGGTGACAGTGCACCTTCGTATGCACAGGTCAAATTCTGGGTTGCAGAATTTAAGAGGGGTCGGGTGAACTTGGAAGATGAGCCACGCCCTGGCAGGCCTGACCAATGGCCAAACCAGTGAAGCTGTGAGACAACTGGTTGTCAAAGACAGGCGAATGAAGGTGTCAGAAATGGCCAAGGCCTGGCTTCGTCATTGTTAGTCTACAATAACAAGTGTTTGATTCTTGAGACAGAAGAAAGACATACTACTGTTTGTCAATAAGGAGTATGCAGAACATTCGACCTACTTCAGACTATTGTTTACTCTTTAAAAAATAAATATGTGTATATCACTCGGGATGTCAAAAGTAAAGGAGGAAATGCATTGACAGGCATAAAAAATGTTCATTTTTAACATTTAGACGTGTAATTGATTTTCTTAAAGTAAAGTAATTTTTGTTGTTGACACATTTAGATATTATTTTTTTTCAAATGACAATGATAAACTTTCTCATTCAGGATTAAACTTCTTCTTTCAGAGTCAGTGATTTAAATATTAAGGATCCGAGTTAGAATTGTTCTTCAGCAACCCATGCTTGTCGAAAGAGGCAACTGTCGGGATCGGGTGGTCAAGCTCGCTGACTTGGTTGATGAATGTCATCGTAATCACGTTGCGTAGATCTATGCTCGTGATGTCAATCACTGGATTGACTGGTCCAGACTTGATTATGTACAGAACGCGGTCATATATTGCTGCGTGCGGCGTTAAACAACAAACAACAACGTAACGTTAGCGACTCTGGCTGTATCGGATATGTATCGATTAGGTGTCCAACGTAGAAAACGACCACTCGAATCATTATGGCCGGCTGAAACAAACATTTGAAAATTTGGAACGTATACTTCTTTTCACAACGCCCAGAACGTGAGTCTTAATAAAGACTTCGTGAGAAAAACTCGATCATAGGGGTCTGCTATAAATACCGTATTCGACATAATAAGCGCCAAGGGCGCTCTCAAAATTAGAAATAGGGGGCTCTTATTAGAATATTATTTTGTTGAAAAACAACAGAGTTGAAAGATCGTAAATTTCGTGGGTTTTGCTGACAGCCTGAAATCTTTATAAACGACAGATATATTTTTCCAGAATTTAATTTACCATGATTAAGGATGCATAAAACACACATATTATTCACTCAAAGAAGTAGCTATAGAAGCCATGGAGGAGTACAATGTTGGCGTGAACTCCCCCCCCCCCCCCAATTGTATCATGCAGAGTGCCATCCGATCTGCAGTCATGTTTGTGCTCAGAATCGACCACTCATTTCAACATTGGTTATGTACCTGTACTCCTTTAGAATAAATATTACCCAAAGCCATGTTAAGCTTCGATGTAAAAATAGTCATAACGACCCTTAAATATCATAATGATCATTTGCAAAAGCATTATATTAATTATTTTGTGTAAAGACAACTCCGATGTTTCAGATTTTCCAGAAGGAGCTAACAATATGAAATCACCAACTATTCAGCTGTAATAATTATTGGATATAAAACGAGCTTCCCATTTGATATCGATGCCAAAATATAAATAACGTCCCTTTTAATATCAGAATCCTCATTTGCAAAAGCAATATATTCATATGTAAAAAGACATACTCCGATGTTCAAGATCTTCCAGAAGGAGTGAGTGAGTGAGTGAGTGAGTATGGTTTTACGCCGCTTTTAGCAATATTCCAGCAATATCACGGCGGGGGACACCAGAAATGGGCTTCACACATTGTACCCATGTCGGGAATCGAACCCGGGCCTTCGGCGTGACGAGCGAACGCTTTAACCACTAGGCTACCCGACCGCCCTTCAGAAGGAACTTATCAATATGTTATATTATCACCAAGTGTTCAGCTGTTATAATTATTGGATATGAAACGAGCTTCACATTTGATTTCAAGTTGATGTCCCGAGTGGAATATTTCACGAGTGACATAAGCTTGACGTGAAATGGGAACAAGTTTTATATCATATTTATTACCAACGATGATGTTTAATCAATTATCAACTAGACTACGCCATGTTGATGTGTCCTTTTGATGAGAACAAAGTGCCCATCGATACAACACGTGCAAAATGCCCCTGCGAACTAGACAGCTGAAAGATTTGGGACATCGAAGCAAATGGCATGCTTTTGTCATCCCACAGTCGCCACAGTCGGATATATACATATCTTAAATAGAAACAACACGTTAACGTTGAAATGGCTGGTACTATCGTAACGATGAGGCTCACGCAGTATTGTGTGTCCATAGAGGAGTGCTGCATTGAAGTATGATAAGAAGGAGCTTACGTTCAGTTTAGTGTTACAAACAAAAAGGCATGATCGCGGATGAGTTTCGCCGGTTTTTGTTTTTGTCGCATGACGAATTTCACCACTGTAGATCGGCACTCGGCGGCGTTTGACATGCACAAATGTGTGTCATTCGAAGGTGTGAGATTCAAATAGTGAGTTGGGCAGGGCAGCCCACCACTCTGACTGGATTTCATACATGATAGAACCCGCATCTACAAATCAGTTGTTATCACAACCTCATCAAAAATCGGTAACTTACCTTACGTTTGCCTAGGTTTTACGATTGGACCGCCTCCGTTGTCTCGTGGTAGAGCGTGCACCCGGAGAGCTGAAGGTCCGGGATTCGATCTCCGACCGCGTCATACTAAAAGACATAAAAAGATGATACTTGTTGTTACCCTGTCTGGCGCTCGGCATTATTGGGCTTAACCAAGGATTGGTCGGCTCTAAGTCAGTATACTGTGTCTTAAAGGGGTATTAATGTTAAAACTGCGGCATGGTATCTCAGTGAGCTAGAATTATAAACCGGCATCAGTCCGGACTGGTACAAGCACAAATACACACGCACGCACACACACATACACAAGCACGCACGCACGCACGCACGCACACACACACACACACACATGTACACACGCCCCCCCCCCCCCCCCCCCCCCCCCCCCCCCCACGTACATGTACCTCGCTATATAAGTGCAATAGTGCAATAATCTTGGACGGGACATTAAAACAAATTTCAGTTTACTTCACTGTCATGATCAGATTCCTTCTCAGTTCACATCTCTCAACGTCTACCCAAAGCCACAGATAGTAGGCCCGTATTCGTCAATAGTGATTTCGCACACATGGATTTCAAAGACCTGATTGACTTGTTCGGCCATTTTTGTAGTCCATTAGACAGCAGGCGCTTCTAATGAAAGTGTATTCACTTCTATCTGGACCAAGAACATAATACTAGTATATGAAACTCGTATGTTGCTGATACATTTATGTATATTTGCAAATGCATTATGTATATAAGTCTGCTTAAATGAATAAACCTACATTGTGAAGCAATGTTATATCTATAAAAGAATTCACCTTGGTGGTTACCCTCCCTTGCGTGATATTTGTGGATTAGTGCCTGTAGATTAACCCAGTCACCAGACGGTCGAGGACATGTACACCTGAAACAGACTTCAATCTTTGTACCCATTTTGTACTTCGGTGCGACGGGCGAACGCGTAAACCACTAAACTACCAAACTGCCCTTTTCAGAATTTAGGACAACTCATAACTTGTATTTGCGATGAGTGACGCGTTTGTAAAATGATAACAGAACACATTCACAATTCTTTTCCGTTTACAGTCGGTTAACATTTGTTTTTAATCATACAGAACTTACCCCCGAATGCAGAGTACGTATGATACCACGTTTTGAATATTTAATATGTATTCCCTTGAATCTGTATTTGACTGTCTTCAAATTGTGAAAAAGCTTTCGGTTTCACAATAAAAAGGATAGCGCTAAGGCACTGTTGCTCACCGGGTATATTCAGAGTCAGCTGAATGATATATTTAGTGAAATCTTCAGCCATCAAGCGAGGAAAATGTGGCTGCTGATGATAATGTGGTCTGCGGATGGACAGTATTATGTCGATATTCTTTAAGCGTCTTTGTGGTGATACGCATTCGTGTAAAGTATGAGGTGAAGTATAAGTATGTAGCATTTGGCCAAACACGACACGAAAAAGCCCATTTCCTGACGTTTGGAATTGTGTTGGTATAAATGTAAACACACATTTCCAAGTATTCCAAATCATTTGGTTCTAGTTACATGTATGCTTAGTTTGGGGATGTGTGGACATGTTGTAGAAATGCACACAATTGCGTCAGTGTCCATTCCCGTCCATTATCCTGACAGGTGTGTTACCAGTCTTAGTGGCAGAGAGATTAGTGATGTCATTTCATTGTGACGTTACGATGACCGTTTATGTCGCAATCGTCTAAAAACACATTGTGATGCAATTTCATAGTGGCGATATCTCCTCGTGGGTATGTAGCGTTGCCAGCCATCATGACAATGATCTTCGTGTATGATTGTATGCAGTTCCGAATGCTGAAATTTCAAAATAGAAACAAATAAGAGTACATGTCGTCAGCACTGGCTGGTCAATGCATAAGCTGCATCCTACATCGATAATATAAAACCGAAATATTGAGTTCAATATACGAAAGGACATTTATGTAGACATTGGCAGACGTGTGAGATGCATTAGAAACAGGACCGGTGTCGGAGGCCCAACTCAATCACAGGCTTAAACCCGGCTCTGGTGTGATTTGGGCCAAGGCTGAGATCACCCCAGAGTGATTTGGGCCAAGGCTGAGATCACCCCATGAGTGATTTCGGCCAAGGCTGAGATCACTCCAGAGTGATTTGGGCTTAGGCTGAGATCACTGTAGAGTGACTTGGGCATAGGCTAAGATCACTCTAGATTGACTTGTTGACTTGGACCTAGGCTGAGATCCCTCTAGAGTGACTTGGGGCAAGGATTAGATCACCCCAGAGTGATTTGGGCTAAGGCTGAGATCACCCCCAGAGTGATTTGGGCCAAGGCTGAGATCACCCCAGAGTGATTGGGCCAAGGCTGAGATCACCCTAGAGTGACATGGATCAAGGCTGAGTTGACTCTAGAGTGACTTGGGCCTAGGCTGAGATAATTCTAGAATGACCTCGGTCTAGTCTGAGATAATTCTACACTGACTTTGACCTAGGCTGAGATCACTCTCGGCGTGTGATGTGATGATAGAGTGATGATTTGGACCAAGGCTGATATCATTCCAGAGTCACTTGGGCCTAGGCTAGGTGAGATAAGTTATGACTGACTTGGGCCTAGGTGGAGATGGCTCTATAGTGATTTAGACCAAGGCTGAGATCACTATAGATTGACTTGGGCCTAGGCTAAGATCCCTCTAGAGTGACTTGGGCCTAGGCTGAGATCACACCAGAGTGATTTGGGCCAAGTCTGAGATTACTCTAGACTGATTTGGGCCTAGGCTGAGATCAGTCTCGACTGACTTGGGCCAAGGCTGAGATGGCTCTACACTGATTTTGACCTAGGCTGTAATCACAATCGACTGATTTGGGAAGTGGGAAGTGACTCATTTGAAAACATAAAACATGAGATCAGTTTCGACGTTGTACACCATTGGCGTCTGTGTGGGGCGGCACAAGACGTTGAGCATGGAGATGAGGTGAATGTAGAAGAGTTCTTATAGTCGGACCCGTAACTCGTACTCCAAAAGCCTGATGAAAGCTTGCAGCAAATTTGATTCGCCTTTGAGCTCGATTTCTTAAAGCCTGGTTTCGGATCAATCCATCCTGCAATCTTGTCGTTGACCTGGTACGTCCTAAATGTTTGGGTTTGTTCGTACCTATTCCATGGTCTGCTGATCACAGTCTGTAAAACATTGAACGTACTGGCAACTGCACGCTGCGTGAGTGAAAACAGGTAACTGTTAACCGTATGATAAACAAGATCAGTAAGATTGACACAAATAATGGTCCACAGAAATTAATCGTCCTTTCTTGAAAGTGTGGGGGCGGTCGGGTAGCCTAGCGGTTAAAGCGTTCGCTCGTCACACGCCGAAGACCTGGGTTCGATTCCCGACATGGGTACAATGTGTGAAGCCCATTTCTGGTGTCCCCCGCCGTGATATTGCTGGAATATTGCTAAAAGCGGCTTAAAACCATATTCACTCACTCACTCTTGTTTAGTGTCAGGTTTTACAGACATAAACCTACTTACAAACATGTAGGATGTTTCTCGTCAACACATCTTTGTTCTAATATTTGTTGTTAACACTTATGTTTACCGATCGTCTACTTTTTTAAAGAGAATATTTCAAATGTCCATGTTCGATTGTATGTTCTAAAATGTCTGAATGTATAAATTTATTGGTAATGTATGTAGCTGGTGTTGTGAGTTGTGCGTACTGCTTGGTGACACATGAATAAAAAAAACCTCGATTAATTCGGACTGATGATACCTTTTTCATAATGAATCATAAACACATGCTTATGATACTGTCAGAATTGAACAAAGGACTGTGTATGCAGCAGAGATTTCTTATGATTATGAAAAATGTTTTGTTTATATCTAAGAAATTGTATAACAACATGGTGAATCAGTTATAATTTTTGGTGTGTTTTTACTATTTATAGATTACTTTTTTAATATTTTATTTCTACGTGGAAATGATTTCATGATCTTTGGTAACCTTCCCAGCAAGTGTGTAATTGTTGGGTTGATAATAGTCGGTATTACTTCAAGTTCTCTTCAAACAAACACAGGCAAACTTTAATAAATGAGTGAGTGGATGAGTTGGGTTTAACGCCGCTTTTAACAGTATTCCAGTTATATCGCGGTGAGTCAGCTAAATGTGGGAGGAAAGCCCGAAGTGGTGCAGGTCTCAGACGTTTACCACTTCGGTGAAACCCACGAGCACGGGTATGGTGCTGACAAACCTAGAAACATAATCGGGGCGAACCGGGATTCGAACCCACAATCATGGGTTTCTGGCGAGCCCAAGGGACGCAACTCTGCACAGCGAATCGCGGCGCCCTCGACGACTGGGCCACCCGTGCCCCCTTAATAAATGAAATAACTCCGTGTGCATAATTGGGTTCATAAATGTGTACTTCGAGTGCTGAAACAGTTCCAGATATCAATACTCTTTGTTTAGCCGTCCAACATGTACATACATATTACACTTCGCATATTGACAAGGTCCCAGCTTGCGGAGTGAGTGAGTTGGGTTTAACGCCGCTTTTAACATAATTCCAGTTATATCTTGGCGTGTCAGCTTAATGTTGGAGGAAAGCCCGGAGTGATGCAGGTCTCAGACGTTTACCACTTCGGTGAAACCCACGAGCACGGGTATGGTGCTGACAAACCTAGAAACATAATTTCGGCGAACAGTGATTCGAACCCACAATCATAGGTTTCTGGCGTGTCCAAGGGACGCAACTCTGCACAGCGAATCGATGCGCCTTAGACGACTGGGCTAACAGAGGCCCCTCCAGCCTGCTGACAAGAATTCTAAGAGCTTACGGTTTGGGCATAACTTTCTATATTCATCTGAGGCAAAGATTTACCTTAATAGCGAACACCTGGCGACATCAGTGATTTTCAGTGATCCGTTCATATAATTACGATGGCTATTCGTGTACCCCCAAAGCAATCTGCTTCGTGAACAATCAGGTAAGAAGACGGTCGAGCCTTGAGTGAGTGATTTGGGCCTAGTGGTGGCGAGTGATTTGAGACCAGGTAGAAAGCATTCTCGAGTGAAGGGATTGATTTGAGCCTGATACACAGGCGCACAAGAGGTGATACAGTCTGTCTCTTGCTTGTTTTGTTTTTGTTTGTTTGTTGTTTAACGCCGTACTCAGCAATATTCCAGCTATATGACGGCGGTATGTAAATAATCGAGTCAGGACCAGACAATCCAGTGATTAATATCATGAGCATCGATCCACGCAATTGGGATCGATGACATGCATCAACCAAGTTAGCAAGCCTGACAACCCAATCCCGTTAGTCGCCTTTTACGACAAGCATAGCCACCTTTTTACGGCAAGCATGAGTTGCTGAAGACCTATTCTACCCCGAAATCTTCACGGGTTCTCTTGCGTGTATGTGAATGATGCGGCAAAATATTTTGCATTATTTTTTGCAAACTCTTTCACAAATTAAGTTCCAAAAACGGTAGCATAAACCGTTGGTGCCCTTGTACTCAGACAAACAACAATGATTTATTTACACCCTGCACATTAACGAAGAGTTAATCCTTCCAAGCTGGTCGACTGTCAAGTCAACATGTGGCAATACCACACAGGTTGGCAATGAGCATACTTGAACTACTTGAACGAATCATTCGGGACGTCGATCGATCTCGGAACCAAATTTCTCAACAACCTCAGAAATTTGGAAGTGTCCAGTTGTACTTTCATCAGTTGTGTTTATCTCAGTTGTGATAACAGATGATATAAAAAAAATATGTGTGCACATGATCGATAATCACACACACACACACAAACACACACACACACAAACACACACACACACACACACACACACACACACACACACACACACACACACACACACACACACACACACACACACACACACACACACACACAAACACACACACACACACACACACACACACGTGCATGCACGTCGCTTTATAAGTGCAATAATCTTGGACGCGATGTTAAACCCAATTTCACCTCACCTCACATCATTATCCATGCAGTTAGCCTCTCGGAGGTGGAAGAGGGCCAACCTGTCTAGCCGCTGTCCCAGGGTCAAAGTCTCGACTATCTTTAGCTTCAGTGGCCAACCGGCCATTCGCAAGGGTTAATCACAAGCCGCTGACCCGCACATGACCCTGTGCTGCTGGCCATGATAATGATAGCCCAGCTGCTGTTATAATTTGTATTGGGAGCACTCTCAATTAAATCAATCAATCTTAAATAGATATATTTCACTTACTTAACTGAGGGAATATATAAAACATATATAATAATTTCAAACCTGTATAAAACTGATCACTTTTAATTTTCTCATTCCGTTACACTTGAGCACCGCTTAGAATTCACTGAGTTAAATCATTTTATGAGCATACATTCCTAACACTTGGCATATAAAGAGATGTTTCTCATGCCAATATTATTTTCCTCAGGAAATGTCGCCTGTGGGCAAAAGAAAAAAAAATCCACACCTTATTCCAATCATGAGGGCACTCATGGAAATGTGCTATTTCATGCAGTGTAGAGTTTCTGGGATGTAATAGACAAAGTTGAAAGTAATATTTACAGGCAGCAAAATCAAAGGTGGCGTTCCTAAATGAATTGACTTTCTCTTTAATATTTAATTAAGAATAAGAAGTTCAATCTTAATGGAATACTAAAATTCAACACATTGCAATGCTACATTTACAGCAAAATATCTGTTTCTGAGATTCTGAAGATGTGAAAACGAGGACTTAAATTATTATTTTCCATAATTGAAAAGCAAAACGTCACATGTTCTTTAGACAAGTCGCTCTCCCCTATTACAACCCCACAACGACGGTAACTATTCAGCATTACGAGGCACTACCTCTTCGATAATGCCAGTGAATGAGTGAATGTTGTCGAGCACCGCAGTCACCAATATCCCAGTTATATCATGCGGCATGACCTGACGTACCTGTAGCCGAAATTATGAATAGATTTAACGCTTTTAGTGCGAGTGAACATATGCTGACTTTAATTAAATAAAATTATTAATAAAATTATTACTAACATGTATCAAAAGGTATGGCATATAATGATCACAAGAGATTCTTTGTCTGATTTTTAAGAAAGTTACGCCGAAACCGTTCAAGCTCCAAAAAATCATCGATATTTGTGCTGAATATGATATCACAGGGTTTGGTATATTTAAAACACCCTAAAGTCTTGGAGCCGTTTGTTTGGAAATACATGCTAGTTGGAACGTATGTTATGGGAACATAGCGTAGAAAGCTACGCGAAGTTCCATATATAAAAATATCGTCGATCCAGAAGAAGGGTGCCATTAAAGAAGCCTTGTATAGGATCGGTACCATATCACCTTTAAATACAACTGCATACCCATTGCAGTATTTTACGGGGTAGCATGAGTAGTGTCTGTAAGTATATTCATCCAACATCCATTGTCCTTGTCTCTCAACACTTGTGCAACTTTTACCGATACATACAACAGCATGTCGTTCTTCAAATTTTGGATATAATGTGTAGAAGAAGTTGTGCATGTCTACATATACGTCATCGTCCATTTTGATGACGTAGGTCACATTTTTACAATGTCGACTGATCCATTTGAAGCCGAACACAGCTTTGTAGGTAAGGTTTCTGTAAGTGTCGAGGAACCTGCCCTGGAGAATATCCCCATGTTGCTTTGTCTCTTCTCTGATGTCGCCTTGAGTGCGTCTCACAAATGTCACCGGCCATCCAATCAGAAACAGGATCCGTATGGTGTACTTCATGTTGATGACGTCACTTGTCAACATATCTCTGATCACATCTCGCCTCTTCCGGTTTGAAGGCGTCGTGTGGACAACAAACAGTGCGTGAACCCTTGCACTTGATGTACAGAGATCACGATTTTGGCAAACAATTTTGAAATTTGGGTCGGCTGATTGTCTTGAGGTTTTGTATTTGTTTGTAGAATACGAGCGACGAGGACGGGTCAGTTCTTCAAACCATGACCGTGTATGTATTCCATCCACCAAGTCGACAGTGGAACTAAAATATTTTACAGCAAACTGAATTAAGATGAGTGTTATAACAGCTTGTATCAGCGTAAGGAGTAGCAAGTATCCTCTGTACTTGGAGACCATGATGTTAGTCTTAAAGAGGCTATCCGGCATCATTAAACACTTGCAATGTTTACAATTGACGGCTTCAACTATTCATTTATGAGCCCCAAGCTTCATTTGTAGTCATGATTTTAATAATTTTGCATTGACATGGAACAGACTTTCCTTCTATCGAAGTTCTTTAATGATATATGTTTCCACCATGCACCACTCGCTTTACTTGTGTTCGCTGCAACTCTTCCATCTCAGTTCACCTGAAAAGAGAAAAGTTAAGTGAATTTGTGTATGTGTACACACTTTCATAATTGACCGTTTGTTCTTTAACGCCACGGACCGCCTTCGGGGTCAAATGAATAGAGCGTCTGCCCGGAGAGCGGAAGGTCGTTGGTTCGATCACCGTCCGCGTCATAACAAAAGTTATTTAAGTATGGTATTTGTTGTTACCCTGCCTGTCGCTCGGCATGAAGGGGCTAAAGCAAGGACACGTCGGCTCGGAGTCAGTATATTGTGTCTGGGTGGGGAATTGATGTTCATCTTCGGCATGGTATCTCAGTGAGCAAGCACTATAAATCGGCATTAGTCCCAACTAGTACAAGCAGCTACATACAAGCGCATTCACGTAGCTACATAATCTTGAACTCAGCGTTATTCCCTCATTTCACCTCACATCTGTGACGCAACACTAAACAATAGGCGAGCTCTTGGAGTAGCTTGTGGGGAAGCTCCACGGATGTACTAGAAAGCCTCAGTACCGTAGTAGTTTAAAGATCTAGGTATTCTCGTCTTGACATTCGAAAGTGTATGCAAATGAATCTAGACGTTGGCTTGATCATGACGCCGCAAGGTTTTGCTATTTTACCCATGGATACATCTGAGGTTTCTGACAGTTATAATCATGGGTCTCGTTCATAACGAAGCATCATATGTGCATTGTACAGTCGCTGATAGATCGATCAGGAAGTTTAAAATTATAAACAACTCTACAATAAAGCCACGATAACCACACAACCATCGACATGCTCTTTAACAAGCCGCAGCTGTGACGGAGGTTCTGAGCGTCTGGAACACGAGCAAGGCACAACCGCCTGAGACCTTACATCTGTGGCAACACAGGCGTCATAGAATGCGGGTTTGTGTTGGTCCTTGTGTATGGATGTTTGGTGTCAATTGAAAGTATGTGCCGAAAGTAGTTGACTCAGGTCGATCAAAACCTTGATTTTTCTCTCATTTGTTTATACATCCACGCGGTTCGTTTACTTTAGATCTGGAGATGGCGGCATTGGACTTCTTATTAACGTCAATAGATGTACATACAGAAATAAATTGTTACTTATATTATCGATCATGGAATTTCAACAGTTGAAAACCCCTGGTTTACTAGGTTTGAAATGAACTATCAAATTTGAATAATTTTTATATAGCAAATCAGAACCAGATTCCTATCTACAGTACAATATAAGAAGTAATTCGTAAATTAAGATCGTTGTGTGTTAACGAGGACAGCGATCTGACTCGGATGAGAAACTGAGTTGGGTTACACACTCACCCTTTCGACAACGTTTCAGTCCGCTTGAGAGGAAAACACCAAGGGCATTAAATTAGTCATGTTTTGAGTGGGTACTGTGACGTAACCTTTAGCAATAATCCTGCATTTACACGACCGAGGACACCTGAAATGGGTTTCAAGGAATCAAGGCATCAGGGCATGGTCTTCGGCTTGACAAGCAAACGCTATCACCACTTGGCTTCCCTAACTCTCCACCATTTTTGGAATCCAACGAGATTGGGTATGGTGCTGACAATCCAAAGATCATGATCGAAAACAAATCTGAGATTCGAACCCTTATGCAACATGAGAACATATTTGGTTTTATTTGTTTGTTGTTTAACGATGCACTCAGCCACATTTAAGCACTTTGACGGCGACCTGTAAATAATAGTCTGTATCAGACGACGATTGGTATTTGGAGCAACGACTTATGTCGTCGGGCTCCTAACGGAATCAAACATACTAACAAGTCACCAAGCCTGATCACCAGCTCAGTTAAAGCTTTAGTAAACTCAACATAGGAACCTTGCATATTTTAATACTTTAGGGCATACTTAATAAAAAATGATTGATCAAAATCAAATTTGAATAACGGAAATACAGTAAAACAAACGATAAATCATTACAGGTGGAATCGTCCCCCAAACAAACAACAACAACAACAACAAGAACAACAACAACAACGCTACTGGGTCTGAGGCGGCTAGCCTTTGGCGAGGTTAATTGTGACTTTGAAAGGGTAAATGAATAGTAAAATATGCATTTGTTCAAGGTATGTTGCTATCTTTTTATGTAACGTGTAATGTGTTGTATACATGTTGAGTCAGTTTATGAAAACTACCAATTAATATTTTACAGACGCTTCGAATTTTTATTATATATGAGAGGGCGACATATCTTCTTGCAAAGATCATTCCTGAAGGTATTGTACGCAGCTTCAGTAACCGTTGAGGATGGTGATGGTGTGACGATCGTTGAAAACATAATGAGTGAGTGAGTGAGTGAGTGAGTGAGCTGGGTTAAACGCCGCATTTAACAGTATTCCAGCAATATCACGGCGGGGGACACCAGAAATGGGCTTCACACATTGTACCCATGTCGGAAATCGAACCCGGGTCTTCGGCGTGACGAGCGAACGCTTTAACCACTAGGCTACCCGAACGCCCCCGGCACCTAGTGAAGTTTTGTATATACGTCAATGTTGCTCACTCACTCACTCACTTTACCACTTCGGTGAAACCAACGAGCCCGGGTATGGTGCTGACAAACCTAGAAACATAATCGGGATTCGAACCCACAATCATAGGTTTCTGGCAATGCCCAAGGGACGCAACTCTGCACAGCGAATCGCGGCGCGTTAGACGACTGAGCCACCTGTGCCCCCTGAAAAAATAATGGGTAGACCTTCCTGAAATGTTGTACAACCGTTTCCTTTAATGTATATGTAGAAAACAAAACATGTGACATGTAAATGATGTGATGATGTGTGACACGTTCAGACAGTGTGATATATTCTGTGTTGTTGTGTAAATAATGTGAAGCGCAGCAGATTTTTAACAGTGTTATATATGATGTATTGTTGTCAAATAAATAATGTGAAGTGCAGCACGTTTTCTCAGTGTGATATATGATGTATTGTTGTCGTGTAAATAATGTGAAGTGCAGCACGTTTTCACAGTGTGATATATGATGTATTGTTGTCGTGTAAATAATGTGAAGTGCAGCACGTTTTCACAGAGTGATATATGATGTATTGTTGTCGTGTAAATAATGTGAAGTGCAGCACGTTTTCACTGTGTGATATATGATGTATTGTTGTCGTCTAAATGATGTGAAATGCAGCAAAATTGCAACAGTGTGATATATTATGTATTGTTATCATGTAAATGATGTGAAGTGTGACATACAATGTATTGGTGTCATGTAATTAATGGGAAGTGTGAGATATAGAGAATCTCACCCGAGTGTCTTTTGACATCAAATATATCGATACGAGTTGATAAAAGTGGAAAAATTCCGAGGCTTGCCGAGGATTTTTGCCACTTTTATCAACGAGTGTTGATATATTTTATGTCAAAAGACACGAGGGTGAGATTTTATTTATCATACAACATCATCCTTCCAGCTTTTTCAAATTGTAGACAGTAATTAGCAGTGTCTTCACTGGGAAAACGTCCTGCTTACAGCTTCAGTAGCAGAGCCATTAGTGATGTCAGTTGATTGTGACGTCATGGTGACCAGTGATGTCACAATGGTCTGCAAAGCATTGTGATGTAATTTCATCGCAGTGTACAGTGTACAGTGTAGTTATCGCTTGATCTCATCCAAGCGATATCTCCTGTGCGAGCCAGTTTTGGATGATAAATAATGTATTGTTGTCGTGTAAATAATGTGAAGTGCAGCACGTTTTCACTGTGTGATATATGATGTATTGTTGTCGTGTAAATAATGTGAAGTGCAGCACGTTTTCTCAGTGTGATATATGATGTATTGTTGTCGTGTAAATAATGTGAAGTGCAGCACGTTTTCACTGTGTGATACATGATGTATTGTTGTCGTGTAAATAATGTGAAGTGCAGCACGTTTTCACAGAGTGATATATGATGTATTGTTGTCGTGTAAATAATGTGAAGTGCAGCACGTTTTCACTGTGTGATATATGATGTATTGTTGTCGTCTAAATGATGTGAAATGCAGCAAAATTGCAACAGTGTGATATATTATGTATTGTTATCATGTAAATGATGTGAAGTGTGACATACAATGTATTGGTGTCATGTAATTAATGGGAAGTGTGAGATATAGAGAATCTCACCCGAGTGTCTTTTGACATCAAATATATCAATACGAGTTGATAAAAGTGGAAAAATTCCGAGGCTTGCCGAGGATTTTTGCCACTTTTATCAACGAGTGTTGATATATTTTATGTCAAAAGACACGAGGGTGAGATTTTATTTATCATACAACATCATCCTTCCAGCTTTTTCAATTTGTAGACAGTAATTAGCAACGCTTCACTGGAAAAACGTCCTGCTTACAGCTTCAGTAGCAGAGCCATCAGTGATGTCAGTTGATTGTGACGTCATGATAACCAGTGATGTCACAATGGTCTGCAAAGCATTGTGATGTAATTTCATTGCAGTGTACAGTGTACAGTGTAGATATCGCTTGATCTCATCCAAGCGATATCTCCTGTGCGAGCCAGTTTTGGATGATAAATAATGTATTGTTGTCATGTAAATACTGGAAAGTGCAACACTTTTTCACAGTGTGAAGTATCATGTAGTGTAGTGTTATGTAGCGGCACTTAAATATTTGTTTCACTTTAGATCTCTTACTCCCCTTTACTCCTAAGTTGACCTATCGTTGTGCTGACACCACACAGAGCAAAAGCTGTTTAATATAGTGTGAAACTGTGTATGCAAATAAAGCAAGTGTCCCTTGCTGAGTATTCTACATTTATTTTTCCAAGGCAACATAGCTCAGCTCACAAGCTGTTCAATATTATTTATGAAACTTTGTATACACATCAGACAAATGCCGAACTGATACCCCTTGCTTCAAAGGAATTAAAATGAAATATATATAGTTTGCATTAAGTAACAGGTTGGGCACATGTTCAAATGAGGGTAGTGTTCATTTACAGAGCTTAACTGCAAAATAATATTCTGGATATTTTAAAGACTTAAATCTTGTGTTTGCAAGGCAAAATCTTGACTATTCAACTGTAGGTAGGGTTCGTTTATGGAATTTTGTACATACATCAGCAACTTCTAAACTGTGCCGTTTGATTTCCCGGAATTTATAATTTTCATTTTCTTGCCCTTCTGTGGAGGAAATTTTACAGTTTTGTATCCAGGGCCAAACATACAGCAGACGTGTAAGATAATTTGTTCCATATTTTCACATTGTGAGAACTATAAACGTGAGTAGGTTTCGTTTCAAACTTTCTGTTAACCAAAGACAATTGTCATGTGACACTAAGGACCGGAAGTGCTAAAATGGGTCGTTTCAAAGCTCTCATTTGTAATTTAAATCTTACATAGCCGGCGCTTACAAGAGACCCGGCGTTTATTGTGCTGTACGCTGCTTCGGACCCGAAGGAGGCCTGAGTCTATTAAAAAAACAACCTCCGGTTATAAGAGGAAATACGGTACATGAAACAAGTAAGGTACTTGTATCTGTCTGGGAAAGTTCACTTCACCTTCACTGGAGAGAGTGAGTTATATCACGGCGTGTCAGCGAAGTGATGCAGGTCTTTGACGTTTACCACTTCATAATCAGTGAAACCCTTAAATACGGGTAAGCTGCTGCTAAACTTAAAAAAACATAATTGGGGGCAAACCGGGATTCGAACCCTTGAACCTACAATCATAGGTTTCTAGCTTGTCCAAGGGATGTAACTCCGCGGCGCCTTAGACGACTGCGCCACCTGGGCCTCCACGAGTGTTATGAACCTGCTGAAGCATACAGTGTTGTCCTAAATGAAGGGACTGTTTTAGTTTGGTTGCAGTTTCCAAACATTCTTCTTATTAACCTCAGACCACCTCCGTGGTGTAGTGGTAGAGCGTCCGCCCGGAGAACAGAAGGTCCGGCATGAAGGGGCTAAAACAAGGACTGGTCGGCTCGGAGTCAGCGTCTGTGACTGAGTGGGGTATTCATGTTAAAGTGCAGCAGGGTATCTCAGTGGGCGAGCACAAAAATCCGGGCTTCAGTCCGGACTAGTACAAGCAGTCTCTCGCTCTCTGTCTCTCTCTTATCTTCTCTCTCTATATCTCTATCTGCTCCCCCCCCTCTCTCTCTCCCTCTCGCTCTCTCTCTCTCACGTGCATGCACGCCGCAATAGAAGTGCAATAATCTTAGACGCGACGTTAAACCCCAATGCACCTCAGCTTTTTTAACATTTTAATTATACTGATGCCTATGTCCGGATGGATTACTACTTCTACTACTACTACTACTACTATAACTACTACTACTACTACTACTACTACTACTACTACTACTACTACTACTACTACTACTACTACTACTACTTCACCCATATATAACGTGTCAGATTTCAGTGAATGTTCATAACACTACATTATTACCCCGGTCAATGGATCAGAGTGCACTCGATATTTATTCTCATCTTCCTGGGGAATATACAACCCAAGCTCACCATGAGACAATAGATAGTTAAAGTCTCATCCTACCGGGTACCCATTTACTAATGGGTGAATCGACGCCACATGTAACATGTGTTTCAGCGTGGGACTCTCGGGATTCAAGTGGGTGCAAGGGTGACCCAGTCGTCTATGGCGCCGCGATTCGCTGTGCAGAGTTGCGTCCCTTGGGCACGCCAGAAACCTATGATTCTGGGTTCGAATCCCGGTTCGCACCAATTATGTTTCTAGGTTGGCAGCACCATACCCGTGCTCGTGTGTTTCACCGACGCGTGAAAACGTGCTGCACTTCAAATTATTTACACGACAACAATACATCATATATCACACTGTGAAAACGTGTTGCACTTCACATTAATTACACGACAACAATACATCATATATCACACTGTAAAAACGTGCTGCACTTCACATTATTTACACGACAACAATACATCATATATCACACTGTGAAAACGTGCTGCACTTCACATTATTTACACGACAACAATACATCATATATCACTCTGTGAAAACGTGTTGCACTTCACATTATTTACACGACAACAATACATTATATATCACACTGTGAAAACGTGTTGCACTTCACATTATTTACACGACAACAATACATCATATATCACTCTGTGAAAACGTGTTGCACTTCACATTATTTACACGACAACAATACATCATAAATCACACTGTAAAAACGTGCTGCACTTCACATTATTTACACGACAACAATACATCATATATCACACTGTGAAAACGTGCTGCACTTCACATTATTTACACGACAACAATACATCATATATCACTCTGTGAAAACGTGTTGCACTTCACATTATTTACACGACAACAATACATCATATATCATACTGTGAAAACGTGTTGCACTTCACATTATTTACACGACAACAACACATAATATATCACACTGTCTGAACGTGTCACACATCATCACATCATTTACATGTCACATGTATTGTTTTCTACATATACGTTAAAGGAAACGGTTGTACAACATTTCAGGAGGGTCTACCCATTATTTTTTCAGGGGGCACGGGGGCTCAGTCGTCTAAGGCGCCGCGATTCGCTGTGCAGAGTTGCATCCCTTGGGCATTGCCAGAAACCTATGATTGTGGGTTCGAATCCCGATTATGTTTCTAGGTTTGTCAGCACCATACCCGTGCTCGTGGGTTTCACCAAAGTGGTAAACGTCTGAGACCTGCATCACTTCGGGCTTCCCTCCCACATTAAGCTGACTCTCTCACTTGGGAGTCAAGCTGACGAACACGGTCACCCATCCAACATTGCTTAACATGTGACAAGCGCTTTACACCGGTTCACGTGTTACTATCTTAATTGCGTACATGTTAATGTGCTCCTTCTGTCGATCAATCCGTCATCATAAAACACAATATGCCAATAATGTATATGCGTGTGTATTGAATCTAAAATATAATATATACATCATAACGTAAGCGTCCTTGGCCGTGTTAGAATGGATCTTCAGTTACCCATACTTGTCATGAGAGGCGACTAATGGCAGGCCTACCAAGGAAAGCCAGCAGTTCAATGGAACCAACCACAGTAAATCATGCGCACGCAATCGGTTAGTTGCGGTCTACATTTTATCATTACCAAGCAAACTCTATGGGTACTGTGTCTTGTGTGTAATTTGTGTGGCTATTTCTTTGCAGTGTGCGTACCTATTCCGTACTTTGCTCTCTGCTGGTTTTCTTTGGTAGACCAAAAGCCTTCTTGGTTGAAACATGTCATCGTATCCCAACTGCGTAGATCGATGCTCATGCCCTCAAACACGGGATTATCTGGTCCAGATTCGATTATTTACTGACCGCGGGCATAGAGATGGAATATTGCTGAGTGAGGCGCTAAACAACAAACATCAACGTTAGCGGCTCTGCGTGTACAAGATAAGTATTGATTCTCTGTCCAACAGTCACACAGTAAACCACTCGAATCATTATGGCCGGCTGTATTTGGCAAATTTGGAATGCATACTTCTTGTCACACCGCCAACAACGTGCGTCATAATTAATAAAGACTTCGTCAGAAGAAACTCGATCATTTGGGCATGCTTTAAATAGATCATAAAGAGCATAACCATTTGGGGCCAGCTATTTGATATACGCGGGGCACAATGACCCAAGCAGTCAGGGAAAGCATTATGTTACAGTTCTTAGCCAGGAGCTGATGGTGATTCCACTTTTCTTTAATTATCATCGAACAAATTACTTTTGATAATTACAGAAAACTACGGCTATAACGAACTCAAAGGGACCACTTATTTTAATTCGTTATAACCGTAGTTCGTTATAAGCATACATGTATATACAGCATACATACAACAAATGGACGGGAACCAAAAACAGTCCGTTATATCCGTCAGTTCGTTATAAGGATGTTCGTTATAAACGTAGTTTACTGCAGGTAGTTATTTACCCTTCAACCCCCGACTTGGGTAACCCTGAAGCTGCGGTTGCAGGATCCCTTGCGTTTATTATCAGCTGTTCTGTACCTCCTCAGTGTTGAACAACTTGTAATAAACGATGAAGAGATGCGTTTGCCATAGTTCATACCTAAGTTACCACATAATTTGTCACAAAAAGGGAATAAATAAATCTCCCTACCTCAGTTCTGGGAACATCACGCCTAGGATCAATGTTGTTTTCTAGGTACACATTAATGCATGCAACATGCCGCTGGGTTGGTATCGAGTTATCAGTAAACCAAGGCAATAGCAACTGCTTGAAGCTGGGAACATGTGTTCAGTATCGACCTTGGAGGAGGTTGCTCAATACAACGTTGTAAAATTGAGCTTAAAAATGGAATGACACGTGGTACTGCACAGTGTACACATGCCACAAATCAGGGGAAGTTAAGCAACGTTGGTTGCGGAGAGGTGCTGGCTTGGTGATTGTGTATGGTAGCTTGACTCCTGAGTGTGTCAAAGGATTCGTTCCTGGCCCATAGTGAAACAAGAGGATTTGTTCTAAATA
The DNA here is from genome assembly GCF_023055435.1 of Haliotis rufescens. Lineage (NCBI taxonomy): Eukaryota > Metazoa > Mollusca > Gastropoda > Lepetellida > Haliotidae > Haliotis > Haliotis rufescens. Next base: position 510,947 of record NW_025964212.1, on the reverse strand, counting down.
TGCCTCTGTTCACCCAGCAGAGAATGGGTACCCGGTGGGATGAGATGGAAATGTGACTCATTCGGGAGCTTGGGCTGTATACTTTAAAATCTGAATGCAAACTGGTTCAAAGACTTAATAATATAGTAGCGCCATGAGCATTCAATTGGAGAAATGGAATTATTGCCTTTTGCTATTTAGAAATTTTGGAAATGTGACTTTTTTTATTTCCATTAACAAATGTTGAGTTCCAATCACTGAAAGTTTCCTTTCAATGAGCAAAACTCATGTATTACATGCATTTCCTCCTTATCAATCTAATGGTCGACTGGTGGCGTTATCATATTTTATATTTTTCTAATTCCGTCGAAACAAATCACTACTCCGAGTGATATTGTAATAGCAACACCATCCCACTATCTCATTGACACTTTAGAACAAATGGTGGCTTTAGTGGTCAGTGGCTGGTTTGTGATAGACATAAGTTATTTGTATTTCATACTTGTTGACGATTGTAAGAATACAGAGTTAACCTTAAAGTCACATCGTTATTGATTCAGCCCAGAGAACAAGTTCTGGAATCACACACTAAGGCGTCTAAGGCGCCACATCTCGCTGTGCTCGAATCCCGATCCGCTTCGATTATATTTCTAGGTTTGTCAGCACCATACCCGTGTTCGTCTCACCAATGTGGTAAAGGTCTTAGACCTGCATCACTTTGGATTTCCTCCCGCATTTAGCTGATCATGACGCGTCGTGATGTAATTGGAATAAAAGTTCAAAGCATTGTTAATTCTCAAACTCACTTTTCTCCGCGACCAACGAAAACGAACCATCAACTCCCCTCTCACGACCAGCATAAGATGCTTGGGACCTATCGCCTTTAAATAAAATCGCCGAATCAATTCAATGTCAAGTGAAAACGTTAATGACAACAACATTGGTCATTTTCTAAAATACCATTTAATAATAGACATGTGATAATCATAGTTATGCACCAACCTGCCGTACTAGATCCCGTGTGAGTTTGAGGCTTGTCCCAAAGTTCAGGTTCATAATCCGCAGGTAGTGCAATGTCTTTGAAACAGAACGAGCGGCCAGACCAAACACATAATCACACGATGATTGGTTAAAACATTGCACAAACTTTGTCTTGTGAAGCTGAGAGAAGTTGAACTTGGCGAACTCTTCAAAATGATGGTCAATACCACTGCGGAGTATCCCAAACAGAAATGCATCATCCACCCAGAAGAAAGGCACCATCTGAGCAGCCTTGTGCAGTATAGGCATCATGGCCCCTGACAACACCACAGCAAAACCACTGCAGAACGACCATGGGTACGACCTGTAATGGCGAAATACATTCTGGTCTATTGTCCAATGTCCTCGCCGATCTATGGGCACGCTGTTTGCGGGCATCTTGTTACACAATACCAATCGCGTGTAGCTGGAGTAGTCGTGGTATATACGATGAAAGACGTTGTATAAATCTACATATACGTCATCGTCAAGTTTGATGACGTATTTCACATTGGCACAATGCAGACTCACCCATTTCATACCCATTGGTCTTTTGTAAGTCAAGATTCTGTAGCTATCTTGGAAGTTCCCCTGTAATATGTCGTCATATTTGTCAAATTCTTGTCGAATCACCGTCATTTCCATCACATGAGCATATTTGGTTCTTCCCAGCAGGAAGAGAACACGTATCGAGTAGTTTGTGTACAGAGAACTGTTTCCGAGTGCCAGTATTGTTCTCATGGTATCGCGTCGTTTCCAGTTAGTCAAGGCAGAGTGGACCATGAACAAAACAGACAGCTGGTTGTCAGACGGACACAATGTCCTGTTTTCTAGGAGGATCTGTGTGTTCAGATCTGTGACGTAGCGAGTCTTAGTATGTCCACGTCTTTGTGGCACGTTGCCGAACGTTCCTTCCAAATCTTGGTGCATGTTCAATTGTAGTTCTGAAAACCTGGACTTCAAGAAAGACCAGCCAACAAACGTGTGGTATGGGAAAAATACAATTGCCACAATTTCAATACACAGCAGCAGCTAAAAACATTTCAGTGTCCTTGTAAGAAAATGTGCATCCATCACGGCGGCTGTTAGGTTATGTTTTACCGGAGTGATAATAAATGTGCAGGTTTTATTTTGTACACTTTATCTAAATTTGAGAGGTTAGGATGTGTCATACTTTTAACCGATTATTGAGCATGTTGAGCAAATATTTCTGAAGATCAATATGCAAATAAAATTAAGCCTCAAGGTTCTGGAATATTTGCAATATGCTCGTATAAATTAATTAAAGTGATAAAAGAGATTCAAACGACGGTTCGAAATAGTCATCAATCTGCCAACACGTGGACCAGGGTCATATCGACCAGCATTTGGCGGGATCCAGATCGGAACTGGATACACTAGTTTCACTGCTTCAAGTAACTATCGTATTACAAAACGCATTCTAGCGGCGTTCAGAACCTTTTTCATTCTCATACGACGTTGTAGTTCAGGTGAAGCAAGAACACAAATGCCAAATAAAGAGACGCAAAACAGATGTTACACCTTTAAACCAATCCTATCAAAACCCTTCAATACTGAATTCTGTTTCTACCTGTCCCCAACTCTAAACACATAATGACGTCAATTTGCGTTGCTAATTATTCACACAATGACATTGTATTTTGAATATGATATTAACTCTTTTAAAGATAAAACTAATAATAAATAAATAAATAGCAATCATCATCATCATCATCATCATCTTAATAATAATAATAATAATAATAATAATAATAATAATAATCCATAGAAAATATTACATACAAAATTCTTTGGAATAGACCCGTATACAGCTTCAAAACTACCGAGGCCAAAAATCAATTTCTGCCCCTTTTGACACCAATGTGATTGTCCAGGTTCCGGAAAAACATGGCAAATATGCTGACCTCGCTTTCGAAATGTCATACTTGCATCCTAAGTACCAAGTTGTTCGACTCCCTACTTTTCTCGGTGCCTTAGGTTTGATACCTCCCAATCTGTTGACTGACATTGTGAGAGTACCAGGGGATTGCTGCCAGCAATACAGCCCTTCTGACGATCTGGGTAATGCACAAGGCTGCCGTGTTGGGGAGGCTTCACATTCTCGGTGGGTTCGACCAGGCAACGCTTCCTGGGAGAAGTCTCATTTGCTTTCTGTGTGTGTGTGTGTGTGTGTGCGTGCGTGCGTGCGTGCGTGCGTGCGTGCGTGCGTGTGTGTCGGGGATCGAAGCACGGACCTTCCGCTCTCAAGACAACGGTGGTGGGCGCTAAATGAAGGAGAAACAAGAGATTGTGAGGATATGTGTTTAATGCTTTAGTATTTGAAGTTGTACCTGTTAATAAGACAAGGCTCAATTCCATCAGGAATTCTGACACCTGTTTACCAAACGACGCTGTATTTCTGAAATTTGACACTATGTTGAGTAATTATATAGGGTTTGATGTTAAAGCTGCTATGAATATATCAGTTATATCACTATATGTCGGCTTAATGTTGGAAGAAAACCTTTAAACGTTACGTAGGATGGCGACTTTTAACCAAACCGTGTATTTAGCTGACAGAGCATGTATGATAATTTAAAATTTATCAAAGAGGTCCTTACAGTTTTCAACTTTGGACTTTTAAATTGCAGTAATTCATTGTATAAAGATATTCAGTGATATACACTTATCAATTGATTCGCTACTTGTTTCCTTACAATTCTTTCTATAGTTTCTTCCATATATACAAGTATATAGGCAATATCTAACAAATGATGAGAGTAAATGATTAAACTATGGCATCGCATCCCCTTTAATTTCTGGGTTTTAAAGCCCCGTTTTCCTTCAACACAACTCGAGCGATAACGGCTCTGAAACGCTTGGATATATTTTGACAGCGAGAGCTTCTTTTCGTTGGTTTGTATTTTGATATCTTACGGGAGCTTCTATCACTAACGCGGCCGTAACATCACAAACGTTTAATAACAATGATCATACGTAATATCACTTAAACAATTCTCAAAGCGTCCACTCAGTATTATCTTATCTGTAACGATAATAACGCTAAAACAAATTTATGTCAAACTCACGAGGAAGGATGCACAAGTTGCTGTTGTAGACAGAACCTGGTAATAAAGTCCGTCTGGTGTTAAGTATATGTGTCCAACACAAGTTAACACCACTCCTGCCGATAGTAAGTCTATGTTATGAACTGCTGGACGTTTCTGCGAGAAGGTCAATGAAGACGTGCGAGCACCAACTTAACAAATGTATCTGTATACATAAAACTACAAACAGAATCCAATCATGATTAACAGTTCAACAGGTTAAGGAATTCACTGACAACATACGATATATCAAACAGGAAATAATATCACTGTTCTAGGTCAGCTGACTCATGTCACGTGATCACATCAGGTGTAATGCTGTGAGATTGGGCTTCTTGGGATCAGCTGATCATTGAGTTAACTTTGTGAATTGCCTTTGAAATCAGCAACGAGCAAGACCAGGACTTGGACTGATTCAGGAATTGTTTTATGTTATTTGATTATGTACGGATTTTACAAATGTGAATACTTTCACATATGGGTCACACGTAACATACAGAAACCCGTCCCCATCAAGACAGATACCACGAGGATATTCCAGATCATCCTGTTGTGTGAGGACATCTCTGACAAACTGCCCCGACTCTGTCAGCTGAATCACCTTGTGGGAGTATCCGTCTACAAGCAGGACATCTCCTGTGCTGGTTGTGGTGATACCCCAAGGCCCTGTCAAAGCTCTGTCTCCTGTGGGAGTGTAGGTGAAAACAGCTTCTCCTTCACTGGTCACAGATACAAGGTAGCTGACTCCTCGTTCACTGACTATCAAGTCGTTATGACTGGTGACATGGATATTGTCTGGATTCCTTATGACGCCCGTGTTGACAGACTTCAGTATCTTCCCTGTCATGTCCAGTATGTCCACAGAGTGAGACTGTCCATATGTACCTGCCACCAGCTGTGAAGGACTCAGACAGGCCAGGGCAAAGTACATCTTGCTTGTTTTGATAGTTGACAGCAATACAGGCTCTGGGGTGACATTCACTGTAACTATTTGCTTACTCCGTGGAAGACTGAGAGCTACCTGACTCTCACTTAACTTTGCTATATGCGACGGCCAATCAGAAAGCAGTAGCTGATTAACATGCGTGTTTGGTTTTGATGTGTAATATGTTTTGAGGCTCTTGTTAGTGTTATCTGCAACTACTGTCACATTTATACCGTCAACAGTTAACACTGTGACGTCACACAAACACGGATGCGTCTCATCCCCGTCCGCCTTAAAGTCAATAGTGTGATGTAGAACAGGGGTAGACTGGCGGTCACTCACACCACGGACAACAGCAACCTCCCCCAGCTGTAGCTCTTCCACTGCTTTACTCAGCTTGTCCATGTCGTGTGTGAATACAACTCTTCCTGACGCTGATCTGTTGTCCATGTCGTGTGTGAATACAACCCTTCCTGGCACTGGTCTGTTGTCCGTGTCTCTGATGTCTGTAGACGTCTCACGCACCGACTCATAGACGGCATACATGTCCATCTCACAGTTGGACGTCACAGCATTGGCTGTGAACTCATACTGCTGTTGGTACATCTGCAGCTCAATCTCCTGGGATTTTATTTCTGCTTGAATTGTATGTAATTGTTCGCCAGAAGATCGGTCGACTTTATCAAGGAGTTGTTTCTCCTTCCTTAAAATCATGTCTACCACTGCCTGTCGTGTTTTTCTGATACCATCTTTGATATTTTGCGCATTGGAATTTATTTCTTTGATTTGAGATTTCCTGAAGATAATGTTATTTTCTGAAGTTGTCATATTGATTTTCAGTTTTTGGTTTTGATTTGACAGGTGTTCTCTGACAAAAGGGGTCATACTATCTAAAGTATCGACATCGTCACATTTCCTGTGTTTTATACTGCAGCATGTATGACAAATGGCCATCCTACAATCTTTACAGAACAACTCTATCTGTTTGTCTTTGTGGATATTACACATGAAGCGCTGCTTAGATTTTCTCTTGGTAGCACCAGACACATCCACAACTTCATGGTCACGTGACGTTGGTATCATGTTGTGCATCTTCAGACATCCATCACAGAAGAAATCATCACAGACGGAACACCACGACGTGGCAGGAGTTGTCTTCCCTTGTTGTTTGCAAACAATGCAGATATTCACATTGGCAGCTGTAATGACAAATATCAACCTGTGTTTCTGGATAAAGGTACACATACATCATTAAACTGAAATATGTTGACAAAGTTTTCACAATATTTATATTATAAGTATATGATAGGATCTGTTGACAGAAGCTCCATGGTTGAAATTTATGACAAATGTATCTGAAAACAAAATCAATCAAAATGTCCAAAATATATCTGGGATAATGTTTTGAGCAATAAGATGATAAAAAAAACAATACTGCTGTTTTCAACAAAAAAATCACATCTGATTACACATTCATGGAGTTTATCAATTCATTATTTCTACATATATTACTACCAAATACAATTCAGTTTCACAATTAGATTAAACCTAATACATCCTTCTATAAATGATTGGTTGTACTAAGTGAACTTAAACTATCAAATAGTTACCTTCTGCCCTGGGTCCAAAGTCGTCCATCAGCCCTTGGATAACGTGGCTTGGTTTTAGCTGACCGACCCACTCCTCAACTGGACTGACAGGGTTGGTCACCTTCGTCAGCTGTCTACAGGAGGGACATGGGATGCATTTGGCTTGTATTGCGTGTGGCTGGGTGTTGGTGTATTTTAGCAGACAGGTCTTACAGAATGTGTGATTACATTCAAGTGTGACAGGGTCTGTGAACACCTCTGTACAGATGACACAGGTGAGGTGGTTGTCTGTTAGTTTCTTAGCGGTCGCCATCTGAAGTAAAACATATTGCTGAAAAAATATTGATGCACATGTAGCTACAAAGAATATCGTCTGAAACAAACAACACTGACTTGCCTTAATAAAACTTGTCAATGAATGTATCAACTCTGACATCCAATGACGTAACATCCTTATACGACATGCGCAGTTAGAGTTAATATTATCTTCAACAGAAAACACCTCGCCACACTTCAAACTGGGCTACTGCTTCAGTGCAGCTGTGGGTAAAGGGGGATAACTCTTGTAACTTTAGTTCCATACATTCATCTGACACAGTGAGTGAGTGAGTGAGTATGGTTTTACGCCGCTTTTAGCAATATTCCAGCAATATCACGGCGGGGGACACCAGAAATGGGCTTCACACATTGTGCCCATGTCGGGAATCGAACCCGGATCTTCGGCGTGACGAGCGAACGCTTTAACCACTAGGCTACCCGACCGCCCCTCATCTGACACACAATGTACATGCACACATCATTGAGTGGAGAGACTGGAAATTAATTATAAATGAAAAACACGTATGTGGTGAAGTGATGCCAGGAAAGGTACATAAATATTGCTTTTAAGCAATGAGCTGAACCATAAAGTGTGAACATGAAAAATACATGTGAATGAGTTTAAACCGAACTAGAAGAACAAAGTCGTTTCCATCATGGTTTTATTTCAATTTGCATAAGGTTCTTGTGTAGAAACATTTAAGCCCCTGTGTCAAGTTCTTATACTAATATGAGTAACATATGTCACTAGTGATGTGTACGGGATTTTAGAAGCTGAAACGGATTGTACACCACGAGACCAAAGGACGTAGTTTCATTTTCAAAATAGTCGGCACCTTGTGAAGTTTTGCATATACGTCAATGTTGCTCACTGACTGACTGACTGACTGACTGACTGAGTGACTCACTGACTGACTGAGTGACTCACTGACTCACTCACTCACTCACCCACCCTTCCACCCACTCACTCACTGCCTCACTCACTCACTCGCTCATTGGGATGTCACCGATCTCTGTTCAGGAAACAGTACTCAGGCTAATGTGATAAATATATAAAATAACACGTGTCTGTTTGCAGGATTTAGTTCACCTTGTTATTGTCTACATTGTAACAAAACATTCAGCAGTCTCAGGGCTGTATGAAAACATTTATGCTATGTCCACTTTTCACTGAAATCCGTTAATCGTGTTACTTCCGTATAATTTTATATGTAAACTAGTGTCCAAAAGAGACGATACCAACTTATTTTCAAAATTGTTTTTTACTAAGTGAATTGTCAAGTATGAAAACATGCCAATTCGTATTGCACATCCCAAACACAGCATAGTCGATAAAAAATACCGGGAAAAAACGTAAATTTCGTGAAAGTGACATTTCCCTCTCTAGCATGTTTTGCACGTGCAGAAAAAACTGTATAAAACGGCTGATCAGACACGTTGATATCACAGCAACAAAAAGAACACAAGATATGCCACGTTTGACAGCCATCGAGAGAGAGAGAGCCTTTGGAATGGTCCAACAAGGAGCGTCACACGTCGACGTCGCCGGAAGGTTGGGCTGCGCACGCATCACTATCACCAGGTTGATGCAGCGGTTACGTCAGACAGGTCAGACGTCAGACAGGCCCAGGAGTGGAAGACCACGAGTAACCACGCCCCGTGAAGATCGTTACATCCGGGTATTACACCTGAGGAACCACACCGTAACAGCGACGTCCACGGCGGCTACAGCACTAGGACACAGGATCAGTCGACAGACCGTCTACAGGAGACTACGGCAGTATGGTATCCGGCCACGTCATCCCTACCGCGGACCGCTCCTGACGCCTCGACACAGGAACAACAGACTGATCTGGGCCAGGCGAGTTCGACGTTGGCAAGAGCAGATTCCTCATCTTCAGAAACGATGGACGGCAGCTTGTATACCGACGATTTGGTGAACGTTTGGCGCCAAACTGTATCCAACAGGTCCGGCCGTTTGGAGGTGGAGGGTTAATGGTTTGGGGTGGCATATGTGGTGACGTCAAAACGATGCTTGTCGTAATTCGTGGAAACCTGAATGCACAGCGTTATCTTGATGACGTCCTACGGCCTGTTGTGGTGCCCTTTATTCAGCAACAGCCTCGTGGACTCCTTTTCCAACATGACAATGCAAGGCCACACACAGCAAGATTGACACAGAACTTCCTTGCCAACGCCGACGTACAGATTTTGCCATGGCCCGCATGTTCACCGGACATGAATCCCATCGTGCACTTATGGGACCACCTCGATCGGCAAATCCGACGTCGCCATGGGCCTCCAGTCAACGTCCAGGACTTGGAACGATGTCTCCTCGAGGAATGGCAACGCATCACTCCCAACGTCATCAGACGTTTGACGTCATCAGTCCGTAGGCGTGTTCTGGCATGTATTGATGCTCACGGTGGACATACCCGCTACTGACTTGACTTTGAGACGTGTGGTGTGACATTTCCCGTTGTTTCTGTGATCATTGCTCTAACGAAATGTTCATTTTTCGACCCCACCCATCTTTAAAGGCTTGTCATATTGGTTGTACAGATTTTATTGAAATGGAAATTTTGTACAGATGTTGTGAAAGGATTTCTCAAAAGCATAACACCAATCGTAAACTTCTGCATTGTTTAGTTTTTCTTTTATGTCGTTGCAAACAGGTGGTATCGTTTCTTTTGGACACTAGTTTATATGAAATATTATCACATACAGTTTCATGATGGTAATATTGCATATCCATCCCACCATCATCGCTAACTGTTAAATGGCGGCAGTAGCTAAAAAAGCATTGAATGTTACGCGCAAAACGTGTGCGTACATGCATGCACATTAAAACATAATCACACACACACACACACACGCACGCACGCACGCACGCAGCCACACACGCACACACGCACATACGCAGACAGGCAAGCACAAACGCACTAACATCCCAATCTTCTCCCCTCCCCACGGCCAAGGCCATGCAGCTGCATCCCATTCAAGTGGATATCGCGGGTTGTTTAAAGGGACATAACCCTTGTGATTACTTGTATATCGTCACGTAGCCTTGATCGACTGACCCATCTACTTTCTGTATCAAAGTGTAATCTCTGTCCTTGCATGTTCACATATAACATAGGTAAAACACGACAAAACCCTTTCCATAGTCCTAAGAAATCTCAGCTAACATCCCAACAAGTTACTGTAAGAAAATGTCTTATCAAATTATATCCATAGAAACACCAGGGGGTGTGTGGGTGGGGTGGGGTGGGGGTGCGTGAGTGCTTGCGTGTGTGTGTGTGTGTGGGGGGGGGGGGGGGGGGGAGGTATAATGTACGTATGGTGTGTGTGTGCGTGTGTATGGTATAATGTACATATGGTGTGTGTGTGTGTGCGTGCGTGTGTTTGTGTGTGCGTGTACTTGTGCGTGTGTGTGTGCGTGGTATGGTGTGGGGTGGGTGTGTGGGTATCTACGTGTTTGTATATGATTGCGTGCGTGACTTTATAAGTAATTTGGCGTGTGTGTGTGCGTGTACGTGTGCGTGTGCGTGCGAGCGTGCGTGTTCATAACCCAACCTTAATTTTAAACATTGTGTTAGTATATGTCGTATTTTACATTATCTAGATCATGACGTTATAATTTGCTTTTATGTCTAAGTGTCTCGTAGGCCATACCTCGGATGTTATATTTTATTGTTCTTGTACGTGTTTTAGCATGAAGTGTATATAACATGGGACACTATAATAAACAGTATTCTCTCTCTCTCTCTCTCTCTCTCTCTCTCTCTCTCTCTCTCTCTCTCTCTCTCTCTTGATCGACTGACCCATCTACTTTCTGTATCAAAGTGTAACCGCCGTCCTTGCATGTACACATAATGACAAAGGTAAAACACGACAAAACTCTTGCCATAGTCCTAAGAAATCTCAGCTAACATCACAACAAATTACTGTTACAAAATGTAATCTGTATGCCTGACTTACCACAATGACTACACCGCTGTGACTCGACTGTCTGCCCTCGTCCCACTTCCTGGCTGCTTTCCTTCTGTGTGTCACGTGACGTGGCTTCGTTTACGTGATTTCTTGAAGCACGTATGTACAGGGATCAAAGTATAAGCAAACACGACCCGAATCTATTCGAAAACATGCAATCAACATGACACATTTTTATGGGACACATTCTCAATCTGTCTATTAGGTATTTATCTGAAATTAAACTAATGTGTATAATTCCCATTGCTATTTGAATCAATATTGGACTGATAGAAGGTACGCGATCTGAAACCGTTAATGGGCAAATTACCCAGCCGTTACCGAGCAATGACATGGCCTTGAAAGCAAATAAATTTGACTTTACTTGACATGCGTTTACAGTCACTGTAGATAAAGTTATTGACAGGATGCCGACAAGATTTTACTAACACGATTATCTGGACTCGTATGTTTAATACTTATTCACCTGATATAATCATTTGTTTATATATATATGGATATGATCATTATAACCGTTCTTGTTGGGGTCCCTGAAGCGGTAAACATCTTCGACCTGCGTCACTTTTTTCCTACATTAACCTGACATGCTCCGAAAGGACTGATAAGTTCTTTAAAAATCTAAACACAGCTATATCTTTATCAGTCGGAATATAATAGATACCCTGTGGAGAACGTAAGGATGATGGTTCGGACTCGAAGTGGTTCACTGTAAGGATTTGTACAATTGTAAGGAGCCACATACACAAATGTGGGTGCACGTCGCAAAATATGTGAAATAATCTCGAACGAGATGATAAACCTCATTTCATATCTGAATCATATCTGTTAGTGTTGGCAATTTTTTCACAGGTCACAACGTCAGGTGACACCGGTTTTTCGCACAAGATAACATACCTAATTACAAAACAAACGTATTCTACTCCCACCACGTGGTTGATTATGACAATCGGAACAGTTCACAGTGTACAATATACTGAACAATGTAAAATATGTATAATATACTTTTATACAAAGTCAGAGGTGTTGGAGGTGTCGATCTCATCCGAGAACAACTGAATAACCTAAGACCTAAATGGTTGATCCCTATTAACGGATCAGTCTGTAATGACTGTTCTATCTTATGAAGGGGGCGCGGGTGGCCCAGTCGTCTAAGGCGCCGCAATTCGCTGTGCAGAGTTGCGTCCCTTTGGCACGCCAGAAACCTATGATTGTGGGTTCGAATCCCGGTTCGCCCCGATTATGTTTCTAGGTTTGTCAGCACCATACCCATGCTCGTGGGTTTCACCGAAATGGTAAACGTCTGAGACCTGCATCACTTCGGGCTTTCCTCCCACATTAAGCTGACACGCCGCGATATGACTGGAATACTGTTAAAAGCGGCGTTAAACCCAACTCACTCACTCACTATCTTATGAAACATTAATCACGTCATGCACTGTGAACTACAATGCGTTCGCGGATTAGGATAACGTGTACAGAAAGAGTTACCTACCTTAGACTAGAGCCGTCGCATGGCTCATTCGGATCAGATAACTATATATAATAAAATAATGCATGTATTGATGCTTTCATCATTACAGTAAATTATATTTTTATGTTTCACAAAGACGGAATTCGTGTATTCTCTGTTGTATTTCTTGGGTTATTTACAGATAACGTTTTTTTCATAGTAATGCCTTTACCCTCAACCTGTTAGCATGTCTTGATATGTGTATGAGTTGTTTTAATATTTCTATGTGCTGTCTTTAACATTCGTATATGTTGTCTTAATATTTTTATGCATCGTCTTGATACGTGTAAGGGTTGTCCTCATATTTCTACGCGTTGTCTCAATATATTTGTATGTGATGTCTTAATACTTGTATGTGTGGTCTTAATATACTCTTAAAAAAAGAAACGCAAAGCCAAATTTGTGAGAGGTAGGAAAATACATTTATACGAACAACCGTACAAGGTATTGAGCCAAAGTGTTGTGGAGAGAACACTTGGTGATTGTTGTCATCTCAGTTATCGGTACATAGGAAAAGTCCAAGTCGAAGGTCAGTTACTATCAATAACGCGTATTTCCCCCGTTGGAATCGATAGCGGCCTGACAACTCCTGTCTATGGAAGAGTCAAGCATACGAATCACTTCCTGGGGAATGGTAGCCCACTCGGCCTGCAACGCAAAAGCCAACTGCTGCAACGTCTTGGGTTGTGGTTGACGTCGGCATTGCCGTCTAATCCAATTCATCATACAGGTGTTCTATCGGGTTCAAATCCGGGGATCTGGAGGCCAGGGAAGAACATCAACGTTGTTCTTGTGTAGACAGGCTCTTGTGATCCGTGCTGTATGCGTTCGAGCGTTGTCCTGCTGGAATACACCATTGCCGTTGGCTGCAATTGGGAGGACGCGTGGTGGGAGAATTTTGTTGATGTATTGTTGTGCCGTAAGATTGCTCTGGATATGGACCAAACCTGTCCTACCATGATGAGAGATATATAGCCGCCCACATCACAACGCAACCCCCACCAAACCTGTCCACTTCCTGCACTCAGTTCCCGGCGTAACGTTCTCCCCGATGTCGGTAGACGCGTGCTCTTCCATCCCCACTATGGGGGCGAAATCTTGATCCGTCGCTGAACCAGATATGTCTCCATCGCAGTTGAGACCATAACCTGTGTTGACACCAATGCAATCGTTGTTGACAATGTTGTCGACTGAAAATGACGCATCGAAAAAGAAGTCTTGCTCGTAGACCTGCTGTTCTCAAACGGTTTCGTACGGTCTGGATGGAGATTCTGCGCAGTTCTGGTATTTGGGATGCGGTTGAGGTGGCTTTGGTCGTCCTTTCACGTAGGTGGCGCAATCGGATGTAGCGACCTTGGGCGAGGGTGGTTACTCTTGGTTGTCCCGATCTTCGCCGATCACGAGTTGACCCATGCTGTTGAAACCAATCCCATAGCCTTGTGATGGTGCTGGGCGCTACATTGAAAACCCTGGCTACAGCTGATCGGGACCCCCCTACCTGCAAGTGGCCCATGACGGGTTTTTTTGCACTTCTGTTAATCTTTCCATGTTGTTGAACTGTCACTGTTCGATTGACACATATGCCGTGCAGTACGTGCAGCTCCATGGCCCTTTTGTTTATCCACTGGTTGCGTTTTTTCCGAATCCTACGTGTTTCCCGACAAATGGTTTGCATGTCCTTGTTGTGATCATTTGATCCGGGACAGTTGTCACTGACACAATAACACATTAAACCTCTTCATTTTGCACCTCTTGGTCCGCTAATTTTGCTATTATTGCCAAAAATATCCGTTTTTCGTTTCTTTTTTTAAGAGTATATTTGTATGTGTTGTTATGATATATACTGAACCGCAAAGAAACGTCAGCATGGATATATATATATGAGAACCTTAATTGTCCAAACACTGTAAACATACTTTGAGAAATATTAAAAAGATGAAACTTGGCAATACTGATCATCAAGGTTGATATTAAAGTGCCAAAGTGAAACACAACACTAGTCTCTGAGAAAATGGCATCACAAGTCAGTATCTCGTTAATGACTGCCGTTCAACGTTGATACATGGAATGGATACGGCGGTTGATGAAGGCCATAGGCACTTGCGCCCACACTCTGAGGAACGCCTGGAGCAGTTCAGCTGCAGTTGTCGGCCTTGGTCGGACATCATTCAGCCATCTTTGAATCTCGTCCCACGGGTGCTCAGTGGGATTTAAATCGGGACTGAGGGCAGGCCAATGCATGGTTCTGATGCCAGTCTGCTGGTGGAAGTCTCTTATTGCTCTCGCAGTTTGGGCACGGGCGTTATCATGCTGAAACTCGTAGTTGCGGCGACGTGCCAAATGAGTTATGGCATGTGGTCTCAAGATTTGATCAATGTGCCGAGCTGCAGTAACACAATTGCCTCTCTCTGGACCAATGTTCTGGAATACCACAGGGCCGACCCTCTGTGCTAGACCAATTCCACCCCACACCATGATGCTCGGACCACCCCAAGACTCTCTCTCAAAAACACAAGCACCCAAATAAGGTTCCCCACTGCGTCGCCAGACTCTCCCTCTGCCATCTGCTGTTTAGATACAGTAACGGCTCTCGTCTGAGAAGGACTCTTCTCCACTGCTGGTGGCGCCAAAGCTGGTGCTGTGTTGTCCACTGAAGACGGTATCGGCGGTGACGTGGTGTCAGAATGGGTCCTCGGTGTGGCCTGTGACAGTGGAGGTGCCTGCTCGCCAATCGCCAACGCACGGTGTCCGCACTAATGTGTCGCTGGTGTGTCCCCGTGGTCTGTCGAGCAGTTTCCGCATGATCAGTAACAACGCGATCTTGAAGTCTGTCTTTGTAGCTCCATGTTATTTAATGACACTTATGCTTTGTAGAAAGGCGCCGAGAGCCTTTATCAACAATAATATAATAAGTCTACTTTCTGTATCAAAGTGTAATCTCCGTCCTTGCATGTACACATAAAACACGACAAAACCCTTGCCATAATCATAAGAAATCTCAGCTAAGATCACAACAAGTTACTGTTAGAAAATGTAATCTAAATGCCTGACTTACCACAATAACTACACCGTTGTGACCCGACTGTCTGCCCTCGTTTCACTTCCTGGTTGTTGGCCTTCTGTGTGTCAGATGACGTGGCTTCGTTCACGTGATTTCTTGAAGCAGGTACGTACAGGGATCAAAGTGTAAGCAAACATTGCACGAATCTATTCGAAAACATACCATTAACACAACACAATTTTTGGAACACATTCTCAGTTTCTCTATTAGGTATTTATCTAAAACACATCTAATGTGTATAATTCCCATTACTTTTTGAATAAACATTTTACTGGTAGTAGGTACGCGATGTGAAACCGTTGTTGGGTCAATTGCCCAGCTGTTACAAGCAATGACTGATTATAGCTTACGAACATATATACCAAGTGTTGTTCGACTCCCTATTTTCTCGGTGCCTTAGGTTTGATACCTCCCAATCTGATTACTGACATTGTGAGAGTACCGGGGTTTTCTGCCAGCAATACAGCCCTTCTGACGATCTGGGTAATGCATAAGGCTGCAGTGTAGGGGAGGCTTCACATTCTACGAAACGTTCTGGGTGGGTTCGACCAGGCAACGCTTCCTGGGAGAAGTCCCATTTGCTTTCTGGGCGGCGTGAAGAGGGGGCAAGGGCTCTGAGACGATGATGAGCCCAACCAGCATGAGTGTGCCGGGATCACCCAAACCCTCTCTTATGCATTTATATTTAATAATCTGTACATAATAATGCAAAATAATTTTAGCGCCACGCACAACCACCACGTTGAAGAACACATTAAAGCTGGAATTGTGTTATTTAGCGTAAAATATGTCTAAACTTTGGTTTCCATATTAAGTCGAATGTAAGATTACCATTACACAAAAAAGCGACAAAAGTCTTTCCACATCCAATAGAAATTTCTACAAAGTCGAGTGTACGATTCCGACTATATCATAAGCATGTGTTTATGAATCACTATCAAATAGTATCAGGGTGTCACATAAGAGGAATGGCGAAGATGGGACTGGTCCCATACCTGTATATGCTGTAACATTGTGGTCCATGATCATTTGTCTCAGATTTGGCAGACTGGAATATTCTGATACTCTGTGTCGATGCCTGCCATAATAGGTTTTTATTTGATAAAAGGCTGTGTTGCAGATAAAAAAAGTGTTCAAATTTGATCCTTCTTTCTCAATATTAGCAGGATATATTTGAATATCAATGCTGACAAGTGTTGTTAAGTTCACGTGGCTGTTGTAAGCATTTTAAACTGTTGATTAATTATCATAATGAGCTTCAGTGGCGTAGCACTATTCTTCATAATTCCCCATTGACATATTACAAAGTACAGTATTAACAGTGTCAGGTGAGGTGAAATGGGGTTTAACATCGCGTACAAGATAATTGCATTTATATAGCGAAATGGTTGCACGTGTGTGTGTGTGTGTGTGTGTGTGTGTGTGTGTGTGTGTGTGTGTGTGTGTGTGTGTGTGTGTGTGTGTGTGTGTGTGTGTGTGTGTGTGTGTGTGTGTGTGTGTGTGTGTGTGTGTGTGTGTGTGTTTCTGCTTCTACTTCTTCGGACTAGAGATATGACGCGACCGGGGATCGAACCACGGACCTTCCGCTCTCAAGACGGTCGCTCTACCACTAGACAACGGTGCCGAGCGCTAAATGAAGGAGAAACAACAGATTGTGAGGACATGTGTTTAATGCTTTAGTGTTTGAAATTGTACCTGTTAATAAGACAAGGCTCAATACCATCAGGAATTCTGACATCTGTTTACTAAACGACGCTGTATTTCTGAAATTTGACACTATGTTAAGTAATTATATAGGGTTGGATGTTAAAGCTGCTATGAATATATTAGTTATATCACCATGTGTCGGCTTCATGTTGGAAGAAAACCTTTAAACGTTACGTAGGATGGCGACCTTACACCAAACCGTGTATTTAGCTGACAGACCAAGTATGATAATTTAAAATTTATCAAAGAGGTTTTACAGTTTTCAACTTTGGACCTTTAAATTGCAGTAATTCATTGTATAATGATCTTCAGTGATATATACTAATCAATGGAATCGCTACTTATTTCCTTACAATTATTTCTATAGTTTCTTCCATATATACATGTATCTGGGCGATATCTAACAAATGATGAGAGTAAGTGATTAAACCATGGCATCGCATCCCCTTTAATTTCTGGGTTTTAAAGCCCCGTTTTCCTTCAAAACAGCTCGAGCGATAACGGCTCTGAAACGCTTGGATATATTTTGACAGCGAGAGCTTCTTTTCGTTGGTTTGTATTTTCATATTTTACAGAGCTTCCATCACTAACACGGCCGTAGCATTATCACAAACTTTAAATAACAATGATCGTACGTAATAAGTTGACACCACTCTTGCCGACAGAAAGTCTATGTTATGAACTGCTGGACGTTTCTGCGAGAATGTCAATGAAGACGTACGAGCACCAACTTAAAAAATGTATCTGTATACATAAAACTACAAACAGAATTCAATCATGATTAACAATTCAACAGGTTAAGGAATTCACTGACACCATACGGTATGTAAAACAAGAAATAATATCACTGTTCTAGGTCAGCTGACTCATGTCACGTGATCTCAGGTGTAATGCTGTGAGATTGGGCTTCTTGGGATCAGCTGATCATTGAGTTAACTTTGTGAATTACCTTTGAAATCAGCAACGAGCAAGACCAGGTTTTGGACTGATTCAGGAATTGTTTTATGTTATTTGATTATGTACAGATTGTACAAATGTGAATACTTTTACATATGTGTCACACGTAACATACAGAAACCCGTCCCCATCAAGACATGTACAGATACCACGAGGACATGACAGACCATCCTGTTGTGTGAGGACATCTCTGACAAACCGCCCCGACTCTGTCAGCTGAATCACCTTGTGGGAGGCCCAGTCTACAAGCAGGATATCTCCACTGCTGGTTGTTGTGATACCCTGAGGCCCTGTCAAGGCTCTGTCTCCTGTGGGAGTGTAGGTGAAAACAGCTTCTCCTTCACTGGTCACAGATACAAGGGACTTGACTCCCCCTTCACTGACTATCAAGTTGTTATTACTGGTGACATGGATAAAGTCTGGATTCCTTATGACCTCTGTGTTGACAGACTTCAGTATCTTCCCTGTCATGTCCAGTATGTCCACAGAGTGAGACTCTCCATATGTACCTGCCACCAGCTGTGAAGGACTCAGATAGGCCAGGGCGTAGTACGTCTTGCTTGTTTTGATAGTTGACAGCAATACAGGCTCTGGGGTGACATTCACTGTAACTATTTGCTTACTCCGTGGAACACTGACAGCTACCTGACTCTCACTTAACTTTGCTATTCGCAACGGTCTATTAGAAAGCAGTAGCTGATTAACATGCGTGTTTGGTTTTGATGTGTAACATGTTTTGAGGCTGTTGTTATTGTAATCGGCAAATACTGTCACATTTATACCGTCAACAGATAACACTGTGACGTCACACAATAAGGGATCCTCCTTATCCCCGTCCGCCTTACAGTCAATAGTGTGATGTAGAACAGGGGTAGACTGGCGGTCACTCACACCACGGACAACAGCAACCTCCCCCAGCTGTAGCTCATCCACTGCTTTACTCAGCTTGTCCATGTCGTGTGTGAATACAACCCTTCCTTGCGCTGTTCTGTTGTCCATGTCGTTTCTGAATACAACCCTTCCTGGCGCTGGTCTGTTGTCCGTGTCTCTGATGTCTGTATACGCCTCACACACCGACTCATAGACGGCATACATGTCCCTCTCACAGTTGGACGTCACAGCATTGGCTGTGAACTCATACTGCTGCTGGTACATCTGCAGCTCAATCTCCTGGGATTTTATTTCTGCTTGAATTGCATGTAATTGTTCGTCGGAAGATCGGTCGACTTTATCAAGGAATTGTTTCTCCTTCCTTAAAATCATGTCTACCACTGCCTGTCGTGATTTTCTGATATCATCTTTGATATTTTGCGCATTGGAATTTATTTCTTTAATTTGAGATTTCTTAAAGATAATTTTATTTTCTGAAGTTGTCATTTTGATTTTCAGTTCTTGGTTTTGATTTGACAGGTGTTCTCTCACAAAAGGGGTCAGACTATCTAAAGTATCGACATTGTCACATTTCCTGTGTTTTATACTGCAGCATGAATGACAAATGGCCATCCTACAATCTTTACAGAACAACTCTATCTGTTTGTCTTTGTGGGTTTTACACATGAAGCGATGCTTAGCTTTTCTCTTGGTAGCATCAGACGCATTCACAATTTCATGGTCACGTAGCATTGGCATCATGTTGTGCATCTTCAGACATCCATCACAGAAGGCATCGTCACAGACGGAACACCACGATAAGGCAGGAGTTGTCTTCCCTTGTTGTTTGCAAACACTGCAGATATTCAGATGGGCAGCTGTAATGACAAATATCAACCTGTCTTTCTGGATAAAGGTATACATACATCATTATAGTGAAATATCTTGACAATATTTTCACAATTTGTATATTATAAGCATATGATAGGATCTGTTGACACAGGCTCCATGGTTGAAATTTATGACAAATGTATCTGAAAACAAAATCAATCAAAATGTCCAAAATATATCTGGGATAATGTTTTGAATTTACAGGAGAGCAATTAGATGATAAAAAAACCAATACTGCTGTTTTGAAGAAAAAAATCACATCTGATTACACATTCATGGAGTTTATCAATTCATTATTTCTACATATATTACTACCAAATACAATTCCATTTCACAATTAGATTAAACCTAATACATCCCTCTATAAATGTTTGGTTGTACTAAGTGAACTTAAACTATCAATTAGTTACCTTCTGCCCCGGGTCCAAAGTCGTCCATCAGCCCCTGGATAACGTGGCTTGGTTTCAGCTGACCGACCCACTCTTCTACTGGACTGTCAGGGTTGGTCACCTTCGTCGGTTGTCTACATGAGGGACATGGGATGCACTTTGCTTGTATTGCATCAGGCTGGGTGTTGGTGTATTTTAGCAGACAGGACTTACAGAATGTGTGATTACATTCAAGTGTGGCAGGGTCTGTGAACACCTCTGTACAGATGACACAGGTGAGGTGGTTGTCTGTTAGTTTCTTAGCGGTCGCCATCTGAAGTAAAACATATGGCTGAAAAAATATTGATGCACATGTAGCTACAAAGGATATCGTCTGAAACAAACAACACTGAATTGCCTTAATAAAACTTGTCAATGAATGTATCAACCCTGACATCCAATGACGTAACATCCTTATACGACAGGTGCAGTTAGAGTTAATATTATCTTCAACAGAAAACACCTCGCCACACGTCAAACTGTGGTACCTGCTTCAGTGCAGCTGTGGGTAAAGGGGGATAACTCTTGTAACTTTAGTTCCATACATTCATCTGACACACAATGTACATGCACACATCATTGAGTGGAGAGACTGGAAATTAATTATAAATGAAAAACACGTATGTGGTGAAGTGATGCCAGGATAGGTACATAAATATTGCTTTTAAAAACAATGATCTTAACTATAATGTGTGTTGCTGGAAAATATGTGATTGAATTTAAACCGAACTAGAACAATAAAGTCGTTTCCATTATGGTTTTATTTCAATTTGCATAAGGTTCTGGTGTAAAAACATTTAAGCCCCTGTGTCAAGTTCTTATATTAATATGAGTAACATGTGTCGCTAGTGAGGTGTACGGGATTTTTCAAGCTGAAACGGCTTGTACACCACGCCATTTCTGGTGTCCCCCGCCGTGATATTGCTGGAATATTGCTAAAAGCGGCGTAAAACCAACTCACTCACTCACTCACTTGTACACCACGAGACCAAAGGACGCAGTTTATGTATTAATTTACCTTCTATTTGAAAATAACCGGCACTTTGCAATTGTAAAGTTTATATGTTTGCGACTGTGTCATAAGACAGCTCACATATACTCACTCACTGACTTACTAATCGTGTACGTACCTGTATATAAATATATGAAGTAAAACATAATCGGAACATGAAACTGACGATGTCTTCTTTCTATTAAATCACAAAAAACATCTCCCGCCACCCCGAACACTCCCCCCCAAACACCCAGCCACACACACACACACACATCCGACCCCACCCCACCCAGCCATACACACACACATACACTGTCCACCACCCCAACCTCCCACACACATCCACACACAGACAGACAGACAGACACACACACACACACACACACAGCTATACCAATACACAAACACACATCAACACACAATACGCCCACACAACCACACACCCACGCACACGCACGCGCGCGCACCCAACCACCCCCCCAACCCCCCTCCCCCCCTTTTCTCTTCCCCCCCCCCCCCCACACACACACACACAAAACAAAACAAAACAAAACAAAACACATCTTCATCAACATCCCCACACACACTCACCCCACCCCACTACAGCCACGGCACAGGCCATGCAACTGCAGCCGACGTAAGTGGATGTCGCTGTTTGTTTAAAAGGACATACTCCTGGCGAAAACTTGTATATCCCCCTGTAGCCTTGGTCGACTGTCGCAGTCTGTCTGCATACCTCAAAGTTGGCAACAATAACACTTTGTGGAAAAGCACCGCGAGTGGGTAGCCGCTTTCAGCGATGCGATTTCAGATGACATTATGCAGAAATATACAGATGTCATCCTCTTTGGATACGTTGGGATATGTTGATACAAGTCTACTTTCTGTATCAAAGTGAAACATTTGCCGTTGCATGTACACATACTAACATAGGTAAAACACAACAAAACCCTTTCCATAATCAACGGAAACATCATCCAAAATCACAACAAAATCCACTTGTGTAAATGCTGTGAAGATTGATCTGTTAGGATATATATAAATGTCAAAATTACCTTAAGTGTCTTTTATGATATGTGTTTTAGTTAGTTTTGTTATTTAAGGCAGGCTGAACCTTCTATTATCTTCATAATGTTCTATGATACCGAAAATCAGTGTCTACAAGTCAAGTTTAAGTTGGAACTCCATTCCCGGGAAAGTTTAGATACCGAGAGGATGTAACCCAACACCTACTTGCCTTAATACAACATGTAAATGAATGTATCAACCCCGACTTCCAATGACATAACATCTAATACGACAGGTGCAGTTAGAGTTAATATTATGTTCAACAGAAAACACCTCGCCACATGTCAAACTGGGGTACCTGCTTCAGTGCAGCTGTGGGTAAAGGGGGATAGCTCTTGTAACTTTAGTTCCATACATTCATCTGACACACAATGTACATGCACACATCATTGAGTGGAGAGACTGGAAATTTAATTATAAATGAAAAACACGTATTTGGTGAAGTGATGCCAGGATAGGTACATACATATTGCTTTTAAGCAATGAGCTGAACCATAAAGTGTGAACATAGAAAATACATGTGAATTTGTTTAAACCCAACTGGATGAAGAAAGTCGTTTCCATAATGGTTTTATTTCAATTTGCATAAGGTTCTGGTGTAGAAACATTTAAACCCCTGTATCAAGTTCTATACTAATATGAGTAACATGTGTCACTAGTGAAGTGTACGGGATTTTAGAAGTTGAAACGGCTTGTACACCACAAGACCAAAGGACGTAGTTTCAATTTCAAAATAGCCGGCACCTTGTGAAGTTTTGCATATACGTCAATGTTGCTCACTGACTGACTGACTGACTGACTGACTGACTGACTGACTGACTGACTGACTCACTCACTCACTCACTGACTCACTCACCCACCCTTCCACCAACTCACTCACTGCCTCACTCACTCACTGCCTCACTTACTCATTGGGATGTCACGGATCTCTGTTCAGGAAACAGTACTCAGGTTAATGTGATGAATAATAATAAAATAACACGTGTCTGTTTTGCAAGATTTGGTTCACCTTGTTATTGTCTACTTCTAACAAAACATTCAGCAGTCTCAGGGCTGTATGAAAACATTTTTGCTAGGTCCACCTTTCACTGAAATCCGTTAATCGTGTCACTTCCGTATAACTTTATATGTATATGAAATATTATCACAAACAGTTTCATGATGGTAATATTGGATATCCATCCCACCATCATCGATAACTGTTAAATGGCGGCAGTAGCTAAAAAAGCATTGAATGTTACGCGCCAAACGTGTGCGTACATGCATGCACATTAAAACATAATCGGAACATGAAACTGACGAAGTCGACCTTTCTATTAAGTCACACACACACGCACGCACGCACGCACGCACGCACGCACGCACGCACGCACGCACGCACGCACGCACGCACACACACGTACGCACGCACATACGCAGGCAGGGAAGCACAAACGCACTAACATCCCCATTCTCTCCCCTCCCTACGGCCCAGGCCATGCAGCTGCATTCCATTCAAGTGGATATCGCGGGTTGTTTAAAGGGACATAACCCTTGTGATTACTTGTATATCGTCACGTAGCCTTGATCGACTGACCCAGTCTGTCTGTGTTGATTACAATAACACTTTGTGGAAAGGCACCATGAGTGGGTAGCCACTTTCAGCGATGCGATATCAGATGACATTATACAGAAATATACAGATGTCATACTCTTTGGATACGTTGGGATATGTTGATACAAGTCTACTTTCTGTATCAAATTAAAACCTCTGTCTTTGCATGTACACATACTAACATAGGTAAAACACGACAAAACCCTTTCCATAATCATAAGAAATCTCAGCTAAGATCACAACAAGTTACTGTTTGAAAATGTAATCTGAATGCCTGACTTACCACAATGACTACACCGCTGTGACTCGACTGTCTGCCCTCGTCTCACTTCCTGGCTGCTTTCCTTTTGTGTGTCACGTGACGTGGCTTCGTTCACGTGACGTGGCTTCGTTCACGTGATTTCTTGAAGCAGGTATATATATATATATATATATATATATAAACTTTATGATTTCATTATTTTATTATATATATATATATATATATATATATATATATATATATATATATATATATATATATAAATAGTACGTTATTAGTTCATATCAATGTGTGCCATTCAGGTCTAATATGAAGGAAAATATGTCTGAAATATCACACTTATTCTATACTATTCTATACTCATTCTTGAGGCGATATGTGAAAGCTGTATATCCCCTGTTTTAAAATTATCACATTAACGCCTCACACATGTCAAATATGTGTATTTCTTGAATATGCACTATCGGTCACGTGGCCTTGAAAGCAAATAAATTTGACTTGACTTGACTAAATGGCATGTTTTCAGTCACTGTAGTTCATGTTATTGACGGGATGCCGACTCCGTGTCATCGGGTTGATCTGTAAAATTTAATAAATAATAGCCAACGATACCAAAAATCAGTGTCTACAAAACAAGTTTAGGTTACGACATTCCAGGGAAAGCTTAATGTTAGAGTACGTTTGTGAGAGGACATAATGCTGTTTTGACGATAGAATTTACAAATGACATGTGATAAAATGGTCAATACGTTTATACTATGTATAAGGCTCGCAAAAGTCCAAATTCAATAGCTACAGACAACCTATGGTTAGCTGTACATTGAAAACAAATCTTGTGTTTTTGTGATTTCAGTTTGTAGATACAAATGATAAAAACTTGTATAGCGTTTATATTTTGGTTTGATATCATGACCTTTCTGGACAGATTTATGTTGGAGACCCGAAGGGAGGCGTCAAAGAAATTGTTTCTTTCAAAACACATTTGTTTTAAGCGATTACAACTTTCCTTTTCCCATACAGAATATCAGATCCCCTAAACTGAAGGAGAGAAGTCAAACAATTTGGGTTTGGGAAAAAAATTCTTTTACCAATTATGACTTATTCACATGATCACCCCATCCAACCAATGAATATCAAATAGTCGACCCCTTAGGCCGGGACAGGTTTTATTGGCCGTGGTTTCGAATCCGATTATCTGTAGTCATTATAACCATACTTGTTGGGGTCCCTGAAGCGGTAAACATCCTCGACCTGCGTCACCTTTTTTCTACATTAAGCTGACATGCTCAGATATGATTGAAAAGTTCTTTAAAAATCGAAACACAGCTATATATTTATCAGTCGGAATATAATAGATACCCTGTGGAGAACGGAAGGATGATGGTTCGGACTCGAAGTGGTTCGCTGTAAGGATTTGTACAATTGTAAGTAGCAACATACACACATGTGGGTGCACGTCGCAAAATAAGTGAAATAATCTCGAACGAGATGATAAACCTCATTTCATCTGAATCATATATGTTAGTTGTTGTTAATGTTGGCAATTTTTTCACAGGTCACAACGTCAGGTGACACCGGCTTTTCGCACAAGATAACATACCTTATTACAAAACAAATGTATTCTACTCCAACCACGTGGTTGATTATGACAATCGGGACAGTATACAGTGTACAGTATACTGAACAATGTAAATATGTATAATATACTGTTATACAAAGTCAGAGGTGTCGGAGTTGTCGATCTCATCCGAGAACAACTGAATGACCTAAGACCTTAATGTTTGATCCCTTATTAACGGATCAGTCTGTAGTGACTGTCCTATCTTATGAAACATTAATCACGTCATGCACTGTGAACTACAATGCGATTAGGATAACGTGTACAGAAAGAGTTACCTACCTTAGACTAGAGCCGTCGCATGGCTCATTCGGATCAGATAACTATATATAATAAAATAATGCACGAATTGATGCTTTCATCATTACACTAAATTATATTTTTATGTTTCACAAAGACGGAATTCGTGTATTCTCTGTTGTATTTCTTGGGTTATTTACAGATAAAGTTTTTTTTCATAGTAATGCCTTAACCCTGAACCTGTTAGCATGTCTTGATATGTGTATGAGTTGTCTTAATATTTCTATGTGCTGTCTTTAACATTTGTATATGTTGTCTATATATTTTCATGCATCGTCTTGTTATGTGTAAGGGTTGTCCTTATATTTCTATGCGTTGTCTCAATATATTTGTATGTGATGTCTTAATACTTGTATGTGTGGTCTTAATATACTCTTTAAAAAAAGAAACGCAAAGCCAGATTTGTGAGAGGTAGGAAAATACATTTATACGAACAACCGTACAAGGTATTGAGCCAAAATGTTGTGGAGAGAACACTTGGTGGTTGTTGTCACCTCAGTAATCGGTACATAGGAAAAGTCCAAGTCGAAGGTCATTTACTATCAATAACGCGTATGTCACCCGTTGGAATCGATAGCGGCCTGACATCTCCTGTCTATGGAAGAGTCAAGCATACGAATCACTTCCTGGGGAATGGTAGCCCACTCGGCAAAAGCCAACTGCTGCAACGTCTTTGGTTGTGGTTGACGTCGGCGTAGCCGTCTAATCCAATTTATCCCACAGGTGTTCTATCGGGTTCAAATCCGGAGATTTGGAGGCCAGGGGAGAACATCAACGTTGTTGTGTAGACAGGCTGTTGTGATCCGTGTCGTATGCGGTCGAGCGTTGTCCTGCTGGAATACACCATTATGGTTGGCTGCAATTTGGAGGACGCGTGGTGGGAGAATTTTGTTGATGTATTAATGAGCCGTAAGATTGCCCCGGATATGGACCAAACATGTCTTACCATGATGAGAGATAGCCACCAACATCACAACGCTACCCCCACCAAACCTGTCCACTTCCTGCACTCAGTTTCCGGCGTAACGTTCTCCCCGACGTCGGTAGGTGCTCTTCCATCCCCACTATGGAGGCGAAATCTTGATTCGTCGCTGAACCAGACATGTCTCTATTGCAGTTGAGACCATAACCTGT
Source organism: Haliotis rufescens (assembly GCF_023055435.1). Taxonomy (NCBI): domain Eukaryota; kingdom Metazoa; phylum Mollusca; class Gastropoda; order Lepetellida; family Haliotidae; genus Haliotis; species Haliotis rufescens. The sequence continues at coordinate 483,622 of NW_025964212.1, read as the reverse complement.
GTTGACACCAATGCATTCGTTGTTGACGATGTTGTCGACTCAAAATGATGCATTGAAAAAGACGTCTTAGTCGTAGACCTGCTGTTCTCAAACGGTTCCGTACGGTCTGGACGGAGATTCTGCGCAGTCCTGGTATTTGGGATGCGGTTGAGGTGGCTGTGGTCGTCCTTTCACGTAGGTGGCGCAATCGGATGTAGCGACCTTGGGCGAGGGTGGTTACTCTTGGTTGTCCCGACCTTCGGCGATCACGTGTTGACCCATGCTGTTGAAACTGATCCCATAGCCTTTTGATGGTACTGGGCACTACATTGAAACCCCTGGCTACAGCTGATCGGGATCCCCCTACTAGTAAGTGGGCTATGACGTTGTTTTTTGCACTTCTGTTAATCTTGCCATGTTGTTAAACTGTCACTGTTCTATTGACGCAGATGCCAGGCGATCCGAAATCCTGCACTTTAATACCGTTCATAGTACTGCTACACGTGCAGTGCGTGCAGCTCCATGGCCCTTTTGTTAATTCACTGGTTGCGTTTTCCCGACTAACGGTTTGCATGTCCTTGTGATAATTTGATCCGGGAAATTTGTTACTGACACTATAACCCATTAAACCTCTTCATTTTGCACCTCTTGGTCCGCGAATTTAGCTTTTATGACCAAAAATATCCGTTTTGCGTTTCTTTTTTTATTGAGTATATTTGTTTGTGTTGTTATGATATATACTGAACCGCAAAGCATCAGGTTTATATTAAAGTGCCAAAGTGAAACACAACACTAGTCTCTGAGAAAATGGCATCACATGTCAGTATCTCGTGTGTCCGCCATGTGCATTAATGACTGCCGTGCAACGCAGATACATGGAATGGATGAGGCGGTTGATGAAGGCCATAGGCACTTGCGCCCACACTCTGAGGAACGCCTGATGCAGTTCAGCTGCAGTTGTCGGCCTTGGTCGGACATCATTCAGCCATCTTTGAATCTCGTCCCAAGGGTGCTCAATGGGATTTAAATCGGGACTGAGGGCAGGCCACTGCATGATTCTGATGCCAGTCTGCTGATGGAAGTCTCTTGTTGCTCTCGCAGTGTGAACACGGGCTTCATCATGCCGAAACTCGTAGTTGTGGCGACGTGCAAAATGAGTTATGGCGTGTGGTCTCAAGATTTGATCAATGCGCCGAGCTGCAGTAACACCATTGCCTCTCCCTGGTCCAATGTTCTGGAATACCACAGGGCCGACCCTCTGTGCTTGACCAATTCCACTCCACACCATGATGCTCGGACCACCACAAGACTCTCTCTCAACAACACAAGAATCCAAATAAGGTTCCCCACGTCGTCGCCAGACTCTCCCTCTGCCATCTGCTGTTGAGATACAGAAACGGCTCTCGTCTGAGAAGAGGACTCTTCTCCACTGCTGGTGGCGCCAATGCTGGTGCTGTGTTGTCCACTGAAGACGGTCCCGGCGGTGACGTGGTGTCAGAATGGGTCCTTGGTTTGGCCTGTGACACTGGAGGTGCCTGCTCGCCAATCATCAACGCACGGTGTCCGCACTAATGTGTCGCTGGTGTGTCCCCGTGGTCTGTCGAGCAGTTTCCGCATCAGTAACAACGCGATCTTGAAGTCTGTCTGTGTAGCTCCATGTTATTTAATGCTGATGACACTTATGCTTTGAAGAAAGGCACCGAGAGCCTTTATCAACAATAATATTTCAGGGGCTAACTGACATATTTATACAGAAATTTACAGATCCTATTTGGATACGTTGGGATATGTTGACACCAAGTCTACTTTCTGTATCAAAGTGTAATCTCCGTCCTTGCATGTACACATAAAACACGACAAAACCCATATTTATACAGAAATTTACAGATCCTATTTGGATACGTTGGGATATGTTGACACCAAGTCTACTTTCTGTATCAAAGTGTAATCTCCGTCCGTGCATGTACACATAAAACACGACAAAACCCTTTCCATAATTATAAGAAATCTCAGTTAAGATCACAACCAGTTACTGTTACAAAATGTTATCTAAATGGGTGACTTACCACAATAAATACACCGCTGTGACTCCACTGTCTGCCCTCGTTTCACTTCCTGGTTGTTGGCCTTCTGTGTGTCACGTGACGTGGCTTCGTTCACGTGATTTCTTGAAGCAGGTATGTACAGGTATCAAAGTGTAAACAAATATTGCACGAATCTATTCCAAAACATACCATTAACAGAACACATTTTTGGAACACATTCTCAGTTTATCTATTAGGTATTTATCTAAAATACATCTAATGTGTATAATTCCCAATGCTGCATTGGTAGTTTGTACGCGATGTGAAACCGTTGTTGGGTCAATTGCCCAGCTGTTACAAACAATGACTGACTTTATATATATTAGAACCACAACCATCGTGGATGTTGTTAATGTTACAAAATAAGTACATAGAGATGATATCGGTGTGCCATTCAAATCTAATAATATGGAAATCATGTCTGACATATCAAACTATATCCCATTCTAGAAAGTGTTATGTTAAAGTACGTTTTTGAGAGGACAAGATGCTGTTTTGACAATAGAATTTACAAATGACATATGATAAAATTGTTTTTATTTCGTCAACACATTTGTTTTCAGCGATTTCATTTTAACACATAACCCCTCCTTTCCCCAATCAGGAATATCACATACTCGATCCCTTAAGCCGTTGCCGGTTCTACTGGCCGTCGGTTCGAATCCAGTTAAGTCCGATTATGATCCGTAAGCTACATACTCGTGCTTGTCGGTTTCACCAAAGTGGTAAGCATTTTCGACCTGCGTCACCTTTCTTCTACATTAAGCTGTTTTTCTGTGTTTGATGTTGTTATTTACAGATCATGTTTTCATATTAATGCCTTTACCCCGAACTTGTTTTCAGGTATCATACCGACACACGCATATATTCATATGTCTGAATTAACGATTTATTCCAGGTCATTTCGATAAAAAAAACATTCTGTATTTTCTTGGATGAGTTAGCCGTTCATCAATCTTTACAATGGTCGACGGTCATTTTCAGCTACGTTCTAGGCAAGATTATGCTGTCACTGACAAATCGAATCCCATATTCGTCCTGATTATGTTTCTAAGTTTGTCAGTACCATACCCGCGCCTCATGTGTTTCATGAAAGTGGGAAACGTCTGAGACCTGCATCACCGTGGTCGTTCGTCTAATATAAACCTGATACGATTATTACATATAATAATAGGTATTCTACCATGAATTTGGAATTTACTCGATTCTGATTGGTCAATCAGAGGCTATTAAATCCCAATAAACCCCCTCTGATTGAAACAGCTGGTTTGATGGCCGCATCACTGCGGAAGTTAATATTCATAGAATAGTACTATTTTCAGTCATTGTCGGTAGGCATATTTAAAAAATTATATCTACAATTACAGGTTACAAAATGCACAGATGCGGTTACTACAATATTCAAAGGATGTGTGGCAATACATTTCGTGCAGAAAAACACGACAGAAATCAACAAAGGGAATGTATTTACGTTTTGGAGACAACAGAGAGCTTGGAATTTTGGCGCTTTTCTATATACGACTGTGACGTCATATCTTTTGCGTCACAATGAGCGATATGACGTTATAGTGGTGACGCGCGATGTAGAGCGAGAGACTTGCAAAGCTTGCTTTGATTTCTTTAGGGATGCCCACCTCATATTAGCTTACTAAGTTGCCATGCTTATATGCTTTCAATGGCTGTCATATGTTCGAGTGAAGTACAATTTATCACGGTGTAAACAAACCATATTTTGTTCCGTGATTCCGTAATTCAGATCGATAACCCACTCAAAACACTGAACTCAACCCATGCCGCTTCACTCAGTGTATTTGCTACCACCAAAGAGTTCGCGTTTTATTTAGTCATGGTAGAATGGAGACAAACATACTGTGTTTTCAATGTAGAGCTAGGTTACCTGTAGATTAAACCACGCTAAATTTAACATTTGAAACCTCACGCTGCGCGTTCGGTTCCAAATTCAATTTAGCGGGGTTAAATCTACAGGTAACCTAGCTCTACATTGAAAACACACTATGTTTATCTCCTAATTATAAACACCAACGTGGTAAATGAACATCGCAATAAACGACTACAACGTATTGATGACCCGTTGTTAGAGGTGGGTCTTTGGAACACACAGCTGTGCCCAGGGGTCTCAGAGGTGGACGTTGTATTTATTGTCAACAGCTCTGCTGACCATTATCACCGTCGGCAAATACTTCGGAAAATGTTCGAGGAGAAAACATACCAAAATTATACCATACGACATGTATTCCTCCTCAGGCAAAGGAACGATGTAAAAATCCAGGGTCATATCAACCAAGAAACATACCCCAGTTTATCTGATGATAACCACTGCTCCGAGTGATATTGTAATAGTAACACCATCCCATTTTCTCATTGACACTTCAGAACAGATGGCGGCTTTAGTGGTCAGTGGCTTGTTTGTGATAGACATAAGTTATTTGATTTCATACTTGTTGACTATTGTAACAATACATAGTTAACCTTAAAGTCACATCGTTATTGATTCCGTCCAGTGAATAAGTTCTGGATTTACACACAAAGGCGTCTAAGGCGGCGCATCCTGCTGTGCTCGAATCCTGATCCGCTTCCATTATTTTTCTAGGTTTGTCAGCACCATACCCGTGCTCGCCACACCAATGTGGTAAAGGTCTCAGACTTGCATCACTTCGGATTCCCTCCCGCATTAAGCTGATCATGACACGCCGTGATGTAATTGGAATAATGATCAAAGCATTGTTAATTCTCTAACTCACTTTTCTCCGCGACCAACTAAAACGAACCATCAACTCTCCTCTCACGACCAGCATAAGATGCTTGGGACCTATCGCCTTTAAAAAGAATCGCCGAATCAATTCAATGTAAAGTGAGAACGTTAATGACAACACAGCATGACACTGGTCATTTTCTAAAAATGCCATTTAATAATACATGTGATAAGCATAGTTGTGCACCAACCTGCCGTACAAGATCCTGTGTGAGTTTGAGTCTTGTCCCAAAGTTCAGGTTCATAAACCGCAGGTAGGGCATTGTCTTGAAACAGAACGTGCGGCCAGACCAAACACATAATCACACGATGATTGGTTAAAACATTGAACAAACTTTGTCTTTTGAAGCTCAGAGAAGATGAACTTGGCGAACTCTTCAGAATGATGGTCAATACAACTCCGGAGTATCCCATACAGAAATGCATCATCCACCTAGAAGAAAGGCACCATCTGAGCAGCCTTGTGCAGTATAGGCATCATGGCCCCTGACAACACCACAGCAAAACCACTGCAGAACGACCATGGGTACTACCTGTAATGGCGAAATACATTCTGGTCTATAGACGAATATCCCCGCCGATCTATGGACACGCTGTTTGCGGGCATCTTGTTACACAATACCAATCGCGTGTAGCTGGAGTAGTCGATGTATATATGATGAAAGACGTTGTATAAATCTACATATACGTCATCGTCAAGTTTGATGACGTATTTTGCATTGACACAATGCTGACTCACCCATTTCATACCCATTGATCCTTTGTAAGTCAAGTTTCTGTAGCTATCTAGGAAGTTCCCCTGTAATATGTCGCCATACTTGTCAAGTTCTTGTCGAATCACCGTCATTTCCATCACATGAGCATATTTGGTCCTTCCCAGCAGGAAGAGAACACGTATCGAGTAGTTTGTGTACAGAGTGGACCATGAACAAAACAGACAGCTGGCTGTCAGACGGACACAATGTCCTGTTTTCTAGGAGGATCTGTGTGTTCAGATCTGTGACGTAGCGAGTCGTAGTGTATCCACTTCTTTGTGGCACGTTGCCGAACGTTCCTCCCAAATCTTGGTGCATGTTCAATTGTAGTTCTGAAAACCTGGACTTCAAGAAAGACCAGCCAACAAACGTGTGGTATGTGAAAAATACAATTGCCATAATTTCAATACACAGCAGCAGCAAAAATCATTTCAGTGTCCTTGTCCGAACAGGTGCATCCATCAGGGCGGCTGTTAGCTTATGTTATAGCGGAGTGATAATAAATATGCAGGTTCAATTTTGTACACTTTATCTAAATTTGAGAGGTTAAGGATGTGCCATACTTTTAACCGATAACTGAGCATGTTGAGCAAATAGTTCTGAAGGTCAATATGCAAATAAAATTAAGCCTCAAGGTTCTGGAATATTTGCAATATGCTCGTATAAATTAATTGAAGTGATAAAAGAGATTCATACGAGGGTTGGAAATAGTCATCAATGTACCAACATGGGGACCAGGGTTATATCGACCAGCATTTGGCGGGATCCAGATCGGAACTGGATACACTAGTTTCGCTGCTTCAAGTAACTATCGTATTACAAAACGCATTCTAGCGGCGTTCAGAACCTTTTTCATTCTCATACGACGTTGTAGTTCAGGTGAAGCAAGAACACAAATGCCAAATAAAGAGATGCAAACCAGATGTTACACCTTTAAACCAATCCTATCAAAACCCTTCAATACTGAATTGTGTTTTCTACCTGTCCCCAACTCTAAACACATAATGACGTCAATTTGCGTTGCTAATTATTCACACAATGACATTGTATTTTGAATATGATATTAACTCTTTTAAAGATAAAACTAATAATAAATAAATACATAAATAAATAGTAATAATAATTATAATAATAATAATAATAATAATAATAATAATAATAATAATAATAATAATAATAATAATAATAATAATAATAATGATAATAATAATAATAATAATAATAATAATCCATGGAAAATATTACATACAAAATTCTTTGGAATAGACCCGTGTACAGCCTCAAACCTGTCGAGGCCAACAAACCTGATCTTGTCCTTTTGGATAAATACAATGAAATCATTTATATCATTGCAATTTCTGCCCCTTTTGACACTAATGTGATTGACCAGATTCCGGAAAACATAAGCTGACCTCACTTTCGAAATGTCCCACTTTCATCCCAAGTACCAAGTGTTGTTCGACTCCCTATTTTTCTCGGTGCCTTAGGTTTGATACCTCCCAATCTGTTGACTGACATTGTGAGAGTACCGGGGTTTGCTGCCAGCAATACAGCCCTTCTGACGATCTAGGTAATGCACAAGGCTGCAGTGTAGGGGAGGCTTCACATTCTACGAAACGTTCTGGGTGGGTTCGACCAGACAACGCTTCCTGGGAGAAGTCCCATTTGCTTTCTTGGCGGCGTGTAGAAGGGGCAAGGGTTCTGAGACGATGATGAGCCCAACCAGCATGACTCTATTATGCATTTATATTTAATAATCTGTACATAATAATGCAAAATAATTTTAGCGCCACGCACAACCACCGCGTTGAAGAACACATTCAAGCTGGAATTGTGTTATTTAGCGTAAAATATGTCTAATCTTTGGTTTCCATATTAAGTCGAATGTAAGATTACCATTACACAAAAAAGCGACAAAAGTCTTTCCACATCCAATAGAAATCTCTACAAAGTCGAGTGTACGATTCCGACTATATCATAAGCATGTGTTTATGAATCACTATCCAATAGTATCAGGGTGTCACATAAGAGGAATGGCGTAGATGGGACTGGTCCCATACCTGTATATGCTGTAACATTGTGGTCCATGATCATTTGTCTCAGATTTGGCAGACTGGAATATTCTGATACTCTGTGTCGATGCCTGACCATTATAGGTTTTTATTTGATAAAAGGCTGTGTTGCAGATAAAAAAAGTGTTCAAATTTGATCCTTCTTTCTCAATATTAGCAGGACATTTAAACTGTTGATTAATTATCATAATGAGCTTTAGTGGCGTAGCACTATTTTTCATAATTTCCTTATGACATATTACATTAAAGTACAGTATTAACAGTGTCAGGTGAGGTGAAATGGGGTTTAACATCGCGTACAAGATAATTGCATTTATATAGCGAAATGGTTGCACGTGTGTGTGTGTGTGTGTGTGTGTGTGTGTGTGTCTGTGTGTGTCTGTGTGTGTGTGTGTGTCTGTGTGTGTCTGTGTGTGTGTGTGTGTGTGTGTGTGTGTGTGTGTGTCTGTGTGTGTGTGTGTGTGTGTGTGTGTGTGTGTGTGTGTGTGTGTGTGTGTGTGTGTGTGTGTGCGTGCGTGTGTGTGTGTGTGTGTGTGTTTCTGCTTCTACTTCTCCGGACTAGAGATATGACGCGACCGGGGATCGAACCACGGACCTTCCGCTCTCAAGACGGTCGCTCTACCACTAGACAACGGTGGCGGGCGCTAAATGAAGGCGAAACAACAGATTGTGAGGATATATGTTAAATGCTTTAGTATTTGAAGTTGTACCTGTTAATAAGACAAGGCTCAATTCCATCAGGAATTCTGACATCTGTTTACCAAACGACGCTGTATTTCTGAAATTTGACACTATGTTAAGTAATTATATAGGGTTGGATGTTAAAGCTGCTATGAATATATCAGTTATATCACCATGTGTCGGCTTCATGTTGGAAGAAAACCTTTAAACGTTACGTAGGATGGCGACTTTTAACCAAACCGTGTATTTAGCTGACAGACCATGTATGATAATTTAAAATTTATCAAAGAGGTCCTTACAGTTTTCAACTTTAGACCTTTAAATTGCAGTAATTCATTGTATAAAGATCTTCAGTGATATACACTTATCAATGGATTCGCTGCTGATTTCCTTACAATTCTTTCTATAGTTTCTTCCATATATACAAGTATATAGGCAATATCTAACAAATGATGAGAGTAAGTGATTAAACTATGGCATCGCATCCCCTTTAATTTCTGGGTTTTAAAGCCCCGTTTTCCTTCAACACAACTCGAGCGATAACGGCTCTGAAACGCTTGGATATATTTTGACAGCGAGAGCTTCTTTTCGTTGGTTTTTATTTTCATATTTTACGGGAGCTTCCATCACTAACCCGACCGTAGCATTATCACAAACTTTAAATAACAATGATCGTACGTAATGAGTTTACACCACTCCTGCCGACAGAAAGTCTATGTTATGAACTGCTGGACGTTTCTGCGAGAATGTCAATGAAGACGTACGAACACCAACTTAACAAATGTATCTGTATACATAAAACTACAAACAGAATTCAATCATGATTAACAATTCAACAGGTTAAGGAATTCACTGACAACAATCGGTATATAAAACAAGAAATAATATCACTGTTCTAGGTCAGCTGACTCATGTCACGTGATCTCAGGTGTAATGCTGTGAGATTGGGCTTCTTGGGATCAGGTGATCATTGAGTTAACTTTGTGAATTACCATTGAAATCAGCAACGAGCAAGACCAGGTTTTGGACTGATTCAGGAATTGTTTTATGTTATTTGATTATGTACAGATTGTACAAATGTGAATACTTTTACATATGTGTCACACGTAACATACAGAAACCCGTCCCCATCAAGACAGATACCACGAGGACATGACAGACCATCCTGTTGTGTGAGGACATCTCTGACAAACCGCCCCGACTCTGTCAGCTGAATCACCTTGTGGGAGGCCCAGTCTACAAGCAGGATATCTCCTGTGCTGGTTGTTGTGACGCCCCAAGGCATTGTCAAAGCTCTGTCTCCTGTGGGAGCGTAGGTGAAAACAGCTTCTCCTTCACAAGTCACAGATACAAGGGAGTTAACTCGTCCTTCACTGACTATCAAGTTGTTATTACTGGTGACATGGATAAAGTCTGGATTCCTTATGACGCCCGTGTTGATAGACTTCAGTATCTTCCCTGTCATGTCCAGTATGTCAACAGAGTGAGACTGTCCATATGTACCTGCCACCAGCTGTGAAGGACTCAGATAGGCCAGGGCGTAGTACTCCTTGCTTGTTTTGATAGTTGACAGCAATACAGGCTCTGGGGTAACATTCACTGTAACTATTTGCTTACTCCATGGAAGACTGACAGCTACCTGACTCTCACTTAACTTTGCTATATGCGACGGCCAACCAGAAAGCAGTAGCTGATTAACATGCGTGTTTGGTTTTGATGTGTAACATGTTTTGAGGCTGTTGTTATTGTTATCTGCGACTACTGTCACATTTATACCGTCAACAGTTAACACTGTGACGTCACACAAACACGGACGCGTCTCATCCCCGTCCGCCTCACAGTCAATATTGTGATGTAGAACAGGGGTAGACTGGCGGTCACTCACACCACGGACAACAGCAACCTCCCCCAGCTGTAGCTCTTCCACTGCTTTACTCAGCTTGTCCATGTCGTGTGTGAATACAACCCTTCCTGGCGCTGGTCTGTTGTCCGTGTCTCTGATGTCTGTAGACGCCTCACCCACCGACTCATAGACGGCATACATGTCCCTCTCACAGTTGGACGTCACAGCATTGGCTGTGAACTCATACTGCTGTTGGTACATCTGCATCTCAATCTCCTGGAATTTTATTTCTGCTTGAATTGTATGTAATTGTTCGCCAGAAGATCGGTCGACTTTACCAAGGAGTTGTTTCTCCTTCCTTAAAATCATGTCTACCACTGCCTGTCGTGTTTTTCTGATATCATCTTTGATATTTTGCGCATTGGAATTTATTTCTTTGATTTGAGATTTCCTGAGGATAATGTTATTTTCTGAAGTTGTCATTTTTATTTTGAGTTCTTGGTTTTGATTTGACAGGTGTTCTCTCACAATAGGGGTCATACTATCTAAAGTATCGACATCGTCACATTTCCTGTGATTTATACTGCAGCATGTATGACAAATGGCCATCCTACAATCTTTACAGAACAACTCTATCTGTTTGTCTTTGTGGATATTACACATGAAGCGCTGCTTAGATTTTCTCTTGGTAGCATCAGACGCATCCACAACTTCATGGTCACGTGACGTTGGTATCATGTTGTGCATCTTCAGACATCCATCACAGAAGACATCGTCACAGATGGAACACCACGATGTGGCAGGAGTTGTCTTCCCTTGTTGTTTGCAAACAATGCAGATATTCACATCGGCAGCTGTAATGACAAATATCAACCTGTGTTTCTGGATAACGGTACACATACATCATTAAACTGAAATATTTTGACAAAGTTTTCACAATATTTATATTATAAGCATATGATAGGATGATAATGTTTTGAGTTTACAGGAGAGCAATAAGATGATAAAAAAACCAATACTGCTGTTTTCAACAAAAAGAATCACATCTGATTACACATTCATGGAGTTTATCAATTCATTATTTCTACATATATTACTACCAAATACAATTCAGTTTCACAATTAGATTAAACCTAATACATCCTTCTATAAATGTTTGGTTGTACAAAGTGAACTTAAACTATCAATAAGTTACCTTCTGCCCCGGGTCCAAAGTCGTCCATCAACCCCTGGATAACGTGGCTTGGTTTTAGCTGACCGACCCACTCCTCTACTGGACTGACAGGGTTGGTCACCTTCGTCAGTTGTCTACACGAGGGACATGGGATGCATTTGGCCTGTATTGCGTCAGGCTGGGTGTTGGTGTATTTTAGCAGACAGGACTTACAGAATGTGTGATTACATTCAAGTGTGACAGGGTCTGTGAACACCTCTGTACAGATGACACAGGTGAGGTGGTTGTCTGTCAATTTCTTAGCGGTCGCCATCTGAAGTAAAACATATGGCTGAAAAAATATTGATGCACATGTAGCTACAAAGGATATCGTCTGAAACAAACAACACTGACTTGCCTTAATAAAACTTGTCAATGAATGTATCAACTCTGACATCCAATGACGTAACATCCTTATACGACATGCGCAGTTAGAGTTAATATTATCTTCAACAGAAAACACCTCGCCACATGTCAAACTGGGGTACCTGCTTCAGTGCAGCTGTAGGTAAAGGGGGGGTAACTCTTGTAACTTTAGTTCCATACATTCATCTGACACACAATGTACATGCACACATCATTGAGTGGAGAGACCCGACATTAATTATAAATGAAAAAGACGTATGTGGTGAAGTGATGCCAGGATAGGTACATAAATATTGCTTTTAAAAACAATGATCATAACTATAATGGGTGTTGCTGGAAAAAATGTGATTGAGTTGAAACCGAACTAGAACAATAAAGTCGTTTCCATTATGGTTTTATTTCAATTTGCATAAGGTTCGTGTGTAGAAACATTTAAACCCCTGTATCAAGTCCTTATACTACTATGAGTGACATGTGTCACTAGTGAGGTGTACGGGATTTTTCAAGCTTAAACGGCTTGTACACCACGAGACCAAAGGGCGCAGTTTATGTATTAATTTACCTTCTATTTGAAAATAACCGGCACTTTGCAATTGTAAAGTTTATATGTTTGCGACTGTGTCATAAGACAGCTCACATATACTCACTCACTGACTCACTAATCGTGTGCGTACATGTATATAAATATATGAAGTAAAACATAATCGGAACATAAAACTGACGATGTCTACTTTCTATTAAATCACAAAAAAACATCTCCCGCCACCCCGAACACTCCCCCTCAAACACCCAGCCACACACACACACACACACATCCGACCCCACCCCACCCAGCCATACACACACACATACACTGTCCACCACCCCAACCTCCCACACACATCCACACACAGACAGACAGACAGACAGACACACACAGCTATACCCATACACAAACACACATCCACACACAATACGCCCACACACCCACACACCCACGCACACGCACGCGCGCGCACCCAACCACCCCCCACCCCCCACCCCCCACCCACCCCCATACACACACACACACACACACAAAACAAAACAAAACAAAACACATCTTCATCAACATCCCCACACACACTCACCGGCCAAGCAACTGCAGCCGACGTAAGTGGATATCGCTGTTTCGTATTAATACGACAGGTGCAGTTAGAGTTAATATTATGTTCAACAGAAAACACCTCGCCACATGTCAAACTGGGGTACCTGCTTCAGTGCAGCTGTAGGTAAAGGGGGATAGCTCTTGTAACTTTAGTTCCATACATTCATCTGACACACAATGTACATGCACACAACATTGAGTGGAGAGACTGGAAATTAATTATAAATGAAAAAGACGTATTTGGTGAAGTGATGCCAGGATAGGTACATACATATTGCTTTTAAGCAATGAGCTGAACCATAAAGTGTGAACATAGAAAATACATGTGAATGAGTTTAAACCCAACTGGATGAAGAAAGTCGTTTCCATCATGGTTTTATTTCAATTTGCATAAGGTTCTGGTGTAGAAACATTTAAACCCCTGTATCAAGTTCTATACTAATATGAGTAACATGTGTCACTAGTGAAGTGTACGGGATTTTAGAAGTTGAAACGGCTTGTACACCACGAGACCAAAGGACGTAGTTTCAATTTCAAAAAAGCCGGCACCTTGTGAAGTTTTGCATATACGTCAATGTTGCTCACTGACTGACTGACTGACTGACTGACTGACTGACTGAATGACTGACTGACTGACTGACTGACTGACTGACTGACTGACTGACTGACTGACTGACTGACTGACTGACTGACTGACTGACTGACTCACTCACTCACTCACTCACCCACCCTTCCACCCACTCACTCACTGCCTCACTCACTCACTGCCTCACTCACTCATTGGGATGTCACGGATCTCTGTTCAGGAAACAGTACTCAGGTTAATGTGATGAATAATAATAAAATAACACGTGTCTGTTTTGCAGGATTTGGTTCACCTTGTTATTGTCTACATTTTAACAAAACATTCAGCAGTCTCAGGGCTGTATGAAAACATTTTTGCTAGGTCCACTTTTCACTGAAATCCGTTATTCGTGTCACTTCCGTATAACTTTATATGTATATGAAATATTATCACAAACAGTTTCATGATGGTAATATTGCATATCCATCCCACCATCATCGATAACTGTTAAATGGCGGCATTAGCTAAAAAAGCATTGAATGTTACGCGCCAAACGTGTGCGTACATGCATGCACATTAAAACATAATCGGAACATGAAACTGAGGATGTCGACCTTTCTATTAAGTCACACACACACGCACGCACGCACGCACGCACGCACGCACGCACGCACGCACGCACGCACGCACGCACGCACGCACGCACGCACGCACACACACACACACACGTACGCACGCACATACGCAGGCAGGCAAGCACAAACGCACTAACATCCCCATTCTCTCCCCTCCCTACGGCCCAGGCCATGCATTCAAGTGGATATCACGGGTTGTTTAAAGGGACATAACCCTTGTGATTACTTGTATATCGCCACGAAGCCTTGATCGACTGACCCAGTCTGTCTGTGTTGATTACAATAACACTTTGTGGGAAGGCACCATGAGTGGGTAGCCACTTTCAGCGATGCGATATCAGATGACATTAAACAGAAATATACAGATGTCATACTCTTTGGATACGTTGGGATATGTTGATACAAGTCTACTTTCTGTATCAAAGTGAAACCTCTGTCTTTGCATGTACACATACTAACATAGGTAAACACGACAAAACCCTTTCCATAATCATAAGAAATCTCAGCTAAGTTCACAACAAGTTACTGTTTGAAAATGTAATCTGTATGCCTGACTTACCACAATGACTACACCGCTGTGACTCGACTGTCTGCCCCCGTCTCACTTCCTGGTTACTTTCCTCCTGTGTGTCACGTGACGTGGCTTTGTTCACGTGACGTGGCTTCGTTCACGTGATTTCATGAAGCAGGTATATACATATATATATATATATAGAAACTTTATTATTTTATTATATATATATATATATATATATATATATATATATATTGAAATAGTACGTTATTAGTTCATATCAATGTGTGCCATTCAGATCTAATATGAAGGAAAACATGTCTGAAATATCACACTTATTCTATACTATTCTATACTCATTCTTGAGGCGATATGTGAAAGCTGTATATCCCCTGTTTTAAAATTATCACATTAACCCCTCACACATGTCAAATATGTGTATTTCCTGAATATGCACTATCGGTCACGTGGCCTTGAAAGCAAATAAATTTGACTTGACTTGACTAAATGACAATGTTTTCAGTCAATGTAGTTCATGTTATTGACGGGATGCCGACTCCGTGTCATCGGGTTGATCTGTAAAATTTAATAAATAATAGCCTACGATACCAAAAATCAGTGTCTACAAAACAAGTTTAGATTACGACATTCCAGGGAAAGCTTAATGTTAAAGTACGTTTGTGAGAGGACATAATGCTGTTTTGACGATAGAATTTACAAATGACATGTGATAAAATGGTCAATACGTTTATACTATGTCTAAGGCTCGCAAAAGACCAAATTCAATAGCTACAGACAACCTATGGTTAGCTGTACATTGAAAACAAATCTTGTGTATATGTGATTTCAGTTTGTAGATACAAATGATTAAAAACTTGTATAGCGTTTATATTTTGGTTTGATATCATGACCTTTCTGGACAGATTTATGTTGGAGACCCGAAGGGAGGCGTCAAAGAAATTGTTTCTTTCAAAACACATTTGTTTTAAGCGATTAAAACTTTCCTTTTCCCATACAGAATATCAGATCCCCTAAACTGAAGGAGAGAAGTCAAACAATTTGGGTTTGGGAAAAGAATTCTTTTACCAATTATGACTTATTCACATGATCACCCCATCCAACCAATGAATATCAAATAGTCGACCCCTTAGGCCGGGACAGGTTTTATTGGCCGTGGTTTCGAATCCAATTATATCCGATTATGATCCTTGATCTGTAGTCATTGTAACCATACTTGTTGGGGTCCCTGAAGCGGTAAACATCCTCGACCTGCGTCACTTTTTTCTACATTAAGCTGACATGCTCCGATATGATTGAAAAGTTCTTTAAAAATCTAAACACAGCTATTTCTTTCTATCAGTCGGAATATAATAGATACCCTGTGGATAACAGAAGGATGATGGTTCGGACTCGAAGTGGTTCGCTGTAAGGATTTGTACAATTGTAAGTAGCCACATACACACATGTGGGTGCACGTCGCAAAATAAGTGAAATAATCTCGAACGAGATGATAAACCTCATTTCATCTGAATCATATATGTTAGTTGTTGTTAATGTTGGCAATTTTTTCACAGGTCACAACGTCAGGTGACACCGGTTTTTCGCACAAGATAACATTACTAATTACAAAACAAATGTATGCTACTCCCACCACGTGGTTGATTATGACAATCGGAACAGTATACAGTGTACAGTATACTGAATAATGTAAATATGTAAAATATACTGTTATACAAAGTCAGAGGTGTCGGAGGTGTCGATCTCATCCGAGAACAACTGAATGACCTAAGACCTAAATGTTTGATCCCTATTAACGGATCAGTCTGCAGTGACTGTCCTATCTTATGAAACATTAATCACGTCATGCACTGTGAACTACAATCATTATGCGTTCGCGGATTAGGATAACGTGTACAGAAAGAGTTACCTACCTTAGACTAGAGCCGTCGCATGGCTCATTCGGATCAGATAACTGTATATAATAAAATAATGCATGAACTGATGCTTTCATCATTACACTAAATTATATTTTTATGTTTCACAAAGACGGAATTCGTGTATTCTCTGTTGTATTTCTTAGGTTATTCACAGATAAAGTTTTTTTCATAGTAATGCCTTAACCCTGAACCTGTAAGCATGTCTTGATACGTGTATGAGTTGTCTTAATATATCTATGGCTGTCTTTAACATAATAATAAGTAAATGTTGTCTTAATATTTTTATGCATCGTCTTGATATGTGTATGGGTTGTCCTTATATTTCTATGCGTTGTCTCAATATATTTGTATGTGATGTCTTAATACTTGTATGTGTGGTCTTAATATACTCTTAAAAGAAAGAAACGCAAAGCCAGATTTGTGAGAGGTAGGAAAATACATTTATACGAACAACCGTACAAGGTATTGAGCCAAAATTTTGTGGAGAGAACACTTGGTGATTGTTGTCATCTCAGTTATCGGTACATAGGAAAAGTCCAAGTCGAAGGTCATTTACTATCAATAACGCGTATTTCCCCCGTTGGAATCGATAGCGGCCTGATATCTCCTGCCTATGGAAGAGTCAAGCATACGAATCACTTCCGCGGGAACGCAAAAGCCAACTGCTGCAACGTCTTGGGTTGTGGTTGACGTCGGCGTAGCCATCTAATCCTATTCATCATACAGGTGTTCTATCGGGGTCAAATGCGGGGATCTGGAGGCCAGTGGAGAACATCAACGTTGTTGTTGTGTAGACAGGCTCTTGTGATCCGTGCTGTATGCGGTCGAGCGTTGTCCTGCTGGAATGCACCGTTGCCGTTGGCTGCAATTGGGAGGACGCGTGTTGGGAGACTTTTGTTGATGTATCGTTGAGCCGTAAGATTGCCCTGGATATGGACCAAACCTGTCCTACCATGATGAGAGATAGCCGCCCACATCACAACGCTACCCCAACCAAACCTGTCCACTTCCTGCACTCAGTTCCCGGCGTAACGTTCTCCCCGACGTCGGTAGACGCGTGCTCTTCCATCCCCACTACTGGGGCGAAATCTTGATTTGTCGCTGAACCAGACCTGTCTCTATCGCATTTGAGACCATAATATGTGTTAACACCAATGCAGTCGTTGTTGACGATGTTTTCGACTCAAAATGACGCATCGAAAAAGACGTCTTGCTCGTAGACCTGCTGTTCTCAAACGGGTTCGTACGGCCTGGACGGAGATTCTGCGCAGTCCTGGTATTTGGGATGCGGTTGAGATGGCTGTAGTCGTCCTTTCACGTAGGTGGCGCAATCGGATGTAGCGACCTTTGGCGAGGGTGGTTACTCTTGGTTGTCCCGACCTTCGCCGATCACTGGTTGACCCATGCTGTTGAAACCAATCCCATAGCCTTGTGATGGTGCTGGGCGCTACATTGAAAACCCTGGCTACAGCTGATCGGGACCCCCTACCTGCAAGTGGCCCATGACGTTGTTTTTTTGCACTTCTGTTAATCTTGCCATGTTGTTAAACTGTGACTGTTCTATTGACGCAGATGACAGGCGATCCGAAATCCTGCACTTTAATACCGTTCATAGTGCTGCTGCACGTGCAGTGCGTGCAGATCCATGGCCCTTTTGTTAATGCACTGGTTGCGTTTTTCCGAATCCTACGTGTCCTTGTTGTGATCATTTGATCCGGGAAATTTGTCACTGACACTATAACACATTAAACCTCTTCATTTTGCACCTCTTGGTCCGCTAATTTTGCTTTTATGGCCAAAAATATCCGTTTTTCGTTTCTTTTTTTTAAGAGTTTATTTATTGTGTTGTTATGATATATACTGAACCGCAAAAGAAACGTCACCATGGATAGATATATGATAAAACTTAATTGTCCAAACACTGTAAACATCCTTTGAGAGATATTAAAAAGATGAAACTTGGCAAAACTGATCAATCAGGTTGATATTAAAGTGCCAAAGTGAAACACAACACTAGTCTCTGAGAAAATGGCATCTCTTGTGTCCGCTATGTGCATTGATGACTGCCGTGCAACGTTAATACATGGAATGGATGAGGCGGTTGATGAAGGGCATAGACACTTGCGCCCACACTCTGAGGTACGCCCAACGCAGTTCAGCTGCAGTTGTCGGCCTTGGTCGGACGTCATTCAGCCGTCTTTGAATCTCGTCCCACAGGTACTCAGTGGGATTTAAATTGGGACTGAGGGCAGGCCACTGCATGGTTCTGATGCCAGTCTGCTGATGGAAGTCTCTTGTTGCTCCGCAGTGTGGGCACGGGCGTTATCATGCTAAAACTCGTGGTTGCGGCGACGTGCCAAATGAGGTATGGCGTGTGGGCACAAGACTTGATCAATGTACGGAGCTACAGTAACATCATTGTCTCTCCCTGGACCAATGTTCTGGAATACCACAGGGCTGACCCTCTGTGCTAGACCAATTCCAACCCACATCACCCCACATGATGCTCAGACCACCCCACGAGTCTCTCTCAACAACACAAGCATCGAAATAAGGTTCCCCACAGCGTCGCCAGACTCTCCCTCTGCCATCTGCTGTTGAGATACAGTAACGGCTCTCGTCTGAGAAGAGGACTCTTCTCCACTGCTGGTGGCACCAAAGCTGGTGCTGTGTTGTCCACTGAAGACGGTCCCGGCGGTGACGTGGTGTCAGAATGGGTCCTTGGTGTGGCCTATGACAGTGGAGGTGCCTGCTCGCCGATCGCAAACGCACGGTGTCCGCACTAATGTGTCGCTGGTGTGTCCCCATGGTCTGTCGAGCAGTTTCCGCATCAATAACAAAGCGATCTTGAAGATGCTGTCGCACAATTTGACGACCCTGACGCCGGGTGGTGACACTTGGTTCTCCACTACGTGGTCGGTCATCTGTGGTGTTGGTGGTCTGGTACCGTTGCTGGAGCCTGTATATGGATCTTAAGTGGATTTGAAATGCATTGGTTACTTGCCGGTCGGTTTTTCCAGCTTGCAATCGTCCAAGGGCTTGGCGTCGCTGATTTCTTGTCAAGCTTGGCACGTGGTAGCAATTCAATAACGAGTGAATGTTATCCGATCTGGGTGGATTTTTATAGGGCAAGAAATTGGGTAACGCATATGCATTTCAGTTTCCAAGGAACTCACGTGCATCGGGTTACCATGGCCGTTGCCGTGATGCATTTGGGCGATCGGTTTTATTGTCATCTGCTTTGTCTTTTTTTATCATCAAATTTCATTTTTCCGGACAAGGTAATGTTAAATTTTAGAAACTTTGACAAAAATTACCCAGTTTTATAAATGACAACTTTTCATGCAATGTTACTTGGGGTGACGTTTCTTTTGCGGTTCAATATATTTATGTGTTGTCTTACTATTTTTCTTAATATTAGTATGCATTGTCTTAATATTTGTGTCTTAATATTGAACAGTATATGGAACAGTGACGGTCATCTGTTCTCAATATCTTGAATAACCACCATTAGAGTCCAAAACTGACTGATCTCGAAATGTGGCCTGGGTGCCACTCTGCCAGCTGATATTCTCCTTCGGATGTTTGTTTCTCTTTGACATTCCATTTCTTGCGGGGTGGTCGGGTAGCCTAGTGGTTAAAACCGTTCTCTCGTCACGCCGAAGACCTTGGTTCGATTCTTGAAATGGATATAATATGTGAAGCCCATTTCTGGTGTACCCCGCCGTAAAATTGCTGGAATATTGCTGAAGCGGCCTAAAACTATTCTCACTCACTCACTCCATTTCTAGCGTTTTCTGATCAAAACTTTCTGATTTTCCTCCAATCAGCAACGCCAAAGCTGATTCACCACAAAGTTCCTCATCAAACACAAGATTCACTTTGACTCTTTCTCATCGACTTCACTACCGTCTTGTTGGTGCTGATTGTTACACCAAAATCGTTGCAGGTAGAGGAGAATACGTCCTTAGCATTGAGGACATTGAGGGCACAATCAGCGAACAGAAAGTCTCTTGTTAACATGGACATTGGTCAGTTGACAGCTGATGTATGGCTTTCTCTGCTTCAGGCGGGGTAGGTTGGCTATGCCGTGGATGTTGTTGAAATCGGCTTGCTTGTTATTGTCGTTGAGGTAGGCTTTGTATGGTCTGTGCTTCACCTCCAGCAGCTTTGTGAAATCCTCATTGTTTTCATCAAACCAATGATGATGCTTACGCTTCGTGGTACCAAGGGTCTCAAAGGCTGTTGCATAAACAGTGTCGGAAAGGAAGCCCTGCTGTCTTCCACACTCTCTGTGACTTGGATGAGTTGTGCACACTCTTCCAGTGACATGTAGGCCCCTCACAGACTGTTGTCGTCTTCAAGCGTGGAATGTTCATGCACTTTGGTACTGGCTATCCACTGGGGCGCCGCTGGTTTAGGATTCTGATTTTCATCTTTGAGATGATGAGTCCCCCCCCCCCCCCCCCCCCCCACACACACACACACACACCCACCCCCAACCCCACACACCCATCCTTCTGACGAACTTAGCTAACTTAGAACTTGTTCTTAATAATATCCTCAGGTTCAGTCATGGTGGGTGCGTAGGCGCTGATGATCGTGGCCTACTTCCTCCCTGTGAGGGACAGTGTAATGGTCAAGTCATTGTATCCCGAAAAAGAGAGCTCAGCTTGCTGACGAGTGCATTCCTCAATGCAAAGCCAAATCCAGCTTCGCGCCGATCTTTTGTGGCTCGCCAACTCCAGAATCTCCTACCCAAATCTCCTTGATGCTTTTTCAGCTGTCCCTCCTCGGCAAGACGTGTCTTGCTGAGAGCAACGATATGCTACTGCTTACAGATATAGCTAGCCATTGATTTCCTGTGAATTCCAACCATTTGACGGTTGTGGGAAACCACGATATTCAGATTGTTCCGTAAAATTTTAGACAAAAATATTTATGCTTCAGACTGTTGAAAAACAGAAATAGTCTGCCACGAGTTTACATTGTTGCAATAAAGTTTTAATTGAATTTTTCTGGTTTTGCAGCAGAAGCTGAAGAATATATAGTCTCAATGATGGTATTACATATTGAAGAACTTTGATTCTTTCAATGCCTTTTCATAAATACATTTTCAGAACGATTAACGTGACATTCAGAATAAGGGCTGGTATTTGTTTCAAAAGCCCATCGTATTAGATATTCTTAAAATATCGACTGTAAATATCAATTATGATAAAAATGAATTAGAAACAATTGTTTGAAGGGACTATTGGTATGAACTGTTTGCTTGTTGGCTATTTCCCCGCATTTCCATGGCAGATATTATGTCAGCCACAGAAACTTCTTGTCCTGTAGTATATCTGCCAAATCCCGATTGTATCTGCTGTAAAATGTGTCAAGTAAGACACGGGTCTTTTTAAGCATAGGTCCTTCACTTTTCTTCTTCTTGCTGACATTGAGATGAGGCACACTGGAGATGTAAGACAACCACTCTTCAGTATAATCTGAAATACAATGTGCCTTTGTATGAGTTATCCTAAAGTCGGAATATGTGTATGTCAGTAGCTGAGTTGGTCTGGGGAATTATGTTGACATATCCCAAACACATAATTATGACAATGTTATCTTTCCTTTCATACTTGTTTATATTTCATGAAACTGAGCATCGTTCATCTGCGTCACTAATCGAAAGGAAACTTACGCAGCCGGAAAGAAAAAGATAAAAACTCACTTAGTTTCAAATAGTTGTACACTTTTCTCAGCTGAGCTTTTGGGTCTTGATCGTGGTCCTCTGTTCGCAAGATAAGGAATTGCTCCCTTGGAAAAACCTTCAGCCATTCTCGCATGTACACTGAATAGCACCCAAAGAAAATGAAAGTCTGGGAAAGAAAAATGCGAATTGTAATATGCGATAACGTACATCAATTTAGCTCCTAATTGCATCACCATGTCATTCAGCATTTACATATGTACACATAAGTTAATATATCACATTTCTGAACTGGTCACTGGTCAAGAGATATTTCCTACCTGAAGTGTTCGTGCTATGTCACTGCTGTACAGACAATGCTCCACCGTGTCGTTCTTCATGCAGGTCTCCTCGATCTGAATATCCCTTGTCACGGCTTCATGGAAATCCTCCACTGATCTTCTGGTCCGCATAATATAGTCAGAATACAACCTGCAATGATGTAATCTGGCATTCAGGGGTGCGTAAAAATCAAGACGTACGGATGATGACCAACTTGTCAGGATGTTATAAACCAATTTTTTTAACATGCATGCTATGAGCTTTGCATTCGAACAGAAAATTATGCCGAGAGATCTGACTGAAAATATTACCAATGAAATTAGCATTAGAATGTTATGTTCAGAAGTTTAACCAAATCATTTTTATTTGTGTTACTATCTTAATTCTTTATTTATATCTAATACTATACTTATTTAAATTTCAGATGACTGATATATGTAGAATACATATTTAAATATATTGATTGTACTTCAGACGTGGTATATTCATAAAATGCAAAGTTATTTTAGTATGTTTAGGAAATGTAAATGTACCTTCAATATGGTAATGATATGAAAAGGGGTCAATATTTAATTGTAGCCTTCGATAATTCAAATTAAATCAAATATTGATTTTCTACAAATATGAGATATATTTCCATAATTTGATGTATCTGTTAATGTGGCTGTTAATTTAATTTTCTCATTCTGTCAAAATACCATTAAATACCCGTTCTCAGAGGTCATGTATGCCTGGAGATTATGCTGTAATAAGATCTCAAGTTATCAGGGTCATAAGCTGTTTATGTGCTACCTTCATGCGTTGTGACCATGACCTTTAAAATCTTTAGATCATATGCCTAGAAGGTCACCTTAATTTCATATACCCTATTTCAGATAATTATCAATGCGATCATTATGGCTTTTCTCAAATAAAAGCAACAAAGAGTAATTTTAAAATCATCTGAAATTTCCTCTAAAACAGTCAATTGTGTGATTCCGACTATAACAAAAGCATGTGTTTATGAATCACTATCACATAGCGATACCAGGTGTTCTAAAAGACGTGAGTGTATAATTTGCACAACCGATGGCAACCGTTAAATACACACCAAAGGCAAGTTAATTGTTCACCTGAAAAACACAAGGAAAAAAATGACACATGTCAAAACAGGGATTTTCGTTGGACATCATTTTAGTCACCGTTGTGTCGAATTTAGAAGTGTCCTCTACTTGTCTACCATAATACTTTTTGCAATCTTCACTGAGGCTTTGAATGTTGTAACCCTGATATAAAAAAAAGGTTGTAGCAAGAATGGTAGGACGCTCTTTAAAATCATGGAAGACAGAGCATGCTCGATTGAACCTCAAAAGCTGTGAAATGTAGGCTGGGGCTGCTGGAATACTGGTCGACATAAAGGAAAAGTTGGAAAGTGGAAGTCATCCCTTCTGTCATACAGTGAGAGAGGTTTTTGTCACTCTGAATATCTAAGCATAGATCTATATATGAAAAACAGATTAAATAGATTTGGGAACAAGCATACACGTCCGGGTGGTAAAATAGATAACAAGGATTTAAAATTAAGGAAGATCACCTAAACAATCTCATTAAAATCATATCTTAGTTCTCGCTACTGCTAAACAAAGATCTGAGGACATCCCATTACGGGTCACGTCAGAACGACCTTTCGCGAATTTTGACCGACCAATGAAATGACTGACAAGAAATCGACATTAGCCAATCAGAAGGCAGCTTTCTCGAGCTTTATGACACTAGTTTCAAACTGGCGACTACGCTTCGAAGAATATTTTGACGTATTCTCTATTAAAAACTTTAAAACTGATAAGAAGAACACTCTGGAATGGCTTATAGTTGGCCTAGATTATATGGATATAATCATAAAACCCGTAACTGTCGTTCGGAATACCCCGTGTTATAAAGTGGGATAAAGTCAAAGCCCTCGCCACCAACCTCAGAGACTTCGAAATCAGAAAACTACAAAAAGCCATCAACATCAAAAGACTCCAACCGTCAATCAACCGCGATCAAGGCTACCCCTGGCATACCCCTGGCGTACCATCAACTCATCAAAGACCTCAATCAGTTTTAATCCTTGTGTTTATATTACTGGCGTCACTCTTTTGTTTATGCTACTGATGGTCAAGTGTAACTACATCTTAAATCTACTCTACTGTAGGTCATGTCCCATTAGTCATACGCCCATTTGTCATACTCCCAATAGTTAAACAGCAAATGAGGGATTAGTTGAAACAACAATAGGCATATACCCTTTGGTAAAAATGGATTAGTCCACTAATTAGAAAGCTTGGGATTAGTTTATTCTCCGATGAAAACATAAACGAATGTTATTAAAGTAATATACATTGAAGTTATTTGAACATAATACATGACAGCCTTTGAAAATCAAAACATTCAAATTAATGTTACTTAAATAAATACTTATGATGTTTTAGGAACAAGTACAGGATTCATCTCAAACTATTTACTGTTCTTTACTGAGTTAATTTGAGTTTACTCAATTTAGTGAAAAAATACAAACTAGTACATAAAAGTGTCTATGTTTTAGACTCTAGCATATCACTCTTGTTATCATGGCAGGATTGATTGAAGTGGAATATGTTACTTCTAGGCGAGGTACACAGCAGGTACTGTTTCAAGGTCACCTTCACAACAAGAACTCTGCAAAGGAACACTGTATCCACTGGAAGTGTGTCGTGAAAACTTGCCGTGGTAGAGTTACAACAGTTGGAAACTATGTCAGGAACACTACCCCTCATAACCACGGCCCTCAAGAACCTGACACAGTTAGATTTGTCAGTAACATGAGGAAGAGGGCCAGAGAAGAGATCCCCCGATGCCAACCCTGTACGAGGAAGCAGTTGCCCAACAAGATCCTGAAGTAGTACCTCATCTACCATCCTACGCAAGTGTCAGCAGTGCCCTTTACCGGCATAGACGACACACCATACCAGCTCTCCCACTGGCAATGGGTGATGTGGAACTTGAGGGAAAATGGACTGAGACAGCTGACCATACCTGTTGTTTGCTGACGGTGATGGCGAAGAAAAGAGGTTAGTCTTTTCCTCTTTGGATCAGCTGACTGTTTTGCAGTCAGCAGATAACTTCTACATGGATGGTACATTTTCATCATGCCCAGCCCTGTGGAACCAACTCTACATTATCCATGCCAGAAGAGGTTCGAAGACCTACCCCTTGGTGTTTGCTCTTCTTCCCGATAGCCAGACAACAACCTACTGCCGGCTTATCCACCGACTGAAGGCAGAAGAACAGCAGAAACACAACAGAATCCTCGCTCCTGTCACCGTTCAGACCAACTTTGAGCCTGCCGCCACCCGAGCTATCGAGACTGAGTTTCCTGCAGCCAGAGTGAGAGGATGGTACCTTCACTTCACACAAGCCATTTAGAGGAAAGTACAAGACTTGGGGTTAGCTGTCCCATACCAAGGAGATCCTGAGGTCAGACGCTTGGTCAGAAGCGCATCATCCCTGGCTCTGTTACCGGAAGCTGACGTCCAAGATGCCGTGGTCGACGCCATGGACAATACGCCAGAACTAGACAACGCTCAGAGATTTAATGATTATGCAATTATATTCTAACAACTTGGGTTGATGATGATGCTAGATTCCCCATCCCTCTATGGAATCACCACCGAAACATTGGACCTCGCACGAACAATCATCTGGAAGGCTTCCACTACCGACTGAACAAGTCTCTGCCACATCATCATCCAAACATTTATCGTTTTCTTGAACTGATCAAGCAGATTGAGAAGTCTGAATCTGCCAAGATGCGTCAAATTGACTTTGGTGCTGCTCCCCAAGGCAGAAAGCGAGTGTATCGCGAGACGGAAAACCGACTCATCAGATTGTGGGACCAACTCCAAGTAGGTCAGAAAAAATGTTTTCAGTTTCTGGATGCTGCTGGTTGTCTGTATCCAACTGAACACTAAATGTGAAACTGCAAATTATAGGTGATTGATGATGATATGTGCTATGATGAATATATATGCTATGCTGAGGAGTATTAAAAGATTATTAAAAGTATTAAAAGTTGTAATTTTGTGTTTCTTGGATCATTCCACTTTAATTGTGGGTATTACAAAGGTAGTTATTGGTGCAGTCAACCATACCATATGTTGTTTTAACCCGTATGACTAATGGGCCGTATGACTAATGGGAGGACACCGGACACTGTATAAACACTGGACATTGTTTGGAAGAGGACATTTGTTCACCGTGGCAGTTGGCACATCTGATGTCACTTGTGCAAACAGAGCTGTCGTTATTCTTACTGCAACTGGAGCAGACTGCAGTGGTCTACCTCACTTACCCTCACTTATAAAGTAGATTATAATGGATTACTTTTTACAAAATGTTTTAATCTGATTAGCTAATGAGCTGGCTGAACCAAAAATGCTGGGTGAAACGAGTCACAATTTCTTGTCAGTGAACTTTGTTCACGACTCTTCACCACAACCAGCTTTTTCGACGTGCCATAGCTCTGCCCTTGGAACCAGTACATCTCATCAGGGACGTGTGGTTCCGGATCCTTGAAGAAGCCCGTGAAGACGCAAATGCAGAGAGGTTCGCTGACTATGTCACCAGCTATTGGGTAGAAGAGTCACACGGTCGGTTAATGTGGAACCATTTCACAACTGACCCAAGGACCACAAACCACGTAGAAAGTTGGCATAGAAAGCTTGGATCTTTGATCAACACATCACATTCCAACTTGTTCAGAATTATGGACTTCCTGAAGAATGACAAAGACAGAACTTAGACAACGATGAGTGTGGGCGGAAAGGTGAGACTACGAAAAAAGAAGTACTGCTAACTTGATGATGATCTTGGACTCTGCAAACGTCTTTTACTTGATGGCAGCAAGTCCATCGTGGAATATGTGAATGCGGTCCCCCACCTTACTAGGTATTAACATTGTAAACTGTCAAATGAATTGAAAACATAAAATATGTCATAAAGTGAAATAAATGTGAAAAATATCTCAAGTTTTGTTTTCAATTTTAGTGAATTACTAGTAGAGCACTTCCGTTTGGTAGCAGACGACACAAGTCTGTTGGGGAAGCAGACGACACAAGTCTGTTGGGGAAGCAGACGACACAAGTCTACAGGGTAGGGGACCAGACTAATCCTATTGTTAAAAGATTAAAAACTTAATTGCCAATAATTGGTCAGGTAATTACCTAACAATAGGTGCCGGGTAAGTGAGGTACATGTACCCCCGACTGCAGAGCTATGACAGGACTGTTGACACTTGAAACATCGCAGTGGATGTGGTATATAAATAAAAAAAAGCTTTGATTGAAGTTGGAAGCCTAGAAAGAGCAAGTATAAATGGATAGGTGTTAGCGTTCACAACAATGTCATGATCTTTTCTTGTAAAACGTGTAACAGCTGTTACCCCTTGAGATTTTAGTTCCTGAGCAATCTCCTCTTCTAACATATCAGACGGGCATTTGGCTCGGTCGCGGACTATGCCCCTGCAGGAATTCAAAGATTTATGTATAGAGACTGTAATTGCAGTATCGGTTAAATGATGTGCATTCAACAAATTTATGGATTGTTGTCTCTACATTCTATCAAGAGTGTACCAGACCGGAGACGAGTGACGTTTTTTACGTCACCACAAGTTCCTTGAACAGCCTTTGATGCTACAAAAGGGTTGATCTTGAGAGGAAGATCATCAATGCCTTCAACAACTAGAAATCGTGGCCAAGAGTCAATATTGGTTGAAAAAGATTCATCAGTAGAAGATGAAACAGTGTCTAATTCAACATGTCTTATTTTACTTTTGTAACGAGAACCAGCGAGTTGCTGAGTAGCCATAACGAGAGAGAAGAGATTCAAAACCCCTGCTCCCCGACCACAATGGAGTGTCAACAAGGAGGGTGTTGTAGTGGAAGCCGACTTCAAGACACCGGGGTCACAGGGATGCTATACTCGTGCTAGACACGGGAGTCAAACAGAATAAAAGTCAGATTCTGCCCTATGGATTAGCATATGAACTATTATTCTGTTTAGGTAGCCAATTCCCCGCATGAATATATTGACAGGATTCCCATGTGCAAGGGGTATAAAACGGGGTGTAACACCCAGCCAATACGCTTCGCCCAGTAACACCAGAGTAAGTCAGTAAAAGACTGAAAACTGCCCCATAATTATGTATGACAGACGAATCGGGTAGTGTTACAAGTATATGTGAAAACAAAGTTATTAAAATGAAGAGCATAATTGTTAAAAATTACTTATAAATATATATAAGTGTTGTATCTTCACTGCAAAAATAATGACGTGTGTTTGTCTTTAGTATTAACATTCAAATACATGATATCTGTCTCAGCGATATTGTCTACATTTCACCGGTGACACAGCATTAGCGTTATATATATCTGCAAGAAACTGTATTTCTGAAGACATCACAATACAGTTTTTGCGATGCATCAAGTTTGCACTAGCGCTTGATAACAGACAAGTGTTTGGGTGTTTCGATAGTTTAAATTCCTGGGCTTAATATTCTTGATTAAAATTTGATACTATGAACAATAAAAAGGTTATATGAGAGGATGACTTGAGAACGGTAACAGGCATTAATGTATATCTGATATATATAAGATGACAAAAATAGAACGAGTAGTACTTCCAGTATCTAAGACGTAAGGGAAACATTTAATAATTAAATTCAACAATTCTCCCTTTAAGTACTTTTTCCTGACTTAAAAGTATTAATCCTTTTCCTGAACTCAGCCGTTCCTGAACCTTGTGCTTTTCTAATTATTTTGACTAAAATTGTTACCGTTATCATTGTGTTAGTTAATGAGACGAAATGGATGTCGACCAAGTACGTGCCATTTAATTTAAGCGACATCGTTCGATAAGGACCTTTTCATGAGAATGTGTTTATGAACCACTCTCAAATAATTATGACTATGAAATCCGCGAAATCGCGCATGCACAGAACGGAAAATTTGGACAAGGCATTAAACAATCAACATGCGCAGAACGATTGAATTCAGTACTTCCGCTAAGCGCTACGAGTACAACGTCAAACTTTGGGCTGTAATCTAACACGCGAGAACTGACCAATAAGATGTGAGATGTAGAAATTCCGGTAGAGGCTGTTGCTTGTATGACAATGTCAATCAAGAAAAGGAGAAGCTTAATGATATCATTCTCTCCAAGTAAATTCCGATGTCAAATAACAACGTTATATTGACGGAAAAAAACGATGGTTTGAAAGCGTCCATAAACGTCGTTTTCCCGTCCAATTACCATATACGAAAAAAACCCCGACGTTTTCGCGTTTGCAGTGTAAACAGGTAGGCGTTCTGCACCTGGAATATTTCTGACCTCAGCATTATATATCATTCACTAACTCATTTACCCTGTATACGACAGTTAGGAAAATAAACCAAGGTTCGGTAAACACAAACCAGGCACCTACCTATCAGTTGGATTTCTGAAGATGAGAATAAACTTCGGATCTGTATACACGTGTCTCATAAGATGGGGTGTCATAACCACAGGTTTCTTTAAACCTACATTTTGTGGTATTTTTGGCCATCCTCGGAAATCTTGAAAATCGACCGGAGTTGCGTCACCTAGACGAACAGACAAAGTGAGTGAGCAGGCAAGTGTGTTTTAACGCCGCTCAGCACAATATTTCACTGATATCAGAGCGTATAAGCTGCGTGTGAAAGGAGGCGGGACCACTTTGATAAAAACCAGGGGCACAATGCTGACAAACCTGGAAACATAATCGAAGTGCGAACCAGGGATTTTCAAATTGTCAAATTATTCATCAAATGTATTAATCAGGTATACTTACCTGTGATCATGTTGTGGTGGCCTGTGTCTGTAGTTGTCTCTTTTATCCGGTGTGTAACAGTATCAAACTTTTGTTGATAGCAGCTGAAGTTGCATGGTGTCTCCGCTTTCATTTTTAAACTATTTTTAAAACCTGTGAGTAATTGAAATATCAATGAGTCATACTTTACTTGTGTGTTGTTCAACAAATATATGCACTACAATGTATGCTTTTATGATTATCAAACATGTTCTGCCGCATTTTATATTGCATTCTTAGCCACACCAAAAGGTAGCCGTGTATCAAACATTGATCACTATCACTAAACTGCCACATTAAAAAAGTCCGCGTGTTCTGGAGGTTCGCAGTCTTGAGATCTATCATGAACTATATCCAGTATATGGTAGTAGTGCAATCGATTTATCTATTGTATCATAGGTGACATGTGCTAGAATTGATTCCCAAATTGAAACATGAAGGTTAACCTAAAATGCAGTACATCTCAAACTGTCAAACCAGAAAATAACCACACTAGATCAATGAACAATCGACAAATTATTTTGAAATATCATAACAGACAATACCACATTAGGGCCTATTACACAATAGTCACACAAAAGTCACAGTTGAATGTTCTGGATGAGACAGGAGCTTTGGGAATAGTGTCGGAAGCTGGCAGAAAACAGTTGAGAAAGGAAGGTCCTCGTCTCTTACTTATGCATGTTCAAACAGCCTTTAGAGACTTCCACCTAGGGGCCTTGTGTTCAACACTAGTTGTCCCGTTACAGGATGTGAGTACAGTAAACTACGGTTATAACGAACTCAAAGGGACTACTAATTTTAGTTCGTTATATCCGTCAGTTCGTTATAAGCGTGTTCGTTATAACCGTAGTTTACTGTATGTCCTTGAAAACTGAGCTGCCTTGGATATCTGTTGCCTTTCTTTCTCGTTTTGTTTAACTTCATAAGGACTCGGCTGCTGTGGAGATACTATAAATTTTTCAAGCAATTTACACCGTGCAAGTTGACAATTTAGTGTTTCAAAGTCGTTTTTGTCCACCGCCACTGATTCTAAGGCCTCTGAGAACTCGTGCTTGAGCAACTTGGTGAACCCACGTTCATTTAGCCACGATTAAAAACCGCCACTCTCTATCGGAGCCATGACGACCGTCCTCCAAACTTGCAAATTGGACTGAGTCGCACCCTCTGACATTCATGGCGCACATGAAGGAAGCTGCTTGCGACGTCACCAGCACGGATTGGATTCCCGTGAAGTTAAACACTAACAAACACAAACAAACACACAAAAAAGAAACGCGCACACCATTATGTCGGTTAATATATGACGAATTATTCATATTTAAGAGATATTAGAATGGTTTGATGCACAAACGAATATACTGGAATGATGTGTGAGCCAACGCTCATGAACGCATCATGTGACGTCATAGATCCATGACTCGAGATGCATCAACTGTCTCGTACAGGATTAGCGGGTAAAGTTTGGAAATCATGTGCAGCATATCGGGATAGGAATAAAGACACTCCGTGGTAACACTTGACTGATCGTTATTTGTCATTAATTTGTACACATGGGAATCATCTCTTCTTTACGTACATACTTCTCCATATATTTCTAGGGGTCGTTTTTCTTTTGGCGGTAAGTATAGTATATTTATAATTTATAAATATTTGAAATCGAATTAAACAATGTCTCCATGTTTCATGTAAAACCACTTTTTAAAATGCAACAGACAACTGAAAACATTGGTAAGTTTATCGTGTAAATTGATTTCGAGAGCTGGAAGATCATAGGATGCATACGGGTATAAACACAACTCAAATTATCATTCAATGCATAAGGAGCACAGAACTCACCAGTAACATGCCACGTTTATCGGCACTACCACAACATTATCGGCGTATGGGAACGTATGAAGGTATGAATTATACGTTAGGCATACGTTAGAGACACGCCCTACATGCGTTTACATACGCCAGATATACGTTACCTACACGGCCCGTTTCAGGTACCTTTCCCCATCGCTGATCGCGCTAGTCATACGTTACTCATACGCTGGGCATACGCTGTCCATATGCTGAACACGCCAGATACACGCTGGCAATATGCTTTTATACGCTGTCATAAGTTATGTATAAGTCAGTGATACACCACTAATACGCCAGACATGCATTACATATACTGTTAACTCTCGTTATGTATACTCTATGGATACGCCAAAATCATGTTTTTTCGATAAAAGCTCGACATGACAGCGTCCTAACTGTTTTTGTACACGCTAGGTACAAGTTACTCTAAAATGTTGTAGTGTGACAGGGCCATAAAGACCGCAAGTTCTGGTATGTATGTACAAATACACTTTGAAGTGAATGTAATTTAAACTCTTATCAATCATTCACTCATCCATACACAGTAGCATTATATTAATGGTAGCATTACCATATCTTCTAAGGCACCAGTAATGGATTTCCTTCTGGTTCAGAAAGACGTCTTCATGGGCCCTTATGCGGTAGGCGAGGTCGGTGGTCCCCGATTTGACAACACCCAGAATATGGTAGTAAGGGATGCACTTGAGACGTAACTTCCAATCCTCTTTCGCGTACCAGCAGGGGTTCTTAAAGGCCGACAGATATCGGGGTCTTTCCTGTAAGACACATGTAAGACACTTCATTACAAAACAGCACTTCATTAACGTTTTTATATGCGTATGTACTTTGGACCATGTGGTGTGATAAGACAGTATGATCTCAATAAATTACTTTGTGACCAAGTATCGTGAGCAACCTCCTACCAATTGTGAGTGAGTGAGTGAGTTGGGTTGTAGCTAGCTGCTATCCAATGTCTGCCTGTACTACATGAAGTTTGCAGTTGCTGCCACTGAGAAAGCCTCAAATAACAAAAACGATTATATGTAAGCATCACTACATGAATTGTTTCATCAAGAACTTGAAAAGTGACATATCAAATAATGCCAAAAATAAGGTCAATATGTGAACTGATATGTAATAAAAAGAAATTTGCCCAAACCATTCATCAGTACTATCAACTTTTGACTTAACTCAATAGCCTGAAGACAAGTCCATTCCTCTTTGGTACTGGATTCCAAAGCTAAAAAACCCGTACAAAGAGTTATCGTATATAGATATATTACTAGGTTCAGCAAACGTACAACCAAATCCTTGTCAAAACATTTGATTTTTCAACTTTGTACACCACTATCCCACATTCCAAACTTCACATAGTGAAGAAAAAACTTCATTCCTTGATCCATTGGGCATTTGTTACTAAACATGGTGACAATAGATTTAGTTACATATCTATCTTTAGAAGTTCAGGGGGGCGGTCGGGTAGCCTAGTGGTTAAAGCGTTCGCTCGTCACGCCGATGACCCGGGTTCGATTCCCGACATGGGTGCAATGTGCGAAGCCCATTTCTCGTGTTCCCCGTCGTGATAGTGCTAGAATATTGCTAAAAGCGGCGTAAAATCAAACTCCCTCAATCACTCACTCAGAGGTTCCGGACAATTTGTCAAAAATGAAAGCAAATGCCATCTCAAGTTTACTAAGAAACAATATTTGAAATGTTGGAATCCCTCATTGATAACATCTATGTAAATTTCTTGCTGATCTGTATCTTATGCATTGTTATCCGATATCTGTTCAGATAGGCAAAAGTTTCAGGTGTATCGATGATCTATTATTGTTTAATAATCGTCTAAAAGCCAGTTCCCTTCCACTGATTAACCAACTTGAACTTATACAATATGTTACATATATAGATCTATGCTTAAAGACTCAGAGTGACAAAAACCTCTTCATCATGGCAAGAGGGGTGAATTTCCAATAGTCAACTTTCTCTTTGTCTCTTTGTCTAGCAATATTTCAGCAGCTCCAGCCTTTGGCATGGTGTTTACATTCACAACTTTTGAGGTACGATCAAAGTGGTATTTCAAGGAATATTTCAAGGAGCGTCATACGACTCTTGCTCAAGGTTATTTGATCACGGTTACAACATTCAAGGCCCCATTAAAGCTTTCATTTTTTAATGGTCGACATCGGGAGGCAATTTCTAAATTAATCAACCTCCTGAATAGAAAACAACTTTTTTATCCTAAGGTGGTTGTAGCAATGAAGCAAATCCTTCACATACCATACAGAACAGATCTTCTGCTTCATCTGGCCCTGCTCCCATACATCGAATGTCAAGTTTCACTGGCGTGTCGTTTACTCTGTTGAATTCTGATACGTATCCATTTGGAAACATGTGCAAGCTGACTTCATAATGGTCCTTTCGACTGCCATTCCAGACAAGCCATAGTGAAATACACAGACCCAGCATCAATAACACCCGTCCTCCTAATTTGAGCTGCATGGTGAGGTGCTGGAAAGAGACATGTGTTCGCATTTCGTATTTAAAGTAAATTGAGTAATATGTTGAAATATTTTTCACCGCCTAAAATACTGGTACATGGGAGTCTACGCTTATATTTTATAATGGGATATAAACGTTTTGTGTAAGATTCATTTTGAGAAGAGTTTAGGACTGGAGAGTGAACATTTCCTTGTTATTTTCACTATTTTACAGTGAATCATAAAAACTAATTTATGACAGAATTGAAATCGTAGAACTGACTCTGCTGTCCGATTCAATTCCCTATGCCCTCGTGTTTGTTTCAGGTGAACATAGGACGTGCCTTTGCATGTGCGTATGACCGGTGCCACCGGTGGGGCAGGATATGCTTAACTTTTCGCGAACACCTTGTATCATCACTAGTTGATAGTGGTTCATAAACACCTGCTCATGATCATGATACAATCGGAATCGTACAATTAAATCTGCATCAGGCAAATATTTCTTATGAATATGAACAGGGTTTTGCCTATTTTATTTAGCATATATATCTTTGGATAATAGAAACAATTTTGGTCACTTTCAGTTATACTTGTTTGTTTGTTGTTTAACGCCGCACTCAGCAATATTCCAGCTATATGACGGCGGTCTGTAAATAGTCGAGTCTAGGCCATCTAAAGATGGGCAAATAAATAAATAATTGAATTGATCACCTATGCCAGATAAGTGTCACATTGGGCATTTCCTTTCGGTAAAAGGTATTTTCTCCACCTCCAAGTTTCAATAAGTAGATTATGGTTACAAGTTCTAAACTTAAGTAAGACTCGCCAAACGTTTTCCCAGAGTACGTTTAAATAATATTCAAAATATAAGCGATCATTTTTATGATAATATACATTGTGCCTTTTGAAGACTTATCTCTTGAACTTGTCCAATACTGTAGGTTATCGTCATTTAATATTTCATGGACTAAATGTTTTAGATAAGTAGGATTTTAAATTTTTTGTGAAAGTCAGATGTAGCTGGGTCCAAGTTCGTCAAAAGTTCGTTTGATATATGTAATCCATTTATGTTTGCATTTTCCAAATAGGTCGTCATTGAATAACAACTTGTATACAAGAAAGGATAATTGAGATGATTTCCCGGAAAGTAATTTTGCCCCAAAATTTATCATTCTTATTTTAGCGGTGTTTGATAGATGGAGTCCAAGTTCACCATGTACCATGCAATTTCGAGTACATTTTCTTAATGATAAAATATATTTTACAAAAACGCAAAGGGAAACCTTCTAGAGCTGAGATGTTTTCAAATCCCCATACTACGCATCCGTAGAGAAGAACTAGTATAACCATACTGTCAAAAAGCCGCAGTTGACATTTAAGTGTCAAATGTAACTTCCGTCCTTGTCATAAAACATAGAGCAAAGCTTTCGTTGCTTGTTCCTTTAGCGTTTTCTTTGTAAAAGTGGATTAAGAATTTATTTGAAAGATAACACCAAGGTCGTTATGGGAATCAACTATTTTTCCAAAACATCATGACCAATTTTGAATTTATGTTCATAATTATTTTTTTGATCAACCAAATATTTATATTTTAGTTTTGGGAGTATTAACCTTAAATCTGCAATGTGAACCACGAACAGGTTTTCTTTATTGTCTATTGATTGAAGGGCAACGGAGAACACTGCTTAGAAGTTTGATTGATACTTATACCATAAGTTGTTCGTCGAAGAGTAATTATACAAGTGTTTAATCACAGTTCTTTCAAAAGCTTTCCCAAAACAACTAATACGAAATTCCGGTTTAGATAGATACAATGGCATGGTCACCTTTCTTGAACAATAGCATTTCATTTGGCTTTTCACAACCATTAGGAAACTCACTTTGCTCTGATGATAAATTGAACAATTGAGGTAAGTGTAATTCCAATAGCAGTTCATCTGTATAACATGTAGCATAGTGAGTGAGTTCGGTAAAACGCCGCTTTGAACACCATTCCAGTTAGTCGCGGCGTGTCAGCTTACTGCGTTAGGAAAGCACGGAGTGATGTTGGTGAAAGAGGTTTACCACTTCGTTAAGAGCCCATGGCGTATCGAGATTCGAAGCAACGACCATAGGTTTCAGGCTTTCCCAAAGGACGCAACTCTGCACAGCACCACCTGTGCCCTCTTGATTAATTAAAGTCAGGGAGCATCTTATCATTGAATACATATACGAGGAGACGTTTCCTAATTATTTTCTACGCTCTCATACTTATGGTAATTATCCGTTATAACAGTCTCGGGAGAACAAGTAGAATCACGATAACAAGTCTTAACAAAGCGTATCTGCCAAACAAGAGCCAGTTCGTTGACAAAGGAGATTAGAGAGTCACTGGCAACATGTGCTGTATTATTGAAATGCATTATCTGTCTGTCTATATCTTTCTTTACTGAACACACTGAATAATGTTTAGTGATATAAACATATAGGATACAAGAGCAGCATAGCCACAAAAGGAAATGCATGGGCCACACTCCATTGTTTGGTACAAAAAATACACTCAATACTTGTATAATGTAGCGTATATATAGCTAACTACAACGGACCAGAACATTCACTCAACATTTGTATAATATAGCGTGTATAAAGCTACCTACATCGGACCAGAACATTCACTCAATATTTGTATAATATGGCGTATATATAACTAACTACAACGAACCAGGACATTCACTCAACATTTGTATAATATAGCATGTATATAGCTAACTACAACGGACCAGAACATTCACTCAATATTTGTTTAATATATCGTATATATAGCTAACTACAATGGACCAGGACATTCACTTAACATTTGTATAATATAGCGTGTATATAGCTAACTACAACGGACCAGAACATTCACTCAACATTGGTATAATATATCGTGTTTATAGCTAACAACAACGGACCAGGACATTCACTCAACATTTGTATAATATAGAGTGTATATAGCTAACCACAACGAATCAGAACATTCACTCAACATTTACATAATGTATGTACATAGCAGACTGTGGCAAACAGCACTAAAACGCTTATTAACGAGGTATTGGTCAACATGACGTAAACTCAAAATTGAGAATAAGTATTGGGTTTTCAAAAGGCTACGTTATGCATTAATAACTGTCAAAGACATCGTCTACTTGGAATGATAGGGATGTGCGATTAACTATGGTCTTCAGATAATTTTATATTGTCGGCAGTGTTTGTCTATACATCCATCACATGGACCATGGTATGTTGACAGTTTGATCAATAGGACTTGAACTCCAGTGTAAGCTTTCAGTAAAGGGTTAACGTTCTCAATAGGTTGTTTAAAACAATAACTGAGTGGGTGAGTATTTGTTTTACGCCGCTTCTAGCAATATTCCAGCAATATCACGACGGGGGACACCAGAAATGGGCTTCACACATTGTACCCATGTCGGGAATCGAACCCGGGTCTTCGGCGTGACGACAGTTACTACACTGGCCAGGGAAATACTAGACGTCCCAAATATGCAAGATATTTGACCTACGGAGTATCTAGACTTTCAATCATTAAGAAAGGCACTTGACCAAAAGAGTAACTTGACTCCCAATCGTAAATAGGTACTTGACCTAAACTAGGCAATCACGGGAAAGTTGGCTATCCACGGATTACTAGAAAAAAACGGGGTACGAAAGATACAAAAGCTTAGCTCATAGGTTTAGCTCAATACCACCAGAGTAAGTCAGTATTAGATTAAACCTGCCCCGTATTTACGGAGTTTTCGACCAAAATTATTCGAGACACGCCTACCTCAGAGAGATTTTGAACGAAGTCAGATCAGCGATATACCTGAAGCTTAAGTTAAACTCCTTGGCCAAATTACCTTGTTTTGACTTTACCAATCCGAGCAGAAAATTTCGATTCAAATGCATAAAGAAAGAAAGAGATGTTTACTTCTGGCCCAAATGTCTTAAGTCATGGCGTGAATATATTTGTCCATGATTCGATTACTGAAAGGCAATCGTGCTACACACGGAATGTTACTTACTTCAGCGTTAAACATCATTCACTAACTCATTTACCATGTAATCGACTGTAACAAAATAGCTAATAATCTGTAAACACAAATCAGAACCAGTTACATTTCTGAAGATGAGAATGAACTTCGGATCAGCATACACGTGTCTCATAAGATGGTATGTCACCTGATGCGTCACCTGAACGAATAAAGATGAGTGAGTGAGTGAGTTTGTTTGTCAGCACAGTATTTCAGTTATATCACGGAGTGTCAGCCTGAAGACGTTTATCACTTTGGAGTATAAAGCTGACAAACCTAGAAACATAATTGTAGTGCGACACGGGATTCGAACTCACGATAATAGGTTTCCGGCACGTCTCCCAACTCTGCACAGGGAACACCGGCGCCTTAACCGACTGGAGCCCCGAACACATTTATGAACACATTTATGAACACCTATGTCTTAGACATAAGGGCGGTCGTATAGCCAAGTGGTTAAAGCCTTCGCTCGTCACGTCGAAGACCCAGGTTCGATTCCCGACATGGGTACAATGTGTGAAGCCCATTTCTTGTGTCCCCGCCGTGATATTGCTGGAATATTGCCAAAAGCGGCGTAAAACCATGCTCACCCACTCACACTTGGACACACTTTTATGGCTTGAGGAAGTACTATGAAAATATAATAGGATTAACACATGTATTAAGTTATTGTACGTTAAATGTATAGGAATATACAATCGATGGGGTTTGGGGATTCCCTGCAAAAAATTGTAAAATCGTTTCAGTCCGTCCTTTACGTACCCTGACAAACATCATGATATTTTCAAATTGCCTTATTCTTTTTATAAAATATATTCATCATGTACACTTACCAGGAATCGTGTTGTGGTAACCCGTTTCTGTAGTTGTCTGTTCTATCTTTTGCGCAGCGTCAGCAAACATATGTTGAAGTTGAAGTTGCAGGGTGTCCTCTCTTTCATGGACCATTCATAATCTGTGGAAATGCGATTTGAAATATCAAGACTGCACTAGAATTATATATAGTTAAACAAATATATGTGCTGCAATGAATACAGTTTATATATCTCACTGCTTACTGCTGTCTGGGCAATTCAGATATTTGCTGGCTACAGAATTCGGTCGCAATCAAATCCGATGGTAATCCGGTTGGGGGGGGGGGGGGGGGGGGGGGGGGGGGGGGGCGCGCCATAATGGGTGTGGGACTGGGAAGTAATGACTAATATTATCATAAGTTTATGATGAAGTTATAGGGTCACGAATGTTAACTCAAAACCTGAAGGAGTCTGTTAAGTTCTGAAGGGTCATATTATTTCAAGTATTCCTTCCCGCTTACTTCTTACATCATCCAGGTATAAACTTCTGAACTTGGCCAATAAAGTAAACAGGTGAGCAAAGTGTGTATAATTTCACACTGTCCAGGTGTAATCTTCTGTGTTTACGATAATTAATCTGGATTGACTAAACATCAGCATCTAACGGTAGTATCACTGATAACATGTTGTACAAGAAAACTGAATCCCCATTTGATTGATTGTTTCTCCCCCAATTCAGACTGAAGCACATGTATAATCTCAGACATATGTTTTACAAGGAAAAACAAAGGGTCCAATCCACCCTGACCTTGGGGAAGATAATCATTCTCTCTTGCCTGCCCTTTGAATGCTTGTCGAGAAAAATCTCGTGATTTTTTTCTTTCTTTCTTTCTACGTTTGGAACCAGATGGTAATGTATCTTTGAGGTGTTTATCTTCAGAATGTCTTTCAGAATGGGCGGGTGCATTTAATGATTGATCATTTTCACCACCCCCTGTTTGAGAGATTTGTTGATTTCTGGACAGTGCATTTGCATGTAATGGATCATTTAGTGACTGATAATTTTCACCACCCCCTGTTTGAGAGATTTGTTGATTTCTGGACAGTGCATTTGCATGTAATGGATCATTTAGTGACTGATAATTTTCCCATGCATCGTTTTTAGAGATAGCTAAAAGACAATAGTTTGCATGTGGCATCAAAGCTTTGGCATTTGCAAAGGATTTGCAACATATGTGATGCATTAATGTAATTCAACTGATCTTTGATTCACACCTGCCTGTGCACAGTGATGTTTTACGGAATGTATACGATGACGATAATCGTTGTTGTTTAGAAAAGTACGTTGGCAGGTTTTACATGTCAAATTAGCTATATTATGAATGTTATATAATTTTATTTGTTCAGTGAGATAATCTTTTCGTTTAAATTGTTTCTTCACATTTCTGACACTGATATGTTTGTCTAAATGTACTGCAATTTTTTATATCTCATTAGATTTGATTTTGTGCTGTATGCATTGAAGCATATTTCACAGGTGTACACTGGAGTTGTTTTAAGGTTAGACATAATTCTTTACAGTATTTCACTATTGTTTTTAAAAAAAAGATAATTGCCCATTTTGTTTAAGTGTTTTCTCTGAAAAAACAACAAAACATTTTAGTAATATATCGGTTTGTAAAAAGGAAATTAAGTTTGTTACAAAATTACAGTACATAAAATTAAAAATGAATTAACACTCATCTTACCTGAGGAAAAGTGGCAACAGCTGCCTTTTTTCTGCCTCTGATCTTGAAGTTCTCCAACAATAAAACTCGTTGACTGATCCGAGTTTCTCTTCTGAATACAGATTAGGAAGTTCTTGACTAGATCTTGATGTACACTGCTATGTATATGGTAAATTTTAGTTTGATTATGTTTACACACCTCGACCACAAATGTTTGCATAGACCAGACTCTATATGAGCTTGTTAAATTTTATTATCAAAGTTCAGAAGTTGAAACATGAACAGTTTATAACTGTTATATTGAAATAACAGTACATTACATTATTTATATTTAATCAGTGATACAACCGTTAGATGCTGATGTTATAAAGTCATCATAAAATCATGATAAGATTGATCATTAAACCCCACTCCCCCAGCCATTATGGCGGAACCCCTCCCCCTAACCGGATTACCACCGGATTTGATTGTCACTGGATTCTGTAGCTAGCAAATATACCCTACTGCCGTCAATGCTTTCTGATTGACATCATACGTTTTCTTATTGGTGTTCTGTGAAACTTGCGGTCGACCAGAAACGTAACAGTGCAGTATTGCGGTGGTTCAGTACTGTTCCCAATTTGTCCTTATACGTACAACCTTTTATAATACTCTGACGAGGAAAATTTTCAAATGTATGGGATTCGAACACAAAATATTGTTCCCAGATCACACTCAACGAAATTTGTTATTAGCATATTCTTCATATGAGGAATAATTTTTTTACTATGGTGTCATCAGCATCAGGACGTGTTGTGTTGAACAGCACAACGTTACATCGACGAGGTATTGTAGTGGTTCCCTTCCTACGACAGAAACCACGTTTCAACATGACCACAAACAGCACGTATCGCCAGTCACCTACGGTGCATCATAACCCGCTGATGTCTATTTGCTAAATTTATGATAACAGACGCTACATTTGGGACATCTTCATAGAGTTTGGTAAATTTCATTTGTTTGTCAGAGTATATTGGATGTTTCTTAATAAAATGTCTGATCAATTAAGGTTACAAGTGTGCGTTAATTGTCAGGATTTAAACGTGCAAACATAGGGGAAAACACATGATTATATAAAAGTGGTTAAAATTTGGTTGACTATTTGCAATCTCAGTAAAAGAACCACGTTCAATAATGTCAACCATAAAACAAATGGCATCTGAAGTTCACTGAGAAAACATTATGTGAAATGCTGGACGTATGCATTGATAACATCTATAATTTTAAATTTGGGGATAACATCTACACGTCTGTGGGATCAAGGTGGAGTGATATTGCTCATTATTTTTTCCGAAGAAAGGGAGATTGGCTTC
This sequence comes from Haliotis rufescens, assembly GCF_023055435.1. Lineage (NCBI taxonomy): Eukaryota > Metazoa > Mollusca > Gastropoda > Lepetellida > Haliotidae > Haliotis > Haliotis rufescens. The sequence continues at coordinate 440,922 of NW_025964212.1, read as the reverse complement.
AAAGAAATAAATAATATTTTTTGTATATATCACATCACAATATCAAGTGTTACCTGTATGGACTTATGTTGACCTTGATGCCATGCTATTTCCATTCACACACACGGTTGCATAATTGTTATCTGTCATATGTCCAGGTCGGTGGACGGTTAAATCCTCCCTGATGCTCTCCATTTTCCGTCTTGTGGAGCCAGCATTGGGCGCTATTGTCATAGACGGTGTAGACATTGCTGACATCGGACTTCATGATCTCATGGAGAAACTTCATACCACAGGTAGTATCTGTCTTATAAGCATATCCGCATGGTATTGATATCAGTAACTTGCATACAACATCTTCTTCAGAAACAGCTCTCATTGATTTCTCACCGACGTCTGTGCCTGATTTTGAATATACCAAATCCAGACAAACGATATATTAATTTACATCCCAAACTATGTTTTCAGCAATATTTCTGTATGTTATCTTCTTGAAACCTGTACTCGGAACTGGACATAAAAGTTACCTCATTTTTTATAATTCTCTTCTATTTAGCCCTAGTCAAACTACTTTTGAAACTAATGATGCTTCACAAATCATCATATATTTATTACAATGATGGACAACGCCAGCTATTATGTGTGACTGGAGATTCGTGAAGATCCGTGATAGAATAGATCTTCAGCAACCCATGCTTTTCAGCAACCCATGCTTGTCGGAAGAGGCGACTAACGGGATCGGATGGTGAGGCCCGCTGATTTGATTGATGCATGTCATCGTACCTCAAAATGCGTGGATCGATGATCATGATATCAATCACTGGATTGTCTTGTCCAGTCTCGATTATTTACAAAATTATAAATATTGCAGAATGCGAGGTGGATAAGTCAGAAAAGATAAGATAGATAAGATAACACTTTATTATCCCAAAAGGAAATTTTACATCAGCACAAGATCTCAGCTTATTTATAGATACACAATACAAATAAATAAGAGCATCACAAACGAAACATTAAATGTGATACTAGCTAATAACTGCTCAACATTATGTATCAGAAAACGTTTATAAAACCTGGTACTTGCTGGTATGAATGAATTCCGGGTACAATTTCTCAGTATCATAGTATGATAGCATATAAATATGTAAGCGTATGTTAGAATTGTAAGATTTGACATTTTCGAGTTAAAAAAGAAAATGAGGGCGACAACTAGATCTTCGAATGACGCAGACTGTTTGTATAAGCTTTGGTATTGTCAAATATGTGATAGGGTGGGCCGGGGTTGGGTTGCCCTATTGCGCCGAAGGATGTCACTGTCAAGAGTAATCAATCGTTTTGTTTTGCCGAAATTCCCGTTAAAGTTTACGAAGTCTTTTAACCATCCTCTGTTTCATTACAGCAAAGACGTATATATCTATGTACGTCTTTAATAACGATTACCTAGCTGCGAACAGTGAATTGTGAAACTGTGACACCACCTTGCCAATATTCATCACGTGACGGGTGAATACTGATCATTTGACGAGTCAATATTCGAGGTCAGTGTCAGTCACATGATTTTGAGGTCGACATTGAAATGTATTGATTCGTCACTAGGTAGAGAATAACCAATGGAATTGTAAGATTCTTAATAGAGGTATAACAGTTATATACATTGACTAAAATATGTTTTTTTGCGTTTATTGGGGCCTTTGAAAACAATAAGTTCACAACTAAGGGTGACAACTCTGCACAGAGACATGTGGTGCAGGTCACCACTGGACCGTCCCTTCTCACCCAACGCCAGGTATACTTACCTAAACACGTTTAGGAGACGCAGAATTATTATGTTGTAACTTTGGATTTTAAAAGACAATAACAAAATAACACACAAATTTTAAGTCCATATTGTATACTAAATTAGTTTATTATTTAAACCTATGAAAATGGTTCTGTATTATATGAAATCTGGTGACTTCATTGAAAAGCAATGGGTTCTTTCAGAACATAAATATACGTTTAGAAAGACATCATCATATGGTCAGTGAGGTTTAATGATGTTACCGTCCTCGAGTGTTCAGCTGGAGTTGACTCCTGCATCACGCGCCATCTGATAGAACACACCTTTCGTCTGGAGCAGTTTCTCTGGGGAATCGAACTCCTTTACCTCGCCCTCATCAAGAACTAATCTTCGTTACTTATCATACTGGTATTGTTCCGATGCACGTAAAACTTGCAGCTGCTGCTATCATATAGATATCGATAATGCTACACAAGATAGGTATTCTGCTGGGTTTTTTATGACCTTATGGGCCTTAACAATCTCGTTTCATGTGCACGCTTGCAAGTTTAATGTCTCGTCATTGTCATTCTCCGTTACGGATGTGCATGAAGAAAATGAATAAGGACTGTAAATATGATCAACAATGGTTTGATAGCGAATGCCAGCTACTTAAAGAGGAACGATGTAGACGTTTAAATAATTTTAGAAAGAATAAGGATAGAGGATCACTAACCGACTATAATAGAGTAAGAAATCAGTACAACGATGTTTGTAGGAAAAAAAAGACAGACTATTTCGAACAAAAACAGAAACTGTTGGAATCAAGCATAGATAATTCTAAAACATTTTGGTTATCGCTAAAAGCCATTAAACCAAATATATATTGCAAAAATGTCATTGATATTCAAGCCTGGTTGGAGCATTTCCAGGAATTGTTTTCAGTTCCATTTAGCCATGACGATAACAATTTATTTGACATGGAATTCGACGAAGATAAAGTTGACAGTGTAACAGATGATATTCTTGAATGTCCAATATCTAAAGAGGAAATTATTGACAGCTTATCCAACCTTAAAGATAATAAGGCATCTGGAAATGATAATGTGATAGCAGAGTTTTTTAAACATTCTTCAGATATTTTAATACCATATTTGGAACTAATTTTTAATATCCTTTTAGAGAGATCATATTTTCCAGATAATTGGCATTATTGTCCCTCTTCACAAACAGGGCGCAACCAGCGATGTTAATAATTACAGAGGCATAACTTTCCTAAGTACATTCAGTAAAATATTTACTTCAATTTTTAATAAGGGACTTGTTTTTCTGGGCGGATTCTTTGGATAAGATAAGTGAGTCACAAGCAGGTTTTAAAAAAGGATACTCCACCACTGACAATGCTTTTATCCTATATTCTATAATTCAGAGATATCTATCAGTGAAACGAGGGAAGCTATATGCTGTATTCGTAGATTTTGCAAAAGCTTTTGACTCTGTGAAAAGGGATAACTTGTGGTCACTCTTTCAAAGACATGGGCTAAGTAGCAAAGTTTGAAAGTTATTATGCTCTCTATATAAAAATGTGAAGGTGTGTGTCCGGAACAATGGTGCTATATCGGATACTTTTGTAAGTAGCAGGGGTGTCCGCCAAAGGTGTATATTAAGTCCCGTCTTATTTTCCTTTTTCATAAATGATTTGGCATATCAAATCCAAAAAAATTGCACTGATTGAATAAAACTGCACCCCGAAACTATTAAATTATTTCTGCTTCTTTTCGCTGACGATGTAGTCATGTTCTCGAGCACAATACCTGGCCTGCAAAAGCAAATACATGTATTAGAGAGTTATTGTGACGAGTCAAAACTTACTGTAAATATGGATAAAACCAAAGTTGTAGTTTTTAAAAATGGTGGTAACATATCCAGAAAAGAAAAATGGTTTTACAGAGGGAAGCCTGTAGAAGTTGTAAATACCTAGGCTTGTGATTTACAAGTAGATTAACTTTGTCAAGGAATGCACATAACATTTCATTGCAAGCCAAGAAATTTTTTGTAGGTATATTAAAAAGTCTTAGAGTTCTGGACAATGTTACATATGATGTTTATTTTAAAATATTTGATACAAAAATAAGCCCGATGCTATTGTATGGATCAGAAATTTGGGGTCTAGAACATTTGGATGTTATTGAGAAAACACATTTATATGAATGTAAACGGTTTTTGGGGGTAAAATCTAGCACAGAAAACGCAAGGGTATATGGTGAATGCGGACGGTTTCCCATGTATATCAATAGTTATTTAAAGGTTATTAAATACTGGGTCAAGCTATTAAATATGCCATCTTCAAGATACCCGAAAAAATGTTATGATATGATGCTTCTCTACGACAGCCATGGGAAAAAAAATTGGGCATCAAAAGTTAAAAACATGTTATACGAATGTGGATATGGTTATATTTGGTTATGTAGATATGCCACAACATTTCTTCTCCCGTTTGACACAGACTTTAAAAGATATGTACATTCAAAAATGGCATGGTTCTTTGTCCAGTTCTAGAAAAGCAAACTACTACACTACATTTAAGACTACTATTATACAAGAACCTTATCTATTAAGTGTAAATTTAATTAAGTTTAGAACAGCTCTTTCCCGATTCCGTTGTGGCTCACATGATCTATTTATTGAAACAGGCAGATATGAAGGTATTGCAAGAGAACACAGACTTTGTAGGATTTGTAAAACTGATCGTACTGAAGATGAATATTACTTTTTATGTGTATGTCCAGTGTATGAAGATTTAAGAGCAAAATATCTAATTAACTATTTCTACCGCAACCCAAACGGTAAATTAATGACTTGTGATTGTACAGAAACTATTAGAAATTTATCAATGTTCATTTATCATGCCATGAACGTAAGAAAATGTAAGTCTGGACCCGTTAGCCAGGAAACTGTAGGGAACGTCCATACAAAGTCCGTAAAGTGACTATAAATGACATAATATTGAAAGTTGTTTATGCGGGCGATTTAGCGATTTAGACACAATAGAGAATACTTGATTATCGGCCAAAACAGATTCCAATGGGCACAAAAGGTAACATAGTGGTGCAAGTTTTATGAATAACACATACTACACATACTAAAACCCGTATGAATTTGGGGATTTTAGGTATTTCGGGAAAAGATAAGCTTATCCTATACAATAGGCATTCGATGGATTACAAAGATACTGAATAAACGTCAGTGTCACTATTGACTGTCCATTCATCTAATGTTATATACGTGGGCATCCATTCATGCACTCAAGCAACGACGGAAGGTCAAGATTCAGCTTAACCCTTACCCATTGCGCAGTCAGCATCAAACCCTTATTCGCTTAATGTTGAAACCGAATGGATAATAAATAGAATCATTTGGGCTGTTGATGAACTGTTGGACGGTTCTGCGCCGGAAGAGCGAAACCTAGCCATAATCAACTCTAAAATCTCTTCGCTTTCGTGATGCTACAGTAAAACTGGTCACGCTACCGTACTCCAGATTGACCTCCATCTCGCTCTGAGTAATCACCATGAACCCCAAGGCCGAATTGATCTAGAAAAGGGCAATATTTGGTACTATGGTGAGTCAGAGCGATATAAGACAAAGGCGGTAATTTTGATAATAGCTTCTAAATTCCGGAAAAGAACTACCCGACACGTTGGTAAATAGTCCAAACACTCTCGTCCTAGCTATAAAATGTTGAAAGTTTTTTTTTATCTAAGATCACTAAACTTGTAGACAAATCTATGAATTTATTTTGATAATTGGATTTGGCAGCAATTCGGATTTCTACACGGCTTACGTTCAGATCTCTAATTAAACGTATTCTAATTTAATGTATGAATAAATGGGTAATGCTTGCATTATCGAAACTGATATATTATCCTCCACAAACACAACACTTTATCTGCAAGATCAACGTTCAATCATAACCCTAAGAGCCACTACAAAACACCTGTAGTTTTGTTTTTCCCCAATGAAAATGAAAGGTACATCCAGTAAGAAAGCCGTCCGAAGCCCAACAAAAGCTTCAGACCTGATTCCCTTAGTCAGGTTCCGCAGTAGAGATTTTGCACTGCAGATAACGTTGTCAACAACCAAGAAATGTATACCCATCCACCTCACCGTAGAATTATTAAAACCATCAGCAACACGGATTAAAACGTCTCTTTTGGGCATATTTTGAAAAGCGATCGTAAGGCGTAAGTTTTTGTTAGCGCAGGAGACGTCACACGTATAATCTCCCTGGTTTAAAGTGCTAGAGGAAGCTATTATGTTTCTATAAAAAGGGACCAGGGAGTGGCAACAGATTAGTATGTCAAGTGTGTTAAGGTTAATCGCAATACGTGTCAATAGTAAAGACTGAACATTTTGAATTTTTTTGACTTCTGTCAGAGGTTCAGAAAGAACATGTCATGAAATATATTTTTTTATGTTGACATCCCTCCTTATCATTGAAACTGAACAAACAATTGATTGAAATATGTTCATTTCACAGCAGGTTATCTTAATAGGATGTTCTGTGTTGGCGCAGAATCAAGATACGGAAATTGGGAAATCAATGACAGATAAGCAGTCGTATTTCCGGCAACGTTTTACAAAGCTCGATCCCCGGCCGCGTCATACCAAAAGACTTGTTGTTACCCTGTCTGGCGCTCGGCATTAAGGGGCTAAAACAAGGACTTGTCGGCTCGGAGTCAGTATACTGTGTCTGAGTGGGGTATTCGTGTTAAACTGCGGCATGGTATTTCAGTGGGCTAGCAGTATAAATTGGCATCAGTCCGGACTAGTACAAGCAGCCACACACACATACACACACACACACACACACACACACACACGCACGCACGCGCGCGCACACACACACACACACACACACATATATATATACACACACACGCACGTGCATGCACGTCGCTATATAGGTTCAATAATCTTGGACGCGACGTTAAACCCAATTTCACCTCACCTCATCTATATGCTGCCTTTAATATGTGTATATGTTGTCTTAATATTTTCATGCATCGTCTTGGTGTGTGTATGGGTTGTCCTTATATTTCTATGCGTTGTCTTAATATATACTTGTATGTGATGTCTTAATACTTGTAGGGGCTGTCGGGTACCCTAGTGGTTAAGGCGTTCACTCGTCACGCCGAAGCCCCGGGTTCGATTTCCGACATGGGTGCAATGTGTGAAGCCCATTTCTGGTGTCCCCCGCCGTGATATTGCTGTAATATTTCCAAAAGCCGCGTAAAACCATACTCACTCATTCATTCACTCGCTCAATACAAGGTATTGAGCCAGAATGTTGTGGAGAGAACACACGGTGATTGTTGTCATCTCAGTTATCGATACATAGGAAACGTCCAAGGTGAAGGTCAGCTGCGATCAATAACGCGTATGTCACCCGTTGGAATCGATAGTTGCCTGACATCTCCTGCCCATGGAAGAGACGAGTAAGCGAATCACTTATTGGGGAATGATAGCCCACACGTCCTGCAACGCAAAAGCCAACTGCTGCAACGTCTTGGGTTGTGGTTGACGTCGGCGTAGCCGTCTATCCAAAACATCCCACAGGTGTTCTATCGGGTTCAAATTCGGGTATCTGGAGGGCCAGGGGAGAACATCAACGTTGTTGTTGCGTGGACAGGCTCTTTTGATCCGTGCTGTATGCGGTCGAGCGTTGTCCTGCTGGAATACACCGTTACCGTTGGTTGCAATTGGGAGGACACGTGGTAGGATTTCAATTACGTTGATTAAGCGTTGAGCCGTAAGATTGCCCTGGATATGGACCAAACCTGTCCTACCATGATGAGAGATAGGCGCCCACATCATAATGCTGCCCCCACCAAACCTGTCCCGACGTCGGTAGAAGCATGTTCTTCCATCCCCTCGATGGAGGAGAAATCTGGATTCGTCGCTGAGCCAGACATGTCTCCATCGCAGTTGAGGCCATACCCTGTGTTCTCGACACAATGTATTCGTTGTTGACGATGTTGTCGACTCAAATTGACTCATCGAACAAGACGTCTTCCTCGTAGACCTGCTGTTCTTAAACGGTTTCGTACGGTCTGGTTGGAGATTCTGCGCAGTCCTGGTATTTGGGATGCGGTTGAGGTGGTTGTGGTCGTCTTTGCACGTTGGTTGGGTAATCGGATGTAGCGACCTTGGGCGAGGGTGGTTACTCTTGGCTTCGCCGATCACGTGTTGACCCATGCTGTTGTAACCGATCCCATAGCCTTTTGGTGGTACTGGGCACTAGATGAAAACCCTGGCTACAGCTGATCGGGATTCCCCTGCCTACAAGCGGGCTATGACGTTGTTTCGTTGCACTTCTGTTAATATTGGCATATTGTTGAACTGTCATTGTTCGATTGACGCAGATGCCAGGCACGTGCAGTACGTGGAGCTCCATAGTGCGTTTTTCCGAAACCTACGTGTTTCCCGACTAATGGTTTGCATGTTCTTGTTGTGATCATTTTGTTCCGGGAAATTTGTCACTGACACTATAACACATTAAACCTCTTCATTTTGCACTTCTTGGTCCCATTATTTTGCTTTTATTGCCAAGAATATCCCTTTTGCGTTTCTTTTTTGAGGAGTATAATGTATGTGTTCTCATATATTTATGTGTTGTCTTACTATTTGTCTTAATATTTGTATGCATTGTCTTAATATTTGTGTCTTCATATTGAACAGTATATGGAACAGTGAAGGTTACGGTCGTCTGTTTTCAATATCTTGAATAGCCACCATTAGTGTCCAAAACTGACTGGCATTGTCGTTCTATGGAAGCAATCAAATGTGACCTTGGTGCCACTCTGCCTGCCGATATTCTCTTACCAATGTTTGTTTCTCTTGGCAATTCCTTTTCTTGCGGTGCAGTCGGGTAGCCTAGGGGTTAAAACCGTTCTCTCGTCACGACGAAGACCTGGGTACAATGTGTGAACCCCATTTCTGGTGTCCTCCACCGTGATATTGCTGGAATATTGCTAAAAGCGGTCTAAAACTATACTCGCTCACTCTCTCCATTTCTAACGTTTCCTGATCAAAGCTTTCTGATTTTCCTCCGATCAGCAACGACAAATCTGATTGACCATAAAGTTCCCCCTCAAACACAAGATTCATTTTTACACTTTTTCGTCGACTTCCCTTCCGTCTTGTTGATGGTGATTGTTAGACCAAAATCAGCAGGCAGAGGAGAACAAGTCCACGGCATTGAGGACATTGAGGGCACAATCTTCAGCGAACAGGAAGTCTCTAATCTTGTTAACATGGACATTGGTCTCAGTGTGAAGACGTGGAACAGCTTGCCATATGTTCTATATGATGTGTATGCCTGGATCGGAGGCATGGAAGGCTTCTGTCAGTATCGCTGTGATGCTAGAGCCATCACGCAACCTTGTTTCACTCCATTTATGACTAGGAATGGAGAGAATGCCTCGACACCATCAAAGAATTGAGCCTGGATGCCGTCATTGAACTGCTCGACTGCCTGGATTAATCTGCCTGGGCATCCAAACTTGCTTATAGACTTCCAGAGACCCTCCCGACTGACAGCGTTGAACGCTTTCATAAGGTCGATAAAAGTGGTGAAAGTGGTCGACATGTGGTTCCTGACATTTCTCCTGCGGCTGGTGTGTAGCAAACACCATGTCAGTGGTACCATGCTCCTTTCGGAAGCCACATTGTTCTCTGGCAGCAGGTCATGTTCGATGTGTTTGATGAGGCCGTTGGAGGAGTATTCTGGTTTGGATAGAGTGAGTGAGTGAATTGGGTTTAACGCCGCTTTTAACAGTATTCCAGTTATTTCGCAGTGTGTCAGCTTGATGTTGGAGGAAAGCCTGAAGTGATACGGGTGCTGACAAACCTAGAAACATAATTGGAGCGAACCGGGATTCGAACCCACAATCATAGGCTTCTGGCTTGCCCAAGTGACGCAACTATAAACAGCGAATCGCGGCGCCTCAGACGACTGGGCCACCCTTGCCACCGCTCTGACTAAGAGACTGAAGCTGTAAGGGAGCTTACACTTGTTATTTATTTCGTCAGGTTCAGTGCTGGTATGTGCGTAGGCGCTGATGACCTTGGCCTACTTCTTCCCTGTGAGGGACAGTGTCATGGTCATGAATCTGTCATTGTGCCCCGGAAAAAAGAGCTCAACTTGCTGACGAGTTCATTCCACAATGCAAAACCAACTCCAGCTTCGCGCCGCTCGTTTGTGGCTCGCCTACTCCAGAATCTCCTGCCCAAATCTCCTTGATGCTCTTTAAGCTGTCCCTCCTCGGCAAGACGTGTCTTGCTGAGAGCAACGATATGCTTCTACTTACAGATATAGCTAGCAATTGATTTTCTGTGAATTCCAACCATTTGACGGTAGTGGGAAACTACGATATTCAGATTGTTCATTAATATTTAAGACAAAAATATTTATGTTTCAGACTGTTGAAAAATGAAATAGTCTGCTACACGTTTACATAGTTGCAATCAAGTTTTAATTTAATTTCCTTCTGATTTTGCAGCTGTAGCTGAAGAATATATAGTTTCCATGCTTGTATTACATATTGGAGAATTTTGATTCTTTCAATGCCTTTTTATAAATACATTTTCATAATAATTAACATGACATTCAGAATAAGGTATTTGTTTCAAAAGCGCATCGTATTGGATATATAGAGAATACTACACTCATTCTCGTTAGTGTAAATACATAACAGCTTGCGTTCGTTGACAGACCAAACTGCGCATGAATATTGATATATGCCCAAATATGGGCATTGTTGACTTTTCTATGCATACGCATTAACAACATGCGCCTGCAGTTGTGTTTGCAAACAAAACAACACCGACGCTCAAGATCCTTTTGGAAGAAATTCTTCAACTTATGTTAATTCAAGCGCCATGTTGTTAGTACGCAGGACACCTATAAGTAATTTGAAAAGTCACATTAGCGCCTTGCCCTGAATATCGGACCAACAGTCGGTCACTCGCACTGCCTGGGTCCCGTCATGGTTCGGTTTCCTTGATCTATCAGCTGAATTAATATCATGTACGTACCATTTTGGAAGAGGGAAATCAGAGTGTTCGCCAAAGACATCCATGTTAACTGTACCACTAAATACTGAACACGTGAAAATCAACAAACTGAAGTCTGCTTTCATGTCAGTGACAGCTTCGAACGATCGAAGGGCAAGGTCACCACCGGATTAAGAAAAGACATCTGTGATCTACTCACAGCGTTTTACGCTAGAGAGAGGGAATGTTATTGTTCACATTTGGGATGTTTGGGGCCGTAAAATCAGAAGTCAGGCACACTTCCACGGAGTTTTCGAATAATTTGTATCGGAACTGTTCACTTTTAGTGATCTAGTCGTGCAGTCGTGTACAAAATACGCTTCGAAGGGGACACTGATGACACAACCGGATCGTCCTAAGTAAGTCTAGATATTTGCCCAGATAGTGTAAACAGACTTCATTTTCCCCGTTTATCATTTTACGTTAAATCAAATTGAAAGTTGCGAAAGTGGTCGGGTGCGATATGCTCATGGGGACCCTCTCTCTATTGATCGGTAGTCGTACATTGGAAATGGATACAGCTCGATTATATATATATAATGTCTGTAAAAGCTCTATGCATAACTTATATAGAATGCAAACCGAATTTGACTAACCTGTTTGGTTTAATAAAGTGTTTGTAAATATCTCTCGTTCACATGAATTTCTTCAGTTCTGCCTTGTAGTTGCAAAATGAATGACGTCTCGCGATGTTTTATGAATAAAAAAAGTAGTCCCGATGTGACAGAGGTCACGGTTATACAATCAACACGAATAAAACAAGGTCAACCTTGTACGACACACGTGTGACGTACGGATTTAGTATTTTTATAAGGCTCAAATGCGTCTCAAAAACATTAGAAAATGGTAACAAATTAAACCGTTTATAGCTGCAATGATGAGTTGCATTAGATATACAAAGTTTGTGACAGAGAACTTTTAGATCGAAAGAAATTAATAGATAAAAGACATTTGACATTTACGTGTATCACAAGAGTATTCTGGATATTGCATATTTATCATTGGATTGGTTCCATGTTATCGTCGATTAGTTGATGAAACAAGCAGAGAGGAAAGATTCTTTTCATTTGTAGCATCCGGAGTGAGTCACAAAATCAATAGAGAGATGATCACTCTGGCACGTAGGCTTCGGTATTTTTCCGATTACGACACACATGAGTTCATGGTCAGATCTAACTTTTAACGAATCAAAATGAGGTATTGTGACATGTGACAAAGACAGGCCAGGCCCAAACACTATAAAATGATACCTTCAACATTAGGAAAGGAGAGCGCGGTTTGCAATCGATCGAGTTCTCCCCAGTTAGTGACGAGCCTGACCGGTCTGATCCTGTCGTGTATTGATAGATGGCTGAGAGTAAGTAAAACAATGTTAGTATAAAGCTTGTGTTGCGTTTCTTTATTATGCGAGTATGAATGTTGATGGAGACAACTTGGGAGTAAGCGTCGTTAGACCAATCACTCCTTGGCTGAGCTCACAAGGCGAGTTGCAAAGTCATGGTTTAACTGACCATGATGACCAGGAACAACAGCAATACTTTCAATAACTGTAGTAGGGTCCCACTTGACACCCGAAAGCAGTTACGACAGTATCTTACCACCTGTATCTTTACCATGTGGGTAATAATCTCAAAATATCGACTGTAAATATCAATTATGATAAAAATGAACTAGAAACAAATGTTTGAAGGGAATATTGGTATGAACTGTTTGCTTGTAGGTTATATCCCCGCATTCCATGGCAGATATCAAGTCAGCCACAGAAACTTCCTGTCCTGTAGTATATCTGCCAAATCCCGATTGTATCTGCTGTAAAATGTGTCGAGTAAGACACGGGTCTTTTTAAGCATAGGTCCTTCACTTTTCTTCTTCTTGCTGACATTGCGATGAGGCACACTGGCGATGTAAGACAACCACTCTTCAGTATATTCTGAAATACAATGTGCCTTTGTGTGAGTTATCCTAAAGTCGGAATATGAGTATGTCAGTAACTGAGTTGGTCTGGTGAATTATGTTGACATATCCCAAATACATAACTATGACAACGTTATCTTTCCTTTCATACATTTTTTTTATATGTCATGAAACTGTCACTAATCGAAAGGAAACTTACGCAACCGGAAAGAAAAAGATAAAAACTCACTTAGTTTCAAATAGTTGTACACTTTTCTCAGCTGAGCTTTTGAATCCTGATTGTGGTCCTCTGTTCGCAAGATCAGGAATTGCTCTCTTGGAAAAACCTTCAGCCATTCTCGCATGTACACTGAATAGCACCCAAAGAAAATGTAAGTCTGGGAAAGAAAAATGCGAATTGTAATATGCGACAACGTACATGACTTTAACTCCTCATAGAATCACCATGTCATTCAGTATTTACAGATGTACACATAAGTTAATATATCACATCTCTGAACTGTTCACTGGTCAAGAGATATTTACTACCTGAAGTCTTCGTGCTATCTCCAGGCTGTACAGACAATGTACCACCGTGTGGTTCTTCATGCAGGTCTCCTCGATCTGAATATCTCTTCTCACAGCTTCATGGAAATCCTCAGCTGACCGTCCGTTCCGCATCATATAGTCAGAATATAACCTGCAATGATGTCATCTGGCCTTCAGGTGTGCGTAAATATCCAGACGTACGGATGACCAACTGGTCAGGATGTTTTAAATCAATTTTTTTAAACATACATGCTATGAGCTTTGCATTCGAACAGATAATTATGCCGAGAGATCTGACTGAAAATATTACCAATGAAATTGGCATTAGAATGTTATTTTTAGAAGTTTGACCAAATCAGTTTTATTTGTGTTACATTCTTTAGTTATATCTAATACAATATTTATTTAAATTTCAAATAACTGATATATGTTGAATATATATATTATTGTACTTCAGACATGGTATATTCATAAAATGCCAAGTTATTTTAGTATGTTTAGAAAATGTAAAGGCACCTTCAATGTAGTAATAATATAAAAAGGGGTCAGTGTTTGATTGTAGCCTTCGACAATTCAAATAAAATCAAATATTGATTTTCTACAAATATGACATATATTTCTATAATTTGATGTATCCATGTCAAAGACATATAATTTTGTTTGTTCTCATTCTGTCAAAATACCATTAGATACCCGTTCTCAGAGGTCATGTATGCCTGGAGATTATCCTGTAATAACATCTCAAGTCAGCAGGGTCATAAGCTGTTTATGTGCTACTTTCATGCTTTGTGACCATGACCTTTAAAGTCTTTAGATCATATGCCTGAAAGGTCACCTTAATTCCATATACCCTATTTCAGATAACTATCAAGGCGATCATTATGGCTTTTCTCAAATATAAGCAACAAATCGTAATTTTAAAATCATCTGAAATTTCCTCAAAAAAGCCAATTGTGCGATTCCAACTTTAAAGCAAGTTAATTGTTCACCTGAAAACACAATGAAAAAAGGACACATGTCAAAACAGGGATTTTCATTGGGCATCATTTTAGTCACCGATGTGTCGAATTTAGAAGAGTCCTCTACAAATGTACCATAATACTTTTTGCAATCTTCACTGAAGCTTTGAATGGTGTAACCCTGATATAAAAAAAAGGTTGAAGCAAGAATGGAATGACGCTCTTTGAAATCTTGGAAGACAACATGCTCGATTGAACCTCAAAAGCTGTGAAATGTAGGCTGGGGCTGCTGGAATACTGCTCGACATGAAAGAAAAGTTGGAAAGTTGAAGTCATCCCTTTTGTCATACAGTGAGAGAGGTTTTTGTCACTCTGAATATTTAAGCATAGATCTAAATATGAAAAACACGAGACGATCTCCTTTGTTTATAGTTAAAAGCATAAAGAAACAGATCATCAAGAAAGGGAGCACCATTGGTGCCCATTGGGATGCCAACTTCTTGACTAGATGTCTTACCACCACATTTTACACATACATGTATGTTATCAGTGAAGAAATGCTTCATTGATTGCTCAGTAAAACTTTAAATGACATTTGCTTTCATTTTTGACAAATTGTCATGAAGCTTTAAAGTTAGAGATGTAACTATGTCTCTGGTCACCACGTCTGATGTCAAATGCCCCATGGATGAAGGAATTAATTTATCCTTACGTTTGTCGTGTGGTATGACATAAAATATATTGACATAATTGAATCGTCTCAAATACAGTCTATAAATATAAGGAAAAGCCTTCCGTGATTGTATTAAAGAATATGGTCATTGAGACAGAGATCTGGTACAGTTGCTGGGCCCAGCAATATATCTATCTTTGAACGGATTTTTATGGAGCTTTGGAAGCCAGTACAAAAGAGGAATGGACAGGCTTAATTTAGAGTCAGGCCAAAGGTACCGATGCGTGCTTTTGGCAGATTGCATCCTTAGTAAACATATTGGTCTTAATTGATATGTCACTTATACCCTGTTATTTGATCAAACATTTAATGGCATTATGCTGAATTATGATGGTTATGTTACGTGAAGCCTTGTCAAAGCTAAAACCTTACTTCTTTGTAAAGAAAGATCGTATGAACATTTTCTAAAAACGTGAAAGAGATACATGAGGAGGGCTTTGTTGTGTCAAGGTGAGCTAACAATTAAAGCTATCAATACATAAAAAAAAATTGTTTTTGTTTTTTAAATAAACATCCATGCTATTTGATCAACAAGAACTATATCTACAGCCTAAATGTAAACAGACATGCATATGGTTACATATCTATATTCGTTTTCCTAAAACAAACAATGGCTGCTTACAGTATCCTGATGTGGATTCAGAATATGTCAATAGTACATTATGCTTATAAGTGTAAACTGAAGACTCATGGCCTGCCCAGCTGCTCTGGGAGTCAGTCCCTGTTATTTAGCTGATTAGAAGTCATGGCGTGCACAGTTGCTCTTTGGGTCAGTCCCTGTAAGTTCGCTGATTCGAAGTCATGGCGTGCATAGTTGCTCTGGGGGTCAGTCCCTATTACTTAGCTGATTAGAAGTCATGGCATGCATATTCGCTCCTGCTTTCGTACACTAGTTAGCCTAACCCTGATTCGATTATTATTATTATATCTTAAGGAATTTACTGTTGATGCGTTTTTCTTAATTGGCATGAACGATCCGGGAATATTGTCAATATACATTGTCAAAAGTCAGGCACCACGTGATATATGTCATGGCCCAATTGACATGCCGTGTCACGTGACACGTAATTAACCAATTGAATTGTAAAACCAATTCCGTTACCGGATAGCAAATGACAGCATCCACAACAACGCGCGGCTGCGAAGAAAGAAAGAACGTAAAACCCCTCTCTTATTAATAATTATTACATTTCTGTATATTTTTGTTTGTCTTTTCTGTTACTTTATATATCAAGGTTTATGTAGGGTTAACCTTAGGTATCATGTTATCTAATTCCCATATTACAAATGAAAAAATAATATATAAACGTTTTTTTAAAGTTTAACGTAGAATAAATGTGTAGTAAGCATTAGGAGTTACTTTAATCTTAATACTTAGGATGTGATGATATCTAAGCTTTGCATCCTTCAATTTCTTCGTATTAAATTTAAAATAAGGGTATATGAAAACATCATATATATAGATTTCTTGATTCATACTTGATTCATACTTAATACAAGCATTCATACAACACTAATCCGTCCGCCGATTTGATTAAAACAGCATTATATTTCAGTAATAGATAGATTACATTACAGTGAGGTTTTGTGCTCTTTCATTCTGGTGTTGATGGGGCAGGATGTTTTACTTACGTTAGATTGTCCAAAGTTGCAGTCAATTTTGTAAACTACACCTTTAGGCTAATAGGGTTTGGTTGTGTTCCTACCGTTGGCTCTTAGCAGGGTGTTGACAACAGAAGTAGTCCACATTCACCGCCACAAGCCATCAATCAACAGAGATCAAGGCTATTTCATCCCATCTGCCTACTATGAACTCATCAAACAACAACCACTTATCCTATTTAATTGGCTTCGTGTCCCATTAGCTTCCACCTATGTGCTCTCTGTCCATGGTGTTGTGACAGTATTATCGTTCTGTTGTCAACACTTACTCATGTTTTCCCACTCATGTATGCAATTATTGTTGTTACTGTTAATTCTCCACCTACTATATATATTCTGTACAATGCTGCTCATTCAGTCTTGCTTGACAACAGTATAAGGATCTATACCGAAACGTTGCTTTTTACAGTATTAAAGAAGTTTTCATCCATAAAGATTTGTGTCTACCTTGTCACCATTTGAATGGTTAACAATATTGTTAAAAAAACAACGTTTCATCACTCGGAACATTTTTTTTCAGAGAATGAATATGAGTTGGTAATCAAACGTACACGCTCATATCAATACCTCTCAAATACATTATATACAACATCCTAAGGATAACGATAACAACGAAATTTACAAATTAACAAACATGAAAAACATTTTGATTTGATGTGAATCTGTGTGCCATGCATGTAAATATAGTTGTATGCATATATGTATATGTTTTTTTTAGTCTGAGTGTAGTCTGGCATAAATATAAGAAAAAGTTCATTATGAAATTCTTCAATCATTTCGATTCCCGGAAAGGACTCAACCCCCCAAAAGCGCGGGAATCTGTACTTTACTGAGAAAGTTTTATCACAAATATAACAGTTGTTACATTTGACCACTTTCTAAATGGCATTGTGTGTACATATATTTTTAACTGTATATTTTGGTATTTTCATCCCCAAAAAAACTTTCACTATTATCCTCAAAAGCGCAATTATATTCAAACATATATATATCAGTCACTTTTCAAATCAATACGAGTACGTAAAATTATGTTTCATTACAAAGTAGACACAATTTATGGATAACAACTTATTTATTAACTGTAAAGTCGACGTTTCAGTATAGATCCTTATACCGTTGTCAAGCTAGGCTGTTGATGGATGTTGATTGCTACGTCTCCATGTAGACGACGGATGAATTATGAATGGTTTGATACATGGAATACATAAAAATTGTTCCAGACCTATGGACTGACTAATCAAAGTTTATTTACATGTAACAACATTGAACTCTTGCCGATACGTAATAGGTCTATTGTAGTGGCAATACATTCTCTAATTACACCTGTCACAAGGGACAGGCCATTTGGGTTTGTGCTAAGGGACCGTGTATTCACAAAATAACACACAACAAACTATCTACTTAGTCCTGTGATGTTGGTGTTCTTTGGCATTAATGAACATGTTTGTTTGTTTCTTTGTTGTTTAACGCCGAACTCATCAATATTCCAGCTATATGACGGCGGTCTGTAAATAATCGAGTCTGGACCAGACAATCCAGAGGTTGACAACATGAGCATCGACCCACGCAATTAAGATCGATGACATGCACCAACCAAGTCAGCGAGCCTGACCACCCGATCTCGTTAGTCGCCTCTTCAGACAAGCATAGTCGCCTTTTACGGCAAGCATGGGTTGTTCAAGACCTATTCTATCCCGGATCTTCTGTAAGTAGATAATTGGTTATGCCGTCCAAGCGCGGGCGGATTGATGCATGTGTACTTGGTCAAAATAAAAGAATTACAATTCGTTCTGAAATAGATCATAACTGTCATTTATAATTGTTTCAGTGTGTAGATGTTTCTGTTATCTTGTAATGATGTAAATCACGTCCCTGTTACTTTTAAAATAAAATACGTACGTCAGGTTTCCCATGTTTCCCATAATTTCCTAAATTGCTGACATATGTAATTTGTGAATTCTGGTAGGTTGATAAATTAACAATCTATTTTAGTAAACATTATACAAATTAATCTAACAAGCATAGAATTCGCCGATCGTTTTCGATAATTTAATTTGTAATACGAAAACATAAAGGGATTCCTTTTTACGAATATCATGAAAAGGTGAGTTGATACTAAACTGTTCACTCATTTCCAATAGATTATATTACACGGGAGGTCGTAAGTATTCCATATATTCGTACGGGTGAGTCGCGCACCGTGCTAGCTGCTTGTACGGAGTCTTGGTAAGATTCTTTATCTGCACGTTCAACAAAACGTTTTTATTTTGACAGTATATATTGATTTATTAAGGTAACCATTTGGTTTCATGCGCTTATATTATAAGTTGTAGCAGGATCACTTGGGGTGCATGGGGTTTTTATGCGCCCCGCTTAATTTCATACACCGAGCTGTTTTATGCGCCCCGCTTAAGTTTCATACAACGAGCTGTTTTATGCGCCCCGCTTAAGTTTCATACAACGAGCTGTTTTATGCGCCCCGCTAAAGTTTCATACCACGAGCTGTTTTATGCGTCCCGCTTTAGGGTTTTATACCACGAACCGGTCGCATAAAACCCCATGTGATCCTGCTACAACGAATTAATCTTACCGACATGTTTTAATAGGACATTTTCAAATAATTAAATCAACTTCAAAACTGTTCGAAAACAGTTATTTGATTGAGCTGAGGTCTTTTACGACCAGCAATGGGGTGCTGAGGAGGCATTCTTGTCTACCCCGGGTCCCCACAGGGGACGTGATCTAGACTACCAGTTGTCGGATGTTCTTTTTTTGTGGGAGAACCGGTGGCTTTGTGGGTTTGATCGCCAGCTGTGTGTGCTGGCGATTATCACTCTGGCAGTGTGGGTTCGAATCCCGGACGGGACCCAAACCCGTACGAGAATCTGTACTTTACTAAGAAAGAATACGATGAATATAGCATTTGTTGTTGGTAAATGTTTAACCGATGAAAGAAAGCAAAATAAAGGTATATTCGGCTTTGAATGGGTAATAATATCACAGATATTTACGGATTTTGATGACAACTTGGAGGACCTTCGTAACGTCTTCTCAATTCAGGGGTGGGTAATTAAGTGTGTGTGAGTGAGTGAGTGAGTGAGTGAGTGTGTGTGTGTGTGTGTGTGTGTGTGTGTGTGTGTGTGTGTGTGTGTGTGTGTGTGTGTGTGTGTGTGTGTGTGTGTGTGTGTGTGAATGTTGGACATAACATTATATTATAACAAATCTAGAGCGGAATGGTAGTTGGAGTTGGAGTTGGAAAATCATGTTTGCTATGTCCTTCTTAAGGTAGAAAATGCCGCGCATGAATGTATTAATGAGTCTTTAGCATTAACATTCAAATGCATGCTATCTGTATCAGCGATATTGTCTTCGTTTCACCGGTGAGTAAGCGTTAGCCTTACTATCTCGTAGTATATATATATCTGCAAGAAAATTGTATTTCACGATACTGTTTCTTCTGTAAATCACGTTTGTACTAGTGCTTGATAACAGCCTTGTGTTTGGGTGTTTCAGTAGTTTAAATTCCTGCGCTTAATATTAAAAGGTTATATGAGAGGATGACTATAGGCGTTAATGTATATCTGAAGATGGCATAAATAGAACAATAAGTAGCACTTCAGTATCTAAAACGTAAGGGAAACATTAATAATTAAATTCAACAATTCTCCCTTTAAGTACTTTTTCCTGACGTAAAAGTATTAATCCTTTTCCCTGAACACAGCCTTTCATGAGCCTTGCGCTTTCCTAATTATTTTAACTAAAATTGTTACCGTTATCATTGTGTTATTTAATGAGACGAAATGGGTGTCGACCAAGTACGTGCCATTTAATTTTAGCGACATTGTTCGATTACGACCTTATCATGAGAATGTGTTTATGAACCACTCTCAAATAGTTATGACCATAACTACTAGGAAAGAATTCGTGAAATCGCGCATGCACTGAACGATTGCATTCAGCACTTCCGCTAAGCGATACGAGTACAACGTCAAACTCCGGGCTGGAATCTAACAAGCGCAATGAACAATGAGATGTGAGATGTAGAAATTCCGGTAGAGGCTATTGCTTGTATGACAATGTCAATCAAGAAAATGAGGAGCTTGATGATACCATTCTCTCCCAGTAAATTCCGATGTCAAACAACAACGTTATTTTGACGAAAAAACGATGGTTCGAAAGCGTCCAAAAACGTCGTTTTCCCGTTCAATGACCATACATGAAAATCGACGTTTTCGTGTTTGCAGTGTTAACAGGCAGGCGTTCTAAACCTGGAATATTACTGACCTCAGCGTTAAATATCATTCATTAACTCATTTACCCTGTATACGACAGTTAGGAAAATAAACCAAGGTTCGGTAAACACAAACCAGGCACCTACCGATCAGTTGGATTTCTAAAGATGAGAATAAACTTCGGATCTGTATACACGTGTCTCATGAGATGGGGTGTCAGAACCACTGGTTTCTCTAAACCTACATTTTGTGGTATTTTTGGCCATCCAAGGAAATTTTGAAAATCGGCCGGGGTTGCTTCACCTGGACGAACAGACAAAGTGAGTGAGCAAGCAATTGCACGTTTGGTTTAACGCCGCTCAGCAAAATATTTCACTAATATATATCAGGGCGTGTTAGCTGCGTGTGAAAGGAGGCGGGACCACTTTGATGAAAACAAGGGGCACAATGCTGACAAACCTGGAAACATAATCGTATAGCGAACCAGGAATTTTCAAATTGTCAAATTATTCATTAAATGTATTAATCAGGTATACTTACCTGTGATCATGTTGTGGTAGCCTGTTTCTGTACTTGTCTCTTTTATTCGTTTTGTAGCAGTATCAAACCTTTGTTGATAGCAGCTGAAGTTGCATGGTGTCTCCACTTTCATGTTTAAAAGTTGTTTAGAACCTATCAGTGATTGAAATATCAATGAGTCATACTTTATTTGTATGTTGTTGAACAAATATATGCGCAACAATGTATGCTTTCATGATTATCAAACATGTTCTACCACATTTTATATTGCATTCTTAGCCACACCAAAAGGTAGCCGCGTATCAAACATTGATCACTGTCACTAAACTGACAAGTGTAAATTGGCACGGCTCCCATGGCCGAAAGCTATGCACATCCCGGACGGGACTCAACCCCAAAAAGTACGAGAATCCGTACTATACTAAGAAAGTGTCATCCCAAGTATAAGTATATTTGACCACTTTGTAAATGGCATTGTGTGTTCATATTACAGTTGAATGTTCTGAATGAGACAGGAGTCACGGGAATAGTGTTGGAAGCAGGCAGAAAACTCGATAGGTATCCCTTGAGCACAGAGGCAAGTAGAGAGGTCGCAATCGCAAGGCAAGATGAGAAAGAAAGGCCCTCGTCTCTCACTTATGCAGGTTCAAATAGCCTTTAGAGACTTCCACCTAGGGGGCTAGTGTACAACACTAGTTGTCCCGTTTCAGGATGTGAGTATGTCCTTGAAAACTGAGCTGCCTTGGCGAGATCTGTTGCCTTTCTTTCTCGTTTTGTTTAACTTCATAAGGACTCGGCTGCTGTGGAGATACTATCAACTTTTCAAGCACTTAACACTGTGCAAGTTGACAATTTTGTGTTTCAAAGTCGTTTTTGTCCACCGCCACTAATTCTGAGGCCTGTGAGAACTCGTGCTTCGGGAACTTGGTGACAGACATGTCGGTGAGCCCACTTTCATTTAGCCACGATTAAAAACCGCCACTCTCTATCGGAGCCATGACGACCGTCCTCCAAACTTGCAAATTGGACTGAGTCGCACCCTCTGACCTTAATGGCGCACGCGAAGGAAGCTGCTTGCGACGTCACCAGCACGTATTGGATTCCAGTGAAGTTAAACACAAACAAACAAAACAAAAGAAACGCGCATACCATATATGTCGGTTAACATATGACGAATTATTCATAATCAAGAGATATTAGAATGGTTTGATGCACAAACGAATATACTGGAATGATGTGTGAGCCAACGCTCATGAACGCATCATGTGACGTCATAGATTCATGACTCGAGATGCATCAACTGTCTCGTGCAGGATAAGCGTGTAAAGTTTGAAAGTCACGTGCAGCATATCGGGATAGGAATAAAGACACTCCGTGGTAACACTTGATTTGTACACATGGGAAACATCTCTTCTTTACGTACATGCTTCCCTATATGTTTCTATGGTTCGCGTTTCTTTTGGCGGTGAGTATAGTATATTCATAATTTATTAGAATTTGAAATCGAATAAAACAATGTTTCCATGTTTCATGTAAAACCACTTTTACAAAATGCAACAGACAACTGAAAACATTGCTAAGTGTATCGTGTAAATTGATTTAACGAGCTGGAAGATCATAGGATGCATTCGGGTATACACACAACTCAAATTATCATTCAATGCATAAGGAGCACAGAACTCACCAGTAACATGCCACGTTTATCGGCACTACCACAGAGAAAAGGGCCATTGGTATGGTCAGTTGGGAGCCAGACACAACACCTTCGACAGATACTTTGGTTGCATTCGTGCAACAATCATTGTCACTGTCAGGTTACCGTCACAAAACCGATAGACAGGGCAGACAATGGACACACCAAAGACAAGCAGAACATGTGTCTCCACATTGAACGCAGATAGCTTTTTGCTTATTCTTCAAGAATCACTTCTTGCCTGTTATAGTCACCAGCTTCAAATGCCCCAGGACACGCATATTGTATACAACATTAAAGTTTTAATTTCTAGGGAGCAAGTTCTAGCTCTTCAGACCGCATGGCAAAGTGAATGTGTATCGTCGTCTGAGAGGTCTGTGTACAGTGAAACAAGTAAACTGTAAAGACCGCAAGCTTTGGTTTGTATGTACCAATACACTTTAAAGTGAATGTAATTTAAACTCTTGTCAATCATTCACTCATCCATACACGGTAGTATTATAATAATGGAAGTATTACCATATTTTCTACAGCACCAGTAATGGATTTCCTTCTGTTCCAGAAAGACGTCTTCATGGGTCTTTATGCGGTAGGCGAGGTCGGTGGTCCCCGACTTGCACACCCCCAGAATATGGAAGTAAGGGATGCACCTGAGACGTAACTTCCCATCCTCTTTCGCGTACCAGCAGGGGTTCTTAAAGTCCAACAGATATTGGGGTCTTTCCTGTAACATAAGACACTGTGACATCATCACAAAACAGCACTTCATTAATGTTTTGCATATGGTATGATTTGCAAACGCAGCATCCTCTGCGTATGTACTTTGGACCATATGGTGTGATAAGACAGTATGATCTCAATAAATTTCTTTGTGACCAAGTATCGTGAGCAACCTCCTACCAGTTGTAAGTGAGTGAGTTGGGGTTTGGCGCCGCTTTTAAATTTATTCCAGTTATATCACGGTTTGTTGGCTTAATGCGGGAGGAAAGCCCGAAGTGATGCAGGTCCCAGACGTTTACCACTTCGGTGAAACCCACGAGCACGTGTATGGTGCTGACAACCCTACAAACATAATCGGGGCGAACCGGGATTCGAACCCACAATCATAGGTTTCTGGCGTGCCCAAGGTACGCAACTCTGCAAAGCGAATCCCGGCGCCTTAGACGACTAGTCCACCCGTGCCCCCCACACACCCCACACCCTCTTGTTTGAGGTTATTTGATATATATCCCAAGGTGGTTGTAGCAATGAAGCAAATCCTTCACATACCATACAAAACAGATCCTCTGCTTCATTTGGTCCTGCTCCCACACACTGAATGTCAAGTTTCACTGACGTGTCGTTTACTCTGTTGGATTCTGATACGTATCCATTTGAAAACATGTGCATGCTGGTTTCATAATGGTCCATTCCACTGCCATACCAGAAAAGCCACTGTGAAACACACAGACCCAGCATCAATAACACCAATCCTCCTAATTTGAGCTGCATGGTGAGGTACTGGAAAGAGACATGTGTTCGGATTTCGTATTTAAAGTAAACTGAGTAATATGTTGAAACATTTTTCACCGCCTAAGATACTGGTACATGGGAGGCTACGCTGATATTCTATAGCCGGATATAAACGTTTAGTGTAAGATTCACTTTGACCGGACCGGAGAGTGAACATTTCCTTGTATTGACAGGTGGATCGATGTTCATGATATCTATCACTTGATTGTCTGATCCAGAATCGATTATTTACAGACCGCCGTCATATAGCTGTAATATTGCTGAGTGCGGCGTAAAACAACCAACCAACCAAGCATAAAAACTTACTTTTGACAGAGTTGGAATCGCAGAATGGACTCTTCTATCCGATGCAATTCCCTATGCGTGTTTGTTTCAGGTGAACATTTGACTTGCCTTTGCATGTGCGTATGACCGGTGCCACCGGTGGGGCAGGATATGCTAAACTTTTCGCGAACACCTTGTATCATCACTATTTGATAGTGGTTCATAAACACATGCTCATGATCACGATACAGTCGGACTCATATAATTGAATCTGCATCAGGCAAATATTTCTTATGAATATGAACAGGCTTTCGGCGATTACTTAGCATATATTTCTTTTGATAATGGAAACAGGTTTGTCACTTTCAGTTATACTTGTTTGTTTGTTGTTTAACGCCGCAATATTCCAGCTATATGACGGCGCTCTGTAAATAATCGAGTTTAGGCCAGACAATGCAGTAATTGATATCATGAGTGGAAGACAAACGTTCACTATATATAGCTCTTGCTATAATTTGCTATAGTTTACATACATCTCTTTGTATTACATATATAAATATATATATAACTACAAATATATTTTATCTTGCTCTACCAAACCACCGTTCCGTTTAATATCCAATTAGGATCAGTCAGTGTATTTTCGACTTTACAACATATATTTCTAAGTGAAGCATCTCTTCTTCATTTAATAACTAAAGCAAAAAAAACCTTTCCATTTGCAATTGAAATCTCTGCATAACGCGGAGTCAATAGTACGATTCCGACTAAATGAGCATGGGTTTATGAATCCCTGATACAAAGCTAAATGCAGAGTACATTGTACGATTACGACTGTGTCAGGAGCACGTGTTTTTGAACAAAGGAAAACAATATACTAGTATGTACATTGTATTTTCACATTCATAACCACTCACACATTCTTCTGTGTCTTCACATTCTAGTCAGCAAAACACATAATTTAACTGAGCTAACTTAAGTCCAAAAGATAAGTACGATGGGGCCTTAGGAGGATTTTAGATTATAAGTGTTTTGTAATGTTGTGTTGAATTAAATGTTCTTTCAGTTAACGGAGTATCATCATTCCTCGGCTTGATAACCCACGGGAAAACAGCTTAATGTGAAGGTTTAAGTCTCGTACACCTATACCAAAACCTCACATACGTATTCAAATGGGCCTGATGAAAACCTGATACATTATATTGAGAGTGTCTCGGTTTAACATCATTTAGAAATATCTTTAGCTTCCTTTTGTGAGAATATAACAGCTTGCGTTTCGTCAGGATTGTATAAAATCAACCAACTTTTGGCCCATTCCTTTAATAAAGCTAAACTTCTGTACATTTTATTTTGTATCATTGCACAACATCTTGAAGACTCCAAGTGATGTGTAATCAGTCTTGTAATACAGCTTGAATTATCTGCTACGTCATTAATAGGAAGAGTAAAAAGAAAAGGCCCTAAGGCTGACCCTTGGGGGACCCAGCCTTCTTTTAACCTGTCTGCGATTGGGCTCCATTCACAAAAACACACTGATTATGATTACACATCTAACTAAAACTCCACTCTAACAAGGGTCCTTTTCAGCTGGTTTGTGTGCCCTTTATGCCATACGTGGTGCCTCTTCGCTTAACTGAACTTATATTTACACTCAGGAGTACAAAAATAGTTCAACACCATGATAATATAATATAATATAATATAATATAATATAATATAATATAATATAATATAATATAATATAATATAATATAATATAATATAATATAATATAATATAATATAATATACAAAAACATCTTTGCTGAGCATGCATGCAATTTATACAGATTCACTGGGGTAGCAATATATGTGCATCTCAATAAGAGGGAGAGTTACTTGATTGTTTAGTTTTCTCAATGTTCCTAATCGTGAATTATTGAAAAGTAAATTCATTTTATGTATGTTGGGTTTATTGTAGTAGAATCTGTGTAAAAATTGTTTTCTTTCGTTTTCTAAAGATGGACAAATAATTGAATTCATCACCTATGTCAGATGATTAACAAAGTGGGCATTTCCTTTTGGTTAAAGGTATTTTTTCCACCAAGTTTCAATAGGGTGATTGTGGTTACAATTCTAAACTTAAGTCAGACTCGCCAAACGTTTTCCTGCAGTACACTTAAATGGTATTCAACATATAAGCAATCATTTTTATGATAATACACATTGTGCCATTAGAAGTCTTATCTCTTGCACTTGTCCAACACTGTAGGTTATCGTCATTTAATATTTCATGGACTAAATGTTTTAGATAAGTAGGATTTAAAAAGCTGTGTAAAAACCAGATGTACATGTAGCAAAGTCCAAGTTCGTCAAAAGTTCGTTTGATATATGTAATACATATATGTTTACTTTTTCCAAATAGGTCGTCACTGAAAAACAATTTGTATACAATAAAGGATAATTTAGATGATTTCCAGGAGATGTAATGTAATGTAATGCATTAATAACTGTCAAAGATATCGTCTGCTGTGAATGTTAGAGATATGCGATCGACTTAGGTCATCGGATTGTTGGCGTGACCAGCAGTGTTTGTCAATCCATCCATTACATGGAACATGGTATGTTGACAGATCGATCAGTATGACTTGAACTCCATTGTCAGCATTCAGTATAGGGTTTGCGTTCTCAAAAAGGGTGTTTAATACAATAACTGTCAAGGACATCGTCTGCATCATTAAATAAGAATACAGTAATAATTGAAATTGTGGTAAAAGTCACTATGTCACTATCAGATAATTGTATCAATAGACGACAACAAAAAGGATCAGAAGCCCATTCTAAACTGATAATGATCACTGATTAATTAAACCAGGGCAAATATACATGCTCATTAGCTAAGCAATTGTAGAACAGTATTCAAAGATAGTAGCTAAAACAACACTTTGACAAGATATTGACAAGATGCCACGCCAGCCAATTATGTTGGCTGCGACCAATTACCTGGAAATCAATCAACTCACCATTCTTTGTGTGAATACCTCCAACGGGCCTAAATAGGGAGAAATAAACCCTGAGTGCTTATCCTTACAGCACGTTTCTTGGACAATAAAATATACGAAACACGCCTGATTAGCAAACAAGTCTTATAGATTAAAGTTTCAGTTACTAGACTGTCCAAGGAAATACTAGACTTCCCAAATAAACAAGATATTTGACCTGTGGCGAATGAACATTCAGGTTAAATATAAGTAGTGTACCTGCAAATATGTTGCAAATAATCCTGGAATCACGTTTTCAACTTGAAAATGGATACACTTTATCTTGTGCTACAAAGTACCTTTACCAGATTGAATGAAAAGCTTTACTTAATTTAAAGCATGAATAGATATTGAAACTTACCTGTCAGTCAGCACGCATGAAATGCAACAAGTGTCCGTGAACAGGATGTGTCTGTGTTGCTCCAAGACTTTATCACTGCTTGATCACTTGGTGACAGATTGCCGCTGTATACTGCTGTACAAGGTAGCGGCATTCAGGTCAGCTAGAGTCTTGGTCTTCCCCTGATGTTGCCACATACATCTCTGACAACTAAATATGTGCATAACTCTGATTGAACGTTTTAGTTATTGTTGCTCGATGCACATAGTACAGCGGACAAACCCAGAGCACAAATTTCAGCAGGGTCAGTCAGAGATTAGAAGGGACATAAATCGTTCTCAAGATATTATTGGTAATAACAGTACTTCATAGAAATTGTCCACACAAAAAAACCAGTTGAAAGAATATTGCCAATTGCTTTAGGCGATGGGTGCTGGCATATTTCTTTATTTGTTAAGAATAATGCATGATCTTTCAAACGCTTCGACAATTTGTGAACAGGTATTCAAAAACCTGAAGCAAGCCATTACAACGGCCCCTATCCTTGCATGCCCTGACCAAAGCAAATAGATCCCCACAGCCGATTCATCTAAAACTAACCTAGTGTTATAATCTGTACTTAAGGCTAACTAAATTCGCATCACTTAAATAAGTTAAATGTTGATTCATTATTTAAAATAAAATCGACAAAAGCCACTCCATATACTTCAGAAATATTATGAGCATGTGTTTTCGGATTACTATCCTATAGTGACGATACCAGGTGTCGGATTCAATTATGTCAACCATAAAACAAATGGCATCTGAAGTTCACTGAAAAAAATTATATGTGAAATGCTGCACTTACGCATTGATAACATCTATTTTAAATTTGGGGATAACAACTAATATACATCTGGTTTGACATCTACATGTCTGTGGGGCCAAGGTGGAGTGATATTGCTCATTATTCTTTCCGAAGAAAGGGAGATTGGCGTCAAAGAAAGAAATACTATTTGTGTACATATCACAATATCAAGTGTTACCCATATGGACTTATGTTTACCTTGATGTCATTCTATTTCCATTCACACACTGTTGCATAATTGTTATCTGTCATATGTCCAGGTCGGTGGACGGGTAAATCTATTGTTATAGACGGTGTAGACATTGCTGACATCGGACTTAATGATCTCAGGGAGAAACTTGCTATCATACCACAGGCAGTATCTGTCTTATAAGCATATCCGCATGGTATTGATATCAGTAACCTGCATAGCAACATCTTCTTCAGAAACATCTCTCATTGATTTCTCACCGACTTCTGTACCTGAGTTTGAATATACAAAATCCAGACAAACGACAATTCAGGAACTTATAAATGTACAACCCAAATTATGTTTTCAGCAATATTTCTGTATGTTATCTTCTTGAAACCTGTACTCGGAACTGGACATAAAATTTACCTCATTTTTATAGTTCTCTTCTGATTAGTCCCAGTCAAACTACTTTTGAAATTAGAGATGCTTCACAAATCATCATTTATTTATTACAATAACGGACAACGCCAGCTATTATGTGTGACTGGAGATCCGTGAAGATCCGTGATAGAATAGATCTTCAGCAATCCATGCTTGTCATAAAAGGCGACTATGCTTGTCGGAAGAGGCGACTAACGGGATCGGGTGATCAGGCTCGCTGATTTTATTGCTGCATGTCATCGTACCCCAAAATGATATCGATGCTCATGATATCAAACACTGGATTGTCTTGTCCAGTCTCGATTATTTACAAACCGCTGGAAATAGGTGGAATATTGCTGAGTGCAACATAAAACAACAAATAAATAAACAAAACTGTTTGACCCGAACACTCTTGAAGAAATCCAAGGTCCTTGTTATTGATGATGCAATAGCACGTTACAGATGACAAGATCCAACAGATCATCAGGTCAGAAATAAAGGAGGTGAAATTATAGATATTGCAGAATGCGAGGTGGATAAGTCGGAATAGATAAGATAGATAAGATAACACTTTATTATCCCGAAAGGAAATTTTACGTCAGCACAAGATCTCAGCTTATTTATAAATACACAATACAAATAAATAAGAGCATCACAAACGAAACATTAAATGTGATACTAGCTAATATCTGCTCAACATTATGTATCACAAAACGTATATAAAACCTGGTACTAGCTGGTATGAATGAATTCCGGGTCCCATTTGTTCTCAGTATCATAGTATGATAGCATATAAATATGTAAGCGTACATGTATGTTAGAATTGTAAGATTTGACATTTTCGAGAAAATGAGGGCGACAACTAGATCTTCGAATGACGCAGACTGTTTGTATAAGCTTTGGTATTGTCAAATATGTGATAGGGTGGGCGGGGCTTAGGTTGCCCTATTGCGCTGAAGGATGTCACTGTTTCGTATTTCTGTCTTCAGTCTTATGATAATGTTAATGAGTTAACGTAGACTTTGAAGTCATTATTGTCGACTTAGTATACAAATAATTACTTTTGACGAAATCAGTTTGCGAAAACAAGGACCCTAGGACCCGACCGAGAACGCAGGCAAGTCTTTACTCGTCAAGATTAATAAATCGTTTTGTTTTGCCGAAATTCCCATTAAAGTTTACGAAGTCTTTTAACCATCCTCTGTTTCATTACAGCAAAGACGTATATATCTATGTACGTCTTTGATTACGGTAACTTAGCTGCGAACAGTGAAATGTGAAACTGAGATGCCACCTTGTCAATATTCATCACGTGACGGGTGAATACTGATCATGTGACGAGTCAATATTCGAGGTCAGTGTCAGTCACATGATTTTGAGGTCTACATTGAAATGTATTGATTTGTCACTTGGTAGGGAATAACCAATGGAATTGTAAGATTCTTAATAGAGGTATAACATTTATATATATTGACTAAAATATGTATTTTTGAAAACAATAAGTTCACAACTAAGGGTAACAAAGGGTTATGTGATGCAGTTCATCACTGGACCGTCCCTTCTCACCCAACGCCAGGTGTACTGACCTAAACACGTTTAGGAGACGCAGGATATTATTATGTTGTAACTTCATATGTTAAAAGAAAATAACAAAATAAGATACAAATTTTAAATCCATATTGAATAATACATAAGTATAGTTTTTTAACCTATGAAAATGGTTCTGTATTATATGAGATCTGGTGACTTTATTGAAAAGCAGTGGGTTCTTTCAGAACATAATTACACGTTTTTGTTGGTGCGCCGTGAGGTTTAATGATGTTACCGTCCTCGAGTGTTCAGCTGGAGTTGACTCCTGCATCACGCGACATCTGATAGAACACACCTTTCGTCTGGAGCAGTTTCTCTGGGGAATCGAACTCCTTTACCTCGCCCTCATCAAGAACTAGAATCCTGAAGAACGAAAGCGTATTAAAGTAATCTTCGTTACTTATCATACTGGTATTGTTCCGATGAACTTAAAACTTGCAGCTGCTGCTATCATCTTAGAAGATATAAACAATAAAGGCATTCTGGGTTTTTTATGTCCTTATTGGCCTTAACAATTTCGTTTCATGTTCACTCTTGCAAGTTTAATGTCTCGTCATTGTCATTCTCCGTCACGGATGTGCAGCAGTTTAAAGGGAAAAGAAAGTTTTGAGTGTGATTTTCCCTTTTACCCAAATACGTATGGAAGTAACTTAAAGGTGCCCAGATATATCTTGCCCAAACTGTAATGTGTACACAAGTGGTTTAGCAATCTTGTAAACCATACACACGCGGGCTTATGATTAAAACTTCACGAACTAAATATTCAGAAATCACAAACTGCGAGGTGGTCAAGTCGTGTCCCATGCCACAGTCGTGCCAGGAACCTATGGTCGCTGGTTTGAATCCCAGTCAATCTATTCAGTCTATTGTTCAGACGACGTTATATTATCAATTCTGGTGCCATGAACAATTGGTGACGTCATATCGTATTGTTCTCAACAATGAAGCAATGTGACGCCTTATCGCTTAAATTGACCAATGAGCATTGTGAATAGCTCAACATTTGTAAATATAGACAACTCGATATTTCGACCTTTATGGGTAGTTATCAATGAATTTATGTGTACTTAAAATTACCTGTCGTAGTCGATGACCGTGTTGAGCCTGTGGGCGATGGTCAGCACCGTGCAGTCCTTGAACTCCGACCTGATGGTCTGCTGGATAAGGTCATCTGTTTCCATGTCAACGGAGGCTGTAGCCTCATCAAGAACAAGAATCTTGGCTTTCCGGAGCAGTGTTCTAGTCATACAGAATAACTGACACTGCCCGACACTGCGGAAAAGGTCAATAATAAATCCATTGATGTTTTACACTGTACATGGTTATAATAGTATTCAATCGTTATTCTACCAGTAGTCTAAAGCCCCAGAATTCACTGTGCAAAGATGCGTCACTAAGAAATCTATGGTCGTGGCTTCGAATCCCGGTTAGCCCTGATAATGTTTCTAGCGTTTTCCAGTACCATACCCTAGCTCTTGGGTTTTATCAAAGAGGTATATGTTTGAGAACTGCTTCACTGATTACCCTTTTCGCGAACACCTGATGTCATCACTGATTTTCAGTGATCCATTCATGCCAGTTTCACTACTATGTTACCTTTTACGCTAAATGGATTCTGTTCTGTCGGATACTCTCTGGCGTTTCTCTGACCTTTTAAATTACGACACGCAGCTGACACGCTGTAGTGTGACTGGAATACTGTTCAAATCATTGTTAAACTCCCTCCCTCCCTCGCTCCCTCACTCATTATTCCGGACATCGCTATGGTCAACTATAACCAAAAGCAAACATCTAACGTAAACTTGCGAACTCTATTTCAGCGGTCCCCTTACTCCTGACGCTGATTCAGACCCTTACCTTCCACCCACCACCTCTCCTCACCTGAAGTTGCTTCCTCCCTCTCCACAGTCTGTCTCGAGCCCATCAGACAGAGATTCCACAAAACGGCGGAGATGGGTGTGGTCCAAAGCCGCCCAGATTTCCTCATCTGTGTACAGGTCCTCGGGGTCAAGGTTCATTCTCAAGGGACCCGTGAAGAGGAAAGGGTCCTGAAAAGAAGTTATGATCTTTGGGGTCATTCCGTTGGAACCATGTCTTGTTTTAGATTATATTCAAGGAAAGCTTTTCATTTGCTCTGGGGTACGGGTGACGGTGTGGTTTTCAGGGGGCAAAATTTGTTATTCAGAGTTGCGTCCCATTTCCATGCAGGATCCGCTGGTTTTTGTTTTCCTTGATTGTGATCTTGTTGTAATGTATAAGAGCTTGACTTTCCCCCTAAGTCATCACTGAAAAATGCTGCTGTTCAGGGCAAAGTTATACATGCAAGTGAAGTACTCACTCAGTCCAGGCTGCCTACCTGTGGTATTATAGCTAGTTTCTCCCTGAGATCATGAAGTCCGATGTCAGCAATGTCTACACCGTCAATCACTATAGCGCCCTCTGTTGGCTCCACAAGACGGAAAAGGGAGAGCATCAGGGATGATTTACCTGCTCCTGTTCTGCCGACAACACCAATCTGTAATACCACGTGATCATGATTCCATACAAAGTTTATGATAAATGAAGTTTACAAAAAAAATGGACTTTCCTCCATGATTACCCTTATCATTATATGAAATTATTTCATGATCATCTTCCAAATCATTACTCATTCCATGAAGAGACATTCCACCTACCCTCTCCCTCCATGTCCAACAAAATGAGACTTTCCGCCAACGTTCTCCCCTCATTGTGCAACAAAATGAAACTTTCCACCTACCTTCTACCCCCATGTACAGTAAATGAGACATTCCACCTACATGTACCTTATCCCCTCCATATACAGTAAATGAGATGTTCCACCTACCTTCTCTCCCCATGTACTGTGAATGCGACATTCCACCTACCTTCTCCCCTCCATGTACTGTAAATGAGACATTCCACCTACCTTCTCCCTTCAATGTCCAATAAAATGAGACTTTCCGCCAACATTCTCCCCTCAATGTGCAACAAAATGAAACTTTCCACCTACATCTACCTTCTCCCCTCCATGTACTGTAAATGAGACATTCCACCTACCTTCTCCCCTCATGTACTGTAAATGAGACATTCCACCTACCTTCTCCCTTCCATGTACAGTAAATGAGACATTCCAGCTACCTTCTCCCCTCCATGTAAAGTAAATGAGACATTCCAGCTACATTTTCCCCTCCATATACAGTAAATGAGACATTCCACCTACCTTCTCCCCTCCATGAACAGTAAATGTGATATTCTTCAGCACCAGATCCCGGCCCTGACGGTATCGCAGACTGTAGTTAATAAATTCTAGCCTGCCTCTGTCGGGCCAGTTGAAGGGGAGTTGTCCCTTTCTCAAAGCTGCCTACAATTGGATACAGTGTAACATGGTCAGTCTGGACCCGTTAGCCAAGAAAACTGTAGGGAACGCCCATACAGAGCTAGTAAAGGGACCATAAATGACATAATATTGAAATTTGTTAATGCGGGCGATTTAGCCGGGAATATGGCCAAGACACAATAGATCTTAATAAATAAAAAAACGTCAACGCCAGATTCCAATCCAAAAGGTAACATAGTGGTGCAAGTTTTATGAATAACACATACTACACATACCAAACCCGCATGAATTTGGGGATTTTAGGTATTTTGAGAAAAGTTATGTTTAGCTTATACAATAGGCACAGGATGGATTACAAAGATACTGAATGAACGTCAGTGTCCCTATTGTATGTGCATTCATTTAATGTTATATACTTGGGCCTCAGGACGTCCATTCATGCACACAAGTAACGAAGGAAGATATAGATTCAGCTCAACCCTTACCCATTGCGCTGTCACCATCAAACCCCTATTCGCTTAATGATGAACCGAATGGATAATAAATAGAATCTCACTTCATTTGGGCTGTTGATGAACTGTTGGACTCTGTCCATAGACATGAGATTGACCTCCATCTCGCTCTGAGTAATCACCATGAATCCCAAGGCCGAATTTATCTAGAAATGGGCAATATTTGGTACTATGGTGAGTCACAGCGATACAAGGCAAAGGCGGTCATTTTGATAAATGCTTCTAAAATCCTGAAAAGAACTACCCGACACGTTGGTAAATAGTCCAAACACTCTCTTCCTTGCTATAAAATCTTGAAAGTTTTTATATCTAAGATCACTAAACTTGTAGACAAATCTATGAATTTATTTTGATAATTGGAATTTGGCAGCAATTTCGGATTTCTAGACGGCCTACGTTCAGATGTCTAATTACACAGCAATAAGATAAAGAATGTATGAATAAATGGGTAAGCTTGCATTATCGATATTGATATATTATCCTCTACAAACACAGCATTTCATCTGCAGCATCAGTGTTAAATCGTAACCCACAGAGCCACAACAAAATACCCGTAGTTTTGTTTTCCCCCAATGAAAATCAAAGGTATTACATCCAGTGAGAAAGCCGTCCCAAGCCCAACCAGAGCTCCAGACCTGATTCCCTTAGTCAGGTTCCGCAGCAGAGATGTTGCACTGCAGATGACGTTGCCAACAACCAAGAGATGTATACCCATCCACCTGAGCATAAAATTATTAAACCATCAGCAACACGATGAAAAGCGACCCTCTTGGACATATTTTGAAAAGCGATCGCGAGGCTTAAGTTCAGAGCTTAAGACAACATACGTATAACCTCCCTGGTTTAAAGTACTGGAGGAAGCTATGAAATCAATGACTGATAAGTAGTATTTCCGGCAACGTTTTACAGAGCAGTTATGCAGGTGTTCGCTAATTGTGTTAACTTATTGTGTTTACTGCTTGTGTCTACCCTCATTACAAGCCCGCTAAAGGATTTAATACCTTTATGAATAAAACTCGTGTTACAGAAAACTAGATCCGTATCAAATCCTAACCATACTTATAACTCATATTTTACATCTGCTACAGATCCGTGAAGATTGGGAATAGAATAGGTCTTCAGCAAACTATGATTGCTGTAAAAGGCAACTATGCTCGAGGCGACGAGAACGGGTGGAAGGATTCGCTGACTTGGTTGATGCATGTCATCGTATCCCAATTGCGTGGATCGATGCTCATGATGACAATCACTGGATTGTCTGATATAGACTCGATTATTTACAGAACGCCGCCATATAGCTGGAATATGGCTGAGTTCGGCGTTAAACAATAAACAAAAATCTGCTGCAGCGAATCCCGTACGCAGTGACAAGTTATTGAGTTCTGTACCTCGGACAAATGTGTGAAAACAATTATTTTGTTGAATTAATCTTTCCAGTTTCACATGTTGTACCTGTTAAGTATTCAATCCAAACAATTGCCCAGCTTGCCTTTCCAAAACCCGTATCATTTGCTGTCTCACCTGTGAGACAACAGCTGATAGCCAGGTGGTTAAAGTGTTCGCTTGTAACGCCGAAAGCCAGGGTTCGATTCCCTACATGGGCACAATGTATGAAGCCCATTTCTGGTGTCCCGCGCGTGATATTGCTGGAACATTGCTCAAAGCGGCTTAAAATCAAAATCAATCATTCAATCCATTGATAATCGACGCTGGGTGACAGGGCTTGGATTTAGTTACAAACTAATTCGTTCTAGAAAATAATGGAAAAAGCAATTTGCCACAGGTGTTTACACACAAATATTAATGTCAATACCAGCTTTATAATATTATGCTAGATGATCCTGAATGTTTGTTCTGTCCAGGAGGTTTGTGTATGTCGCTACTCACCTGTATATAATGATAGTAGTAGGCAAGTGGTATGATGAGCACTGTGACGTGGGGGGAGCTATACACAACAGCAACGAGAGACACGACCACGACAGCCACACAGTCCAGCCAGAACTCAAGGCCAAATGGCAAGTCCCCGTCAATCTTGTCTATGTCATGTGAGAAGCGATTGGTTATTCTGCCGATTGGTGTTGTATCGAAGAATTTCATTGGAGCTCTCAGGATGCTTGTTAGCAATTTGTGATGCAGTTCTCGCGAGGCCTTCACCACACCGACCGTTGTGACGGAAGTGTAGATCAAGATGCAGAACGCTGCAATATTATATTGAGATCAAGATTGCCAAACATAGGGGTTGATACCACGATACCCACAGGGGATATTACCATCACTGCCAAACACAAATTCGTCCATAAGTTGTAGACTCCACATGTGTCGTCCGAATGGTGTGCGGAAGGATGTACTTTGCTCTAAACCATGCATGTAGAGATACACTATTCACTGTGTGTGCGCTAAAATTACATTCTCATCTCCCTGGGGAATAAACAACCCAAGCTAATGCCCTACAAGGTTTTGCATTCACGTTACCACGTCGACCTACAGGACGCCCACTAGCTCTTGAGTGAACATAGGCCTATCGCCAACAAAGTGACGATCCGGAAGATACACCACACGTGTGTCTTCGTAACCTATGATTCAGTGATGGGTAGGACCAAATCATTGGAGTCAAGCGTGCAGAGCTCGGTCACTCTTACAACATCACTCCACCGCCTGCGTTGCCTGATTTGTGAACTGTGAACTAAGCACAGGACAACGTATCGCCACATTATCCCTCACACTCAGCTGCTGGGACATGGAACACATGGTGCCCTTAATTCCCATATCAAACTTCTAACTGAAATTGCAAACTTACACATGGCTAGACCAAGTCCACTGTAGACGCTCAGGTACTGCATGTTGGTCTTCCGTATGTCCTCCTGTGTTGTTCCATTAGTGAGGACGCCGTCTATGACACTCTTCAGTAGAGGGTCTTCCGTCCACTGGGCTAGCCAGATGTTACCCTCCAACCAGAGGATGTAGTACAGGCAATAGGACGTCACTGTTAACAACATCTGCCAGTAGCCGTAGGCTCTCGCATAATCCAGAAACAGGCTCCATGTCCGCTGTAGTGAAATTTGGTACAGCGTACAGAGAGAGCAGTGGACTTGACGGGTTAATGTGGGTTTCTTCACAAAAATTAGAAGCATCTAATAAGCTACGTACAAACCTCAAAAGGAAGTGTTGTTTATGTCGTAACAATTAATAATATAACAGAAATAACAAAGGATACATCTTCGATGAGACGATA
The DNA here is from genome assembly GCF_023055435.1 of Haliotis rufescens. NCBI lineage: Eukaryota > Metazoa > Mollusca > Gastropoda > Lepetellida > Haliotidae > Haliotis > Haliotis rufescens. Next base: position 402,579 of record NW_025964212.1, on the reverse strand, counting down.
TTGCCCAGAAGAGAGGATAAGGAGACTGCTTATAGGAGTGTGAGGGTGGTCTTTGGCTGTTCTGAACAGAGGTGTGCTTAATGCTCTGGTGACCATTTCCATCAAGGTCTGAACGACGTAATTATGGTAACGTACGGTATTGATACATTGTCTCAGTGAAATGAGAGTAATATGGAAAAGAGACATGGTCGATATCATACAATTTAAGATAGGCAACTGGCACAGACGATGCGCAACTTTAATCAAACGTCCTAGGACTGCTTTATCAAAATCTCCCATAGTACCGAGGCAACAGATTAACAACTAGGCTACAACCATGGCTTTCACTTGTGACGGGAAATAATATACGATGGTTTAATTGCCAGCGGGATATTCAGAAACATCCAAGCTATATCAGGAGGGACACTAGGAGTTGGCTCGAAACATTGTAATCGCGTTGGAGATCGAACCAGGGTCTACCCCATTGCCCAGACGAGCTGTATGTGGTATATGCCGGTACCTTTCCACCAACTTCCACTGGTTCCTCCTCTTCAATGCACTTTCCGCCAGATTGCGAGTCATCTTCTGAGGTTGACAGATGTCTGGAGGACTGCCTTGATGTCTTGATGTGGGCCACTTCTGCAATTGTATGTTTGCCGTCAGTTGTTGCGGGTACATCCTCGCTAAAACATGATAGTCAAGCACATCTCTTACCATGGCATGGACAAAACGGTACTCGCATTTAGCTTTTTAAAAAGTGGAATCCGCAAGCAACTGTGTATAATGTAAAATGTTCAGACTTTTCTGAAATATGTGTTTGTTTGTTGTTTAACGTCGCACTCGGCAATATTCCAGCAATATGACGGCGGTCTGTAAATAATCGAGTCTGGACAAGACAATCCAGTGATTGACATCATGAGCATTGATCCACGCAATTGGGATACGATGACAATTATCAACCAAGTCAGTGAGCCTGACCACCCGATCCCGTTAGTCGCCTCTTACGACAAGCATATTCGCCTTTATGGCAAGCATGGGTTTAAGACGTAAAGACTATAACGAAACAGGTATTAGATATTACTCTTCATATGATGATACAAGCACACACATTTGCATCAGTCGCCTTTGGGAAGATAAGAAAAAAACATCCTCACCCACCGAAATGTTTAGAGTCGCCATTTTATATTACCAAGACGGCCAATATATGTATGTGGGTGCTTCGTTCGGCCCAAACAGTTTCATTAATATGTTTTACCATACAAAAAATCAAGCTGACCTGTTCAGACGAATCAGTTTTGTTTTCACATCACTGCCTACATCTTCCTCTTGGCCGGTCTCTAGGTCTGAGAGAAAAAAATAAAAATATACTATCAAATACCATTAAACCTGGACACATGTTGACGATGTTCATTTGGCATCTTTTAAATAATAAAACCAGTGATAGTAACAAGCTAGTGTAAAGTAAAGAATGAGAAATCCGTACTGAGATCATCACGTGTGATTACACGATACCCTAGCAGTAAATAATTGCCCAACTTGAACTGTATCTGTAGACATGATGCATTTACTGATGTTGATATAACTGGTTAAGAGATTCTTGAAATGCGGCAGTATTTCGTCTGTGCCGCTGGGTATATGACATTCACACCTTGTATGTTTCGTTTGTAACACGGGTGGTCACGTGGTTTAAGTTGCCTCTATTTATTCGCTGTGCAGAGCTGTGTCCCTTTTATGTGAAAGGGACAAATGTGTTGTGAAACTGAATGATTGTTCAATGCAGCGTTGTACCCAACTCATCGACCGGCTCTTTTATTTAGCATATTCTCATAACTCTAACCTTACAACAAATAGTTACTTTTGCAACACTATTCATAAACCAGAAAGTGAGCCATATCTATCACTACTACCACTACTTCTACTACTACGATGCCAGCGACGAATATTTCCACGACTACGACGAATATTTCCACTACACGACCTCAACTTGTGCTACAACAGGTCACGAATGCCAGAGGCGTGTATGCTGCCGCAATTCGCTGTGCAGAGTTGCGGCCTTTAGTAGTGTAAGATGATCGCGGGTTCGAATCCAGGTGGACCTTATGTTGCTGGATTTGTCAGCACCATATTCGTGCTCTTGGGTTTCACCAATGATAAATAAACGTCTAGACCTGAATGGCGTCGGTCTTTTCTCACACATTAAGCGGACACGCCGCGAAATAATTGAAACACTGTACAAGCTGCTACCCACTCTACTGCTACTACGACGACTACTTCTACTGCTAAAAATAGTAAAATAAAAATGATAATAATGATGATGATGATAATAATAATAATGTGACTTCTACTACTAATACTACAAGGTCAACTAGTACCGGTACTACTACTACTACGAAAACAACAAATGCATACTAATGTGACTTATACGAGTACTTCTAAACTACAGAAAACTACGTTTATAAGGACCATGCTCATAACGAACTTATTTTTTTGTCCTGACAACTGCTGTATATATGCTTATAACGAACTACGGTTATAACGAACTAAAAGAAGTGGTCCTTTTGAGTACGTTATAACCGTAGTTTATTGTACTACGACTGCGACTACTTTCTGCCGTATTCACCTTCTACGCACGCCCTGTTGTCCTCATATTCCACCAGGTAGGATCGCAACACACGTGTGAACACACCATCACTGTTGAGGAGGTCGCGGAACGACCCCGTCTCCGCCACTGTTCCGTCCCCCAAAACGACAATGTTGTCAACGCCAGGCAGGTAACGAACGTTGTGAGTTACCAAGACTCGTGTCTGATGAATCAGTATTTGAAAAGTCTACAACCACTGTTTAAAAGTTCAAGTATCATTCGACTGTCATCTTGGATGTTCGTGTGACTTACACACACAACGACATAATTCTTTCCTTTTTTCATCCTCTTAAGGAACCAACCGAACACACACACACACACACACACACATACACACACACACACACACACACTTGAATCCCAAATTGTCAGCAACATACTTGTCACAAAATGAGTAAAACGTCAAATCAATTTGAGAGGGCATAAGCTAACGCTGCGTGATGTTACTAAAAACTGTTTAAAGCTCAACCACTTCCTCACTTATTGACGCGATCATTTTAAAAGAATTAGTGGTGTAACCCCGAACGCACCTTGTCTTTCAACATCCCATCTGCACCTATTACAAAATCGAAGATGTGTTTCCCCACGTGACTGTCGACAGCACTGAGCGGATCATCCAGCAGATAGATGTCAGCATCGTTGTAGACAGCTCTGGCTAGAGAAACTCTCTGCTTCTGTCCTCCACTCAAGTTGATACCCTGATGGGGGCAAGACAGGAAACAAATACAAGACACAAGACACAACGTTGTAGACAGCTCTGGTTAGAGACACCCTCTGCTTCTGCCCTGCACTCAAATTGATACCCTGATGGCAAGACAGGAAACAAATACAATACACAAGACACAACGTTGTAGACAGCTCTGGTTAGAGACACCCTCTGCTTCTGCCCTGCACTCAAATTGATACCCTGATGGCAAGACAGGAAACAAATACAAGACACAAGACACAACGTTGTAGACAGCTCTGGCTAGAGACACCCTCTGCTTCTGTCCTCCACTCAAATTGATACACTGATGGCAAGACAGGAAACAAATACAAGACACAGCATTGTATGCAGCTCTGGCTAGAGACACCCTCTGCTTCTGTCCTCCACTCAAATTGATACCCTGATGGCAAGACAGGAAACAAATACAAGACACAAGACACAACGTTGTAGACAGCTCTGGTTAGAGACACCCTCTGCTTCTGTCCTCAACTCATGTTGATGCCCTGATGCAAGATAGGAAACCTATACAATATACATGTATACTGAACAACAAAAGCTCCTGTGACATTGAATAAGATTTAATGCAAAGTTATGTTTTTTACCAAATCTGAATCAATTCCGGTTTGCAACAGATAAAAGACTCCTGTAAGTGTTCAAAGGGTTTAATTTGCCATACTGTCTTCAGAAAATGCGTGTTTTCATAAAAAAACAACATGAACATGCCAAAATGTCAATTTACAAATCAATAGCGAGTGTGTCCACCTCTGGTTGCGATGCAAGCAAGACATCGTCGTCTAATGGAATGGACCAGGCGTCGCACATAGTCCTGTGGGATATCTGTCCATATCTGCTGGAGCATGTATCGAAGTTCCTGGAGTGTCTGTGGAACACGTGGTTGACGTCGAAGGCGCCGATCCATCTCATCCCACATGTGCTCGATTGGTGAGAGATCAGGGGAGCGAACCGGCCAGGGGATGACATTCACTTTGTTTTGTTGAAAAGAATCCCGAACAAGTCGAGCAATATGAGGCCGGGCGTTGTCATGTTGAAAGGTAATGCCTGGGCCATGACGACGCAAAAATGGTAGAACAACAGGGCCGATGATCTCCTCGCGGTACCGCTGTCCGTTGAGATTTCCCTCTACCACTATCAAACGGGTCCTCTGTCTTGCTGTAATCCCACCCCATACCATAACGCTGCTGTCCCCGAACCGATCTTCTTCCATGACACAATGATTGACGTAACGTTCACCTCGACGTCGGTACACTCGAATCCGTCCTTCGTTGTGGCTGAGGTGAAAACGACACTCGTCAGTGAATAGAACTTGTCCCCACTGCAGGGCCGTCCAGCGAAGACGCTGTCTGCACCGATATCGACGTGCTTGACGGTGGTTTCCTGTCAAAATAGGACGTCTGGCGGGTCTCCTTGCGACAATCCCTGCTCATCTGGGGCGGCGACGTACGGTTTGTGAAGATTTTCGTCGAAGGCTAGGGATGCTTCTTGCAGTCACTGTTGCTGGCTGGAATCGATTTCGTAGGTGTGTTGTTCGAATCCAGTTGTCGTGTCGATTATTGGTTACGCGTGGCCTGCCACTCCGAGGATGGTCCCTGACTGCATTCGTCTGTTGCCAACGTTGCCATAAACACCAAATATTGTTTCCGTGGACGTTAAATTGTCTTGCAACATCACGTTGACTCGATCCTGCTTCAAGCATTCCAATGGCTCGCAGACGCTCATTTTCGGACAGGCGTGGCATTTCGTAATGTTGAATAATTGCGTAAATTTGTTGTTTTTCTGAGTGGTTGTTGTCAGCACGATGCTAAACAATGCATATGGAATCCCGTTAACGCATATGTTTTTATACCCATTCTTGGGTAGTGAAATGCATGGGGCTTGCATAAAAGTCAACTTTTGCATGGAAATGCATGCTTTTCTGTAGCAGTTGCATTTTTGTGACTTGATTCCATACATGTACTCCAATATTGAAAACCAAACTTTATTTGTTTGAAAAATACACTAAAATATTGGTGTCACAGGAACTTTTGTTGCTGAGTATACAAGACACAATAGACAACTCCGGCTAGATACGCCTTCCACGTCTCCCCTCTACCCTATTCTAACCCATGTGATACCCGGATGACAAGTTAAGCAACAAATACAATACTCAAGACACATCTTTAGCTAGAAATATTCTCAGCTTCTGTGCATGCCCAGGGTTTTCTTCAAAAATAATTGTTTACATAAGATTTTTAATTTATGTCTCTAAATAAAAAGTATTGAGGGTCACTCACCCTCTCCCCTATCTCTGTCAGGTCCCCCGCTGGCAGCATATCCAGGTCAGGTTTCAGGGCACAGCACTCCACCACCTCATCATACAGATGTCTGTCCATTGGCTTCCCGAAAAGGATGTTGTTCTGCAGGGTGTCGTTCTGGATCCAGGCTTGTTGAGGTACATAAGCAACACGACCCTGCAAGTGTATAGAGCTCTAAATAGTGTTGAAAATATGAAACCTATTACTAGAAACTGCTAAAGCCTGCGAGAACCAGACATGAGGTGTATTGTCCGGACCATTGTCTGCTATGCCGTGTGTAACAAAGTGTAGAGTCATAAGTGCATCTCGGCAAATGTGTAGGGTACAATACAGAGAAATGTGTATTTCAGATTGACGTAACAATACTCAATCATTAGTATTAGTATATTCATTAGCTTTGTGAAAGGCTCCTTTAAAATAAACTGACGTCCAAAAGAAACTTTACAAACTGAATATATAAATTTCAGACAAAGTATAATTTTTTTCGAAGAAGTCTATCTAAAACACATCACCTAAATACAACAATAGTGTATGCATAAAATGTTAATCGTCTGTTACATGTTTGCGAGATAACACGCGAAAAAGTGAAAAACACGTGCACCATGGACAACTGCAAATGCACGTGCGGGTAAGGGTATAAAACGATTGCAACGGCAAGTCAGACATCCACAGTGATAAAAAACACACAAAAGAAATGCCACGACTCACAGTCGAACAACGTGAACGAGCCTTGGGTATGGTACAGATGGGAGCCACCCACGCCAGTAATTCCACGAACCTTCGGTTGCCCCCGTGTTGCCGTTACCAACTTAATGCAACGTTACAGACAGACAGGGCGGACCACTGACAGGCCAAGAACGGGCAGACCCAGGGTGACCATGCCCCATGATGATCGGTGCTTGCGTACCTTGCACCTCCGAAATCGCTTCCTGACAGTGACGTCATCGGCGACAAATGCCTTAGGTCACAGGGTTAGTCGACAGACAGTGGCCAGGAGACTCAGGGCTCATGGAATCAGGGCGTTTAGACCATACAGAGGACAGCTATTGACAGCGCAACATCGTCGTCTGCGATTGAGATAGGCTCGGACTGTACGACGTTGGCAACGAAGTGACTGGCAGAGGGTTGTCGATTCTGTATGTTTAGGGCTGATGGAAGACAACGTGTTTACCGCCGAAGGGGTGAACGAACGGCGGCGTGTTGCGTGCAGGAGGTCGTACCATATGGTGGAGGGAGTGTCATGGTGTGGGGAGGGATCTGTGGGCAGGAGAGGACACCGCTGGTCATCGTTGACGGAAACTTGACAGCTCAGCGTTACATGGATAACATTCTTCTTCCAGTTGTCCTACCATTTCTTCAACAGCAGCCACGTGGTGTCATTTATCAGCATGACAACGCTAGAGCCAATACAGCCAGAATTGTCACTAACTTCCTCGCAGCCAACAACGTCAACGACCTGCCGTGGCCTGCACGCTCACCCGACATGTCCCCCCATAGAACACCTCTGGGACTTGATGGATCGTCGTGTTCGACAACGACCACACTCTCCAGCCACCCGGCAAGAACTGATCTTGGCCCTCCAAGAAGAATGGCGTCAAATCCCATGTGACCTCATCAGACGACTGACTTTTTCTGTGCGTCGAAGAGTTTTTGCGTGTATTGAGGCATTTGGGGGTCACAAACCCTACTAATGACTTGTTATTGAAATTGAGCGATTGTTTATGTACTCTGCCTATTGTCCATGATTCTGAAAGCTCGAGTTTTGTACCACACCCAACTTTGGGGGGCTCTGACGTCATTCTCGGTAGCGGTATGATTGTCATTTTCAGTGATGATTATGTTGATATATTGATCTTCTCAATACACTTTACTTCATGCATGTATGTTTTGTTGTTTTTGAGCAACAGTGATTTCAAACTCTGGTACAGTTTCTTTTGGACGTCAGTTTATATTGTCCGCGTGATATTGAGGTGTGATATTGAAACATCATTTTGAGGTGTGATATCGAAACATCATTTTAGGTATTAAAAATAAAGTGTAAAGCTTGTTTGTTTGTTGTTTAACACCGCACTCAGCAATATTTCAGCCACATGTTTCTATGTTTTTGTTTTGTTTTTCTTATTTTGTTCGTATATTTGTTTCAGTGTTTATGTATTAGAACATAGTACATATATAACTAAATGCTTTCAATGTATAGGTTTTTACTTCTACAGCAATAAATATTCATTATTATCCATGCATTGTCCTAATTACTATTCAATGCTTAATTTACAGATTCTCATTTACAGGCCTAAAGGTAAGAACAAACGCAGCGTTGACCAAAAGTTGAAAAACAATTCTTCAGTGCCAGTAGACAAATAAACTCCCAGCTTCACGCTGGCGGTGTGTAAATAAACGAGTCATGGCCAGTAATTTCAATGATTGATATCATGAGCATCGACCCACACAATGGGGATCGACGACATGCATCAACCAAGTCAACCAGACCACCTGATCCGGTGGTCGTCCCATACGACAAGCATATGGTTTACTGAAGACCTGTTCTAACCATGATCTTTACTATTGTTGGCATGCGTGAGACCCACTTCTTTGATTCCTTCGATTTAATCTAATTTCATCAAAATGGATAAATTGTCAAACATTTGAATTTATATAACCCATGACAGTCATTTGCAAAAGCAACGATCATGTTTTGGACTCGCCTCCACGTATACATGTACCTGGACACTGAAATACTAACGATGTATTATGAGACATAAATTTTGTTTGACCTCTTATTTATTTAGCATACCTTGACACTGAGATGACCTTTAACCTTCTGTATCTCCCCCATCACTGCTGCTACCAGTGAAGATTTGCCCGCCCCCACATGCCCGACCACAGCCACCAGACTCCCCTCGGGGATACGCAGGTTCACACTGTCACAAAAAAGACAGTATTCGTCACGACCAATCCTACCAGGGGTAGACTATGAAATACCGGGGTGGTGAGGATGGGTTTCTGGCACTTATGTTTGCGAATGTTACAAAAATATTTATGTAAACCCTCCCTCAGATCAAGTTAATATTTCACACAATTTTCAGGAACAAATTATTGCTTTCTAAATCATACCACCAACACACACACAATCCACACCCAAAACATAATATCAAATGATTGGCCTCTAGTCTGTTCGTACCGTAAACCTTTTATACTAAATTCGTAGGATACCTCATATTTCCTGTTATCATATGAAATGGATTTTTTATGGCACTTTTCAAGAATTGTACATTACTTACGCTTTTAAGGCTGGTTTAGAACTGCCGTCATCCCAGGAGAAATTGGCATTCTCCATCTTGATAGCAATACCTACGGACATATTAAGTTGGGTATTGGATTTAATATAAACCACATCGATTAAATCTCAGCCAATAAGTCAGTAAATATTTAATACCGTGACTCGTTGACAATATTTGTAGAAAGAATTTGACCTACCATCAGTGTGATCATTTCCTTCTGAACTCGCTTCAAACTCGTCCTCCCGTAGAAATGTCTGTAGTCTTCTGACTGAAATACGCGCCTGAAAATATGGATCCATGATTAGTCGTTACGCAGTAAATAGTTTGTTTGTTTGTTGTTTAACGCCGCACTCAGCAATATTCCAGCAATATGACGGCGGTCTGTAAATAATCGAGTCTGATCCAGACAATCCAGTGATTGACTTCATGAGCATCAATCCACGGGATACGATGACAAGCATCAACCATGTCAGCCCGACCTACCGATCCCGTTAGTCGCCTCTTACGACAAACATAGTCGCCTGTTACGGCAAGCTTGGGTTGCTGAAAGACCTATTCTACACTGGATCTTCACGGGTCAGATAGATTGGAACCTATACTCTTACCAGGTATGCCCTCGGGGTACTTTATCAAGTAATACATTGCCCGATGTTACGATACGATGTGGCAAAGGTAAATTTGCAGTTTACCTTGGTGATGTCAAATACGATTTCTGGCGTTTGACTGATGGCAAATCGGAGTAGATTCAAGAGTGACACAACGGCGAAGGCAGATCTCGGTGACAAAATACTGTCTCCGTTCAGGTAGTAGAACCCACAGAACATCACCACGGAAATCTGGTGATAGATGTAAAAGTTGCTTTACCATTGATGGAATACAAATATTTGAATGACTGACGGTAAAAATAAGTGATATATATGTAATTAAGGCGACATAACCATTTCCATATGCATAAGATATATCTGTCAAGAGTCCATTCGACGATTCCGACTATATCACGAGCATGTGTTTATGAATCAGTATCAAATAGAGATGATACCAGGTGCTCGCGAAATGGTGAGCCTATCCTGTCCAACCAATAACGCCCGTCACAAACACGTGCAAAGACAAGTCAATTGTTCACCTGACAAAAACACGGGACCATGTGGTACAAGTCAAAATTAGGAATTGCATCGGACAATTGGAAGTTGACATCCATAAATTATCTTCCTTAAATTGAAACATGTTTTCTCACAGGACATGTTTTGAATGGCATGGCCAACAACAGGGGGGGGGGGGGGGGGGGGGGGGGGGGGGCATCAATTTGTGTAAACGCTTGACAAAACGTTTATACACACGCATAGTATATCCACTATACATCGAAGGCCTATCTTACCACATATGGTGATGCGTTCCAACTGAAGACGTTGAAGGCTCGGACCACGTACAGACGTCGCAGAACAGACAGTTCCTTGGTCCTGATTGCGTCAAGCTTGTTTCCGAAACACTTCTCCCAGGCATGGAGCTTTAATACCTTACATAGCAAACTCATGATGTTATAATTAGGAAATGTTCATAACACGAAAATGACGTTACCAATCTTTCACCTTACGACTCTTAAAGATTGGGCAATGGGAATAATTTTAATAACAGAGGTCCCTTTATAATGCACCAGATTCAATTCGACAAGTGAATACTCACAGTGCTACATTATCATTACCACGGTCTGTGGATCAGTAGCAGTCAATTTTCATTCTCAGACCCCTTGGAAGTATACAAAACAAGCTGCCGTATAAGGCCATGGAGGCATTAACAGTCACAATACAATATCATCCTACCGAGTACCCATTCATTATAAATTTGTTTTATTATGGCGTGTTTTACTTTAACTTAATGTTTGAAATTATATTTTGATACATTTTCTTTCAGATAGTTTGAAACATTTTTTACATTCTTATACATATCTTAATAGTTTTTTTACACCTTAAACTATCATATCATATTAAGATGAACTCTGCCCCTGTGAATGGATTGCGTATAGTAATACTATATATTTCATTCGAATCCCGGTTCGCCACGATTATGTTTCTACGTTTGTCAGCATCATACCCGTGCTCGTCGGTTTTATCAAAGTGGTAAACGTCTGAGACCTGCATTACTTCGGGCTTTCCTCCCACATTGAACCGACATACTGGATATAACTTGAATATTGTCAAGTGAGATGAGGTGAAAGGGGGTTTAACATCGCGTTCAAGATTATTGTACTTATATAACGACGTTCATGCATGTGTGTGTGTGTGTGTTTGTGTGTGTGCTTGTACTATTCCGTACTAGTACTAATGCCGATTTTATAGTGCTAACCCAATGAGACACCATACCGCAGTTTAACATGAATACCCCCCACATACACATTATACTGACTCCGAGCCGACCAGTCCTTGTTTTAGCTCCTTAATGCCGAGCGCCATGCAGGGTAACAACAAATTCCATCTTTTAACGTCTTTGAGTATGACGCGGCCGGGGATCGAACCACCGACCTTCCGATGTCCTGGCTGACGCTCTATCCACTAGACTACGGAATACTGTTAAAAACGGCGTTAAACCCTACTTGCCCCTCACTCACAATATTTTACAAGCGTGAACATATTTCGGAATTTTGTAGGACCATCTCTACCTTCATGCCTGTAAGTACTTCATTCATCAGTTTCATCTTCTCGTCCTTGTTATCGGAGTTCTCGTCGAACAGATCCCGCATTCTGACCGCGATGTACACATTGATGGGCATAATGAGGACGACGATGACCAGTCCAAACCAAGCTGCTGGACCAAGGATGCGGAACAGCTGGGAGAAGACCACAAAGAAGTGGAGTGGAGTGTACATCACCTCGGTCAAGTGGGTCAGACGGAAGGCGATGGTGTCAGCGTCACTTGATAGATAGTTGGTCATCTCACCTACTGAGTATTTCTTTCGGGACTTCCAGTGGAGATTCATTGCCTTCAACACAATAATTGAAATATATACATTGTAGCTCCGTATTTTTCATGGAACATTTTTTAAATATGAAACGCCAGAGAAGAATCAGTCTCGATTATCTGCAGAAACAGATTCCATTTGGGGTACAAGCCAATATGGCGGTGACACTTATATGATTGGATAACTGAAAATACAGTGATAATACCAGGTGTTCGCGAAAAGGGCAAGTACACTGTTCTACCGGTGATGCAATGGCTGCTGATTTGTCCAATATCCTGTTCGTGGTTGCATTTGTCGCAACTACAAACAGTTGGGTAGCCTAGTGGTCAAAGGGTTCTGCCCTTACGCTCAAGGCCTGTGTTCGATTCCCAGCATGTGTACAATGTGTGAAGCCCATTTCTTGTGTCTCCCGCCGTAATATTGATGGAATATTACCACAGGCGACGTAAAGCCACACTCAACATAGTGTATGGCTATAACGTGAGAAAAAATTTCTAAAGTTTGATATTCGTAATATTTCGTTTTGTTCAAATTTCAGAAAATATGTTTCTTGTTCTAGAAAAGAATTATTAACTTGAATACAAAAATGGCGAATGAGTTATTTCAACAGCCATATCTGCAGAAAACATTATATCCCCGAGAGAGCATTGCCGTTACATTACTTGTATGTACATAAATAATCCAAACCTATTTTAAAGGTTCGTTAATAATCTTAACAACATTCCTAAAAATATTCTATGCCTTTTGATCATTCATATTCTTATCACTGACATGGTAGAATATCGAAGATGGAAGAGATAAATTCAAGAAAAAGGTGGAACATTATGGTATCTTCACTAATGCCGTCACAACTCTTCTTTTGCCGAAAACGTACTGTATTGTACCAGATTGTGACTTTTAGAGTTATTAGCTGGACAGCTGAATAATTTACATTCGGAGTATTACATATACAAACGACCCGTGAAGATCCGGGGTAGAATTTGTCTTCAGCAACCCATGCTTGCCGTAAAAGGCGAGTATACTTGTCGCTAGAGGCGACGAACGGGATCGGGTGGTCAGGCTCGCTGATTTGGTTGATCTCAATTGCGTGGATCAATGCTCATGATATCCATCACTGGATTGTCTGGTCCAGACTGGATTATTTACAGACCGCCGGAATATTGCTGAGTGCGGCGTTAAACAACAAACAAACCAAACAAAACATACACAAACCTTTAAGAGATAATTACACCAATGGTTTTTATCACAAAGCGATCGTTATCTTTCGGAAAACTAATACATATGTTAACATATGCGAGTTACGGCAGTAATTGAGCTAAGATCGCATTGCGAAATTGTTCCACCTGTGCTCAAAACGAAGTTTACCTGAATGAACGTCTTTAAGACATGGGTGCACTCAGTCAATATTGAATATATTGCTTGAACCAATGGCAGTGTGGTCTAAAGTACCACGAATAAAGAAGTGGGCTTTTCAAGTAGATATTAAACGAACCTTTTAGAAAACAGATGACATGAGTGATGAGCGTAAATGCATCTCGAGGCTATGGTTGTTGAAGAAGGAGTGTTCAAACAATACCCCCGCCGTCATCAGTAGCAGCAGCAGGACCATGGACAGCAGCATCCCCATCCACACACTGGAGTTGGGGTCATCAGTTGTGTCGATCAAGTAGCTAAAATGTACGAGTGAGTGAGTGAGTGTCAGATTGATGGTGTGAGTGAGTGTCAGATTGAGTGAGTGAGTGAATGTCAGAGTGAGTGAGTGAGTGAGTGTCAGATTGATGCGGGAAAGTTACCAAGAGCACGGATATGGTACTGACAAACCTATTAATACATATAAGAAGACATGAACAGTAACTGAGGTTTACAAATGTGTAAGTGTAAGGAAGAGATATTGGTTCGATTCTTCGATTCACACTGATGGTGACTGACACTGGCTGTCATCAATTTGTTGCACACGTTATAAAAATATATTGATGTTAAGTTCGCTATAGGTTAATTAGTTGTACAGAATAATTCTATACTCGCGTTTATTACATGGTGGACGTAATAATCCTCTACAACTATTAACGTAATATCAGTCTCCGTTTTAATCATGTACTACTGTGGACCACTTACGTGAAAGGTTTACATCTCATCATGACAAGTCTCAAAAACTTGTTCCATAAAGAATATAGGAAAGATGCGTTTTTGAAATTATGAGGTAAAAGGAAATGTAACACTAAATTGCAGTTTATATAAAAAATTAAAGGTCATCCAATGCACAATGGTACACTTATAAATACATAAAAATGAATACGCCGCTTTTACTAATATTCGAGCAATATCTCCGAAGGGACAGCCGGAATGGGTTCACACATTATTCCAATCGAACTCAGGTTTTCGGCGTGACGAAGGAACGCTTTAACCACCAGGCTACCCGACCACCCCAGCTGGGAATAAGCAGACATAAATGTCACCATAACGTGTGTGAGAAATGTAAACTTAGTCTTTAGAAAGACTATGTGGATCAGTCTTCTGCCTCACTGAACATTATATACATTAAACTGTAGTTTCGAGGTGTGTACTTTCAAGAAATCAAAATTTTATGAACACGAACATGTTTGCACTGATTTAGATCGAGAATAAATGCATGTATAATGAAAACATGAATAATTTAAGTTTGAGTGAGTTAGTGAGTGAGTATGGTTTTACGCCGCTTTTTGCAATATTCCAGCAATATCACGGCGGGGGACACCAGTAATGGGCTTCACACATTGTACCCATGTCGGGAATCGAACCCGGGTCTTCGGCGTGACGAGCTACCCGGTCGCCCCTTTTTAAGTTTGAGAATATGGTACCTACCTCATGAAGAAAGGATTTGTTGTCCAAATTATTATATACTGCAAAAATCTAAGACCCATTGCTTTGAAGAACTCTTTCCAGAATGTCTTGATAATAACCATCCACAGTGAAAGGTGTTTGACTTTCTGACTCGGTTGTGTAAAATCCTGGGTCTTGACGTGAGCATGTCCTACTGTTTGTTCCCTTGTTCCCTTTCTGTGTCTTATGTCAGAACTGGACCCCGTGGTACTCTGATTACTTGATGGAATGTCCTCTGTTCTTGATGAATGTCTGAAACAAAGGTTGAATGTATGACGTTCAAGGTTGTGTAGGGAGCACGGGTGGCCAAGTCGTCTAAGGCGCCACGATTCGCTGTGCAGAGTTGCGTCTCTTGGGCACGCCAGAAACCTATGATTGTGGGTTTGAATTCCGGAATCCCGATTATGTTCCTAGGTTTGTCAGCACCATACCCGCGCTCGTAGGTTTCACCGAAGTGGTAAACGTCTGAGACCTGCATCACTTCGGGCTTTCCTCCCACATTAAGCTGGGACGCCGTGATATGACTGGAATACTGTTAAAAGCGGCGTTAAACCCAACTCACTCACTCACTCAAAATTGTGTACAAAACGTAATCGAACCTTGAGCAAACAAATGATATGATGAACAACATGAGATTCGACGTAAAAGGTCGTTACAATTTTACCCTCCATATAAATATAACCATGTGAAAGAACCATGTGCAGGAGAGAATATTGAAATACCTTAAGAGGAATCCCCGAGTATCTAGGGTATAGTATATCTCCAAGCTATTAAGACCCGTGTAGATCCGGGGTAGAATAGGTCTTCAGCAACTCAAAGCTTGCCGTAAAAGGCGACTATGCTTGTCGTAAGAGGCGACTAAGGGAATCGGGTGGTTAGGCTCGCTGACTTGGTTGAAGCATGTCATCGATCCCAATTGCGTGGGTCGATGCTCATGATATCCCTTACTGGATTGTCTGGTCCAGACTCGGTTATTTACAGACCGCCGTCATATCGCTGGACTATTGCTGAGTGTGGCGTAAAACAACATACTAACCAACCATCCACGCTATTTAGATAACTACCCATTCGCCATCAAAGCTTGTTTCGGCAGTGACGTCATCTCAATCCATGTTACGACAAATAATCATTCATAGGCGTTCTCTCTCATGTGAATGTACAGCTAATTTAGTGTCATGTCATTCGAAGCCGACGAAAACGAGTCTGTAGTGGTGAATGGGTCAAAGGTATTTAATATAATAATAATGGAGCTTTAATAATCTTAATAACCGAAGATGCTGGCACTTGTATGATGTGGGGAACCGAGACATGGTACTTGTCTGTTATTAACTGCTATGACCATAAACTGAAGAGCAAAGGAAACGATACCTCTCACTATTTTGTCCTATGTTTGATATTCACTTGAAAATAGCTCATTATATGAGTTATAGGATATCATATCCAAACAATGAACTGTACTGGCGTTTAGTTGGCACTCAAAGAATACTTCTACATGGTTTTACATTTGAAAATATAATTTGATGTAAAAAATTAAAAATTAAAATAAACGAACTCGCCACTGCAGATGAGTATATCAGACATCTTATCTTTGAAAATCAATATGCTTTTACGGCACTTATCAAACATGATAGGGGTCATGTGGTTGCAGTTTTATTTTAGTGCACTAGTGTCACTGGATCTTCTGGTCCATCGATCACTTGCAACTCTTGTTAAATTATCTGCCGAAACAGATTACATTTGGTGTAAAGGGCAAAATAGCTGTGGAAACTATGTGATTGGAACACTAAAAAGTTGTACTGGGATGCGACGGCGGTCTGTAGACAATCATGTATTTTCTTTGGGCACTAAGTTTATACAAAAAATCACATATGCATGACTTAGCAGGCAAAGTGAATACTGAATTAAATGAATTAAGCTTCCTTTGTCAGTTGGACTGATCCTAGTCCCTCTGATCAAAACTGACCTTGCAGATCTTGATCTTGGCTTCCCTCCGGAAAGGATTCTCTCGAACTTTGGGCACACATTTTGACATTTCTCCCTTGGGTTTATGGCCCAAAGTGTGTCCTCGGTAAGTGGTTCTGTGTACGCCTTCTTTAATAACCTGCAAATACAAGTTGCGGGGTGTTTGTTTTACGCACGCATTTCTTTAGTGTGTTCACCCTCAATTCACCTTTTATTGTTATTCCTAGAAGAACAAAAAATGAATAAATTCATGTTGCTGACAGTGTATGTAACGTTTCATAAATTCACCCAATGAGAATAAAACAGGATTATTTCACGAAAACATGAAATCGAATTGTTCTCTGATTAAGTTTAAATCTTGATATTATCGCATCCTGTACGACGAGCAGCTGAGAACATGTGAACCATTAGTTTACCCTAGTGAACAAAATACTCGACCCATGAAGGTCCGGGGTCTTCAGCAACCCATGTAAGCCGTTAAAGGGGCGACTATTCTTGTCATAAGAGACGACTAACAAGATCGGGTGGTCAGGCTCGCTGACTTGGTTGATGCATGTCATTGTATCCCAATTTCGTGGATCGATACTCATGATGTCAATAACAGGATTGTCTGGTCCAGACTCGATTATTTACAGACCGCCGTCATATAGCTGGAATATTGCTGAGTGTGGGGTAAAACAACAAACAAACAAAATACCCCTGGAAAGAGTCAAGCATCAACGCTCTATGGGGGGCACATGTAACCGAGTCGTGCAAGGCGGCGCAGAGTAGCGTTCGAATCCCAGTTCGTCCTGATGATATTTCTAAACGTCCAAGACCAGCATCCTCCCAAGCGGATGCGCCGCTATTTAACTGAAATACTGTTCAAAGCGGAGTTTATCCAAACTCGCCTACTCACTCTGCGATCAGCTTCGAACTTCCATCGCCAATTATGCCAACCCACAGTGATATGACTGTCCCAAGTGGTGTTAAACCCAACTCACTACCTATGTACGCTTCATCCCGGTGGCAATGACCAATGCTCGTCTGTCTCCCAGATCCTAGAGAATAACTTAAACATGAATCCAACTCAAGTCTAGAATGATTTGGCAAGCCTGAAATAAAGCATTGTTCTGGGCTCCATATGGATTTTATTTTTTTATTTTGTAGATATATATTTTAAAATATGTATAATAACTTAATTTCTGGGGTTAAATATTAGTCTAGACACCGCCTACCTACCCGTTAGACCACAAGAAGAAGAGTCGCGACAGCTTCGAGGCGTTGATCTCCGGACATGGCGTCGGCTGCAGACATACCCAGAAATTATCTTGATAATACAGCTACATCGAACTAACTCGTCTAAACTTGTTCCTTTCGGACGCAGAATAACGGGCCGACTATTGGATGTTCTTTTGGGGCTGATTTTTTTCAGCTACATGTACAGCTGCAAAACTAGATATTTGGTAATTAAAGCTATGTGCCTGAATATTTAATGAAGAAAAACACCTAGCAACAATGTATATTTTTCTGGTCAGAATAGTCAGAAGCATAATTATTTTTTTCAATTATATTCTGGGCCAATGTATATTTTGTCGATAAAATCCCAATCCAGAATATCAATTGGTTGGTCCCTAAGGACCTACAGAAAGAAACGTAGTGCCACAACAAGAAAATACATTTTTAAATTTATATATTGTCATTTCAAACGTCACATTAGATAATATTGTTTCCACCCCTCTGAGTAACAGTTGTTAGTGTAGACCATTTTTAAAAATACATGCTATAATATACAGAAGAGATGAACGAAAAGAAACTAACGAAGCATTTGTATGCGTTTATGTTGCCATAATCCTAGAAATAGGCCACGGCCGAGAGTGGACTAATGGTTAAATAAGCATCATCCGTCTATAATAAAAAAATCAAACTTTATGCGTTGATGGTTGTGGTCATACATTGCAAATCCGCTACGCTAACAAACCCGTGAAGATCCGGGGTAGAATAGGTCTTCAGCAACCCATGCTTGCCGTAAAAGGCGACTATGCTTGTCGTTTTCAGAATGTTCAGATTCGAGACAAACACTGTACAGAGATTACAGGGTTTGAGACGAAGTCTGTGGAGATAATCGGTATCGAGATAAACATATGCGGAGATGACAGTACAAATACAATACAAAAAGAGAGTATGTTGCAATAACAGCCTTCAACATAACACGACCCGTGAAGATCCGGGGTAGAATAGGTCTTCAGCAACCCATGCTTGCGGTAAAAGGCGACTATGCGTGTCGTAAGAGGTGACTAACGGGATCGGATGGTCAGGCTCGCTGACTTGGATGATGCATGTCATCGTATCCCAATTGCGTGGATCAATGCTCATGATCTCAATCACTGGATTGTCTGGATCAGACTCGATTATATAGACTCGTCATATAGCTGGAACATTGCTGAGTGCGGCGTTAAACAACACACTCAGACATACAAGCGCGCTACGCGGATAAAGTAAATATATCCATAAACTAAAAAATAATTGAAGCCAATTCTTAATTTATATCTTCACCTACAGACAAAGATACAATATTTGTAATGTGTTGTTCTATCTATTCATGTATAAATCTCCACAAGGTATACGTATATGTCGAGCAGTGACTATTGACATTATGATAGGCCTATCGATCGGTTTGGAGGTGAGGTGAGGTGAAATGGGGTTTAACGTCGCGTCCAAGATTATTGCACTTATATAGCGACGTGCATGTACGTGTGTGTGTTTGTGTGGCTGCTTGTACTAGTCCGGACTGATGCCGATTTTTATAGTGCTAGCTCACGGAGATACCATGCCGCAGTTTAACATGAATACCCCACTGAGACACAGTATACTGACTCCGAGCCGACCAGTCCTTGTTTAAGCCCCTTAATGCCGAACGCCAGACAGGGTAACAACAAGTACCATCTGATAACGTCTTTTGGTATGACGCGGCCGGTGATCGAACCCCGGACCTTCCGCTCTCCGGGCGGACGCTCTACCACTAGACCACGGAGGCGGTTAGATCGGTTAAGACCCCTTACACAATATGATTCCGTAATTACAGGCCACCGTGACATAGTTGAATGTTGAATGTACCGTTAAACACAACTCATTTATTCATCATTGCCACAGCAACTTGAAACTGATAATCAAACAAATATAATCAGTAAAACCCAGATCAGAGACTCGAAAAGGAGTGTACTATTTTTAGTTTGCTATTTATAGAATACTTGGAAATTTCCCCGGAATAATATAAACTACATGTATACAAACAACTTTATGCTTTGTTGGTTATTTGTATGAGGCTTCATTATTATTTCTATATTTTCTTCATCATGATCATTATATATTAGTGTCAGATAGTGTTTTGTATACATTTAAGATACCTTGAGTTAAGTTATAGTAAACAAAACATACCTCCAGATGTGTATCTGTCATGTTTAAGAAGTAACCTAATTCTCCGTCAACATTCCGATGTAACAAAGGCCACGAATGAAGCTTTAGCGGGCTGTTGATAGGGGAAACCTATGTCTCGGCGTTGTGCAATGTGAGTAGCCATGTGACCAAGCCATACGCTGGGACGTATGTTGTCGGAAGCTGATAACGGCGGTGTAAATGCAAATTTGTTCCTCATAAAATTTCTTTCGAAACTAAAATTGCGTTTTGAGGAACGACATCAAATTCGACTAATCAGTATGCATTCAAATTGCATTCTCAACTCCCTGGGATGTATTAGACCATAACTGCACATAAATATCCCTTTTTGAAACCTATTCGCTGGGGTAAACAACATGAATTCGTAGAGTGAATGCTGCGCTATACAAATGTATATATTATTTCTTCCTCCTCTCCTTCTTCTTATTATTATTCATAAAATATCAGTTATCATAACCCCATGAAGGCGTGCGACCGATGAAAGTAATCACTCTCGCCTTTCAAATTATAATGACTGTTATCTTAGTTTAGGACCGGAGCTTTATGTCTGTGGTTGCATTTATGTACACGACCACAAAGTCTGTGCGTACTTTTTCATACTTTGGATAAGATCAGATACTTACATGTTTTATATTTAACGACCAAAACACAAGTATTTGTTGTGGACTCGAATATAGTATGGGCATTGCCAGGATATAAAATCACAATGACATTATGTTACATTTATAATGAAAATAAATAAACTCTTGAACATAATATTACAAGTAAATATATAAATCGTTATGTTGTTGAATTTCAAGCCTTAAATACATTAAGCGACAACCGGGTTCGAGACACCCAATGTGTAGATATTATTGGGTTTCGAGACAAAACGTGTTGGGCACCTAGGTGGACAGTACGTCAATGTGAGTGTTTATGAGATAAACCAAACAATCGCTGATATATAAGGGCTCTAGAGAAGATTATGTCGAAAGAACATGGTTCAAGAAAGACAACGCGTTGAATTTTCAGATTCGAGCCAAACACTGTACAGAGATTACAGGGTTTGAAACGAAGTCTGTAGAGATAATCGGTATCGAGATAAACATATGCGGAGATGACAGTACAAAAGGAGAGTATGTGGGATCGGGTGGTCAGGCTCGCTGACTTGGTTGATGCATGTCATCGATCCCAATTGTGTGGATTGATGCTCATGTTGTCACTAGATTGTCTGGTCCAGACTCGATTATTTGCATACCACGGTCATATAGGTGGAATATTGCTGAGTTAAACAACAAACAAACAAACAAAACTTCACCATACGACGGGACGACTTTCAGCGCAGACATTTATTTCAAATGAAGTATAGCGAGACGAAAAATACACTAGTTAAGACAAAATGTTATACAATTTCGCCATTTCTCTTCTGTTGAAGCTGACGAATAAAAAAGGTAGCCTGACTGAATAACCATATTTATTCTCAGTCGTGCCAGCAATGTGTATGGAGCCTCGTTTCATTTCTTTCATAGAGCATTTTCTTCTGATCTCTGTATCTGAACACACCAGCAAGCCTACAAGGCCATGTTTGTACTATGAGGTCAACCCTGCAGCTTTGGCCATGCTGTAAAATATGCTATCAGGCTGTTGCAGCAGGGAGGAGGGTGTGTCAAACTCACACACACAGCCGTTGTCCAGGACCAGGATCCTGAATATCAAAGAAAAATAAATTCACACATGCATCATAAAGCGCATACGCGTATACGTAGCATGTATGTATATAATGAATGCTTAATAACATTTGAATGGTAAAAGATATATGATTGACTTTTTGTGTGTTTTGTTTTACCTATCGTAGTCCATGACCGTGTTGAGTCTGTGGGCGATGGTCAGCACTGTGCAGTCCTTGAACTCTGACCTGATGGTCTGCTGGATCAGGTCATCTGTTTCCATGTCAACGGCAGCTGTAGCCTCGTCCAGTACCAGGATCTTGGTCTTCTTCAGAAGAGCTCTGGCCAGACACAAGAGTTGCCGTTGACCAACACTGAAAAACGAGCGTATATTTCAGAAAATATTGTATAATGACCGAAACTGATTTCAATTTCAAGTCTTTAAGTTGAAACGGCTATCAAAAGCGTTTTCTCGACGCACCGAAGGCTTGGGTTTAACTTCGATTGCTCTTGAATACGTACAATGTGTGAAACTCATTTTTGGTGTCCTTTACGTGGTATTGGGGGAATATTTGATAAATGCAGCGTAAAACTATACTCATAACTCAACATTTATATATCCATCGCCTGTGTGTCTCCGTGTCAGTGTTTTTCTGTGTGTCTATCAAGATCTATTTGTATGTCTCTTTCTAGTTAATCAGCAGCCGTTCTGAAATTATCTTGTATTTTGAACCTCATGTTGTCTCCTCCTTCGCTGCACTCATGCTCGATGCCTTCTGGAAGCGTGTCCACAAACTTCTTCAGATGCGCGTGTTCCAGTGCCCGCCAGATATCTCCGTCTGAATACTGGTTGAAGGGATCCACATTACTTCTCAGACTTCCTGCGAACAACACAGGGTCCTGAAAACAATGACATCAATCTGTCAGAAAAATCAACGACACTAACGAATACATGATCTAGACATACTATAATTCAGACGGTATTGCTGTGAGGCGAAAATATGTAATTATATGGATAAACGATAGATAAACGACCATCTATGTAGACAGAAGATGTGCTTTGAATGATACAAGGAGACAGCAGCAGCGTTTGACCTGAGGTAGTATGGTGAGTTTGCTCCTGAGATCATGCAGCCCGAGTGTACTGACGTCAACGCCATCTATGTTGATCTCTCCTCCTGCAGCCTCTATCAACCGGAACAGGGACAGAGTCAGAGAGGACTTCCCCGCTCCCGTCCTGCCAACGATGCCCACCTGGAATGCAAACCCAATGAGGCACCTTACTTCAAGCCTTGAAAAATATTTTTTTATTTTTCACGTGGGTCAAAGCATGCCATGTAGTTTTCCGTATGTAAAAAATGTCTAGTTTTATCTGGCGTCAGTACACTGTTTTAGAAATGTGTAACGGCAGGGACTCTTAAGGCTGCCAACCCCCTTATGGTACGCGGGATTCAGGGTCTATTTAGAGGGTAATCAGAACAGACAGAACCGACTTTCATCAGTGAAGATGACCCTCTGCCAATCACGTCGCTGCCAACGACGTACAGTCCGGGCTCATCTCATCTTTGTCGACGATGTTGCATTGTCAATAACTGTCCCCTGTAAGGTCTGTAAGCCCTAAGTCCTTGAGCCCTGAGTCGCCTGGCCACTGTCTGTCGACTAACCATATGCCTTAAGGCATTCGTCGCTGATGATGTCACTGTCAGGAATCGATTCGGAGATGCAAAGTATGCAAGTACCGATCTTCATTGGGCGTAGTTACCCTGGGTGTTTCTGTTCTTGGCCTGTCTGATTTCTGCCCGGTCTTTCTGTAACGTTGCAGCGGGTTAGGTACAGCAACACGGGAGCAAACAAAAGTTGCAAAACCAATGCGGGCATGTGTGGCTCCCATCTGTATCATACCCAGGGCCCGTTCGCGTTGTTCGGTTGTCAGTCGTGACATTTCTGTGGTGTGAGTGAGTGTTTGACGTGCCGTCCGTATCATTTATATACCCTTATTGCACGTGTAGTTTCGGCTTCCCAAGCGGCACGTGTTTTTTCTCTTTTTCACACTTTTATAAAAAAACCCGTTCCATAGGCATGTATCATTTTCTGCATAGAACATTGCAGTATTTTGACTTTGTGTTTTGCATCGATTTAGCTTGAACCTGTGTTGTTAGATTTTTGCAATTTCATTTTTAAAGTTGTTATGTTTCTTTTGGCCATCAGTTTTAGAGGACGTTGAGTCAACCCACCCTTCCCTTGTCACCTTGATGATTGGTTAATCTCTTTGGTCACACGAATAAGGGGTCCGACTATCAATCATACCAACCTTTTCCCCAGAGTTGACAGTACAGGTTATGCCCTTGAGGACCAGGTCCAGTCCCTGTCTGTACCGAGTGGAATAGTCCAGGAACCTAACAACACCCTGCTGAGGCCACCTGGCGTCTGGACGCCGTTCGGGTATGCTCCACCCTGCCTTGTAAGGAAAAGGAGTTTATTCTCCAGCCTGCATGTGTAATTAAACACTGAACATTGGATATGTTGTGATGATACATGAAATTTAGTACATTAACCTTTCAGTTTTTGACAATGCAGTAAAAACAAAGCTCAAGGCAAACCAGTCTAGATTATCCGTCGAAACAGATTCAATTGGGCGTAAAAGGCAAAACACAAAACAACGGTGAAAGCTGTATTAATGGATAACTGAATATGTGATTACACCAGGTGTTCGCGAAAAGGATAAGCATGGCCTGTCCTACCGGTAGTGCCCACCATTCACACAATTTGCATAAAATGTATATGTGTTGCCTGACATGAAATGACATGAAAGGCAAGGGTCGCTAAAGGCGCTGGAGTTCATTGTATAGCATTGCTTCCCTTAGCCAGGATCCGTTGACCGTCGGTTCGAGTCCCAGATTCGCCCAAAAATAATCACTGTACTTGTGGCTTATACCAAAGTGGTAAAGACCCGCATCACTTCGGCCTTTTCTCCTCCATCGAGCTGACACGGCGTAATGTAACTGAAAACCCGTTCAAAGCCGCTTTAGACTCACTGACTCATATAGGCCCTCAACCACCCTCACCCCCACACGACCCCCAACCCACCCCCACTGCATTGCATACCTCGGACTCTATCCCACTGTACTGCTCCACCCTCTCTACCGACACCACCTGGGTCTCTAGGTCAGTTACCGCCCTCACCAGCCAGTTGAGATTGCTTGTTATCTGAGAACAAAAACATGTGTTAATATATGAGTTTCCTTATTCTAAACTAATGTTTCACCCCACCCACCCCTACACACACACACACACACACAAATTAAGAATGCTATTCTTTTTTCTCTTTACATCAATAGATATCTGCACTGCACAATGTTATAATATTTGATATCTTTGTATACTTGTTCATGCTTATTAGTATCAGGTTACACATTCATGACTTTTCAGCCGTCATTATATTGTAAGTATTATCTGTAACATATGTATGCGAAAACAAATAACATAAATAAATGCATTTAGACTTATCTACATGGAATGATCTTGGGGTTAAATTTGCATTGATGTCATGATAAAAATATTTCATTTTAAACTAACTATGATGCTATATCACAATAATATCTAATAAATAGATTTAACACTAGTACTACAGGTGTCTTGAAGTACTGTTGAATGAAAATCAAGATATGTAGCTAAAGCAGGACAGTGCATGGGTTGTAAGGAAACTAACTTGTCAACAAATGTTACCGAAACAAGAAGATACAACTAGCATTTACATCTATTTAGATAATATACACATCTTGTTGGGTAGACAATATGATTTGTTGTTAGTTGGGACAAATCTCTGTACTTTACTACTATTTTAAGAGCATGATTATCAGAATTTGAAAAAAAATGGATCAATGAAGTTACCCCTGTGATGACTCAAAGCACTAAAGGATGGGATACATTTTATAAGGGACAGAATAAAATTGGTAAATCTCTTATTTCAAAGTATGATGACTGGTTTGTATATTTCAAATAAGCAACTGATTGGTTGATAGATGCATGGTAGGTTTCATTTGGTTTTATTCTAAAACATATTGTCGGAATGAAAAATAAATCAGATGCAAGATGAAATGTTGATATGAAAGCAACATATAGAAATCAGTTTTTTTTAATTCTGAAGGTTATTTCTTCTTCAACTATAAGTAAAGGCACGGATGTGGTAAAGGTCTGTCAAGATGTCCATGTGCTGCACATGTAGCCATTTCTCCAATTTTCTTACTTTGATGTCCATAGTAGAATGAAAACTATTTGTTTATTTGAATGCTACAATAGTTAAGGACTTGTCGGTGTAACACAACGGCTGATAAATTAAATGAATTTGCATTACTAGTAATTAATCGATGCAACATGTTACCCAAGGCTGACAGAATGCCTTAATATCGTTTTTTATGGCGTTTCCCCAGCTATTTTCCATCGTGTCAGTTCGTGTTTAAGTTGAAGACTGAACAAATGGTGGTATTCTAATGTAATAATCACTGCAAATAGGTGCTAGTTAAAGTATTAAGAAGTAAACGACCGTTTTTGAATGAAGTTGCAACAGGGTAGCGTTTTAGCTTGGCTCTGTCTTTACATGCCACTATAACTGTCCGGGAACCAGACCGGAAACGACAGGTTGGACCGTCGCTTATATCATTTCAAAAGGAGAGTTCTTGCCCTTTGGAACAAAAAGATCGCCCATTGGATTTGTATGTACATTACAAAGAAATCAACTGCACCCAAGTCATTTGAATAATACAGCATACACTGTAGAGGCTATTTCGCCCCTGTGAAATGTGCTTTATTCCTCGAGCGATATCACTGATATCTTTATGTGAAAATTGACAAGAAGATTGACATGATTTTATTATCAATTTATCAATTATAAATATATACTATTGCTACACTATCGATCACATTATTACATTTTTTTATAACGATGTTTACCTGCAATGCGTACGACACCGACAGACCCACAATGCCACCGGAGAGGGAGTCACGTGACGACACGGCAAACATGGAGGCGGCTAGCAGAATGACGTTACCTAACAGTTCCAGACGGAACCCAAGCCATCTGTGGACAAAACTGTATGTTGTGAAACACCGTAATTCAGGAAACCCCTGACATTCGGTCAAACTGATACCTATACCATAGACTGGTTATATGTAACTAATTGGTTTCAGCAAGTGTCACAATTACGTCACGTCCGGTCACGTGATATGCAAATTAAAGTCATAACTACACAGAAAGATGTTGTGTATGATACTTATTGAATTCGACTTCACAGCTTTACAGTACATATTACGAGAATATATGTTGGAATAACCTACCGTTGAGCCGAAAACGAATAGAAGCTAAATCGCTGGTTCTTGTCTACTCTCTCCTCGGATGCCCGGATGAATCGGGACTGTTCCTGAAATGCTCGAATGACGCTAGCCCCTGACAGTGTCTCCCCGAAGTGACTGTATATCGGGGAGCGGGTTTTGGACTCAATCCTTTTCAGCTGCCGAGATGTTCCGATGTAGAATACCTGTTTTGAAGTGAATACTGTAAGGACGTTCGGTACAACTCCAGTTTGCAACACAGCATCCTGATAAAGTCAGAATACAGTATGGATCGGATCATTACAGTCTCTGTTGTCAGTACATATTCTCAGTTATTCCTAGGTTCAAAATGTTTATTCATCGAAACTTACTTGTACATTGTATGTCAATAGCATACTGAGGACGAACAGATGCTCTGTATTCAAATGTCCAATTCAGAGTCAGAAAATGCTTTTTCATGCGCATATGTCAGTTTTTATGGTAGATCGATTACTAAAAAAGTGACCCAGTCCTCTAAACTGTGGACACAATTCTTGTTCTTATTCTCGTCATACTTGGACGCGACGTTAAACACCATTTCACCTCACCTATTCTCGTCATAACTTGCAATGATGTTAATTATGTCGTTTAGCGATACAAGCATTTTCCTTGATATCATTCCTGTCCTAATATTAGGAACAAGCAATGTTGTTGGGTAACGTTTTTTCTGCTCTTCAGTTTATGTTGGCAATTGTTTCCATTTTAAAATATCTGCTTATCGAAACTTCCCAATGACATGGAAGATTTAGCAGAGAACATACGAAATGTTTTCAAGTACAGTAATATTAATCTTCATATGACATTTTTTCTCTTTTTCATATGACCATATTGCATTTCGAATAAAACGGGATCTGTCTAATTGATCGACACCAAATGCGTCTGAAGTCGAAGTAGTACGATCCTGATCCTATGTCTAAACATCCAGATAGTGGTTTCTGTGATGAAAAACAAATCACGGAAATTCATACTCATACATGCAGAATAATAAAAAAGAACATTTACCTTAACCTTATCTTTTTATTTTGACAAATGTCTTCCCGAGCGCCCCCCACCCCACCCCTGACGTTAACTACTTTAAGAAATGACCAACAAGTATGTCAATAAATGAAGGGAGCTCAGTTTGACGCATCTTTGTATATTATTTAGCTATTTTCACCTGGATGCTGGAGGAACACAATAACTGATCTTTATACATAAAATGATGTTTTGTTATTTCATCTGACTGGCAACACCATTGAAAAAGATCATTGAAATTCCATCTTTAACTTAATTTTATTTCGACCACCTGCCCCTAAGGTTCTGAAAGAGAGTAATCATAAAGCAAGTAATACTAGGCCTCAGTATGTTGAGGATGTTCTCTTCCTACCAGAATGAAGTAGTAGAGGATGAAGAGCGGGACAACGACTGCCAGGAATATCGGTGTGCTGTAGGAGATGACTATCACACAGCTCAGTACCATCAGGAACGTGTTAAATGTGATCTCTATCAGATGGGACATCAGTGTGTCAATGGCTTCAATGTCCTGAGAGAACCTGTTGGCAATCCGGCCAGTTGGTGTTGTGTCGAAGAAGGACATGGGAGCTTGCAATATATTTGTCAGCATTCCGTGATGCAGAACACGTGCCGCGTGAACAGACCGGAAACCCCACAGGAAGGTGAAGGTCAGCATGGACACAGCTGCAAGAGTTACGTTATAATTAACCATGGCTGTGTACTTACATAGCACAGAGTGACATTCTACAATATTTTAAATATGCATGCGTTATTGTTACTATCATCATTTCTCTTCCACGGTACAACTTTGTCATTGTCAGAAGTCCGAACTTGTCTGTACAGGAGTTCAACTTCTGAACAAATTTAGTATCATTGGGAAGATCTTGATGAGACAATTTGAAGTAATCTTTGTCCTAATGTTTATTCAAGACCATTTGCCCACAAATGGGTTTATGACATTTCCGAAATGAAACTGACAGATTTCTTTTACACAATTATCGGGCAGATAAACATATTTCTCCAGAAATATTAGAAATCTTAATATTTTCAGAAATCGTACATTTATGCCAATGTAGTTGTTACATTTTACATCCTGCAGTGAAACCCCAAATCATGTCGACCATCGACATCAAATCAAGCTGTACCCAGATATTGGCGGAGTGTCGAAATATTTGCCATAGTGCAAGCAGATGAAGTCATTGCAATCGTATTAAACCTAGATGCATGTATATTGTGGTAAGATTAACCGCAATGCAACTGCACTCCCCGGCACTTTATCTATTCCAACTTACCCCAAGCGAATAGTTCAAATATCTGGGAACTGTTTGGAGGATAGCGTGTCAGGTTGTCGAGGTCGGGTTGTTGCCTGCATCAGCCATATGCTAGACTACCATATGCCTCTGACTATCGGCTTTACCATAGGTCCTACCCATCAAGTGAGACAAATGAACAAGATCGCAATGTGTTGTATACATACGCACCTTGCATCACACCGAATCCTCCGTACACTCCAAGGTAATAGTTGTTCTTCTCAAGTCTCTGGGAGCTGTTTGCGGGATAGAACGTCAGGTTGTTGAGGTCAGGGTTGTCCGTCCACTGACTGAGCCATATGCTAGACGTCACAGAGGCGGCTTGATACACGACGTACAGAAGGGAACAGAATATCAAGAAGCCCATCCCAACTGCTCGGGCATACACACCATACACGCGCCATGGTACCTGGACAACGGATGTGAATAATATTTCGACAATGTTATAAAATGGCAGCCACAAAAGAAATAGATTATCAATATAAAAGTGACAACATGATGCGACAAGTGTTCGCGAAATGGTAAGAGCATCCTGCCACACCAGTGGCACCCGTCACAAACACATGCAAAGGCTAGTGTTCACCGACAAAAACATGGTAACATATGGTACAAAGTAAAATAGGGGCAAAGGCAAGAGATATGAATTCTTTGTTTACTATCACATTTCAGATTTCTGTACGATGCCAAAGTCACTTTAACGAAAATTTCTCTGCGGTTTCTTTCTAAAAAAATCATCCTCTAAAACACCCCGACATATGATCCTATTTGTTCCTATAATGATCCTGTGAGATCATCTAAAGATCTTATGAAGTTCCTATGAAGATCCCATGACAATCATAAATACAACATGGACAATATCATTAGTTCTGACAATGCATCACGCAGTGCAATGTTCGTATCTCTGGATAGATTACAGATGGTTCAGTCAAAATGTCCATCTTCAGATTTGCATCCCGTCTAACGAATTGAAATCAGATCTTCGCTCCACTACACATTTATCACATTACAGGTCATATCGGAATGAAATGACTAACAGGAAATCGACATAAGCCAATCAGAAAGCAGCTTTCTCGAGCTTTACGTCACTAGTTTCAAACAGGCGACCATTTCAGACTATGCTTTGAAAAATATTTCGACAAGTTTTCAAAAGAATTGAAAACTGAACATAACTGTCGTTTGGAATACCCCGTGTCAAGCTTTTCGAGGTTGTATGATGAGAAAACACATATCGACTGTCACTTTCCCGATCTGGTAAGCGACGCTCCGATTGGTCGTTTTGACGTGACCCGTAAGGGGATATCCTCTTATCTTTATGGCACAATGATCTGATTTTGATGGGATTGGCATCATTAGGATCCTTGGCATGTCACCACCATTACCTTTCCAAGGTAAAACGTCCAGTTTCACTTCAGTCTTTCAAGACACATAAACTTAACACGTCGTGATATAACTGAAATACTTTTCAAAACAATGTGAAACCCAACTCACCAACTCGTCTCTAAAAACTGATAGACAACCTATATTTAAGGTGTTGACATTGTCTTCAACAGCTATACATGTAGGTGGTGTATTTCTGTGAAGATAATGCAATGACTAAAGCTCACCTTCCCTTCCTCTACCTTCTCCTCCTCCACCAGCTTACTCTCCTGTTTAACCTCCTCCTTGAGATCCTTTTTCCTCTTCTTCATTTCATAGCTCTTCTCAAGTGATTCTGTCAGTGATTTTCTAAAATGAACAATGATCACACGGTGTTGATATACACCGATCAACACAGTACTGCACTGATCACTACTGAGCTACACTGTTCGACACCAAACTACGCTGACATACCGTTCTCGGCATATTTTCACTGACCAATGTTGGTATACACTGATCTGTACGAATAGGTAGAACTGCACAGATATATCAGAGCTACGCTGATCTACGTGTACTGACCAACGCTGACCTACGCTCGTCCGTACTGATCTTAGCGTTGTCAGTTTCCTGTAGGAACATTTCCTCTTGTACGTTACGCCATTAAATATCGGTCATATACATGCATGTGTAATTTGCCTATTAATTGCCTAATTGCTATTTTTGTACGAACGTTTCAAATCTGAACCTATAAAGACATTACTCCCTTTAACCACATGTTTACAACCATAGATAAATACACGTAGGATACTCCTATTTATCATATAATGGGTAGGTTTCTCGGCAGGATAAAGCCAACGGATAAAAACGATATCCGTTGGGGTCAAATGCGGATAGAGATGCAAATATCAAAGGTCAAGTAGGGACTACTTTCAGTGTTTATAAACAAACATGGCGTCGCCCTCGTCATTCGGCGATCGAGTCAGAATTAACCATCGGGAATCTGGATAAACTACAGGGATAATTGCTATCATTATCAAACAACAGTCTAATATACTGAAAATCAGTGTCTAACTGTGACGTAGCTAAGGCATTTTATAAGTTTGGGCAACTTTAGAGATATAAATTTCGAAACAATTTTGCGAGGGCACGAGGCCTAGCCAAGCGGGATCAGTAGCCATATGTCTGTGCTTGTAGACCTCTGCGGCTTGAAACCTTCTCCACAAATTAAAATAGTTGGATTTGGCCGAAATATGTTTGAATTGCTACCTTGTTTCCCTTTGTCGCTGTGTGTACATCTGACTACACTTCTTAACGTTATGACAGGATAGACCGACTGTCAACGTCTGACCGTGGCCGTGTGACGTCTCATAGACTAGGGTTAGAGTAGCTTTCCTTTGACAAAGGGCAGTTACTCTAGCGGACAGACCGATGGATTGCCGCGAAAGGCAATTAAAAACTATTGTTGTTTTGCGTATATGTTGCTTCGTCACTGTATAAGAAACAGATTTCAGTTCGAACTATATTGGCTACTGTCACTGTCCGACTGACACACCACTTACCCTGTGACGTAATTAATATCAATGCGCGCATTCTAGGAAAACTCGCAATGTTTCGGTAATGTAAGTGAGAGAGGGAAAGCGATTTTGAAGCATAGAATTAAATAATGACATTATATAATAAAGAGGTTATCACGCTTGAGTGTTTTGGGATGGTAAATATCCTGTATTAGGAATAAACACTATGTATTTAGCTCGCCAAGGCTCGCTAAATACAATGTTTATTCCTAATGCAGGATATTTACCATCCCCAATCACACTCGCGTGATAACCTCTATTGACTAGACCTTGTATGTCTCTTCCAACATGAAATGTTCAAATGGTCCTATTCTCTGGAACTCTCTTCATCACATATCAATGATCTGTGGTTTTCATTAGTGGTGTACTCACAGGCGGGCTATTTTCACTCCACCTTCAGTGTCCTCTTCTGATGTTACGGACTCGAGTCGTTGGAGCACCATGCGCTTCATCTCCATCTCTGAGCAAGAAGTATGTTTCAGGAGGGAATGCAATCGGTGAGGTGAGTCAAAATGGGGTTTAACGTCGCGTCCAAGATTATAGCACTTATATGGCGACCTGCATGCACGCACGCGTGCGTGCGTTCGTGCGTGCGTGCGTGCGTGCTTGTGCTAGTCCGGACTATTGCCGATTTCATAGTGCTAGCCCACTGAGATACCATGCTGTAGTTTAACATGGATACTTCACTCAGACACAGTTTACTGAGGCCGACCAGTCCTTGCTTTTTTCCCCTAAATGCCGAGCGCCAGGCCGGGTAACAACAAGTACCGTCTTTTAACATCATTTGGTATGACGCGGCCAAGGAACGTATCCCGGACATTCCGCTTATTCTACCACTTGACCACGGAGGCGGTCGGAAATGCAATCGGGTTGCCGTTACCATTATGACCAGGCGGAAACCATTGACAACGTCATCACAATATCATTAATGGAAACAGATACTTTCAGTGTACGTTCTTTGAATAACCGATTACATCGACCATATGTAATTACATCTGTCCACGAACCAAGGATCGAAAAAGTTGCAGCTTTACTCAGTACTAAGAAATATGACATTATTGGAAAATAGAATAGAATATATCCCATCTCTCAATATTGACTGACTAACTAGAATCGAAATTTAGGGCGAATCTTGGATTGGACCCCACGAACAGACGAATATGACGGGACGCAAAAGTATGAAACGATTAAACCACCTGTGCCCCTATGTCCGTGATGTTGTACTAGTGTGGATAGTGTAATGTCCATTATCATAAATTGGTATTTCTCAAGTGGTTTGTTTACCTTCTGGGTCATCGTCGTTGTTATCCTTACTTTCTAGGAGGTAAGTTTGTAGGAACTGGGCAAAGGGTCCGTTATGCTGCAGAAGCTCCTCATACGTCCCCTTTTCTGATATCTGACCACTGGTCATCACAAGGATAGCGTCCATCTCTGGGAGCCAGTGGATGCCGTGAGTGACCAATATTCGCGTCTATGTAAAATATACAAGCTGTATTTTACTAAAACATACGAATTACTATCCCATGTCTGACCAATGAAGACGATTTATGTATTAACATACGGATAAACGCAGACATACCTTCTTTGCAAGGAGGCCCTTGCTGCAGATGAGCTTATCAAATATATGTTTCCCCACGTGACTATCGACAGCACTGAGTGGATCATCCAGCAGATAAACGTCGGCGTCGTTGTACACAGCTCTGGCTAGAGACACTCTCTGCTTCTGCCCTCCACTCAAGTTGATACCCTGTTGATGAAACAAGAATATCCACATTCTGTCTACACTCCTGGTGTGTCGGAGTTGAAATAAATTTGTACCAGTCACACTGAAATGGGCACACCCACACTATTCTATGTATAAACGGACCGACCTTTTGTTGTTAACGACCTGGGAGAGCTGGGAGGATTTCTTCCCGAAAATATTGTCCCCGAAAATTCTTGAAAAAATAATAATTGTACTTCGTACTGAAATGTCCATCTATTTTGCAAAATAGCAAAAGAAATAAATGAAACATGATGACAGTTCGGAAGTAATGACTACTCTCCGATATCCTTGCACTCATACTTAATGCAAATAACATCTGAAACCATTGAATAAATTTACAGTTTGGTCATCAATTTCATAATATTATTAAAAATAACTTCGGAATTTTAATGAAAGTAATTCCTACAAATTATTTTAGGTGCAATTTATTGGTACTACCTGGAGTAATGTTAAAATGTTTAAACAGATGTCTTACCAATAATGGGGTTATACATGTATGCTTATACAGACACCAAACAGATCTAGACCATTCACGACTTTACAATCCACAGCAATATAAACAAACCCTAGACATCACAGAGCAGAATACACATTAGTAAACATAAATTATAAATAAAAGTACATTTTGGGAAAATAAGAAAATGGATGAAATGTTATTATTAGTATGCTGCATACGTCCTTAATTACCATGGTGCTATTTGAGGAACATAGCTTTCTAACCCACTCCAAACTTCTTTCCACCAGTATACAATGTACAGTACCCGCTCTCCTATCTCCGTCATGTCTCCTCCAGGTAACATCTCCAGGTCTGGAGTCAGGGCGCAGCACTCCACCACCTCATCATAGCGCTCTCTGTTCATGGACTTCCCGAACAGGATGTTGTTCTGCAGGGTGTCGTTCTGGATCCAGGCTTGTTGAGGTACATAGGCAAGTTTTCCCTGTTGGCAGTGACATGTTTCAGTTGAACTTCATATTTCAATATCAGTATTGCAATTGCACAACAAAATAATGTTAACAATGATGGTTGAATTATTAATCATGTTTAGATTCTCTGATGCAATAAAATCTCCTTACAAATTGCGATAAATACATAGATTCAAATTCATATTTCTTTCGCTTGAATAGCGTGTTACAATTTTGACACCTGGTGTCCCTGTGCAGGATGTCATACCTTCAAACACACTTGTCCTTTACATTTGTGCATCTCACCAAACATAGCTGAGATGAGAGATGATTTCCCCGCACCGACCTGACCCACAACGGCCACCAGCTGTCCAGTCTTAACTTTCAGATTGATGCTAGTAGAAAATGTATGGAATTTGAGGAAATATCATAATGTATCAGTTGATAAACAAAACGTATTGAGTTTGTGGATACATATCTATGATCTTCAATAAGATATTGGATGATTTAAATGAAAATTAAAAGTCGTTACATGTAATATATGTTTGACACCTATATAACATCAAGAGTAAATTTCAACAAAGATTGCGCACCACACCCAGAGAACCCGGACAATTGCCTGGCATCATCTGGACATGCTCTGAATAAAGATCCTGATGGTAGCCGTTGTGATTCGGAGCCACTCTTCTTGCAGAACTGCAAAGTGTTGGTCCAGATTGTGAGGCGCCCATGACGTCGCCTCACATGACGTTCAGGTTCACCACACAAATCAGGATTATTCAATAATTGTTCATCCTTGATGGTGATCTGTATCAATTTCATAACGCTATGGGTATATCCGATATATGTACGTCTACTACGACGATGCCGGATTTCACATTACAGACAAATCTATGGATATTTAATCCAGAACTGCAGATTTCAACCGATTCACGGTTCGATAACTTATTGGCATGTGGGTGATGGCCCTAAGCTCATCCGTCATGCTTTCTGGTGATGTGAATCTATCCCTTAACGCTATGGGTCCTTCCACGGTCTGCTGTTGTTGTACGTCAAACATGATTCGGAGCACAATTGGTCACAATGGTTTAATATCGGCATCCCGGTTATCTCGAATTCGAACTATGGTCAACTCGATATATTTTGTCGAAGGACCCAGGAACTTTGAGCTAACAAGGTTCCATTGTTTGAGATGCTCACTCTTTCAAGGTTGGTCCCATCTCTTCATTCCATATGAATGTAGCATCAGTGACAGTCACTGCTTCATCTGAGGAGGAACATCATTACACATAGACTCCATACATGAATCTTCATATACAAGCTGCATTATATAGAGACCACGACAGTAAATACCTACTGAGACGTATTACGCTTACGTTAGTTACAGGCGTTAGAGAGAGTGAGTGAATGTCGTGTTACGTCACAGTCTGACTACTCAAACTATATTACGATGGCCTAAAAAAACAAGTGTTTCAAAGCGTGATCAACGATCTATATCGTCGGTGCACGAAAACACATTTCCGTCAAGCATTGAGACACAATTTTAGTCAATTCTTTGGATAAGTATGGGGCTCTGAGAGAGTAGGGGTGGGTTGTCTGTCATATCTCTCCCACGTTCTCCCCCATCGCTCGGTCATTGCGTTTATCTGCGTTGCCCAGCTACATCTATGGGGCACAACTCACTAGACACTACCCTCTAAAATATAACGTCCTCCAATTTACTACGTCACCAAATTGCGAACGCGTGTTCGAATCTCCAGGAATAACGTCATGACAGAACAATGTTTTATCGTTGCATTCGTTCTCCGTTGCTCTTTGCGATTTATTGCGTAGCTATCGTGTACTGTCAATAAAAGGATAAGGGTGAATAACTAAACCATAGGGTTGATGAAACACTGAATATGGAGGTTAGGTTAATACCATGTCTGTTACTCCTCTGCACGCTGTTGTCATCTAAATCGCCGTTGTTTAGATACTTTTCAATCCTCTTAATAGAAACATTTGCCTGTAACACAAGGTATTAAATTACAATAATATGGCTTAATAGAACAATAAGGAACACGATGGTACAGGTGATTGGGTGTCTTTGTTTCTCACTATAGTGCATAACATAACATTTGTACATAATGGTGTGTAAGATAATTTCATTCAAAGTAGTTTTATTACTGCCCCGATTTAAATCGCACAATAGCAGTTCTTTATATTTGGCTGAATTTGTCAAAAATCTCTAGCAGCTAGAGGGATGATATAAATCCTTATGGTCAGTCTCCATGGTCCCTGGTATGGTGACCTTACTTTGGTAACTGGCGATCTATACCCCGGATTTTTGAACTGTCAAATAATAGATTAAGTCATAACGTTTTAATGCTTTTAAACTAGTTTTAAATATAAAAAACTGTGACAATCTGGTGATCATACTGTCCATTATACTGTGGACAGAGATCAATATATTACCAGAGTATAACAATGTGTTGTGCTTGTTACAATATGGCTGATATAATGCAACGGAATTTTAGATCTCACGCAATTGTATATAATGGAAGTCGAGGCGTTGTGTTTCCTCTCACATGGTCTTATTAATACCAGTCTTGGATTCTTGTTTCGCTGACTGAGCAGCCTGACCTCATATAATTATATGCAGTTATAGTTATATATTATATAACGTATGTTATGAGTTGAGTCAGTGCCAGAAAAGTATAAAAACATACCCTACCCTCACAAAGTCAGCTATGATTTCTGGGAGGACAAGCATCGCAAA
This sequence comes from Haliotis rufescens, assembly GCF_023055435.1. Lineage (NCBI taxonomy): Eukaryota > Metazoa > Mollusca > Gastropoda > Lepetellida > Haliotidae > Haliotis > Haliotis rufescens. Next base: position 364,782 of record NW_025964212.1, on the reverse strand, counting down.
TCTAAGATTGTTTAGTAGGGCCACAGCTACAAAGGCTGTCTTTGGGCTGAGGTAGTGACCTGGAGCTGTGTAGATATACGTCAGGAAGGTCACCAACGTCACCTGAAACACAGTGACATCTTATCTATGTTTTTCACTGAGGATTCCACGACGGAATAGGATCCAAGTAACCAATAGTTATTGGTCCATGAGCCAGACCCCAAAATTTTATAAAGCGGTACCACTTGGGGTGGCAAAATCTCAGTATGATTTTTTGAAAGTCAGATGGAAAAAAACGTTGAAAGCAATCCGGGAATTTGGACAAGGCGTCTAGCGATCCGTGGTTCGAATCCCATTACGGAACTCGGAAATGTTATGTCCGCTACATATAGTCCATGAGCCAGACCAGATATTGGTACCACCTGAGGTGGCAAAATCTCAGTATGATTTTTTGAAAGTCATATATCCATAGAGGAAAAAAATATTTGAAAGCAATCCGGGACTTACAGCTGCAGCTTAGTGGTAGTAATCACCACATAAAGGGGGACCCCAGAGTCGAATCCACGGGACTAGATTTCAGGGTAGGGGAAACCAGAAAGTGGAATTACTTTACAAGCAAAAGTCATATTGTGAAGTATGACCACTCAAAATGTTGGTATCCTTTTTGGCCTGGTAAAAAACGGTTTTTGATGCATTTTAAGACAAATGTCGTTTTGCGCTAAAAGCATACAAGATTTGTATGAAGTAAGGCTTCCTGAAATATGTCATTATGTTTTGATAAAAAAAACTACTCCTATTGCTCATAGTCAGGCCCTATATGTATTTAGATGATGGTTAAGTTACATTTTGATGTAATTTGGTTACCACTAATCCAAGAAGAATGTCATCTAGTACCATATATGAACTCGGTTTCAACCTGAATATATTACAAAATATAACCATTTGAGTTAGAATAAGAAGGGACCTTTATTCTGCAAAAGAAAAGACAAACTTAATGTTTTGTTCTAAAGTTGAATTTTGAGACAATGACTGCTCGCTTTCAATGGCCTCGTCAAAAGAACAAGAACAGGGATGTGAGCCAGAAGCATTATGTGAGCATATAATCTTTTTTTCTATTGGAAAACAGTTGCTAATATTTAACTCTACTTAACATATAAAAAAGTTTAAATGATCAAATACACATTTTCCAAGACACATTACCGGTACCCCAGCTGGAGCCATCTGGTGACAATTAATCACAAACTGTCAACATACAGTACATTATAATACATCAAGATGGCAGTTTCCATGTAACGGTTAAGTATTTCTAAGCAACTTAAAGATATGTACAATATCTAGATATATGTATCTTTAATTTGCTAAGAAATACTTAATCTTTACACGAAAACTGTCATCTTGATGTATTCTTCTGTTTTGTATATTGACAGCTGGTGATTGAGTTCAGCGCACCCTTGTGGCCTTATGTGACGTGACAATGAACAGTTTTTAATGCCTTTGTACAACGACAACATGTGACTATCGCACTCCAAAATTTCATATTTGTATCTATGATATTAAATTAAATATATCGACTTTATTAGGTTCAATAAATTTACTAACACATCTACCTATGGCGCATTGAGCGATTATCTCCTTTAGCTGTATGAGTAGTATAGAGCTTTATCACGCGTGACCTTGCAATGTTGTACATCGTATCTTACCGAATAGCTCTTTTGCGCACTACCTATGCAATGTATCGTATGTTATTCAGGCAGCCAGGGAGAATGGTTCCAGGGAGGAATTAAGGTCAAGCATGTAACGCGCACTCAGTCGTTCTCCCTTCACACTGCTATTGCAAATTATTGTTCAACACGATTAAATACCAGGCTTCTATGAAGCATGGCTTTGTTTAATAAACAACACATGTAAAACAACGGGTTTGATATCAGATATCAATAAACAACACATGTAAAACAACGGGTTTGATATCAGATATTTGTAATAAGTTGTCTTCACAATCACATGTATGGTGCGTGCTGTGCAGATTTGAGCACAGTTTCAAGTAGTTCACTGTATGTAAAATAGGATTCATACCGTTTCATACGGCGGTTTATGGTTCTGCATGGTTTATTGTATTGACAGTTGTTTTAACTTCCTGCAGAGATTATACACCCGTATATGATCTTTGCTTCTGGATACACTGGAAATCAACATGTTGGCCCTTAGTTTGCAATTATTCTCCTGAAAAATAATTCGGTTGCATGATATATTCACGATGTTTGGCTTGAACATAGTAACATTCTTATAAACATTCTTCAAATTTAAGCCGGAAGTAATCACAACACAAACCCAGTTCACCAAACGGAACCGTACACAAGAGTAGTGAGTGAGAGAGTGAGTTGGGTTTAACGCCGCTTTGAATAGTATAATTTCAGTTATATCACGGCGTGTCAGCTTGATGTGGAAGGAAAGCCCGAAGTGATGCAGGTATTAGACTTTCACCACATTGGTGAAACCCATGAGCACGGGCATAGTGCTGACAACATAATCGGGGCGAACCAGGATTCGAACACACCGTCATAGGTTTCCGGCGTGCCCAAGGGACACCACTCTGCATAGCGAATTGCAGCGCAAACGGCGACTTTGGCCAACCGTGCCCCCGTACACAACTGTAACAAACTATCATACAACAAAGATGTTGAAGGTGGGATATGTATTGCGTAATTGCCCGACTTTTAGGCAATCCCGTTTACAAACTGTGATGCCGTCAGCTGCTTCACTGGAAGAGGAAAGGTTTCAGCCCTTGGGCTCCTCACCAGCGACATACACAGCAACACATTGACTTGCGTAGGCACAAGCTGGAATGTTTCAGCACAGCTGTTCAAGGCACTAGTCACAAATGTGATGTCTATACAGCACAAGGACACTTATTGAGAAGTGAATTGCGGTTCAACCACCCTTGTTTCGGTCTACAACAATCAAGACTTAAGTTTCTAACACTTATGTGATAAAGATAGTTTTTGTGTCTAATTGTGTGATCTTAACAATATTAATATTCATTATGCAAGATATAACTGCATTTTATGTTATTGCGGTTAGCATATCGAATTTAACCCTATTTGACCTTCAGTTTAATCTTGTGAGCCCAAATAACAGAACAATGTATCTTCAAAACAACTGACTACATCTAGCACATGGCCTTTTTAATTTGGAGTTGAGAGTTATAAATTCATGTGAACTTATTTCAAGCAGCCCAACCTCATACAATTTTACATCTTTTTAGCGCATGATGACATTCCTTCTAAAATGTACCAAAAAAACCGTTTGTACCACACCATAAAAGATAATAAAGTTCCTTTTATCAGACTTTAAACAGACTTAGGTACTGCTTGGCTTCAATCATAGCCCATTTGGGTTAAGAAAGTCCCATTAGTGTGGCATCTGCAATATATATTCTGGTAGGTGATAATATTTTAAGCAGAGGTCAAATGTTGTGACCTACCTTTTTACCGTATTAGTCCTATATTACATACCAACAAGTAGAGCATCAGGTTACCAACATTTTGAGTGGTCATACCATATGACTTTTGCTTGTAAAGTTATTCCACTTTCTGGTTTCCCCTACCCTGAAATCTAGTCCCGTGGATTCGACTCTAGGTGTCAAGATAATCTTGTATATTTTAATTATATGTTAGTACTTCAGATAGATGTATTACGGTATGGTTACATTAGTATATTAAGCTTAGCGGGTTGTTTTTAGATATTGTCAGGTAATACTATGGGAACAGGTTAGGTTCAGGGAAGCGTGACTGGGTACGGCTGATAGCTGGGGAGTTAATTGGTGTAACAATAGGGAGGTCAGGGGTAGCTTGGGCTTTGGGGTCAGTTTAAATAGCGGGGCAGGGTAATAATTTGTACAGTCAGCCAGAATCAGCATGGTCATGTAAGGCATGGACTAATATTGTGGGAGACTTCTACTCTGGTTGGCGTAAGTTTTTACATTTATTGTTTCATGTAGAATTGTATTTTAGAGGATAGAATTTTGAGTTATGTATTGTTTTCAAATGTAATTATATACACATATTGATGGTAATAGCGTAAAGCCACTGTAACAATAACCACAACATGATCAAAGTATAAACAGTTCAACTCAGTAATATGTAAATCGGAGTATTGGTGCATGGCTGTATGTATTGTGAGGTAGTGACACATACCTCAGTGACTGTAATTGCTTATATTATATTGTAGTGTCCCGGAACTGGCCGGTTAACCTTAGAGTGCGTAGGAGGGAAGAACCTCCGATATTACGTAGGAGGAAGTAACAACCTCCAACATCACGTAAGGAGAGAAGTTCTCCGACCCTACGTAAGGAGAGAAGTATCTCCGTTTTTCCGTGTACACATCGTAGGATGAACACAGCCGTGGCATCCATGTAAACAGGCACCCTTAACTCCGTGGGGATAACATCGCCTGGGTGGAAAGTTCACCATTCGTTATTACGAGGAAGAATTCTCGTGTGAACTGCTCAATAACATCAGAGATTCCAAAGTTCTGTATAGAACTGTTGTGACAGTGACAGTGGAGTGGCTTTGTATTGTTTGTGGGGTTGTTTTTTTTGTGGTTGTGTGTTGTTGTTGTACATATGTACACACACAAAGTTTTATTGTGTATTAGTTGTGTTATTCTTAGAACATCTGTATTAGTGTTAGTATTGGTAGAAGTAGACTATTAGTATTAGGATAGTGTATCGTGATAGTTGTATTGTTAGTAGTAGAGAGTTGTATTATTAGTAGTAAACATTTGTACTGTTAGTATTCAGATATTAGTATTAGTAGTAGATGGTAGTATTGTTAGTTGTAGTAGAAGCTAGATTAGTTAGTTGTGTTAGTTAATTTGGTATTAGTTTGAATTTAAATATTGTTATTGGGATTTAAAATTACTTTAAGGGAGGGAATAAATCTTTATTACAACTTCATTTGTGTTTGTGGTTGATTCAATACGTGACATTTTGGTGGCAGCGGTGGGATATTTAATTATTGTCACTATTGAATTAACTCAGACCATCATTCTATGAGAGATTAGGAGTTACTTCCTTGATGGTTGATCCTTGTAGTATTTTTGTGGCCAGATGTGTGATAGGTCCTCCGGCACCACTTCTACATCCTTGAGTGTACGAGTTAGAATCAAGGTTGGTAGGGTGTACATGTATTTCATTTATTGGTCAGATTAGGCTATTGTTTGGAAGTTTATATTTTTGGGTTCCATTCTATGCAGGAATGTACTTTTGTATAGTCTAAGTTCCTATTGGTAGCATTCATTATTCACAGTTGTCCAAGACTAAGCCTGCTGGGTTTAACTGTACTTGTTCTTCACACTATCACCATACAGCTAGATATGGATCTTGAAAAGATTATCAAATTGGGTCAGAGTTTAGGGTATGAGCAAAATGATTTGAGGACGTTTGTAAAAGAACAAACTGAGTTAGAGAGAGAGAAAGAGAAGGAAAAGTTGGAAAGAGAGGAAAGAGCAAGGGAGCGGGAAATCAAGAAATTAGAATTGGAGGAGAGAAAGGAGAGAGAAAAGTTAGAATGGGAGAAAGAAAAATTAGAATTGGAGGAGAGAAAGGAGAGAGAAAAGTTAGAATGGGAGAAAGAAAAATTAGAATTGGAGGAGAGAAAGGAGAGAGAAAAGTTCGAATGGGAGAAAGAAAAATTAGAATTGGAGGAGAGAAAAGAGAGAGAAAAGTTAGAATGGGAGAAAGAAAAATTAAGAGTGCAATCAGAGGAGAGAATAGAATTAGCTAAGTTAGAAAAGAGTTATGCTGGAAATAATGAAGGACAGGTAGGGGAGAAACAATCAGGTGCTGCACCTAAGATGCCTAAGATGCCTCCGTTTGATGACCGCAATGACAACATTGATGCATATCTTCAACGGTTTGAACGGGTAGCTGTAGCACAGGGTTGGAAGCCTTGTCATTGGGCAGCATATCTTTGTACGCTACTAAAAGGTAAGGCTTTGGAAGTATACTCCAGATTAAGTGTAGATGACGCAGAAGATTATACTGCTGTTAAGACTGCATTGCTAAAACGCTATGAAATGACAGAGGATGGATTTCATCAGAAATTCAGAACTGCTAAAACTGATACAGGTGAGATATTCACACAGTTTGTAGTTAGAATTGAGAACTATTTCAACAGATGGATTGAGCTTAGTGGTACTCAAAAGACTTTTGAAGGTGTGAAAGATTTATTGTTGCGTGAACAGATTTTAAATGTAACTGGAAGGGATCTTAGTATATTCTTGAAAGAGAGAAAACCAAAAGATGCTATGGAAATGGCCAGACTAGCAGAACAATTTATAGAAGCCAGAGGTACAGGTCCTGTTAGATATGGTAAGCAAGGTAGTTTTGGTCAACATGACAAAACAGAGGTCCGAGGTAAACCAGGAGAGAACAAGGCGCCAGCTGGTACAAAACCCAAACCATTTATTCCTATTAAAGAAAGGACATGTTACAACTGTAGTCAAATTGGACATTTGGCAGCACAGTGTAAGAAACCCAAATATAACGTGGCAAGTATCCAAGTAAGTGAATATACCAGTAACGTGTCTGCAGTCCTTCCAGATAGTACAGATGTTGAGGCAAGAATACCTGAAGTTGTACATGGTGATGCCACAACTTCAGAGAGGGTGAGTGAACCGGATGTAGCCCCAGGAAGCATGTTTACTACAGACCATAACATGCCTATTCACAAGGGTAAGGTAAATGGCAAGCCAGTGGATGTACTGAGAGACAGTGGCTGTACTGGCGTAATAGTGAGGAGGTCAAAGGTAGAGGATGAATGGTTGTCCTCAGAAACGCAATCTTGTAAGTTGGCTGATAGTAGGGTCCTAATACTTCCCGTAGCATGGATTACCGTGGACACACCCTTTTATACAGGAAAGGTAAGAGCTGCATGTATGGACACACCACTCTGTGACCTGATATTAGGCAATATTCCAGGAGTGAGAGAACCAAGTGATCCAGATCAGACGTGGGATAAGGATGATATCCAGATGGTAAGTGCTGTGGAAACAAGAGGCCAAAGAAGAGTAAGACAAGAAGGCATGAAACCACTGAAGGCACTGAAACCTGTGGGGCTGACATTGAGTCGAGGTGAGTTCATTACCCAGCAACAACAGGATTCCAGTTTGGACAAAGTCAGGAAATTAGTGGAGGAAGGGAAAATTAGGGAGACCAGGCATAGTATTTCCTCTTACTATATTGAGAATGATATGCTCTATAGGAAGCATACCTTCACCAAGTTTGACAAGGGTAAGCAAGTTGTACAGGCAGTTGTACCAGTAGGGCTGCGTACCCAAGTGATGAAAGTAAGCCATGAAGCATTGATGGGAGGGCACCTTGGAATCAAAAAGACTTTAGATCGGGTTATGTCTCAGTTTTATTGGCCAGGAATAATGGGTGATGTTAGAAGACATGTGCTGTCCTGTGATATTTGTCAACGCACAACCCCCAAGGGCAAGGTAAGAAGAATACCACTAGGACAAATGCCATTAATCGAAGTACCATTTGAGAGAATAGCCGTTGACTTGATAGGCCCGTTGTATCCTGTCACTGACAAAGGTAATAGGTATCTTTTGACGGTAGTTGACTATGCAACCAGATACCCAGAGGCAGTACCTTTGCCAAGGATTGAAACTGAGTATGTTGCTGAAGCTCTTTTTGAAATATTCAGTAGAGTAGGTATCCCCAAGGAGATCTTGACGGACATGGGAGCCCAGTTCACTTCAGGTGTAATGAAGGAGGTAAGTAGATTATTATCCTTGCATCAGCTAACTACTACCCCATATCATCCTATGTGTAATGGCCTTGTGGAAAAATTCAACGGTACTCTGAAGACAATGTTGAAACGAATGTGTGCAGAACGGCCATATGACTGGGACAGGTATGTAGCTGCTTTGTTATTTGCATACCGAGAAGTACCTCAAGAGAGTTTGGGATTTGCTCCCTTTGAACTACTGTACGGGCGTACAGTGAGAGGGCCAGTGCAGATTCTCAGAGAAATCTGGACTAAAGACATACAAAATCCTGAGGTAAGAACTACTTATGAGTATGTGTTAGATCTGCAAAACCGACTGGAAGACACTATTCATATAGCACAACAAGAACTAAAAAAGAAATCAGGTAAGTACAAAAAGTTCTTTGATGCAAAATCACAAGCACGAAAAATGAAAGTAGGTGACAAAGTGTTACTTCTGTTACCTACTGATTCCAATAAACTCCTACTCCAGTGGAAAGGTCCATATGAAATCTTGGAGGCCTTTGGTATTGGCAATTACAGGATACAGGTAGGTAATAAGACTAAAACCTATCATGCAAACCTACTGAAAAAGTACATTGACCGAGAGGAGATCAAGGACACAACTGTATGTGACGTCAGCATAGCTCACCTGATGTATGCTAGTGCCGGGCTAGTAGATGTCAAAGCGGAAGAGGTAAGTATGTTAGACATAGTTTCACCTGCGCTAGTTTCTAAAGAAACATATCAGGATGTAGACATTTCCAAGGACCTGACAGAAGAACAACAAATTGAGGTGAGAGAGCTCGTAAGTGAATTCAGGGATGTGCTGAGTGATTTACCAGGGAAGGTAGACTGTATGCAGTATAAGATCAAGTTGACATGCAATGAGCCTATAAGATCCAAACCATATCCGCTTCCACATCACATGAGGGACGTTGTGGCCAAAGAGATACAATCAATGTTAGATATGGGGGTGATAGAACCCTCTCACTCACCATATGCTTCCCCCATTGTACTTGTGAAGAAGGCTGATGAGACTTACAGATTTTGTACCGATTTTCGCAAGTTAAATCAGGTAACGGTCTTTGATGCAGAACCAATTCCATTAGCCGATTCCGTATTTGCAAGGCTTCGACACTGTAAGTACCTAACCAAAATCGATGTGAGCAAGGCATATTGGCAGATCCCAATGGAAGAGAGTAGCAAAGAACTGACGGCCTTTATAACCCCTGATGGGTTATACCAATGGAAGGTGATGCCATTTGGAGTTGTCAACGCACCAGCAGTATTTTCCCGACTCATGAGGCAAGTATTACATAGCATACCTAACACTGACAATTACATAGACGACATCATAGAAGGAACAGAGGAATGGTCACCTCATGTGGTAAGTCTGAGAGACATATTCACAAGGTTAAGACAATTTCATCTTACAGCCCGACCATCAAAGGTAAAAATAGGATACAAACAGTTGGAGTTTTGGGGGCACAGGGTTGGGAGTGGCCTAATTCAGCCGGAGGGTAAGAATGTGGAGAAAATCCTACATGTTGAACGACCACAAACTAAGAAACAGGTCAGAGCCTTGCTAGGATTATCGGGGTACTACCGGAAATTCATCCCAAATTATGCAGCCATACCAGTGCCTCTGACTGATCTTACCAAGAAGGGCAAATCAAACAAGGTAGTATGGACAGAGAGTCAAGAGTTAGCTTTCACGACGTTGAAAACACACATGTCAAGTTTTCCAATTTTGAAACTGCCAGACTTGGAGAAAACATTCCTAGTAAGAAGTGATGCTTCTGACGTCGGAATCGGAGCTGTTCTTTTACAAGAACAGGAAGGTGAGCGGTTTCCAATACTGTATGTGAGTCGAAAGTTGGCAGAACGTGAGAGGGCGTACTCTACCATAGAAAAGGAGTGTTTGGCAATAGTATGGGCAATACAGAAGTTAGAAAGATATCTGTTTGGGCGGGAGTTCATTCTTGAAACGGACCATCAGCCCTTAGTATGGATGACCAAAGCCAAGTTGACCAATGGACGAGTAATGAGGTGGGCTCTAACTTTACAACCTTACAGGTTTCTGATCCGTGCAATCAAGGGGATTGAGAATGTGGGAGCTGACCTCTTGAGCCGGTGTTCGCCCTAGTCACACTGTGTGCATAGCAGTATGTAAATAATGCATTTTTCAGCATCATAGTGAAGATATGACAGTCATTACTTTTTGTGTATTATTGTTGTCATTGTGTATATATATGGTTTTGTATTAGTTAATGACTTTAAAAGACGTTAGGACAAAGTTACATGTGATCTTGTTTGTTATATAATTGTGCTCAGGTACAATTAACTTAAGTGGGGAGGTGATGTCAAGATCACAGATAATCTTGTATATTTTAATTATATGTTAGTACTTCAGATAGATGTATTACGGTATGGTTACATTAGTATATTAAGCTTAGCGGGTTGTTTTTAGATATTGTCAGGTAATACTATGGGAACAGGTTAGGTTCAGGGAAGCGTGACTGGGTACGGCTGATAGCTGGGGAGTTAATTGGTGTAACAATAGGGAGGTCAGGGGTAGCTTGGGCTTTGGGGTCAGTTTAAATAGCGGGGCAGGGTAATAATTTGTACAGTCAGCCAGAATCAGCATGGTCATGTAAGGCATGGACTAATATTGTGGGAGACTTCTACTCTGGTTGGCGTAAGTTTTTACATTTATTGTTTCATGTAGAATTGTATTTTAGAGGATAGAATTTTGAGTTATGTATTGTTTTCAAATGTAATTATATACACATATTGATGGTAATAGCGTAAAGCCACTGTAACAATAACCACAACATGATCAAAGTATAAACAGTTCAACTCAGTAATATGTAAATCGGAGTATTGGTGCATGGCTGTATGTATTGTGAGGTAGTGACACATACCTCAGTGACTGTAATTGCTTATATTATATTGTAGTGTCCCGGAACTGGCCGGTTAACCTTAGAGTGCGTAGGAGGGAAGAACCTCCGATATTACGTAGGAGGAAGTAACAACCTCCAACATCACGTAAGGAGAGAAGTTCTCCGACCCTACGTGAGGAGAGAAGTATCTCCGTTTTCCGTGTACACATCGTAGGATGAACACAGCCGTGGCATCCATGTAAACAGGCACCCTTAACTCCGTGGGGATAACATCGCCTGGGTGGAAAGATCACCATTCGTTATTACGAGGAAGAATTCTCGTGTGAACTGCTCAATAACATCAGAGATTCCAAAGTTCTGTATAGAACTGTTGTGACAGTGACAGTGGAGTGGCTTTGTATTGTTTGTGGGGTTGTTTTTTTGTGGTTGTGTGTTGTTGTTGTACATATGTACACACACAAAGTTTTATTGTGTATTAGTTGTGTTATTCTTAGAACATCTGTATTAGTGTTAGTATTGGTAGAAGTAGACTATTAGTATTAGGATAGTGTATCGTGATAGTTGTATTGTTAGTAGTAGAGAGTTGTATTATTAGTAGTAAACATTTGTACTGTTAGTATTCAGATATTAGTATTAGTAGTAGATGGTAGTATTGTTAGTTGTAGTAGAAGCTAGATTAGTTAGTTGTGTTAGTTAATTTGGTATTAGTTTGAATTTAAATATTGTTATTGGGATTTAAAATTACTTTAAGGGAGGGAATAAATCTTTATTACAACTTCATTTGTGTTTGTGATTGATTCAATACGTGACACTGGGGTCCCCCTTTATGTGGTGATTACTACCACTAAGCTGCAGCTGTGAGTCCCGGATTGCTTTCAAATATTTTTTTCCTCTATGGATATATGACTTTCAAAAAATCATACTGAGATTTTGCCACCCCAGGTGGTACCAATATCTGGTCTGGCTCATGGACTATATGTAGCGAACATAACATTTCCGAGTTCCGTAATGGGATTCGAACCACTGATCGCCAGACGCCTTGTCCAAAATTGACAAAAACTCAGTCAACATGATGTAATACGTCAGATGACACCAATGCCTGCTAACCTTGTGTGACTTGAATAATGCTAGTGATGGTTACAATGTTTGACCTGGTTATTTGTGTGTCATCGAACTCGGCCGGCTTGTGTCGGTTCTCATGCAATCGACCATTGGTTTGGAGGAATGATGTGTATGTGAACACATTTCAAAAGCAACGATGAACAATTTGTTTTCATTTTGAGACAAGCAAACCATATTGCCTTTGCTACTTTTGTTTTAGAACCATTGGAACTAACAAAAGACCAGTGGAGCTTGAAAAGGAGTATTAACCACTTCGGCGCATGCGTAGATTAATTCACTTACTACGCATGCGCACAATTTATCGAAAAGGGCGACAAATGTCTCGTTGTCGCATTGTAACCTGCAAGAAGACTCGTCCCCCTATCAATGAATGTTATGCAACGAGTTGACAATTCTTTTAACTATGCCCGTTTGCGCTTAGACGCAACCAAGTCGCAAAAATGGGCACGAGAGGGGCACGAGTCGCTATTCGGAGTTGGTCACGAATGGTAGAGAGACGTGGCATCAGTCCTGCTCAGTGATGACATTCTTATAACGAAGAAAAATTAAAAAGTTATCAGTAAATGTATGTACTTACTAGATATGGAGCCAGCGTAAAAATAAACATCATCATAGCATGAAGTATAGAGATCTTCCAAAGACCCTTGAGTTCATTCTCTCGAACATCGGTGATTTTCCCCTGGAAGGATGGTTCCCAGGCATATAGTTTGAGAATCTGCAAGCAGTGATCGTTATTCATTAACTGAAGATTACGTTTGTTAACTGTTCAAAAGGTAGTGACAAACATGCATTGATTGAAAGACTCAACAAAGAGCCTGACATTATCACCCGGTCAGTAGATCAGTGTTCGTCTTAATGAGTGAGTGAGTTTGGTTTCACGCCGCTTTTAACATTATTCCAGTTATATCACGGCGTGTCAGCTTAATGTGGGAGGAAAGCCCGAAGTGATGCAGGTCTGATACGTTTATCACTTCGGTGAAACCCACGAGCACGGGTATGGCGCTGACAAACCTAGAAACATAATCGGGGCGAACCGGGATTCGAACCCACAATCATAGGTTTCTGGCGTGCCCAAGGGACGCAACTCTGCACAGCGAATCGCGGCGCCTCAGACGACTGGGCCACCCGTGCCCCCTCCGTCTTAATGATGATTATGTTTCAATGTTAGTCAGCACAATACCCGTGCTCGCGGTAAAAATGAATGTCTAAGATCTTGATCACTTCGGGTTTTACCCCACATCAAGCGGAAGAGCCGTACTTTGACTGGAAGTTCGAGTGAGTGAGTGAGTGTAAGGAAGGGAGGAAATGAGTTTGGTTCAATCCCGCTATGAAATAAATTTTAGATATATCACGGCAAGTCAACTTTCAATGTTGAAGGAACGACAAAATGAGGTAGGTGGTAGATGTTCATCCCTACCACGACACCAACGACGACATGAATGGTTTTGACAAACCAGCGATCATAATCCGGGCGAATCAGGGATATCATATTGACGATACCGGAAGGAATCATGCCCCATGCCCCATGCCCCATGCCCCATGCCCTGTCCATACAATCCGCCCGGAGAGCGAAAGGTCCGGGGTTCGATCCCCGGCCGCGTCATACCAAAAGACGTTAAAAGATGGTACTTGTTGTTACCCTGTCTGGCGCTCGGCATTAAGGGGCTAAAACAAGGACTGGTCGGCTCGGAGTCAGTATACTGTGTCTGAGTGGGATATTCATGTTAAACTGCGGCATGGTATCTCAGTGAGCTAGCACTATAAATCGGCATCTGTCCGGACTAGTACAAGCAGCCACACAAACACACACACGTACATGCACGTCGCTATATAAGTGCAATAATCTTGGACGCGACGTTAAACCCCATTTCACCTCACCTCACCTGTCCATACAAGTGTTTAGTTACGGACCTTAATACCATTCAAGACTTCATTAATAATCTTCATCCTGTTGTCCTTGAACTTCATCACGCTGCTCTGAAACTTATCCCAGAAGGTCATATTGACGTAGTTCAAAGGCATGATGACGACCATCAGCCCCAGACCCGCCAACATGGCCAGCCCAAGAGTGTTAAACAGCAGGTACAGGGCAAGGACCATCTGGAGAACGCTTGACCAACTGCCCCAGAACCACTGGATCATGAGTCGGATATGCTCAGTGTCCACCGACATCAAATTTACGATCTCTCCAACAGTGGACTCACGCCGAGATTGGATATTCATAGTAAGGGCCTGAAAAGATTTAAGACATATCACACTCGCGGTTATCATGGACATGAGTATTAACATTAAGAATTATAACGCAAAACTTGAAGATTCGATATATCATAAGCAAGATTTTTTATAAATTTGCCAAGAGACATATCCGATGCAATTCCCTATTTTGACTTGTACCACATGTTCCTGTGTTTTTTTTAGGTGATCACTAGCCTTTGCGTGTGTTTTTGACGGGTGACTTTTCGCGAAAACCTGGTATGATCACCCTTTGAGTATGATTCATAAACACATGCTCATGACACAGTCGGAATCGTACAATCAACTCTGCTTTTGGATTTCTTACGAATATGGAAAGGGCATGTCACTTTTATTTATGAATCACTATTAAGTAGCGATGACGCAAAGTATTCGAAAAAATGTGAGTGAAAGTATGGACATGGTGTATCCATCATTGCGAAACCCTATGTAAGAATTGTAAGTATTGGAATGATACAGTTGCTGTTATTATACATGAGTCCTGGAATATGACAATAGTTCATCAAATGTATAGATGACCAGGGCCCCATTGCACAAAGCGATCTTAGCGCTACGATTAAAGTAAGTCTATGTTAAAGTATGGGAGTTAGGATATCTAAGCGCTAAGATTGCTTTGTGGAACAGGCTCCAGAAAAGTCGTCACAAGTGAAATTTGCCCACTTGTATTACCAAATTGATAATTATATGAAGCTTCATCGGTGTCTGGGGCGGTCGGGTAGCCTAGTGGTTAAAGCGTTTGCTCGTCACGCCGAAGACCCGGGTTCGATTCCCGACATGGGTACATTGTGTGAAGCTCATTTCTTGTGTCCCCCGCCGTGATATTACTGGAATATTGCTAAAGGCGGCGTAAAACCATACGCACTCACTCACTCACTCACTCGGTGTCTGTGGGGTAGATTATTGATTTTGACGTCATTTAAAAGAATATGCAATACCCGAATGTGATATAAAATTGAGAAAACCAACATTTCGTCATGATTATATAATTAAATTGTAATCAAGTATTGATATCAATGTGTCACGGCAAGGAGTGACACTGGTTTACTTGAAGAACAAATTCTACGAAGAGAATTTGTTTGCAATAACAGTTTGTGGATATTATTGTGTAATCTTTGTAATATTATGATAATATTTAATATTTATAATTATATAACCGATTCGCTTATAATAAACATGATCAAGATGCTTCACAATAAAATCCCAGGAAAACGAATTTGGGTGCATTTTCCTGGGGATAATGTTGAGTTTGATTTAACGTCGCTTTTAGCAATATTCCAGCAATATCACGGCGGGGGACACCAGAAATGGGCACCACACATTGTACCCATGTCGGGAATCGAACCCGAGTCTTCGGCGTGACGAGCGAACGCTTTAACCAAAAGGCTACCCGACCACCCTTATGCTCTCTGTAACCCATGTTGGATGTATACATGTTGATCATAACAGAACTGGCATAAAACCAACTGACCGACACAAAATTTGTTTAGTAGTATGCTACAGGTCTGCAATACATAAATATAGCATGATAGACCACGCATGCTTGCGTCAAGTATAAAGCATTTCATTTATGAGAAAATGGGTGATGAGATGTTTCCTTATTTGTAGGCTTTTGCATGTTCATATGAAGGACGCTTTTATCATCTATTTACATTAGCCGTGTGAATTTCATCAGTGATGAAGATTCAGTGTATATTCCTTACCTTTCTATATAGTGCTGAGATAACTATAGCTCTGAATCTCAGAGACATCGAGTAAGACTGGTGCCAGGTAGCTTGGAAGCTGAGAGACTGGATGAGGATGGAACAGGATAGGATCACCCCAAGAGCGTAACCCTTCCATGAAGGCGCTGCCTTGTCCTCTGTGAAGTTTATCAACTCTCTGAGGGTTTAAAGATATCATGGTGATACGTAGCTGGGTTTTTTCTCAAAGACACCATCGAGAAGGATGGTTTGGAATGAGGAGCAGGGAATGCTTTTTTTCAGACGGATTAGACTGATTGCTAACACAACGGGTTGTAAAAAATCGAGTCTTGGTCCTGCAAATCAGTGATTGATAGCGTGAGCACCATGTCACAATGTGTCATTCAGGTGAGACATTGTAACCGTTTTATCATCACCTCAGTCCGCCTTTGCGACGTGTATGGAGTATTGAGGATCTATTCAGAATCAACTGGGGAAGACGTTTCAAGAATTTAAATTAAGACATATCAGGGTGGGGAAAGGATGGGTGATGAGGAGGAGGAGAGGTAGGCAGGATGTAGGAGTAGGTAGCGAGAAAGGAGAATTGGAGACATTGCTTGAAAGCTTAAAATGACCGGGAATTACACAACAGAAAATAAGCACTATTTACCCTAAAAGCAGCGGGTTTGTGATATACAGCAAATCGTAGAACAGCTTCCAAATCTGAGACTGCAGGAATTCGAATCCTAAGGCTTTCCACAATACTTTCATCAAAGAAATCTTCCCTCTCAACTTTTTGTCGTAGCTGGGTGGATCTTTGATATCCTTGTTACTGGTCGATCTGGAGATCAGCGGTGTCCTTTCATTGCAGTCTTCAACACTAACTCCATTGCTCTTGGAATAAGCAACATCGTGCTCTACATGCGCAAGACTGGGACTAAAATATAACAGAAGTTATACATTAATCAAAAGGACACAAAAAAAACATGTCATTGTTGGTGTTCAACTTACTACCGGTGAGCGTACATAATTAAAACATATACTAGGATCACATTATTTACATAAGTAAACTTTAGATGCCTGCACGTGAGAGGATAAGTATCCATCAACAATGGATTGAAAAATTATTAACTTTGAAGATTAACTTTATCGACGCATCACCTATTAACTTCTATGTACATTACAAGTAAAGTTTGTAAATATCATGCAACTATGTTTTACCTTTATACAATCATGATATGCCTCTCGTTATTATGATGCAACATCCTCTTCTCATTATAATGATCCAACAACGCATCCCTCATTACTGTGAGGCAACCACGCATCCCTCATTACTGTGATCTAACCACGCATCCCTCATTACTGTGATGCAAATACTCATCCCTAATTACTGTGATCCAACCACGCATCTCTCGTTACCATGATCCATCCACGCATCCCTCATTACCATGATCCATCCATGCGTCTCTCATTACCATGATCCATCAACGCATCCCTCATTACTGTGATCCAACCACGCATCTCTCATTACTGTGATCCAACCACGCATCCCTCATTACTGTGATCCAACCAAGCATCCCTTATAACTGTGATCCAACCACGCATCTCTCATTACTGTGATCCAACCATGCATCCCTCATTACTGTGATCCAACCAAGCATCCCTCATAACTGTGATCCAACCACGCATCCCTCATTACTGTGATCCAACCACGCATCTCTCATTATCATGATCCAACCACGCATCCCTAATTACTGTGATCTAACCACGCATCCCTCATTACTGTGATGCAAATACTCATCCCTAATTACTGTGATCCAACCACGCATCTCTCGTTACCATGATCCATCCACGCATCCCTCATTACCATGATCCATCCATGCGTCTCTCATTACCATGATCCATCAACGCATCCCTCATTACTGTGATCCAACCACGCATCTCTCATTACTGTGATCCAACCACGCATCCCTCATTACTGTGATCCAACCACGCGTCCCTCATAACTGTGATCCAACCACGCATCTCTCATTACTGTGATCCAACCATGCATCCCTCATTACTGTGATCCAACCAAGCATCCCTCATAACTGTGATCCAACCACGCATCTCTCATTACTGTGATCCAACCATGCATCCCTCATTACTGTGATCCAACCAAGCATCCCTTATAACTGTGATCCAACCACGCATCCCTCATTACTGTGATCCAACCATGCATCCCTCATTACTGTGATCCAACCAAGCATCCCTCATAACTGTGATCCAACCACGCATCCCTCATTACTGTGATCCAACCACGCATCTCTCATTACTGTGATCCAACCATGCATCCCTCATTACTGTGATCCAACCATGCATCCCCCATTACTGTGATCCAACCACGCATCTCTCATTATCATGATCCAACCACGCATCCCTCATAACTGTGATCCAACCACGCATCCCTCATTACTGTGATCAAACCACGCATCTCTCATTACTGTGATCCAACCACGCATCTCTCTTTATCATGATCCATCCACGCATCCCTCATAACTGTGATCCATCCACGCATCCCTCATTACTGTGATCCAACCACGCATCTCTCATTACTGTGATCCATCCACGCATCTCTCATTATCATGATCCATCCACGCATCTCTTATTATCATGATCCATCCACGCATCCCTCATTATCATGATCCATCCACGCATCTCTCATTATCATGATCCATCCACGCATCCCTCATTACTGTGATCCAACCACGCATCTCTCAGTACTGTGATCCAACCACGCATCCCTCATTACTGTGATCCAACCACGCATCCCTCATAACTGTGATCCAACCACGCATCTCTCATTACTGTGATCCAACCATGCATCCCTCATTACTGTGATCCAACCAAGCATCCCTCATAACTGTGATCCAACCACGCATCTCTCATTACTGTGATCCAACCATGCATCCCTCATTACTGTGATCCAACCAAGCATCCCTTATAACTGTGATCCAACCACGCATCCCTCATTACTGTGATCCAACCATGCATCCCTCATTACTGTGATCCAACCAAGCATCCCTCATAACTGTGATCCAACCACGCATCCCTCATTACTGTGATCCAACCACGCATCTCTCATTACTGTGATCCAACCATGCATCCCTCATTACTGTGATCCAACCATGCATCCCCCATTACTGTGATCCAACCACGCATCTCTCATTATCATGATCCAACCACGCATCCCTCATAACTGTGATCCAACCACGCATCCCTCATTACTGTGATCAAACCACGCATCTCTCATTACTGTGATCCAACCACGCATCTCTCTTTATCATGATCCATCCACGCATCCCTCATAACTGTGATCCATCCACGCATCCCTCATTACTGTGATCCAACCACGCATCTCTCATTACTGTGATCCATCCACGCATCTCTCATTATCATGATCCATCCACGCATCTCTTATTATCATGATCCATCCACGCATCCCTCATTATCATGATCCATCCACGCATCTCTCATTATCATGATCCATCCACGCATCTCTCATTATCATGATCCATCCACGCATCTCTCATTATCATGATCCATCCACGCATCTCTCATTACTGTGATCCATCCACGCATCTCTCATTATCATGATCCATCCACGCATCTCTTATTATCATGATCCATCCACGCATCCCTCATTATCATGATCCATCCACGCATCTCTCATTATCATGATCCATCCACGCATCTCTCATTATCATGATCCATCCACGCATCTCTCATTATCATGATCCATCCACGAATCTCTCATTATCATGATCCATCCACGCATCCCTCATAACTGTGATCCAACCACGCATCCCTCATTACTGTGATCCAACCACGCATCTCTCATTACTGTGATCCATCCACGCATCCCTCATAACTGTGATCCAACCACGCATCTCTCATTATCATGAACCATCCACGCATCCCTCATAACTGTGATCCATCCACGCATCTCTCATTACCATGATCCATCCATGCATCTCTCATTACCATGCTCCAACCACGCATCCCTTATTACTGTGATCCAACCACGCTTATCTTAATACTTTTAATGCAACCTCATGTCCATCATTAATTGCCATCACGCAGATATCACTCATGTCAAGCATACGAACATGTTTTACCTGATATGGTCCCTAGATACTTCCTTTTCCCAGGCAGATAGAAACCGGGGCACGTTGTTGGCGGACAAGTCCCGGGGGTGAAGGTCGTCCACATCATTCTCAGTCAACACTTTTTTGTATCCTCTCAGTATGAGGCTAAATTTGAAGAAACCCAACAAAACAATGACCACAAATATTGAATTCACAAAGATGTGTGTTTGTCAAGTTATATGTAATAATAATAAGTTGCTGCCTATGATAACGCTTCCGTTAGTGATTGTATTACAGATATATAGTTGTGGTGATTAATTAAAATGGTTCCTTATCCTGCAAAGTTAAAGTAGTGCTGCAAAAGCTGAGTAGCTTGACGTCTTGAACAAAAGATAAATATGAATTAAATCATTGTTTGTAATTAATAAGTGCGTTGATCATTTTGCATTATTCCTTGTGTCATAACACAAGTTAGAGCAGATGGCTACAAGGAATGACGGTGTTTTAAGATATCCACAAGTAACTTACCTGTTTGCCCACCAGAAGGTGATTCTGGACAAGAACGAAGCCGACACTTCAGGTGAAGCTCTCTGGCGAAAAGGTACAAAACAAATTCCAGTCAGTTTACATTTCATGTTGTCCTTCACTAAATAGTAACCTGTGACTAACAATTAACACTGCTTTCAAGTCCAGATTATCCCCTGAAACAGATTAAACTTTGACGTAAGCATCAAAATAACTGAATATATGGACCACTGAATATCAGTGATGACACCATGGGCCAGGTGTTCGCGAAAACGATAAGCATGCCATACCCTACCGGTAACATCCGCCATTGACACAATCTACATATAAAAGTTAGTATTTATTGCCTGACGCCACCGGCGGCCTGTAACCAAAGAAGACAACTAAGTGATCGCTGAACAAGAAAATCCAGTTACACGATAGTGCACTTACTGATTTTTGTTTGGAACTAATAAAAATGATATGTTTATTTTGAATAACGTCTGCTGTGTACAGAGTACAGAGAATCTGCTGCTAAAAAATAAAGAAAAACGCTTAAGGAATATATCTGTTTTGCAACACAGTGGGGGCGAGTTTAAATGTCTCGGCCCAAACATTTGACAATGGAATGGAACAGACAAGTAAATTATTATAATAATGTAAACGTTTTCATAATTAGATTCTCTCGAGATATGTAAATACTTACAAGGCAGTTAATAGATATCGTGATACTATCACCTTGGTTCATGTACATAGTCCTTATTGTCACTGATTTAAGCCATAAATAGGTGTTTGGCATGTCATAAGAGTAACGTACTTTAGGAGAAAGACAAAAAGTGTTATGCAAACAATTTTTCTCCTAACAATATTTTACAGTTTTCCCAAACCTTGAATCATCATACATGTACGTCTTGCTTTAATTATTAAGTAACAATTTGATCCCACATGTTGTAAATAAAGTATTAATAAAGTGTATTATAACAGCATGTTGGATATACCTTGTCCTGAAGTGATGACTCCGCAAAGCAACTTAGTATCAGGCCCACGATGACCAGAGCAAAGTAAACGTAGAACATGCAGAACTTAAACATGTCTACGTCGTATTCCTGAAAGTAGAGGCGACTTCTTCTGTTTGTTTGCGCAGAGCATCATCAACGAGAAACAACGAATCATATTTACATGACCTTAATTTGATCAATACTTAATTGAACCATATATATAACTATGTCATATAAACATATGAACACTTTGCAAATGTCTATGAGCTTCATACTGGGGTCGGACTCGGATGGTCCAGTTGTCATTAGTCCATATACTTGCTATGCTGGGTTGCATCCCTTGCTCCGAATCGGGATATGATACAAGAGCCAATGGGTTCGAATCCTAGATTAGCCCCGATTGTGAATTTTGGTTTGGTAGAACCAAACCCATGCTCGTTTGTAAATGTCTACGAGCTGTCCCACCTTGGACGTCCCTCACAACTCTCAAGGACGGGTGTTAAACGAAATCTTGTTCTTATCCAACTCGCTCACTTTACAATCCGCTAGGTGAACACTCTACCTCTTGTATAATGTTGGTGTAGAACGGCACTACTGCAGCCACAGTCAGAATGACGCAGAATATGAAGAACACTCCAGATGTGGTGAGACCCTTCCTCCTTTCCAGGAACAGCAACACCATGGCGTAGACCTGAGGAATCACTTGTCATATGTATGTCAACCAAATTATTAAAGACGTCATTGTTCACATATGATAGCATAGATATCGGGGGTGGGGAGGGGTGTGGTGGGGTGAGCGGTATTGATGAAGGTGAAAGACCATAGAAGGTTCACTATTCACATATGCCGAAAAAGTTAAAAAATATAGTTTATTTTACTAAGTAATGGTTAAATATGCTATTTGCAAATCATTTAGCACCTTTAATATAAGAGGCACCAGCTAAAGTTATTCTGCAAACTTTCATCTTCCTAGGACGTAAGGTGTTCGAAGGGATGAAGAAATTGTGTATGACAACATGATGGCCGGATAGAAAGGCTTGGAATTATTTCTATGCGTTTCCGTAGCAGTAACGTACCACCAGTATAACATTTCACGTAGGACATACCTGTGTCGAATTAATTAAACGGGAATTGGTGAGAGACTTATTTCACGTCGTTAAATGTGAATTACTACATACACGATTCTATTTTACAATTCTGCAAGGAAAATATATGTTGCATTAAACCATACATACAAACGTGATGGTCTTTAATATGGGTGCAATATAGTTTGCTGAAAAATTCCCAGCATGCTCTTCAGATGACGCCCGAATTATCTCCACAGCTGACACAAGCACCAGCAGTCCACACACCATCTAGAAATTGATAAATGAATACAAAATGTAAAGCAAGTCGGACATACTCTTGGAATTCAAAGACTACAAATACTTGGAGTCTTTCAGGAGTAAGATCGCCCTACTGATCATGACCACTTCTTTAGAGGCAAGGGGGATTGTGGACGAGGTACTACGTGGTCTAGTCGAATAACCTTACCGGAATATGGCCAGCATTGTCAGAGAGTTATACACATGTGAACCAGCGAGAGCTGGGGATTTGAAGTTGGGAGTTGCAGAAAAGACAGATTTGTGTTTTTGTTTTTTGTTTCTTGTTTAACGCCGCACTCAGCAATATTCCAACTATATGACGGCGGTTTGTGAATTATCGAGTCTGGACCAGGCAATCCAGTGATTAATATCATGAGCATCGATCCACGCAATTGGGATCGATGACATGTATCAAGCTGGTCAGCGAGCCTGACCACACGCTCCCGTTTGTCGCCTCTTACGACAAGCATAGTCGCAAACATGGGTTGCTGAAGACCTATTCTACCCCGGATCTTCACGGAGAAGATTTGTGTTGTCGATCTAGAAGTATCCTGTATACTATGAAAGTCTAATAGGGATACATCATCGATGAATTGAAGGTACACAACGGCGTGATCAACGGTCTGGTGGCCATTTCCATTGAGGGTCTAGATATACGTTGTAACCCATGTGAAAAACTCAGACATTGCTATTTTAAGTTACTTAATTATTGATAGATGTATATGCCACTGAATGGCATTGAAACAAGTCTAGTCTCTCTTTATGAAGGTTCTTTGAGACTGATCACCACAATTACCAATGAACGGTTGAAACGTATAATTAATCGATGTGTTGTGGCCTAATAAACCTTTAGCACAGATACCATTTCAGTATTGTTCAAACAGTCCTCCCAAGATATATGTAACGACAAATGAAAGGTTTTGTACACACCACTATAATATGGTGCCCAAGCACATAACGTCACAGTCCGCAATAGAGTAGCGATAAAGAATCAAGGGTTAAATACACTGTATATTCGAAGCATATATTTCCTGTCGAATTCGTGAATAAATATTTTCTTTCGCGGCGATGCGGGCATCAACATGACCTAAGGGACCGACCATTTAATATTTGGGAGAGCGCCAGGGATTTTATCGAAAAATTTGTATCCGAATTTTTTTGAAAAACATTAATATGCTTTATAGTGTTGAAACAAGAAATTGTCTGCCACAAAAGTTTCATTCTTGCAATGTGCTTTTCAGGGGGAAATATTTTGGTTCATAGTTTTAATTAAAAATCCATCTGGTATTGCAGCTGTTGACCCTTGTGCTCAAAGTTGTTTTGAACAGTGAATCAAACGGTTACTTAACCATTTTCATGTAGTATTTCCAATATGAAGAAAGAGACGTCGGTGTGACGTTCAGGAGGTAGTAGAGATAGAACGGCGACGTCAGCCACAACCACCCACATGGCACCCACACCAACACCGTGGACTGGAAGCAGTCTGTGAACTGAGGCCATGTGTTGTACCAGGTCAGGTTTGTGTCCTGGAGAAGATAGAAGAATCCTGATTACACATTACCCCAGAACCAAGAAGCTGAGGTGTTCCTTGTATTAAAGTTGATTTACGTATGCATTCTGAGCGGAATGTCAATAATTATAGTTGTTCATACATGTATGGTAGTAGTAGTAGTAGCAGTAGTAGTAGTTCTGTCCCACCGCCCGTAGTAGTAGTGGTTAGTTTGTTTGTTGTTTAACGCCGCAATATTATCAATATCCGAGCTGTGTGACGGCCCAACCAGAGAATCCATTAATTGAGATCATGAACATCCATATTCGCAAATGGGATATACGCATCAACCAAGGCACCAAATCTGACCACCAATTAGTCGCTCCTTCGACAAGCATAGTCGCCTGTTAAGGCAAGCATGGGTTGCTGAAGACCTATTCTACCCCGGATAGTAGAAACAGTAGTGGTGGTGGGGACAGCAGCAGCAGCAGCAGCAGCAGCAGCAGCAGCAGTAGTAGTAGTAGTAGTAGTAGTAGTAGTAGTAGTAGTAGTAGTAGTATGAAGTTTCCAGATCTGATCCTGTTGAGTATTTATTGCGAGGCACTGAGAATGTCGATTTATGGCGAACATAAGGTGACACGAGAGATGTGACTGGTTATCTCCCTTTGTTCAGGCTGACGTGACTCATTCAAGTGGGTATTGCAACGAATGGTGCAATCGATGGCTTATCTTTAACTAATACTAACAAAGACAATTGACTAATGATTGCAAGTATGCTATAATTTAAGTATATTATTATATGTATCCCTAAATCAGTGTGACAATACATTGCCTATAACGACTGTCTGAAACACACATCAGAGTATCATACAAACTGTAATTTAGTTTTCTCGGGTCAACCTTAATTGACAATGGTCATGCTGTGAGTTTGAAGTTTAATCCATTTTATTGTTGTATCCTATTATGGTAGAGATTATTACAGTGATGCCGGTAGTCAGTTCCTAAACAATGGCGGATTAACGAAGCATGGTTATGTTGTACCCAGAATGGCTCCATTACATATTCTAAAAGTTATGCCCAGAAGGCCGGGTTTCCGGATTAACGGAGGTTCAATGTACAAAAAATAAAACATATCAAACACAACATGTATAAAAAGTTGCACTTAAAAACTTAACATTTTTAAATCTGTACATATACATTCTACGTGTATATGAAATGACATTTCAGTGTGTAAATGTACATTCAACAGTGCATACAAATATACATACATCTTATAAGATAGTGAACGATGAATTTCAATTAAAACAGGAGCACACTCAAAAAGATATATCTGTCACTTACCCATACCGGCGTCCCGTTACACAGCGAGGCCATTGTGTCTGAGTGTTTTATGGTAAGAACCTCATTGAAGATAAAGCTGTCGCATGAGAGTACATGTGCTTATCTGCGTGTGACCTGACATGACCTGATTTCTCTTCTCTCGGGTCTCTTTCATCATGTGACCTGCTGTTGCCCAGCCTTGAGTAACCCCCCACCGCTAGTATGCCACAAACACAATACACCTGTGTACGCCAGGGTGCCGTTGTCCAAAGCGGTCTTAGCGTTATGGTGATCGTTACTCCCATACCTCAACATCTAGACAGTCGTAGCGCTGAGGTTGTTTTGTACAACGGCACCCAGGCCTGGTATTGTCATGTTAGGCGATATGGTGTAGTTTAAATTGCCACAAGTTGAAATGGTCACTTGAAAATGTCAAAACGGCCACACTATAACTTTCAATGGCCACATGAAAAAAGTGTATATAGTGTAAGTTTATACTTATTTGTTCTATTTATCTCATTAATCTAAATAATTACAATACACTTTGGTCGTTCGTAAAACCTGTGTTTGTTGTCTTTACGAAGATTTTGTAATACATACTTTGATACTGTGAGTGACAACACTTATTGGATTGACGTTTTTTTGTTTAACGCCGCCGCACTCCGCAATATTCCAGCTATATGACGGCGGTCTCGAAAATCCAGTGATTGATATCATGAGCGTCGATCTACGCAATTGGGATACGATGACATGCATCTACCAAGTCAGCGAGCCTGACCACCCGATCCCTCTTACGACAAGCATATATAGGCGGCTCTTACAGCAAGAATGGGCTGCTGAAGATCTATGCTCTACCTGGATCTTCACGGGTCGGTGTAAGCATGGAGTGAAGCAGATCCCCCGCATTACTTGTCACCAAATAAGTGCCTGCTAAGTGTGTAAAGTGTAGAAAACTGTCCTTAAGATGCAACATACTTTTGAGTGTGACTCCTGCAAGCAGCGCATCCATCGAACATGCGGCCAGGATGTTACTGATTTATGTCTTTAGGTGCTAATCAGTTAGAGTGTTTACAAATGTGCTTTGGCACGAAAATTTGTGTAGTAACATCTAACTGAATGCTTTCCAATTGTTAAAAGGTTATTTATTATCATTACAAAAGAAAGCAGCCCTGATCAAGCTTCAGGCCGGGTCACTGCAGAGAATTTTACAGAGGAAACCGTTGGAGACAACCCTGCACAAGTCTTCACAATCATGAAAATGAAAGGGTTGCCAACCGTTGTCGTGAAAAGATCTGACCCGCGATGACTGTGCCCGTCAACAATCACGTTGGAGATTCGCAATGTTTGCTATTTATATTCACATATTATAATTGATAAAACTCAAAGTCTAAAACAAGATGTTGTTCTTGTTCTTATTAATTGTTTGCTTGTTTGTTTGTTGCACGCCGCACTCAGCAATATTCCAGCAAAATGGCGGTGGTCTTTAAATTTAAAAAATCTTGAACAGACAATCCAGGGATGGATATGAGCATCGATCCACGAAATTGGGATACGATGACATGCATTAACCAAATCAGCAAGTCTGACCACCCGATCCCGTTAGTCGCCTCTTACGCCCAGCATAGTCGCCTTTTTACTGCAAGCACGGGTTGTTGAAGACGTATTCTACCCTGGATCATCACAGGTCTGTTCTTGTTAATAATATTATAGGTTGGAACAGGCGAAGCATTAGTGATGAACACTAAACAATCAAGCACTTGGTGATTTTCAAGGTACAACGTACACACAGTATTAGTATTCTGTTTATTTCGTAGTGGAAATAATCATTATACAGTATATGCAACTCAGCTATTCGTACTATGAGGTCAACCCTGCAGCTTTGGCCATGTTGTAGAAGATGCTGTCAGGCTGTTGCAACAGGGAGGAGGGTGTGTCAAACTCACACACACAACCGTTGTCCAGGACCAGGATCCTGAAAGATGCATGTTAAGTGTAATCAATATACAATATATAAAGCCCAATGGTTTTGTTCTAGGAGATCAACCCTGCAGATTTAGCCATGCTGTAAAAAATGCTGTCAGGCTGTTGCAGCAGGGAGGAGGGTCTGTCAAACTCACACACACACCCGTTGTCCAAGACAAGGCTCCTGAAAGATAGATGGTTAAGCCGAAAAGCGTTCTTGGCTTTTGTTTTTGCTGTTTACAATTTATTAATGTATGTAAGTGAGGATTTGTCATTTGGTTATCAGTTGATTTTGCCTAGTTATCGATGAATGAATTATTGTGTGGTGAATCGTATTGCTCGTTTCTAGTTTGACTGACGAAGTTGGAAGATCATGTGAATGAATGCCTGGAGGCGATATCGATATTGCATATGCTTATTCGAAACTGTTGGCTCGATAAGCCTGAGAGTTTTCAGGTCCTTGGTCCTGCCCAAAACTGAAACACATGCTGCATGTAGTGTCACCCTGGACAAATAACTTCGTTCGAAATATGCCTCTGTTCACCCAGCAGTAAAAAGGGTACCTGGTAGAATGCGATGGTGATGTCCCTGTAGCTCATATGGTGATCATATGGAAAGTGAAAGTAGCTTTGTTCGAAATATGTTTTTGCTCACCAGGAGTAAAATTGTTAAGATGAGATGACATGTGACTTTTACCCTTCTAGGGCTTGACATGGCAGTGTGGGCTGTATACTCCCCAGGGAGCCGAGAATTGAAATCGAGTGCACACTATTTAATTGATAGGGGTGTTACTGCAACCGTGCACTTTGTATTTAGTGGCATGAATCGATCCTCGGGAAGAGTTATCCCCCTTGGAAGGGTTAGTTTGTATTGGTAGCCATGCACATGGAATGAGGTGAGAAGAACACTTAAATATAGCGACATGCATGTACGTGTGTGTGTATGTCCTTTGTATTTCTCCGGAAAAATGCCAATTTTATAGTATTACTAGACCACCAATCGAGATACCATGCCGCAGTTTAACATGAATACTCCACTCAGACACAGTAAACCAGTCTTTGTTTTAGCCCCTTAATGCCGAGTGCCATGCAGGGTAACAACAAGTGCCATATTTGGGTATCACGCGGCCTGGGATCGAACTCCTGACCTTCCGCTCACTGCGCGGACGCTCTATCTACTAGACCACGGAGGCAGTCGTGTTTCTTGGAGCTTTACGATACAAGAATAAAGCTTCTGTATGAACACTACGGTGCTGTTATCTTGGATGGAAATGGCTCACTGGCTGCGACTGTCGTTATAGAGAAACACTCCGCTGACACTCCGTCGAAACTTTGTGCTCAGGTTATTTCGGATATTCGGTAATCATCTTCCCGAGGTAAGTGAGTTAACTGACTATAAAAGTCAAGTTTTCACCCTTGCCGTACTAGGCTGGTATTATGGAGTTACATTTTTGCTGGACTAACGAGTCTATGCATAGTCCAATCAAAATCGTGCACCGAAATCGAAATCCGGTTCGTAGAGTGTCATGCAGATTTCGGTCGACTGCAGGATTTGCAAAGCTTGTGCACCGCTAACTCGTTGTCAACAGATATTTTCTAAATCTTTTCATGTTTTTAATCAAGGTGTTCACGTGATTTGATGCACTTCGCGATGTAAGACTCGTTTTATGACAAAATAGATCTTGATTATCGATCAGATCGTCTTGACTGGGCGCCACCGTTTTGTTTGAAACAAATGCAAGTGATACGAAAGGTTGAATCTGATTGGTCAATAGGAGAGGCATGGAAAGGACATAACTCGTAAAAGACACTGGTGGTGCTACGATCGAGCCCAGGAATTCCAGCCTAGTTCGGCAAGGGTGGAAACTGGACTTCTAAAGACTACGAGATGTTCGATAATGGGATATTCTTGGACTGAACTGTGATTACCGTGCATTAAAGATGATTTGTGTTCTTGTTCAGTGAATAAACATTAACCATCAGCTTGACCTAATTCTGTGAGAACACTGTCGGCAAGAGCCGGTCAGTATTTAGATTTGATGAAATTTCACAGCTATTCAGCGCTCACGTGGAGAATGTGGGGTCCTGCCTGCAAGCATGGATCTATTTTAGCAGTGGTGTAACCTTGGTGTTCCTGTTCATGGGGAAACTGTGGACTATGTGCAAGGATATCTGGGACTCAATAACGTTATGTTTGGAGCAATTTTCGAATATTTTTATGTGTCATATAATATTGAACTTCGTGACTGCTTATTGTGAAATGAAGTGATGGAAACGTAGGAAATGTCCTTGCGTTTTTTGTATGTTGAAGAATGATAATTTGACATCTATTTGTTGTGCTCTTGAAACAAAATAATATGTGAGATGTTGTTACTTCTTGTGTAGATTAGTTATGATAATAGCTTCTAATGGCTTATAATGAAGAATATCATAGATGTGATAGAGTAGGTAATGATAATGACAGGGAAAAGACTATCCCGTTGTTTCAGAGAAGATCCTGGATAGCATTGCTCTTCAGCAAACCATACTGGCCGTAAGAGGCTACGTACTATGCGTGTCGTAAGAGGCAACTAACGAGACCGGATGGTCGGGATCGCTGACTTGGTTGATGCATGTCATCGTATGACGCGCGTGATGTCAGTCACTGGTTGGCTGGTGCAGACTCGATATATAACAGATCATTAAAACTAATAATTTGTAATACTACATTGCAAAATTCAGAAATGGAGACAAAAACTAGCAGGCTTATAAGAAAGATACCTGTCGTAATCCATGACGGTGTTGAGTCTGTGGGCGATGGTCAGCACCGTGCAGTCCTTGAACTCTGACCTGATGGTCTGCTGGATCAGGTCATCTGTTTCCATGTCAACGGCTGACGTAGCCTCGTCAAGTACCAGGATCCTGGTCTTCTTCAGAACAGCTCTGGCCAGACACATCAATTGCCGCTGACCAATACTACAAAATAAATGTTTGTATAATTGTTAATATAATTGTTTCGGTATAACAAAACGAATGATTACTCCTTGCGAGGTCAATATGCGAAATCAGCCTCATCTCCCCTTGTAAACTCACGACATGCACAAGTCACTATAACATAAGAATGTGTTTATTACAAGCATGGGTTAAATATTCTGCCACAGAAGCCCAATTATGAAGCCTAAATACTGTACCTCATATTTCCTCCTCCCTCGCTACACTCGTGTTCCAGTCCATTAGGAAGCGACTCCACAAACGTCTTGAGATGAGCCTGTTCTAGTGCCCGCCAGATCTGATTGTCTGAATACTGGTTGAAGGGGTCAACATTACCTCGCAGACTTCCGGCAAACAATACAGGATCCTGCAAGAGCATTTCAAAGCATTTCGTCATATTAATCGTTCAAGAGTTCAAACTGGTTATTAATATGAACAATATCATATGAAATGTCCACACGTATGACGCCAATATTGATGACAAGGAAACGCTTACCTGAGGCAGGATGGTGAGTTTGCTCCTGAGATCATGCAGCCCGAGTGCACTGACGTCAACGCCATCTATGTTGATCTCTCCTACTGCAGCCTCTATCAACCGGAACAGGGACAGAGTCAGAGAGGACTTCCCCGCTCCCGTCCTGCCAACGATGCCCACCTGAAAACCGATTTTTAAGAGTGCCTAAAACCTTTTGTTTACCCATGTCTTCATCAATGCTGATCACCGTCCCTGTTCAACACACATATCAAAACCACAATTTGTGGAGCAAGCGTGAACTATATAATATGTGTATATTGTTTCCCATTTGATGATATTAATTAATGTCCCTATATTACCTTTTCCCTGGGATGAATAGTACATGTGATGCCCTTGAGTACAAGATCAAGGCCTTCTCTGTACCGTGTTGAGTAGTCGAGGAACTTCACCATCCCTGAGTCTGGCCAGTCGTGATTTGGACGTCTCTCGGGTATGTCCCATGCTGGCTAAAATATACATACCATTTATTTTGACGGTCTAATCTTCATGACATTCAAAAATATTTTTCTTTTTGAGAAAACGTCAGTGTATTTGAGTACATGATTTAATTTTAAATCAAGTTTTTGTTCCTCCCTAACCCCAAAATGAATATAGTCTATAACCATATTACGTTTATTTTCAATTTTTGTTATTATCAAGCACTACTGCAAGGTTTGGTTCCAGGTAATTCGAAAACAAATCCTAAAAATACCTCCATGTGGTTTAATCTAATGTATCTATATGTTAATTTAGGCTGTTAGTATTGAAGTCAAGCACATCTTTGTATTTACCTCCGACTTGATTTCGAAATATTGGATTGTCTAATTCAACCAGTTAAAAAGTGTACTTTTCTCCTCACCTCCGATGTGATTTCTGTATACTGTTTGACCCTCTCCACAGACACAACCTGTGTCTGAACTTCAGATATCAGTTGAACCAACCAGTTTAAGTTGGCCGTTATCTGAAAGTCATGTATACATTGATTTCGAAGACCAAACACAACATTTACTCGCTTATATACTTCCCAACGACAGATGTGAGTTTCAAAAACGACTCCTCCTTTCATAAACTTAATACAGCCTTTAAACTTTACCGTCACGTTCTCACGTTTCAAGTGACATGGATGGCCTATAATACATTTTCAATGTGTAGATCAAGGTCATAATAGGTTCAATGTCAACGACAGGTCACTCATAAATTGCAAATACCCAAGATGTTTAGGCTGTGTCAAAATAAGCATTATTCAAGACGAACGACATACCTCAATAGCATATGAAACCGACAAGCCAACAAGCCCTCCTGACAGTGTGTCTCGGGAGATCACAGCAAACAAGGAGGCAGCGAGAACGATGATGTTTCCGATAATCTCAAGGCGGACACCCTGCCATCTGAACAGAAAAAAACGTTATACCTGGATGTGATACAGACAAATATACAGACGCAGCCACATACGTATTCGCAGACACAGACGCAATGGCATAGAACAGGGCCCATTCACATACACTGTAACATAACAAAAACACAATCGAAGTGCCATAGATGCATCTTTAGACACCAGTACAAACAGTCAAAAGCCCAGAAT
This sequence comes from Haliotis rufescens, assembly GCF_023055435.1. NCBI lineage: Eukaryota > Metazoa > Mollusca > Gastropoda > Lepetellida > Haliotidae > Haliotis > Haliotis rufescens. Next base: position 332,239 of record NW_025964212.1, on the reverse strand, counting down.
CTCCACCGGTATGTTGCTAAGTCTAGGTGATATGAAGCAATGTATAATGAATGTTTGATCCAGTTCGAGTATCAAGGTAAAGACAAAAATGACATTTACCTGAGAGCACAAAATGCGTAAAAGGAGAACCTCTGGTTTGTGTCTACCCGGTCTTCTGATTCTTTGATGAACCTCGACTGAGCTTGGAACGATCTGATAACACTGGCTCCGGATAATGTCTCCCCAAAATGGCTGTATATCGGGGAGCGAGCTTTCGACTCTAATCGTTTTAGCTGCCGCGAGGTGGTGACGTAGTATCCCTGAAAGTACACGTATTGTTGAACTAAGGAGTCCATTTGCTGTAATATAAAAAGATATCGTTATATAATGTTCTTGTCCAGGATAATAAGGCATGGCTATGTCATGCTTTGTTAAAACATGTTTTATTTTCAAAATCTAAGTGTCTGTTATCCTTACATTACATAATCACAAACCTGTGTATTCGAAGAGAATGAACGTTCACCTGTACAAAATGGTAAAGAATGACCAAAGGAAAGACAACGGCGAGGAAGATGGGCGTTGTGTATGAGATGACAATGATGCTACTGAGGACTTGGAACATGGTGCTGATGGCTTGCTGTGCTAGAGTAGGCATCATGGTGTCAATTGAGTCAATGTCCTGAGAGAATCTGTTGACAATTCTTCCGGTGGGTGTGGTATCAAAGAAGGACATTGGTGCCTTCAGAACGCTTGCCAACATTCGGAAATGCAGTATTCCAGAAGCCTTCACTGTCCTGATATTCCACACAAAGGAAAATATGATGATGGTTCCAGCTGAAAAATATATGATCCAGTCAGATCCTTTCATATATGTTTCAAACAAATATACTCCTCTGCATTCAAATCTTACGTTCCATTGTCTGTCAGCACCATACCCAGTTCTTGAGTTTCACCAAAGATATCTGCACATCCCAACAGAGTACATCTTGAAGTTGTCATCCATACAAATTGCCAAGCGTTTACGACCAGAGTCACTTTACTCCTACATTTAGCTGAGACGCTTGGCTATACCTGAAATACTGTTTAAAGTAGCATTATACCTCACCTCACTAACTCAGATCTTACTTTGAGCTAGACCCAAGGCACCATAGATTCCCAAATAGTAGATGTTCCTCGTCATTCGCTCTGAACAGTTGGAAGGAAGGAATGTCACATTGTTGAGGAGGTCGTCATCAGTCCATCTGCTGAGCCATGTGTTTGCTATTACTGATGTTGCTTGAAACAGTGCATACATGACCAGAGCGAATGTCACAGACCACATACCTACAGCCCTTCCGTATGCTAAAAAGACATTGAGTGCAACCTGAAACGAGAAGATGGCCAGTGTATTGAATAGTTTTCATCATAGGAGAAAATATTTCACTAACAGTAAGAATTCCATTTCAACCAAATTGTTCAATTATGTTTCAGATCGCGGACACAAATTGCAGCTCATGAACTAAGTTCAAAGTCTTGTGGCTGCCAAGATTCATACCATTGTTACCAGGCTGGTGGACCTATAATCACTGGTGACTTCTCTATTGTTGACAATAACAGCCTACTACCAATTGCGATCACAAGGTCTGTAGCCTTTCCCACTGACACAGTCTCAAATAACATAACCATTATTTGTAAGAATCACCACATTAATTGTTTGCTAAAAAGGGCTAAGTGACTTTTCAAATAATGTGACACATACGAAGTGTACATATATCTAAACAGAGGAAGAAATATCAATATATATCTATATATATAATCGAGGAATTTTATAATCGAGGAACGTGTTTATTTATATTCACAGAAAGTATTTGGAACAGATGGAATTAAAACCATGTGAATTCTCCAAAAGGGTTTCTTGAAGTTTGGCAATCTCTGAGAAGAACCAAGTGCAATTACCTCAAAACAATATATTTTTCAACTTTGTAAAGCTTAATTCCTACATTTATGGGGTATAGTTATATCCCCATTTACAAATTTATCAAAAATGAAATGTAAATGTCATCTTAAGTTTACTGAGAAGACATATTGAGAATGTCTGAACTTCCTCATTGATAAGCTACACTGTATGCAAGTTGGGGACAGGCAATACGTACACAGAGGCATCCCCATGGGCACCAATTGTGTTCCTATCTGTGCTGATCGGTTTTTACATGCGTATGATACAACATTTTTGCTTTGACTGGCAAAAGTGTTTTTTTTTAAATTTGACCAAGAAGTTTAATTTCAGCTTCTTCATGTACATCGATAATCTGATAATGGTCAAAATAGTCAATAATGGTCAAAACGCCAATTCCCTTCCACTGATTTCACCCACGTGAACTAGAAGTAATTAACACCAGTGAAAGCACGTTATCTGTTTCATAAAGTTTCAGACAGAGTGACTTAAAATAACTACAACCTGTTGGGCATAGAATCGCAAATAATTTCTCTGTTGTTGATGCAACAATACCCTGCTAGCAATTGGAATCACAGCTTTAAAACCACGGGGTCATTATGTATTCTGTGGAAACAATGAGTCGACCGAGAAGATGGGCATGTTGAAAGTCTCCCAGAGTGGGTTACATATGTCAGTGTGTGATGACTGTCTGCTCTCATATGCAAAATTAATGCGAGGGATTTTGGCCAAGAGGTTGAATTTAAGCGTCAGGAATATTTATGATGTGATATCGTTCAATTATTGGTAATAAAAGAGACCAGCGAAACCGCTTCATCTGTTTCATATTTAGATCTCTGCATAAAAGTTCAGAGTGACAAAACACTGCCCTCAAGACTGCATGACAAGAGGTATGAAAACGTTCCCTTTCTGTCCAGCAATATTCTAGCAGCACCAGCCTTTCCTATCGATATTTCCCAGCTTTTGAGGTACAGTCATGCATGCTATTTCTACCAAGATTTCAAAGAGTGTCATTTTGCTCAAAAGTTGTTCGATCTAGGTTACAACATTAAAGGCCCAGTAAAGCTTTCAAAATATTTTATGGTAGACATGTGGAGGAAATTTCCAAATTTGACACAGCAATGACAAAAATTATGTCTGATGCAATGGCGCATTCATTGTGTTCCTGTGTTATTTCATGTGAATAACTGACTTGTCTTTGCGCGTGTTTGTGACGGAAAGCACACGCTGACCTTTTATCGAATACTATTTGATAGCGATTTATCAACACATGTTCATGGTATGGTCGGAATCAAACACTCGACTTTGCTTTCAGATGGAATCTTATAATTCATTTAGCATGTCTGGTGCATTTTCCTACCACGTATTCCCGTTTGTTTAGGTTAACCATTGATTTGCCTTTGCATGTGTGTGTGTGTGTGTGTGTGTGTGTGTGTGTGTGTGTGTGTGTGTGTGTGTGTGACGGCTGTGAGGCTGGATACGTTCATTTGTGTTTCCCTTTACAAAACTGGAAATGGAGCAACATGCACTCCATCAAAGACTTCGGAACTTGACATGGGAATATGACTAATAGAGTTAGATTAGACGGCGCTTTGCACAAAGTTCATTTGTATCACCCTAAGACACCGACATAGACTTGTAAATGCCAAATAATAAACATTTTTAAACTTAAGTAAAATCAATGGTATGGTGTCGTCAAACTCAGTATCATGCTCAGGGAGAGTATGTGATTCGACCCTGTCATCTGTGTGTCCCGTGACGCAAAAGGGACGCACCACTGCTCAGCGATAGGCAGCTCATTCGGGCACAGCGTCACCCCTCCTTGAACAGAATATATACATTGTAAACGTGGAGGATCAATAAGACATGTGACCATTACAAACCTTTCCTTTCTCCACAATCTCATCTTCTATCAGTTTACTCTTCTCATTTAACCGATCCACACTAACCACTTCCTTCTGGTCTGGGATGGGTTGGGTCATGTCTGCACTCTGGATCAGGGATGTGCTACAACACGTCATCAAATCATTTATGTCACCTATTAATAATTAGTACATAAACATTATTGGTTTTATAAATGTCAGTATTTGGAACCACCAGCTGCTTATGCAACCGGTTCCAAATGAAATTTCCTGGTATCCAATATTCAAAAGCATTCACAAATGAAAACACATCATCTTTATCAACATTGTAAAATACAAAGTTATCAGTTATCAACACGTCAGATTGAATGACCGTCTCCCAGTCATTTTACAATAACGAATAAAGGTGGCGTAACTTATTTCAAATTTGTTTTTAAATGTCAATACATAGAACAATATCATGTGTGTGTATCTGACACATGAAAATAAGCCAAATCCACCATTTGCACACGAGAGACATATCTAACTTACAGACTGCGATATGGAAATGTTTCATCATCAACTCTCGTATGTAGAAGCTGGTTATGCAATAGACTCTGTGAAACATATAAATCAATATGTGTTTCTTCAAAATTTATGCTGCCTTCTTAAATGAAACTTACATGAGTGCTGCACTCTCCTGGACCTCCTGTCCCGCTTCCTCACCCGATGTCATCACTTCCAGACTTTGAAGCAGTTGTTTCTTCAGTTCAGTCACTGTATAATGTCATATTTGATGGAATTATTTACACCACCGAAAGTATTAATTGTTGTGTTATGTCATTCCATTCACTAAATAACATAAAACGAATCGTAGCTTACCGTCAGCTTCATTTTCATCTCCATCAATGGTCTCGAGGATGTAGTTCTGGAGGAACTGGGCAAACGGACCGTTATGTTGCAGAAGATCCCTGTACGTCCCACTCTCTGATATCTGACCACTGGTCATCACGAGTATAGAGTCCATCGCTGGGAGCCAGTGGATGCCGTGAGTGACCAATATTCGCGTCTATGTAAAACAAACAAACTGTAATTTACTTAAACTTCCACCTTTGGTAGCCAGTGGATGCCGTGGGTTGCCAATACCCGCACCTATGTAGCAAATTCAACATAGTCACTGATATCATGATTGTTTCAATGTAAAGCATCATGTAGTTGTTAAATATCCAATACCAGAAGTAAATGTGTTCGTACTTTTCCTGCAAGGAGCCCTGTCCTACTGATGACTTTGTCAAAGATGTGTTTCCCCACATGACTGTCGACAGCACTGAGTGGATCATCCAGCAGATAGATGTCAGCATCGTTGTAGACAGCTCTGGCTAGAGACACTCTCTGCTTCTGTCCTCCACTCAAGTTGATACCCTGAAGACAAGATAGTAAGCACAAATAATACACAGGACAATGCCGTATATACATGTACAATGTAGCTGGATTGATACTCATACTGCTTTTGTCCTAATAATCCCCTGAATGAGAATATAAAGATTTCAACAAAGATCAACTTTTATTCAGAACTTGTGAGCCTCGGGCCTTTTCGTGGAAACATTTTTTTGGTGCAAACAGTATAGAATTAAACATATATTAAAACTGCTGTTGTGAAAACGTATGTGCACGTTATCAAAACTGGAATATTTGTGTTCAACCAGCATTTGCGTGAAACAATGCCAGAACTTTGCTGTATTGGTGGAAAGATGTCAAATTTGGGTTTTATATGACTTTGTCTAAACTGGATATAAGCTGGACCAATTAACATATTATAACAAATTCCGGCTTATTGATAAGAGACGGCCAAAATTTGAAACATTTCAAAATAGCAAGTAACTGAATAGAATATCTAAAAATATCAAATAGACATATCACCTTTTCCTAACATCCTATTATTTAAAGTTGATTATTTTTACAATCGTTCTCTACCACGGAACAATAATTCGATGGAGCCTATCATTCATGATGAAGAAGCATGTGAGACATTCACAAACCTGCATGATATGAACTGCCTGCAATAAATAGCAGTTCCTCTAAATATTGGTTGCATTATGGATGATACATTGACTGTGACTGTTGACACACACATGCAAACTATACAATACTGATTGCTCGCCTGTGTTCTAATACTCACTCTCTCTCCAATCTCTGTCATATCACCAGCTGGTAACATCTCCAGATCTGGAGTCAGAGCGCAGCACTCTACCACTTTGTTGTACCACTGTCTGTCCAAGGGCTTCCCGAACAGGATGTTGTTCTGCAGGTTGTCGTTCTGGATCCAGGCTTGTTGTGGTACATATGCTATGGGACTCTGACGTTAATATCAACACAAATAGATAGTTGAAAACAGGTGAAAAGTAAACTGTTTGACATTGGATGCGTATCTGATAAAATGTTAAGTAACAGGGTGATTTAAAAAATAGAAGAAGAATAGTAACCTTCAAGATGACTTGACCTTGAAGTTTGTCCATCTCCCCCAAGATTGCAGACACGAGTGACGATTTACCAGATCCGACCTGACCTACAATGGCAACAAGTTGACCCTCTTCAACAGTCAAGTTGATGCTGAAAATATAATTTTATCACCTATCCATTCAAAATTGTACTGTAGATATGAAACAGATTGTCTTTATATGTGAAACAAATAAATGGAAATTACATGGTTTAAGTAGACATTTGATATTATTTAAAGAAGAGGAAGTGTGTAATTTCCTACAAACATTACTTTATAAGATTCCAGCCCTGGTCTGAATTCCACTGAAAACTTCCATCTGTAATCTTTAATGCAGAACCTGCAAATAAGGCAACCTAATTAATTTTTTGCTGTCAAAAATGGACAAGGATAACCAGATATGATTCGTAATGACAGATCTATGATACTGCTAAAATGTTAAAATACCCATGCATAGTTCCTTGTCATATATACATGTAGTCATCAATATGGTTTAAATCCTGGAATTCTACCTGTATGTTCCTTAAATAGACATGTAAATATAAGAACGTTTTCATCAGATATAATGTTAATGCATCGACAGTTTGAAAAATCAAAACGTCAGCGCCAATCGGTCTCAATTGTATGCCGAAACAGATTCCATTGGGTATAAACAGGCCATATTGTGATGGAAATTATATGAAGTAAGTTTTTCATATTACGTGAATAGCAGAATCCTTCGGAGAAGAGATAGCATTTCAGAGTACTCATTGCACTCATTGCAGTCTCGTATCAATACTCACTTTGTGTCGAGTTCCAAGAGACATGGTCACCAGCTATCTCTTCAGTATTGAGGAACGTGTTGATTCTCTTTACTGATACTATTGTCTGAAACGGATTTGTTCATAAGTTTTCATGACCATGTTTATCCGTTTTGCATTTATGAAAATGTATTTCAGTTTGCAAGTTTTGATTATATCCTACACTATGTTGTATATCAAACACTTTTTAAAACGTCATTGCTTTGGTCGTATTCTTAATGTGTATATATTGTCCTTTAAAGTGGTACCATGTTTGTCCCGTGAATCTGTAAGATAATGATCCAGAAGTGTTTAACGCTAAACTGAACAATACTCAAGCATTATGGCGGCAGTCTGTAAGTAATCGAGTTTGGACCAGAGAATCCAGTGATTGACACCACTAGCATCGATCTTGGCAAGTGGGATAGGGTGACATGAATCAATCAAGTCAGCGAGTCTGGCCACCTGATCTCTTTGGTGGCCTCTTACGGCAAGCATGGGTTGCTGAAGATCACTTCTAACCCGGATCTACACGGGTTTGGTTTTATCATTCCGACCCAATCATGATGGGGACACCAACAGTGGATCGCACACAAAGTTCCATGTTGGGAATTGACAAGGCTACCTAACCCTACAGGTCATAATTACCACTCCTGTTGGTGTTGAGAAAATAATGAATAGAAAATCATGACAGCCTCAAGCCAAGGCGTGCCAGAGTAGCACCCCACATGGTCAAGCATGATAGCACATTTACCTGGTTACACAATGAATATAACAAACAGAATGGAAACTTGAAAGTATCCTCTACCTGGACCAAGCTTGAGCAAAGTGGTTGTAGACTCCCCACAGCGAGTCGGATGACACCTAATAGGGAGATGGAGGTGAAAACAACCTCAGGTCTGAGGTAGTGGTCTTCGGATGTGTAGATGTATGTCGTAAACATTGCCAGAGATATCTGCAACATCGACAGTGTGCCACAGCATGGGAAAAGTTGTATCATAAATCCCATCTCTAAATGTATGTACAAATAAGGGATACGTCGTTATTTCAATAAATCTAAATAAGAATTTACGTAGAACTTTTCTCTGTTCTAATGCGTTATTTTCACTTTTTGAGGCACTCTTTTAACAATCCCGATCTTATGGTTGAATGCATATACCAACAAATATGTTTTCAGCTCAGTTTTAAACATTTAGACATGTACTTTAATGTATCTGATGCTACACCAGCTTTTTAGTTACCAAATGTGCAAGTATATGTTGTTACAAAAGAAGACGCTGATCACTAGATTATTATTTTTGAGATGGATGTTTGTCTGAATCAGTTCATTTGTGTACTAATGGTTAACTCATTGTGTGGTTATAAAACCAGCGTGAGGATTTTAAACTGAACGGATGATATCGGCGACCACTGTAGCAGCATCCTTCTAGTAAGTAGTTCATGAACATACAAGGTAGGGAACGAGAGTCCACGTGAAGGTTGTGATACTTTTTAGGAAGGAGATCGTCCACAATGTATGCATCTCCTTCTTCCGAATCTCAAGGATCTTGTCTTGGAATGACGGCTCCCACGCATATAGTTTTAAAATCTGTCAAAGCCAAATGAAGATAAATTTTCTGAGAATAATTAAACAACTGCATGAGAAAACCTGTTTCATGTCTCGACAAAGCAATTGACGCAAATGGTAATAAGCTTATATCTTGTGGATGACATCATTCTACATGAACATATTTTTGGCTCATACTTAGTAAATAGAAAGAGGTAATGTATTTTATGAAAACACCTGATTACTTTCCGGAAAGTATACGATCTGTGTTATTTCATGTGCAAAACAATTACACACCTGCAAATGTTTGTTATGAAATTAAGAAGAAAATGAATAAACATATTAAATATTAGTTGTGACATGGCAAGTTTCACTGGCTTCATTCATTAGGTCATACAGTTCAGACACGAAGTAATATGATATAAATATATACGTAATACCATGATAGAATATGAAACAGAATACCCTGGTAGAATTGGGACGTTAGGCCCTTCCGAACATTAAGCACTGTTTTATAAGCTGATATTTCTAATATGAAGGCCAATGGTAAAAATTGGCGATTATTTGTGCTATTTAAGGAAGCCGTTTTAGCTGTGTTAATGGGAGACTTACTTTGATCAGTATACTAGCATACTGAGTAGTCTTTAAAGAAATCCGACCCAAACATACATGCATATGAATTAAAATTATTTACAAAAGCACACTGATATTTCGACAGAATGTTGCATCTTTTTCTCTTTTTTAAAGGCAGGGTTCATAAATATGATACGCAAACAAAAATGGTTTGATCAGATAAATAAGGTAATCAGTTATTTATTTTTTTCACCCAAACGGTTATTAGCAAATTCTTACGTGTACTCAGCTGACTACCTTGATTCCATTGAGGACCTCGTTCATCATCTTCATCCTCTTGTCCTTCTGTTGCATCAGATCAGTTTGATGCTTCTTCAGTCGGAACGTCACGTATGTATTTATTGGTATAAAAAACAACAGCACTGCCATACCAGAAAACATGGACGATCCCAGAGACTGGTACAGCAGATATAGACCAATGGCGATCTTCATCGGATTTCCCCATATTCCCCAGAGACCCATTGTGAACCCGCGGAGATGTTCCACATCCACAGACATCAGGTTCACAATCTCACCCACTGTCGACTCCTTCCTGGCCTTGTTGCTCATCCTCAAGGACTAGGGAAAACAAAGTACACTCATTAAACATGTACAATATTTGTGAAAAAATAATACCACAACAACAGAAATGAACAATAACTGAAAGTCTGAAATCATCATGTCCCGGTCGTTTTCATAAAATATATTTAATAATTTATCATGGACTGAATTTATATTATGATGTCTAATGAATTGATCAAGTTTTTCTTAATGCCACTTTAAAGTGTATTTCAGTTATAAGAAAGTGTATCTGATATGTAAATTACCACTTTGTTAAAACCCATGACGAGAGGTATGGTGCAGACAAACCCTGACACATGATCGGGGCGAATCAGGAATTCGAACCCACGATCATAGGTATCTGGATGAAAAACGACTATTCTCAAGTAATATACAGTAATATACCCCCCTCTCCAAACGTGTATTTGGAAAAATCTATGATATTAATGTAGCTTTGTAGACATTCCTTCTGGCAATTGTCTGTATTTATTTTACGTTTGCTGATTGATTAAGTTGATACTTTAGCGATTAACTCTTTCTGTAATCATTTCATACCTTTCTAAAGATAGCTGATATAATAGCACCTGCAATCCGCACTGCTACTTTCTCCCCTTGGTGCCAGTTTGCATGGGCAAAGACCGTTTGGGTCAAAGTTGAGAGACTTAAAAGCGCACACAACACATAGCCCTTCCACATCGGCATTGTCTTGACAGTTGTAAAGGCGATGAGCTCGCTGAAACAGACCAGTATATATGGAGCATGTTTATACAAAACGTAATCACTATGGCTTTCACATGTCCCTATACATGTTATGAACAAAGGAGTGATCATGAGGGAGTAGCCAAATGGTTAAAGCTATGATTTCCCTGATGAAAACCATGTGTGGCGACCATTGCTGGTGTAACCCCGCCACCGTAGGCTTGAATATTGCTAAAATCGCCATATGAATATATACTTCTTCCACTTTGTGTATGACCTATTATGTATACTACTCATTTGAATACACTCGCAAAAAGCATTGATTGTGTTTTTTGTTTCAGCTAAACAACCTGAAATATGCTTCTTTAAAGTAATTATGTTTAGGATTCGTGGAATAAAATAGTTGAAATTTCTGTAAATAATAATGTGCTTGAATACATTTTGGATCTAATTATATAACAGGAAAACACAAAGAACCACATCTGATGTGACATAGCAATGCCTACCGAAGCAGCAGTGGGCTAGCAAATCTTAGCAATTCGCTAACAACTTTCCATACTTGGAACTGTATTAAGTCAAACCAGAAGGCCTTCCACAATATCACAACCAAAGAAATTGTTTTTGTTGGGGCAGCTACCGCCTTCTTCTCTTGTGTCACTTTGGTGTTGCTGGTCAAGAGAGGTGACTTCTCATCACAAGCAACAGTTGGTAGAGATTCATTTGGTCCATTGGAAAACGATACATTGATGTATTCATTCTGCACTTTATGTCTGAAACGGTAACAACCAGTGTAATGATAGTTGAGGATAGTTTCAGTGAGAAATACAAAATGAATTGACAAACATGGTCCATCAGTATTTCAAAATTCCATACAACAACCTTAATTTCAGATTTTACCTCGTCAAAGAAGATTCCATACTCCTAAAGGAGCATTACTGTGTTAATTATGTCTCTCAAAATTGTTACTAAACGTAATTCGCCACGTCTTCGAGTGAGTGGTTGAGTGAGTGATTTAGGTTAAACGCCGCTTTTAACACAATATTCAAGTTATATCACGGCGCGTCAGCTGGATTGTGGAAGGAAAGCACGAAGTGATGCAGGTCTGATCATACGTTTACCACTTCGGTGAAATCCACGAGCACGGGTATGATGCTGACAACCCTAGTAATGTTATCGGAGCGAACCGGGATTCGAACCCACTTCATAGGTTTCTGGCGCACCTAAGGGACGCAACTCTGCAGAAATCGCGGCGCCTTAGACGAGTGGACCACCTGAGCCCCCGTGATGACAGGAACTGTCATCGATCGTTTATGAGAATAGGTTATTACCTTTCCCCAATGTTCTTTTCTTTCTGTTTATCCCACTGAGCAAAGAAACGGGACACGTTGTAAGCAGATGATTCATCGGGATGCAGATTGTTGACATCAGCCTCTGTTAAAGTCTTTCTGTGCCCTCTACGTATTAAACTGCAATAAGGTGCATGAGTAGTAGTGGAGTGAGTGAGTGAGTTGGGTTTAACGCCGCCTTTAACAGTATTAGTTATATCGCGGCGTGTAGGCTTTATGTGGGAGGAAATCCCGAAGTGATGCAGCTTTCGGACGTTTACCACTTCGGTGAAAACCAACAAGCACGGGTAAGGTGCTGACAAACCTAGAAACATAATTGGGGCGAACCGGGATTCGAACCCATAATCATAGGTTTCTGGTGTGCCCAAGGGACGCAACTCTGCACAGCGAATCGATAGGCCGTAGACGACTGGGCCACCCGTGTCCGGCTAGCACTGCTACCATGAGGATGTCAGAGTATGCTACTTATGTCACTCTTACAATATATAAAAATATTTGCAGGGCAAAAGAAAGCTTACACTTGAAATTGGGTCTGACCCAAAACTTAAAAACGTGATCAAAATGTTCCTAGCTTCACTTGTTGTGCTATACTCATTGATATGGTGCATGTAATGTCACTTGATACCTGTATGAAACACATCACCATCGAATAACCATCTTGTTTGTTTCATCTTTAGCCACCATCAAACATGGGTGTCCACTTTCTTTTGTTCGGGACTTTTCATGGAGTTACAAACATGAACATACGAATACAGAAAATCAATATTCCACCATTTGTAAATCATTGGATAGATTAGTGGTTTAAATGCTGGCTTGTCACTGACCGGAGTTCGATTCCTAAATCACCTGGTGTATCAGGTGTACCCCACGGTGATAGGATTGGAACAGTTCTATGTTTAACGTTACCTGAAACCAAACCTCAAATTACTGCCTGTGCTAGCTACCTGTTCATCCACCAAAAACTTATCCTTGACAGAAAGGAGGCTTGCGATTCAGGACATGATGACTGAAAGTATATAAGGAAGAAATAGTTGTATCTTTAGCCAGAACTCACATATACAGGTAGTTAACAATGACGGTAGGAGCATCGTCCTTAACAAAAAGAGTTGTCACGTTTTTCAGTGCATGTTTTAACTGTTAAGATATTATTTGGAATAGCAACCAGTGATTGATATTTGATTAAATTTCAAGAGTTTTTTTATCAAGACTTTTCAAGTGTGTTGTCTTTTCGATCAATCGATCTGGTTTTATTTATAAGGAATGCCATACTGTTTTATCTGTAGATCTTTTGTCGGATGATTCTGCAAAGCAGCCCAGGAAGAGCTCCAGTGCAACCAGGGCATAATAAATGTAGAATGTCACTGCTTGAAATGCATGATGCATGTCTTCCTGAAAGAAATAGAACTCTTATATATGTGCCAAATAGATATCATTGTGATATCACAATTTTGAAATAAAATCATTTGGGAAAATCTAATGATACCTCATCAATTGATGGTATATCTGCCTCACATTCCAATGTATTGGTCGTTTGACCATGATCACATCCTATAGTTCAAATAAGGTTTACCGTTGAAAATGTAACTGAGTGGAGAAACTTAATCCATTGCAAATACCACAATTGAATGATCTCAATGACTCCTACCATGATGATAAACTATCGCCCAATCTAAGGCTGATGATTTGTCACTGTCAATGCAGACAATCGTAACCCCCATACGTTAACATTGACCTACGACAGTCATTGTGCTAAGATCGCTTTGTGGAACTGGGCCAACTACAGCGTGTCTTCAGAGAGGGAGCTGCATTGTGGGTTAATATCAGAAATTAATAAAACGACATTTTATTATGCTTCGCGTATACCTCTTGTAGGATGATGGAGTAGAAGGGGACGATGCCAGTCAGTGTGAGCAGCAGCCAGAAGGTGAACATCACCCCGGAAGTGATGAGGCCTTTCTTCCTCTCCAGGAGCAGCAGCAACATAGCAAACAGCTGAAATAATAAACCAGTCAAAGATGCTTGAGGCCACTGAACTAACTATCCGCGGCAAAATGTGCTCAATGAAAGGAAACAATTTTTGGAATACGGGTCTAATTTGAAAACTAGTATTTATTAAATTTGACTATATATAGAAAGTAACAACAGATGGTGTAGACGAAACACTTACAAAGGTGACTGCCTGGATCGCGGGTGCGACGAATATGGCTCTGAAGTTGGCGCTTGTGCAACCATCTGCATCATCGATCAGCCGTATCACCGACAATAAGACAAGGAATAAACATGCTATCTGAAAGGCGAATTATGAGCTTCCTTCATTGCCTTTTCTGAGTGAATGATGTGCAATCAAAACTCCACTTTGAATTATGTTTCAGTTACATCGCGGAGAATCAGTTTGCACTGAAATTAAGCAAAGTTTGTTACGGACACTGGTAGGATGATCATGAATAACCGCGTTTGGCAGCTTGACCCTTGAGAGTTTCTAGGGCTTCACATGTGGTGTCTGTAGGTTGGCAAGTGACTTTGTTCAAAATATGTCCCCGTTCACCGAGCAGTGAAATGGGTACCTGGTAGGATGAATTAGAAATGTGACCACAGCACTTGTGGTGTCTTTTTCGGCAAGTGGCTTTGTGCGAAATATACCTGTCTATCAGACGATGAGATGGTAATGTGACTGTTACCCTTCTAGCACCCGACAAGGGTTGTACACTCCCCAAAGAGAGTGGAAATCGAGTGCAAACTGATCCGTTGACCGGAGTAATAATGTTAGCCCTTTATGCATGCAAGGGTGTATCGAGGCTGGCGCAACATAAGTACACACATTACTATCAGCATAACGTGGAGAAAGTGATGCAGTTGTTATATGTTGGAGAGGCAAACCAAGGATCACAATTACCGCGAAACTGGGATTTGGAATCACCGGATCCTGTCGCGGCTAAGGGAGACAACTCTGCACAACGACATTGAGACGCCTTTGTAGGATATTTACAATGGATAGATCGACGGTATTTGGAACACTTAATATAGACTTATATGCCATTATTAATGTTGGTTTAAAATAATGAAGTGGGATTTATTACTATCAGCTTCTGCATGACAATGTAAGGCTAACGCACGAACCACAGTGCAACTTCCCATTCCAAGTTCATTAATTATACAACGTGAATAACCTAGTATAGGTTTTCATCTTACGAGTTCAGCTTTAAATTTATATCTTGATGAAAGTGACATCGCTGTGACGTTCAGGAGGTAGTAGAGATAGAACGGCGACGTCAGCCACAGCCACCCACATGGCACCCACACCAACACCGTGGACTGGAAGCATTCTGTGAACTGAGGCCATGTGCTGTACCAGGTAAGGTTTGTGTCCTGGAGAAGAGAGTATGCGCATGAATCTTCCCCAATAACGTACGTTAAGCACATATATACAAATGGTTTAGTGCTATGAGGCCACAGAACGTTTCAGGTTTAAAGATTATTATAAACATTGTTTTAAGAGTCGGTTTCCTTTGTATCCCTTAGCAACGAGTCGGTTGGAAATATTATTTGCAATTGAATTATATTTTAAATTTTGTCTTGACTTTTGTTATGATGTTTTGGTGTGTGTTATAGTACGATTTCATGCCGTATTTTCAATTAGTCCATATTTGTTTCAATCATGACATATATACATTATTTTCATAAATTTGTCATTTAAGCGCTTTGATTGTAGGATCGTAGTCATGACAGCAGTAGCGACAGCTTTAGAGCACGAGACCAATGACCAAAATGAGCTAATGTGCCCAATACACTTCACACACAAACCCTTAATATTGTTACTGCTGTAAGATGTTCGTATTGAACAACCTGTATCTTGATTGGTGGTACAGACAGAAAAGGATCTACTTCATACAAAATACCATTACAAATGACGGCATTCACACAACTCACCCACAATGCAGTGCCATTGCACATCGAGGACATGTTTAGGGTTAAGTAACACTCTACAACCAATGACTCAGTTATCTCCTGACCTGACCTAGGTCGATCAGCACGCTTTTTCACACGTATGGCCCGTGGGGGTTTCAACAGCTGGGCCTCTGTCTATCTCTGTATTCCTTCGATTTATGCCATAATCCTTGATGGAAGCACGTAGCGTTTCCGCAACACTTTGAGGGCTACAGTTACAATGGTCAGCACCGTTGCGAATATGACCTTCACAAGTGTGAGTGAGGTGAAATGGGGTTTAACGTCGCGTCCAAGATTATTGCACATATAAAGCGACGTGCATGTGTGTGTGTGTGGCTGCTTGTACTTGTCCGGACTGATGCCGATTTATAGTACTAGCTCACTGAGATACCATGCCGCAGTTTAACATGAATACCCCTCTCAGACACTGTATACTGACTCCGAGCCAACCGGTCGTTGCTAACACACACACACACACGCACGCACGCACGCTCGCACGCACGCACACACACACACGCACACACGCACGAACGCACACGCACACACACGCACGCTCGCACACACACACACGCACGCACGCACGAACACACATACGCACACACAAACGCACACACACACACGCACACACACGCACGCTCGCACGCACACACACACACACGCACACACACGCACGCTCGCACACACACACACACACGCACGCACGCACACACACACACACACACACACACGCACACACACACACCATATCCAACAAAGATTCAAGAGGGGATATACCTCTAATTTTGTCGACAAGATTAACACAACTTAAAGATACACATTCGCTTTGTTTATCTACTAATGTAAACAGTGTGGTACGCGGGACGCGAATACAATCGCATTTGGTACGTAGACTTTTTAAAACAAAATAATGGTGTCCTTTATTTATTTTATTTTTTCAGTAACTTAACTTCTAATCGCACTCTTTTATGGCCTAGAAACGTTTTCTGAAGCATTTCATTCTGCCTTTGTAGAGTGAAATCTGACATGTGCTTTGGGTGGGTGAAATGAAATGAGGTTTAACGCCGCGTCCAAAATTATTGCACTTATATAGCGACGTGCATGTACGTGTGTGTGTTTGTGTGGCTACTTGTACTAGTCAGGACTGGTGCCGAGATACTATGCCGCAGTTTAACATGAAGACCCAACTCAGACACAGTATACTGACTCCGAGCCGATCAGTCCTAAAATATAAAGTATACATATAGGATACAGGGTAACAACAAGTACATCTTTTAACGTATTTTGGTATGACGCGGCCGGGAATCGAACCCCGGACCTTCCGCTCTCCGGGCGGACGCTTTACCACTAGACCACGGAGGCGGTCTGTGCTCTTGGGATTTGTGTTAAGTAGCATTCGGGATTTAGGGCCGGATGAGCAAATGAGACTTAGAGTGGAAAATTAGATTGTATTCAGAATTCAGGAAACGGGGTGGCACCCTTATAGCTGCAATATTTCTAACAGCAATGGTCTGGTCCAGGCGGCGTTAGACAATAAACAAACAAACAAACAAAACAATTCCATCTTGTTATGAGCAAAACATGCCCTACGACTCTTGCTCAAAAGTTATTTGATCAGAGATCACAGCATTTAGGGCCTTTTAAAGGTTTGGAAAAGTTATAAAGTGGACACATGGAGATCATTGTTACGCATTTAAAGTTGTACCTTATATTCATGTTTGTTCAGTTGACTTGCCTATGCATGCCTATGCACCTTTTCGCGAACACCTGCTATCATCGCTGTTCGATAGTGGTTTATAAGACGCTATTATGATATAGTCGGAATCGTACAATCTATCAATATGTTTAAACATTTAGGCCTGACAACATTGGTTATTTTGTGATGAACGCGAATCGATAACGCTCTTTGTTGACCTTCGATGCTTTGCATGGTACAACATACACACAGTATTATTATAGTGTTTATTGAGAAGGTGAAATATTCAATAGACAATATATTACACCCAAGAGTCTTGCATTATGCCGTTAACCCTGCAGCTTTAGCCATGTTGTAGAAGATGCTGTCAGGCTGTTGTAGCAGGGAGGAGGGTGTGTCAAACTCACATACACAGCCGTTGTCCAGGACCAGGATCCTGAAACGAAAGAACGTCGAATTGAAAATTAAGATACATAACTATTTAAAAGTATTCATGGGCTCTCACTATCACTTTTCTGAAAAAATACGTTTAGTCTAGTGACGACGTCACCGAAACCTGTAGCTGGCACACATTCTTCTACGTATACTATATTACATCATTGAATACAAAAACAGAAGTCTACCTGTCGTAGTCCATGACGGTGTTGAGTCTGTGGGCGATGGTCAGCACCGTGCAGTCCTTGAACTCTGACCTGATGGTCTCCTGGATCAGGTCATCTGTTTGCATGTCAACGGCTGCTGTAGCCTCGTCCAGTACCAGGATCCTGGTCTTCTTCAGAAGAGCTCTGGCCAGACACAAGAGCTGCCGCTGACCGACACTGGAATAACAACAATATGCTTGTGGAATATTTTATTCATGAGGAGAACTACGTGAAAGTAGTGCAAAGGTCTATTAATTATTGGACATCAGGATACAAAGTCGGCAGTGTGGGAAAAGCAGGTTAACAAATATAAGAATGACAAAACAAAATTACAATGTATTGATTGTATTAACACCGTTCTGCGTGAAATGTGTTGTAACGTTGATGATAAATCAACAAAAACAAACAAACAGACAACTGGTAACATGACACAATGTTAAGTCTGGTACCTCATATTTTCCCCTCCTTCGCTACACTCGTGTTCCAGTCCATCAGGTAGCGTCTCCACAAACGTCTTGAGATGAGCCTGTTCTAGTGCCCGCCAGATCTGATTGTCTGAATACTGGTTGAAGGGGTCAACATTACCTCGCAGACTCCCGGCAAACAGTACAGGATCCTGCAAGTAGCGTTCAAACTCCTTTCAAGAATCTTTATATTCATCATTCAACAGTTCAACGTAGTTTCGTATTAATATATACGATTAATATGAAACGACAACGCCTATGGCGCAATTGTTAATGACGAGAAACGTTTACCTGAGGTAGTATGGTGAGTTTGCTCCTGAGATCATGCAGCCCGAGTGTACTGACGTCAACGCCATCTATGTTGATCTCCCCTCCTGCAGCTTCTATCAGCCGGAACAGGGACAGAGTCAGAGAGGACTTCCCCGCTCCCGTCCTGCCAACGATGCCAACCTGGAAGTTACATAAGCGTTTCATTATGAACTATTCGTGCTTGCATGAGCAACATGAATCTGAACAATCATTTATTGACGGAATGTTCCTACATGTATTTGGCACTTGTTTGAATGTGTTCCTCGCGGTGTTCATCGGTTGATAGATATATAAACTGTCGAGACTCAATACTATAATAGTTGACGTGGCTGGTGAAATGACAGTGAGAGGCTTTTGGAAACGTTCATGTTTTAGAACACTCAATAAGCTGTCATACTCGACGTTTTACAAAAGTAGAACGCTTATTGTAACCGTGTCCTTCATTCACGACGAGTTCTATCTTGAATTGCTCGCCCATTATAAGAACACCCCTTGGAATGATTAGTAGGTAACACACGGATTGCCAACCTTGAATATAAGAGATCTGTGTAGCGTAATGGCGTGTCAGAAACAGGGTTGGGGAATTTACTATCGCTGTCAACTTTTAAAATTGAGTTAAGTTTTAAGGCATTCCAGTATAATGCCTATGTGGAAAGTTAAAAGTGACGCAGTTTGCAGATACTATGTTTGAGAAAAAGAGGAGTACAGGTATATATATATATGTGTAATCATAATATAGGTTTCGAGCTTTCGGAACTGCCATGCATTAATAATCAGAAATATTGACATATACACGTGGGCCTTAGGAAGGGTAACAGTGACATTTCACCGCTGAGCTATTGGTTTCTCTATTAGCCTGACAGTGTCAACATTAGAGCCTTATGAAACAGCAGATTACCAATACTGTTACCTTTTCTTTAACCCGTGAAGATCCAAGGTAGAATAGGTCTTCAGCAAGCCTTGCTTGCCGTAAAAGGCGACTGTGCTTGTGGTAAGAGGCGACTAACGGGATCGGGTAGTCAAGCTCGCTGACTTGGTTGATGCATGTCACCTTATCCCAATTGCGTGGATCGATGTCAATCACTGGATTGTGTGGTCCAGACTCGATTATTTACAGACCGCCGTCATAAAGCTGGGATATTGCTGAGTGCGGCGTTAAACAACTAACAAATAAACAAACCTTTTCTTTAGCATTAACAGTGCATGTAATCCCCCAGAGAACAAGCTCAAGCCCTTCTCTGTACCGAGTTGAGTAGTCGAGGAACTTCACCACCCCTGTGTCTGGCCAATCGTGATTAGTACGTCTCTGAGGTATGTCCCATGCCGGCTGAAGAAATCAAGATGAACAAGTTCATTGTCAAAGTCAAAATCTCGCTAAGCATCAGCATCCTCACAGGGGACACCTGTGACTTATTAACATACTGACATATAAATTTAAAGGTTCCATTGAAATGTATTTGATTTTTACCTCTGAATCTATTTCCGTATACTCTTTGACTCTCTCCACGGAAACGATCTGTGCCTCTACTTCTGAAACCATCTGCACCATCCAGTTCAGGTTGGCTGTTATCTGAAGTCAATGTACAAACGTGCACCCATACTTAAACAACGCAGGTGTGGATACATGGGTTGGGCGTTAGATGGAAGATACAAGGCAACATCATCATGTCATGCTATCCTTCATAATGTCCACACAACTGTCGCATAAAAGGACTGATTTAATATGCCGACTGTTCATCGTGTCATTAGCCACGAACAACAGCAAGCTTGATGCTGCGACGTTAAGCAATAATCACTCACTCATATCATTTATTGGAACACAAATTACGTTCATAATTCCATACCTAGCGTTGCACCAGCATGGTCATAGGAACACTCACTGTATATTGTTTACTATGAGTGAGTTAGTGAGTTGGGTTTAACGCCGCTTTTAACAGTATTCCAGTTATATCACGGTGTGTCAGCTTAATGTGGAAGGAAAGCCCGAAGTGATGACGTTTACCACTTCGGTGAAACCCACGAGCACGGGTATGGTGCTGACAAACCTAGAAACATAATCGGGGCGAACCGGGATTCGAACCCACAATCATAGGTTTCTGGAGTGCCTAAGGGGCGCAACTCTGCACAGCGAATCGCGACGCCTTAGACGACTGGGACACCCGTGCCCCCCTGTTTTACTATGTATATGATCAATCTCTCGTAACTCCACAAAAATGGATTATGTACATTAAATTTTACATAAATGTATAACATTGTATATACTATTGTTGTACATAAGAATAGCTATATGTCTGTCTGTCTGTCTTGTTGACTGGCTCTAGATCTGAGCTGTCTTCATTGCAAGAATGCTAAAGGATGATTAGTACACTATCAAAATAAAAACTATTCATTGTCACTTTTATGGTCACAATCATTTTTAAAAAAAATAACATGCAATGTTTTAACCTTTTAGGAAACGAATACTACCTCAATAGCATATAAGATCGACAAGCCCACAAGACCTCCTGACAGGGTGTCACGTGACATGACGACAAAAAGGGAAGCAGCCAGGACGATGATATTTCCGATGATCTCCAGACGGACACCTTGCCAACTGTCACAATACAAAGGTGATATCAACACGAAAGTAGACCTGATGGCACTTCCTGTAGAAATCTATATGGCGACAAAACGGAACTCCTCACTATTGATGCTTTGGTTAGCGTAAGTAGCTTCTTTTAAAGTTACTTGTCATAACTGATATCTCAGAAATTGAATTACATGTCGAAGTGAATATTTCAAGTTTATACTGTGTAAATGTATATGACGACATGTTTTACAAATTCAAAATGTCAACCAGTCTCCAATATTTGCCGAAACTGATTCAACAGGACGTAAAGGCAAAATAATAGTGAATGGATCATTGCAGATTAGTGATGACACCATAAGGAAAGTAAATACCAGTGAGAAAGGAAAGTTTTACAAATTCAAAATGTCAACGTCGGAAAATAATCAGTCTCGAATAACAGATTCATTTGATATGATTCACAGTTTTATGGCAAGTGATTCCTGTTTATATCCTCCATTCTTTAGAGATCCATTCATATAAATCCCATCACTATTTTGCCTTTTACCCTCAAAGGAATCTGTTTGGGCAGTTAATCGAGACTGGTTATTCTCTGGCGTTGATGCTTTGATTTTGTATGCCGGATAGGAAGGTTGCGCATGATATCAAACCACTGCTTTCGATTTCTGTTTTGTTTGTTATTTAACGCCGTACTCCACTGACTGTCACGTCATGGGCTTCGATCCACGCAATTGGTATATAAAGATATCCAATCAACCACGTCAGCGATTCTGACCACCCAATCCTATTATTTGTGTCTCACGACAAGCAAAGGATGCTGAAGACCTATATTTTTACCCGAGATTCCGCACTCGTACTCGATCATCAAAGGTTCATTTAAATAAATTGGCATCGGTGTTACAAAAACAACCAAACAAAAGCATGTTATCACATACCAGACAGCACCCACTGAGTAAAAGTTGAACCTCTGGTTTGTGTCTACTCGGTCTTCTGATTCCTTGATGAACCTCGACTGGGCTTGAAACGATCTGATAACACTGGCTCCAGATAATGTCTCCCCAAAATGGCTGTATATCGGGGATCGAGCTTTGGACTCTAATCGTTGCAGCTGCCGTGAGGTGGTTACGTAGAAGCGCTTTTTAAAACAAGATGTATTCTTTTATTTTATGTTAAGAATACCAGAATTTTAAAAGTATTTGTTTATATGATGAATTTTACCCATGCATGTATTATCAAATATTGAGATATCCGATTTATAATAGAGTTATCTCACTATCACGATATATCCCCTTGACATTTTTAGATTGAATTTTAAAATAGGCAAAGAAACATTCCAAAAACGTGTGTTCAAACGTCATGTTCTGTTATGGTCTTTGATATATCTCAAAATGGTAATGGATGAAACAGATGTAAAACACATGTCCTCGAAAAAGCAAAGCTACATCCTGCTACGCCATCACATATGCTAATCTATGCTATGTTACATTATGACATGCTATACTGTAGTCTAAAAGGCGGACCCTAATGTCAACCTGGAGATATTTTCATGTCATCAAATGGAAAGAAAAAACTCGTTTCAAGACGATTGATGTTTGATGACTGGCCAATATGCCAAACCCACGAGGTGAGGTGAAATGGGGTTTAACGTCGCGTCCAAGATTATTGCACTTATATAATTATATAGCGACGTGCATGTACGTGTGTGTGTTTGGCTGCTTGTACTAGTCCGGACTAATGGCGATTTATAGTGATAGCTCAGTGAGATACCATGCCGCAGTTTTTAACATGAATACCCCACTCAGACACAGTATACTGACTCCGAGCCGACCAGTCCTTGTTTTAGCCCTTTAATGCCGAGCGCCAGACAAGGTAACAACAAGTACAATCTTTTGACGTCTTTTGGTATGACGCGGCCGGGGATCGAACCCCGGACCTTCCGCTCGCCGGGCGGACGCTCTACCACTAGACCACGGAGTCGGTCTGACAAAACCACGAACAATAAATGAACAGGTGCTAACAATATCACTTTGATACTTAAAGGATCTATGTCTGTGAGGGGACAATCAATAATGGCTGTATTTACCTGAACAAAGAAGTACAGAATGACCAAGGGGACGACAACGACAAGAAATATGGGCGTGGTGTAGGAGATGACGATGATGCTGCTGAGGACTTGGAACAATGTGTTGATAGCAGACTCCACCAAATTCGCCATCCTTGTGTCGATGGTATCAATGTCCTGGGAGAACCGGTTGACAATCCTGCCCGTAGGTGTGGTGTCAAAGAAGGACATCGGTGCCTTCAAAACATTCCTCAGCATGTTTAAGTGGAGAATACCAGAAGCTTTGACCGTCTTTAGGTTCCACAAAAAGGAAAATGTCAAGATGGAAACGGCTGTAAATATAAGAATTTACCCGAAATTGACATTATTTGGAATGGTTCCTTTGATCTGAATAAAAATAACGTATGGCTAAATATTATATCAGCATGATCAAGAAAGAAATTCGGCAATATATATTACTCTCTCGTATGTTAATATGTCTCTAGGAACTCTAATAATTTTAAATTATTTCTTTTCAACCAGGAATATCAAATATTCAATTATTAATCACATTATATAACAACACATGTTTTATCCCTGATAAAATAGAAAGTAAACAATAACAGAAAACAAAAACAATATTTCCATCATACATGTAGTTTGCGGTCAGGTCTTACTTTGAGCTACACCCAAGATACCATAGACTTCTAGATAGTAACTGTTTTTCTCCATTCGTCCTGAACTGTTGGAAGGAAGAAGTGTCAGATTGTTGAGGGAGCTGTCGTCAGTCCATTTGCTGAGCCATGTAATTGATGTTACCGACGTTGCTTGAAATAACGAGTACATGATGAGAGCGATTACCACAGTCCAAGGGCCTATAGCTCTGCCGTATGCAAGAAATACATTCAGTGTAACCTGGAACAAGATAATTGATATTGAATCAACGGCAATCTCAGTAGCGTTGATCGATGCTCATGATGTCAGTCATTGGATTGTCTTGGCCTGACTCAATTATTTACAGATCGCCGTCATGCTGTTGTAATATTTCTGAGTGGGTCGTTAAAGGGCAAACAAACAAGTATATTTTGTAAAGTACCAAGAACTATAAATGCCAGAGCATTACTCTGCCAGCATAAAATTATATACCAAACACTTAATGTCTAGGCCTTGTGGTTCGCTCTTATATCATATTTTGGTTTGTCAGCAACCGAGTGGTACACATCTAAGACCTGCATCAATTTGGGTCTCCCTCCCACCTGTACCTGACACGCTGTGATATAGCCGAAGTACTATTCGAAGCAGCGATAGGGGCAAGTCACTCACTCACTCTAGCCAAGCGACGACAAATGATAGACCATACATGACATTTAAAAAAGTAATATTCAAGACAACTGGCAAGAGGGCACATGTATATCAGCTAAATTTTCCATTCTGCATTTATGTCCTACCCGTGAAGAGCCGCGGAGGAATAGGTCTCCAGCAACCCATTGTCGCCGTAAAAGGCGACTATGCTTGTCGTAAGAGGCTAGGCGAACAACGGGATCGGGTGGTCAGGCTCGCTGACTTGGTTGAAGCATGTCATCGATCCCAATTGCGTGGATCGATGCTCATGATATCAATCACTCGATTGTCTGGTCCAGACTCGATTATTTACAGACCGCCGTCATATAGCTGGAATATTGCTGAGTGCGGCGTAAAACAACAAACCAAACCAAACATTTATGTCCATGAGTTGATATTATATTGATGAGTCAATGCTTTTGCAAATACTTGTGAATATAATCATGCATATAATTTTCAAGAAATATGTAATAAAATATTACTGTGACACCATGCGAGGATGTTATGTAATCATAAATACTTTTCCAGTCTCTACTTTTTCTTCCTCAATCAGTTTACTCCTCTCGCTTAAAGGTTCTTCCTCCTTCAGTAGTTGGGATTGTTTCACGTCTGTGGTTTGGATCAAGGACTTCCTGTCAGACATGCATGTTAAAACTATAAAACAACATATGTTTAGGTGCACCTAATGGAAAATGTTTTTCCCGAGTTTGGATAGGTTCCTTCTTTGCGACAATATTGCACTTTAGTATTATTATATTTACACAAATATAATAATAAAATTATTTTAGTTATGTTTACACTTGGTAAATAACACGTACCAAAACGTCTTTGGTACTCAATAATAATGATTTGAAAACTTCTGCAGTGTCTCTCGAGATGATGGCATATTTGGTTTCATTTTTGCATTCTTCCGCGGTTATCCTGCCCAGTAGCAATGGACACTCTTTTAATGACTATGCAACTTCCAAAGTGACATAGACCAGGGCCCACTTGCACAAAGCGATCTTAGCGCTACAACTATTGTAAGCCTATGTTAAAGTATGGGAGTTACGATCATCTTAGCACTAAGATCGCATTGTTCAAGTGGGCCCAGGAGATGAATTATGCTATTTGACTGAAGATATCAGAAAGGCACTGGAAAACAAACACTCATTTCACGAAATGACTGAAAGAGTTAGTTATTTCAGGATATGACTGATTTCACAGTCTGACAAAGACATATATACGTTGATGAGTTCAGATAACGTGATACAAACTTACATTAGAGTTACCCTCTCATCATTCGTCTCCTCGCTAGATGTGACTGATTTCATCCGTTGACGAACACTCTTCTCTATTTCAGTCACTGTTTTAATAAAAGTGACTAAATCTGATTTACCTTCTCAATACTCAAAGGACACATTATTGTGACATACACAAATTCAAGGAAAATCGCTGTAAACCTTTACTGCCGATGATGGAAGTATATCTGTTGGAGGAATCATGTCTGGAGGTTTGATAACGAGCAACGGTTCATATGAAGAACGCTCTCCCGATATGCAAATAGGTCGTCACACCAGGGGGTTGGGAGGTAAGATCAGAAGCGGGTGTGCGCCAATTTGTGCTTGAGCAGGAATTCATGCAACGTTGATGGAGGATTGGAAGACATCGCAAACGTTTCACCCAGACATGGTCGATTGACAGATCAAGATGTCTTGAAAGCCAGGGTAACATACTAACATGCTGCGAGGTACCCGGATACATGCATTCCTCTGACTCGACAACTACCGTTTTCACTTAGGCACGGCATCAAAAACATGGAAACAATCTGTCCCAAATATTCATTAGTATATAACGTAGTAACGTTTCAAAGAGACCTTTAATATCAGCGACAGTTAGTGGGATGCGTATATCGAGCTTTTACATAAATGTACCTGGTTCAAATGAAAAAAATGAATATTAAGGACAACTTTTGCCTTGAAATTTATTTCTTATTGTAGGATGTAGATTTACTATGTTAGATCGTTGTGAAGTCCTAGTTCCATGCGCTGTGTATTTGATCATGAACATGATGAATACTTGTAAAACCTACATTCGAGTACGCTGACATCAGGATCATTGCCCTCAAAAAGATATTTCTGTATGAGTTGGGCAAAGGGTCCGTTATGCTGGAGAAGCTCCTCATACGTCCCCTTCTCTGATATCTGACCACCGGTCATCACTAAGATAGCGTCCACCTCTAGGAGCCAGTGGATGCCGTGAGTGACCAAAACCCGGGCCTTGGTAGGAAGAATGAAAGTTATTATAATCTAAAACATGTCGTAGATTCTAGTGAGCGGGCAAGTAAATGTGTACGCTGATTTTAGCATTATTCCAGAAATATCAAGGCAGGTGACACCAAGAATGAGTTTCACACAGTGCACCCAGTATATAGCTTCACATATTTATCCTAATTCAGAATCATTAACCATCAGTTTTACGTGTATAAAGTACATGGCGTTCTTACCTTGCCTGCAAGCAACCCTTTTCTACTTAGGACCTTGTCAAAGATGTGTTTCCCCACATGACTGTCGACAGCACTGAGTGGATCATCAAGCAGATAGATGTCAGCATCGTTGTAGACAGCTCTGGCTAGAGACACTCTCTGCTTCTGTCCTCCACTCAAGTTGATACCCTATAGCAGTAAATAAACGGTCAGTTTTTGCCTTTTCTTCTTTTTTTCTACTTTTCATACACCACCGCTGGAAGTAGCAGTCAACCTATATGTAAACTATATGGTTTACAAAGGGCGATGTATTGCTCGGGTTTTACAAAGCACAAATGTGGCCAGCTTAAGACCGAGTCTAATGATAAGCATATAATAGTGAAGGCATCTTCTACTCTAGAATACTTACGAATATCACGAGATACTCACTCTCTCCCCAATCTCTGTCATATCACCAGCTGGTAACATCTCCAGATCTGGAGTCAGAGCGCAGCACTCGACCACTCTGTCGTACCACTGTCTGTCCATGGGCTTCCCGAACAGAATATTGTTCTGCAGGTTGTCGTTCTGGATCCACGCTATCTGGGGCACATAAGCCATGTGACTCTGTCAGGAAATAAGCACGAGTTAGTATTTAATACAATAAGGTTAGGATAGAATTATTTGACTTTATTTCTTTTTGTCCAACACTATAAATGAAAGAAAATAGAAACCTTCAGACTGACATGACCGTTGACCTTGTTCATCTCGCCCAATATTGCAGATACAAGTGAAGATTTTCCCGATCCAACTTGACCTACGACAGCTACAAGCTGGCCTTCGTCAACAGTAAAGTTGATACTGAAAGAAAAGTGTTCCTTTCGCTAAGGGTTATGACAGCTAAAAATATCCATTCTGTTTTAATTAGTTCAATCAATTAGTTCTATTCAATCAAGAAAGGGAGGACTTTGATGATATCGTTTTCTCCCAGTAAATTCCGATGTCAAATAACGACGTTATTTGGACGGAAAAACGATTGTTTGAAAGCGTCCAAAAAACGTCGTTTTTTCCGTCCAATGACCATATACGGAAAAAACGACGTTTTCGTGATTGCAGTGTTAGTTACGACCAAAAGCAAGTTCTTACTGTAGAGCACATTATGACCGTATAGTCGAGTACAGGTAACTGAGTGTGTTAAGCATCAGGTTTATTTACTTTGTGAGAGCTGGTCCAAGTTCGGAAGTCCACCGAAAACAACCGTCTGTGATCTTCAGTGCAGGATCTGAGATGATAACGATGTAAGAAAGATTATTTGAAATGTTATTTATTTGAGTGACCACTCCCTTGGTATTGGAGACATATTAGCTTCCATTAGAACCGCAAGCTGCAATGACGTCTGAACTGAGCTGTATTTTATCAGCGGCATAAGCGGTGCACCAATCAATGCCTAACTTTATACAGATTCACTGAGGTAACAATATATGTGCAACTAAATAGGGAGAGTTACTTGATGGTTTTAAACAATGACATGATGATTTTACAAAATTTGGACAATCTTCTCAATGTTCCTCGTCGTGGATTATTGAAGAGTTAGTTCAGTTTATAAATATTGGGTCTAATGATGTAAAATCTGTGCAAGAATATTATTCTTTCGTTTTCTGAAGATTGACAAATGAACAAAAAGTGGAACTCATCACCTTCCGTCAGACACTTTGCAAAGTGGAAACTTTCCTTCAGTTGAAGCTATTTTCATCCATTTCCCAATTTATATATATTGTAGGTAAGTTATGGTTAAAAGTTCTAAACTTAAGTAAGACTAGCCATGTGTTTTCTTGCAGTACGCTCAAGTAATATTCAAAATTTATTTAATTAGGTTTTGTGACATAAAACATTGTGCCTTTTGAAGACTTATCTCTTGCACTTACCAACAATGTATGTTTATGTCAATATATTTTTCATGGACGACATGTTTTAGAACATTAGGTTTTTTTAAATTGTGTCATAACCAGATGTAACCAAGTCCAAGTTCGTGACTTGACCTTTCTTACAATATATTGGCATATATCAGTCTTTCAGCGTCATTCATATAATCAACTAATGTATGTCTTCATTGATAGGGCTAAAAGTTGTTGTAATAAAATCGGACAAAGTACACGTCCTTGCATTAAGGTCACCACTGATAAAAATACTATTGTCGGAATCTACAGACAACTTACACGATATTTCAGTGTGTAGTCTGGGGATTTTTTCATTAGAGTAATATGGTGAACCGAATATAAGCAATACCAATATATACATCTCCCTTACGAGACGACCGCCTTCGTGGTCTAGTGGCAGAGCGTGCGCTTGGAGAGCAGAGGGTTCGGGATTCGATGCCCGGCCGCGTCATACCAAAATACGTTAAAAGATGGTACTTGTTGTTACCATGCCTGGGGCTTAAACAAGAACTGGTCGGTTTGGTGTCATTACACTGTGTCTGAGTGGAGTATTCATGTTAAACTGCGGCATGGTGTCTCAGTGGGCTAGCGCTATAAAATTGACATTAGTCTGGACGAGTACAAGCAGTCACACACGTACACCCACGTGCATGCAGGCCGCTATATAAGTGCAATAATCTTGGATGCGATATTAAACCCCATTTCACCTCAAGATACATGTAGCAATTAACGGGAGGCGAGAAACCAGATTTCATATTCCGAAGATTCATCTATTCTATGAAAGTACTTTACGTGCTATAACAATTCACAATAGAAATTGACTTTATATATACAAGTGCTTCAACTTAAGTGGTAAACGTTGACGAACTTTGTCCCTTTGTCCTCAATTACACCGTCATACAACTAATACAATGTTCTAATTTTTCTCACTATTTACGTCAAAATATGTGTAAAATGATGCAATGCCAGTAAATATAAAACGCCAACGTCAGAGAATAACCAGTCTCGATTATCCAAAGAAACAGATTCCACTTGGCGTAAAAGGCAAAATAGCGGTGAAAATCAGTGATGACATCAGATGTTCGCGGAAAGGGCAATCTCCTTCTGGGTATCTTATGCAACTAACTTAAGGAAAGCTTATATCTATCAGTATTTTTATAGAATACCCCTTTCCATCTATCTTTGACTATCACATGGTTGCACGTATCGCTTGTCAGCTGTGAAACTGCAGTCATGTGTTATACAATGGCTGGAACTTCATGACCATTACATACCTTGTGTGGAGCTCCACAATATCTGATTATCATCTAAATCTTCCGCATTGAGGAACTTGTTAATTCTCTTCAGTGACACGATAGC
This sequence comes from Haliotis rufescens, assembly GCF_023055435.1. Classification (NCBI taxonomy): domain Eukaryota; kingdom Metazoa; phylum Mollusca; class Gastropoda; order Lepetellida; family Haliotidae; genus Haliotis; species Haliotis rufescens. The sequence goes on along the minus strand of NW_025964212.1, from coordinate 301,707 downwards.
CTGAAATTGCAAAACAATGTCTCATGTAGCGCTGACCAGATATGCATATTCATACTACTACTGTTACTCCTATATATCACCAGGAGCATTAGCGGGTAACAGTGGCGCACTCACCTGAGGCGCTACAATCATGATATGATATTGGGTTCGAATCCCTGTTCGCCCCGTTTATGTTTCTGGGTTTGTCAGTATGATATCCGTGCTCGTGGGTTTTACCAAAGAGGTACATATGTGAGGCCATCATCATCTCGGGGATTCCTCCCTCATCAAGCTGATATGCCGATATGCCTGGAATACTGCTTAAAGTGGTGTAAACCCAACACACTCACCAGGAACACTGGGAGTACATATTTCAAAAAGGAACAAACGGTCATATACATTGTACCTGAACTAAATCTGTGAAAAGAGTTGGTAAACTGACGACCGCTAGTCTGACGATGCTTAAGAGTGACATGGCAGTAAAGACGACATCAGGTCGGAGATAGTGATCTTCTGATGTGAAAATATATGTCGTGAACGTAGCTAGTGATACCTGCAAAATATACACATTAGATTAAAGGTTCTGTATAAGCCTTTTGACATACGAAGCAGGCGTGTAATAATGATCACACATGCCCTGTGACAACTGCGATTGGCAAAGAAACAATTCGATCTCCACGACCTGACCTGCATTGTCAGTACAGCTGTTTTGCACTGATGTCAGGAGCAGGATCGATGTTATCAGTTATGTGGTAGTAGGTTGCTGGATGCACTTTAAGTTGGGACACTGGGATACAACGGCTAACTAAGGTTGGGATCAACACATCAACACTATCGTACAACTTCGTGAACCTAATCGAAGTGTCACTTGTATTTGTGTAATAATATTGATTTTACTAAATGTGGATGGATACTCGCACTTGGATGATGTATTAACATTGTATAATGCCACGAGACTGTTATTCTTAAATACGAAACAATGCTAAAAAATAGTGATACAGGCAGTATCAGAAAAAAATGAAGAACAAACAAGGATAAATTCTGTAACTTTGTTCAGGACTATCCCAAATGACAAACTTCGTTCCTGTGACTCATGGGGCATTTGTGGCTACAAGTGGTGGACAAAGATATGCTTATATTGAAATTATTTGTTCCTTTATTTCTATATTCATATGCGTCACACACATCATCACACCTTAAACACAAAAGGATTGGGTTGCAATGGTAGCTGATAGACATACGAGGTAGGGAATAAGGGTCCAGGAGAAGGTGTTGAAACTCTGCGTGAGGGAGATCTTCCACAAAATGTGCAGCTCATGCTTCCGGACCTCAAGGATCCTCTCTTGGAATGACGGTTCCCAGGCGTATAATTTAAGAATCTGGAACAACAGGGAAACATACAAGTACATATCATGTAGAATATTACTTACAATAGTTGTCAGTACACGCACACGCAAACGCACGCACACACGTACTTAATAATATCATGAATCCTTATGAAACTAGTCATGTACACTACGTCTTCTTCTTATCAAACCCCCCGGCCGCGTCATACCAAAAGACGTTAAAAGATGGTACTTGTTACCCTGTCTGGCACTCGGCATTAAGAGGCTAAAACAAGGACTGGTCGGCTCGGAGTCAGTATACTGTGTCTAATCATGAGTGTGGTATTCATGTTAAACTGCGGCGTGGTATCTCAGTGAGCTAGCACTATAAATCGGCATAAGTTCGGACTAGTACAAGCAGACACACACACTCACACACACACACACACACACACACACACACACACACACACACACACACACACACACACACACACACACACACACACACACACACACACACACACACACATACAGGTCGCTATATAAGTGCAATAATCTTGGACGCGACGTTAAACCCAATTTCACCTCACCTCACCTCACCTCACCTCACCTCACCTCACCTCAAACTCCTGTATATTTAAGGTACGGTGACTCCACTGAACACTCTACCTTTATTCCATTGAGGACTTCATGCATCATCTTCATCCTCTTGTCCTTCTGTTGCATCAATTCAGTCTCATATTTCTTCCACTTGAAAGTGGCAATAGTGTTGACGGGCAACAACACAAATAACACCGCCATCCCAGCGAACATAGAGGCTCCCAGAGACTGGTATAGGAGGTAAAGGGCAATAGCAATTTTCAGAGGATGCGCCCACGCTTCCCAGGCCCACATTGTAAACGTTCGTAAATGTTCTACGTCCACAGACATCAGGTTCACAATTTCACCTGTTGTCCATTCTGTCTTGGCCTTGTTGCTCATCCTCAAAGACTGAGAGTTATGTAAATAGGAGATGTTACATGTGCTACATGTGTTACAGACTACAAGTATTAAAAGGAAGACACTACATGTACAAGTAAGAATGTAACCTGTATGGTTATAGTATGGAAAGTGGATAGAAATAGGGTTAAATGCTGCAACAATATGTATAAAAGTTAATTTTATGCTTTATTCAGTTGTGTATGAGGACAATAATGGATTGATGTTTTGCTATGGTGCCTCAGATGCATTTAAGAATGAGTATGTCTAATAAGCATCACTGATTTTGTAGACATTAATAACTCATGTCTATGATTTATGGGATAGATTAATGATCGATGTGTTCCTTTATTCTTCAGTTTTTTAGCAGTTCATACTCAATTTGATCTACGCAATATCATAAGCCGTCACATGGAATTGTATAAGTAAGTATACCTTTCTAAAGATAGCAGATATGGTGACAGCAGCCACCCTCAGCGCCACCTTTCTAGCTTGGTACCAGTTGGCTTGAGAAAAGACTGTCTGCGTTAATGTGGAGATAGAGAGGATGACACACAACACGTAGCCTTTCCACGTGGGTATTGTTCCGTCTGTTGTGAACGTAACGAGCAGGCTGCAATAAATACCTATCAATGTGAGTGTATTTCTCTATGGGCTGATCATGGTAGTGTATTTCTTTACTGCTTGAACATAATGATGCACAATATCTGTAGGCACGAAATGCACACATATAGTGAATGCTATGATAGTCAATGATGATTCATGATCAGGCTTCAGAAATGTATCACCAGGAATAAAAGTATATGATGGTGTTTAAACTATTCAGTTATTCCTTCAATAATGTATGGCGTTTTATGCCCAGGGCAGCAATAACTCATTTATATGGAGGAGGCATGAACAAAAATGAATCTGGATTTAAAATACCCGGCAAGGTCACTTTATTGAGCACGATGACACACCATCAGTCAGGATTGGATTGATGCTATCCAATCCAAATTGTGGTTGCCGGTAACGAGCACTCATTACTTCAAAATGTTCGTGTTTTCAAATTCCATGCTAGAACCAGTTTCTTGAATCAAATCTTATCATGTCGTTGTAACACTGAATACTGTTTTCAATCAGATTCATTGCTCCAAGAGAACAAGAACCCCATCTACTGACGTGGCCAAACAAGAACGAATAAGGAGATTGGGCATCTACTAAGGTTGCACAAAAATTAAAGGATAGTATATTTTGCCTGTGAATGAATTCCTCGTTTCACTTCCTTTGTTTCCCTAATACAAATCACCACAAAATCAAACAGTGGTTGATTGAAGAACAAATAATGACAGCAATACGTACCCGAGTATCAAAGGACTAGCAAACTTAAGCATCTCGCTTACAAGTCTCCACAGCTGACTCTGTATCATATCGAACCAGAAAGTCCTCCATAATGTCATAGCTAGGGACACGTTGTTGCCAGTGAAAGTCAAATCCGCTTCTGTCATCTTCGTCGTGTTGTCTTTTATCAACAAAGGAGACTTTTCATCAGCAGCATCCACACTGAGAGATTCGCTAAGTGTTTTAGAATATAACACTTCCCTGTCTCTGTCTGTCGCGTTTTCTCTATGAAAGAACGTCAAGGAATACACATTTTGCCACCCAGTTACAGTAATAGGTTGTGAAATTAATCCGTATGTGGAGCTGATTGTTTCATACAATAAGTTTCATGTAACTAATTCTCGGATTTTATTAGTTGCTGCGTGTTTCTTGGCAGAGAGAAAACAAGTGACATTACAGATATGAGGTGTGACGAAAACCAATGTTTTGTTACATACTGTACGTCAATCTAGAACAGTGCACAGAGCTCTAAAGTAGAATATATATAAGGGATGTATTGTCCCTGGTGTCTGTGAAGAAATGGAATAAAATGATTACCGTGTCTTGGTCTTGTCTATCTCTTTGACCCACTGTGGTAGAAACCGCATCACAGTAAGGGCGGACGCTTCATCGGGATGAATATCATAGACGTCTGTTTCTGTCAAAGCCTTCTGATAACCCCTCAGTAATAAGCTGTGAGCAAAACATCAGAAATGTCAGTTTGCATCTCATATTTAATGATAAAGCAGGAATTCAGTGTGAGCAAGTTAATGGCAAACTATTCGCTGAAAGTGTATATTCCATTGCACTAGATATGCAATATCATTGACTAAGCATAATAAGGAGACTCCCATCCCTGCAGTCACAACCCGCAACGCCCAACGATATCTCTAATATAGTGCAAATTGAGTTTTTGCAAACGTTACAATAATCCGATATTGGTTATTTGCAAACATTATGAACTATAAAATCTGTTACGGTTTTTAAAAAAAAGCTCTACAATGTACCTTTAAACTTTTCTGTTATAACTGCATTTTTAACATGGCATTTTGTTATAGTTTTTGATCATCCTACCACTTCGGCCAAAGGGGCCTTATATTTTGGAGGAAAAGCTTTAGTAGTGTTATGAAGTATTATGTGCATGTGTAAATGGCATATGTTTGTTTCATGTTCTTTAAAATAAACATAAAATTATATGTAAAATACGAAATTTAATTTTGCTCGACAACTTAATCGACAACCTTCCATATATGTTCTGACATATTTGATAATTTTCTGTTGGTGCCTAGGCTATATAAACATACTAGGGTGTGATCTGGATTATAAACCATCAAGAAGACCATCAATTATGACAGACAACATTATTTTTCTTGCATAGCAATTACTACAATTTTGTAGCGTGACCTGTTCATCCACCAGAAGGTAATCCTTGAGAGAAAGGAAGCACTCAGTTCAGGGCACGGTTCCTGAAAGAAATAATTTATTGAGTCACTTTGAAAATTTGCATTGAAAAGTTGTATAATTGTTGTTGTTACTAGCATCTGTTTGCGATTATGTCACACTTGTGGTTGGGGATGCATTGATTCACCAAAGTCTTGATGGATCATGGTTGTGCTGCAGTATTGTATGATGGAGATATTGTATCGACACATAAACAGTGGATGTATATAAGGACATGTATGAAAATGAATATGAATGTCAAAATATGTACGCTTATTTACACAGTGTCAATTATGTTAAGTGAGAAATGAATCGACAATAATAATCTTGCTGACGGTTTGTTTGGTCATCAACACCAAAACCTGCAGGCAATACGTAATCAGTGGCTTCTTACAGCGGAATAATGCAAAACAGACCACAAATGTAGATCCCCAGTGGGCGTGGTATAATTGTTTGATGGTAATGGGTGAACGCAAAAGAAATTGCTTGGTTAGCAAATTAAATGTTATGGAATCACATGGAAATTATTCATAATACACTACATGAATATGAGGGCATATTACTAGAATATATATTTTTCCATTTATCGTATCTTGACGTTGCTTTAGAAATACATATCTTAATGTAAGAGGTGTCTCGACACAGCCCTTCATATGCTTTACAAAACCTTCTACATTAGAACCACGTTATGAGATAAACTAAGTAAATTACTAATGTTTTTTCATCAAATATATTGAAAAATATGTGAATCGACTAATGTAAACACACGTACATGTAAAATATAATAATATGTGCCTGTAGATAGCACGAAACGTGTTGAGAACAATAACGGCTCTGTGGGAATAAGGATCTGGCGGCTGGTAATTATGTTTGTATTACAAGTCATACCGTGTTCTGGATAGTCCCTTCTGAAGACGTCTCTGCACAACAGCTCAGGAACAGCTCCAACAGTACTAGCCCATAGTATATGTAGAATGTTACAACTTTAAGGGTGGTCTGTCCATATTGCTGAAACATATTGAACGTTAATAATACAATTTTAATGTCAAAATATATCCATAACCGTAAGTATTGTCTACTTAGAGCGATTGTACGATTCCGACCACGTCATAAGCTTGTGCTTATGAACAAGGTGTTCGCGAAAATGGGCGTACCATGCCCTATCGGTGGTATATGTCACAAAACACAAACAAGGACAAGTCAACTGTTCACCTGAAGGAACAGGGGAACATAATGGCTCAAGTCAAATCAGGGAATTGCATCAGACATACTTTTTGTCACTGATGCGGTGAGTTAGGAGGTTTCCTGCATCAAATTTGGAAGAGTCTTCCACATGTCTGTAAGCAATCTGTGAGAAGGTTTTAATGTCAGTGACATGATCAGACACTACTGATAGCTAGGGTGTTTTTGAAGTGACACCCGTTATTCAATTGGATCCAACAGAAAATATGGGTAACCTTGATGTGTTGAGATGGTCACCACTGGAGATACATCTTCGGTGACATGGATTTTCGAAGAGATAGTGCTAAAATAGCAAAGGGAAACCTCTTTGGGGAGTCAGAAAACCATCTGTTCAGAGCAATCTACTGATGATCAGCATGAACAGCATTTTAATAAGCGTCGTGTGAAGCTTAATCACCTGATTTACAGAAGATGGACTGAGCGTCTGTGCTCTTTTTTTTTGGAGGATGTAAGATTCCTCTGGGAAAGAGGTTGCAGATCCTTATAACGTTTGACTTACTACACAGTCTAACCATGTATGTTTTCTATCTGCACCTTCTTCATCCCTTACCTTCTTCTTCCCTTACCTATTTCATCCTAAACGGTTAGTATTCATTTCATGTAGGTGTGCATAAAGTATCATTATTGATATTAACATGGCGAATGGGTCCATACACTTATAATGACGCAAATAAGCCGAATGACCATATTCACAAGTCAGACGAATTTCGTTACGCTGGAATGCAGACACCCAGTCGTCGACAGATATAAGTAAATAATCTGCTCCACAATTTAACAAATGGTTTGTTTTTTAATCAGTCACACATTTTACACAACCACCTTGGTTCATGACAATTTCATCTTCCATTCACATAGTCGCATACAATTCTCTATAAATAAGGGGAAGTGGGGTAGCCTAGCAGTTAAAGTGCTGTCTTGAGATCGTCGCTCTGGGGACCAGTGTTTGATTCTCAACATGAACACATTATATATATTGTTCAACCTTTTGCAGCAGCCCGACGTGAGGTTGGATTAATATTGGTATGTTACTCATTCAATCTCTATAAAAGACGTATTAAGCCATTACATTAGTTTATTTGTTTCTTCTAGCTACCTTCTCGAAGATGATGGAGTAGAAGGGGATGATGCCAGCCACTGTGAGCAACAGCCAGAAGGTGAACATCACCCCGGAAGTGATGAGGCCTTTCTTCCTCTCCAGGAGCAGTAGCAACATAGCAAACAGCTGAAAAAAAGACACCATTAAGATGTGCATTTGGTTTGGAAATTGTCTTAAAAGCAGACCAAATAACTCAAACCAGACATGGTAATTGGACAAAGGGTTGCTATGTCGCACGTATGTCTTTGCAGGGACGTTTTTGTTCCACAGATCAAATAGGTTTAGATGGCCGAGTTGGGTTTTACGTTGTTTTGGTGTCAGATTGATTTTGAAAGCACCATGGGATGCAGGTCTTGGACGTTTACCACTTTGGTGAAACCCATGAGTACACGATGATGCTGACAAACCTAGAAACATAATCAGGGTGAACCGGAATTAGAACTCACAATCATGGGTTTTGGGAACGTCAAAGGGACCCCCCACTGCACTTAGACGTTTAAGCCACCCGTGCCTATAGGATGTGCTGATTAGAAATACAGTATATTAATATCACAATACTTCTACTTGTTATGATAAAGGTATTTGCAGGGTACGAATTATTCTTGTCTTACAAAGGTAACTGCCTGGACTGCAGGTGAGATGAACAAGGCAGAGAAGTTGGTGGTGTTGTAACTATCTGCAGCGTCGATGAGTCGTATGACAGAGAGTATGACGAGGCATGAGCACACTATCTGAAAGTCAACACAAAAACGAAATAATGTATCTGCTCAAAGTCCCTCCTCATAAGGCCAGCAAAAAATGTGTTGTACTCTTGTCATATCACTGGCAGCAGGAACACCTTTAGTTCTGATTGGCAAGATGATGCAGAAGAACGCACTGACATACACACTGGTAGACACAGGGGTGTTTAACCTGTTTCGCAATTGTCGAGTTCATTGAGTTGGTAGGGAGGTGGGGGTAACCTAGTGGTTAAAGCGTTAGCTCGCCACGTCGAAGACCCATGTTCGATTCCCCACATGGGTACAGTGTGTGAAGCCCATTTATGCTGGATATTACTCGAATACTTCTAAGAGAGGCCTCAAACCGTACTCACTCACTCGCGAAGCTAGTTGGAATATGCTCACACGAGCACGAGCTGATTGTAGCCATGTGATAGTGTCGATCTGCTTCTTGACATGAGTGTGTCAGTCACTCATACACGAGAATCACAAAAAAATAACAATGTTCAGCTGAATATCGAACCGTATTCAATTCCTTACGTCTTGGCTTGTGATACGACTTAACAGCGGCATGTTACGCTTAACGCTGTATCCAATGTGCTAGTGTATGCTATCATCCCCAGAACGTTATGGACTATGCCACTCATTCATAATTATTGGGGTCAGGTCACGGTGTAGGCGCGTGGAACTGCATAAATAGGCAGCATGATAGAGGCCATGACAAGAATACAGAATCGGTCTTAATACGGATATAAAACAACAGCGAACATCACCTGGCCTATTAGGATTGTGAATACCCATCTTACGCTTCGGTCGGTCTTAATACTGCTATCTTATACTACCCTATATATTCTATTGCTATGTGTCGTCAGTGGTGTCATGCTTCTTGTATAATATTTCACGTTCTCTTTCTATATATAATGTTGCTGTTTGTAAATTAGCAATCTCATTAAAATCAGATCTTAGTTTTCGCTACCGCTTAACAAAGATCTTAGGACATCTCATTACGGGTCATGTCAGAACGACCTTTCGCGAATTTTGACCGACCAATGAAATGACTGACAAGAAATCAACATTAGCCAATCAGAAGGCAGCTTCCTCGAGCTTTACGACACTAGTTTCAAACTGGCGACTACGCTTCGAAACATATTTTGTCGTATTCTCGATTAAAAAAATTAAAACTGATAAGAAGAATGTTCTGGAATGGCTTATAGATGGCCTAGATTGTATGGATATAATCGTAAAACTCGTTACTGTCGTTCGGAATACCCCGTGTTAAATATTTCGTGGTTGCATCATTAGAAAACACATTCCGACTGTCATTCCGATCTGGTAGGCGACGCTCTGATTGGTTAGGTGAAAGGTCGTTCTGACGTGACCCTAAATGGGATGTCCTCAGATCTTTGTTTAGCGATAGCGATAACTAAGATCAGATTTTAATGAGATTGGTAAACTAGTGACCTCCGTTTTTTTAAAATTACGAACGTGGTTTCTTTAGAATTTAATGTCTTTGCACATCACGATTTATCATATTAAAACACAAAATAACGAATTTCTGTACCAGAATTTTCATGTGAAAAATGTGAGGTGGGTGTTGGAAAATCCAAAATGGCTGTTACTGACGGTACACAGTCTCATTTTAGGTAAGTAACAACCATTTTGGACTTATACGGGTATACGGGTTCATACGGGGTCAGTAGTTCCGGTCTCTGATTCTCACTTTGAGAATAATGCTTAATTTCTGGCTTTTGAAATCAGTGATGTTAAACCACACTGAACATTAATACTGTGAATGTTCAGCTTACATATATGATGATATATTTACCGTCTTTGCTAGATATTTATATCGTGACGACAACGACGTCGGTGTGACGTTCAGGAGGTAGTAGAGATAGAACGGCGACGTCAGCCACAGCAACCCACATGGCACCCACACCAACACCGTGGACTTGAAGCAGTCTGTGAACTGTGGCCAAGTGTTGTACCAGGTCAGGTTTGTGTCCTGGAGGAGACAGAAACATCCTGATTACATATAATTAAGCAGGATGCCACGAAACTGGGGGGTTCGTGGTATTAAAGTTGTATTGTTTCTACTAATCATAGTTACTGTTGTACATATGTGTATGTAATTAGTAGTAGTTGTAGTAGTAGTAGTAGTAGTGGTAGTGGTAGTAGTAGTTGTTGTAGTAGTAGTTGTAGCAGTAGTAGTAGTTGTAGCAGCAGTAGTAGGAGTAGTAGTAGTAGTTGTAGCAGCAATAGTAGTAGTAGCAGTAGCGGGAATCACTCACGCACGAATACGGCGTTAGCATTGGGCGTCTCAACATGCGTGATTCCCGTGCACCCTTTTGAGTTGAGTTGATTGGTTTAACTGTGTCATATGGCCCTGTGACGCAGGGGTAGCATTATGCAGATGGCTGTTTCAATGAAAACTCGTTCCACCCGTGACGAACAGGTCTGGTTGTTGATGAAATATAGTGATAGCTAAATAGACAGGTTTTTTATTCATGTACCGATTGTCTTTAAATGTAATATCCAGTTATGTATGACTGTTTAATAATCTCATACCAACTTTGACTGGAGTAGGTTCAATAGTTTTTTCAGATATTGTAGTAAACGTCGGTACCTTAAATTACCTTCCAGACTATATAGTAGACCACAGGGCAAGTCCTGTAAGTAGGGCGTCGATCTGTGGCGCTGCCTTCTTTCTACTATAGATCATTAACCAAAAGTATTCGCAGTGCGGTATCCTTGGATGCTTAAACCGCTTAATTATTGTTGTTTTAACGCATTAAATCTGGGAGCCATCTAGTGAGCGATGTTAGTGGTTATGTTACTCATAGTAATTAGTGTCAAATTGACATATCGACCGTCTAGATTACTAATGCGCCTAAATCACAACTGGTTCTACTACAATAATTAAACTACCACTAGTACTGTTACTACTACATCGACTACGACAACATGCTTCTACTACTTCAACGATAACATCTACTACACAAGTAACTAATCATATACAACCTTGACAACCACAATTACTACTACCACCACTACTGCAACAAAATATGCTACTAGTTAATATCTAGAACTACGAGTACTGTTGCTACAACCAGTATATAAAAAAACAAAGTATCAAAATTCCAAAAACATTGTGTTCAGAAAACAGGGTTTCCGGAGTAACAGGGGTTCACCGTAAAAATACAATTACATCACCATTTTTCTAACCTTGCATTAAAATATTCGTTTCTGATTGATTATTTCTGTTTCTAGTGACAGATAAGGTACACATTTCATACACCCCCTGGGAATACCGAACTACCTTACCAATGCGAATACAGTGATATGATTACATAATCTCGAAGCAAAACACCTTTCAAGGGCAGTGTGGCGAACTAAACCGGGTTTTCCCGAGTAAAAGCAAGGGCGATAACTCTAGATGTGTTTGTGTCTGCTCGCGGTCAAAATGTCCGTATAACTAGTCAAACTGTTGAAGACATTTACCGACAACAGTGCCGGTCTGATAAATTCGTTGTCAGCCGGTCCCTCGGGGTGTGACTGAACCTGTGTGCGGGCCTACGGCCCAGAGCCGGTGGGCTCGCACATAGGGTGCATCTCTTCATATACCGCTGGAGACCGGTCGACAACTGATAGTGTACACCATTGTATTTTAAGGTCCAAAAATTAAATTTTCTAAGGGAAATTCCATATCAGTGTACATTCGTCATACCAGAGACCATATGATATGGTCTCTGGTCATACTCAGTGCATACCACACGTGGACCTTTTTTGGTAGCGAACGATACATGTAAACTGAAGTAGGTGGACAACTAATAGCATATATCGGCTACTCACCCATATCTGGGTCCCGTCACAGAGCGAGGACATTGTGTGTGAGTATCCAATGGTCGGGGCTAAAGTTGTTTAGCGTGCTTATCTGCGTGTGACCTGACGTGACCCGATTTCTCTCTGTGGTGAAACGACATTAACATATCAAGATCTTTACAGCGTTAGCTAGACTAACATTTAGTCTCTGAAATCTTATATTACACAATATCCTTCTTGACTCTAAAACTAAAAAGAAATTCCCTATGCTGATTAGAGCTAGCTTGAGCTGGCTAGACTTGCTTTTGTATGCATTTCTAGATAATGTTTTTTATAAAATAAATATATTCCATGGTCATGGTGCAGGACTAAGCGTTAGCCCGCTTGTGGAATTTTCTATCACTATCACTAGTACCACGTGCGAAGCAGAGAGGGCGAGAGTGAGTTCGGTTTTGTGAGTTGGGTTTAACGCCGCTTTCAGCAATATTCCAACAATATAACGGCGGGTAAACTGGAATTGTCGCCCATGTGGAGAACTAAACTCGGCTCTTCGGATTGACGAGAGAACGATTTTACAAGTAGGCGATCACCACCGTTTCTGTCATACACGAACTTCAAGAAACACTCGCAGAGATAGTGTCAACCTTGTCGTCACTGCAATAAAATGGCAACTTTTTCCATATGGAAGTATAATGTTTCAGTTGTTGTACGGTAATGTTTTCAGTAAACAATGAACAGTACAACCTCTGCGTGAGTGAAGACATTTTAATAAGAAACACTTGATCAGTTTACAGCAAAATTATCTTCACCCTTTCTTTCCTTTTTCTTAACGTTATTTACGAAGCGTTGGTACTTAGATGTCAATAAGTAAAAGCGACAAATCCTTTTCCATTGTACGATTGCAACCATATCATAAGCATGTTTGTGAATTACCATCAGATACTGATCATACCAGGTGTTTGCGAAAAGGTAAGCGAATCCTGTCCCACCGTCTCAACACTTTCAAGTATACAGCAATATTTCAATAGGACAGGTTATGATGTTTGTGTGTGAGTGTGTGTGTGATATTTTGGTGGCGGTGGGGAATCTCTGTGTGCGTGCGTGCGTGCGTGCGTGCGTGCGTGTGTCAGCCGGTGATTGAGCAATTGGTGAAAGAGTGTCGAGTGCTGCCTTCTCAAGAATGCTTTGGTTCTGGAATTAAAGTTATCTACCCTTGAGGGTCAATGTCCATGACAGGCTTGAACGTTCAGGAAGTGCCTGTATGGGACGGATGGTTGTATCCATATAAGAGCGACAATATATAGGCGATTCGAGGCCCTTTAAAGTATTCGACCTGACTTGACTTCTGATCTACTTGCCAAGTGCTGAGTTCCCACCAGCTTCCAAGAATATTCTGGATTCACAAGCGGAGACAGGCCTCTTTCCAGACATTCAACAGTGATAATATTCTGAACATTCATGAGAGCACTTACCATTAATTTTTTAGCCTTTTAATTATTGCTGCTGCCACTCATTTGCCGTTTTCATTGTGGACCTAAACTTGTGTGTTTAAATATAACGCATTGAGTGTTCTTTAAACTTGTGTGGTTATTTTCTGATTTCACAATTAAACTGTTTTTTAGATAAACCCGTTTAACTTTGAAATCTCCTCGTAACAACATCATCTAGTTATGGTGCGTTAGATTTGAAAGTCCTCTGCCTCTATTATAAAAGTTTTACTCAGGCCTTGAATGGTGTAACTCTGATCAAACAGCTTTTTAGCAAGAGTCCAAAGTCGCTCTTTGACATTTTCGTAGAAAGAGCATGCTCATTTGTATCTAAAACGCTGGAGCTGCTGGAATATTGCTCATCATAAACGGAAATTCAACTTATGGAAAGCGGAAGTCTCCCTCTTGTCATATAGTCTTGTGGCCTGGAAAGCTTTGTCCCTCTAAATCTTTATGCATAAATCTAAATATGAAAAAGAGGAGGAGGTTTCACTGGTCTCTTTTATTATCTAGTTCTGTGAACTAGTTTAAATAACCAATATACAGTATATAAAGCCCAATGGTGTTGTACTATGAGGTCAACCCTGCAGCTTTGGCCATGCTGTAGAAGATGCTGTCAGGCTGTTGCAACAGGGAGGAGGGTGTGTCAAACTCACACACACAGCCCTTGTCCAAGACTAGGATTCTGCAAGCATAAACAATTCAGTTCAATTATTATTTACCTGAATACGTCACTTTAATATTGATTTATACACATAAATACTTCAATTATTACAAAGAAATGGAAAGCATATACCTGTCACAGTCCATGACCGTGTTGAGTCTGTGGGCGATGGTCAGCACCGTGCATTCCTTGAACTCTGACCTGATGGTCTCCTGGATCAGGCAATCTGTTTCCATGTCAACGGCTGCTGTAGCCTCGTCCAGTACCAGGATCCTGGTCTTCTTCAGAAGAGCTCTTGCCAGACACAAGAGCTGTCGCTGACCGACACTGAAATATGCCAGAAGGGTAACCCACTTGTTGGCAAGTTATAGGGTTGTGGTTGTGCAGATATATATTTAGTACTGACAAATTAAAATGTACAGTAGTAGTACTTGGAAAGGAACAATATTAAGTGATACAATGCTAAGTCTGGTACCTCATGTTTTCCCCTCCTTCGCTACACTCGTGTTCCAGTCCGTCAGGTAGCGTCTCCACAAACGTCTTGAGATGAGCCTGTTCCAGTGCCCGCCAGATCTGATTGTCGGAATACTTGTTGAAGGGGTCAACATTACCTCGCAGACATCCGACAAACAATACAGGATCCTGCAAGAGTGTTTCAAAGCATTTCTTCATATTAATCATTCAATAGTTCAAAATGGTTCTCCGACATTGGTACAATTTGTGAAGCCCATTTCTGGTGTCCTCCGTCAGATTATCTCTGGAATATTGCTAAAATATTGCTAAAAGCGGCGTAAACCATACTCGCTCACTCACTCACTCAAACTGGTTATTAATATGAACAATATCATATGAAATGACAAAACGTAAGACGCCAATATTGATGACAAGGAAACACGTACCTGAGGTAGTATGGTGAGTTTGCTCCTGAGATCATGCAGCCCGAGTGTACTGACGTCAACGCCATCTATGTTGATCTCTCCTCCTGCAGCCTCTATCAGCCGGAACAGGGACAGAGTCAGAGAGGACTTCCCCGCTCCCGTCCTGCCAACGATGCCCACCTGGTATGTACAGAATATGTGTACTGGGAGCTCTCAGCAATAATTAAGTGTTCATAGTTGGCACACGTTTGAAAGTGTCCTTTGTGGAGTGAGAGACTTGGGTAACATTCATCATTATTGATTCAAAGACCACATAACGAGCAGTAAAACAGTGACATGTTAAGACTTAGATGCTTGTGCTACAGGCCCGACATTTCTAAAACATGTTTCAGAGAGCGTCATGCGACTCTTGCTCAGGAACTGTTTGATCAAGGGTACAACAATAAAGGCCTCAGGGAAGCTTTCAAAAAGTAACTGGTGGACATGTGGAAGACATTTCCGGACGTGACGCCTTGGTGAAGAGGGCGATTCCTTGTCTTGCCTTGTGCTGTGTCTTCCTGTGTGTTTTTCAGGGTGAGCAATATTGACTTGCCTGTACGTGTATTTGTGGCGGTTGCTCCCGGTGGAGCGAGGTGTGCTCGGCTTTTTGCAAGCGCCTGGCCTGGTGTCCTCGCTTTTTGAGGGGGATTCATAGGCGCATGCTCATGATGTGGTCGGAATTGTGCAGTCGACGGCGGGGGTTTCTTGTGGGTAAGAGTCTTTTATCGCTTTTATTTTTATAAAAATCAATGCATAAGCAAAAATTAACAATAATTTACCTTTTCCCTAGAATGCACAGTGCACGTGATTCCCTTGAGTACAAGGTCAAGGCCGTCTCTGTACCGAGTTGAGTAGTCGAGGAACTTCACCACCCCTGAGTCTGGCCAGTCGTGATTTGGACGTTTCTCGGGTACATTCCATGCTGCCTAGTGTAATTCATACAAAAAAACCATACAGTGTCAATCGTGATTAGAAAGATCACGCCAGAATCCTTGAAGATAATACTGAAGACATATTGATATACTGGCATATTAATATGTGATGTGTATTTGACTTTTACCTCTGAATCTATTTCTGTATACTCTTTGACTCTCTCCACGGAAACGATCTGAGTCTCTACTCCTGAAACCAGCTGCACCATCAGGTTCAGGTTAACGGTTATCTGAAGTCAAAGTACCAACCAGCATAAATCCATAAACACACAGAGCAGACACATGTACACGGTAGAGCAACAAGCACAAAAGGCACCATTATCATAATCAAAGTGATAACCCCTTTGTTTAGCCACAAGAAATCTCTTCCCAAAGAGAATATTTTGTAAAGAACAACTCATTGCAACAAAGTAATTTTGGGGGACGGCAATTTGTTTTAAACAGTCTTAAGCATAATTATTTTTTGTCAAGAATTTTCGGGAACAAATTATTTTTTCCGATGGATTCCGACTACATCAGTCGCATGTGTACGTGAATGACTATCAAATAGTGATGATACCAGGTGTTCGAAATAAGGTGAGCCTATCTTGCCCATCGTCACAAACACATGCAAAGGCATGTCAATTGTTCACCTTAAAAAACACAGGAACATATGGTACAAGTAAAATTGGGAATTGCATCGGGCATCATTTTTGTCATTGTCACTGAATTTGGAATTTGGAAATGTCCTCCACATATCTACCATAAAAGTGTTGTTTGCATACCATACCTCAATAGCATAGGAGATCGACAAGCCTACAAGACCTCCTGACAGGGTATCACGTGACATGACGGCAAACAGAGAGGCGGCAAAAACGATGATATTTCCGATAATCTCCAGACGTACACCAAGCCATCTGTGAAATACAGACATTGATATAGTGAAACACTTTTCTTTAGAATGAGTTGGTCAAACACCACTCTGTAAAGGAGTTCAGTTACACAGCATATCAGGGCATGTCAGCTTAATATGAGCGGAAAGCCCGATACGGTTCTTTATCACTTTGGTAACACCCACCAGCAAAGGTATGGTGCTGGCAATACATTGATCATAATCAGTGGGAATCTAGGATTCAAACCTGAGATAATATGATCCTAGCACGCAAACATAACAAACACAATTTGTGCACATATTTTAAAATCTTTTGTGGAAATGAGTTTGGGCATACAAGACA
The DNA here is from genome assembly GCF_023055435.1 of Haliotis rufescens. Taxonomy (NCBI): domain Eukaryota; kingdom Metazoa; phylum Mollusca; class Gastropoda; order Lepetellida; family Haliotidae; genus Haliotis; species Haliotis rufescens. The sequence continues at coordinate 284,533 of NW_025964212.1, read as the reverse complement.
TGATTTCGAAACGAGTCCGAGTCGACTTCCTGTACAAATCTAATTGTCCGCACAACCACTTACCTAACTAGTGATGCCGTGTTAAATGGTCAGGGTAACCTATCTGATTATAAGCAGTAGTAACACAGTTTGCAGTTGGGAATGGCTTCAGTGGCCTTCATGTGAGAGTATGCCTTGAATGGAAGCTGGCTTCAGACAACGTGATTTCAATAAAAATGTTCTCACATACCTGAGAGCACAAGATGCGTAAAAGGTGAACCTCTGGTTTGTGTCTACCCGGTCTTCGGATTCCTTGATGAACCTCGACTGAGCTTGAAACGATCTGATAACACTGGCTCCTGATAATGTCTCTCCAAAATGGCTGTATATCGGGGAGCGAGCTTTGGACTCTAATCGTTTCAGCTGTCGTGAGGTGGTTACGTAGAAGCGCTTTTCAAACAAGATATATTCTTTTATTATGTTAAGAATAATGTATTGATTCGAAATCCGATTTCTTGCAAGTTTACCCATTTCTAGTTCACCAAGTTATGATAGTGAAATCTATGATATCGCCATGACACTTCCTGTTATGGTATGCGATTCACTGAAGAGGCGAAGGAAAATGTCACTTCAAACCGTTCAAAGAAGATTCATGTCGATCCCGAAAAAAAACCCAACTCCGATTGCATTACAAATGTTTAAACCGAGACGGATATATTTTGGTAAGGGCAACAATCAAGGGTAGTTGTGTAGCATCACTATTTGATGGTGATTAATAAACACACGTTTATAATATAGTCGGAATTGTAAAATCGATTGAGCCTTTGTCACAGATTTCTTATGAATATGTACAGGGTTTTATATACTTTTATTTACCTGAATAAAGTAGTATAGAATAACCAAGGGAACGACAACGACGAGAAATATGGGCGTGGTGAAGGAGATGACAATGATGCTGCTGAGGACTTGTAACAATGTGTTGATGGCGTACTCCACCGTACTCGGCATGCTGGTGTCGATGGTGTCAATATCCTGGGAGAACCTGTTCACAATCCTGCCTGTAGGTGTGGTGTCAAAGAAGGACAGTGGTGCTTTCAGAACATTCCTCAGCATGTTCATGTGGAGAATACCGGAAGCTTTGACCGTCCTTAGGTTCCACAGAAAAGCAAATATCATGATGAAAACAGCTGTAAATAAAATATAGAAACTCAAATTGAAAATACCTCAACAGTAACTTCGATCTAAATATATATTACGTTTGACATTGGCATAAAACAATTATTAGATTTGACAAGATAGGTTAATATGTCTCCAAAAACTATTTTGAATAATTTGTCAACATAATACAATATATCCATATTTTATAACAATATATAACACATGATTTAAGCCTGATAAAAGTATCCAAACAGTAAAAGAACATAAATACAATAGTTTTATCAGACATGTAGCTTGCAGTCAAGTCTTACTTTGAGCTACACCCAAGACACCATAGACTCCAAGATAGTAATTGTTCTTCTCCAATCGTCCTGAGCTATTGGAAGGGAGAAGGGTAAGGTTGTTGAGGGATGTGTCGTCAGTCCATTTGCTAAGCCATGAAGCTGACATTACCGACATTACTTGAAATAACGCGTACATGATGAGAGAGAATACCACAGTCCAAAGGCCTATAGCTCTGCCGTATGCAAGAAACACATTCAGTGTCACCTGGAACAAGATGATCGTTACTCAATTCAATGGTAATACAATCGTAGTCTACTGAATCAATAGAGCCCCTGAAAAATAATAAATATTTCTATATTTTCATATGATAAAAACAACTGACAGGATAAAACAGTTGGAAGGATATATTGTAAAGTGAAAGAAATATGTATATACACAGTATTTTAAAACATTATTGTGAGACCATCAGAGGATATACGTGTACAGACCTTGCCAGTCTCCACTTGTTCTTCCTCAATCAGTTTACTGCTCTCGCTCACAGGTTCTTTCGCCTTCAGTAGTTCGACTTGTTTCACCTCTGTGCTCTTCATCAGGGACTTCCTGTGGCACATGCATGTCCAAAAAACAAACACAACATACGTTTTGGTGGAAATACTGGTAAATACAGATGCCTGAGTTCGGATAGGTTTTTTATAATGCTGCATTTAATGTCAGTGTGATAAATATAGCATGTTTCTTTAACAAATAATTTTCAATTTAACTTCTTTAAGTTGTCTTGAGAAGTTGGTATGATGAACAAGGGAGATAGTTCTATGGACATAAACAAATAATCAAGTGACAACGGTGTTAAGTGTCTACACTGAAACGTCGCAGTCATTGTCGAAAAGAAGTTGTATGTCCATAGAACTATCTCCCTTATTCAACATACGTTTAGGTGGAAATACTGGTAAATACATTCGCCTCAGATAAGGTAGATTTGATAATGCTGCACTTTAATGTCAGTATGATAAATAGAACATGATAATTTGACTAATCATCTTCAATTTTTGCAACCTTTAGAATTTGTTTTTCCAAAATTGTGATTTTTCACTGAAATCATTATTCCTTGATCCTTGGTGCCAAAAATGCTCTCATCAACCTGTCCTTTTGAAATAGTGTTGTATACTTGTAAGCGTTGAGCCGGGCCGGTGGGACAGGATACGCTCACCTTTATGCGAACACCTAGTATTGGTAGTATTTGATAGTGATTCATAAACATGTTTTTGACATTGTCAGAATCGTATAATAGAGCTTTCTTATTATTATGGAAAGGGGCTCATTGCTTTTAGGTTCTATGTTTCATTAATACACAGGATGATTAGGTCTGATGAAGTGTCACTGACTTACATTAATGTAACACTCGCTTCGTCAGTCTCCTCGTCAGATTCCACCGATTCCAGTCGTTGGAAAACCTTTTTCTCTATTTCAGTAACTGTTCAAATAATGTCAATGTTAGGTTCTTGAAATCTTATATGAAGTTAAATTTTGTATCATCAGATTATCAGAGTAACTCTGTAAAACTGGGTGGTCGGGTAGCCTAGTGGTTAAAGCGTTCGCTCGTCACGCCAAAGACCCGGGTTCGATTCCCGACATGGGTACAATGTGTGAAGCCCATTTCTGTTGTCCCCCGCCGTGATATTGCTGGAATATTGCTAAAAGCGGCGTAAAACCATACTCACTCACTCACTACTCTGTAAAACAATTCAATTTTCAATATATATCCCATACACTGATTACTAGTATTTGATAACAAACACACAGATTACTTGTGAAATGCTCAACCTACATTCGGGATCACTGACATCGGAATCATGACTCTCAAAAAGATTTTTCTGTAGGAACTGCGCAAAGGGTCCGTTTTGGTGAAGAAGCTGGTCATATGTCCCTGTCTCTGATATCTGACCATTGGTCATCACATGGATGGAGTCGACCTCTGGGAGCCAGTGGATGCCGTGAGTCACCAAGACACGTGTCTGGATGGTTTAGGTGAAAGTCATTATTGCATTTGTAGCAGATCGTAATGGATAGGCAAGTAAATGAGTATCGTTTTATGCTGCTTTTAGTATCATTCTTGAAATAGCAAGGCAGATGACACCAGAGTAAATCCCGTTTATAGCTGCACATACCAATGGTAATCAAGAAAAATATGACATTAGTTTTACATGTACGTATGTATGTATGACTGATTTTACACATTTACTTTAACATATATAGAACGGGCGTTCCTACCTTGCCTGCAAGCAACCCGTTTCGACTTAGGACCTTGTCAAAGATGTGTTTCCCCACATGACTGTCAACAGCACTGAGTGGATCATCCAACAAATAGATGTCATCATTGTTGTACACAGCTCTGGCTAGAGACACTCTCTGCTTCTGTCCTCCACTCAAGTTGATACCCTATAGCAATAATACACTGTCAGATTATTCTAGTTCCTCTCTTCATTTTGCCCTTTTTTATATACCAGCGACAAAGGTCGAGGTGATTGAATTACTGGAGCTGGTTTTATTCTGTAGTCTGCTTTCCCTCCTAAATGAAGACGCTTTGGTAGCAGGTTGTGATGAATTGCTCGGGTTCTACAACTCGCGGTTAGATAAGAATTGAGAGTGGTTATAAACATATAATACTGACGGCCTATTCTATTCTAGAATACACACAAGTACCACGAGATACTCACTCTCTCTCCAATCTCTGTCATATCACCAGCTGGTAACATCTCCAGATCTGGAGTCAGAGCACAGCACTCTACCACTTTGTCGTACCACTGTCTGTCCAGGGGCTTCCCGAAGAGGATATTGTTCTGCAGGGTGTCGTTCTGGATCCATGCAATCTGGGGCACGTAAGCCACGTGACTCTGCCAGGAAATAACCACAACTTAGCATGAGTGTATGAGGGCTAGGATAAACAAAATTCCTTTAGTCCAACACTACAGCAGTATAAAAGAAAATAGAAACCTTGAGACTGACGTGGCCGTTGACCTTGCTCATCTCGCCCAATACTGCAGATACAAGTGAAGATTTTCCCGATCCAACTTGACCTACAACAGCTGCAAGCTGACCTTCGTTAACAGTCAAGTTAATGCTGAAAGAATAATTTTCGTTTAGCTTTAGATTATGACAGCTGAAAATATCCATATGTCTGTTTTAGTTCTGAGTAGGAGTATGTAATTATATTTGAGAAAATCATGGGCGAACAATCGAGTATGGTAGCGTCAATTGATTGTTATACATGTACGTATATGGTGTATTTACTTTGTTAGAGCTGGTCCTTGTTCAGAAGTCCACTGAAAACATCCGTCTGTAATCTTCAGTGCAGGATCTGTTGTGTTATAATGTTTATTGGCATGAACATATACTTCTAACTAAATATACATGCATTGTCCTTATGGTTCAAGATGGGCAGTGAACAAAGATGAATAAAACATTGAAAACTTCATGCATCATTTTTCTGGTCATTTTAGCTGAACACACAAGTACATTCACATCTATAAGGGAGGGGCGTGCAAAGGGGTTTGGACTTAAGTTCGAGACACATTTGGTGTGCAACGTACCGTTTCAATGCATATATTATAGGGGTTCTAAAGGATCCATTTTGTCAGCAAATCCGGTTGTAAAGCCAGTTGAGCCCAAGTTATTTCTTATCAGTAAATTTGTTATTATTATTCAATGGCATAACCACTGCACACTGATGGGTTTGGTGCAATGAGAAATGTAAATAATTCTATTGAACGTTACTTGATGGTCACGATACAGTCGGAATCGCTCAATTAACAATATTTCTTCTGAATATGGAAAGGGGTTTGTCTGTTTAATTGTGATGGGAACACACTTGGATGACAAGAAACGTGTTCAGGGGAATAACAGACATGTGCGAACATGATTTGTAAAGGTGACTGTTAATACAAGTCATACCTTGTCCTGGATAGTCCCTTCTGAAGACGTCTCTGCACAACAGCTCAGGATCAGCTCTAACAATACTAGCCAACAGTATATGTAGAAAGTTACCACTTTAAGGATGTTTTGCTCGAATTGCTGAAACAGGGACACTTTGGATCTTAAACCCTGATCAAACAACACTTGATTCATGTGGCGCTCTTTGAAGTCTTCTTAGAAACAGCCTGTTCGATTGTACCTTAAAAAATGTGTTTGTTCGTTTGTTGTTTAACGCCGCACTCCGCCATATTCCAGCTATATGACGGCGGTCTGTAAATAATCGAGTTTGGACCAGACAATCCAGTGATTAATATCATGAGCATCGATCCACGCAATTGGGATCGATGACATGCATCAACCAAGTCAGCGAGTCTGACCACCCAATCCCGTTAGTCGCCTCTTACGACAAGCATAGTCACCAAACATGGGTTGCTGAACACCTAATCTTTTTTAATCTTTTTCGTTTTGAATTGTAGACACCAAAGGTGTTGACTCTTGGAACGTTGACGTCATCCCTCTTGACATACAGACTTACAGATAGTTTTACTTTGTCACTCTTAAACGTTATGCATATATTTAAATATGTTAGAGATGAGGTGGTCTCACCAGTCTCGTCTTTTCTAGTTCAGGTGGGTAAGTCAGTGGAATGGAATTGGCTATTTCACCATAATTGAACGATATCAGATCATCAATACACAAGAAGCTTAAGTAAACCCTCTTGATTCCCTTAGTTGACTTTACAAATCCGAGCAGATATTCCGATTCATATTAATGGATTAAAGTAGGAGAATAATCAGGTTGAATAAGCTACCGAATAATATACCATTGGGCGTTATAAGCAAAACAGCGGTGAAACTTATATGAAAGAAAATCGGTCATGACACCGGGTGTTCGCAAAAAGGGTAAGCATATCCTGCCCTATCAATAGTACTCGCCACTCCCAAAATTTGAAAAGAAAGAAAAAAGAAGAAAGTGTTTGTTTGTTGCCTGACGGTCCACAGCAGTAGTCCAATAATACGACTGGCCTGTTAACAATTGAGTCCTGACCAGACAATCCAGGGACAGGATAGCCCATTAACTGATGTTAAAACAATATGTACATTTTGAATTACGTCTGCTGTGTAAAAGTGCCGATATTCTAGTGCTCAAGTAAAGAGCAACGTTTACAAGTATGTTCGTTTTGTTACACAGTTGGTGACAGTTTTAATGTATCGGCCAAAATGGTAATGATTCCACTTGTCTTAATTAAATACATTCTGTGAATGTAAAGATAGTCATGTCTTGATTGTTTTAAGGATTACGATTAATTTTTAAAACACGGATTTGGTGGTTCCTTTGCTGGAACAACCAATGTGTCGCTTTTTCTACGGATGTTTAGAAGAAACACTGTCTTGTCTCTGTCGCACGTGTTTGCTCTATAAACGAAACTTAAAGACAAACACATTTATACAATTATAGGTTGTAGACTCAATCAGTAGGTGTTTGTTTATTTGTTGTTTAACGCCGCACATCATGAGCATCGATCTATGCATATGGGATACGGTGGCATGCATCAACGAAGTCAGCGAGCCTGACACCCGATCCTGTTAGTTGCCTCTTACGACAAGCTTAGTGGGCTTTTATGGCAAGCATGGGTTGCTGAAGACTTATTCTACCCCGGATCTTCAGCTATTCAGCTTTGTAATCCAGTACAAAGGGGGAGGAATGGTCATGTCTTCAGGTCATGTGTTGATAGCACTAATGCGTCGTTTTGGCAGAGTTCTTCCTCAGAAAACATACTGGACTGTAGTTATGCCTACATATTATACATGTTTACTAATATGTCTAATCAGGCATTAATTTAGTATGATGGTTTCTTTGAGCTACCTTCTTGAAGATGATGGAGTAGAAGGGGACGATGCCAGCCACTGTGAGCAGCAGCCAGAAGGTGAACATCACCCCGGAAGTGATGAGGCCTTTCTTCCTCTCCAGGAGCAGCAGCAACATAGCACACAGCTGAAATAAGACACCAATAAAATGTTTAATTGCTTTGGTTATTGTTTTAACTTAGCAAATAGCTGAAACGATGCATTGCCATTGCACCAAGGATGTTACATATTATGGTCACTATGTGATCGCAGGCATGAGGGTGCGATAGTATTACATCGAATTATTACTGGGACGAGTAATCAAGCCATTTGGAACCGACGGAGTCAAAACTTCCGGGCATGGAATATTCAAAAATACTGGCGAATCTGAAAACACAGATAGTTTATTGACAAAATACAAAAGCTATCAGTCCTTTTTGGCAACATTATCTCCATAAGTGAGACAGATATGAGGTAATTGGAAATATTATACGTCAAGCTGGAATGTCATTACGTCATTATACAGTAGATGGCGTCATATGCTTCCGTGATAACTGACCCCCACCTTTTTTGCATAATGTGTGAACAGTTATATCACTGTGTGTCAGCCTAATATAGGAGCTCGAGGTAAGACTCAAGTGAGGCACCTTTACCACCCTGGCACACTGCCCATGAACCAAGAAACGTAAGCAGGGTGAATAAAGATTCGAACACAGAAACTTAGGTGTCTGGTACGCCTGAGCGACGCAAATCTGCTCCTAAAAAATTAAGCCAACCTCGGACCCAAGATCAGTGAAGCTAAATAAAGTATAATATTTTTATCAAAATACTTCTACTCCTACTGTCTCGACAAAGATCTGGATTAATTTTTTTATCTTACAAAGGTAACTGCCTGGACTGCAGGTGCGATGAAGAAAGCAGAGAAGTTGGTTGTGTTGTAGCTGTCGGCAGCGTCGATGAGTTGTACGACAGATAGTATGACGAGGCACGAGCATATGATCTGAAATTCAACACAAAAAAGAACGTTTCTAAAGAATGCCTACAAAAGAATGTCATTTCACTTACAGCAGTCACACATTTTTGTTTTGTGTTGCAGCCAAAGCGTTATCAGATTAATCTCAGATGTAGATGCGGAAGGAGAGTGAATTTCACAGAGTAGAACAATCTTCCAGATTCACTGCTATATATACTACTCAAAAGAAGTTAAGGATCACCTGATTCTTTCATGTTACAATAGTTAATCTCTCATGCCATGACAGATTAACATTACCAATATGAAAGAATCGGGTGATCCTTAACTTCTTTTGAGTAGTATATTTACTCCATTTGGAAAAGTGGACATACACCTATCATACAGCAACCTGTATACGGTAGTCCAGTTGAACAAGTATTTGTTATGATGAAAACAATATAAGATAATACATCTTCATTTCCATCTTGGTGAAGGGAGTAGCTGACTACAAGAGTGGCCCATGTGTGGTCATGTTTGTTTTCTTCATTTTTAGGGGGTGATATTGTTTTCTTCTTAAAAGAGAGCTGAAACTTTTTCAACCAATGAAGAGAATGTTAGTTTTTCTCACTATTCGCAAACACATAATAACTGTACAGATGTAGGTAATTTTGAGACAGAACGTTGAAAATAGCAGTATAATAAAGCATTTGTATACTACGAAAGACTATATTTTACAACATGTGCAGTAAAACACAGTGGAAAGTTTCCTTCAAATTGACAGAAAACTGGTCAACTTAACACGTTTGTACTCAGAGCTACTGGAAGAATGTACCTTTCAATTACTAAGATTGTGGACTATGATGGACATGAATGACATAAATTTTGATGTAAACTGATGACCAAAACAAACATTACCAAACTGAAAGTTGGACACGTTCGGTCCAAAGCCCAAATAGTGTTACAAAATGGCTGAAAAGCATTCGCCCGAACACAACCAAAACAGTTTTACTGGGTAATGCACGTGCTACAGTACCCAAATCAGTGGATGAGTTTGGAATGAAACTTTTGCTGCACTTGCAGCATGCCAACCTACATAGATATGGGTACAAAATGGACGATGTACAAACAACCAAACCGTTGGGCAGTGACAAATAACATAAACGGTACAACTGAAAAAAAAATCCATTGGAATGATACACTAAGGAACAACGCATGATCACGTCGCAAGGAGTTTTGGCTCTTGCAGAATGACATTCACCAGGCTGTTGGTCTGTTAGAGGCACACTGGATGGATGGGAGACCTCCTGTCACAACCCTCCGGGAAAACTTTACATACGCATCCTCCATCTGAGGAATCGTATTATCACGGTGACGTCATCAGCTGAGATAGACATCCTGTCAGTCCTGCGTTGGGACTGTCCAAAGGCGTGTTTTGCCCGTGGTTGGTAGTTCAGGTGATTCTTCATCGTCGACGTCATCGTTGGTGAGGTGGCGGCCTTGGCTCATGCCACGACTAGCCTTACCATCCATCCTCTACTGTCAATGATCTGGGCACGTCTGATTGACCATGTCAATCAGGCTTTGTGAGTGAGCGAGTGAGTATGGTTTTACGCCGCTTTTAGCAATATTCCAGCAATATCACGGCGGGGGACACAAACAATCTTTGCCATAGATTATAGACGCCTCAATGCTTTTTCCTCTACCAAGTTTTGAAGATGTTGTTGATGCCATAGGCGACAGCCATGCCAAAATGTTTAATGTCATTGCATGTGCTAGTGGCTTTTGGCAAATACCACTCAATTCAGAAACAAAACACGGCCTTCATATCGGCGAATCAGCTTCCTTTCAGCCTCTAAAATGCTCCTATGGCATTTCAGCAAACCATTTCAGAGTCACTCAAAGAAATGAATTGGCGTTACACACTAATATATTTAGATGACAACATAATAGTTTCAAAAACGTTTTGGAACATTTGAATCACTCACTTACCCCAAACAAAAGGAAAATTCGTGACAAGACAAGTCGCCTACTTAGGGCATATCTTCCGAAAAGATGGTATTCATGTTAATCCTTCCAAATTCAGTCACACAGATCCCACCCCCGTAAAATGTCCATGACATGCGTCATTTCTCAGGTTTGGCCTCGTATTATCACAAATGTGTAGCAAACGTTTCTCCTCTATGCAACCTTCTTAGAAAATATGCGTCTTTCGAATTGTACAACAATTTCCAACATGCAGATGAAGCAAGCCCCATCCTGGCATATCCTGAAACAAACCCTTCATCCTCACAACTGATGCATCTCAAACTGCAATAGGGAACAGTTCAGTCCAACTTGATCCTCATGGCATAACCTGGCACAATGATGTTGTTAATTCGTGTCCTTTGACAATACAAGGATCTTCATTGACCTTGGTCATGTTCTGTTTATAGGAACAACGTTTTAATACAGAAAGGCTACAAGCATATTGTCTGGTAATGGCTTTGCTCACGAAATACTCTGTATCATTGAAAAAGGCCATATTGCAGTCGCGACTTTTCATGGGCGATACCCAGCTGCGTCATACCAAAAGAAATTAAGCGATGGTACTCGTTGTTACCCTGTTACGCTTGGAATTGAGGGGCTAAATCAAGGACTAGTCGGGTCGGAGTCAGTATACTGTATCCGAGGGGGGTATTCGTGTTAATATGCGGCATGGTATCTCAGCGGCCTAGCACTATAAAAAAGGGCATTTGCCTGGACTAGTACACACACACACACACACACACACACACACACACACACACACACACACACATGCACGTCGCCATATAAGTGCAATAATCTTACGCTACGTTAAACCCCATTCACTTCCCCTCAATTGTCAACCCAGAATGGACACAGGATCCGTAGGGATTCATCTTTGAAGTAGAATCCATGCAGACTTAATGGATAGGGTGGTCACCCTCGGTGATCGTGCTCCGACGACATGGATTATTTGTCATAATATCTGTCATTGGCTTGTTTTTTCCGCACTGCATAAATTTCAAGCTAGAATATTGCTGAGGAACATACAAATTAATATTAATACGGCTATATTATAAAGTATCGACCAGGCCTTTGAAAACAATTATGTAAACTATAACAACAGGGGACATTACTTGGTCTATTCATATATTAAATATTCATCTTACAACTTGATGTTCATTTATATCGTCATAACTTCATAATTTATTAAAGGGGAGTACACTTTACCATCTTTGCGACATATTTATGCCTTGATGACAGTGACGTCGGTGTGACGATCAGGAGGTAGTAGAGATAGAACGGTGACGTCAGCCACAGCCACCCACATGGCACCCACACCAACACCGTGGACTGGAAGCAGTCTGTGAACTGAGGCCAAGTGTTGTACCAGGTCAGGTTTGTGTCCTGGAGAAGACAGAAGCATCCTGATAACACATTTACCAAGAAGTGGGGGTATTTGTGGTTTTGACGTTGTATTGTAACCACTAATTCTGGTTGCAGTTGTTAACACATGTATGTAAATAGTAGTAGAAGAAGAAGAGTGAGTGAGTTGGGTTTAACGCCGCTTTTAACAGTATTCCAGTTATATCACGGCGTGTCAGCTTAATGTTGGAGGAAAGCCCGAAGTGATGCAGGTCTCAGACGTTTACCACTTCGGTGAAACCCACGAGCACGGGTATGGTGCTGACAAACCTAGAAACATAATTGGGGCGAACCGGGATTCGAACCCACAATCAGAGGTTTCTGGCGTGCCCAAGGGACGCAACCCTGCACAGCGAATCGCGGCGCCCCAGACAACTGGGCCACCCGTGCCCCCAGAAGAAGAAGAAGTAGTAGTAGTAGGTGGTGGTGAGGTGAAATGGGGTTTAACGTCGCCTGCAAGATTATTGCACGTATATAGCGACGTGCATGCACGTGTGTGTGTGTGTGTGTGTGTGTGCGTGCGTGCGTGCGTGCGTGCGTGCGTGCGTGCGTGCGTGCGTGTGTGTGTGTGTGTGTGTGTGTGTGTGTGTGTGTGTGCGAGCGTGCGTGTGTGCTTGTACTAGTCCGGACTGATGCCGATTTATAGTGCTAGCCCACGGAGATACCATGCCGCAGTTTAACATGAATACCCCACTCAGACACAGTATACTGACTCCGAGCCGACCAGTCCTTGTTTTAGCCCGTTAATACCGAGACAGGGTAACAACAAGTACCATCTTATAACGTCTTTTGGTATGACGCGGCCGGGATTCGAACCCCGGACCTTCCGCTCTCCGCCACCACGGAGGCGGTCTAGTAGTAGTATTAGGTGTAATACTAGTGGTAGTAGTAGTAGTAGTTGTTGTAGTAGTAGTTGATGTACAAGTGGTGGTGGATGTAGTAGTGGTAGTAGTAGTAGTAGTAGTAGTAGTAGTAGTAGTAGTAGTTATTCGGTTAGTAGTTCACAGTAGTTGTTCACAGTTATTATTGCCTCTGAGTATATGTCCAAAGCTGTTGTCATATGACAAGTGATATGTGATTGGTTATCTCTCCCTTTCGTCAGTCAGATGTGACTCATCAAGGTAGATACTACGAGCGGTAAATCACTGACTCATCTTTGGCAAACATGTTACAATATAAAGACACATCTATAACTAGTTGGATATATTGGTCATACAAATCATGGGTATATCGTTCGTAATAATGACTACAATTATGTATCCAAACAGATACAGTCAAGAAAGTGGGGTTACCGGATAAACAGGGTTTGACAGAATACATACAAAACTATGAAACATGTACATCATTTCACTTAAGACTCGACAATGGGAAATTAAATTGTACTGTGAACGTATTCATTCTTCATCCCCAAGACATGATACACTAACGTATTATAAGATAGTGAAACATGAACATAAACTGAAACAGATGCACACACAATAGCTTAAATTGGCTACCTACCCATACCGGTGTCCCATTACACAGCGAAGCCATTGTGTGTGAGTGTTGAACGGTTGTTACCTGACTGAAGCTATATATCCATTACTTGTTCTTATCTGCGTGTGACCTGGCATGGCCTCATTTCTCCCTGTGAGTGAATGAGTGAGTGAGTATGGTTTTACGCCGCTTTTAGCAATATTCCAGCAATATCACGGCGGGTAACACCAGAAATAGTCTTCACACATTGTACCCATGTCGGGAATCGAACCCGGGTCTTCGGCGTGACGAGCGAACGCTTTAACAACTAGGCTACCCGAACGCCCCTGTGGTCGAAGCGGGTCATTGTTTGCTCTTATAAACCTACTGCCAATTGTGCCTGTTGTATTGTAGATGTATTCCTCTCTCGTAATAACCTCTTTGGAGATTTTGCTTTTTCCTAGTAAGACCTCATCCAGGGTATGAGTTAATGATAAAAAACTCCTCCTCGGTTTTGGTTGAAAATGTAAAACCTCGAGATCGGGAAAAGCCCTCGGGCCTATGACCAGGTTTCACAATTGTCTCGTTATAATTATAAGGCGCCAAATGTAGATTGAATTTTGGTTAAAATTAAACTCTTTTGAAATTTATAAGCCATAGCAGTCACTACCCCCTCGGAGGCGTGTATTCTCCTATATACATCAAGCTCCCCATAGCTATAGCCCCTTTCCCGAAGTCCTCTTGCGGTAGGGTTTGGTTTGGTTTGTTGTTTAACGCCGCACTCAGCAATATTCCAGCTATATGACGGCGGTCTGTAAATAATCGAGTCTGGACCAGACAATCCAGTGATTGACAACATGAGCATCGATCCAAGCAATTGAGACCGATGACATGCATCAACCAAGTCACCGAGCCTGACCACCCGATCCCGTTAGTCGCCTTTTTCGACAAGCATAGTCGCCTTTTACGGCACGCATGGGTTGCTGAAGACTCTGTCTCGGATAATTTTACCGCCTACAACATACTACATTGGGGGGATTGGGGATTGGGGGGTAGAAGGGCGCGGGGGGGGGGGGGTATAGTTCTGATTGATAAAGCCGGGGTGGTATCATGCTAAAATAGCCCCTCAACGGTAGGCGTGTGTTTGGTATGTCAACGGTCACATGTTCACAATGTTCTTGGTTAAATGAAGCGAAAGGTAACCTGACCCTCGATTTCATTTATGTTCAATAAGCAACGTACGTGGACTTCGTTGTTTTATACTGTGATCAGATACAAATTGAAACTAGGGCACACGTGACCGCGATGTGTGAGGTCATCGCCTTGGAATGCGGGCGGTTAACGATAAACATATGCTCCCTGTCTCGGCTGAGCAGGACGTTGGTTGAGTGAGGTTTAACGCTTTGTTTAAGGTTTAGAAAGGCTTTTAGCAATATCACGGCGTGGGACACCAGAAATTGGCTTCAAATATTGTACCCATGTAGGGAATCGAACCCGGGTCTTCGGTGTGACGAGCGAACGCTTAAACCACTAGGCTGCCCCACCACCCCTAAGCAGGATGTGTTGGCAACTTATGAATTGAGCGGCTACATTGAGTGTGAAGTGAGCACGTGTTATAAATACCTGCAGTAAAGAATATTTTTATTCACAGTTTCATCTTGCCCACAGAAGGATGGAAGGAGTATTCGTGTTGTATTTATATTAATTCCATTTGAAATTGAAAAAGGTTCAACCAAGATAACCAACAAAATGAATTCTTGAACACCAAACAGGTTATGAGAGATTATTACCAGGTCCTGACGCAACACCAGATATCAGGGCGTACGTATAGTTCAGTACCCAGGTTGCTGGTAGTGAAGGGTTGGTTGGTTGGTTTGTTGTTTAACGCCGCACTCAGCGATATTCCAGCTATATGACGGCGGTCTGTAAATAATCGAGTCTGGACCAGACAATCCAGTGATTGATATAATGAGCATCGATTCACGCAATTTTGATCGATGACATGCATCAACCAAGTCAGCGAGCCTGACCACCCGATCCCGTTAGTCGCCTTTTGCGACAAGCATAGTCACCTTTTACGGCAAGCATGGGTTGATGAAGACCTATTCTACCCCGGATCTTCACGGGACTGAAGGGGGCGGGAACACAGGCGTATCATCGATCTCACTGTCTTTGTTTAAGTCATATCTCGAACAATAGATTCACCAATTGTATTCGAAGATCCGGGTAGAGAATAGGTCTTCAGCAACCCATGCTTTCCGTAAGAGGCGACTAACAGGATCAGGCGGTCTGTCTCGCTGACTTGGTTGATGTCATCGTATCCCAGTTGCATAGGTCGATGCTCAGTATGGCATCACTGGATTGTCTGGTCCAGACTAGATTATTTACAGACCGCAGTCATATACATGTAGTTGGAACATGGATGACTCCGGCGTTAAAACAACAAACTATCTGTGATCACTAATAACTATTTTTATTCAGTTTCACTCATTTCTCATCGGCATTCACGTGAGAACACTTAAGTAACTTGCTGCCGAAATGTATACAGTAAATCCGCTTAGACCGATCAGGTAAAGTGGTCTGGTTAGTTAGGCTTGATTAGATATTGGCAAGTTGTAAGAAGGTATCCTGCGTTTGATACAAATGCATCAATCGTACGTGGTGAGGTCAGTAAACAGTGCGTGAAGTGGGTTGAAAGTTTGGCGATTGTAGGTGTGGGGACGTTCTTTTGTCTAATTTTGAACTGTTAAGCCATCAGGGGAATTTTATGCTTAATTTGGACTTCCAAATCAGTTCGAGACAACAGAAAGATTCAGTTCGACAGATCCGAATATAAATAATGATAAATATTGAAAGAATTCGATGAGACCAGAGTTCGAGACAACCGGGATTTCGACACATCCATGTTCGACACAAAGAGAATAATATGACATTACATCATATTAAGAAGTTTCTGTTCACTTCAGACGCCTTTGAGAGACATAAAAGCGACAAAACCTTCTCCATATTCATAAGAAATCTCTGCTAAAAGCAGACTCGATTGTACGATTCTGACTACATCATGAATATGTGTTTATGAATCACTATGAAATAGTGATGATACCTCGTGTTGAAGTCATCCCTCTTCTTATACAGTATTGTAGACTTGTAGAGAGTTGTTTGTCACCCTCAGTCTTTATGCACAGATCTAAATATGATCAAACAGACGAGGCGGTCTCACTGGTCGTCTTTATTTCGAGTTCAGGTTGTAAAATTAGTGGAAGACAATTGGCCACTTGACCGGTTTTTACGATAATAAATCATCGATATACCTGAAGCTTAGGTTAAAGTGTTCAGCCAGATTACATTGTTTGACTTGCCGACCCGAGCAGATATTCCAATTCAGATACATAAAGAAGAGAACACCAAGAAGGGGAACACAATGGGTGGCCATGAGGATGCCCACGTCTTGGCTGAAGGTTTTACCTCCAGATTTCACATAGATGGTAGCAATGAGAAAGTCTTGCATTTCACCAACTAATTTTTTTTCATTTTTGTAACTATACCATTGGTCAACACGGTTAGTAAGAAATGCGCCATGGATCAAGGTTTTCCTTGGGTTTCAAATGTGGGATAGTGGTGCACAAAAGTTAAAACATCAAATGATTTGACAGAATTTAACTTGGTTCATTTCTGAAGCTGAAAACATTCAAGGAATTCAACATGATTTTCATTTTACAGGTCGTACTGGTTTCTGTGAGCATAAAGAAAGTGCTTCATTCATTGTATTGAGTATTATGCTTAATCTTTGAGACACGGATTTGGTGGTACGTGTGCTGCAATATATCACCCCTTGTACAAATCGGTATAACGCTTTGGATTCCAGTACAAAAGAGACATGGACATTCTTCAGGTCGTGTGTCTTGCGAATCTACCGCAATATTATAAATATTCCCATCTATAGTAAGGTGATCTGACTAATCATTGGTCACATGATGTTTGTTGCTATTTTGTTGGTACATAACAATGGACATTTGTTCATGTCTTCGCGGAATATTGTCTTTGGCTATTTCAACAGATGCACACCATTTTTGCGTCTAACCTCTTAAAGTGGCGATCCTTAGCAAATGTTGTATTGTATGCATTGACAATATCGTTCTTATGTTTATTTAGTTATAGGTTTTTCCTAACAGTCATGACAACTTAACTGGTAAAAACCTGACGGCACCATGTTGATATTTTAAGATACATTTTGTTAAATATAACTTTATAGGAAATCATCAGAAATTAAGCCTTCATATTTTAATTTGTCAAGACATTTCAGCCCCAATTGAATGTGATAAGGAATAATAACACGGACTGTTTGTTTGTTTGTTTAAGGGAACTTATTTCTTACAGCATATTGTAAACAGCAAGTGAATGAAATGTAGCCAGTGATTTGTCAGCCTACGATGGAAATAACATTGTCGAACATGTTTTCCCCGCCAAATGGTATCAACATCTCTCAAACGTAACTGCAAACTGTGGTTATGACATGAGAAAAACTATCTATGGTATCTATCAATGTACATGTCATCATTTACGTAGCACTGATAGTTATATGTATATGACACAATTTCGAAAGGACAAGGTACGATAAGGGCCCTTTTTGGACCTCGGTATATACTACAGTAAACTATAAGGAACACGCTTATAACGAACTGACTGATAAAACGAACTTATTTCTTAGTCCAGGCCATTTGCTGTATATATGCTCATAAGGAACAACGGTCATTACGAACTAAAATTAGTGGTCCCTTTGCATTCGTTATAACCGTAGTTTACATAATTTAACTTTCCGGTCCATAGATCACTTGATTGTCTGGTTCATCAGAAATTAAGCCTTTTAGCAGAAGTACTGCTGCTGGGTGTCAGGCAATACATACTTACTTTTTATGCAAATTGTGTGGACGGCGGATGCTACCGGTAGGGAAAGATATGCTTGCAGTTTTCGCGAACACCCGGTGACACTGATATTCAGCGGTCCATTCATATAATTTTCACAACTATTTTGCCCTTTACGCCGAATGGCACGTTTCGGCGGATAATCAAGACTGGTTCTTCTCTTGCACTGACGTTGTATAGTTAAGAAATGAGGAAATATTTTACAAATCATAAACATTAGACTTCGTTCACTACAACAACTGCATGTTAGGGACAACAATGCATAGGCAAGGTTTAAACTGTCAGAACTGCTTCTTAGAGCCTTTAGTAAACCTTTTTTTCTAATATTTGCTTTATCAAGCTACAAATTGACTTGTCTTTGCGTATATTTGTGACGGGTGTCTCCGTGACTCCGTTCTGTTGACTATTAAAAGGGTTTTGTCGCTTTTATTTGACCCATGTTGATCTTAGGAAGTGTTGAAAAAAACTACCAAAAAAATTCTTGTGTCAAGGATACTTCGATTTTCTCTTCTCTGATTTTAGCCATACGTATCATATACCATCATGTCAGCAGTCGAAAACATTAAAACTGACATCCTAGTGGGCCATATACTGAGTGTATGATATCGTCGCTTTAAACAGTATTTCAGGTACATTACGGTATGTCAGCTTTGCGTGGAAGGCAATTGGTTCACGGGTATGGTACTGGCAAAACAAGAAACATAATCAGGGTAAACCGGGATTCGAACTCACGATCTTGGCTTCTGGCACGCCTATGGGACTCAACTCTGCATAGCAAAAGGGGTGATAATTAAATTGTCCCAGTTAATTCTTTTGAAAAACATGATTATGCTTCAAACTGATGGAAAAAAGATTGCTGGCCAAAAATGACATTGTTGCAAGGCTCATAGTTTTCATTAAAAGAGTATCTGGTTTTGTGGCTGTAGCTGACAGCATACATAATCTCGATACATATAATATCAAATATATCGGTCCCTTAGCAGTGACACCCTTAAAATGGGCGATAATGAAACGTCCAAGTGGATGTCAGTGATCAATATGCCATCTATGGTAGAGCGGACAGAAATGACCGAGTCTGGGCTCGACACACTTGTGGTTGAAAGCATGGACAACTAGCCATATAGATGGGGATGGTGGCACACAATTCATCCTGTCACACACAATATCCTGCTGTTTATTTTGTAGTTGAATCAATATAAAAATGTACAACCCAAATGATATGTATTATGTCAACCCTGCAGCTTTGGCCATGTTGTAGAAGATGCTGTCAGGCTGTTGCAGCAGGGAGGAGGGTGTGTCAAACTCACATACACAGCCGTTGTCAAGGACCAGGATCCTGAAAGATGCATATTAAGTTCAATCACTGATGGTATAAACAAAGCAATTCAAATATTATTTAATTCATGCTTGCCGTAAAAGGCGATTATGCTTGTCGTAGGAGGCTACAAAGGGATCGGGTGGTCAGGCCCGCTGACTTGGTTGATACATGTCATCGTATCTCAATTGCTGTTAATTGATGCTCATGATGTCAGTCACTTGATTGTCTGGTCCAGACTCGATTATTCACAGACGGCCGTCATAAAGCTGGAATATTGTTGAGTGTGGCGTGAAACAACAAACAAACAAACAATTATTATTTACCTTTGTTTTTTTTGTATATGTTTCGCAGCTATTTGACTGCGGCCTGTAAAGAACCCAATCGGAACCAGAAAATCCAATGATTAATATTCGGAGCATCGATTTACACCAACGGGTAATATGACACGCAATCAAATTAGTCACCGAGCCCGACCACCAGATCCATTCAGTTAGCTCTTACGTATTATTTACCCTAATATGTCATTCTAACATGCGTTTACAAAAGGCCCAAGGCGTGGAATTATCTACTGCAAAAATAATAATGAGAATAATCATAATACGAAAAACAAGAAAAGTGACCTGTCGTAGTCCATTACGGTGTTCAGTCTGTGGGCGATGGTCAGCACCGTGCAGTCCTTGAACTCTGACCTAATGGTCTGTTGGATCAGGTCATCTGTTTCCATGTCAACGGCAGCTGTAGCCTCGTCCAGTACCAGGATCCTGGTCTTCTTCAGAAGAGCTCTGGCCAGACACAAGAGCTGCCGCTGGCCGACACTGAAATATGCCAAAAACATTTTAGCGTTTTGGTTGTGCAGATATATATTCAGCAATAACACACTAAAATATACAGTTATAATACTTCAGAAGGAACATTGTTAAGTAACAAGAAACAGCGTTAAGTTCGGTACCTCATATTTTCCCCTCCTTCGCTACACTCGTGTTCCAGTCCGTCAGGTAGCGTCTCCACAAACGTCTTGAGATGAGCCTGTGCTAGTGCCCGCCAGATCTGATTGTCGGAATACTGGTTGAAGGGGTCAACATTATCTCGCAGACTTCCAGCAAACAATACAGGATCCTGCAAGAGTGATTCAAAGCATTTCTTCATATTAATCATTCAAGAGTTCAAACCGGCTATTATTATAAACTCTATCATATGATATGTCCACACGTATGACGCCAATATTGATGACAAGGAAACGCTTACCTGAGGCAGGATGGTGAGTTTGCTCCTAAGATCATGCAGCCCGAGTGTACTGACGTCAACGCCATCTATGTTGATCTCCCCTCCTGCAGCTTCTATCAGCCGGAACAGGGACAGAGTCAGAGAGGACTTCCCCGCTCCCGTCCTGCCTACGATGCCCACCTGAAGAATAATTTATAAAAGTGCCTCAAAGATTTTGTTAACTTATGTGTACATAACGATCTCTCGGTCTGTAACACACATACGACGAACACCATTTGAGGAGCTGGTGTTGAAAGCGTAGACTATATAATAAATGTATATTTTGTGATCAAATTAACAATAATTTACCTTTTCCTTGGAATGCACAGTACACGTGATTCCCTTGAGTACAAGGTCAAGGCCGTCTCTATACCGAGTTGAGTAGTCGAGGAACTTCACTACCCCTGTCTGTGGCCAGTCCTTATTTGGACGTCTCTCGGGTACATTCCATGCCGGCTGGTGTTATTCATACAAAAGAATATTCAATGTTTAAGTCCATCTCGATGAGAAAAATCATTAAACTTTTGTTTTAAAAAACACGTCGGGTTATACCGATGACATAATGACATGCTGACATACTAATAATTTCTTTGAAGTGTATTTTACTTTTACCTCTGAATCTATTTCCGTGTACTCTTTGACTCTCTCCACGGCAACGATCTGTGTCTCTACTTCTGAAACCAGCTGCACCATCCAGTTCAGGTTAGCGGTAATCTGAAGTCGATGTACAACCCTGAATAAATCCATACAGACACACCGCAGGACCTACATGTATGTACATGAGTGGACCACCAAGAAAATGGGTACCATTATTCCAGTTATATCAGCGTTCGAAATACCCGATTTCAACTCGGGCTGCCAGATTTTCAAATCCCCATGCCCGACGGTCGGGTTATATTTCATATGTGAAAATATTCTAAATATTTCCCAATGATAAGCATTAATTCACATGTAAAGATGAATGATAAAATGTAACCAAAAAGAAACCCCTTTAGCTTTTAGACAACCTAAAGTTTAGGCCCTATTTAGGAATAAGGATATTTACATGATATATTCTAGGATATTAAATATAAATCTGACCTAAAAAGTGTTTGCTATTTCTTTTCTTGCATTACTTCATGTTCAATGAATTCGATTTAAAGTTTTAATTAAATCATCCTGAGAAACATATGATTATAGTGGGCAGGCAGGTTTTGGTCAGGGCTGGCAAGTATTTCAGCAAGCCAGTCCGAACCGTGATTCAACCCCACAATCATAGGTTTCTGGCGTGCCCAAGGGACGCACTGCACAGCGAATCGCGACGCCTAAGACGACTAGGCCTCCCGTGCCCCCAGGCCACCAAGACAATGGCCACCATCTTTATAATAAAAGACATCTCGATTGTACGAATCCGACTGAATCATGAGCACGTGTTCATGAATCACGGTCTGATAGTGATGATGCCAGTACTGTTTTGTTCTAGAACTGATCCCTGTACTTTGTGTTTTCAAACTTCGAGTACAAAGTCACAAACGCCAACAGTTTATCATATCATTGATCACTGGGGAATACAGGGTATACGCTAATTACATGTGCAGACAATACATACACAACTCAACACCTTACCGTGTACCAGTATTGTCATGTGAGTATGGGGACAATCCACAAATGCAGGGAATTGGTTCATATAGAATCTTCAGCCGCACAGCAATCCACGACCACATGCTATATGTATTGTTAAATGATTGTGGAAAAAGCGAAAACTTAAATTGAGGATACAATTGAACATCCATGACCTAAACGGCAGATTTTACCTCCAGTATTAAAAACCAATTCAGAAGAAGAAAATCATTTGGCTGAAACAGAACACTTTCTGTAATCAGAAGAAATCCCTGTCAGTCCGACTGATTATGAGTCATGTGCATACCTCAATAGCATAGGTGATCGACAAGCCTACAAGACCTCCTGACAGGGTGTCACGTGACATGACTGCAAACAGGGAGGCGGCCAGAACGATGATATTTCCGATAATCTCCAGACGTACACCTTGCCATCTGTCAAATACAGACTATGATATAATGAAAGTTAACTCTTTTCTTTAGAATGAGTTGGTCGAACACCACTTTGTACAGGAGTTCAGTTACACTAGCATATCTGGGCGTGTCAGGTTAATGTGGGCGGAAAGCCCGATGCGGTTCTTAGACTTTTACCACTTTTGTGAAACCCTTGCTTGCTTGTTTGTTGTTTAACGCCGCACTTCAGCTATATTCCAGCTATATGACGGCGATCTGTAAATAATCGAGTCTGAACAAGACATTCCAGTGATTGACATCATGAGCATTGAGCATTGGGATACGATGACATGCATCAACCAAGGCAGCGAGCCTGACCACCCGATCCCGTTACGACCAGCGTAGTCGCCTTTTCGGCAAGCATAGGTTGCTGAAGACCTATTCTACCCCGGATCTTCACGGGTCTGTGAAACCCTAAGCAAAGGGTTGGTGCTGGCAAACCATGGATCATAATCATGGTGCAACTGGGATTTAAACCCATAGGATCCTGGGATGATAGGAAAACATTGTTAAAGTCTTTTGTGGAAACTAGTCTTGGCTTACACAGATATATATCAAAACGAATGCAGATTGGAGACGACTTCCTGTACAAAGTGTCCGCAAAAAAGGTTTACCTTACTATTGATGCATTGTTAAATGGTCAGGGTATCTTAATTAAATATAAGCAGTAGTAACACAGTTTGTGTCCTCGTGATACGAATTCAATGTAAAACTATGTCTCAAAAATTTACACCTCGTCAATAATGTCAGGCCGGTTCCGTCCTGTTGTGTGAGGAACCCCTGCTCTAAACGTATTCATCTCTGCTGCTTTGGCAATGGTTTCAATGGCCTGCATATGAGAGTATGCCTTGAATGGTAGCTTGTCAAACTGGCTTCAGACAACGTGATTTCAATAAAACTGTTCCCACATACCTGAGAGCACCAAATGCGTAAAAGGAGAACCTCTGGTTTGTGTCTACCCGGTCTTCGGATTCCTTGATGAACCTTGACTGAGCTTGAAAGGATCTGATGACACTGGCCCCTGATAATGTCTCCCCAAAATGGCTGTATATCGGGGAGCGAGCTTTGGACTCTAATCGTTTCAGCTGCCGTGAGGTGGTTACGTAGAAGCGCTAAACAAACAAGATGTTTTAGTGGTATGCTACGAGTAAAGGTAAGATGACTCCTCAAACATGTTTTTTGTTATATGACGGTTTGTGGTGAGGTGAAATGGAGTTTAATGTCGCGTCCAAGATTATTGCACTTATATAGGGACGTGTGTGTACGTGCGTGCGTGCGTCTGTTTGTACTAGTCCGAGCGCCTGGCAGGGTAACAACAAAAAACATCTTTTAACGTCTTTTGGTATGACGCTGATCGATCCCCAACCTTCTGTTCTGTGGGCGGATGCAGCCAAGTCTCCAAACACGAATCTTTTTCTGTCAGCTCTTGCGAGCAGTATGAATTGTGTTACCACAAGAACATGGAGGAGATCATATGACGGTTTAAAAGGCAATGATTCGAAACATATTTTCATGTAATTTTACCCATTTCAAGATTGACACTTTTGGATTGAATTCTGATTGGTATCATTTGATAACAGCTAAAATAGGTAAGAAAATCATCTCATGATAAATACGAAAAGCCACGAATATGTTTTGTTGTTGCCCTTGATTTCTGTAAATATAATATGGATGTAAATATATGTGAATATATTCATGAAACACCAAAACTCATTCCTGATCGATATGGTATGCTATTCATTGAATGTCAAACAGAAAAATCATTTCAAATCGTTCAAAGAAAATTGACATGTTTGATGATCGACCCCAAACACAAAACAAAATTCCCATAAACGTTTAAACCTAGTTTCGTTCTGTTTTTGTAAAGACAACACAGAAGTATAGCTGTGCTTACCTGAATAAAGTAGTATAGAACGACCAATGGGACAACAACGACGAGAAATATAGGCGTGGTGAAGGAGATGACGATGATGCTGCTGAGGACTTGGAACAATGTGTTGGTGGCGTACTCCACCAAACTCGGCATTCTGGTGTCGATGGTATCCATGTCCTGGGAGAATCTGTTGACAATCCTGCCCGTAGGCGTGGTGTCAAAGAAGGACATTGGTGCTTTCAGAACATTCCTCAGCATGTTTAAGTGGAGAATACCAGAAGCTTTGACCGTCTTTAGGTTCCACAGAAAGGAAAAAGTCATGATGAAAACAGCTGTAATAAAAAAAACAAAATAGCAACTGATATTGAAAATATTTTGAATGGTCGATCCTCATAAAAATTACGTTTTACATTAGCATTAAAACGTAATTATATTTGAGATGATAGGCAAATATATGTTCCCAGGAACTACTTTAAATAATTAGTCAACATAATACAATATATTCAGATACATGTTTTAAACCTCATAAAATGTATCATAACAAAAACAGAACACAAATACAATATTTCCATCAGACATATAAATTGTTGTCAAGTCTTACTCTGAGCTACACCCAAGACACCATAGACTCCAAGATAGTAATTATTTTTCTCGATTCGTCCTGAGCTATTTGAAGGAAGAAGGGTCATGTTGTTGAGGGAGGTGTCATCAGTCCATTTGCTAAGCCATGTATTTGCGGTTATCGACGTTGCTTGAAATAACGCGTACATGATGAGAGAGAATAACACAATCCAAAGGCCTATAGCTCTGCCGTATGCCAGAAACACACTCAATGTCACCTGGAACAAGATGATGGTTACTTAATTCAACGTTAATGCACTCGTAGTCTACTGAATCTATGACGCCCCTGAATTATAATAAATATTTCTATATTTTCCTATTATAGAAACAATTGACAAGATTAAAACATTCATCAGAAGGATATGTAGTAAAGTGTTATGTATTAAGTGGTTGAAATATGTGTTAAATCACATTTTTGTGAGACCATCAGAGGATATATGTAACAGAAAAAACTGACAGGATAAAACATTTATAAGGACATACTGAAAAGTGAAATAAAGAAATATGTATATATACAGTATTTAAAAACATTATTGTTAGACCATCAGAGGTACATATACTTGTACAGACCTTGCCAGTCTCCACTTGTTCTTCCTCAATCAGTTTACTGCTCTCGCTCACAGGTTCTTTCTCCTTCGGTAGTTCGACTTGTTTCAGCTCTGTGCTCTTCATCAGGGACTTCCTGTGGCCCATGCATGTCCAAAAAACCAACACAACATACGTTTTGGTGGAAATACTGGTGAATACAGATGCCTGAGTTCGGATAGGTTTGAGATAATGCTGCACTTTAATGTCAGTATGATAAATATAGCATGATTCTTTGACAAACATCTTCAATTTTTCAGAAAAAAATTAAGACATTTGATTTTTGAGGGAGAAATACATTCCTTTATCCACGGAGCATTTGTCACAAAACGTGCTGATATATATATATAGTTACATTTCTATCTTGAAAGGTTTACTGAGAAATCAATAGTTGGCATCCCCAAGGGCAAATCTTTCAAAATGTTATATATACACATGCTCAAAAGTTAAGCGCCACCAACCATTTTTGTGAGCTGTTACTTTTGGCACTTAATGATGACTATTATAACGATATGTACGATTGTTATAAGCCGTATATGTAAACCTCATGTGATGCAAAAGTTGTCCCAAAGCAACTTATCTTGTGTTCCAAAAGAATATGAGCAGAAAGGAATTTTACCGAAGACCAGAAATTGAAGGATTAGAAAACATTGAAAAACTTTTTTTGTCATGTAACTGTCATGATATCAGCTGACCATATCAGGTGTCACATAGGCACCCTAGGGAGTGTAGAGTCTATTGCAAGACAGAAACGTCAGTAACGTGTGTATGATCAACGGACATTGACCACAGCTTCAACCCTACGCCTCATACTCATTACAAGTCGTTGAATGCTTCTCAGGGACAAATGGAGCCATTCTTCATGAAGTGCGGCTTCAAGTCCAGCGAGATTTTGAACTGGGGGATCACGATCGCGATGTCTGATTTTCCGGCCAAGAATGTCCCAGAGATGCTCAATCGGATTAAGATCCGGACTACAGGCCGGCCAAGGAAGAGTGGCAATAGCTTCTTGACGCAAATAAGCCAAAACTGCCCCAGATCTGTGTGGTCTAGCATTGTCGTCTTGTAAACAGGTCTTGTCTGAAGAGGATGGTTGTCAAAATGAGGGACTGCCACTGGACGAAGAACGGCATCTTGGTATTGTTGGCCATTCAGGTTTCCACGAATTGTCACCAGCGTAAGTTTGCAGCCGAAGGAAAAACAACCCCATATCATGACAGACCCCTCGCCACATGCTTAGGTCTTCTGGATGTTCCTTGATGCAAAACGAGTGTTACGTTGCCTCCAAACACGTATACGACCATCAAGAGTTCGTAGCAGCATTCGACACTCGTCAGACCAATGGATCCTTCTCCAGTTGGCCAAGTTCCATCGACTACGGGCACGACACCATATCAGACGATTCCGAATGTGCCTCTCAGTCAGTTGAGGACGTTTTACTGGACTTCTGGCGTTATAACCAGCCGCTCTGATGGGTAATCCACTGCAGTCTTAAATCTGTTGAGGTGGCAAATGGATTTCGTCTGACTATTCTGAAAAGACGTCTATCCTCTCTGTTAAAGGTCTTTCTTGGCCTACCAGACCTTTGCCTGTCATTGACATCATTGGTTTGACCATGTTTTACAATCAAACGAGTGATAACACTGTGATTACGCCCAAATTGTCTTGCAATGGCCCTTCATGACATGCCAGCATTTTTCATGCCTATCACTTGCCATCTTTCAGCGTTCGTTAACTTTTTCCTCACCATGGCTGATTTTCAACCTCTATTGGAAGGGGAATCTCACACAGGAGCAAAATGCGACCACGGGTCTGAAACTTGAATTTCACTATTTATAGGGTAGGGGAACTGCAGCAACACGTAAAGCACGCTTTCCTTGTGGTATCTGGACAAATTTGGGTTCATGAAACTATGGAATCCTAATTCAGTCATACATCATCATATTTCGTATTTCTGATTCCCACACGTGAAATCAAGAGACTATGAATATTGTGGCGCTTAACTTTTGTGCATGTGTATAGCAGACACGTGGAGGAGATTTACACATTTGACACATCAGTGACCAAAATGTCAGATGCAATTCCTTATTTCGAATTGAAACAAATGTTCATGTGTTTGTTCAGGGGAACATTTGCCTTTGCATGTGTTTGTGACGGGTGCCACTGATGGTCAGGATACGTTCACCATTTCGCGAACACCTGGTATCATCACTATGTGATAGTGATTCATAAACACATGATGATATTGTCGGAATCGTACAACAGGGTCTGTTGTGGCAGATATTTCTTCCAATTATGGAAATACACATATATACACAAATATCCACAGTGATAAGTTCTGATAGAGTGACACTAACTTACATTAGTGTGACACTCTCTTCGTCAGTCTCCTCGCCAGATTTCACCGATTCCAGTCGTTGTAGAACTTTCTTCTTTATTTCAGTAACTGTTTAAAACCCAACGTCAAAGTGAGGTAATTGGAATCTAATATGACCTTTCATTTCGCATTATTAGATGCAGTGTTACGTTACTCTGTAAAATCGTCGTAAATTCCAAATATCATACACCAATTTGTTATGAGAAACACATAATACTTGTAAAATGGCCAACCTACATTCGGGATCCTTGACATCGGAATCATTGCTCTCAAGATATTTCTGTAGGAACTGGGCAAAGGGTCCATTGTGGTGAAGAAGCTGGTCATATGTCCCTGTTTCTGATATCTGGCAACTGGTCATCACAAGGATAGAGTCCACCTCTGGGAGCCAGTGAATGCCGTGAGTGACCAAGATACGAGTCTGGGTGGTAGAGGTGAAAGCCAGTATTGCACAAAACATGTTGCAGATTATAGTGGGTGGACAAGTAAATGAGTATTGTTTTATGTTGTTTTCAGCAGCATTCTTAAAAATCCAAGGCAGATGTTCAGCCTGTATACAGTTTCACATACAAATGCCAATCAAGAATAATATAACATTAGTTTTACATGTCTGAAGCGAAAGTCACTATATATATTTGAAATAGTTTTTGGCTTCTAATCTTAGTATAATCAGTCTCCTGTGATGTTTTTAGCCAAATTGGACTTCTTAATATTGTTTGTCACATACATGGACAAATTTTTTCAGTCAATTTGTAAAATAACCTGGGCATGTTGTAGTTTGCCTAAGTGAATCCCATTTTACACATTGACCGTACCATATATAGTTCAGAATGTTCCTACCTTGCCTGCAAGCAACCCTTTTCTACTTAAGACCTTGTCAAATATGTGTTTCCCCACATGACTGTCGACAGCACTGAGTGGATCATCCAGCAGATATATGTCAGCATTGTTGTAGACTGCTCTGGCTAGAGACACCCTCTGCTTCTGTCCTCCGCTCATGTTGATGCCCTGATGAAAAGATAGGAAACAAAAACAATACAGAAGACAATGTTGTGCACAGCTCTGGCTGGAGATACTCTCTGCTTTGTTCTCCACTCAAATTGATACCCTATAGCAATGATACACTGTCAAATTCTGCTCGTTCCTCTCTTTATTTTTTCCTCACAAAAGTCGAGGTGATGGACTAACTGGGGTTCATTCCATTCTGAAGTCAACACTCCTCCCTAAATGAATGAGATGTGGTAGCAAGTGGCGATGAAATGATGGGGTTCTACAACGCACGATTACTGAGACTAGTGAAAAGTGACGGCCTATTCTACTCTAGAATACACTCAAGTGCAATGATATACTCACTCTCTCCCCAATCTCTGTCATATCACCAGCTGGTAACATCTCCAGATCTGGATTCAGAGCGCAGCACTCTACCACTTTGTCGTACCACTGTCTGTCCATGGGCTTCCCGAACAGAATATTGTTCTGCAGGGTGTCGTTCTGGATCCATGCAATCTGGGGCACGTAAGCCACGTGACTCTGCCAGGAAATAAGCATGAGTTAGCATGCATTCAATAAGAGTAGGGTATTTTACTTGATTTCTTTTTGTCCAGCACCATAACAGTATGAAAGAAAATAGAAACCTTAAGACTAACATGGCCGTTGACCTTGTTCATCTCGCCCAATACTGCAGATACAAGTGAAGATTTTCCCGATCCAACTTGACCTACGATTGCTACAAGCTGACCTTCGTCAACAGTCAAGTTGATACTGAAAGAATAATGTTCATTTTTCTTTAGATTATGACAGCTGAAAATATCGATATGTCTATTTTAGTTCCGACCAGGGATATGTGATCATATTTGAGAAAACTATGAGTGAAAAGTCGACTGTGATAGGTATATGGTTTAGTTACTTTGTGAGAGTTGGTCCTTGTTCAGAAGTCCACTGAAAACATCCGTCTGTAATCGTCAGTGCAGCATCTGTTTTATGAATATGATAACCGATGTTGACATATGGAGAAGGTGTTACATTATTTCTTCCTAAACATACACGATATATCCGCATGGTTCAAGTTGGGCAAGAACAAGAGAACACTGACGACGTTATGCATTTTCTGGTGATTTTAGCTGAACTCACAAGTACATGCACTCTCTTTGAGGGAGGGGAGTGCGAGGGGGGTTGGATTATGTTCGAGACATTTTCATTTGTTATGCCATTGATCCAATGCATATATTGATGGTGTTCAAGGATCCATTTTGTCAGCACATCCGGTTGCAAGACCACCTGAGGCCTAGTTATTTTACTCCCGTATAGTTTTATCCCATTTCATCCCAACCCACCACCAAATTTCACATGCTCGCCCTTGAAGCTTTCAAGGCATGCTTTCGTGTTACATAATTAGTGAAATATCATAACCATTACATACTCTGTGTGGAGTTCCACAGGATCTGTGTATCGTCCAAATCTTCTGTATTGAGGAACTTGTTTATTCTCCTAAGTGACACCATAGCCTGGAAGCATGAATTGATCATGAAACGATGATTGAATCAGCCACACTAGTGTCTCTTTTATTACTGTTTGTACAATATATAGAAACACTTTCAATAGCCCAATAGTACCATATTTCAAAAGGCCCAGAAGGTCAAATACCTGAACTAAATCTGAGAAGAAAGAAGGCAAACTGACGACCGCCAGTCTGACGATGCTTAAGAGTGACATCGCAGTAAAGACGACATCGGGTCGGAGATAGTGATCTTCAGATATGAAGATATATGTCGCGAACGTGGCTAGCGATACCTGTAAAAGATACACATTATTCAAAAGGATCCATATGAGCACTATAATGAATAAGAACATTATACAAATGTATAATAATGATCACACATGCCCTACAGCAAATGCGATTGGCAAAGAAATACTTTGTTGTAATGATAGTTAATTGAAACACTACAGAAGTTTGTTGTAACGATAGTTGATTGAAACACTACAGGAGACTGTTGTAATGATAGTTGATTGACATACGAGGTAGGTCCTTCTTTACATAGTATAACACAAGAAACACTACAGGATCTATGTTGCAATGATAGTTGATTGACATACGAGGTAGGGACTCAGGGTCCAGGAGAAGGTGGTGAAAACCTCCATGAGGGAGATCTTCCACAGAATGTGAAGTTCTTGCTTCCGGATTTCAAGGATCCTCTCTTGGAATGACGGTTCCCAGGCATATAGTTTTAGAATCTGGAACAACAGGGAAACATGCAAGTTCATTGCTTTTAGACTCTCAAAAACGGCAGAGCAGCATGTAAAATAATGACACATATACATATATTATTCACATACTGGAAACAAAGCAGAAAATAGTATCTTTGTATCATTGGAATAAAGTCGATTGTAGCAGTCACTCCTGCCTGATTTGTGACACACTACTACTTATCCTACCTTTATTCCACTGAGTACTTCATTCATGATCTTCATCCTCTTGTCCTTCTGTTCCATCATTTGAGCCTGATACTTTTTCCACTTTAATGTGGAAATAGTGGTGACGGGCAACAATAGAAATAACACCGCCATCCCAGCAATAACGGAGGTTCCCAGAGACTGGTACAGGAGATACAGGGCAATAACAATTCTAAGAGGATGCGCCCACGCTTCCCAGGCCCAGAAAATGAACGTGCGCAAATGTTCTACGTCCACAGACATCAGATTCACAATTTCCCCAGTTGTCGAATTTTTCTTGGCCTTGTTGCTCATCCTCAAAGACTGATGAAAATGGAAGATTTTACATGTTGGTAGGTCATGTTGGAGTGAGTCAGTCAGTTTGGTTTAACGCCCTTTGAAGATTATTACAGGTCTTAGTTGTTTAGTACTGAAACCCACATGGGTGTTGTGCTGACAAAACTATAAACAATCAGGTCTAACCAGGATTCGAACATCCTGTCAGAGGTTCCTGGCACGCCAAAGTGATGCAACTTGTGTCATCAGTGTCCCCTACATGTGAATTGATAGTTTACTATGATAAATGTAAGAAACGTATGTGTTGAAGACTTGGACCACTAAAATTATGAAAAGGGAGATACTGTCAGCACTATACCCGTGCTCGTGGATTTCACCGAAGTGGTAAACGTCTAAAACCTGCGTCACTTCGGGCTTTCCTCCCACATTAAGCTCACACACTGTGATATAACTTACATACTTTTAAAAGCGGTGTTAAACCCAACTCACTCACTCACCTTAAGGAAAACTTGAGTTAGTGGAAAGATTATGAATCTTTTTCTTTCTTTACATTGATAACCCGTACACTTTGATTTATAAGGTAGAATTACGATTCATGTCATCTTAAATAGTTCAGTTTTGTAGCAGTTCATAATAAAAATGGGCTACACGGGATAAAAGATGACACACGGAATGGTATTCAATTATACCTTTCTGTATATTGCAGATATGGTGACAGCAGCGATCCGCAGTGCTACCTTTCTCCCTTGGTGCCAGTTGGCTTGAGAAAATGCTGTCCCAGTTAAAGTTGCGACAGAGAGGATGGCACACAATACATAACCTTTCCACGTGGGTATTGTCCCATCTGTTGTGAAGTTAACGAGCAGGCTGTAATAAATATTTATCAATGTGAGTGTATTTCTCTATAGGGGCCGGGCATTTGGTATCCGAGGGATGGTCTGGCATTTTTTTAAAAAAAATATCTGTATTTGAAAATAGTTTACGGAAGAAATGGTTGACTGAAATTGCCGGATGTTCTAAATTAAAAGTGTTGGGTCTTTCTTACTGAGATGAAAATGTATATTATGAAACTGTCCAGGACAGTTATTGCGTATATGTAAAATATTTGTAGTAAACTGTAGGCACGAAATACCCTAAATTAATGAATGCAAAGCTGATTCAACGATGATGAATGGTTTGGCTTCAACGTCTCCAGGAACAGCGACACATCAGAAATTTGAGTTGAAGTTTTTCATTTACACAGCAAAACATATCAATGGTTATTGGACAGCAATTACAATAGCAGTACTTACCCGAGTATCAAAGGACTAGCAAACTTAACCATATCGCTCACAAATCTCCATAGCTGACTCTGAATAATGTCGAACCAGAACGTCTTCCACAACGTCACTATGAGAGACAATTTGGTAGTTGTGGGAGTCAAATCCGCTTCTGTCATCTTCATCGTTTTGTCTTTTATCAACAAGGGGGCCTTTTCATCATCAGCATCCAGACTCAGAGATTCATTAAGTGTTTTAGAATATAACACTTTCTTGTCTCTGTCTCTCCTGTTTGCTCTACAAACGAAACTTAAGGACATACACATGGATTCAGTTAGAGGTTGTGGAATTAATCATTATGTGTTTGTTTGTTTATTTGTTGTTTAACGCTGCACTCAGCAATATTCCAGCTATATGACGGAGGTCTGTAAATAATCGAGTCTGGACCAGAGAATCCACTAATTGACATCAAGGGCAGCAATAGGGATACGATGACCTGCATCAACCAAGTCAGCGAGCGTGACCACCCGATCCCGTTAATCCCCTCTTGCGACAAGCACAGTCATCTTTTACGGCAAGCATGAGTTGCTGAAGACCTATTCTACCCCGGATCTTCACGGGTCAAATCAGTAAGTGAAGTCGAATATAACATATATTCTAAAAAAGAAAGTTTTACTGTCAAAAGTAAATTTCATCTATGGAAAGGATTCCATGTTGCATTGCTATACGTAAGGAAAACGACATAAACATTTCCAGACCATAATCATCAGAAATCTCTGCTGAAAGAATGTAAGTAAAGTCCATTTTAGAGTGTCATAAAACGGTTTTAATGTCTTTCATTGAGTTAACATCGATGATCCTTGACATTTGGAGCACATGTCGATCTCACAAAGTATTCAGTTAACAAGTGAAGTTTGAAAATCGTCATGCCAAGACAGCGAGAAATAACGCAAATGGTAAAATTGAAGATGGTGAATCACAAACATCAGTGGCAGGGCCTTTTGATGTGACACCACAAGAGATCGTTCAAACAAAGGCTGACCCACATCACCATAGCAGCCCAGGAACACTAAGTGCATACATTCATTGCTTGACACCGTGCTAAACACCATGAATGACGCCGTGCTTGATACTGTGCTGTCTCAAAGAAATTATTCCTTGAGGGACAACGTCGGCATAAAACAATTCAGTATTAAATAGCTCGTCCCGTCGCAGTCTGTAAAGATTCATGAAAGGCAGAGCATACACGTACAGGATCTCAACCAAATTGAGCATATATGGGGTCAGCTTGACAGGCGTTTACATCAAGGTCAATCAGGGCCACATAATCCGCAGCAATTACGCCAAGCTCTTTATAATCCAGAAGGATGGTATGCAGCTCCGCAAGTGTCTTGGTTCCAGGTGCAGTGCAGGCATTCAGTCCAATGGTTGACACACCCGGTACTGGGCTTTACGATTGCCATGATTGAGATTGTGACGTAAGCGACGCATGCTAAGATATTTCCATTAACGCTTGATGAACTCTGTGTATTATCATAATTTTCCAAACTACACGAACCACGTATTGCTTTTTAAAGCCTTGGTGAACTCACAGAATCAGTCTTTTATAACACATTCTTTTGGGGGAATAATAAAAAAAAAACTCATAAGGGCATGAAGATAGGTGAAATTATTTTCAGTTCTTCTCACTGAGTATTGTAACAGTTGGCCTTTGTTTTCACTGTTTGCAAAAAGACCCATAGCAACCCGACGTCTTATGGACGCATTGTTGCAAAAAAAATAGGTTGACGTCCTCCATTGTTCATGACGTCATGCTTATGTGAGGTTCGACTTATGAACTGTTGTCTCCATTTTAGATCAGGAAACCAAAATGTTTCCACAATTTATCAGAACAAATACAATGTGCAATATAAATAACAACCTACTCGCAAGTGTGAATGACGGATTATTTCTCTTGATGACCTCGCAATAACTTATAAAATTAATTCACACGAAACAGATAATCCTCAATTCCTCGTTGTTGTAAGTTAGTCTCTAAATAGTTAATTGTAGGTTGTCACTGTCCACAGAGAGTAGACCTTCAGTGGAATAAAATAGAAGGAAATGATTACCTTCTCTTGGACTTGTTTATCTCTTTGACCCATCGTGGCAGAAACCGTGTTACGGTGTGGACGGACGATTCATCCGGATGAATGTCATAGACGTCTGTTTCTGTCAAAGGCTTCCGATATCCCCTCAGTAATAAGCTATTGGAAAATTTCACAAATGTAAATTTTCAGAGTCATATTTGGTGGAAAACAGCAATTTAAACCCAGATGAAACTATAGATTAACAGTTTAGTTACTTGAAAGAGGCCCTTATCAAAGGGTGTAAGGAAAACGCATCTGTTTTTCCTCGATATTTGACA
Organism: Haliotis rufescens; assembly: GCF_023055435.1. Lineage (NCBI taxonomy): Eukaryota > Metazoa > Mollusca > Gastropoda > Lepetellida > Haliotidae > Haliotis > Haliotis rufescens. The sequence goes on along the minus strand of NW_025964212.1, from coordinate 249,056 downwards.
CATTTCTCAAAGTATTCTGACAAAAAAAGATTGTTATGTGTCGGTTTCTAAACTAGATAATCATTCCCCAATAAAATGGAGCCACAAGCGTTTTATTTTCCTTCCTCACTCTTCTCTTCCTTAACAAACCCAAGCATAACCAAAGTCATAATTTAACCCTCACATGATGCAAACAATAATCACAAAATATATTCTTGTCCAATGATATCAATTACTGCATATATCATGTTATGTAGTGTGACCTGTTCATCCACCAAAAGGTAATCCTTGAGACAAAGGAAGCAAATACTTCAGGACACAGTTTCTGAAAGAAAGCAAGAATTATAGATATTTATTCAGACAGTTTGAAAACAGTCGAAGGAATTTTTGGTTGGTTGGTTTATTGTTTATCGCCGCAATATTCAGTATTTCAATTATACTCCGGCTACCGGTACTTCCAGAGCAGATAAGCCAGTGATTGACATCATGAGCATCGATATACACAATTGGGATACGATGATATGCATCAACCAGGTCAGCGAGTCTGACCACCCGATCCCGTTTGTCGCCTCTTACATGAATTCTAAGCAGGATCTTCGCGAAGCTCCAATGTATCTGACATTGGAAGTAATATGTTCACTGTGTCATATCAGACTTTCACCATTAGACACATTGATGAGTTCGCTACAATGAGTAATTAAATAGATTATATGTCGTGCAATCGACTCGAGATTATGGTGGTTTGGGCTCTTTTATTGTGATGTGAACAGACTTAGATGACAAGAACGTGTGGAGAGGAAGCCAAGTTATAAACGCTCTGTTGAAACATGGATTTGTATATATTGACTTGTGTTACATGTCATACCTTGTCCTGCAAAGTCCAACCTGAAGACGTCTCTGCAAAACAGCTCAGGATCAGCTCTAACAATACTAGACCATAGTATATGTAGAAAGTTACAACTTTGAGGATGTTTCGTTCGTATTGCTGAAACAGAGGGATAAGCTTTAGGTATAAAACCCTGATCAAACCATATTTGATGTGTGTGACGCTCTTTGAAATCTTCTTTGAAAGAGCCTGCTCGATTGTAACTCAAACGTTGTGTAGACATCAAAGGCAAGCGATACTGGACATGAAGGGGAAGTTAACAATTAGTCCTCCTCTTGTCATACAGACATTTTGCAACACAGTGGATGGCAGTTGTAATCGTAATAATCCCGCTTGTCGTATATACATTCTGTGAACATAAAGAAATAAATGTCTTGATTGCCTGTAGCATTATGGTTAATTTTTAAGACACTGATTGGTGGTACATTTGCTTGAACCAGAAATATGTCACTTTTGGTACGGATGTTAATAGAGCTTTGGAATCCAGTATGGATGGTCATGTCAGGTTTCAGAGTCAAGTCGAAGGTTAATTCCTCAGTTAACATACTGGACTATGGAGATGCTGACATATAATTCACGTTAACTAATGTGTCTAATCAGCCATTGCATAAGTATGATTGTTTACCTTCTTGAAGATGATGGAGTAGAAGGGGACGATGCCAGCCACTGTGAGCAGCAGCCAGAAGGTGAACATCACCCCGGAAGTGATGAGGCCTTTCTTCCTCTCCAGGAGCAGCAGCAATACAGCAAACAGCTGAAATAAGACACCATAAAAATGTTCAAATACCTGGGACATTGTTTATATTCCGTTTATAAACTTGATTTATGGATATATCAACTTAATGTTTCACAAATGTTGATTGAAATGTTTTTTTCTTTGAAAGGTCCGTATACTATTGAAATACATCCAAGATGGTCGAAGGGGACACAGGAAAGTAAACCTTGATCTTATTCCCCTCCCTACCCAAACAGTACTTTTAAGAGGTAAATTGTCTTTTAATTTTGACCAACGACCATGTGTTTTTTTGGACAATCTCTACATCAAGCTACCAATGTGCAAATAATAATAATTATAATGCAAATGGAAGTTGCTTGCCAATTCTGGAGAATTTATTGTTTTGGCGAAAATATTTCTTGAAGGCAACACTTTCAGGATGTTCAAATGCTTGGGATAACGTTTATTGTAACAACTAACACATAACTGAAAGGATGCATTGTTATTTTACAAAAAATCCTATGTATGGTAACTATTTGGTTGCAGCGTTAAGGGTGCGATGGTTTTACGCCGAATTATTAATGAGACCAGTGGCACAGACGCCTGGTAGCCAACACAGTAATCAAGCCAGTGATAGGTATTTCATTTGGGACCGAGGGCGTTAGGCTGAATTTTCAAATGTCATTATTTCCGGGCATCGAATACTCAATTACACCAGCAAATCTGAAAATACAGAATGTTTATCGACATTTGAAAAAAACAAAAGCTGTGAGTATTTTAGTAACCCTCTCTCCCTAAATGAGACAGATTCTAGAATGACAAGACGTCAAGCTGAAATGTCATCTCGTCAGTGGATACAGTTGATGGCGCCATATGCTTCTGCGATAACTGACCCCGACTGTTTTGCCGAATGTAATTAGTTATATCATGTTGTGTCAGCTTGAAGTGGGAGCGCGAGGAAAGCCTCAAGTGATGCTCCTTTACCACTGTGGTGAAAATTATGTGCACCGATATGGTGCTAACAAACCAAGAAAAGTAATCCCTGTGAACCTTGATTCGCACATACGAACATCGGTGTATGGAACGCCTAAGGGAAACAACTATGCACGTAGACAATTAAGCCAACCGTGCCATCAAGACAAAAGGAAAATACAATATGATATTGATATAAAAATACTTCTACTTGTGTGAACAAAGATCTGGATTTATGTTTTTTGCCTTACAAAGGTAACTGCCTGGACTGCAGGAGCAATGAACAAGGCAGAGAAGATGGTGGTGTTGTAACTGTCTGCGGAGTCGATGAGTCGAATGACAGATAGTATGACAAGGCATGAGCACAGGATCTGTAAGTCAACATAAAAGAACGTTTCTTTAGAATGGCGTACAAAAGAATGTCACCTCACTGACGGCAGTCATACATTTTAGTTCTGCTTTGTAGGATGACGCAGCAACACAATGGCAAGGCGTTATCAGATTAATCTGAGATGCAGATGTGACAGGAGAGTGAAATAGCACACTGAAATATTATACCATTTTGTTGACATTCTCGTGTACACAGATCGGGTCTGTCACGTGACAAGCGTATCACATTATTACCATGCATGTTCCAATTCACCAATTCCTACCAAATGTACATGTGGGTTAGTCTCAGACGTTTTGGGGTGCCCCCTTCAATATCGACAAACACTTTTGTTTATACCTGCGAGGGTTTTAATAAAACGTCAACGCAAGGGAATACTGCTGAACTGATTCCATTTGGACAATTATAAAAGTGAGTTGAGTTTAACGTCGCTTTAACAGTATTCCAGTTATATCGCGGTGTGTCAGCTTAATGTGGGAGGAAAGCCCGAAGTGATGCAGGTATCAGACGTTTACCACTTCGATGAAACCAACGAGCACGGGTATGGTATGGTGCTGACAAACCTAGAAACATAATCGGGGTGAACCGGGATTCGAACCCACAACCATAGGTTTCTGGCGTGCCTTAGGGACGCAACTCTGCACAGCGAATCGCGGCGCCTCAGACGACTGCGAAACCTTAGACGCCTTAGACGACGACGGTGAAACCCACGAGCACGGGTATGGTGCTGACAAATCTAGAAACATAATCGGGGTGAACCGGGATTCGAACCCACAATCGTAGGTTTCTGGCGTGCCCAAGGGACGCAACTCTGCAGAGCGAATCGCGGCGCCTCAGACGACTGCGAAACCTTACACGCCTTAGACGACGACGGTGAAACCAACGAGCACGGGTATGGTGCTGACAACCCTAGAAACATAATCGGGTCGAACCGGGATTCGAACCCACAATCATAGGTTTCTGGCGTGCCCAAGGGACGCAACTCTGCAAAGCGAATCGCGGCGCCTTAGACGACTGGGTCACCCGTGCCCCCCACAATTACATGAACAAATCACGGAACATCACTGGTACCTAAATGGGCAGCATGATACAGGCTATAAACAGATTTTGTCTCGGATTGTGTCTGGAGATATGTAGTTATTATTTTAATTAAAACAAAGAGCATAAATATTCTCTTATGAATAATACGTTTCTAGAAAAACACGTTGCAACAATGCATTTATGTGTCTGACAAGTTGACAGTCTGAAGCATCATTGCTTGTTTTTATCAAGAATATTCTGGGACAATATATCTTTTTCGAGGGTAGTACACTTTACCAGTTTTGCTATATATTTATGCCTTGATGAAAGTGACGTCGGTGTTACGTTCAGGAGGTAGTAGAGATAGAACGGCGACGTCAGCCACAGCCATCCACATGGCACCCACACCAACACCGTGGACTGGAAGCAGTCTGTGAACTGTGGCCATGTGTTGTACCAGGTCAGGTTTGTGTCCTGGCGGAGACAGAAGAATCCTGATTACACATTACCCGGGAACCAAGAAGCTGAGGTATTCGTTGTATTAAAGTATTACTTCTACTAAGTATAGTCACAGTTGAACATACGTGTATGTAAGTAGTAGTAGTAGTAGTAGTAGTAGTAGTAGTAGTGGTAGTAGTAGCTGTAGTGGTGATGGTAGTGACGGGTTGTTTGTTGGTTTGTTTTGTTGGTTTGTTTGTTTGTTTTACGCCGCACTCAGCATTATTCCAGCTATAAGACGGATGTCTGTAAATGATCGCGTCTGGACCAGACAATCTAGTGATTGACATCATGAACATCGATCCACGCAATTCGGATACGATGACATGCTTCAACCAAGACAGCGAGCCTGACCACCCGATCCCGTTAGTCGCCTCAAACAAAAAAAACATTGTCACCTTTTACGGCAAGCATGGGTTTTTGAAGGCCTGTTCTTTACCGGATCAGTAGTAGTAGTAGCAGTACTAGTAGTAGTAGTAGTACAACATCACGGGTCAGTAGTAGTAGTAGTAGTAGTAGTAGTAGTAGTAGTAGTAGTAGATCATCACGGGTCAGTAGTTGTAGTAGTAGTAGTTGTAGTAGTAGTAGATCATCACGGGTCAATAGTAGTAGTAGTAGGAGTAGATCATCACGGGTCAGTAGTAGTAGTAGTAGTAGTAGTAGTAGTAGTAGTAGTAGTAGTAATGCAACCAATTATGTCTGATTAACGGGACTTGACTGTTTATCAGTTGTGTGATTGGTTATCTCCCTTTAATTTGTTCAGACACATGTTACTCTGTGAGCTAGATATTACGGGTGGTTATTATAACAATGTGCCCATAGAGTTGCATCAATAGTAGAACTTGATGAACTAAAACTTGATGAAAAATCATGCCGTGTATTTGAAACATAATCTATATTACTATATTGACGTAAACTGCAGGGTTAAAGGAAAATACACGTAAAAAATTGAATTTGACAAGAAAATTACCAAACGTTTCTGGGCTAAAGTAGTCGCCGAAAACACTGCAAACTTAAAGTCCGCAACGCAGCTGTGATACCCGCATCAAAAACAATACCATGAAATAACCATTTCTTGCATTGTTTGTATAATATTTAGTTACCATCAAACATTGGTGTATAGATCTGCAATTAGTTTATTAACATAGAATTCATTGTAATGATACCCGCTAATCCAGCATGCACCGTTCATATAAACGAAGCATGGGTAAATCGTATGTAGGAATGACTATAGTTCTGTAGCCATAATGATACTGTCCAGAAAGTGGGGTTACCGGATTAACGGGGTTTGGCTGTATAAAAAAACGTGTACATGACGTCACCAAAAGACTCTACGAAATAGCAGTAACTCGTCAACGTGAAATCAGATGTTGCTGTGAACATGTACATTCCTCACCCCCTATACATGATACACTTACGTATTATAAGATAGTGAAAGATGAACATAAACTGAAACAGATGCACACACAATAGCTAACATCGACTACTTACCCATACCGATGTCCCATTACACAGCGAGGCCATTGTGTGTGAGTGTTAAAATAGCAGCTCCCTGGCTGAAGCTATAAGTCCAATGAGTACATATGCTTATCTGCGTGTGACCTGACAAGGCCTCATTTCTCCCTGTTGTGAAAGCGGATCGTGGTTTTTGCATATCAAGCTCCCCACAGCGATGCCCTCTTTCGCGGAGTTTTCTTGATGCAAGGTAATGGCCATTCGCCACCAGTCGCATGTTTCCGTGATTATAAATATAAAAAATAGGGTAGTGGTAATATATATTAAACGGATTTAATTGATATAAATATATATTTGGGTGATTAGCTGGTTTCCAAGATAACCCTACACAAAAACTGTGTTATCAGATCGTGTCACACACCTTTATTACATTAACAAGTGATAATTGAAAAAAGAATACAGGTTGCTGGAAGAAAAATTGATTCCTCAATAAACATTCACAGCCATATGATGGTTTATATACCACAAATCATAATCGCAAAGATATATTAGACTCGAACGAATTATTTGGGAATCTGTAAAAGAAAAGAAAGCCATCGTAAAAGGATCAGCATTAAATACAGACAGGAATTGGAAATGAAAAGTTCATGTAATAATATTATGGGTTTTAAATTACCTAAATTGGTGGCGTATCTAACCTGTAAAAGACGAGAATGTTACTCCCACACAATTAAATCAGTTAAAGATATTTACATGTATGTTATATCTAGCACATAGTTTTTACTCAGCTACATGTCTTTACATTAGTTGATAAGATTGTAATTCTTCCTTTTTTTAAACACCTCAAATTTGAACGAGCTTCGAAATCTTGTTTGTTGTCTAACGCCACACTAAGCAATATTCCACCTATATGACGGCTGGCCGTACATAATCTAGACATCACCAGGGAAACCAGAAATTGATATTGTAAGCAACGATCCACGCGGTCGTGGAACGATGGCACCAGTCAACCGAGTTTAAGAGTCTTCGCATCCCATTCATTAAGACGCCTCTTAACCGCCTCATAACGATTCTTTGGAATCCCCTCGGTGTTTGAATATTAACATAGTCTCACTATGTTGCTGGTGTGTGTTTAGAAAAACTTCTACTCATCTTTTAGACATGGTGGATATGGCATTCCATCATAATTGCATTGTAACTAGTGAGAGAGTAAATATGGTTTTATGGTTTTAGCAATATACCTACAATATCACGGCGGGGTACACCAGAAATGGGCTTCATACACTGTACCCTTGTTGGGAATCGAACCCGTCTTCGGCGTGACGAGCGAACGCTTGAACCACGAGGCCGTCCTTTTATTGTAATTAATTCATATAAAATTGGTACACCATTTGTTAACGGTGTTCATGAAAGTACAGATTCAGCCATCAAATAGATGAGTTTTAAAAATGTCCTTTAAGCACTGAAAAGACAATGTCAAATCTGCCACGCTTAACTGAACATGTCTGAGAAATTCATTGGTTAAATGAGTTAAATCCGAAAACCACCTTGGTTTTGTCAGTTTTCTTCATCTAATTTTAATATCTTATTCAATAAGTATTTATTTGTAAATAAAATACGAACAGTTGATAATGAATGAGTTGAATGTCTGGCCAAATATATTTTTGTACAAAAGAATATGCTAGTATTTATCACAGGGAGGTTCAATACTTTTACAACAGGAATAAGCGAGAGCTGCTGTAATGCCTACAAATCGCGGGTATAATTAGAGTTATGGTTCTTCTTTGAAGTAGTTCTCGTGTTCATACGCCAATGTGGAAGCCTTTGAGAGGGTCACAAGTCTACATTCGGCATGTTTCGGAATGGGAGGAGTTGGTCACGAATGAGGTAAATGCCAGTTATGCCCCAGGTGCCAATGGGATCCGCGCGTTTTGATTGGTTAAGGAAAGTCCCGCCGGGGTGACCTCATGCTAAAAATAGCTCCTCGCCAGAAGGCCAGAACGGTGTCTTACGAGGCGTTGTGTAATAATTGGGAATCCCCGTTGCATGACATGAACACAATGCTCTTGGTTAAATGAAGCAAAATGTAACCTGACCCTCGAATTCATTAATATGTTCAATAAGCAACGTGGACTTCATTGTTTCATACTGTGATCATATTTGCAGTAAATGACATACCTTCAGCCTTTTTTTAATTATAGACAGTAAAATCATATCCCATAAGCCTTTCTTAGATACAGTTTGAAACCATGGCAGAAATTACCGCGATGTCAGAGGTCATCACCTTGGAATGCCGGAGGTATACGATAAACATATGCCATCTGTCTCGGCTAAGCAGGACCTGTTGGAACTTATGAATTGAGTGGCCTAAGTTGTGCCTGTAGTAAAAAGGTATCAGTGTACGAACCTAGCCTCAATTGTGTTATTGATATCTTATCCTGTAAAAAACAAACCTGTCTCAGTGACTCCGTTCTTGTGACAATTGAAAGAGAGTTGTCGCTTTTATTTGACCCATGTTGATCTTAGGAAATGTTGTGAAAAACTACACACAAATATCTTGTGTCAAGGATACTTTTTAACCATACGTATCATATACCATCATGTCAGCAGTCGAAAACATTAAGACTGACATTTTCAGTGGACCATAAACTGAGTGTGTGATATCGTCGCTTTGAACAGTGTTTCAGGTACATTACGGTATGTCAGCTTGGCGTGGAAGGCAATTGGTTCACGGGTATGGTACTGGCAAAACAAGAAACATAATCAGGATAAACCGGGATTCGAACTCACGATCTTGGCTTCTGACACGCCTATGGGCCTCAAAAAAAGATTGCCGGCCAGAAAAAAAACGACATTGTTGCAAGGCTCATAGTAAATGACATTGTTTCAAGGCTCATAGTTTGCAGTAAAAGAGTATCTGGTTTTGTAGCTGTAGCTGGCAGCATACATAATCTCGATACATATAGTATCAAATATATCGGTCCCTTAGCAGTGACATCCTTAAAATAGGTGATAATGAAACGTCCAAGTGGATGTCAGTGATCAATATGCCATCTATGGTAGAGCGGCCAGAAATGACCGAGTCTGGGCTTGACACACTTGTGGTTGAAAGCATGAACAACTAGCCATATAGATGGGGATGGTGGCACACAATTAATCTTGTCACACTCAATGTCCTGCTGTTTATTTTGTAGTTGAATCAATATAAAAATGTACAACCGAAATGATATGTATTATGTCAACCCTGCAGCTTTGGCCATGTTGTAGAAGATGCTGTCAGGCTGTTGCAGCAGGGAGGAGGGTGTGTCAAACTCACACACACAGCCGTTGTCCAGGACAAGGATCCTGAAAGATGCATGTTAAGTTCAATCACTGATGGTATAAACAAAGCAATTCAAATATTATTTGATTCATGCTTGCCGTAAAAGGCGATTATGCTTGTCGTAAGAGGCGACAAAGGGATCGGGTGGTCAGGCCCGCTGACTTGGTTGATACATGTCATCGTGTCTCAATTCCTGTTGATCGATGCTCATATTGTCAATCACTGGATTGTCTGGTCCAGACTCGATTATTTATAGACCGCCGTCATATAGCTGGAATTTTGCTGAGTGTGGCGTTAAAAAACAAACAAACAAACAATTATTATTCACCTTTGTTTGTTTGTTTATCTTTCGCAGCTATTTGACTGCGGCCTGTAAAGAACCTAATCGGAACCAGACAATCCAGTGATTAATATTCGGAGCATCGATTCACATCAACGGGTACTATGACCCCACCAAGTCCATTCAGTTAACATGAGTTTACAAAATAATAATAATACGAAGAACAAGAAAAGTGACCTGTCGTAGTCCATTACGGTGTTGAGTCTGTGGGCGATGGTCAGCACCGTGCAGTCCTTGAACTCTGACCTAATGGTCTGTTGGATCAGGTCATCTGTTTCCATGTCAACGGCAGCTGTAGCCTCGTCCAGTACCAGGATCCTGGTCTTCTTCAGAAGAGCTCTGGCCAGACACAAGAGCTGCCGCTGGCCGACACTGAAATATGCCAAAAACGTTATAGCGTTTTGGTTGTGCAGATATATATATTCAGTAATAACACACTAAATATACAGTTATAATACTTGAGAAGGAACAATGTTAAGTAACAAGAAACAGCGTTAAGTCCGGTACCTCATATTTTCCCCTCCTTCGCTACACTCGTGTTCCAGTCCGTCAGGTAGCGTCTCCACAAACGTCTTTAGATGAGCCTGTTCCAGTGCCCGCCAGATCTGATTGTCGGAATACTTGTTGAAGGGGTCAACATTATCTCGCAGACTTCCAGCAAACAATACAGGATCCTGCAAGAGTGATTCAAAGCATTTCTTCATATTAATTATTCAAGAGTTCAAACCGGTTATTATTATAAACTCTATCATATGAAATGTCAACGCGTATGGCGCCAATATTGATGACAAGGAAACGCTTACCTGAGGAAGTATGGTGAGTTTGCTCCTAAGATCATGCAGCCCGAGTGTACTGACGTCAACGCCATCTATGTTGATCTCCCCTCCTGCAGCTTCTATCAGCCGGAACAGGGACAGCGTCAGTGAGGACTTCCCCGCTCCCGTCCTGCCTACGATGCCCACCTGAAAAATAATTTGTAAAAGTGCCTCAAAGATTTTGTTAATTTATGTGTACATAACGATCTCCCTGTCTGTAACACACATACGACAAACACCATTTGAGGAGCTGGTGTTGAAAGCGTAGACTATATAATAAATGTATATTTTGTAAAATTAACAATAATTTACCTTTTCCTTGGAATGCACAGTACAAGTGATTCCCTTGAGTACAAGGTCAAGGCCGTCTCTATACCGAGTTGAGTAGTCGAGGAACTTCACTACCCCCGTCTGTGGCCAGTCCTTATTTGGACGTCTCTCGGGTACATTCCATGCTGGCTGGTGTGATTCATACAAAAGAACATTCAATGTTTAAGTCCATCTCGATGAGAAAAATCATTAAACTTTTATTTTAAAAAACACGTCAGAATCCCTGAAGGTTATACCGATAACAAAATGACATGCTGACATGCTAATCATTTCTATGAAGAGTATTTTACTTTTACCTCTGAATCTATTTCCGTATACTCTTTGACTCTCTCCACGGCAACGATCTGTGTCTCTACTTCTGAAACCAGCTGCACCATCCAGTTCAGGTTAGCGGTAATCTGAAGTCGATGTACAACCCTGAATAAATCCATACAGACACACCGCAGGACCTACATGTATGTACATGAGTAGACCACCAAGAAAATGGGTACCATTATTTCAGTAATATCACGGTGTGTCAACTTAATGTGGGAGGAAAGCCCATAGTGATGCATGTCTCAGACGTTTACCACTTCGGTGAAACCCACGAGCACGGGTATGGTGCTGACAAACCTAGAAACATAATCGGGGTGAACCGGGATTCGAGCCCACACCATAGGTTTCTGGCGTGCCCAAGGGACGCAACTCTGCACAGCGAATCGCGGCGCCTTAGACGACTGGGCGACCCGTGCCCCAGACCACCAAGACAATGGCCACCATCTTTATAATAAAAGACATCTCGCTTGTACAAATACTACTGAATCATGAGCACGTGTTCATGAATCACTGTCTGATAGTGATGATGCCAGTACTGTTTTGTTCTAGAACTGATCCCTGTACTTTGTGTTTTCAAACTACGTGTACAAAGTCACAAACGGCAACAGTTTATCATATAATTGACTGGGGAATACAGGGTATACGCTAATTACATGTGCAGACAATACATACACAACTCCACACCTTACCGTGTACCAGTATTGTCATGTGTGTATGGGGACAATACTTTTAAACCTCTACGCTAATTTATTTGAGATTCACATACACAAATATTGTAAATTGATAACGCCAACAGTCAAATTAGTAATATTGCATAAACTGTTTAGTCGTAAGATGAAGTACTCAGTACTAAGATGTGCATGTTCTAACATATAACATACATATGAAATGTACTCAACCTACACATGTACATATGTAAGCATTGAACTGAGTGTTTAGTCATTGGTTGTTTCTTGTAGATAATTCATATATATATATATATATATATATATATATATATATATATATATATATCCACAAATGCAGGGTACTCGTTCACATGGAATCTTCAGCCGCACAGCAATCCACCACCACATGATGCTATATGGTTTGTTAAATGATTGTGGAAAAAGCGAAAACTTAAATTGAGGATACAATTGAACATCCATGACCTAAACGGCAGATTTTACATCCAGTATTAAAAACCAATTCTAGAGAAGAAAATCATTTGGCTGAAACTAAAGGCAACAGAACACTTTCTGTAATCAGAAGAAATCCCTGTCAGAGTCCGATTGATTAGGAGATATGTGCATACCTCAATAGCATAGGTGATCGACAAGCCTACAAGACCTCCTGACAGGGTGTCACGTGACATGACTGCAAACAGGGAGGCGGCCAGAACGATGATATTTCCGATAATCTCCAGACGTACACCTTGCCATCTGTCAAATACATACTATGATATAATGAAACACTTTTCTTTAGAATGAGTTGGTCGAACACCACTTTGTACAGGAGTTCAGGGCGTTCAGGGCTTTCAGGGCGTGTCAGGTTAATGTTGGCGGAAAGCCCGATGCGGTTCTTAGACTTTTACCACTTTTGTGAAACCCTTGCTTGCTTGATTGATTGTTGTTAAACGCCGCACTTCAGCTATATTCCAGCTATATGACGGCGGTCTGTAAGTAATCTAGTCTGAACCAGACATTCCAGTGATTGACAGCATGAGCATCGAGCATTGGGATACGATGACATGCATCAACCAAGTCAGCGAGCCTTACCACCCGATCCCGTTACGACCAGCATAGTCGCCTTTTCGGCAAGCATAGGTTGCTGAAGACCTATTCTACCCCGGATCTTAACGGGTCGGTGAAACCCAACAGCAAAGGGTTGGTGCTGGCAAACCATGGATCATAATCATGGTGCATCTGGGATTCAACCCATAGGATCCTGGGATGATAGGATCCTAGCATGCCTATATAACAAACATTTTTTTGTAAAAGTCTTTTGTGGAAACTAGTCTTGGCTTTCACAGATATATATCAAAACGAATGCAGATTGGAGACGACTTCCTGTACAAAGTGTCCGCAAAAAAGGTTTACCTTAATATTGATGCATTGTTAAATGGTCAGGGTATCTTAATTAATTATAAGCAGTAGTAACACAGTTTGTGTCCTCGTGATACGAATTCAATGTAAAACTATGTCTCAAAAATTTACAGACAGGTCGTCAATAATGTCAGGCCCGTTGTGTGATGAACCCCTGCTCTGAACGTATTCATCTGTGCTGCTTTAGCAATGGTTTCAATGGCCTGCATGTGAGAGTATGCCTTGAATGGTAGCTTGTCAAACTGGCTTCAGACAACGTGATTTCAATAAAACTGTTCTCACATACCTGAGAGCACCAAATGCGTAAAAGGAGAACCTCTGGTTTGTGTCTACCCGGTCTTCGGATTCCTTGATGAACCTTGACTGAGCTTGAAAGGATCTGATGACACTGGCCCCTGATAATGTCTCCCCAAAATGGCTGTATATCGGGGAGCGAGCTTTGGACTCTAATCGTTTCAGCTGCCGTGAGGTGGTTACGTAGAAGCGCTAAACAAACAAGATGTTTTATGGCTATGCTACGAGTAGGGTAAGATGACTCCTCAAACATGTTTTTGTTATGTGGTGAGGTGAAATGGAGTTTAATATCGCGTCCAAGATTATTGCACTTATATAGGGACGTGTGTGTGTGCGTACGTGCGTGCGCACGTCTGTTTGTACAAGTCCGAGCGCCTGGCAGGGTAACATAAATACAAACTAATACTTAAACAAATCTTTTAACGTCTTTTGGTAGGACGCTGATCAACCCCCGACCTTCAGTTCTGTGGGTGGATGCAGTCAAGTCTCCAAACACGAACCTTTTTCTGTCAGGTCTTGCGAACAGTATGAATTGTGTTACCACAAGACCATGGAGGAGATCATATGACGGTTCAAATGGCAATGATTCGAAACATATTTTCATGTAATTTTACCCATTTCAAGATCCCGGAATTACGATCGTGAAATCTCATGAACATCGCCCTGACACTTTTGGATTGAATTCTGATTGGTATCATTTGATAACAGCTAAAATAGGAAAGAAAACCATCTCATGATAAATATGAAAAGCCACGAACATGTTTTGTTGTTGCCCTTGATTTCTGTAAATATAATATGGATGTAAATATATTCATGAAACACCAAAACTCATTCCTGATCGATATGGTATGCTATTCATTGAATGTCAAACAGAAAAATCATTTCAAATCGTTCCAAGAAAATTGACATGTTTGATGATCGACCCCAAACAAAACGCCCATAAACTCCCATAAACGTTTAAACCTAGTTTCGTTCTATGTTTGTGAAGTCAACACTGAAGTACAGCTGTGCTTACCTGAATAAAGTAGTATAGAATGACCAATGGGACGACAACGACGAGAAATATGGGCGTGGTGAAGGAGATGACGATGATGCTGCTGAGGACTTGGAACAATGTGTTGGTGGCGTACTCCACCAAACTCGGCATCCTGGTGTCGATGGTATCCATGTCCTGGGAGAACCTGTTGACAATCCTGCCCGTAGGCGTGGTGTCAAAGAAGGACATTGGTGCTTTCAGAACATTCCTCAGCATGTTTAAGTGGAGAATTCCAGAAGCTTTGACCGTCTTTAGGTTCCACAGAAAGGAAAACGTCATGATGAAAACGGCTGTTATAAAAAAACAAAATAGCATCTGATATTGAAAATATTTTGAATGGTCGATCCGCATAAAAAGTACGTTTTACATTAGCATCTCTTTGAATAATAAGTCAACATGATACAATATATTCAGATACATGTTTTAAGCCTCATAAAATGTATCATAACAGAAACAGAACACAAATACAATATTTTCATCAGACATGTTGCTTGCTGTCAAGTCTTACTTTGAGCTACACCCAAGACACCATAGACTCCAAGATAGTAATTATTTTTCTCCATTCGTCCTGAGCTATTTGAAGGGAGAAGGGTCATGTTGTTGAGGGAGGTGTCATCAGTCCATTTGCTAAGCCATGTATTTGCGGTTATCGACGTTGCTTGAAATAACGCGTACAGGATGAGAGAGAATAACACAATCAAAAGGCCTATAGCTCTGCCGTATGCCAGAAACACACTCAATGTCACCTGGAACAAGATGATGGTTACTTAATTCAACGTTAATGCACTCGTAGTCTACTGAATCTATGACGCCCTTGAAATATAATAAATATTTCTATATTTTCTTATTATAGAAACAATTGACAAGATTAAAACATTCATTAGAAGGATATAGAGTAAAGTGATATGTTGTAAAGTGATATGTATTAAGTGGTAGAAATATGTATTAAATCACATTATTGTGAGACCAACAGAGGATATTTGTAACAGAAACAACTGACAGGATAAAACATTTAGAATGATCTATTGTAAAGTGAAAGAAATATGTATATATATATAGTATTTAAAAACATTATTGTTAGACCATCAGAGGTACATATACTTGCACAGACCTTGCCAGTCTCCACTTGTTCTTCCTCAATCAATTTACTGTTCTCGCTCACAGGTTCTTTCTCCTTCGGTAGTTCGACTTGTTTCAGCTCTGTGCTCTTCATCAGGGACTTCCTGTGGCACATGCATGTCCAAAAAACAAACACAACATACGTTTAGGTGGAAATACTGGTACATCCAGATGCCTGAGTTCGGATAGGATTGAAAATGCTGCACTTTAATGTCAGTATGATAAATATAGCATGATTCCTTGACAAATCATCAATTTGTGCAACTTCAGAATTCATTCCTTTATCCACGGAGAATTTGTCACAAAACGTGGTGAACATAGATATAGTTACCTTTCTATCTTGAAAGGTTTACTGAGAAATCAACAGTTGGCATCCCCAAGGGCACCTGTTGCGCTCCCCTCCTTGCTGATCTGTTTCTTTATACATATGAATCAAGCATTCTGCTCGGATAAGCAAATACAAAACAAGGGAATTTGGCCAAGAAGCTTCGGATATATTGATGACCTGATATCGTTCGGTAATGGTCAAATAATCAATTTTCTTCCATTAATTTAGCCACCTAAACTGGAGACCAGTGAAACAGCTAATCCGTTTCCCAATCATATCTGTTCCTAAGGAATCATAGTGGTAAACAACTATCCACAAAACTTTACGACAAGAGGATGACTTCAACTTTCCAAAAGTTAACATTTTTTTTATTTTACGTCGAGCAATATTCCAGCTACTACAGTCTTTGGTGCGCACATTTCACAATGTTATGCTCTTGTTCTAAAACGTTCAAAAGAGTTGCATGACTCTTGCTCATCTGTGTAATAGGGGTTACAACATTCAAGGCCTCAGTAAATCTTTCAAAATGTTGTACAGTAGACACGAGGAGGACATTTACACATCTGACACATCAGTGACCAAAAGGTCAGATTCAAATCCTCATTTTGAATTGAACCAAATGTTCACGTGTTTGTTCAAGTGAACACTGCCTTTGCATGTGTTTGTGACGGTTGCCACCGATGGTCAGGATACGTTCACCATTTTGCGAACACCTGGCACCATCACTATTTGATACGGATTCATAAACACATGATGATATTGTCGAAATCGTACAATGGGGTCTGTTTTTGGCAGATATTTCTTCCAATTATTGAAAGGGAACTCTTGCATATTTTTAGTATTATGTTTCACATTCAGAAATACACATATATACACAGATATACACAGTGATCAGTTCTGATAAAGTGACACTAACTTACATTAATGTGACACTCTCTTCGTCAGTCTCCTCGCCAGATTTCACGGATTCCAGACGCTGTAGAACTTTCTTCTTTATTTCAGTTACTGTTTAAAACCCAACGTCAAAGTGAGGTAATTGGAATCTTATATGACCTTTCATTACGTACTATTAGATGCATTGTTGAGTTATTCTGTAAAATCGTCGTAAATTCCAAATATCATACATTCAGTGACTTGACGAAACGCCAGTGGGAGAAGCTGCAGGAGCTGAAGGACGCCAACAAACTCGGCTACCACAAGTATGGCAAGCTATTCGTTATTGACCGACGTCCCCCTCGTGACGACAGCAACCATGGAAACGTGGGCTCTGTTAATACAGGTAGCAGCATCGACATTGGCAACGACAGAGTGGGTAATCAGGGACGTTCTCTCCATTCACGAGGCAACAAGGAAAAAAAACATAGGGGTGCGACGACAGCTCAAGCAACAACCGTGTTTTGATCTGAACTTACTATATTGGAATGTCAACGGATTGCTATCTAAACTCAATGACAATGAACTCCTTAATTACATACGTACATTTACAATTATAGGATTGTGTGAAACCTGGCTAAAAGCTTACGACTTTTCAAATATGGAATATGTTTACTTTAATGTTGATGCTTGTCAAATCTCCAAACAAGGTAGGCTATCCGGTGGTATTACATTGTTAATAAAAAACACACTTCCAAAATCCATTTTATGGTCAAAAATATGTGACAATTGTGTTTTCATTTTGCTAAAGAAATCTGTATTTAATAATGCTAAGGACACTCTTATAGGTTATGTATACATCAATCCAGAGAATTCAAATTGGTATGTCAATAAAGCCAACAAATGCGGCGTATCTATACTCCAGGATGCGTTAATAGATGTACTACCACAATTTTGGGACGTCTCTATACCCTCGGGGGCGACTTAACGCCCGCACTGGAACAGACTTTGATTTTGTTGAGGACGATATAATGAGAGCTCTGCACATTGACAAGTGTCATTTTCTCTGTGAGGGTATTTTTGCACACAGCGATTTTCATCCGATAAGACTGTGAACAAGTTTGAGCGAATTTTGCTTAATATATGTGCTTCTCTAAACTTGTCTATACTTAATGGTCGTTGTGGATCTGATGCCAGTGGGGGAGATTTTACGTTTGTGTCCCCTACAGGCGCAAGCGTGATTGACTATGCTATCACAACAAGTGATTTGTTGACATTGTGTAAGAATTAAAACATCGGATCTCGGATCGAGTCTCCCCACGCGCCAATCAATTGAACCTTTCAGTCACGTGATACTGAAATTGACAATGCTATGTCGGGTGAGAATGTGAAGCCGGAAGTTTGTATTAAGTATACTTGGCGTGATAACTTTGGTGATCGGTTAAGAGAAAATGCCTCATGTGATGAAATTAAGTATTTGTTTGATGATTGTATTACGTTGGCATTAACAGACATAAATGCAGCAATTAGTAAATTTACGGACGCTTTGTTGAAGGCAGTAGATTTTACAAAGCGTAGGATTGTTCAGCGTCATGGACGCGACAGGCCGTGGTTTGATAAAGAATGTGATTATGACAGAAGAGAAGCCTTCCGATTACTAGATTTTTTTAATAGGAAAAAGGATAATGTTTCGTTACAAACCTTTTCACTGCAGCGTAAAACATATAAGGATATCGTAAGGTGTAACAAAAGAGCTTTTAATAATTTGATTCGTGACAGACTTTCATCCAGTATCAATAACTGCAAAACACTTTGGGAAATGTTAAGAAAATACTCTGGTGTTGGAGAAAGGGAATCGTTTATCCCCATTAGTGACTGGTTTTCGCATTTTAAAACTTATTCCAAGATATGCATACCGTTTTCTCTCATGATACTAGAGAAGATGGTGTAGATTATCCTTTTGATGATGATACACGTTCTATCCTTGACAGCCGTATAACTGAAGACGAAGCATTGCAAGCTATCAATCAATTAAAAAACCTTGTTTAACATTTTATTTGAAAATGGTTCGTTTCCCGAGTCGTGGTGTACTGGTGTTATCATACCTCTGCATAAGAAGGGCGACTACTCAAACCCCAATAACTACCGTGGTATCTCCTTGCTCAGCACTTTTTGTAAACTTTATGTGTCTGTACTTAATTCAAGACTAACGTCCTGGTCTGATGCGTATGATAAAATTTGTGACTCTCAAGCTTGTTTTAGGAATGGTTATAGTACTATTGATAATATATTTATTCTGCAGTCTGTAATCCAGCATTGTCTGTCTAAGAAGCGTGGTAAATTATATGTTCTTTTTGTTGACTTTAAAAAGGCTTTCGATTTTGTAAATAGATCTAAACTATGGCTAGTTCTTAAATCCAGAGGTGTGTCCCCAAAAATGTTAAATGAATTAGAATCCATCTATTCCTGTGTTAAAAGCTGTGTTAAGATCAGAAATTGTTTTACAGAATGTTTTGATTGCCCTCTAGGACTTCGGCAAGGCTGCGTAATGAGTCCATTTTTATTTTCTATTTTTATAAACGACTTAGCTTTGTATATAGAATCAACATGCACTCCAGGTGTACAGCTACACCCTGACACTGTACAGATTTTCCTATTGTTGTTTGCTGATGATGTTGCATTTATTGCTGATACTGTGTATGGCCTTCAAAAACGCATAAAAGCTCTGGAAAGTTTTTGTAGTATCTATCATCTAACAGTCAACTTGGATAAAAAAAAGGTAGTGGTATTTAAAAATGTGGGTATTTTATCAAAATATGAAAAGTGGTATTACAAGGGTAAAAAACTTCAGTGTGTAAGTTCTTATAAATATCTTGGTACCATTCTTTCAAAAAAACTCTCCTGGTCTTTGCATGTTAATAGTGCTGCTTTACAAGCTAAAAAGGTCCTATTTGGTGTCATTAAATCTCTCAAAATGCTTCAACCTCTTCCTCATGACTTTTTTTCAAAAATATTGGGTCTCTAAAATCAAACAAATTCTCTATTCGTTTGGTTTTGGCTACATATGGGAGATGCAATTTAGTAATAGAAGTTTTATTTCGGAATTTGTAAACCGTTTAAAAGCCTCATCTGAGCAAGATTGGCATGCAGTTGTTTCATCTAGCACTAAATCCCAAAGTTACTCTCTTTACAAAATTTTATTTGGCTTAGAAAGCTATATCAATGTAGTAAATGTTTCAAAATTCAGAGCTGCACTTGCTCAGTTGAGCTGCTCCTCCCATCGGCTGCGAATTGAGACCGGTTGATAAATTAAGGAAATTAGAGAACAGAGACTGTGTTTGATTTGTAACCAGAATATTATTGAGGACGAATATCATTTTGTGCTTATATGCAATGCTTATAGTGATTTAAGAGCTGAATACATTCCTCCTAAGTATTTTACAACACCTTCTAAAAATAAATTTAATGCTCTTATGTCATCCACTAACTTTAAAATCATACGAAATCTAGCAGTCTACGTTTACAAAGCTTTTCGACTTCGGTCATTGCATGCAGTCTAAATATTTATTTGTATATATGCATGTGTATGTGTATGAATGTGCATGGGTATAGATATATATGTAAAATAGTGGTAATTCTTTTTTCTCCCCCTCTCTGTAAATAGTTCTGTGTGATAGGCCTACGGCCTAACACTTTTTGTTAATAAACAATATATAATTTGTTATGAGAAACACATAATACTTGTTAAATGGCCAACCTACATTCCGGATCCTTGACATCGGAATCATTGCTCTCAAGATATTTCTGTAGGAACTGGGCAAAGGGTCCATTATGGTGAAGAAGCTGGTCATATGTCCCTGTCTCTGATATCTGACAACTGGTCATCACAAGGATAGAGTCCACCTCTGGGAGCCAGTGAATGCCGTGAGTGACCAAGATACGAGTCTGGGTGGTAGAGGTGAAAGCCAGTATTGCACAAAACATGTTGCAGATTCTAGTGGGTGGACAAGTATTGTTTCAAGTTGTTTTCAGCAGCATTCTTGAAAAACCAAGGCAGATGTTCAGCCTGTATACAGTTTCACATACAAATGCCAATCAAGAAAAATATAACATTAGTTTTACATGTCTGAAACGAAAGTCACTATATATATTTGAAATATTTTTTGGCTTCTAATCCTAGTTTAATCAGTCTGTTGTGATGTTTTCAGCCCATTTGAACTTCTTAATATTGTTTGTCAAATACATGGACAATTTTTTTCAGTCAATTTGTAAAATAATCTGGGCATGTTGTATTTTGCCTAAGTGAATCTCATATTACAAATTGACTGTAACATATATAGTTCAGGATGTTCCTACCTTGCCTGCAAGCAACCCTTTTCTACTTAAGACCTTGTCAAATATGTGTTTCCCAACATGACTGTCGACTGCACTGAGTGGATCATCCAACAGATAAATGTCAGCATTGTTGTAGACAGCTCTGGCTAGAGACACCCTCTGCTTCTGTCCTCCACTCATGTTGATTCCCTGATGGCAAGATAGGAAACAAATACAATACAGAAGACGATGCTGTGCACAGCTCTGGCTAGAGACACTCTCTGCTTCTGTCCACCACTCAAGTTGATACCATATAGCAATGATACACTTTCAGATTCTGCTCGTTCCTCTCTTCATTTTTCCCTCACCAAAAGTCGAGGTGATGGACTAACTGGGGTTCATTCCAGTCTGTAGTCACCACTCCTCCCTAAATGAATGCCATTTGGTAGCAAGTGGCGATGAAATGATCGGGTTCTACAACGCACGGTCAGATTACTGAGACTAGTGAAAAGTGACGGACTATTCTACTCTAGAATACACTCAAGTGCAATGATATACTCACTCTCTCCCCAATCTCTGTCATATCACCAGCTGGTAACATCTCCAGATCTGGATTCAGAGCGCAGCACTCTACCACTTTGTCGTACCACTGTCTGTCCATTGGCTTCCCGAACAGAATATTGTTCTGCAGGGTGTCGTTCTGGATCCATGCAATCTGGGGCACATAAGCTACGTGACTCTGCCAGGAAATAAGCACGAGTTAGCATGCATTCAATAAGAGTAGGGTATTTTACTTGATTTCTTTTTGTCCAGCACCATAACAGTATGAAAGAAAATAGAAACCTTAAGACTGACATGGCCGTTGACCGTGTTCATCTCGCCCAATACTGCAGATACAAGTGAAGATTTTCCCGATCCAACTTGACCTACGATTGCTACAAGCTGACCTTCGTCAACAGTCAAGTTGATACTGAAAGAATAATGTTCATTTTTCTTTAGATTATGGCAGCAGAAAATATCGATATGTCTATTTTAGGTCCGACCAGGGGTATGTGATCATATTTGAGAAAACTATGAGTGAAAAGTCGACTGTGATAGGTATATGGTTTAGTTACTTTGTGAGAGCTGGTCCTTGTTCAGAAGTCCACTGAAAACATCCGTCTGTAATCGTCAGTGCAGCATCTGTTTTATGAATATGATTACTGGTGTTGACATATGGAGAAGGTGTTACATTATTTCTTCCTAAACATACACGATATATCCGCATGGTTCAAGTTGGGCAAGAACAAGAGAACACTGACGACGGTATGCATTTTCTGATGATTTTATCTGAACACACAAGTACATTCACTCTCTTTGAGGGAGGGGAGTGCGAGGGGGGTTGGATTATGTTCGAGACATTTTCATTTGTTATGCCATTGATCCAATGCATATATTGATGGTTCCCAAGGATCCATTTTGTCAGCACATCCGGTTATAAGACCACCCGAGGCCTAGTTATTTTAGTCCCGTATATTTTTATCCCATTTCATCCCAACCCACCACCAAATTTCACACGCTTGCCTTTGAAGCTTTCAAAGGCATGCTTTCGTGTTACATAATTAGTGAAATATCATAACAATTGCATACTCTGTGTGGAATTCCACAGGATCTGTGTATCGTCCAAATCTTCTGTATTGAGGAACTTGTTTATTCTCCTCAGTGACACCATAGCCTGGAATCATGAACTGATCATGAAACGGTAATCGAATCAGCCACGCAAGTATGTATTTTATTACTGTTTGTACAATATATAGAAACACATTCAATAGCCCAATAGTACCATATTTCAAAAGGCCCAGAAGGTCAAATACCTGAACGAAATCTGAGAAGAAAGCAGGCAAACCGTTGACCGCTAGTCTGACGATGCTTAAGAGTGACATCGCAGTAAAGACGACATCGGGTCGGAGATAGTGATCTTCAGATATGAAGATATATGTCGCGAACGTGGCTAGCGATACCTGTAAGATACAAATTATTCAAAAGGATCCATATGAGCACTATAATGATAAGAACATTATACAAATGTATAATAATGATCACACATGCCCTACACCAAATGCGATTGGCAAAGAAATACTTTGTTGTAATGATAGTTTATTAAAACATTACAGAAGTTAATTGTAATGATAGTTGATTGAAACACTACAGAAGTTTGTTGTAACGATAGTCGATTGAAACACTACAGAAGTTTGTTGTAACGATAGTTGATTGAAACACTACAGAAGTTTGTTGAAATGATAGTTGATTGAAACACTACAGAAGTTTGTTGAAATGATAGTTGATTGAAACACTACAGAAGTTTGTTGTAATGATAGTTGAATGAAACACTACAGATGTTTGTTGTGATGATAGTTGATTGAAACACTACAGAAGTTAATTGTAGTGATAGTTGATTGAAACACTATAGACGTTTCTTGTAAAAATAGTTGGTTGAGACACTTCAGAAGTTTGTTGTAATGATAGTTGGTTGAAACACTACAGATGTGTATGATAGTTGATTGAAACACTACAGAAGTTTGTTGTAACGATAGTTGATTGAGACACTACAGAAGTGTGCTGTAATGATAATTGATTGGCATACGAGGTAGATCCTTCTTTACATACTATAACACAAGAAACACTACAGGATCTATGTTGCAATGATAGTTGATTGACATACGAGGTAGGGAATAAGGGTCCAGGAGAAGGTGGCGAAAACCTCCATGAGGGAGATCTTCCACAGAATGTGAAGTTCTTGCTTCCGGATTTCAAGGATCCTCTCTTGGAATGACGGTTCCCAGGCATATAGTTTAAGAATCTGGAACAACAGGGAAACATGCAAGTTCATTGCATTTAGACTCTCAAAAACCACAGAGTAGCATGTAAAATAATGACTTGAAATTCACATACTGGAAACAAAGCAGAAAATAGTATCTTTGTGTCATTGGAATAAAGTCGATTGTAGCAGTCACTCCTGCCTGATTTGTGACACACCACTACTTATCCTACCTTAATTCCACTGAGTACTTCATTCATGATCTTCATCCTCTTGTCCTTCTGTTTCATCAGTTCAGCTTGATACTTTTTCCACTTTAACGTGGAAATAGTGGTGATGGGCAACAATAGAAATAAAACCGCCATGCCAGCGATAACGGAGGTTCCCAGAGACTGGTACAGGAGGTACAGGGCAATAACAATTCTTAGAGGATGCGCCCATGCTTCCCAGGCCCAGAAAATGAACGTGCGCAAATGTTCTACGTCCACAGACATCAGATTCACAATTTCCCCAGTTGTCGATTTTTTCTTGGCCTTGTTGCTCATCCTCAAAGACTGATGTTTATGAAAAATTGAAGGTGTCACCAGTGAGTCAATGAGTTTGGTTTAACGCCCTTTGAAGATAATTACAGGTCTTAGTTGTTTAGTACTGAAACCCGCAAGTATGGGTGTTGTGCTGACAAAACTATAAACAATCAGGTCGAACCGGGATTCGAACATCCTGTCAGAGGTTCCTGGCACGCCAAAGTGATGCAACTTGTGTCACCAGTGTCCCCTACATGTGAATTGATAGTTTACTATGATAAATGTAAGAAACGTATGTGTTGAAGACTTGGACCACTAAAATTATGAAAAGGGAGATACTCCTGTGAGCACCATTCCCGTGCTCGTGGGTTTCACCGAAGTGGTAAACGTGACCACGTCACTTCGGGCTTTCCTCCAACACTAAGCTCACACACTGTGATATAACTAAAATACTTTTAAAATCGGTGTAAATCCCAACTCACTCACTCACCTTAAGGAAAACTTGAGTTAGTGGAAAGATTATGTATCTTTTTCTTCCTTTACATTGATAACCCGTACATTTTGATTTATAAGGTAGAATTACGATTCATGTCATCTTAAATACTTCAGTTTTGTAGCAGTTCATTATAAAAATGGGCTACACGGGATAAAAGATGACACACGGAATAGTATTCAATTATACCTTTCTGTATATTGCAGATATGGTGACAGCAGCGATCCGCAGTGCTACCTTTCTCCCTTGGTGCCAGTTGGCTTGAGAAAATGCTGTCCCAGTTAAAGTTGCGACAGAGAGGATGGCACACAACACATAACCTTTCCACGTGGGTATTGTCCCATCTGTTGTGAAGTTAACGAGCAGGCTGTAATAAATATTTATCAATGTGAGTGTATTTTTCAAAGGGAGCGAGCATTTGGTATCCGAGGGATGGTCTGACATTCTTTTTGAAAACATATCTGGATTTGAAAATAGTTTACAGAAGAAATAAAAAGTGTTGGGTCTTTCTTACTGAGATGAAAATGTATATTATAAACTGTCCAGGGGAGTGATTGCGTACAAATGTATATGTAAAATATTTTTTGTTAACCGTAGGCACGAAATGCCCTAAATTAATGAATGTCTCATACATGTTTAAATTTCAGTTGGACTTAAGCGAGGGTGTCACATTTTATGCTGAAGTCAGCAATAATACATTTGTAATTACAATGAATGAGACGTTTCAGTGCAGATACTATCACTGTTATCAAGCAATGTAAAATAGGAATTTGGATAATTGATGTTTATACTAGGTTAAATGATGAATGATTAATAGTTAACATATCAGATAAGGTTGAGGTTTTTAATCCATACAACTACACATCTCCCTTGTTCATCTTACTAATTATTATCCCTTTATCTCAAGGATGCATGAACGCATTTCTTTAAGTTTGAGAAAAGAAAGACATAGGATGTTTTGTGTGTGAAAGAAACCTTCGTTTTAATTTACACTGTCGCCATACTACACATCATCACACAGTAAAACATATCAATGATTGATTGGATAGCAATGACAATAGCAGTACTTACCCGAGTATCAAAGGACTAGCAAACTTAACTATAACGTTCACAAATCTCCATAGCTGACTCTGTATAATGTCGAACCAGAACGTCCTCCACAACGCCACTGTGAGGGACAATTTGTCATTAGTGGGAGTCAAATCCGCTTCTGTCATCTTTATCGTTTTGTCTTTTATCAACAAGGGGGCCTTTTCATCATCAGCATCCAGACTCAGAGATTCATTAAGTGTTTTAGAATATAACACTTTCTTGTCTCTGTCTCTCGTGTTTGCTCTACAAACGAAACTTAAGGACATACACAGGTATTCAGTTAGAGGTTGTGGAATCAATCAGTAAGTGTTTGTTTGTTTATTTGTTGGTTAACGCCACACTCATCAATATTCCAGCTATATGACGGCGGTCTGTAAATATTCGAGTCTGGACCAGAGAATCCACTAATTGACATCAAGGGCAACGATCCACACAACTGGCATATGATGACCTAGATCAACCAAGTCAGCGAGCCTGACCACGCAATCCCGTGGCCAAGCACAGTCGCCTTTTACGGCAATCATGAGATGCTGAAGACCTATTTTACCCCGGATCTTCATAGGTCAAATCACTAAGTGAAGTCGAATATCACATATACTCTAAAAACGAAAGTTTTACTTTCAAAAAAAAAATCATCCATGGAAAGGATTCCACGTTGCATTGCTGCACGTGAAGAAAAACGACATAAACATTTCCTTAATCATAAGAAATGTCTTCTGAAAGCATGTAAGTAAAGTCAATATTGGAGTGTCATAAAACGGTTTTAATGTCTTTCATAGTGAGTGAGTGAGCGAGTTGGGTTTAACGCCGTTTTTAACAGTATTCCAGTCATATCACGGCGTGTCAGCTTAATGTGGGAGGAAAGCCCAAAGTGATGCAGGTCTCAGACGTTTACGACTTCGGTGAAACCCACGAGCACGGGTATGGTGCTGACAAACCTAGAAACTAAATCGGGGCCACCCGTCCCCCGTCTTTCATAGAGTTAACATCGATGATCTTTGACCATTTGCATGCTTCATTTTATCTGGGCAAAGTGAAAAAGGTTTTATGTGCACGTTATGATTTCTTGGCCAAGTTTATGGCAGGGCATTCGATGTGGCACCACAAGAGATCGTCCAAACAAAGGCTGACCCACATAGTTGTCCAGGAACATCACATCCAGACATTCATTGTAATTTACACAATGCATGACGCCGTGCTTGATACTGTGCTGCTGTCTCGAGGGAATTGTACCGTGAGAGACAACGTCGGCATAAAAAAATTCAGTATTAAATAGCTCGACCCCTCAAAGTCTGTAAAGATTCCTGAAAGGTCAAAGCATACACGTACAGGATCTCAACCAAATTGAGCATATATGGGGTGAGCTTGACAGACGTTTACATCAACGTTAATCAGGGCCACATAACCGGCAGCAATTACGCCAAGCTCTTCATAATCCAGAAGGATGGTATGCAGCTCCGCAAGTGTCTTGGTTCCAGGTGCAGTGCAGGCATTCAGTCCAATGGTTGACACACACGGTACTGGGCTTTACGATTGCCATGATTGAGATTGTGACGTAAGCGACGCATGCAAAGATATTTCCATTAACGCTTGATGAACTCTGTGTATTATCGTAATCTTCCAAACTACATGTACCACATATTGCTTTTTAAGGTTTTGTGAAGTCACAGAATCAATATTTTTAACACACTTTCTTTTGGGGGAATAATAAAAAATAATCACTCATAAGGGCATGAATATAGGTGAAATTATTTTCAGTACTTCTCACTGAGCATTGTAATTTTACAGTTGGCCTTTGTTTTCACTGTTTGCAAAAAGACCAAAATGTTTCCACAATTTATCAGAACATAAAATGTGCAATATAAAAGACAACCTACTCGCAACTGTGAATGACGGATTATTTTCCCTTGATGACCTCACATTGATAATCCTCAATTCCTCATTGCTGTAGGTTAGTCTCTAAATAGTTAATTCTTGTTTGTCACTGTCCACAGAGAGCAGACCTTCAGTGGAATGAAATAGAAGGAAATGGTTACCTTCTCTTGGACTTGTTTATCTCTTTGACCCATCGTGGCAGAAACCGTGTTACGGTGTGGACGGACGATTCATCCGGATGAATGTCATAGACGTCTGTTTCTGTCAAAGGCTTCCGATATCCCCTCAGTAATAAGCTATTGGAAAATTTCACAAATGTCAATTTTCAGAGTCATATTTGGTGGAAAACAGCAATTTAAACCCAGATGAAACTATAGATTAACAGTTTAGTTACTTGAAAGAGGTCCTTCTAGGAGGGAATAAGGAAAATGCATCTGTTCAGTTATGTCATGGCTTTGGGGTTAATGTTGGAGAAGATCATTTTTCTCTCGATATTTGACACATTTCACAAAGTATTCTGACAAAGAATGATTGTTATGTGTCGGTATCTAAACTATATAATTATTCCCCAATAAAATGGAGCCACATTTTACTCTTCTCTTTCTTAACAAACCCAAGCATAACCAAAGTCATGTTTTAACCCTCACATGATGCAATCAGTTATGACAAAATATATTCTTAACCAATGATAGCGATTACTGCATATATCATGTTATGTAGTGTGACCTGTTCATCCACCAAAAGGTAATCCTTGAGAGAAAGGAAGCAAATACTTCAGGACACGGTTTCTGAAAGTAAGCAATTAAAGACATTTATAAAGACAGTTTTGACATGCAACAACCAGATATGCGAGTCTGACCAACCGATCCTGTCGCCTCTTACGATGTGCATCAATTCTAACGAGGATCTTCATGAAGCTCCAATGTATCTGACATTGGAAGTAATATGTTTACTGTGTCATATCAGACTTTCAGCATTGGACACATTGATGAGTTCGCTACAATTAGTAATTAAATTGATTACATATCGTGCAATCGACTTGAGATTTTGGCGGTTTTGGCTCTTTTATTGTGATGTGAACAGACTTAGATGACAAGAACGTGTGGAGAGGAAGCCAAGTTATAAACGCTCTGCGGAAACATGGATTGTATATGTTGAGTTGTGGGTTACAAGTCATACCTTGTCCTGCAAAGTCCATCCGGAAGACGTCTCTGCAAAACAGCTCAGGATCAGCTCTAACAATACTAGACCATAGTATATGTAGAAAGCTACATCTTTGAGGATGTTTCGCTCGTATTGCTGAAACAGAGGGATAATTTAGATATCAAACACTCTTCAAACCATAGTTGATGTATGTGACGCTCTTTGAAATCTTCTTTAAAGGGCCAGCTCTATTGTACCTCAAAGGTTGGGTAGATGCGATGCTGGACATGAAGGGGAACTTAACAATTGGTCCTCCTCTTTTCATACAGACTTGTGGATAGTTTTTTTCAGTCTGCATTTTATGAGATTTGTCTGTTTTAAAAGTATCTTTTATTTCAAATTCGAGTCTTGACCAGACGATCAGCGCATTTACTGATTTTGTTGAAACTAAAACGATATGTTAAATTAGAATTACGTTCAGGAAATATGTTCGTTTTGCAACACAGTGGATGGCAGTTGTAATCGTAATAATTCCACTTGTCGTATATACAATCTGTGAACATAAAGAAAGAAATGTCTTGATTGCCTTTAGGATTATGGTTAATTTTTTAGGCACCGATTTGGTAGTACATTTGCTGGAACCAGAAATATGTCACTTTGTGTATGGATGTTAAAAGAGCTTTGGAATGCAGTACAGAGTAAGGATGGTCATGTCAGGTTTCAGAGTCAAGTCGAAGGTTAATTCCTCAGTTAACATACTTGACTGTGGAGATATAATTCACGTCAACTAATGTGTCTAATCGGCCATTGAATAAGTAGGATTGTTTACCTTCTTGAAGATGACGGAGTAGAAGGGGACGATGCCAGCCACTGTGAGCAGCAGCCAGAAGGTGAACATCACCCCGGAAGTGATGAGGCCTTTCTTCCTCTCCAGGAGCAGCAGCAATGCAGCAAACAGCTGAATAAGACACCAATAAAATGTTCAAATACCTGGGGCATTGTTTATATTCCGGTTATAAACTTGATTTATGGATACATCAACTTAATGTTTCACAAATGTTGATTGAAATGGTCTTTTCTTTGAAAGGTTTGTATACTATTGAAATACGTCCAAGATGGTCGAAGGGGACACAGGAAAGTAAACTTTGATCTTATTCCCCTCCCTACCCAAACAGTACGTTTAAGAGGTAAATTGTCTTTTAATTTTGACCAACGACCATGTGGTTTTGTGGACAATCTCTATATCAAGCTACCAATGTGCAAATAGGTATAGTGCTAATGGAAGTTGCTAGCCAGTTCTGGAGAATTTATTGTTTGGGCAAAATATTTCTTGAAGGCAACACTTTTAGGATGTTCAAATGCTTCGGATAACGTTTATTGTAACAAATAGCAGATAGCTGAAAGGATGCATTGGTATTGTACAAAAGTCCCTATGTATGGTAACTCTTTGGTTGCAGCGTTGAGGGTGCGATGGTTTTACGCCGAATTATTAATGAGACCAGTGGCACAGACGCCTGGTCGCCAACACAGTAATCAAGCCAGTGATAGGTATTTCATTTGGTACCGAGGGCGTTAGGCAGAATTTTCAAATGTCATTTTTTCCGGGCATCGAATACTCAATTACACCGGCAAATCTGAAAATACAGAATGTTTAATCGACATTTGAAAAAAACAAAAGCTGTGAGTATTTTAGTAACACTCTCTCCCTAAGTAAGGCAGATCATAGAGTGACAAGACATCAAGCTAGAATGTCATCTCGTATTGATGCAGTGGATGGCGCCACATGCTTCTGCGATAACTAATTCCGCCTGTTTTGCCGAATGTAAACAGTTATATCATGTTGTGTCAGCTTGATGTGGGAGCGCGAGGAAAGCCTCAAGTGATGCTCCTTTACCACTCCGATGAAACTAATGAGCACCGATATGGTGCTAACGAACCACGAAAAGTAATTAGGATGAACAGGAGTTCGTACACACGAACATGGGTGTATGGAACGCCTAAGTGAAACAACTCTGCACGAAGACGATTAAGCCAACCGTGCCCTCAATATGATATTAATATCAAACTACTTCTACTTGTGTGAACAAAGATCTGGATTTATGTTTTTTTGTCTTACAAAGGTAACTGCCTGGACTGCAGGAGCAATGAACAAGGCAGAGAAGATGGTGGTGTTGTAACTGTCTGCAGGGTCGACGAGTCGTATGACAGATAGTATGACAAGGCACGAGCATATGATCTGAAAGTCAACATAAAAGAACGTTTCTTTAGAATGGCGTATAACAAAAAAGTCATTTCACTGACGGCAGTCACACATTTTAGTTCTGCTTTGTAGGATGCAACAACACACTGACAAACTGTTATCAGATTAATCTGAGATGCAGATGACAGGAGAGTGAACTACAAGCACAATGAAATATTATGCCATTTTGTTCTCGTGTACACAGATAGGGTATGTCACGTGACACGCGTATCACATTATTACCATGCATGTTCCAATTCACCAATTCCTACCAAGTGTACATGCGGGTTAGTCACACATGTTTTGGGGTGCCCTCTTCAATATCGACAAACAGCTTTTTTTACATCTGCGAGGGTTTTAATAAAACGTCAACGCAAGAGAATAATCAGTTGTCGATTATCTGCTGAAATTATTCAAATTATTCAATTGGGACAATTATATGAACAAATCACGGAACATCACAGGTACCTAAATGGGCAGCATGATACAGGCTATAAAAATATTTTGTCTTTGATTGTGTCTGGAGATATGTAGATATTATTTCAATTAAAACTATGACCATAAATATTGTCTTATGAATAATACATTTTTAGAAAAACACATTGCAACAATGCATTTATGTGGCTGACAAGTTGACAGTCTGAAGCATCATTGTTGTTTTTTCAAGAACATTCTGGGACAATATATCTTTTCGAGGGTAGTACACTTTACCAATTTTGCTATATATTTATGCCTTGATGAAAGTGACGTCGGTGTGACGTTCAGGAGGTAGTAGAGATAGAACGGCGAGGTCAGCCACAACCACCCACATGGCACCCACACCAACACCGTGGACTGGAAGCAGTCTGTGAACTGAGGCCATGTGTTGTACCAGGTCAGGTTTGTGTCCTGAAGGAGACAGAAGAATCCTGA
The DNA here is from genome assembly GCF_023055435.1 of Haliotis rufescens. Classification (NCBI taxonomy): domain Eukaryota; kingdom Metazoa; phylum Mollusca; class Gastropoda; order Lepetellida; family Haliotidae; genus Haliotis; species Haliotis rufescens. The sequence goes on along the minus strand of NW_025964212.1, from coordinate 216,898 downwards.
TAACACATTACCCGGGAATCAAGAAGCTGAGGTGTTCGTTGTATTAAAGTATTACTACTAGTAAGTATAGTCACACTTGAACATACGTGTATGAAATTAGTAGTAGTAGTAGTAGTAGTAGTAGTAGTAGTATTTGTTGGTTTGTTTGTTTTACGCCGCACTCAGCATTATTCCAGCTATATGACGGCCGTCTGTAATTGATCGTGTCACCAGACAATCCAGTGATTGACATCATGAACATCGATCCACGCAATTCGGAAACGATGACATGCATCAACCAACTCAGCGAGCCTGACCACCCGATCCCGTTAGTCGCCTTTTACGACAAGCATAGTCGCCTTTTACGGCATGTATGGGTTGCTGAAGACCTATTCTATCCCGGATGTCCACGGGTCTGGCAGATGGTAACAGTGTGGCTGAAGATCGTTTCTTTCCCAGATCAGTAGTAGTAGTAGCAGTACTAGTAGTAGTAGTAGTAGTAGTAGTAGTAGTAGTAGTAGTAGTACATCATCACGGTTCAGTAGTAGAGAAGAAGAAGAAGTTACTCGGTTATCCATTAATTAACGTGATCCGACATAATCATATTCAACCAATTATGTCGGATTAACGGGACTTGACTGTATATCAGTTGTGTGATTGGTTATCTTCCTTTGTTCAGACATATGTTACTCTGTGAGCTAGATATTACGGGTGGCTATTATAATTATGTGCCCATAGAGTACTGATCAACTAAAACTTGATGAAAAATCATGCCGGGAATTTGAAATATAATCTATATTGCCATATTGTCGTAAAGTGCAGAGTTAAAGGAAATGTACACGTAAAAAATTGAATTTGACAAGAAAATTACCAAACGTTTCCATGGGCCAGGCTGAAGTAGTCGCCGAAAACACTGCAAACTTAAAGTCCACAACGCTGCTGTGATACCCGTATCAAATACAATACCATCAATTAACCATTTCTTGTTTGTTTCATGTTTAGTTGCCATCAAACATTGGTGTATAGATCTGTACTCAGTTTATTAACATAGAATTCATTGTAATGATACCCACTAATCCAGCATGTACCGTTCAGATAAACGAAGCATGGGTAAATCGTATGTAGGAATGACTATAGTTTTGTAGCCATAATGATACTGTCCAGAAAGTGGGGCTACCGGATTAACGGGGTTTGGCTGTGTAATAAAACGTGTACATCACGTCACCAAAAGACTCGACGAAATAGCAGTAACTTGTCAACGTGAGATCAGATGTTGCTATGAACATGTACATTCCTCACCCCTATACATGATACACTTACGTATTATAAGATAGTGAAAGATGAACATAAACTGAAACAGATGCACACACAATAGCTTAAATCGACTACTTACCCATACCGGTGTCCCATTACACAGCGAGGCCATTATGTGTGAGTGTTAAAATAGCAGCTCCCTGTCTGAAGCTATAATCAATGAGTACATATGCTTATCTGCGTGTGACCTGACATGACCTTATTTCTCCCTGTCATGAAAGCGGATCATGGTTTTTGCATATCAAGCTCCCCACAGCGATACCCTCTTTCGCGGAGTTTTCCTCTCGAAGGCCGCAGTGCGTCAAAACGGCGCCAGCCAATGAGAAGGCGCGTCATGAATTGGGTACTTCGATCAATATAATCCCATATAATATCAGAAGAAATGTATGAATAATCATTTGCTAGTGTTTGTCATTTGTCACTGTAGGCAATAGTACACTAAAATGGGCCAGTTCAACTCTGCAGAGAGGTAGCATGTAAAACCAATGAAGCATATAAATGTTTGTTTTAGACTGTAGGCATTTGTCACTGTGGACTCCTCCCTCTGAGACCGGTACCACGCGGGTTCGGGTAATTAACTCTCCTCGCTCTTGGGGGCATACAGAACAGAACAGAAGTTTATTGCTCGAAAGAAAATCACGCAGGGTGATTACAGAGCATACATGAGGTTGAATGTATACACAACCACACCAACAATAATATCTAATAATATATATATACATGAATACATACATGCACCAAATCACGCATAATGCATTTCTGTAATACATGTGTGATCTGCATAACTACACACATGAACACACCAAATATACACATATATCATATTGTAGAGTGAAATGCACAAAGTTTAACGTCGCAAGGGTAGTTTTCCAGCCATAAGGTATAAGGGGTGCGTTGCAAAGCGCCAATCGCTTGTAAGCGATGTACAGCGATTCGCTTCACAACAGTGCGCTAACTTTCAGCCGCTTGCAAGCGAAACAATCGCTGGCTGAGGTCGCTTCGTTGTCAAACCAAAATGGCGGCTGACTTTGACAGCGGAAGAAGAAATTCTTGACTGGATCAACGAGGAAATGAGCAAAGGCAGCTGACACCCCATCATCCTCAGTCTGCTCCACATTTTCAAAGTAGTCATAAATTTCATCAGCTCGTCATCGAGCCTCTTCTATTATGATCTTCATAACGTCAAGGCAATCAAGCGGTAGTTGCGCCGCCATAATGGAAGAGTGCGCAAGCGCTTCCAACTGTTGCAGACCCCGGGATGAGCGATTAATTTGCTTTCTCTTAGCGATTCGTGGCTTGCAACGCGCCCAAGGATCAAGAGTGGTGATTCTTTGTTATCGTATCAACATCTTCTTATAGTTTTATCTTTGATTTGTCTTTACATCTCCCAGATTTTCGATGGCAAGGCGCTTTTCAATACATTTTTATAACTCGTTTAACGCTGTGTTAAAATGCATAATTTTCACCTCTGCACGTGTGATGACGTCTTTGAAAACAATATCAGTTTCATTAGTTTCGTTAATAAAACGATTCTAACAAAATCTGGTATCAGTTACAGCATGCAGTATTTGAGTATGATCAAAGCGCACTCATGTTTCGCGATCTGTATTTCTAGGAACCAACACATTATCCAAGATATATCTCTGCTTTGAATGCAACAATATTTGTCCGTCAAACATCCATGCATACTAAAGTTTTACATGGTTGTTCAAATGCAAACCTATCATATGATATAAGGTCAAACCAAGTATTCCAATACTTGTATATCTGTAGTTTTCGTCTCTTATGTGATTTCAGTGCCAACGTCTGTTCATTACGACAAATTCATTAACTGTAACCTCTAGCAAAAGTTTATTAACATTATTCTAGTTAAATGCCAACAATTACATTTATTTGCAAAATACCAAAACAATTCAAAGTATTAAGTGTCTGTCAAAGCATAAGTTTTGGAACAAGGTTTTAAGATGTTAATCCTGCAACCGATATGGGAAAACGCAGGATTCCCTTCCAAATGTTAGGTTAAGTAAGATTTCAAGTTTGACATATGATACACAGTCACACATATTCAATGCATTTATAGTTATATTTCATATGTAGATACATACATGTATATCAAATCCAAGAATCGCTTACACTAGTTTGATTGTTTGAAGTATTTAGTTTTAGAGTTAACTCCCTGATCTTTTCAGTATAAATAGCCACAGCCTTAACAATATAAACGCGGAAAATAGATGCTTGCTTCAGATTGCTTGCTCTTTTACAGAAAGTTCGTAAATTTTGTTTTATCAGAAGGTTCGTAGTATTTTAAGAGGGGAAATTATGTTTTGATTTTAATTGGTTCAACAGAACTAAACTATAAATATTCTGATTCGTTAAACTAGTATCTCATTTGGTAAAGTATGTTTACTCCAAATATTTATGATCTCTATATTCACAACATGTCTGTACGACTGCAAAACTTTTAACTAACTGTGATACCTGGTTTATCTACCTCAGCAAACCTTTATATCTTCACAGATGTTTAGAGAAGAAATTACAATTTTAACAACAAGTAAAGAATTTTTATTATATTTGATATATTTCTTTAGAAACGATGTCCGCACTATCGTGTAGAGTTAACATTTTGGGGAGTAATGTACAATGTAGCGTAGCGCAACTGAGACCGGGAACCAGGTTTGTGTGTAGGAAATTAATAGACCAATCAGCGTTCGCGTCTCACGGCGGAGAAGGGAGTTTTCCAGTCGTGTATATAGCACGGCATTGGTCCACTATTTGCACGATATCGTGTATATAGACGGTCCGTATAATCCCGAGTATTTAAATTAATTTGGGAATACGCTGTTTGTTAAAAAATGTGGAAAATGTATATTTTCGGTTCCACACCGCAGTGTGTACGGAGAAGCGAATTGTGTTATATTAATTGATGTTGTTACTTGTAGGGCTATTCAGGATACTGCTCCCTGACTGTAATATCCGTTCATTTCGGCCATCACTAGTCTTGGCTTACCAAAACTACATTCAGTGTAATATCCATTTTGATGGTATGGTATGATTAACACTGATTAACTAATCACCTATTACAAAACAAATTATTTACAAACTATTTAATAAACAATTATATTTGGGTGATTAGCTGGTTTCCAAGATATATCTCTACACAAACAACTGTGTTGTCAGATCGTGTCACATACCTTTATCACATTAACAAGTGATAACTATAAAAAGAATACAGGTTGCTGGAAGAAAAAATGATTCCTCAATAGACATTCACAGCCGTATAATGGTTTATATGCCACAAATCATCATCGCAAAGATATATGAGACTCGAACGAATTATTTCGGAATCTGTAAAAGAAATGAAAGCTATCGTAAAAGGATCAGCATTAAATACTGACAGGAATTGGAAATGAAAAGTTCATGTAAAAAATATTTTGGTTTTAAATTACCTAAATTGGTGACGTACATATATTCTTGTTTATCTAACCTGTAAGAGACTAGAATGATACTCCCACACTATTTAATCAGTTAAAGATATTATATGTTATTATGTGTCATATCTAGCACATAGTTTTTACTCAGCTACATGTCTTTACATATGTTTATAAGATTGTAATTCTTTCTTTTTTAAACACCTTAAATTTGAACGAGCTTCGAAAGCTTGTTTGTGATTTAAAGCCACACTAAGCAATATTCCACCTATATGACGGCAGCTCGCACATAATAGAGACATCAAGAGGTAAACCAGTAAACCACGCGGTCGTGGAACGATTGCACCAGTCAACCAAGTTTAAGAGTCTTCCGATCCCATTCATTAAGACGGCTCATACGACAGGCATAGCGCTACTTATAATTAGGAATCACCTCGATGTCTGAATATTAACATAGTCTCACTATGTTGCTGGTGTGTGTTTAGAAAAACTTCTACTCTTCTTTCAGACATTCGGGATATGGCATTCCTTCATAACTGCATTGTAATTAGTGAGAGAGTAAGAATGGGTTTATGGTTTTAGCAATATACCTACAATATCACGGCGTTGTACCCATGTTGGGAATCGAACCCGTCTTCGGCGTGACGAGCGAACGCTTTAACCACTAGGCAGCCCCTTTATTGTAATTAATTCATATAAAATGGGTACACTATTTGTTAACGCTGTTTATGAAAGTACAGATTCAGTTATCAAATATATGAGTTTTAAAAATGTCGTTGTAGCATTGAAAAGACAATGCCAAATCTGCCACGCTTAACTGAACATGGGAAATTCATTGGTTAAAACCACCTTGGTTTTGTCAGTTTTCTTCATCTAATTTTAATATCTTATTCAAAAAGTATTTATTTGTAAATAAAATACGAACAGTTGAGAATGAATGAATGAATAGGGTGAATGTCTGGCCAAATATATTTTTGTACAAAAGAATATGCTAGTATTTATCTCAGGGAGGTTCAATACTTTTACAACAGCAATAAGCGAGAGCTTCTGCAATGCCTACAAATCGCGGGTATAATTAGAGTTATGGTTCTTCTTTGAAGTAGTTCTCGTGTTCATACGCCAATATGGAAGCCTTTGAGAGGGTCACAAGTCTACATTCGGCATGTCTAGGGATGGGACGAGTTGGTCACGAAGGAGGTAAATGCCAGTTATGCCCCAGGCGCCAATGGGATCCGCGTTTTGATTGGTTAAGGAAAGTCCCGCCGGGGTGACCTCATGCTAAAAATAGCTCCTCGCCAGAAGGCCAGAACGGTGTCTTACGAGGCGTTGTGTAATAATGGGGAATCCCCGTCGCATGGCATGAACACAATGCTCTTGGTTAAATGAAGCAAAATGTAACCTGACCCTCGAATTCATCAATATGTTCAATAAGCAACGTGGACTTCATTGTTTCATACCGTGATCATATATGCAGTAAATGACATCATACCTTCAGCCTTTTTAAATTATAAACAGTAAAATCATATCCCATAAGCCTTTCTTAGAAACCATGGCAGAAATGACCGCGATGTCAGAGGTCATGACCTTGGAATGCCGGAACGTTACGAGGACGTTACGATCTGAATCAGATATTCCTCGCCCTGATGTTTGTGAGGCATTTAGATGTTTCGAGTGCTCATTCATGGATTTCGTAAATGAACACAGTTTTGTCTCTCCAAATGGTTAGCGACAAAACCAGGTGTTGGACTAAGTGTATTGTGCGTTTAGACCAAGAGTGTTTGTCGAAATGTAAAAAGGATAATTTGGTTCATTGTAATGAAGCGGATCGTCAAGATATTCACACATTTCCCATCGATTAGAACAAAGAAGGAATTCTCAAATGAACTGTGATCTATTATGCCAACAATGTGTCCACATCCGCGATTGTCAATTCTGACTCGATCGCTGATTAACAAGGCCCACGTCGTGTTTGTTTCTAAACACTGATAGTAGTCCCAACTTGACCGTTCCTATTTGCAGCTCCATCTGCATATGGCCCCGACGGATATCGTTTCTATCCGTTGGCGTTATCCTGCCGAGAAACCTACCCATTACATGATAAAGCATATACATTATATAAGAAGTTCCTGTTCACTTCAGAGTCCCTGGGGAACAATAAAAGCGACACAACCCTGTCCATATTCAAAAGAAATCATAAGTCGACTGTACAATTCCGACTACATTACGAGCACGTGTTTATGAAGGACTATCAAATAGTGATGATACCAGCTAGGTGTTCGCGAAAAGGTGACGCGTATCCTGACAGCCCGAGCAGATATTCCAATTCAGTTGCATAAAGAAAGAGAACACCAAGAAGGGGAACACAATGGGTGGCCATGAGGATGCACACTTCTTGGCTTCATGTCCTTCCTCCAAATTTCACATGAATGTTAGGCATGAGAAAGTCCAGCATTTCACATATTAGATCCCTTATGTACCTGAAGCTCATTATATAATGAGTTAAACTTCTTACCCATATTTCCCCGTTTTGACATTGCTAATGTGAGCAGAAAATCCCATTCATATGCACAAAGAAACAGATGAGAAAGGAGGGGTGCGCCATTTGTGCCCGTGGGGATGCCTTCTTCTTGCCTAAATGTCTTACTCTTTTACATAGATATTAGCAATGGGGAAGTCCAGTATTTTACATTTTGTTTTCTCAGTAAAATTCAGATGGCATTTGCTTTCATTTTTCACAAATTGTCCTAAACCTTTAAGGATAGATAAGTAACTATACCTATGGTTACCATGTTTAGGAACAGATGCCCCATGGATCAAGGAATGAAGGTTTTCCTTGGGTTTGACATGTGGTACAGTGGTTCACAAAGTTGAAAAATCAAATATTTTGACAGAATTGAACTTGGTTCTTTTCTTCCGTTGAAAAAAGTCAAGCAAATCCACATGGTTTTCATTCCACTGGTCTAATTACTGTCTGTGAGTATGGAGAAAGTGCTTCCCTCATTGTATTAAAGATTATGCTAAATCTTTAATTCACGGATTTGGTGGTACATTTGCTGGACTCAGCAATAAATCTCCCTTTATACAAATTGGTATGGAGCTTTGGATTCTTTTACAAAAGAGAAATGGACATGTCTTCTGGTATTGTGTCTTGTTAATCTACCGCCGTTTTATAAATATTAGTACATCAGGAGAGTGACCTGTCTGATATTTGTGTGGCAAATGAAAATGGACTTTTCTTAATTTAATATGTCAGAGATGTCTTGTGAATATGGAAAGGGTTATGTCGCTTTCATTTGACCTGTGATGATCTCAAGAGGTATTGATAAAAATTATAGAAACATATCTTGTGTCAAGGATACTTAGATTCCAAAACTTTATGATGGACATTTTCAGTGGCCATAAAGTGAGTGTGTGAGCTGGGTTTATCGTCGCTTTGAACAGTATTTCAGGGAGGAGAGTGGTTCACCGGTATGGTACTAAAAAAACTAGAAACACAATTATGGACAATCACAACACTAGAACCCACGATCTCGGTTTCCGACACGCTGAAGGGCCTACACTCTGGACAGCAAATTGCGACGTCTTAGATTGCTGTCTCACCCGTGCCCTTATCCCTCCACGTCAAGTCCCAGGTTTTTTCTGGCCACGGAGAATCCATCCACGGCCATTTTAAAGTTTTGCCACTGTGTCCGTTTGTACAGATGGTGGCACACAATTAATCTTGTCACACACACACACACACACACTAACACTAACACTAACACTAACACTAACACACACTAACACTAACACTAACAAACTAACACACACACACTAACACACGCTAACACACACACTAACACACACTGTCGTGATGTTTATTTTGTAGTTAAATAATCAATATACAATATATTAAACCCAAATGATATGTATTATGTCAACCCTGCAGCTTTGGCCATGTTGTAGAAGATGCTATCAGGCTGTTGCAGCAGGGAGGAGGGTGTGTCAAACTCACACACACATCCGTTGTCAAGGACAAGGATCCTGAAAGATAGATGTTATGTTTAATCACTGGTACAGCAATACAGTTCAATCAATATTTACGTTATTTGCTTGTTTGATTGTGTGTTTGCTTGTTTGTGTATGTATATTTGTTGGGAGCAGTCGATCCGCACCGTCGGGAACCATGACGAGCAATCAACGTCACTACCAGAACTCTATGGTCGCCTCTTACGTATTATTTACCCGAAAATGTCATACAACACCCGATGCATCAAACTTAAATACTGAAATTCTGAAATAATAAGAACAAAGTACATGAAAACAAACCTGTCAGAGTCCATTACGGTGTTGAGTCTGTGGGCGATAGTTAGCACAGTGCAGTCCTTGAACTCTGACCTGATGGTCTGCTGGATCAGGTCATCTGTTTCCATGTCAACGGCAGCTGTAGCCTCGTCCAGTACCAGGATCCTGGTCTTCTTCAGAAGAGCTCTGGCCAGACACAAGAGCTGTCGCTGACCTACGCTGAAATATGCCAGAAATATAACCCACATGTTGGCAAGTTATAGCTTTTGTGTTGTGCAAATATATCTTAAGTGCTGACACACTCTAATGTACAGAAGTAATACTTGAGAAGCAACAATTTTAAATAACAAAAACATTGACAGGATCTGGTACCTCATGTTTTCCCCTCCTTCGCTACACTCGTGTTCCAGTCCGTTAGGAAGAGTCTCCACAAACGTCTTGAGATGAGCATGTTCTAGTGCCTGCCAGATCTGATTGTCTGAATACTGGTTGAAGGGGTCAACATTTCCTCGCAGATTTCCAGCAAATAATACAGGATCCTGAAAGAGCATTTCAAAGCATTTCTTCTTAATCATTCAAGAGTTCAAACCGGTCATTATTATAAACTCTATCACGTGAAACACCACACGTATGACGCCAATATTGATGACAAGGAAACGCTTACCTGAGGTAGTATGGTAAGTTTGCTCCTGAGATCATGCAGCCCGAGTGTACTGACGTCAACGCCATCTATGTTGATCTCCCCTCCTGCAGCCTCTATCAACCGGAACAGGGACAGAGTCAGAGAGGACTTCCCCGCTCCCGTCCTGCCTACGATGCCCACCTGGAATATGCAGAATGTGTGTATTATGAACTGTTGGTGCAAGTACAAGTGATGTTCTGATGAGTAAATACTTTGCTGTTCATTTTCTGTAAATGTTTGGGTATCAATTATCCCATGAGGAATCAGGGTGAGAATAGGTCCCCAGTAAGCTATGCATGTGGTAACTGACAACTACATAAATGGATAGGATCGCCATATTAAGGTGATTTGGTTATCATCGTACGTTACTCATAATATCAATCACTGGTTTGCCTGGTGTCCGTTTGTCTGATGTATGGTGTCTATGAGATATCGGTCCCATACTAAAATATGCAGTTATTCGATGGCATTTAAAAAAACGTAGGAGCATAATTTAAAAAAATATTCATTTTTATAAAGGCCATGTGCAATATTTTCAAAGTAAGATAAGTGTATTTCAGAAGAAAAGAAAACAACGATGTCACGCATTGAAATGTGTAAGCTATTGTTCAAAGAAAACAATTATCTATTAAACGTTTAAAATTCTAGTAATCTTCGGAAATTGCTCGAACGATAAAATGAACCTGAGTCAGTTCCTTAAAGTAAAATAGTTTCATTCCATCCTTTAATTTCAACAACCAAGCACATTTCTATCCAAATTAACATGTAAGGTGCCAGTACTACTCAATTTACCTTTTCCCTAGAATGCACAGTGCACGTGATTCCCTTGAGAACAAGATCAAGGCCTTCTCTATACCGAGTTGAGTAGTCGAGGAACGTCACCATTCCTGAGTCTGGCCAGTCGTGATTTGGACGTCTCTCGGGTATGTCCCATGCTGGCTAGGATTGAATAAATCTATCTTATCAACACTCTGGCAGGCACGTTGAAAAAAAGGCAAGTATTAGAAGATCATTGCACTTTTCAAGAGGTAGTCTAATACTGAATTAGAATGCCGTAATACTGAATTAGAATGCTGATGTTTATCAGAAAAGGCATCATCAACGTACATCTCGCTTCAGTCTGGTTTCGTTTTTCATACCTCTGAATGTATTTCTGTATACTGTTTGACCCTCTCCACCGTAACGATCTGAGTCTCTACTTCTGAAACCAGTTGCACCATCCAGTTGAGGTTTGCGGTTATCTGAAGTCAATGCACACACTACTAACATGTATATATCAGCACATGTAGATCAATGGCATGGATACAAAAGGTACACGGCAAAAGCTTGATGTCATCCTTCATAATGTCATACACCTGCCATGTTAGCTGCCAGAACTTATTCCTGAAATTGCGGTTTCTAACAAATTCCTAAATAGTGCGGACCGTTTATCTTGTCATTGACTGAGACAGAAGGAACATTACATCACAATCTGTCTGTATCTTTGTTGACACAAATGACACAAACTGATCACTCTGATCTAGTTGCTATTGCTTCACACACGGACAAGTTGTACGTGACATTGTTGGCTGTAACTATGATCCAACTGAACCAATCTCATACTTTAGGGGGATGGGCGGTCCAGTCTAAGGCGCCGCAATTCGCTGGGCAGAGTTGCTGTCCGTTTGGTGCGCCAGAAACCTATGTGGGCATAAAGTTCGCCACGATTTTGTTTCCAGGTTTGTCAGCACCATACCCGTGCTCGTGGATTACACCAAAATGGTGAACGTCTGTGACACTTCGAGCTTTCCTCCCATACCGTAGTATAACAGGAATACTGTTCAAAGAGGCATTAATCCCGACTAACTCGACCATCTTCAATGTAATAAAGGATACCGCTCCCTGTGGCGGGAGTAAGAATGTAGAGTCTCTTTGGGGGTTCTTGTATAACAGATGTTGCTGCCAATATTGTCTTTAGACTTTACGCCTAAAGTATTTCAGTACTGCAATAACATAGTCGTGATTCCGAGTTATAATTTATCCCCAGCGTGTCTTTGGGACTTAATGGATCAGGTTGTCAGGCTTGGTGACTTGGTTAATTGTGTGTCATTCTACCCCGACAGTGCTTTGCTTATTAGATTGTACGATTTCGACTATATCAGGAGCATATGGTTTATGAATCACTATCAAATAGTGATGAACGAGGTTTTTGCGAGATGGTGAGTGTCCTGCCGCAACGGTGGCACCCGTCACAGATACATGCACGGTCAAGTAAGGTGTCCATGATCGCCTAACCAAACTCAGGTTCGCAGTGTCATACATACCTCAATAGCATATGAGATCGACAAGCCCACAAGACCTCCTGACAGAGTGTCACGTGATATGACGGCAAACAGGGAGGCGGCCAGGACGATGATATTTCCAATAATCTCCAGACGGACACCTTGCCATCTGTTATGATGCAAACAGAAACGCCTTTCTTTATACTTTGTAATAGAATTGTCTTACCTCTGCTTTAAAAAGTAGTTCAGTTATCTCTCATGTTGCGAAAGTTCAATGTGAGGTTAAATGGGGTTTGCGTGCGTGCATGTGTGCGTGCTTATTTGCCGGTTTTATAGTAGTCTGACTCACTGAGATACCATGCGGCCGTTTTGACATGCATGCCCAACTCAGACACTGTATACTGACTCCGAGCCGACCAGTCCTTGTTTTATCTCGCAAATACGGAGCGCAAGGCAGGATAAGAACAAGCACCATCTTTCAACGTCTTTGGTATGACGCGGACCGCAGTTCAGCGTGACCTATATGTACTTTAAATGATCAGCATATGCGTTATTTCGTTACAACAATGACTTCAACCTGGCGCGTCATATTTCGTTCATAGACTGGTACAACCACTTGGAATGTTCTTGATACAACTGTGACTGTTACTGAAGGTCACACCCACTCTTAAGGTCATATTCTCCAAAATGTATTCACGTTAATGTGGTTGGTTGGTTTGTTCTTTGATGCAGCACCCGACAATATTTCAGCTGTATGACGGTGGTCTGTAAATAATGGAGTCTGGACCAGACAATCCAGTGATTGATATCATGAACATCCATCCCCGCAATTGGGATCGATGACAAGCACCATTGCATGTATAGAGTGTAACTATATGTATATGTATTTAAACAATCTTAGTATAAATCTCAACACGAGTTTAGAGTTCATTTACTTTGTTCTTGATAAACCTGTGGGAAGAGTTAATGGATAAGGCATCTATTCCAGCTCTTATTGACAAAACATAATGACCCGTTGATCTTCGCACAGCATACGACCGCCTCCGTGGCCTAATGGTAGGGCGTCCGCCCGGAGAGCGGAAGGTCCGGGGTTCGATCCCCGACCGCGTCATACCAAATGACGTCAGAAAAGATGGCTGCTTGTACTTGTCCGGACTGATGCCGATTAATAGTGCCAACTTAGTGAGATACCATGCTGCAGTTTAACATAAATACCCCACTCAGACACAGTATACTGACTCCGAGCCGACCAGTCCTTGTAAAAGCCCCTTAATGCTGAGCGCCAGACAGAGTAACAACAAGTACTATCTTTTAACGTCTTTTGGTATGACGCGGACGGGGATCGAACCTCAGACCTTCCGCTCTCCGGGCGGACGCTCTACCAAGAGACCACGGAGGCGGTCCTTAAACCGGAAGTATTTGTAACTGAGGTAACTGAGGTAGATATAGAGACCTGGGACGTTCTGCTTGTAAGTTCCGTGCGTGATGTGGTTACAGCTTATAGCTTGTTATCAGGGTAGCTAAATATAAAGGACTAAGATATAATGCATGAGACAACATATATAGTATGTGAAGTATAACTAATAATAATACGTGTTTGGTTGGAAAGCGTTTGGGGCATTCAGGAAATGGTGGGAATAGGACTGCTTCATGCAAATAAATAAAATCGACAAAACCCTTTCCATATTGATAAAGCGGCAAAATCCCTTTCCATATCCATAAGAAATCTGTCAAAAACAGTCGATTGTACGATTCCGATTATATCATGAGCATGTGTTTATTAATCACTATCAAATAGTGATGATACCAGGTGTTGTACTAAATATTCATCAAAGCGAGGGGGGCGATTTTTTTGTGCTTTCATTGATTTCAAGAAAGCCTTTGACTTTGTGGAAAGGAAAAAAATAGTATATATGCTCTTACAAAAAGGTTGCCATGGCAAGTTGTATAATGTCTTAGCTAGTATGTATTCTGCTGTTAAGGCTTGTGTAAAAACAGACGAAGGCAGAACAGATTTGTTTACAACTAGCTCCGGTGTAAGACAAGGCTGTATCTTAAGCCCACTTCTGTTTATCTTCTTTATTAATGAGCTTGTAACTGACATTTATAAAACGTGCTGTCATGGTGTGTTTGTTTCAGAAAGTATTGAAGATATTATGCTACTACTTTTTGCCGACGATGTGACTATGTTCTCATATACAGTTATTGGTCTACAAAGACAATTAGATATCTTAAGAAAATTTTCCATTACCTGGGGCCTAAGTGTGAATCTTGATAAAACAAAAACAATTGTTTTCCGAAATGGTGGCATTATACGAAAAAATGAAAAATGGTTCTATGGTTCTATAAATGTAAAACTTGTCACTTACTACAAGTATCTTGGAGTATTTTTCTCCTCAAGGCTAATCTGGTCAATGGCCTGTAAAAGCCTAGCATCACAGGCTTCTAAAGCCACTAGAGCCATTTATCATGTTTTCAAAAGAAATAGCTATATAACATTCGAAACAGCTTGTACAATGTTTGATTGTAAGATTGCTCCTATATTACTTTATGGGGCTGAAATCTGGGGGGCAAAATATTATGAATGTATAGAAAAAGTACATACGTCCTATTTTAAAAATTATGTTTGTATCGGAAAATATGCCTCTTATAAAGCTATTCTTGGTGAAACTGGACGATTAAATATGTTCGTGTTTAGCAAAATAAGGGTACTTAAATACTAGTTGAGATTGCTACGTATGAATCAATGTCGATATCCAAAACAATGTTACAATCTACTTAAACAGTTAGATGATAATGATAAACACACCTGGGTGTCTGATGTAAGATATATTTTGTTTTCTTCAGGCTTTTCATTTGTATGGATCTCTCAACATATTGGCGATGAAAATCTCTTTTTGCTAAAAATAAAACAAAGGCTGAGTGATATGTATTCTCAAGAGTGGCATGACTCTATTTCTTCATCAAAATATCTGTCACATTATGCAAATTTGAAATCACTTTTACAGCCAGAATTTTACATCAGTAATCTCACGAATAAATCACTCAGGAGAGTATATTGTAAATTCAGAATATCGCTACACGGTTTTAAGATTAACATGCTACGAAAGTCAAAACATACAAATGAAGACTTGAGTTTATATCTATGTACCCACTGTACAGGGAGGCAATTAGAGGATGAATTTCATGTTTTGTTTATATGTTCAAAATATTCTTCTGTCAGAAACCACTATTTGCCTTGGTTATCCAATGTCCATCATGATAATCACAGTTTATGTAATCTACTCAACTCCAAAAATATCAACATTGTAAAGGCTTTGGCCTTATACTTAAATCATGTATTTAATGTGAAATAAGACTACTTGTATTTATTTTCCTGACATCACGTGACGCAGCAATTATTGTAATTGTAATTGTACTCTAGGCCACATAATACTGAATAAAGAATCTTGAATCTTGAATCTTGATACCAGGTGTTCGCGAAAAGGTCAGCCCCACCGGTGGCACCCGTAGCAAACACTTGCAAAGGCAAGTCAATCGTTCTCCTAAAAAACCTGTCCGAATAGGGCAGAAATCTTTGCAATAATGCAAACACCTTTCTAGTTTGAAAGATTAATGTGATCATCACCATATCGCAATTACCTGAGAGCACAAAATGAATGTGATCATCACCATATCACAATTACCTGAGAGCACAAAATGAATGTGATCATCACCATATCACAATTACCTGAGAGCACAAAATGAATGTGATCATCACCATATCACAATTACCTGAGAGCACAAAATGGATGTGATCATCACCATATCACAATTACAATAGAGCACAAAATGAATGTGATCATCACCATATCACAATTACCTGAGAGCACAAAAATTAATGTGATCATCACCATATCACAATTACCTGAGAGCACAAAATGAGTAAAAGGAGAACCTCTGGTTTGCGTCCACTCTGTCTTCTGATTCCTTGATGAACCTCGACTGAGCTTGGAACGATCTGATAACACTGGCTCCTGATAACGTCTCCCCAAAATGGCTGTATATCGGGGAGCGAGTCTTGGCTTCTAATCTCTTCAGTTGGCGAGAGGTAGTCACGAAGAACCGCTACGGAAATGAAGGAGGTATTCAAATACGAAATCCAAATGTGGACACAAATCACTTGACGAAATGAAATGTGAACGTTAACTACATACTGTTGGCAAATATCATTTTATTGGTGAACAGGATCCTATAACTTTGAATACTGATTCAAGTCTAGTGTTATTATGTATGGGGAAAGAGTCATTCCATGATATAAAACAAAAGAAATAGTTACTGCCTGTGAGAAAGTGATATTCCAAGGGATTCAAGAATATGTATACTGTCTAAGCCCAGTAGGGATGAAGACGTGTTTTTTTAATTTTTTGCCTGGATGTCCTTTTTGTTAAAAAATATATAAAATATATTTGTTAAATATATATCATTGTTAAAGAGACGGATGTCCTTTTAATTGTCAGTTAAGAATTAAGTATTTACCATCTAAATACTTTTTCTGTCCTGATATTACGTATGTGACATTAGGCTATTAATCAACGTTGTATATACATTGTACTATAGGTCTGTGTCGTCTTTTGTACGGAAGTATAGCAACAACTGAGAAAATGAGAATACAATTTCCATTGCGGAAGGGAGATGATAACGATTCTTTCCAGCCCACAGGATGTGCACAATTGAGGAAATTGGCAAAACCATTAGAAATGGCTATGACAGTTTATCAGACATGGTCCCATGAATGATAACTAGATTTTGTTTAGTTCAACAACTGCATGTTTGCGACTAATAACAAAATATAAAATGTTTATGTAGGTGGAAAATGTGACAAAATGGCTGATAGAAAAGGTTTCATTAAGCATTTTTCAATTTTTGAACATGAGCAAGTCCTTCACACAAGCTGATTTTGTTTTTTGTTTTTTGTTTGTATGTTTGTTTGATTGTTTGTTTGTTGTTTAACGCCACACTCAGCAATATTCCAGCTACATGACGGCGGTCTGTAAATAATCCAGTCCGGACAAGACAATCCAGTGATTGACATCATGAGCATCGATCCACGCAATTAGGATACGATGACATGTATCAACCAAGACACATAGATGAAAACAACACACACAATTGGTACAAAATGATTCTTCGGTCACGGACTTGCTTTAAATTAAAGTTCCCTGTGTTATCGTTGGCGTTATAGGCTTTAAAGAATATACGTTATTTTTGTTCACCTGTACAAGGAAGTAAAGTATGATCAGGGGAATGACCACGACGAGAAATATAGGCGTAGTGTACGAAATAATGATGATGCTGCTGAGGACTTGGAACATTGTGTTGAAGGAATACTCCACCGCAGTCGGCATCCTGATGTCGATGGTATCCATGTCCTGAGAGAACCGATTGACAATTCTTCCGGTTGGTGTTGTGTCAAAGAAGGACATCGGTGCCTTCAAAACATTCCCCAGCATGTTTGAATGGAGAATACGAGATGCTTTTACTGTCCTTAAATTCCACAGAAAGGAAAACACCATGATGAAAGAAGCTGGAAAATGAAATGCATAGACTCACTATCAGAATTATTATAATGAGTGAGTGGGGAATGTTGTTTTACGTTCATATGAACAACATGCCCGCTCTGTCTCGGCAATATGTCAATAATTGAGTCTTGGCAAGTTCTCATAAATTGATTGTCTGCTTGTTGTTTAACGCCGCACTTAGCAATATTCCAGCTTTATGACGGGGGAAATGTTGTTTTACGTTCAAATGAACAACATGTCCGCTCTATCTCGGCAATATGTCGATAATCGAGTCTTGGCAAGTTCTCATAAATTGTTTGTTTGTTTGTTGTTTAACGCCGCACTCAACAATATTCCAGCTGTATAACGGCGGTCCGTAGTCTGGACCAGACAATCCAGTGATTGACATCATGAACATCGTTCCAAGCAATTGGGATACGATGACATGCATCAACCAAGTCAGCGGGCCAGAGCACCCTATTCCGTTAGATGCCTCTTACAAGCATAGTCGACTTTTACGGCCAGCATGGGTTGCTGAGGACCAATTCTACCCCGGATGGCAGTTAGGCTGGGGAACCCCATGTGGAATCGTTGTAATGAGTGATTGAGTGGATGAGTAGGTTTTAACGCCACACTGAACAGTATTTTCAGCAATGTTACGTGTGAAATAGCTCGTAGGCGTTCACCACTTTAGTAAAAGACATAATTTCAGATATGCTGTTGACAAGGAACAAGGAACATCGTCAGGGCGAATCTAGAGTACGAACCCATTACTAACTTATCCTGGCGCAACCAAGGAGCGCAACTCTACTTATTTAATGACAAAAACACATAACACTGCAAACACGAAAACGTCATTTTTTCCGTATATGGTCATTGGACGGAAAAACGACGTTTTTTGGACGTTTTCAAACCATCGTTTTTTCGTCCAAATAACGTCGTTATTTGACAACGGAATTTACTGGGAGAGAACGATAGCATCACGCTCCCCCTTTCTTGATTGACATTGTCAATCAAGCAAAAGCGTCTACCGGTATTTCTACTTCTCAGATTTCATTGGTCAGTTCTCGCGTTTTAGATTACAGGCCCTGTACTCGAAGCGCTTAGCGGAAGTACTGAAATCAATCGCTCTGCGCATGCGGATGACAGCTATTGTACTCTTTGAGCATACTCATGTTTATCCTTACTTTGAACTAGACCTAAAACACCATATATTCCCATGTAGTATTCGTTTTTCTCCATTCGGAGTGAGCTGTTGGACGGAAGAATTTTTAGGGAGCTGTCATCAGTCCATTTGCTGAGCCATGTAGTTGACGTTACGGAGGTTGCTTGAAATAATGCGTACATAACCAATGCGACCAGCATCGGCAATAGTCCTATAGCCCTGGCGTAGGTTAGAAACACTTCCTTTGTAACCTGTAACAACGAGAGTGTGGTATGAGTGTGCAAACTTACGCTTCTTCCGCCAAAAGGAAAAGTCGCCCAATATAGTATATTTCCTTCATTTGATCTTACGGGAAATGACAATTGAAAGTTTACACCTGTAAAAATTAAGCACCATACTTAGTGAGTGCGTATGGTTTTACACCGCTTTTAGCAATATTCAAGCAATATCACGGCGGGGGACACCAGAAATGGGCTTCACACATTGTACCCATGTCAGGAACCCGGGTCTTCGGCGTGACGAGCGAACGCTTTTACCACTAGGATACCCGACCGCCCGCACCATCCTTAATTTATATTCATATTTACATTGGCTGCAAAGCTTTTACGTTGTATGTATGAAATATTACTTACAATGTAAGTGAACATGTAGCATGTGATGTTCGTTTGCACTCACGATCATGTATCTTGCCTATTAATATAAGATCTACCGCTTTTCTACAAGATTTTCGTTTTTACTTTTACGAAGAATACACATATTATCTTTTATTTCAAACTATCAAAAGTTTCTTGTACATTAGACTTTAAATTGAACTTCGCACCTTGAATATTCAATTTTGGTATCTTGCAATTTCTAATTTCTAATTTCAATATTGTTGAGAGTAGGTTGTCGTCGGATACCTTGCCAGCCTCCACCACCTCTTCCTTAATCAGTTTTCTCTTTTCCTTCACCCTTTGTTCTTCCTTGACTGGTTGTGACTGTCTGGCCTCTTTGCTCCGGGGTTTACTCCTAAATGTATGAACCAACATTTTGTTTGTAAACATAAACTGTGTGCCAAAATAAGGTATACCAAACTTGTTTTTTATGTCATTGAAAATTGGAAGAACTGTTAATTTTGGCTATGTCTGTTTAACCATCACTCATTCCTGCAACAGTTTGTAAAAATGTAATCTGCGGCTGGGTAATTTTGCATTTAACTAAATTGGTTCAGTGAAGATGGAGGGAAGACATGAGTGAGTGAGTGAGTATGGTTTTACGCCGCTTTTAGCAATATTCCAGCAATATCACGGCGGGGCACACCATAAATGGGCTTCACACATTGTACCCATGTCGGGAATCGAACCCGGGTCTTCGGCCGCCCCGGGAAGACATGAATTTGCAATCACATGACCCCTGCCATATTTTTAAAAAGCTGGTTTATTGAGTTTCAAAGGTAAGATCAGCACTTGTATATTATGTGAATCTGTTTTAAATCCAATCATATATTAAAAAAATAAAACCACGTAGAAGTATTCTTTGAGTGCTAATTAAGCGCCAGTACAATTCGGTTTTTTTATATGTAATAATAATTTAATATATTTTCAATTTAAAATCAAACATATGGTAAAATCAAGGTAGGTATATTTTCTTTTGACCCTCGTTTTAGAAGGACGATTGTTTTATTTTGTAAACATAGAAGGGAGGCGGCTTACCTGTGAATTGTACATACCACCACCGACTGGAACAAAATGTCACTATGACACAAGAACTTTAAATAATATGTTTTTACATGGTCTTTTAAAGCATTGGGAGCCTTATATCAATCTGTTCAAGTCATATTCAAATACATTATTTACTTACAGGACAGTGAGATTGTCTGTATCCATCTCCCCACTTGATTTAACTGATTCTAAGTGTTGAAGACCATGCATCCTTATTTCGCTCACTGTTTTCAAAATGATGTTAGAATTAGATAATGTGACGTCGCTATGCATGTATATGTAAGTATGTCTCCTGTATACGTAAACAATAGTTACATGAACTGTTGTTTATATACAACGTCATCGTCAGAGAACATTGCATATTGTACGCCGAAACAGATTACACTGGGCTTAAACGGCAAAATAGCGGTGAAAATTATATGAATGGACAGCTGAAAATCAGTAATGACACTACGTGTTCAAGCGTGATTTGGGTTAAATGCTGCTTTGAACAGTAACATGGAAGGAACTGTGTTTGAAGAGTTGTAGTTTAGCTCCTCGGTAAAACCCACAAACATGCATTGGTGTGGCGCTGACAAACCAAATTAGTGAATGATCATCTTCAAGTTGGATCTTGGATTCTGACCATGGATCATAGGATCCTTGCACGTCTCAGAAACGTAACTCCTCTCAGATAATTGCGGTGCCTTAGACGACTGGATCAGCAGTGTCTCCATCCGTTTGTTAAAACATGGAAAAATGTATATACCTCAGCAAATAAAAGTTTGAATGAAATAGATGAACATTTCTTTATAATGCATTAACATATGTTCGCCAAATGTTGAACCTACGTTCAGTTTCAGAATCATTACTCTCCAAGAAATAGGTCTGTAGAAACAGGGCAAATGGCCCGTTAGACTTGAGAAGCTCCTCATACGTCCCCTTCTCTGATATCTGACCACTGGTCATCACGAGGATAGAGTCCATCTCTGGGAGCCAGTGGATGCCGTGAGTGACCAAAACCCGGGTCTGGATAGTTTTGTGAGAAATTTAGATAGTCAAAATCATTTACAAAATAAGGTAGGATATCAAATATATATCTGAATGTATGTGTAAATATTTATGATATTTGACACATGTCTCTTACTCGCGACAATAAATTAGATGTAGCTCTCACTTATGCTAAAATTATGTTGATATAACATCATATAACAGCACACCTATGTGTACCTACCTTGCCAGCGAGCAACCCTTCGCTACTGATAACCTTGTCAAAGATGTGTTTCCCCACATGACTGTCGACAGCACTGAGTGGGTCATCCAGCAGATAGATGTCAGCATCGTTGTAGACAGCTCTGGCTAGAGACACTCTCTGCTTCTGTCCTCCACTCAAGTTGATGCCCTGATGGCAAGATAGGAAACAAATACAATACACAAGAAACAGTAGACAGCTCTGGTTAGAGTCACTCTCTGCTTCTGTCCTCCGCTCTAGTTGATATGCTGATGACAAGATAGGAGACGAATAGAATACACAAGACACACACTGTGTACAGCTCGTGCTGAAGACTATCTCTCTCAATACTCACTCTCTCCCCAATCTCTGTCATATCACCAGCTGGTAACATCTCCAGATCTGGATTCAGAGCGCAGCACTCTACCACTTTGTCGTACCAATGTCTGTCCATGGGCTTCCCGAAGAGGATGTTGTTCTGCAAGGTGTCGTTCTGGATCCACGCAACTTGGGGCACGTAAGCCATGTGACTCTAAAAGGGGAAAAGCAAGACTGGCAATATTTATATGATATGTTACAAAAAAAATGTAAAGAACATTGAAACCCAATACATGTAGTTTGATATTGTACATTGTGCACTGACTGTTTTGCAGCAGGAAAGGAAATCATGAACGACCTTCACACTGACATGACCGTTGAGCTTGTCCATTTCCCCCAAGATGGCAGATATAAGTGAGGATTTCCCTGATCCGACTTGACCTACAATGGCCAAAAGTTGTCCCTCGACAACAGCCAAATTGACGCTGAAAGAACAAAATACTTTTTACTCTGTGGTAGTTAAAGTGAGTGAGCAATATCACGTCAGGGAAAATTATTTCACACCTATCAGATATTAGTTATATCATTTAAAAATCTGGCTTTCAGATTTAGCCCCATCTCATTTGTTCAGACGGTATGAAATGGTTGATATGGTGTTATTATTTTTATGTTAAAAGATTACAAAATATAAGAAATTGGCAAAAAAATGTTATTTACTTAGTAAGAGCTGGTCCTAGTTCAGAACTCCACTGGAAACATCCGTCTGTAATCGTCAGTGCATGACCTATATCATATAGGCGTAATTTTAAGACACTTATTGTGTAGGTGAATATATATCGGTCAAGTTTCATCAACTTACTACATTAAGTTTGACAGGTTAGTATATTATATAATAAGCTGGATACACATACTCTTACGTTACACAGATTGGTATTCTCTGAGAAAGTGTAAACCTAGCAGTTATAGCTTTGGGTCACTAATAGCAAAGCTTACTGACGTTGTGTGGCATTCCATAAGATTTGGGTATCAGACAAGTCTTCTGTGTTGAGGTACGTGTTAATTCTCTTCAGTGATACTGTAGCCTGAAATCGTAAAAAAATTTATCATGTATAATGATATGTAAATGAAATCAATGTAGCTCACCAGATGAAGAACCATACAGATGTATTGCACATATGTATTGTGAAGTGAAATGGGGTGTAATGTCGCGTTCAAGATTCTTGCACTTATACAGCGACGTGTGTACGCTTCTGTGTGTGTGTGTGTGTGTGTGTGTGTGCGTGTGTGTGTGTGTGTGCGTGTGTGTGTGTGTGCCTGCGTGCCTGCGTGTGTGTCTGCGTGTACCAAAAAAGATTAATGCCAGTTGTAAAGCGCTATCCCGCTGAGATACCAATCCGCAGTATACTTGGGCACCCCACTCAGACACAGTATACTGACTCCAAGCCTACCGGTCCTTGTTTTACTCTCTTAGGTAGGGGAACCTCAAATACCATCTTTTAGTACGACGCGGCCAGGATCGAACCTTCCGGGTTTTTATTGGAATGGCGGCGTCGGTACACGATGCAGGCTCTCTACCTGAACTAAGTATGCGATGATAGAGGGTGTTCTCGTGACAGCAAGTTTGATTATGCTGAAGAGTGAAATGGCCGGGAAGACGACCTCAGGCCGGAGGTAGTGGTCTTCAGAAGTGAAGATGTATGTCGTGAATGTTGTAAGAGACACCTAGAAGAATAAAGGATCCATTGACTAAGCAAGATAAACACATACTTTAATCACATATGTCTGGTACTAAGTTCACATGACCTAATGCAAAATTTATGTTTTTAATGACAATTGTCTAAGAAAGACGTTAACCTCAATGATCTGACCCAAGGCTTGATTATTTTCTCGTTATTACATTCCAACATAAAATTGACACTCATGCCTAGCATACTTCGAGTGACTACGCTATTAGCTTTTAGAAAATCATTGATTGACATTTTTCAAATCATGATCAGTTGTGTTCATCAAGGACACATGTCACCGATGACACATGTCCTTAATATTTATAGTGTACTTCATCTTACTGCACGGGTGGCACTGTCGTCTAAGGCGCCGCGATTCGCTGTGCAGAGTTGCGTCCCATGGGCACGCCAGAAACCTATGATTGTGGGTTCGAATCCCGGATCGCCCCGATTACTATAGTATGTGCTAGTGGGTTTCACAGAAGTGGTAAATGTCTGAGACCTGCATCACTTCGGGCTTACCTCCCACATTAAGCTGATACGCCGCGATAGAACTGGAATACTGTTAAAAGCAGCGTTGAACCCAACTCACTCACTCACTCACTCACTCACTCACTCACTCACTCACTCCTCTTACTGTCATGTATAAGCGGCGGGTAAATTTGAATGTGCCCGGCCTCTAATTCACCACAATTCATTTAATTTGTACAGTTACTGTTACTGGTCATTATCTAATAATTATTTACAGAGAAGTAAATTTGTATGGCTTCACAGTGAGTGAGTGAGTGAGTGAGTTGTGTTTAACGCCGCTTTTAACATTATTCCAGTTATATCACGGCGTGTCAGCTTAATATGGGAGGAAAGCCCGAAGTGATGCAGGTCTCAGACGTTTACCTCTTCGGTGAAACCCACGAGCACGGGTATGGTGCTGACAAACCTAGAACCATGATCGGTTCGAAACGGGATTCGAACCCACAACCATAGGTTTCTGGTGTGCCCAAGGGACGCAACTCTGCACAGCGAATCGCGGCGCCTTAGACGACTTGGCCACCCGTGCCCCCTTATGGCTTCACAGCAGGGTGGATTTAAAAAATGTTACTCACAAGATAAGGAACGAGAGTCCAGGTGAAGGTATTAAAACTCTTCAGGAAAGACATCTTCAACAAAATCTGTATCTCCTCATTCCGAACCGCCAGGATTTTCTCTTGGAAGGACGGCTCCCAGGCATACAGTTTCAGTATCTATGTCAGCAAAAGCAAATTAATCATTTGTTCACAAAAAGTCTTTACATGTATCAGTTTACTCCTTTTGGCGTTCTGCACAATTTCATCTGGTACTGCTATGCAGTTAAGTTGTCCTGAACGCGAAACAGGTCGGTCCTGCCCTTATGCGAGATTGCCGCCGACACCATCACACTACTTCCGCGGAATCTGTCGACTTTCTGTGTATAGTTTGTCGCTAAGCGCTCATGTCGCCGTATAAATGTTACAGTCAATGGGTAAAGTGACTGAAATTTTCACTTAGGCAATTTACAAGACGCCTAAATATTTCAGTTATTTCACAAATTGACCGAAAATCTGTCCATATTCTTTTTCATGATAATGATTTCCAAAACACATATATGTTTAATTTCATCACCCAGTGACTGGAAATGATAGGTTTAAAAAATAACGAAAGTCAAGGTATGTATTTTTGTTATTTTCTGGCTTCTAATCCTAGCACTTTCTGTCTATTGGGATATTTTAAGCCCTTTAGAACTTCTTTATAATTTTTAGTCACTGATTTTTCCGTCAGGTTGTAACATGAATGAAATATTAGCCCTTTTATAAATTGCGTAAGTAAATTACATTTTACACATCGTCTGTAACATACATCCGAATTCTTCCATCCGCAGGACGAAGCAAAAAACGTGATTGGTAATTGAGCAACAGAGTTCTCCATCGCAGGTAAGGGCCTACCTTGTGGACAGGACACCACTGACGTTGTTGGTTGGTTTGTTGTTTAACGCCGCACTCAGCAATATTCCAGCTATATGACGGCGGTTTGTAAATAATCGAGTCTGGACCAGACAGTCCAGTGATTAATATCATGAGCATCGATCCTCGCAATTGGGATCGATGACATGCATCAACCAAGTCAGCGAGCCTGACCACCTGATCCCGTGAGTCGCCTTTTACGACAAGCATAGTCACCTTTTACGGCAAGCATTGCTTGCTGAAGACCTATTCTACCCCGGAATCTTTACGGGTCAACTGACGTTGTAGTCCATCTACGCAAACCTTGTATGGCGGATGCTGTGAAGGACTCGGATGTAGCTGTCCTGGGCTGTGCTGGACACACGTGGTCTACCGTATCTGGGAAGGTTTCGTGTTGTTCGTCGGTGTTGGTAGCGATTCAAGAGTCTCGTCACTGTTGAGATACACGAAAAGTCGTGGCTATTGCCGATCTGAAGTCACCCGTCTCCAAGCGACCGATGGCGTTACAACTTTCTGCTTCACTCAGTCGCGGCAAGTGTTTGTTGTTGTTCATTCGCCCAGACAGAGGAGACCGAAAACGAAAACCCTACACGTTTATAGCCCTTCACGTACAGCTGCGTTTTGGTGAAATTGTTGCGTTTTGGAGACTCTGACAATGGCGAAATGTTTTGGCCATCAAGTTCCATAGTATTCATGATTCCTGTATCGCTATGTGTAAAATGACAGATCTAAAATTATATATCTATTGTTAATGACTTAATTCATGGTGCGTTACTTGTCTTATAAAACATATTGCAACAGGCGATGTTCAGTGAATATACGTAGACACGAACATTTTGCACCAAAGTGCATACAGAAAGTCGACAGATTCGGCGGAGGTAGTGTGATGGGGTGAACAGCATATATATAAATAAAGATATAAGTATAATCCCGTTACAACTGTCATAGTTCCAAAATACGTCATATTTTCTTCTATTTTTCATTAATAATTTTGACTTATAAAATAAGACTAAACAACATATTTTGTGTATATTACTCAATAATTTGTGTACTAAAAGTCTATCTCAGTCGGCGATGATATACGCCGGCCTTCGTTCACAAGTTTTGGTTGATAAGCATTATGTATTAAGCGCTAAGACTACATGCGTGTACCGTCCGAAGTCACTTATCAGTCGGTGTTGATATACGCCTGCATTCATTTCCAAGATTTAGTCTATAAGCGGTATGTGCTAATCGTTAAGACTACAGGTCCGACGAGAGAAGTAAACATTACTCTATGATAACGCGCTCTCCGAGAAAACTTATGTAATTTTAGTCACTTCTGCATACTCATGCCCTTCAAAACTGCGAGGTAATCTCTAAAATTCAGAAAGTCAGCACGTTAGATTAGCAACATTGCGTAGGTATTGTTTAAGTAAGTGATAATTGAAAATGCGACCATATCATGACCTAAGAGCATCGGTGGTATCAATAACAGTCTCTATTCTTTATACGGAATAAAGACTGGCCACTAACAGATGCTTCTCTTGGTTGTTTTCAGGTGTGCGGTCCCACGCTAATTCCCCGACAACTAATTCTAGGAATTATAATCAGCCTAGACCAAACATAAACCTTTAAAGGTTATTATAGGTCATAAGGATATTATACAACGTATAAGTATTAAGGAGAATGTTCAACAAAAAAGAAGGGGCTACATCTAATCATAAACCTCCCATTACCTTGATTCCGTTGAGGACTTCATTCATGATCTTCATCCTCTTGTCCTTGTGCTTCATCAGTTCAGCCTGATACTTCCTCAACATGAACACAGCGACAGTGTTGACGGGCAACAGCACAAATAACACCGCCATCCCAGCGAACATGGAGGCTCCCAGAGACTGGTACAGGAGGTACAGGGCAATGGCGACATTCATAGGGATAGCCCAGACTGCCCAGATCCAGATCGTAAAGGTTCGTATATGCTCCACGTCCACAGACATCAGGTTCACAATTCCACCTGTTGTCGACTCTTTCTTGGCCTTGTTGCTCATCCTCAAAGACTTAGAGTTGTTTATGAAATGGAAAATATTACAAGATGCCTATGTATAGTTTGTATGGTACGAGAATGAACAAACAGATTGTATAAGACCCCTGGGCTGCTGGAAGTGCAAGTGCCGACGCCATGATTCTGGAAACTCTTTTCTAAACTCATCTGCTAATGCCAGGAAGCGATTCATAAGAACTGTGCATACCATACATGTTGTGCCAGGCAGAAGGATTTGAAGGTTAAGTCAAGGTTAAGTTAAGTTATGGAATAGTTAATAAACAGTAAAAAATAGTTTGTCATTACAGCATTCAGACTGTGGAGCAATCGTACCTTTCTGTAAATTGCAGATATGATGACAGCAGCCATCCGCAGTGCCACCTTTCTCCCTTGGTGCCAGTTGGCGTGAGAAAAGACTGTCTGGGTTAACGTGGATACACAGAGGACAATGCACAAAAGGTAGCCTTTCCACAGGGGTATAGTCTTGTCTGTGGTGAAGGTTACGAGAAGACTGTAACATATTAAATGAGCATTTGTTAAAAGAACAAAACAGTCATTTGTGTGCAATAATTTTACATAAACCGCCTGAAGAGAGAGCTGTCTTTTAAGCGGATGGTTTTAACAAATCAGGTGTGCTATTGCTGTTCATATCGCGCTTTAAAATATATGTATTACAGTAAACTACGGTTATAACGAACACGCTTATAACGAACTGACCGATATAACGAACTTATTTTTTAGTCCCGGCCATTTGTTGTATATATGCTGTATATATACTTATAACGAACTACGGTTATAACGAACTAAAATAAGTGGTCCCTTTGAGTTCGTTATATCCGTAGTTTACTGTACAAGAAATGAATGAAATACAGGTTCGTCAACAGACGGAAAGTCATTGATGAGGAGCATGGGTTAACAGTCTGTGTTTTCATGGCCCCATTATATTTTGCAATATAAGCATAGAAAACAGTGTTATATGTGGCTACCTACCCGAGTATCAAAGGACTTGCAAATCTAAGCAAGTCGCTCACAAGTACCCATACTTGAAACTGTATCAAGTCGAACCAGAACGTTTTCCACAAGGTCATGGCCAGGGAGATTTCTTTTCCACAAGCTGTCTCCTTCGTCTGTTTTCTCTGTTGATTTTTACTTCCCAACAAAGGGGATGTTTCATCACTAGCATCCAAACTGAGAGAGTCATTAAGTCTTTTTGAATAATACACTCTCTTGTCTCCCTCATTGCTTCTGCAATAGGAAAGTATAAAAATAGTACACATCAACTGATTCTGACATCACATCATTTTATGCATATAGGGCTAGCTGCAGGTGTATTCCCTGTCAAACTGTCTGGGGTGTATTTTATTCAGGATGATAAGTAACTAGACAAAACTGTCGATGTTACATATACAGGATTACGGTCACGTTGTTAACATACTAATTGTCTGGGTTTTTTAATGTTCTTTAACGCCTCAATCAGTCAATATATGACGGATTTCTTTAAATAATATTGACCAGACAATCCAGTGACTGACATCATGAGCATCGGTCTACGCAATTGGGGTACGATGACATGCATCAACCAAATCAGCGAGCCTGGCCACCCGATCCCTTTAGTCGCCTCTGATGGGTCACTGAAGACATGGATCTTCACGGGGCAAGATATTATTTATTTCTGGTACACGAAGATCAATCACAAACTGATACCTGCAATAATTAATTTTGAGTGAATGAGGGAGTTTGTTTAACGCCGCTGTGGTCTTCATTTCACTGAGCATTGGGGGTAGGAGGCGTGACTTAGAGTTTGGAGGGGAGCATCCGACGTATTGCAGGTCTTATATTTCTACCATATTGGTGAATTCCTCCACCTCGAATATGGTACTCAAAACAGGGACATAATCAGACGAACCTGTAACACAAACCCACGATCACAGACCTCTGGCAAGGAAGGCTCAGGTTCGCCAATGTGCACAGCGAATTGTGGCGCCAAAGAAGACTGGGCCAACAGGGCTCCCCTCACTATGGAATACTGTAAGGGACATTCTCGCGATCTCGACCTGTGCAAACGAGGTAAATATGCCCAAAACACGAGAATGCGAGATCGCGAGAACGCGATATTTTGACCAAATTTCGCGTTCTCGCAATCTCGCATTCTCCGGTTTGGGGCATATTTAGCTCGTTTCAAAAGGTCGAGAATGCGAGATCGCGAGAATGTCCCTTACAGTATCCCATACCTCACTGTAATGTAACAAGCTGTTTACCTTCTTGGCTTACTAGTCTGTTTGCTCCACCGTGACAGAAAGCCAGGCGTGTTGCGGGCAGACGATAAAGCTGGATGAATATCATCGACGTCTGCTTCTGTCAACGACTTTCGGTAGCCCTTGAGCAATAACCTACGACGCAAGCATGAGTGTGTGAGTGAGTAAGATTATATTTACAGAGCTTTTAGTAATTTTCCAGCCATATCAGATCGCTGGATACCAGGAATTGGCTTCGTATATCGTCCCCAAGTGGGAAATCGAACTCGGATCTTCTTCTTCTAAGGCAAAACAACGCTACCAGACCGCCCCTTACTCTTGCTTGAGTGACTGAGTTTTAACAGTATTTCACTTATATAGTGCCAGCTTGAGAGAAAACGCCGAAGTGATAGACGTTTACCACTTTTTGAAAACCCACGAGCACGGGTATAGTGCTGACAAACCTGGAAACATAATCCGGGAGAACCTGGATTCAAACCCACGATTTTACTCTTGCATGAACTGTGATTCGCTGTGCAGAGTTGCGTCCCTTGGGCACGCCAGAATCCTATGATTGTGGGTTCGAATCATGGTTCGCCCCGATTGTTTCTTGGTTTGTCAGCACCATACCCGCACTCGTGGGTTTCACTGAAGTGGTAAACGTCTAAGACCTGCATCACTTCGGGCTTTCCTCCAAAATTAAGCTGACACGCCGCGATATAATTGGAATACTGTTAAAAGCGGCGTCAAACCCAACTCACTCACTTGCATGGAGTTCTTGTTGCTTGATTTTTGTTGGTAATTTGGTCGTCTTTCTGGTTAGAAGGCACTGATGACTTTGAGTTTTCAATGTGTTATTTCTCGACCGTGGTCGGCTCTACATGTTGTCCTTTAGTTCTTGGCGGTGGGGTAGCCTTGTAGTAACAGCATTCGCTCGTCATGCCGAAAACCCAGTTTCGATTCCCTATCTGGATACAATGTGTGAAGACCATTTCTGATGTCTCCCACCATGATATTGCTGGAATATTGCATCAAGCGGCGTAAAACCATACTCACTCACTCATCTTTATTTTATGCACATACTTTTAGAATTAATGTGTTGATATTCTTTGATCTTAATTATTAATTGTTTCACGGTGTTGTTTTAAAAGTGAGAAGTAAACAAATATATTGCTGTCCGTGTTTGGCAGGTGTTAATGATGATGTTGAGAAGCGGGGACGGTCGGGCAGCCTAGTGGTTAAAGCGTTCGCTCGTCACGCCGAAGACCCGGGTTCGATTCCCGACATGGGTACAATGTGTGAAGCCCATTTCTGGTGTCCCCCGCCGTGATAGTGCTGGATTATTGCTAAAATCAGCGTAAAACCATACTCAGTCAGTCTGATGTCATCACTCCAATTGTCTCCAATGATCACAAGAACTTCAAAATGTTTCAGTTAACTAGATCTCAATGTAATTTTATACTTTACTTGAACAGATTCTTTTTTCATGAAAGCATTTCATCAATAAAAGGACATGGTTTATAAGATATTTTGCAAATATCCAATCTCCTACCCCTAATCTCCTCATACTGTAGGCATGGTAAGTATTTATTTATAGAAGAAATCCTTTTGCGGTTTATTAAGCTGTTTCAAGAGGCATGGATTACAGATGAAACCTGTTATGTAAACTTTCATGAGACTGGAACAAAAATTTAGATGGAATTTTATTTCCATACTCACTCACTCACTCACTCACTCACTCACTCACTCACATTAGAAGCATTACCTGTTCATCCACCAGAACGTAATTCTTGAGAGGAAGGACGAATGTAGTTCAGTGCATGGTTTCTGTGAGTGATCAAGAACTGTTGTCAGTATTTTGGGGGAACTAATCCATGACAACTCATGAATCCAAGGCAACAAGCACTTACTTATGGAATCCTAGAATGGACATTGTCACCCTTATAAAAACAAGCAAAAATTATCCAAAACGTCAACTCGACATTCGATCATTTGTCTCATGATCACGCGCTGAATAATATATTTGTTTTACGAAAGAGCGACAATGCATCATTATCAATATGTTGCTTTGTCTCGCATTTTAATGCTTCTGTTACACATTTAATATAAGAAGGGCAACAGTGAGACAACGCAATATATTTTCACCTTGAAAATATATCGCGGTGTCTCATTGTCGTCCTTTGGTAAAAAAACAAACAAAAAAAACGTCAGAGCTGGACAATGCGACAAATGGTCAAAATGTCGTATTGTCGCGCTTCAGTTATTTTGGACTCTTTGGTTTTGTTTTTGTAAGAGCAACGATGTCTAGAATTTCATACTTTCTCAAATTAAGTACATTTTTCCACAAGCACCTGCTGTAATGTGGAATTGTTCTTCACTTTAATGATCTGAGTATAGATTTCGACATGTTCAGTCTGTATGTCTGTTGAGATGACACATCGCATTAACTACAGAAAGTTACAGAAACTACAGTAAAGTACGGTTATAACGAACTCAAGGGGACTACTAATTTTAGTTCGCTATAACCGTAGTTCGTTATAAGCATATATACAGCAAAACTACAGCAATTATCGGGACCAAAAAAGTAAGTTCGTTATATCCGTCAGTTCCTTTGAAGCGTGTTCGTTATAACCGTAGTTTACTGTAGCGACATTGTTCCTGAAGACACTTGGTATTCTTGGATTATGACAATAAACGGACATACCGTGTCCTGGCTTGAAGAATCTGAAGGCGTTTCTGCAAAACAGCTGATGAACAGTTCTGATACTACCAGCCCATGATATATGTAGAATGTTACTGTGTAGACACTTTTATCCTGCTGAAAAATATTGATTTTAATACTTAAGACATGGCTAGCTGAGCAATACTTTTGGGATGTCAAATGTGATTGTTTTTGTTCATTAAATGTGTGTTAAATAACGCATCACTGACATTACGTACGCGTGAAAAACTGCATTCGTGACCAACTCGTGTTATTCCGGGACAAGCCGAATAGCGACTCGTGCCCCTCGTGCCCCCCTAACGACTGTATAACAAGAGGGATGACTTCAACATTCAAATAGTCAGGTTTCTCTGTATGCCATCCTTATTCCAGCAGTTCCAGCCTTTGGTGTCTACATGCATTTCACAACTTTTGAGGTGCAGTCGAGCATGCTCTTTCTACGAATATTTCAAAGACCGTCACACGACTCTGATTAAAGTAACAACATTGAGGGCCTCAGTAAAGCTCACAAAATGTTACGTGGGGACATATTCCAGAATTTTTATCAGATGAACGTCAATATTCATTGAGCTTACATAATAAATAATAAATTAAGACGCTAAAAATCTCATTATGGAACTGGTCCCCCAGTGCAATATATCTGCATTGAGAGAGTAGTTCCTTAACAAGTTACGGACATTGTTGGATAATATCAAAAATAAATAAAAAGCCATTTTAGGATGCTATCTGTAAATTACCTCTTGAATGATGATGGAGTAGAAGGGGACGATGCCAGTCAGTGTGAGCAGCAGCCAGAAGGTGAACATTACCCCGGAAGT
Source organism: Haliotis rufescens (assembly GCF_023055435.1). NCBI lineage: Eukaryota > Metazoa > Mollusca > Gastropoda > Lepetellida > Haliotidae > Haliotis > Haliotis rufescens. The sequence goes on along the minus strand of NW_025964212.1, from coordinate 183,520 downwards.
GATGAGGCCTTTCTTCCTCTCCAGGAGCAGCAGCAGTATAGCAAACAGCTGAATAAGACACCAATAACATGTTCTTATGCCTGGGATTTTGTTTTCAGTCCGAGTATTAATTTTACTTGATTTATGGATACATCGACTAAATGTTTCACACGTGTTGATTGAAAACGCTTTTTTGCGAAAGGTCTGTTGACTATTGAAAAAACAATGTCCAAGATGGTCGAAGGGGACACAGGAAAGTAAACCTTAAACTTTTACCCCTCCCTACCAAAAGAATGCCTTCAAGAGGTAATATTGTATTTTAATTTGGACCATCGACCATGTGATATTGTGAAAATCTCTAATTCAAGCTGCAAATGTGCAAATATGTACATAATACCAATGAAAGTTGCTTTGCAAATTCTGGATTTATTTTTTTGGGGAAAATATTTCTTGAAGGCAATCGGTGAAGGTTTGTTTGTTTGTTTGTTGTTTAACGCCGCACTCGGCAATATTCCAGCTATATGACGGCGGTCTGTACGTAATCGACTCTGGACCAGACAATCCAGTGATTGACATCATGAGCATCGATGCACACATTTTGGACACGATGACATGCACCAACCAAGTCAGCGAGCCTGACCACCCAATCCCGTTAATCGCCTCTTACGACAAGCATAGTCACTTTTTACGGCAAGCGTGTGTTTGCTGAAGACCTACATTTCGGATACGATGACATGCATCAACCAAGTCAGCGAACCTGAATACCCAATCCAGTTAGTCGCCTCTTACGACAAGCATAGTCGCCTTTTACGGCAAGAGTGGGTTTGCTGAAGACCTATTATACCCCGGATATTCACGGGTCAATCGGTGAAGGTAGATCCACTGGATCGTAGTTGTTATCATCAGATATAAACTAACGTTATTCGTTACATCTTACAAAAGTCACTGTATGGACAGCAGGTGCGATGGTGAAGGCTTTAAAAGTGTTGAAGTTGACGTCCTCATCAGCAACGATAAGCCGGGTTGTGGAGAGAATGACAAGACAAGAGCAAAGGATCTGGAAAAAGAACAGGATGGAAGGCCAATGGTGATATTCACAATGATATGTAGACGAGGGGCATGACGTTTAAGGAGCCACAATTCTCTACGCTGACTCTTCTGATTGTGTCTCGGTTTGTTTGTTGTATAACGCCGCACTCGGCAATATTCCAGCTCTAAGACGGCGGTCTGTAAATAATGGAGTCTGGACCAGACAATCCACTGATTGACAACATCAGCAACGATTAATGTGTGTATCCCTTATTTTTTTATTGATATTGTTCGAACATAGGTGAAAAGAGATATACTGATTAACTCACTTTGATTACATATTTTCCGAAATTATGCGAGTCGTAATAAACATATATAGTTTTAAGGTCCAAGCATAGGATAGTCAATATATGGTTGCACCTCACCATCTATTCTGGACATTTATTTCTTGATGACGCGTTTTTACAAACGTACCATTTGTTTGTTTGTTGTTTAACGCCGCACTCAGCAATATTCAAGCTTTATGACGGCGGTCTGTAAATAATCGAGTCTGGACCAGATAATCCACTGAGTGACAACATGAGCATCGATCCACGCAATTGGGATCGATGACATGCATCAACCAAGTCAGCGAGCCTGACCACCCGATCCCATTAGTCGCCTCTTACGACAAGCATAGTCACCTTTTACGGCAAGCATGGGTTGCTGAAGACCTATTCTACCCCGGATCTTCACGGGTCTACAAACGTACTAGCATAGGGTACTCGAATTACGGTTACTGTTTACCATCTTTGCTATAAATTTATATCTTGATGAAAGTGGCGTCGGTGTGACGTTCAGGAGGTAGTAGAGATAGAACGGTGACGTCAGCCACAGCCACCCACATGGCACCCACACCAACACCGTGGACTGGAAGCATTCTGTGAACTGAGGCCATGTGTTGTACCAGGTCAGGTTTGTGTCCTAGAGAAGACAGTATATGTTACATAAAATAAAAGCGACAAAAACCGTTTCCATATTCATTAAGAAAGCTCTACTAAATGCCGAGTTCAATGTACGATATCATGTTGTAAGATAATATATTATGTTGACAAAAAGAGTCATTTGCTTGGATGAAGTCCTCTGGCCTGGTTGTGAAACAGAAGGCTTTCTGTTTGCCTCCCAGAGTGAGTCAGTTCCCACTCGAAACCGTCAATGTGTGATTTGGCCTCAAAATGGCAATATGAAATGTAGATTATGCAATGAATTTAATGAGCCTGTCCAACACATTGTCAGTGGACGCCCAGCTATGGCTCAAACACAGTATCTTAAGCGGCATGATGGAGTGGCTCGACCCTTTTATTACCGTTTTCGCTATACTTGTGGTTTTGACACAGAGGTTCATCCATGGTACGACCCAGAATATGAAGAGGGTGTCATGGAAAATGATAAATACGAAACTCTTTGGAATAGGCCCGTTTCCAGCCTCAGACCTATCCAGGCCAACAAACCTGATTTTTACCTTTTTGATAACTCCAATAAAATCATTTATGTTATTGAATTCGCTGTCCCTTTTGACACTAATGTCAATGCGGACCTCGTTTTTGACATGTCTCGCTTGTATCCCAAGTACCATGTTGTCCGACTCATTGTTGTCATTGTTCTCGGTGCCTAAGGTTTGGTACCTCCCAATCTGTTGTCTGACATTGGTTCGCTGCCAGGAATACAGCCCTTCTGGCAATCTGTGTAATGCAGAACAGCTGCAGTGTTGGGGAGTCTTCACATTCTCCGAAAAGTTCTGGCTGGGTTCGACTGGGTAGTCTGGGCTGCGTGTAGAGGGGGCAAGGGCCCTGAGCTGATGATGAGCCTAACCAGCCTGACTGTGCCAGGATCACCCAAACCCTCTAAATATGTTTAAAGTTTTGGTCCACCGAGGTCTAAAGATCTACGTGTCCATAATGTTTTGTTGCTGTATGACTAATAGTGTTTCTCTCATACAGGAAGTTGACACTGAAAATATACCTGATTACTACGATCGGTCTTCGCCTTCCTTTAGTTACCACCACCCACATACCCCCATATTAAGCTTTTATCCCCACACATTTATGATCCTATAAACATGTATAAAGCTGTTAAACACAATCTTAAACATGTCAAATTTATAGGACAAGGAACCTGTTTCAGGTTGTGTTTAGGATCTAAACACATTTTGTACAGTGTACATACAGGGTGAATTCATGGGCGGTTGAGTGAAAACATACGGTAGGGTGTATGTATGGGCGGTAGAGTGTATATATACGGTAGGGGGAATGTATGGGCTGTAGAGTGTATATATACGGTAGGGGGAATGTATGGGCGGTAGAGTGTATATATACGGTAGGGTGTATGTATGGGCTGTAGAGTGTATATATACGGTAGGGGGAATGCATGGGCGGTAGAGTGTATATATACGGTAGGGTGTATGGATGGGCTGTAGAGTGTATATATACGGTAGGGGGAATGCATGGGCGGTAGAGTGTATATATACGGTAGGGTGTATGTATCGGCGGTAGAGTGTATATATATGGTAGGGTGTATGTATGGGCTGTAGAGTGTATATATACGGTAGGGGGAATGCATGGGCGGTAGAGTGTATATATAAGGTAGGGGGAATGTATGGGCTGTAGAGTGTATATATACGGTAGGGTGTATGTATGGGCTGTAGAGTGTATATATACGGTAGGGGGAATGCATGGGCGGTAGAGTGTATATATACGGTAGAGTGTATATATACAGTAGGGTTATGCATGGGCGGTAGAGTGTATATATAAGGTAGGGTGTATGTATGGGCTGTAGAGTGTATATATAAGGTAGGGTGTATGTATGGGCGGTAGAGTGTATATATAAGGTAGGGTTATGCATGGGCGGTAGAGTGTATATATACAGTAGGGTTATGCATGGGCGGTAGAGTGTATATATAAGGTAGGGTGTATGTATGGGCTGTAGAGTGTATATATACAGTAGGGTTATGCATGGGCGGTAGAGTGTATATATAAGGTAGGGTTATGCATGGGCGGTAGAGTGTATATATAAGGTAGGGTGTATGTATGGGCTGTAGAGTGTATATATAAGGTAGGGTGTATGTATGGGCGGTAGAGTGTATATATAAGGTAGGGTTATGCATGGGCGGTAGAGTGTATATATACAGTAGGGTTATGCATGGGCGGTAGAGTGTATATATAAGGTAGGGTGTATGTATGGGCGGTAGAGTGTATATATAAGGTAGGGTGTATGTATGGGCTGTAGAGTGTATATATAAGGTAGGGTTATGCATGGGCGGTAGAGTGTATATATAAGGTAGGGTGTATGTATGGGCTGTAGAGTGTATATATAAGGTAGGGTGTATGTATGGGCGGTAGAGTGTATATATAAGGTAGGGTGTATGTATGGGCGGTAGAGTGTATATATAAGGTAGGGTTATGCATGGGCGGTAGAGTGTATATATAAGGTAGGGTGTATGTATGGGCTGTAGAGTGTATATATAAGGTAGGGTGTATGTATGGGCGGTAGAGTGTATATATAAGGTAGGGTGTATGTATGGGCGGTAGAGTGTATATATAAGGTAGGGTGTATGTATGGGCGGTAGAGTGTATATATAAGGTAGGGTGTATGTATGGGCTGTAGAGTGTATATATAAGGTAGGGTGTATGTATGGGCGGTAGAGTGTATATATAAGGTAGGGTGTATGTATGGGCGGTAGAGTGTATATATACGGTAGGGTGTATGTATGGGCGGTAGAGTGTATATATATGGTAGGGTGTATGTATGGGCTGTAGAGTGTATATATACGGTAGGGTTATGCATGGGCGGTAGAGTGTATACATAAGCATGGGTCGTCCTAGTGTATATGTGCGGTATGGTGTAAATACAGCACGGTAGTCACTGAAACTCTACCAACAGTCTTTTACAACAGCCGTGTTCCTGCATGCGGTGAGGGGGATAAGAATAACTTAAAGCTGACGCAGTTCCCAGTGAAAGTCGAGTAAAAAACTGTGTTCTTTTAAAGCAGAATGCCCCATCGGGGGAAAAGCCCACAGAAATATTAGAGCACATTTTTCTCAACTTCAGTGCTGGGTGTTTGAACGTTTTGACTTTTTACAGCCAGACACCGTTGCACACGAATATTCAAATACCTCCGCAGTATTTGGGGGATTTATTTAAAACTAGGGGCCATGTGTTGTTTTAAAAAATGAGGGGTTTCGAAACCGTACAGAGGAAGTCATGGTACAAAGCATTTTGTTCCACTCACCCATAACGTCGTTCCATTACAAAGAGAGGCCATGTTATAATGTGAAGCACAATGACTCAAATTCTAGTACTATAAGTGGCATTATGACTAACCGTGTTATCTGGCTCTCTTTCGGGGACACACGTACGTCGTGACCCACACGAAACGACCTAGATCTATGACATTTGCCCTGTTTGCAAAGGTAAAGCGTCTTTTCTTATCCGTTGTCGATGGGAGGGGGCGGGGGAGTACATTTTTTAAAAAAAAAAGGGGGGTGGCCACCCCAGGTACATTATAATAATAGGGGGTGGCAACCCCAGAAACAGCCACACCTTGATCCGCCACTGAATAATTAATACAGAGTTTAGCCATTGTTTCTGTGTATATAAGGTCATCATTATCTGATAAATTGATATAGAAATTAAAACTTTGCACAGCAGAACAAAAAACTGTGATTTGTGTGACGCGAATCAAATGTGCTGGGACTGCCAAGTAGCCGGGGTTATTGTCCCCCCTTTAAATCAACACGATCTTGTTTCCACTTTTAAGTCTCCGAAAGATGTGATTAGCGGGATCGGGTGGTCAGGCTCGCTAACCTGGTTGATGCATCAGTTTATCATATTCCAATTGCGAAGATGGATGGTCATGTTAATCACTGAATTGTTTGGTCCAGACTCGATCATTTACAGACCGTCGTCATACAGCTGGTATATTGTTGCGTGCGGCTTTAAACAACGAACAAAGGTGGCATATACACTGTAAACCCTTACCGTGTCTTATACGGTAAAGGTTGGCAGCATGCTGCCAGTTATCCTCCCGTAAATCTTACGGTGTGCTGTTGGAATATATAGCGTAATTGTTACAGTAAAACGTTGACGGCAATGTCTCAATTGTATTCAGTACTGGCCATAAAAGACTTAATGCAAGTTGTATATCGTCAGATCCGGGGTAGAATAAGTCTTCAGCAACCCATGCTTGCCGTAAAAGGGGACCAACGGGAACGGGTGGTCAGGCTCGCTGACTTGCATGTCATCGTATTCCAATTGCGTGGATCGATGCTCATGATGTCAATCACTTGATTGTCTCGTCCAGACTCGATTATTTACAGACCGCCGTCATATAGCTGGAATATTGCTGAGTGAGGCGTTAAACAACAAACCAACGAACCAACTCTACAACTGGAATACTATCCAAAGCGGCGTTACACTCACTCACTGACATTTTTCTTCTATTTCAGTTGTAACTTCAGTGCGTATTGCACATGAACATTTTACGGGCGGTTGAATCAATGACTCAATTGTGTGCGCATACGCCTGTGACCAAACCTTGTCCTTTTCCCACGAGATAGGGTCGCATATTATTTCGATCTAGCCAGTTAAAACCCTTATCTATGAGGTCAGATTAATATAACGAGGTAATATGCAGTAATCCTGGTTCGACGGTCTGATGATCAGGTAGCAGGTAGACAAATGTTTGCCTAGTAACATGCCCCCCATGGCCACCCCCCCCCCCCCCCCCCCCCCCCCCCCAAGCATCTATCTGTGATTACAAATGAAATTTGTACATTAAAACGAAGCGATAATATTACTTTTATGTGTTTTCACATGTTCAGTCGTAGTACGTTATGATTATTTATTGTTTCATATTTTAACGCGAGCCGACCTGTCATTATTATGAAAATAATTCAGACAATTAATATGTTCGACCGTGTACAGTTTGAACTAATAATTTACTGCAAAGATGGTAAATTGATGTTTACTTATTCTAAAAATTTATAATTTTTTTCTGTTTTTAAAAGTAAATCCTCCTCGTCGCATTTTCATTAAAGCAGCTAAAAATGTATTTCACAAAGTTGCCATCGTAGTTTTGAGAGGTGATGTCGACGTAGTCATGTTACAAAAGATAAACTGTCGTGCAAAAGACAGTATACACTACAAATTTAGATTTGACCCAAAAATTACAAACTTTATCAAAACGTTACTAGGCTAATTAAAATCTGTCGCCGAAACACTGCAAACTTAAGGTACAAAATACAACTATGATACCCCCATCAAAAACATCATCATTGAAAAACATATATGTAGCTACCATCAAACAGGGGGGTGTACTTTATTTTGCCCGAGAGTTTGTTCATGGAGACCCGGTTTAGAATATGTTTCCAGCGACTTGTGCTTGTCGTAATCTGAGTCAACCAATCAGATTCGATTACTTGTTAGATTGCGTGTCGTCGTAACCGGGCGGCATGGAACGTCACTCTTAATATCAATCATTGGTTTGTCTGGTCCAAATTAGACTGTTTTTGACTGGTGAGGTGCAGCTGGAATATTGTTGGGTGCAGTTTAAACAGCAAACCAACGACGAAATATATATTAACTGTATCAGAATTATTTTTTATGAAAGTGTAAATTAAATTTCGCCAAGATGATTAAAGGAATATTTTCGTTTTTACAGTTGTTAGGGTTCTTGGTTATAATTTAAGTTTAATTAATGGATAAGATCGTTTGATGATGTCAATCACTGGATTGTCTGGTCCAGTCTCGATTATTTACACAACGCCGTCATATAGCTGGAATATTGCTGAGTGCGGCGTTAAACAACAAACAAACAATCAAAATGATTTGATTATCTAAGAGTCCCTGCATGAATACAATGCCTCAATTTCAAACAATTCAGTTATAAAATCGATTGGACCAAGCAAAATACGTATATACCTATGTGTATACCTTCTTATATATGACCTAGACTGGAAATTGACTTCACAATCTCCTATCCAGATTTACTTGCGGTATTGCAATGCCAAGTCACCACTGCCCCAGAGTGTGTGAACTTGAGTGAACAACAATTTTCTTTTAGCGGTCTTCATTGTTTTGCCCGCCCGTAAGGTGGCAGCACTGATCGACGCCATTTTTCAAGTTGTTGACATTGACACCGGTTGATAAGAGAAATCCTTCGCGTGTGTTCCCCAAATAGAAAAGGACGGAATTCTATGAATTCGGTATCGATGTTCACTGGAAACCGGTCTTAAGGCCTAGTTTTTGTCTACACTTGTACGTATTTGAGACTTTTTTCAGTCAGTATTCCTACGACTAATGTAGTAATGACCGTTTCAGTTGATGTACAGAAACTACGAACACAAGGCTAGGCCTCGATTGATAAAGTGACGTTGTGGATGAGGGGTAGGGCTCAAACGACACAGAAAGTCACAATGTAAACCAGCCATACCTATATGAGCATATTTACTGGAGAATTTGCTTTTCTAGTCCATCCCCTATATTAATCATATTTATGCACTGGAGGGAATTGTTATTCTTTTACAATCCATCAATTAGGCCCCTATGTCTTATGACAGCAATGTAAGAGTTATGAAGTTGTATTTGTGTGTTAGTTATCACCAAGGAACCATATATTCAGTGATATCATTTTTAGAGTCAGCCATTTGGGAAGAAAATCTTTCTTATTTTCGATAAACTCAACTTTTTTTAACAGTATGGTTGCTTGAAGATATTATTATCACCATGATAACAGAAATGATTGAATTAATTCTGAATGATTTGCAGACAATGTTTTCATGGTCAAAGGGCCTCAGTATGGTTTTACCTTAACTTACAAAAGAGGGTGTCCAGGGTACCCCAATTAATAAATTTTAAGGGTCCTGCAGAGCTCCAGATAAGCTGCGTATCTGCGTAGAATACGCATCAGAAATGCAGAAATATACAGTAAAATAAATTCCAAGCGTATCAAATACACAACGAACATTACAGATATGCTACAAAAATAAAACTTGTGCGTATCATCCAAATATTGTGAAGTAACCCTGTGTATTCGATACGCAAATCAGCAACTTATTTTGAAATCGAAAACGGACATTCCGTCAACCTTGCCAAACTCCACGATGACAGTTACATCATGATCAATTGCCATCCCACTTGTATCGTGGTATTTTTGAGTCCTATAAAGCTCTCGAACCAACACGACACCAGTTTGCAGGGCCTAGATGAATAGTGTTTTTAAATATTTAACTCAAATACCCACATGTGTAAAAACTAGTGGGAAACAGAAATTTGAATACCCAGATAGAATTACTGATACCCAATGATTTTAAAATGCATAGGTAAAATACCCACAACACCAAAAGCTTAGCTGGAGCTCTGTCCTGTGGAGTAATAATATGGTGTAGTGTACCGTATGTTTTGGTAATTACTTTAGAGCCTGGAATGAATCAATGATCATGTGGACAGCTGTCATCATTGATGGATGAAATGACAGACACCCATAACTGCTTTTGATGGGCTGTAAGTGCAATGAATATTATTCTGTGTCCGTCATGACGCAGTATGTTTTTTTTCTGAGTCCAATCACAACGTTTGTGCATACTGAATTGGAGCACTTAGATTGTGTTTCAGGCTCAGTTTAATGAGCATGGTACTGTAAATAAGTCAGCAAGTTGTTTTGAATCAGGAGTTGTTTAACGTGTTTAATTTGTCTTAAATAATCTCTTGAAATATGATAACTTAAGATAAGGTCAGTAGGGCTGGCTAAAAAGATCGATAGTCAGATTTATAGTTGCTGGGAAGAAATATTAGAGATTTATAGTTGCTGGGAAGAAATATTAGAGATTATAGATATGAAAATTGTGTCATCAATAATATCTTGCATGAATCTTTGTGATGAAATATAGTTTAGATTTACCAAACAGACTTGTTATTGTCAATCATGTTAATTGCTGAAGATCGAAAACAACTGTTTGTGTTTCATCTTAAATGTCCACAAAGTAATCCCAGCATAAATGTGCAACCACTTACCATGCTTACCATTTGGGTGAAATATGTTGTTTTCTTTCAGACTTTTTCATGTATTTGCTCAAAGTTACTTCTCCGATATTGATCGATAATTGAGCAATATTTAGTGAATAATTATCGATCCTAATGATCTGTATCGATAGCCAGCCCTAAATGTCAGGTATGGGTTTCCTGACCACGGCGACCCGTATGTATTCAAAACAATCACTATTTTAACCGACTAGCAGAAAATACTGTTTACCCAACAGTTAACATGATTCACCACGTAAGAACTGTTTCTGAAAACTGTGTGTAACAACCTAAAGCAATACTTTAATATTCACATAATTGAATTGTAATACTGACTCTAAAAACGCTAGGGCGGTTGGGTAGCCTAGTGGTTAAAGCGTTGGCTCGTCACGTCGAAGACCCGGGTTCGATTCCCAACATGGGTACAATGTGTGAAGCCCATTTCTGGTGTCCCCCGCCGTGATATTGCTGGAATATTGCTAAAAGCGGGGTAAAACCATACTCACTCACTCACTAAAAACGCTGATTAACAACAACAAAATATGTCAGTATAATTTGTTTATCACAAGACCCATAATGTATAGGCTTTAGCTTGCCTGCCTCTGTTGTTCCGTGTTGACATGTGACATTAATTACATGTGTCAGCGCAACAAAGTAAGGCCTGTAATTGTTGAGATGGTGCTTATTACAGAGTTGAAATACTATCTGACTGAAGCAGGGTTAAGCCAGGGATTGCTATTCCGCCCAGGCTGTTAATCATTTCCCCATCTGGGTGGTTATACCTAAACACACTGGCAGGTCTTGACTAACATCTAGTCTCTGAAATAAAATATTTTACTGAAAAAGAATGCTGTTAAATTATCATAATATGATATAATACAAGGGAAACTGAATTAATCTAGACTTGCCAACGATATACAATTATATGGCCTCTGCCAAGGATTACTGACTTGCATGGGCTGTATTGGATATATTTGTTTCAGGGTCTGTAAAAGGACATACTTGAATATTTTAAATGGCAGACTATAGTTAGTTATTCTATTACTAAAAATCACATATGAGTAAAAATTATCATTTACAATAAGACAGGTCACTGTCCTGATGTTTCAGGTATATAATATTTATCATGCATATTCATGAGAATGGACAATCGTCAGTGAAACCTTTATTAACCTTCATATATTGTTTGAGATAAGTAACTTAATGATACCAGCAGAATCTTTATCAAAAGTAGGATCTGATGTCAGCTGTGCGGTTGGGTAGCCTAGTGGTTAAAGTGTTTGCTCGTCACGCCGAAAACCCGGGTTCGATTCCCGACATGGGCACAATGTGTGAAGCCCATTTCTTGTGTCCCCTGCCATGATATTGCTGGAATATTGCTAAAAGCGATGTAAAACCATACTCACTCAGTCTGATGTCAGCACCCCAATTGTACATGATTGTCTCGGACTTGAGATAATGTCATAGGTTTCCAATGATCACAAGAACTTTAACATGTTTCAGTAAACTAGATCTCAATGTAATTTTATACTTCACTTGAACAGAGTTTTTTTTCATGAAAACATTTAATCCATAAAAAGACATTGTTCGTAAGATGTTTTGCAAATATCCAATCTCCTACCCCTAATCTCCTCACTCATACTGTAAGTATTTACTTATAGAAGAAATCCTTTTGTGGTTTATTAAGCTGTTTCGAGAGGCATGGATTACAGATGAAACCTGTTATGTAAACTTTCATGAGACTGGAACAAAAATTTAGATTGATTTTTATTTATCTTAATCTGCCAACAAGACGGCAGTAATTTTTCATCCCTATTCTTGGTGCCGCTGCCAAACAATGTTTGCACTTCACGATGTAAGACTCGTTTTATCACAATATAGATCTTGATTATTGATCAGATCGTCTTGACTGTGCGCCGTCATATTGTTTGAATCAAATGCAAGTGACACAAAAGGGGGAATCTGATTGGTCCATAGGAGAGGTTTAGAAGGGTCATAACTCGTAATAACCACTGGTGGCACTACGATCGAGTCCAGGAATTCCAGCCTAGTTCGGCAAGGGTGGAAACTGATATCGATATCGATTACAAAGATTGTCATGCACTTAATTCTTGTTGATTAAAATATGTTATCACTCCAACATGAATTCTGCAGTCAAATTACAAAATTCTGTGGTAAAAACATAACCATTTTCCCCTAAAATATATATGCTAATCTTTTCAAAAATGCGAATCCAAATCCGAAACGAAATAATTCCCCAAACTGTCAAGATAAACAGTCATCATTGGATAAGAAATATGCAAAGTGTCACTGACATTTATCTATGGTTAGATGTAGTTTTTGTAGTCATAATACCACAAGAACGTTTTAAAGTCAGAGTTAATCATTTCAAATTCAGTTTTATTGAAGGATTCATATTTTGTATGTTTGAATTGCTTTTTAAATTTTGGGTCATCTGTCAAGTGCATAATTTGATCAAAAAAAATTGAAAATATTGAAAATTGATGGGTAAATTCAAGGACTTTTATTTGGCAATCCTGCAGGAGTGGTTCCATTTTCTGCAAATATTTCTGTAATTGCAGAATCACAGAATTTGTCTAGGACTGTGTTATGAAGAGATTAAGAAATTTGGTTACAGCCACTTGGATGATTTTGTCAGAGCTAGTAGAGACTGATAAAAATTACTGCATTGAATATGACTTATCGAAAGTATAATCACTTTTTTGTGGATGAACTTGAAAAAAACATGCAGGATCTCAACTGAAACTCTGTTCAAACCTTTACTTATCAGTATTTTTTTGTTTCTTTTCATATACATTATATTCCTTTGTGATTTCCACTGAATTCATAAGCTCATTGTAATTCTACTCTCTCTTAAGCACAAATGGTGGATGACTCAAGGTCTGAAACTAATTTTCTTTGATAGTGATCAGACTGAGTGACAAACTTGCAATCACAGCCACTATAACTACAGGAGCTTAGCAGCAATTCTAACCATGAGAACCTGCTATATGTTCTTATACAATGCATTGTGTTGAAACCTGATATTGGGGTGTTATTCTTCCAGATTAAATCAACTGAAATCTGGATTACAGAGTCACAGCTGTGTGCAGTGGAGTGCGGGGCCTGTAATTAACATTGTGATCAGCACTTGATCCAGTTTGGTGTAACAACTATCAGCTCCACATGCTTGTTGCAGACCATGGGGGGTGAAACTCGATGAGGCGTGGTGATTGTGGGACAGGCTTCACCCAGGCAGGTGTCTACAACAAGCCATGTCATGGCAGGGAGACATGGGACTCCCCCCTTCTCACTCAACAAATGTTCCAGGTTTGTTGGTTTTTTATTTTGAAATTATTTTTATAGAACAATGATGTCGTAAGTTTTTGTTGCCTAGTGGAAGATAGAAGTCGTGACAGTTCATTTTCTTGGTACCTCTCACAAAGCTCTCAGTGTTAAGATGATTGTAACTCCCATACTTTAACATGTTTAACGTAGACGTACAGCTCGATGTATACATTAGGGGTGAAACGATACAGCAAGTTCACGATACAATACGTATCATGATACATAGGTCACGATGCGATACATATCGCGATACATTTATTTATGTCACGTCAAATAGAAACCTCTTGACTAAATATTTCAGAGAATGTTCAAAAGGAAAATTTAGCTGTAGACACAGCATGTCCGGAGCGGCTTTTTTAAAGTTGTGAACTTGAAAATCTAATTTTACACTTTGCAATTTTTGACTGACAAAACTGATGGGCTAGGGTCATTAAACAAGTAGTAAATTATTTATTGTAACAAATGAATTGTCCTGTATAGATACAGAAAAAAAGCGTATCGTGTATTGTATCGTGACATGAACGTGATGAAAACTCAGGGTGCACTGATGTATCGTTTGACCCCAAATATACCTGATACTGGTTTTATGTATCTCTCTAGCATAATTAAGAACTGACCTCCCTTTTTTGTGGGTTCATTGGAGTATGAACCTTCATAGAGTGAGGGGCAAGCTGTAAGAACATCGGAGCTTGCTTGAAAGTCAATTCTTATAGATGTCATTTGACCTACATTACACGCGATCGCACGAAACGATGGAAATAATAACTTAGATGTAAGTTTGATTACTTTTAGATATATTTTTGTTGATTTTATTTATCACTTTGTATAATATATTTAAAGATTTGCTTAAAATAGTCTTTATTTTGCTCTTTGACATGTTCGATGCGGACCCGTTGTCGAAATGTGTGTCCCAGAATTTTATTTTCAATAACATCGCGGGAAATAGTGAATATTTTTTTAATTTATTGATAAAAAATGATAAATTAGAATGGAATACGTATTTCAGACATTGTGAAATATGACAGATTTAATAAATGAATGATATTACAGGTAGATCTAGGTCCATAAAAATATATACTATTTTGACGTGACGTGAGATAAACACATAGGCCTATTGATGATTTGAGATTTGCCGAGCGCGCTCCCCCGCCTCGGCCTCGGTTAAACGGCTCATCGTCTATAACGCCCACCAATTATTTGGACCCCATTGGTAGCGCAATAGCGAGCGATCACTGTAGTAGGGGCACGGGTGGCCCAGTCGTCTAAGGCACTGCGATTCGCTGTGCAGAGCTGCGTCCCTTGGGCACGGCAGAAACCTATGGTTTTGGTTTGAATCCCGGTTTGCCCCGATTATGTTTCTAGGTTTGTCAGCACCATACCCGTGCTCGTGGGTTTCACCGAAGTGGTAAACGTCTGAGACCTGCATCACTTCTGGCTTTCCTCCCACATTAAGCTGACACGCCGTGATATAACTGGAATACTGTTAAAAGCGGTGTTAAACCCAACTCACTCACTCACTCAATTCTTATAGTATTTTATATCACTATTTTTTACCTCAAACACAGCTCCAGATAAGCTGCATATCTGCGTAAAATACGCATCAGAAATGCAGAAATACGCAGTAAAATAAAATCCAAGTGTATCAAATACGCAACGAACATCACAGATATGCTACAAAAATAAAACTTGTGAGTATCATCAAAATATTGTGAAGTAACGATTGTGAAGTGAAGTATTCGATTAGCAAATCAGCAACTTATTTTGAAATTATAAACGGGCATTCCGTCAACCTTGCCAAACTCCACGATGACTGTTACATCATGATCATTTGCCATCACACTTTCTTGTGGAAGTATCGTGGTATTTTTGAGTCCTATAAAGCTCTCGAACCCACACGAAACCAGTTTGCAGGGCCTAGATGAATAGTGTTTTTACATATTTAACTTAAATACCCACATGTGTAAAAACTAGTGGGAAACAGAAATTTGAATACCCAGATAGAATTACTGATACCCAATGATTTTAAAATGCATAGGTAAAATACCCACAACACCAAAAGCTTAGCTGGAGCTCTGTCAAAGGATATGACCTAGATCTAAACACAATTATATTTAGTACGTGTGACTTCATGTTTACACTCACAGCCATACAGCGTAACAGAGTCCCAGTTTTGCCACACTTAGGCCAGGTTTTTTTTATTTTTAGGATTACGGATTTTTGGAGTAAGTCCAGGGTTGGAGGAGGGAACAAAAAAGAAAAAAGCCAGATTCATTTCTTTTAATGCAGAATGCCTTTGGCATACTTAATGAACATATTCTGTGCTCAAAAGACCACTATTTGTGACAATATAGCCCCTTGTAACAGTAAAAAGTCTACCACTTACAACACAGATAATTGTCAAGGGAGGCCATTCATGTTCGGCTTCGAGATCAACAAAGATCGATTATGTATCTCTTTATTTGTTTACAACGGTAAATTCATATATTTTTTATTAAAAGGTGATGATAACAAATAAAATAACTGACATCGTGTCTATCGGTGGGGGAAAAAAAATGGAAATCTGATTATTTATTTTTACATTTTCTAAAAAATTAGAGTCGGCAGGTCTGTAATCCGAAAAATGTAAAACGCCTGGCCTTCTTAAATTCTACAACTCACCTAAATGTCTTTGTGAGTGGCCTGTGTCACACTTGAAATAGAATACAGTTTTATCCCTGTTGTTTGTGTGTTCCAGATTATCAGAAGATGCTGCAGGCTCCTCAGTATTCTAATGCAGGTAACTGTTTGTTTGTTTGTTGTTTAATGCCGCACTCAGCAATATTCTAGCTATATGACGGCGGTCTGTAAATAATGGAATCTGGATCAGACAATCCAGTGATTGACATCATGAGCATAGATCCACGCAATTCGGATACGATGACATGCATCAACCAAGTCAGCGAGCCTGACCACCCGATCCCGCAAGTCGCCTCTTACGACAAAAATAGTCGCCTTTTATGGCAAGCATGTGTTTCTGAAGACCTATTCTACCCGAGATCTTCACAGGTCTGCTGGTAACTAATGCTCTCAGAGGGGGCACGGCTGGCCCAGTCGTCTAAGGCGCCGCGATTCGCTGTGCAGAGTTGCGTCCCTTGGGCACGCCAGAAACCTATGATTGTGGGTTTCGAATCCCGGTTCGCCCCGATTATGTTTCTAGGTTTATCAGCACCATACCCGTGCATGTGGGTTTCACTGAAGTGGTAAACGTCTGAGACCTGCCTCACTTCAGGCTTTCCTCCCACATTAAGCTGACACGCCGTGATATAACTGGAATACTGTTACAAGCGGCGTTAAACCCAACTCACTCACTAATGCTCTCAGACTTAGATGATTAGACAAACTCTGTTCATGCTTTAGACATGTGTCAAACATACCTCCTCTAGGGTGTAGTGGATAGAGTGCTGCCCGAAGACCAGATGGTCAGTGGTTCAATCCCAGCACGTCATACCAGAAGACGTTAAAAGATGGTACTTGTTGTTACCCTGCCTTGGCTCGTCATTAAGGGGATACAAGGACTGGTCTGCTCAGAGTTAATATACTGTGCCTAAGTGAGGTGTTCATGTTAAGATGCAGCATAGTTTCTCTGTGAGCTTGCACAGTAAAAGTGGCATCAGTCCCGACAAGTACAAGTAGCCACACACACATGCATGAATGTCGCTATATATAGGTGCAGTAGTCCTGAACACGATGTTAAATCCCATTTCACCTCACCACAGGTATATTAGGCTAAATAAAATAATAGTCTTGGTTCTCAGGCACTGCCTACATCATCATAAAGTTCATTGCACGTATTTTGTTTCCATTTTCAATTGTTTTGTGCATTATGTTTAAGAATTAGGATTTTTTTGTGGATTTTTTTTTTTAAATGGAAATAAAAAACAAAACATGCGACAGACTTTATGATAATGTGGGTGGTGCCTGAGAACCAAGACTATTATTTTTTTTAGCCTTGCTGTGGTTAAACTGTGGCAGACAGACATTCTATGAAGCATGTGGTCTTACATACCCTCAAGCATTGTCATGGGCACCATTATCTTACGCCTGTGCAGTTTTAAAAAAATTAGAGATTAAGCATGGTGAAAATGTCTTATCAGAATATGCTACAAAAAAGGCTATGAGGGAAAGAAATGTAATGTAATACCTTTCATCTGTGTGAAGGATGGAGGGAGGCACCTCATTTGGAGGATGCACAGACTTTAGTGCCATCCCCCGTGGTCCGACACCCAGTCAACTCCCCACAGAAGCTTGGGGGACAGCACCTTGGCTACCACCCCTCCAAGTACGGACTGGTCGCGGGGTCAACTCTCTACCCTGAGTCCCAGTTCAATGATGGCATCCACCCTAGCATGCCTAGTGAACGTGCTGTGCAGTACTCCACCAGAGAGGGGGAAACTATATACAGGTCAGTCAGATGACTTCCCTCTGTGAAAAGGCTGTGAATTATTGTTATATTTGTGAGAGAGTGAGGTGTGTATATTATACTTTGAACAGTATTTCATTTTTATTTCGGCATTTTTTATCGGCGTAATCATGGTAATGTTCACTTGAGAATGATGTTGGTTTAGTAGTGGATCTTGGCAAAGATGAGGATCTTTGTCACTGATAGATTCCTGCTAGTTATATAATAAATATTTGTTGTCAAATAACATGTTTATCTTCATCGACAGACATGTAACAATTAGTCACACCTTCAACAAATTACACATACCATATTCGACATAATAAGCGCTCCTGTCTAATAAGCGCCCACGGCGATATGCTAATATATTGGCTAGTGAACAATCTCAATTAGAACTCCATCCGATTGATCAATGTACACAGGACTTATTTATTGGTGTATAATGTGCACTCGTGTGTCATATGCACCCTTAAATATGGGCAATTAAATTCTGTAAAAATATATCTGTCGTACATAAACACTTCAGGCTGTCAGCATAAACCATGAAACTTATGTTCTTTTAACTCTGTGTTTTTCACCAAAATAATATTCTAATAAGACCTCCTATTCCTAATTTTGAGAGCTCCGTGGGCGCTTATTACGTCAAATATGGTATATTTTATCTACATGTTTTCAATTTTTGAAAACTCTGCTTATTTAAATCAACATATATTATAAAATGGTGAAGAAAAAATTATTTTTGCTTAATGTTTGTGTAAAACTTAGTCACCATTGCCCCAGAGTGTGCCTTCTCCGTGTATCATTGGACCCGTGAAGATCCGGGGTAGAATAGATCTTCAGCAACCCATGCTTGCCGTAAAAGGCGACTATGTTTGTCGTAAAAGGCGACTAACGGGATCGGGTGGTCAGGCTCGCTGACTTGGTTGATGCATGTCATCGACCCCAATTACGAGGATCGATGCTCATGATATATATCACTGGATTGTCTGGTCCAGACTCGATTATTTACAGACCGCCGTCATATAGCTGGAATATTGCTGAGTGCGGTGTTAAACAACAGACCAACCAACCAACCATGTATCATTGAGGCCAACTGAAAGTTGTTCCAGTATTAAGTGTTGTTTCATTTGAGTGAAATAATGTTATTAAATTAAAGTGGAATAGCTTTATTCAACTTCTGCGCCCCACATGGTTTATTCTGCCTGCAGTATTGTAAGATAAACAAGTCCCACTCGTCACATATTTGTTAAATAAACTCTTCTGTTTGTTTGTTTTGTTTGTTTGTTGTTCAACGCCGCACTCAGCAATATTGGGGTTATTTGGCGGCGGTCTGTAAATAATCGAGTCTGGACCAGGCAATCCAGTGATAATTATCATGAGCATCGATCCACGCAATTGGGATAGATGACATGCATCAACCAAGTCAGCGAGCCTGACCACCTGATACGACAAACTCTTCGTTATGGTCCACAACGACACTTGTTATGTCCACACTTGTTATGGTCTGATGTCATGAGTATGTGTTCATGCAGAATCCAAGAGGCCTACATGCCCGACCAGCTTCCTGTGGAGGACAAACTCCAGTATGATGAGGACTACATGGACATGAAGACACCACCCAGTCGGAGCGGCCATGACCTTCAGAGTGGCTACAAGACACCTCCCAGCAAGACATCAACACTGTCTGAGTTCCACCAACTTCCGAAAATTGGATTCAGCAGCCAGGGAGACATGAGACAGTGGCAGACACAGCAACAGCAGTATTATGATCAGCAGGTAGGGAAATAGTGTCTGGGTTCAACAGCAGTATTATGATCATCAGGTAGGGAAATAGTGTCAGGGATCAACAGCAGTATTATGATCATCAGGTAGGGAAATAGTGTCAGGGATCAACAGCAGTATTATGATCAGCAGGTAGGGAAATAGTGTCAGGGATCAACAGCGGTATATGATCAGCAGGTAGGGAAAAAGTGTCAGGGTTCAACAGCCGTATAATGATCAGCAGGTTGGGAAATAGTGTCAGGGATCAACAGCAGTATTATGATCAGCAGGTAGGGAAATAGTGTCAGGGATCAACAGCGGTATAATGATCAGCAGGTAGGGAAATAGCGTCAGGGATAAACAGCACTATTAGGATCAGCAGGTAGGGAAATAGCGTCAGGGATCAACAGCGGTATATGATCAGCAGGTAGGGAAAAAGTGTCAGGGTTCAACAGCGGTATAATGATCAGCAGGTTGGGAAATAGTGTCAGGGATCAACAGCGGTATATGATCAGCAGGTAGGGAAATAGTGTCAAGGATCAACAGCGGTATAATGATCAGCAGGTAGGGAAATAGTGTCAGGGATAAACAGCGGTATTAGGATCAGCAGGTTGGGAAATAGCCTCTGGGTTCAACAGCGGTATTATGATCAGCAGGTAGGGAAATAGTGTCAGGGATCAACAGCAGTATTAGGATCAGCAGTATTAGGATCAGCAGGTAGGTAAATAGTGTCAGGGATCAACAGCGGTATTATGTTCAGCAGGTTGGGAAATAGAGTCTGGGTTCAACAGCGGTATTATGATCAGCAGGTAGGGAAATGTGTCAGGGTTCAACAGCGGTATTATGATAAGCAGCTAGGGAAATAGTGTCTGGGATCAACAGCAGTATTATGAATAGCAGGTACAAAAATTGTCAGGGAACAACAGCAGTATTAGGATCAGCAGGTAGGAAAATAGTGTCAGGATTCAACAGCGGTATTATGATAAGCAGCTAGGGAAATAGTGTCTGGGATCAACAGCAGTATTATGATCAGATAGGGAATTACAGCTTGGGTCCAGTAGCTGTCTGTGAAGGACGAGACGTGATGTTTGTGAGGTGTCTTTCAGAGTGTGTACAACAAGGGGGTTCGGCAGGTTGGGATGGAGGGAGTGTTCCAGCAGCTGTCTGTGAAGGATGAGGATGAGACCCAGTGGGACCCAGTCAGAAGGGCGGCCGACAGCATTATCAAGGAAAAGAATATGATCATACACAAGTAAGTTGCTCTTGTTTGGCTCTCAGCCCTGAATCAACCACTACCCTTACTAGAGCCAAAGGGGCCCTGAAGGACCCTTTTTCCTGTTTCATAAAATAAATCCCTGTGAAATGGCACTCCTTTTTGATTTTGTCCATACATCATTGACATTAAAGGATAGTCTACTCTATATCATCGTAGCCATGAGGAGTTCTTCTGCCAATTGTGATGACAATGTCAAAGATCAAAGTCACAAGATAACAGAAAACAATGATGTTTACACTAAATTTTAACATACACCTACTGACCTAGTCTAAGATATCAATTTACTCTACA
This sequence comes from Haliotis rufescens, assembly GCF_023055435.1. NCBI lineage: Eukaryota > Metazoa > Mollusca > Gastropoda > Lepetellida > Haliotidae > Haliotis > Haliotis rufescens. Next base: position 162,344 of record NW_025964212.1, on the reverse strand, counting down.
GCCAAAGGTAAAAGTCACTGTCCAGGTTCTTGTGAAACTATTGTGACATGTTTTAACTAGCTGATGTCCAACTTATCACAGCCTTATAAGGTTGTGTCATGAGTCCCACTTGCAATGGCACAAACTGGAAGTGATATCATCAGACCTGTATTGCATATGGAGCAGCCATAATGTCTGTGATGGGTTTCAAACCATTGACATTCTGACCTCAGGTTGGACGCCTTGTCCACATCGTCCACCAAAGAGGTTGACCTAGTCAGCAGCTGACACAGTAAGGATGTCATCTGTGGGATGACTCCACGCCTCGCTACACATACATCAAGCTGACACTCTGTGATCATGTCCCATTTATCTGACATGATTGGTTGCATACAGTTATGTCAGAGTGAGTGAGTGAGTTGTGTTTAACGCCGCTTTTAACATTATTCCAGTTATATCACGGCGTGTCAGCTTAATGTGGGAGGAAAGCCCGAAGTGATGCAGGTCTCATACGTTAACCACTTTAGTGAAACCCATGAACACGGGTATGGTGCTGACAAACCTAGAAACATAATCGGGGCGAACCGGGATTCGAACCCACAATCATAGGTTTCTGGCGTGCCCAAGGGACGCAACTCTGCACAGCGAATCGCAGCTCCTTAGACGACTGGGCCACCCGTGCCCCCAGTTATGTCAGAATAACGATAAACAAAATTAAATACAGTTAACTTCGTTTATAACGAACACGCTTATAACGAACTGACCAACATAACAAACTTATTTTTTAGTCCCGGCCATTTGTTGGTTATATACTGTACATATGCTTATAATGAACTACGGTTATTACGAACTATAATTAGTGGTCCCTTTGAGGTTCATCATAACCATAGTTTACTGTAGTATCAACGATCTTGATTGAAAAGATAGATAACGATACAAACACGCAATAAAAAAATTAAATATTCATATATTATTATGTTACATTGTTAGCAGAATATGTTTTCTTATCATGCAACCTCTAAAGCTTAACACAAAACTACTGTTACGAGCTGTATAACTGATTCAAAATACTTTTAAAAGTATAGTCTGGAATGGAAGTTGACATTTTAAACTAGTACCTCAAAGCTCAAGAAAGCTGCTTTCTTAGTGGCTAATGTCGAACCTCTGTTATTCATTTCATTAGTCGGTCAAAGTTTGCGAATGGTCATTCTGACGTGACCTGTAATGGGATGTCCTCAGTGGTTTCGAGAACTTGTATCTGATTTTAGTATTTTGAGTGTGTCTGTGTGGACGAGACGCAGCTGTCACATTATTGTGAGATTGTTCTTGTTTCTCCCACCAGGTTGAAGAGCAAGATCTCTATGATGGAGGAAGACTTGAGTATATGTGAGAACAAACTGCGTAGTGCCATCATCAGCAAGGAGGATCGAGATGATGTGCTGCATCTCAAAATACAGGTACAGGAGTTTGGAAACTGGGAACCCAGTGCAGGAGCTGTCTTTCCTTTTTACTATAAGTCTACTTGGTGAATATGTTGAGTATATGGCAAGTCTTGACCATCCTTGGTCTATGGATCCACTCGCCAAAGCTATCACAAGTACAGAACATATGTAGAATAAATTGTTTGATAGGCATTTATCATCCAAAACTGGCTCCCACAGGAGATATCGCTTGGATGAGATCAAGCGATATCTACACTGTAGATATCGCTGCAATGAAATTACATCACAATGCTTTGCAGACCATTGTGACATCACTGGTTACCATGACGTCACAATCAAATTACATCACTAATGGCTCTGCTACTGAAGCTGTTAGCAGTACTTTTTACACTGAAGAGACTGCTAATTACTGTCTACAAATTGAAAAAGTTGAAAGAATGATGTTGGATGATAAATAAAATCTCACCCTCGTGTCTTTTGATATCAAATATATCAACACTCGTTGATAAAAGTGGCAAAAATCCTCGGCAAGCCTCAGAAGTTTTCCACTTTTAGCAACTCGTGTTGACATATTTGATATCAAAAGACACTCGGGTGAGATTCTCTATGTCTTAGAAGTTGACGGTTAACAAAGTGGACACAATTTATATATCAATTCCTTTATTTCACTGCAATGATGCTCCTTATACCGTTGTCAAGCAAGGCTGAATAATGAACATGGTACAGAATATATATGGTAGGTGGAGGATTAACAGAAACATTTCAGAGAGATTAACAGATGGATAATACTGTAACAACATGATGGGACACTGTTACTGTTAATCCTCCACCTACCCTATATATTCTATACCATGTTCATTAGTAAATAGGACCTATGCCCAAACGTTGACATGAGGGTTGCCATTAGAAGTTGTTGTCCATAAATTGTGTCTACTTTGAAATGTGGAATAATATTTAGAACATGTAAAAACAGCCTTTTGTCTTCATTTCAAGTCTCTTATTTCATATTTCAAGATTACAGTCACTCTACAAAGGAAGGTCTTGTTAAGATGTAAGGGGCGGTTGGGTAGCCTAGTGGTTAAAGCGTTCGCTCGTCACGCCGAAGACCTGGGTTCGATTCCCGACATGGGTACAATGTGTGAAGCCCATTTCTGGTGTCCCCCGCCGTGATATTGCTGGAACATTGCTAAAAGCGGCGTAAAACCATACTCACTCACTCACTCACTGTTAAGATGTCAATCTCTTTTCCGTGGAGATGCTGAGTACCTTATATAAATGGAAAAAAACAATGTTGAAAGTAGGTCATCGACACTGTCAAATACCTGATAATATTCAATCTACTCTTCATGTAGGAGTATCTACATATTTTAATCAGTCGGTTCATTTGTGTGATGTAAATGCTATTCCTCCATGGCCTCCAGGAACTACAACACAAGAACAGTGCTATGAGGACAGATATTATTGACAGCAAGTCCCAAAAGAATGCTGAGATTGATGAGATGGAAATCAAGTTAGGGTAGGTCACTCAGGTGATAACACTACCGTATTTGACGTAATAAGCGCCCCGCTCTAATAAGCACCCACTGTGATATTTGCTAATATATTGGCTTGTGAACAATCCCAATTTGCACCCCTTCCGATTGATCAATGTACTCAAGACTAATTTATTCGCGTATAATACGCACTCGTGTGTTATGTGCACCCTTAATTATGGGCAATTAAATTCTGGAAAAATATATCCGTCGTATATAAACATTTCAGGCTGTCAGCATAAACCAAGAAATTCATCTTTTAACGGGGTTTTTTTTTTCACCAAAATAATATTCTAATAAGAGCCCCCTTTTTGTAATTTTGAGAGTGCCCTGGGCGCTTATGACGTCGAATACGGTATGTGTTCTGTGTGTGGAACTTCCATTTGGAACCTCTAGCCTAGCAAAAAGTACCCACAAATCTATTACCTCAAACATGTCTTAAAACATTATAAATACTTTAAGTTACCAGTAGGACTGCTTCTCTGGTTTTGTGAATAGAGTGTTTTTCCCAGTGAACGGAACCTCGATAGTTTGATCCTGGTCGTGTCATACCAAAAGATGTACTTGTTGTTTCCCTGCCTGCTGTTTTGATATTGTGGGGATAAAACAAGGACTGATCGGCTCAGTGTCATTTTACTGTGTCTGAGTGGATATTCATAGTAAACTGTGGCATGGTATCTCGGTGGGTAAGAGCTATAAAACCAGCATTAGTCTGGAATAGTTCAAGCGGCCACACAGACACACACACACTCACATGCATGCACACACACACGCACGCATGCATGTTGCTATATTAGTGCAATAATCTTACATGCGCATTAAGCCCCATTTTACCTCACCTTAGATATCAGTAAGTTTCTGTAGTGCTCCAACAGCAAAGACTTGTACATGATATAACTTGACAGCATGATACATTGGGTGTCATATGCTTCAGTGACACTGTAGTCTGCCTGAATGCAGAGAAAAACAACTACTAAGGGACTAGTCAATTATTATGGGGTGACATTAGTCTCTGGACTGGATTATATTTTGACCTTCCCCCCCACCCCCACATGTAACCCCCCCCACAATAAACGACCAGTCCATAAAAAATGTTTAAATTTATAAAACAACAGAAACAAACTTTTTGTGATAAATAATAATCAAATGCAATATTTTACAACATGTACTATATATAACCTAGCTGATTGTGTGTCAATGTATGTTAAAGGATGAATCTTTGGTCATCTGTCCACCACTGGTTTACTTGGGCCAGGCTTGATTATTTACGGGGCAGTCGGGTAGCCTAGTGGTTAAAGCGTTGGCTCGTCATGCCTGAAGACGTGGGTTCGATTCCAGACATGGGCACAATGTGTGAAGCCCATTTCTGGTGTCCCCCTGGTGTTGCTGGAATATTGCTAAAAGCTGCGTAAAACCATACTCACTTGATTATTTACAGGCCGTGGTGACAGCTGGAATATTACTGCTTGTGTTAACATTCACGGGGTTAGAAACTAACAGTTTTGGCCCACTAGTCCTTATAATGATAACATATAGCAAAACCTTTAAAATGGGCCATTTTCTTCTAGTCCTTAGGATATCTTTACTATTGGGCAGTTTGGTAAGGACTACAGGACTAGTGCCAGTTTCTAACGCTGATTCACTCACTTACTTACCACAGTCACCCACCTATGTGAAATACTTCAGTACCATGAGGTACTGCAGTGTGTATTTGTTGTGTTGTACTGTCCTGCCTTGCTCTTGTTCATTTTAAACAAGGTCAAGTGATTATGTTTACAGGTGTCTGCCACTGATCATAGTGCAATGACCGTCATATCACCCATACACGAACATAAGCATATGATAGTAATAGCGCTGATACAAAGAGGATAATTTGATTGCAATTTTGAATGCGAGTGATATAATTTTCCAGTGCTGCAGAGCATGAGGTGATGCAGCTAAAGTCTGTGTTGAGGAACAAGGAGGTTCACGTGAGAGAGGCTCAAGCCAAGGTGAGTTGAGACTCAGGCCAAGGTCAGTTATGGATTAGGCCAAGGTCAGTTGAGCATAAGGTCAAGGTCAGCTATGGATCAGGCCAATGTCAGTTGAGCATTAGGCCAAGGTTCAGTTATGGATCAGGCCAATATCAGTTGAGGCTAAGGCCAAGGTTCAGTTATGGATCAGGCCAATATCAGTTGAGGCTAAGGCCAAGGTTCAGTTATGGATCAGGCCAATGTCAGGTGAGGCTAAGGCCAAGGTTCAGTTATGGATCAGGCCAATGTCAGTTGAGGCTAAGGCCAAGGTCAGTTGAGGCTCAGGCCAAGGTCAGTTATCGATCAGGTCAAGGTCACTAATGGCTCAGGCCAAAGTCAAGGCTCAAGTAAAGATAAGTTGAGGCACTGGATAGAATTGTCCTCTGCCAGCTGCAGTTATACTGACTAGTCAGTGTTATTTTTCACACTCTAAGTATCTCTTCCTAAGAGCATGTAGATAGTTAAAACAGTATTTCCCTGGAGGTATAAACAAACCTTTAGGTTGTATAACATGCTCAGACACAAAGGATGGAGGGCCAGACAACCTTTAGTGACTGCAGGAAACTATATGTGGGCCATGTGATGAGTCAGGTCCTGATCTTTTGTGTTGTATGTCAATTTGAAATTTTTTGATGTTTTGGTAGACAGAGTTAAGTTGGAAATCTAAAGTACTTCAGTCCACATGTACATTGGACCCAACTAAAGAGACATTTTTGACATTTCATTGTTATCAGCAAAGTATGAAAGTATTTGATTACAAGTCTTCTTTCTTATCAGCAGTAGTTTTATGGTGTCACAGGAAAATACACTTTCATGTTGTGTCTACACGCTAATCGTTCACTGATGGTTGATATGTTTTGCCTTCAAGTTGGTTGATGCTCAACGTGAGGTGGAAGAATGGCGGTCCAAGTTTCAGGAGATGAAGTCGAACCATCAGAGCATGAAGGCCAACTTAGACAGTCTAGAGCGCTACCTGGCTGACTTGCCTACAGTGGAGGAGAAAGCTCAAATGGCTAAAGAAATATCCTTTCAATCAATCATTCAATCAATCATTCAATCAATCATTCATTCATTCAATCAATCAATCAATCAATCAATCAATCAATCAATCAATCAATCAATCAATCAATCAATCAATCAATCAATCAATCAATCAATCAATCAATCACTCACTCACTCACTCACTCACTCACTCACTCACTCACTCACTCGACCAATCACTCGGCCAATCACTCGGCCAATCAATCAATCAACCAACCAACCAACCAACCAACCAACCAACCAACCAACCAACCAACCAACCAATCAACCAATCAATCAATCGGTGTCTCTAGAATTTGCAATGCAGAGTTGGCTTGCCAGGATTCGCTGCTCAGGTGTCCAATTCCCTGACTGTCCCGATTATCATACTTTGTCAGCATCATACCCATGAACTGAACTATTTTTCAAAGTGGCATTAAACCCACCCATCTCCCTTTTTTAGCCTCTTCTACTATGATACCCAATGGTTGTGTATCATTGTACTCCAGTGACAAGGGATGTTGGTCTTAATATCAGTCATTGGTTTATCTCGTCCAGTTTTGATTATTTACAGGCCAACGTTTTATAGCTGGATATTGTTGGGTGAATATATATACACACACAAGAATTCTCAATGTGTAGACAGACCACAATTACTGTATTCAACGTAATAAGCGCCCAGGGTGCTCTCAAAATTAGAAATAGGGGGCGCTTATTAGAATATTATTTTGAGTTGAAAGATCGTAAATTTCGTGGTTTATGCTAACAGCCTGAAATGTTTTCATACGACAGATATATTTTTCAAGAATTTAATTGCCCATAATTAAGGGTGATATAACACACAAGTGCGTATTATACACGAATAAATAAGTCTTGTGTACATTGATCAATCGGAAGGGGTGCTGATTGGGATTGTTCACTAGCCAATATATTAGCAAATATCGCCGTGGGCGCTTATTAGAGCAGGGCGCTTATTACATCGAATACGGTATGCAGAAATCTTGTCTGACAGTCTGAGATACAGGTACGACAGACATGGTATAAATTCTGTACCCATGAGCAAGTCTATGCACTAGACATTCCAGTGTTATGTTTCTTGACTTATTACCTGGTTGCCCTGCGAGAGGAGCGAGCTGTTTACCGGGCCACGCTGGAGGACCTGGAGAAGAAGCTGATGCAGACCAAGCAGACTCTGTCGTCCCGGGAGATGGACCTGAGGGAGATGAGTGAGAGGGAGCACCAGATGCTTGAACGCCTGAACGAGGCCACAGACAACGTGGAGAGGCTAAGGTCGGAAGGATCAGGTGCTGCCCTCTACAAGGCGGAAGTGGAAGCACAAGCGATGCGGGAGGAAAAGGAGAGATTGGCAATAGACTTGGAGAAAGCGAAAAAAGTATGTTGGTTAAATCAAATGCAAATTATAATTGCTAATTTTTTTCATTTTCTGTAGCTTGTTTGGAATGGTAAAAGTACTGTTGAAGCAGGAATGGAACAAGTAATGTTCATGCAGACTGTTAGAAGGTTGTAGTGTTATTTGATAGTATGATTTGTTGCAGCTGCTTGAGACGACAGTGCGGCGTTTACGTCACCTGGAGGCTAAGCACCAGAGTGAGGCTCGCCAGATGAGCGAGAGGGTGAGCCAGGAGGAGGAGATGGTGATTGCACTACGGGGAGAGGTGGCCACTAAAGATTCCCAGGTTGAAGACCTGAGGAAGGCTATGAAAGAGGTTGGTTAACTTACTGCATCATCTGTGCCTCAAGAATGACTGCTCCAAGTCTCTCCCACATGGTATATAGACTGACACAATCCGTCACTATGCATAAATAGTCTGAAATTTATTACAGCTCATGCGACAAAGAAATTCACACAGGCCAGCAAGTGGGAGTCCGTCTGATGTTAACAGTATCCTAAGGGCCTAATTAGAATCATGTAACCTTAAATCTACAAGTTTACACTTCAATGATAGCTGTGAAATTGTGATTAAGTGATATCATGAGCTGAGAAAGTGATATCATGAGACGAGAAAGTGATATCTTGAGACGAGAAAGTGATAGCATGAGGCAAGAACACAATATTGTTGTGCGAGAAGCACTCACTTCCTTGTCTCGTGTTATCACTTTCTAGTCTCCTGTTACTGACTAATTGCAATCTCACAGCCATAATTGAAGTCGATGAAGCGATGTCCCCTCTCAGCCACCATACAATTTGACATGATTGTTGTTTCAACTCTCCTCCAGCATAGAGTTCACCAGAACTGAAAAGATAGCACCCCCCACCCCACAACAAAAAAAAGAATTTACAAAACAAGAAAATACAGTAATCATAAATGCGCAATGCGCACTAATAGATAATTTAATGATAATGTTTCTTTTTTGTTTATTTTTATCCTCTTGCCTTCTCGTATTTCAGCGGTAAGAAAGCAAAAAATCCTAATATTTAAAAACAATACAATATTTCATGCAGTTTACTACCCTTTAATGCTTTACTGGGCACTGCTTTACTGCACATAACTGTTTATTTTGTAACATACTAGTTTAAACAAGCAAAATAATTTTATAAACACCACCCACTCGCATTATACTTTCGATTTCCTGAGAACCAATTCTTTTAGTTTTTTAGTTGTAAGCCTAATTATTTTGGTCTGGTCTCATGAACTGTAAGTGCCGTTCATCATTTCCAGTGTGTATTCAGGTGTTGCTAATTAAGCTGTAACCTTGTGCTCACAGCTGGGCTCCACCAACCAGGATCTGATGGAGCACAACCTCATCATGCAGGAGCAGCTGAAGCATCTGGAGCTGCAGTGCACAGACGAGACACTCAAACGTCAGCGGCGCTTGATGCGCGAGCTGGGCTTCTGCTTCTCGGAGCTGCAGTCACTTGTACAAGTGTGTATGCAGCGAGCGCATGGCGAGGATCCCAACATTTCCATGCTCCTGGGCACTAAAGGTGAGATAGAATTGTTTCTGAAGGAAGGACATTAGCATTAAATGCCTGGATGATGTGGATGGTGGATGGATGTACTGCCACTACCAGACAAGGCTTAATTCCTGGCTGTGACCTTGCTGATGTGTCAGTGTCTTCAGACAGTGTGGATGGTGCATGGATGGGCCACCAACACCTGGCTGTGACCTTGCTGATGTGTCAGTGTCTTCAGACAGTGTGGATGGTGCATGGATTGGCCACCAACACCTGGCTGTGACCTTGCTGATGTGTCAGTGCCTTCAGACAGTGTGGATGGTGCATGGATGGGCCACCAACGCCTGGCTGTGACCTTGCTGATGTGTCAGTGTCTTCAGACAGTGTGGATGGTGCATGGATGGGCCACCAACACCTGGCTGTGACCTTGCTGATGTGTCAGTGTCTTCAGACAGTGTGGACGGTGCATGGATGGGCCACCAACACCTGGCTGCGACCTTGCTGATGTGTCAGTGTCTTCAGACAGTGTGGATGGTGCATGGATGGGCCACCAACACCTGGCTGTGACCTTGCTGATGTGTCAGTGCCTTCAGACAGTGTGGATGGTGCATGGATTGGCCACCAACACCACACACCACCAACACCTAGCTGTGACCTTGCAGATTATCATCAGTATCTTTAGACAGATTGGATGTTGCGTCATAGGGCCACCACCACCTGACCAAAACACGGCTTTCATCGATGCCTATAAAAATATCATGTATTTAGCCAGTGGAGATCATTGTCTACCGTCCACCATGATGTAGCTGTTATATTTCAGATTGAGATAACTCCACAGTAGCTACATCTAACTCGTGATCAATCGCTTACACATTTTCTGTAATAAATATTGACAATCAAGGTGTCTCTTGTTCCAGGAATGTCAGCTGGTTACTCTGATGACGGCCCCAGCAACTCGGAGATTGAGACCATTGTGCAGTGGCAGACCAAGGTGACGGAGCTTCGCGGCGAGGTGGACCAGCTGAGAAGCATCATCTGCAACAAGTACGCAGAGGACCAGGGAGGCAACATGGAGTGTAACCCACAATGAACAATCTGTCATCTCAGTGCTGTGTCAAACTTGTTGCAGTCTCATCTGAAAGCCTTTTATTATTTAGTATCTGGTTTACAAAATCGGCTGACATCAAAGAAAAATGAAATGGAAAAAAATAATGACATTTGACAATATCTGTTTCAAGAATGAAACCAAAATTTAGAAAGTGATTGTTCTTGAAACTTCTATAGGATCAAGTCCCGAAATTTGATCAACAAATTGATTTTTGCTGTAAATATTTGTCAGTTTTGCAAAGATTATGGAATCTGGTGAAACAAGTGTCAACCCTTGACGATCAACACCGAACTCAGTGTCCTGCCATGTTGAAACCTGTTTCTCATGCATTTGTAGTTATGATTTAGTGGCTGCATTTGTTTGGACATTTTGTTTTTACCACCTACATGGATTTTTGGCCAAATCTTTTGTAAACCAAATAATAAAAAATAAAAGGCCTGAGGCTGAGCATGTCTCTCACATGGGGCACTAACTTTAGGTTTAGACTGGGTATGGAGACTGAATCTATGGCAATGAAATCCTCCATAAACAACAATTTTCTTCCATCTTTGAAAGCTTATCACGTACTTCAGGTAAAATGTCTCTTGTAATCTGTTAAGGGTGTCAGGTGAAAGAAAATAGTCTTGATGGGTTGTATATATGTTTGATTTTGAACCCAAGCTGATATGTCATAATAGAGACAATAATTAAATTGTCAAGAAAATAATATGACACCTTAAGCTACTACCAGCAAGGCTAGTACATGTATTTGGTTCCAGTTCTGAACACGTATTACACATAATTGTGGGTCTGCTGTCAGTACAATGTACATCAACAAGGGAGATAATTCTATATGCTTGATTGGCATTTAGAAGTTGGTAGTAAGTAAAAAACGGACAACTTTATGGATAACAACTTCTGCTTTATGGCATAGGCTAAAAAAATAATAGTCTTGGTTCTCAGGCACTGCCCACATCACCATAAAGTTCGTTGCACGTTTCTTTTTGTTTCCATTTTCAATTGTATTTAAGTATTAGGATTTTTTTAATTTTTTTTAAATGGAAATAAAAGCAAAACATCCGGCAGACTTTATGATGATGCAGTTGGTGCCTCACAACCAAGACTATTATGTTTTTAGCCATATAGCTATGTCCTGATGTAGATTCTAACACCGTTATCAAGGTTGATAACCGTGTAAGAATCTACATCGAAATGTCACAATATGCAATAAATCAGATGTGGTTATCCATGAAGTTGTGCGTTTTCTTTGATAGTTTTATGGATATACAACTTCTTTTTTTACGTTTGTATATCCATAGAACTATTTCCCTTGTTCCTCATTCCAACTTGTAAATGCCACTTAAGAAGTGTACACAATCTCATTAAAATCAGATCTTAGTTCTCGCTACCGCTGAACAAAGATCTAAAGACATCCAATTAGGGGTCACGTCACAACGACCTTTCATCCGACCAATCAGTGGGTCGCTTACCAGATAATGAAAGTGACAGTCGGAATGTGATTTCTAATCATGCAATCTCGAAAACTTTAACGTGGGGTATTCCGAACGATAGTTACGGGTTTAACGACTGAATCCTTACAATCTAGACCATCTATTAGTCATTCCAGAATGTTTTTTTGTTCAGGTTTTAAATTTGTAATCAGGAATTTGTCAAAATATGCTTCGAAGCGTAGTCGCCAATTTGAAATTTGTGCCGTAAAGCACGAGAAAGCTGCCTTCTGATTGGTCATTCCATTGGTCGGTCAAAGTTCACGCAAGGTCGGTCTGACGTCACCCGTAATGGGATGTCCTCAGATCTTTGTCTAGCGGTAACGAGAGCTAAGATCTGATTTTAATGAGATTGGAAGTTTACATTAAATACAGTGTTTCTTCTAGATTATCAAACTCTTCCTAAAACAGGATCCAAAAATGTTTTAGAGAATGTCAAGGGTCTAAATCTCTTTTGAGACAACATAGCAATTATGCTGTTCCTGTCCTCAGATCCGTAAACATATCAAGTGAGAAAAACACCCTCTTTAATGAGTCTTCATTGACTGGCCACACTATGTGGTGTGGTTACAGTTTTTGACTTGATAAGATGTAAATTTGTGGTCCCCATGTTCAAGAATCTCAAGATATAATCAGAAGTACACATTTCTACACAAAAATGGTCCTGTTGATTTTTGAGATTTGAAGATGACCTTTATATCTTGCCAGGGAGAACACATGATTGTCTACACAAGTCAGTGTTTATTTGCTTTATAAACAACTGAAAAGTCAAGTATTATCATCCATTGTCAGAATTATTCATGACTAGAAATCTACAAAAGGTGCTGAAAACAAGTCAAAAATAGGACAAGACGATGTTATCAAATCTAGCAATTTCAGTCATCTTGAACCTCTTTCATTTGCAGGAATTGAACATATTTTTGTGTGTTAGCATATTTTTAGTCATGAGAGCACAGATACAAATTATGATGGATTACAGGTCATCTATCATCATTCAATGGACCGATAATATGTTATCTGTTATTTTGTTTTGCAGGATATATTTATATGTAAGCTATGATAGCACAGATACAAATTATGATAGATTACAGGTCATCTATCATCATTCAATGGACAGATAATCTGTTATCTGTTATTTTGATTTGCAGGATATATTTATATGTAAGCTATGATAAGCACTGTCCTGTTGGATATCTGGTCACTGTAGGACAGAGCTTATCACGGTTAATTTCCATTCATGCAAACACGTTAATGATATTATGTTAACCATGTTAACAATGTGAATATTTTGTTGTATCTAAAGGTCAGTTATATTTTCCAGATAACTCTGACCAATATGTAATGATTGTGTATGTGGCACGTGGTCCTATGCGCAGCGCACAGGTCACAGGTCACAAATCAGGTGAAGTCCTTGGATGGGTGACTTTGTTTTGGGGGCTTGGCTCCTGAGAGTTTCTAGGGCTTCGGTCCTGCCCCACACTGAAGCACATGTAACACATGTGGTGTCACCTTGGGCAAGTGACTTTGTTCGAAATGTGCCTCTGTTCACCCAGCAGTGAGTGGGTACCAGGTAGGATTTGATGGCAATGTGGTTGTTAACCTTCTTGCGCCTAACAGGCAGCTTGGGTTGTATACTCCCCAGGGAGCTGAGAATGATTGTTGAGTGCACACTGACTGGGGTAATGATGTCAAAGCGCTTAGAGCATGTTTATGCATGGAGTACAGTGCCATATAAATGGACTATTATTATTATTATTAATATATATATATATGAAGTAGTGGTTACTAAAATGAGATTGTCAAACATTCCCTCAGTTTGTTGAAGGCTACAAGAAGGAGGTTCATGTAATTTGTAAAGTGAACTAACATCCATCTGTGCCATTGTGATAATGGAATACATCTCTGACAGGCAGTCTGGGTTGTATACTCCCAAGGGAGCTGAGAACACAATTTGAATGCACAATGATCCAGTGATAATATAGTCATGACATTTGAGCATGTGCCTTTGTGGCATCGAGTATTTGCCGTTAGAAGTGGGTCTATCTTATTATGATTAATATATGTTGATGTTTAGATATCCGAATCTCGATTCTGATGTGAAACTCACCTGATGCCACATTGTGCGAGTGTAGCCATTTCTCAAACTATCGATGGACTGCAATCAGTGACATGTTCGTATATCAATTGTTACCATAATGTTTGGGGTACACTAATGATATGTCAGGAGTTATAATGAAACTAATAATATGCTGGTAATCATTTACTTTTCTAGGCCCCATTCCAAGTTTTCTTAGTGCTGAGACTGTCATTAGTCTGTGGGACAGTCGGGTAGCCTAGTGGTTAAAGCGTCCGCTTGTCACGCGGAAGACCCAGGTTCGATTCCCGACATGGGTACAATGTGTGAAGCCCATTTCTGGTGTCCCCCCGCTGTGATATTGCTGGAAAATTGCTAAAAGTGGCGTAAAACCATACGCTTGCTCATAAGTCAATGTTAAAGTTAGGGAGTTACAATCACCTTGGAGCTAGGATCACTTTGTGGCACAGGGACTGTTCATTTGGATCCAAACACCCTGCTTAAGGAGACATGGTATCCTTTGGAAACAGTTTATGATTTGGTATCAGACATCCCTTGAGTATCTTCACAGTCATTCTGTTGAATGTTTTGGACTTGCTGGTCCATTAGGCCATATCAAATAATGCAAGGAAGTGCAGGTAGATATCTAGCTAGTTATACCTGTATCACAATTGTATTGCAGTAGTGTGTTTAACTATCACACTACTGTTGCAGTTGTATAATTCACCCATACCACATTGTCTATCTGTTTGAAGTTCCAGCTATTGATATTCCATGTCAGACAGAATGTTTTCAACTGTTGATATAAAACATTTGTACCATAGATGAGTTTGAAAGTTTGCCAATGAGTGTTCGAAATTGAGTACAAAAATGAAGGGGTTCTAGTGATAACTGTCGTGTTACAAACTCTAGAAACCAGCTGCTTCCTTGATTCAAATTCTGTTGGAGAAAACCTCAAGGGCCACCTATGAGCCCATGAGTTTCGAGCACTGGCCGTTTCATGTTCGATTGTTTATTTACTTTACAATGTTGATGACTTTAACTATAATTTCCTGAACAAGTGGCCTTTGTTATGTTGTACAGATGCTAAATGTGTTCCATGATGCCTTAGGTGACATCTAGTTTGTGATAAACTTGCAAATGTTAGCCAAATGTGATATGTATTGTACATTATATCCGTCCATTATTTTCACAGGTGCTAGTCAGTTCGTCTCCTGATACAGATTCAAACCTATCTTGTCACAAATACACATTACAGACGTATTGGAATATTCATGCAAAGTTGCCTTTATTCAGACCAGGACAGATTTCTTGATCTTTTTTTCATTCCATATGTCAGTGAAAGGTGAAGGGTGAAGTATATTTTGTCAAATTTTGCACCTGACCTGGTGATGTTGATGTTATGTTTATGCTGTAGATTTTCGTTCATCTGACTTTCACTCAGATGAGCTTATGTCATGGCCTTTGTTTGTCATCCGTCGTAAACATTTTCTTCTTAGAAACCCCTGAGCCAATGAAGCTGAAACTTCACATACTTGTTCCCACCAATGATGACACTGGATTGGTTCAAGAGGTCCGAATCCAATTTTCCATATGGCCACGGGCTGTGTGGTAGCTGTAATATTGCGGCGTAAGACTGTACTCACTCCCTCACTCAATATGGCCACCATATTGAAAAATCTATTAATGGCCGTTACTCTGCCAATTTTGTACAAACTGTAATGAAATTTGAGATTTGTTTATTTTGTTATGGCATGTATGTTTGTCAAGTCGCTGTCTTAGTGTGAAGTTTCAAACTATTGACTGCATATCCAGGTGAGCTACAGTGAAGTGTCACTATCTTTGTAAGTACTCCTTAGTCAACGCCCATTCTTCATCATGACAAGATGAATATGGCTCCCCTGCACCTGTTCTTGTTGGGGTGACTTAGAGAGGAGGGGAGGGGGCAGGTTGGCTCGGTGATGAAGTTGTTTGAGGTCATCGTTCTCAAATCAGATGCTTGATGCTCGTGATGTTAATCGTTTGTTTGCCTGGTCCAAACTCATTTGTAGGCCACTGTCATAAATAAACAACCAAACATCATGAAAAAAACTCAACTTGCAGATATGATAAACATCATTGTGATAGATACAGCATCTCTCATCATGTGAACATCTAACTTGCTTCTCAGTATTAGGGAAACTCATTTTTTTTGAAGACCAGACAAATTGTATTTCTTATTCTGCAGATTTTCCTGGGCCACTATGCCAAGAAGCATATAAGTAATGTCATGGTGGTTTTGAAATAAATCTTTTGAATAACAAATTTGGCAAAAATAATAAAAGGAGAAAATGGTAAGATACTTTATCAGTCATCCATTTTTATTCTTTTGTTTATTTACGTTGGGAAAATAGTTAAGCAGGTTCCTTACCGAAAGAACAAGAAAATAAATTGATCGGTCCTAAAAATATTAAAATCCTGACGTAGGTTAGCTCGCATTAGCTAACCAGAAAAGTCACCTGCCAACAACTATATTTTTCATTAGATATGTGCTGAGGGGGTTTTGACATGCTTAGTTTTGCATTCAACATTCTTTTAATCAAAATCAAATCTCACCTTGTACTTAAGCCGTCATGTTTATTTTATGATTAATGATTCAGATGACAGGTATTTGAAAAAAATATTGCATAATAGTTTGTATTAGACTGTAGGCATTACAGGTTGCCTCCAGCATGTATGTCAAGATGCAAGACTGATTGTGTGAATCATCCATATCACCCTCATTGAAATTGCAGTCATACTTTCTGTGAGGATACAGTTGTATGTTGTGAATAAATGGACATTCCTAGCTCACACCAGAAGTGTGGGATAATTCCTGAACTTTCTGTGATAGATATTGAGAGGTGTTGGAGGAGAGAGAGACAGTTGATGTTCAATTTTGCAGTGCCAAATATTCATCCCAAAAGACAGAATAAGAAGGCAAATTTGAAAGTATGCTCATGGCATTAATTAAGGGGACATACAGAGTGCATGCCTGGAGACCAGTGGTTGTGTGATGATGTGTGAGGATGTTAATGGTTCATTCTGTGTCATATCGGTTGCGGCATGTGAATCAGGTGATGTTAAACAATATTGATTGCAGAGAGTAGATGGATCGGTGACCGTGTTCGGCAGCTTGACTCCTGAGAGTTTCTTGGGTTTCGGTTCTGCCCCACACTGAAACACATGCTACATGTGGTGTCACCTTAGACAAGTGACATTTTTTTTTCGTAAAATGCCTCTGATAAGATGGTAGTCTGATTGTTTACCTTCTAGCGCCTCACAGGCAGCATGGGTTGTATACTCCTCAGGGAGCTGAGAATCAAACATTGAGTGCACACTGAGAACCATTGACAATAGGGGCGGTCGGGTAGCCTGGTGGTTAAAGCGTTCGCTCGTCACGCCGAAGACCCGGGTTCGATTCCCGACATGGGTACAATGTGTGAAGCCCATTTCTGGTGTCCCCCGCCGTGATATTGCTGGAATATTGCTAAAAGCAGCTTAAACCATACTCACTCACTCACTCCCACTGACAATGATAATGTAGCATCATGAGCATTCACTTGGTGAATGGAAGCATCTATGTTGAAGACAGCAGGGAACTGTCTTCTCCATTGCTGTCACTGCCAAGTGTTTTCTTATCATGTCCATCAGCATGTATATGTTCCCTTTGTTATTTATAGTAAATTTGGAATCAGTTGTGATGTATTAATATTTCTTAAGTTCAGATATGGTACAGTTTGGCACTTCTTAGGCTGAGCCATAACTGAAATGCCATAACGGTTGTACTCTCTCTCTTCCCAACCACACAGGTCAACTTGTTGATTCAATATTTACTGTGATCAACAGCATTGCTCACTGCCACAGCCGCTGTTTACACTTTTGCACAAATTATGCAAATGTATTTAACAAGAGATAAATTGTTAAACACTGAAACTGTTTTTGCCTTGTCTTTTGTTTAGCTCATTTTACTGAAAGATAAGCGATCTTCTGTCATGGTCGTTTGGCATCCAGCGATGGCGTCACCTCAGAAACAAATGGACCATTGAAACGGAAACTTGGTGCTCCTGTTATCACAAAGGATGACATCTTTCACAAATATTGATGCGTCATTTATGGACACTACTTATGGCCGTCATTTTTGTGATGAAATTTGGTATATGAGTTAAATATTGACCCAATCACAGATACCTCTCGACCCATGAAGAGATCCGGGGTAGAATAGGTCTTCAGCAACCCATGTTTGCCGTAAAAGACGACAATGCTTGTTGTAAGAGGCGACTAACGGGATCGGGTGGTCAGGCTCGCTGACTTAGTTGTTACATGTCATTGTATCCCAATTGCGTGGATCGATGTTCATGATGTCAATCACTGGATTGTCTGGCCCAGACTACAGACCGGTGTCATGAAGCTGGAATATTGCAGAGTGTGTTGTTAAACCAAAAAAAACCCCAAAAGATACCTATCTGCGTGAAGACCAAACAACACCTCCGAAGAACGTCACATCAGAGGACCCTGACCAAACTTTCACCGCCCAATCTAAATGAAGGATGCATGGGTTCTTGAGCCAATCAGATGTCAGCTTTCTAAAACAGTTTGTTTAGGTATAGATGCCATGGCACTTAGATGCTGAATGGATGATTAGGCAATTCACACTGAAGAATTTATTGAACAATATGTTCTAAAACTCGGGGTATAGTTAAAGATAACTTCTTTGATAGGCATTTAGAAGTTTGAGGACTAAGTAAGGATAAGAATTTATGGATGAACAACTTTATTACAATTAAGAGCGACGTTTCGGTCACTTGCTTGATAACGTTGTTAGAACCTACACCGAAACGTCGCTCTTAATTGTAACAAAGAAGTTGTTCTTCCATAAATTCTTATCCTTATATTGTAAAGGATGTTACATTTTTTTCAGAAAAAAACAATGAGCCAGGAGTGATAAAGTTCTTCATAGGAATGTTCGTAGTTTCACGTCATGAGAAGGCCAAAGGTCGCGTTAACAGATGAAAGATGCTCACTGAAGTATTTTTTACACTTTCACATTAGCAGTATAGAGAGCTTGTTAGCAAATAAGACAGCAAGTGTGGAGTTAATGATGGGGTGATGATATCAGTAGGTTGTAGAGCTAAGTGAACCCTAGCCTAACTACCATTTCCACACTGTCACTATGCATTTTCGGCAGTGTTATAGGTTACAATAAATGCATCCAAAAACATAAGAAAATTGTAACAAGGAAATGATGGTTGCGAGAGCTTCATTGATGTGACGGTTGGGTAAATAGCCATCGTGACAGAAAGCTTCGACATTGTGACACAAACATACAAGGTGAGGTGAAATTGGGTTTAAAGTCTCGTCCAAGATTATTGCACTTATATAGCGACGTGTATGAACGTGTGTTTGTGTGTGTGGCTGCTTGTACTAGACCGGACTGATGCCGATTTATAGTGCTAGCCCACTGAGATACCATGCCGCGGTTTAACATGAATACCCCACTCAGACACAGTATACTGACTCCGAGACGACCAGTCCTTGCCTTAACCCACCAATGCCGAGCGCAAGACAGGGTAACAACAAGTACCACTTTTTAACGTCTTTGGTATGATGCGGCCGGGGATCGAACCCCGGACCTTCCGCTCTCCGGGCGGACGCTCTACCACTAGACCACGGAGGCGGTCCAAACATACAAGGAAATCGACAGAGAAATGACATTTTCTATTTGCCATCGTGATTTTGTTTGATGTTATCATTCTATTAATCAGCAGAGACAGAACACATTTAATCAAGAGAAACAAAACAGTAATGGCAGAGGATCCGGAAATGAAGACGTTTTCATACAAGAGTCTGTGCTTTTTTCAATCACGACACGACCATGAGTTCAAGATCTGATATAGTTTCAACGAATCAAAAATGGATGTATCAAGACATGTGACAAAGACAGGTCAGACACTTTAAAAAGATACCTTTAACACTAACACTGTAGTGTGGGCTTTGCAGTTGACTGAGGCACATCAGTCTGTTCTGACTCTGTAACAGCCTATATAGCCTGTCTTGTTTTGAAGTTGTATGGACTGAACCTTAGTTCATTGACGTGAGTATAAAACCTTATGTTAATCCTTGTGTGGGGGGTAGAAGGGGGGGGGGGGGGGGGGGGCGTTACATGAAGCTGGTGAGGACAATTAGGAGTAATTCTCACTCCTTGACTTAGATAACCCTCTCCTGACCAGGCGAGTTGTAGAATCATGGCTTACATTGACCATGACCACACGGAAAGGCAATACGTTCAGTTGGTAGGATCCCCTTAAGCCCAGGGGCGGTCGGGTAGCCTAGTGGTTAAAGCATTCACATTGAAATGTATTAATTATTGTTTCGTGTAACGAAGCAAAGCAGAAACTATAGGAGAGATTTAGAGTTAGCTGTTCAACACCAAATGTCTTAGAAGGTAATGTTACAGGAACATGATGATGGACACATAATGAGTGAGTGAGTGAGTATGGTTTTACGCCGCTTTCAGCTATATTCCAGCAAAATCACGGTGGGGGATACCAGTAATGGGCTTCACACATTGTACCCATGTCGGGAAACGAACCGGGTTTTCAGCGTGAGGGGCGGTTGGGTAGCCTATAGTTAAAGCGTTCACTTGTCACGCTGAAGACCCTGGTTCAATTCCGACATGGGTACAATGTGTGAAGCCAATTTCTGGTGTCCCCCGCCGTGATTTTGCTGGAATATTACTAAAAGCGGTGTACTGTTTGATTGGCAATTTCAGAAGTTGGTGAGCATTTGATAAATAACCAACGAGGTACGAGTTGATTACGGTAATTAATATTAATGAACGACACTTGTAATCACTAGTTTAGTACCAAGTTACAAAGATACCAAGCTGCACTCTTATTGCACTTCTGAAAGTGACCAGTTTGACTCCCGTCGAGATCTGACGTTTGTTATGTGACGTCATTACATTACAAAGTGACCTCGTTCAGTTTGTTTGGTTCAAATTTTCATTTTAAATGACCAATCAGCTGTTAGCATCTTCTTTATCACCTCGGGGCGGTCGGGAAGCCTACTGGTTAAAGCGTTCGCTCGTGTCCCCCGCCGTGATATTGCTGGAATATTGCTAAAAAAACGGCGTAAAACCATACTCACTCAGTCACACATTCTCACCTCACTGGCGTCGGATGAAGCGGGTCATCACTTGTATCCAATGCTTTTAAAATAATATCAACCTCTACAGTGTATACATCTGGTAAATATGTAGATAGGTCATAGTTGTCATAGGTCATAGAACAAGTAATCTCAGGAAAAAGAGCATCCCAACCTGGACACTTAAGAAATCATTTGATGAAAGGTGTTGTTCTATCTATGTTTGGGGACCGCCTCCGTGGTCTAGTGGTAGAGCGTACGCTCGGAGAGCGGAAGGTCCGCGGTTCGATCCTCGGCCAAAAGACGCTAAAATATGGTACTTGTTGTTACTCTGTCTGGCGCTCGGTATTAAGGGGCTAAAACAAGGACTGGTCGGCTCGGAGTATACTGTGTCTGAGTGGGGTATTCATGTTTAACTGCGGCATGGTATTTCAGTGGGCTAGCACTATAAATCGGCATCTGTCCGGACTACACAAGCAGCCACACACACACACACACACACACACACACATGTCGCTATAGAAGAGCAATACTCTTGGACGCGACGTTAAACCCCATTTCACCTCACCTCTCTATTTTTGGAACAAGGGATTGTTTGCTGAAACAGTATAAGATAATAGAATCAAATGCTAGACTACATTACATAAAATATATATTTTTCAATTTAAAATTATTTCTTAAACTCATGTTTTACAACTCTGTCAACCTTTATATCAATAGTTTGAGACAAATTCCGCATGTTTCAGTCGGATAACGGCCCACGTTGTTCGTATACTGCATACATATTGTTGCAATGCTTAACTATGGCATGGAGTGAAAATATTGAATTTTCTTGTTCATTTTGCAATCAAATCAAACACACAAACAATGACATGGTCTCAGTATTTGTCACTACAAACCAGTTTGAAAACGGCAACTAATGAGCCCTTATAATCAGTATGTCATGAAATTAAAATGTTTGACATCATGAAGGATTTACAGAAAACGTGCCCATTCGAAGTAATAATTTTGTCTCTAACAACGCTGCACATTCGCTTCCTGTTGTTTACAGACAAACTGGTGATGTATGAAATTATTGGCGATGCTCATAAATACACTCTTCGAAAAAAGAAACGCACGGGTAGTATGTAGTTCTAACCTGACTACACAAAAAATCCGGTATATATATTGGATATATGCCCCCCTCCCCCCACCCCCATGTTCCACAAACTTATGTTCTACGAGTTACCCGCTATGCTTTCTCAACCTCTCGGCGTGAAATGAGTATTACTTGCTTTGATTTTGTCGTTTCTTACATCATGGAAGAGTGAGTGAGTGAGTGTGGTTTTACGCCGCTTTTAGCAATATTCCAGCAATATCACGGCGGGGGACACCAGAAATGGGCTTCACACATTGTACCCATGTCGGGAATCGAACCCGGGTCTTCGGCGTGACGAGCGAACGCTTTAACCACTAGGCTACCCGACCGCCCCACATCATGGAAGAAACTAAAATTGGTTTCAATCCGCATCAATAACAAATATGTTTGGTTTGTATGACTCCGCATTAGACTCGTTCCAGGATCCTCCGTTTGGTGCTGCTGCTCTCCCTTCTCGGGTAACTGTTACTCAAACTGACTAAACTGTATTCCCGGCATATTAAAATGTATATACAAATAATAACGACTAAATTACCTTATAACGTTTCACCGTAGAAAAAAACACAGACATTTAAAAAAAAAACCAACCTAAAAAACCTCGTGTAATTTATTTGCCAAAGTACTTAATATTTTTGTAAGTATTAAATGCCATTTTTTATAAACCTCCTCTTGTGACTGTCGTGTTTTTGGTGACCCTACCCTGATTGCCTTTGACCCACCCACTCCTGTGAAAAATGACTGGACCCCAAGAAGCTGAAATAAAAAAATCAAATGACAACTGTAATGTTGTTATAACATGGATATGGACTGTTTTTGGAGAATTCCACCAAAGACAAGTTCACTTCAGCAGAATTAACACCATAAAAAATATAGATATATTTTAAGGGCTCGAACCTATCTTAGCATAGATAAGGTTCTATGACCATTGTTTAAGACACCCGGCCGATAAAAT
Source organism: Haliotis rufescens (assembly GCF_023055435.1). Taxonomy (NCBI): domain Eukaryota; kingdom Metazoa; phylum Mollusca; class Gastropoda; order Lepetellida; family Haliotidae; genus Haliotis; species Haliotis rufescens. The sequence goes on along the minus strand of NW_025964212.1, from coordinate 139,519 downwards.
TTAGAGTAATCTCCCCTTCACATCCCAGCTGTGTCAACCAGGACACGGTGAGCTTTGTGTGCAGGATTGTAGACTATCTGGTGCATGTCATCTTGCAACTGTAACATAAAACGTAAGTTACTTAACCGGTGTGCACTCTGTCAGAACAACATGTATCGTGATTGCTATTTATTTTAGGAAAGCATGGGTTAGTTCTCTCGCTTGAAATCAGTCATGCCCCTATCAATCGATCTTGAGAGGGACGCTTAAAGTCGCTTGTACAGTGGCCTCGCACTCGTGTCGTATGTGAAATCAGTTTTCCTCATTCATCTTACATTGCCTTGTTGCTTGTCTCTTTCTTTCAATCCATGCTTTTAATTATCAATGAGAATAGGGAGATAAATATCGTAAATTTAGAGCATAAATTCTTTCTTATCATCTTATATGTGTCCTTCGTTCGCTCGTCACGCCGAAGAGTGAGTGAGTATGTTTTTAAGCCGCTTTTAGCAATATTCCAGCAATATCACAGCGGGAGACACCAGAAATGGGCCTCAATCATTGTACCCATGTCGGGAATTGAACCAGGGTCTTCAGCGTGACGAGTGAATGCCTTAACTATAGGCACAGGAACTCGATGATACGGTGTATAACATAATATATTCGTATAGAAACAAAATCACACCACTCTGTATACATATAGACAAGGAGTCATGCCCGCCATCTTGGTTCTTATTCAAGATTTCGCACTCGGTTCGAATCATACCTCATTATGGCATGAAATATGAATGTCACTTATTTCAACCTATTGGAACTTGCTACACAAACGTCAGGCAACACAATCGTGTTCATCTGTGGTCACCTTACCTCGTATTTATTTTAAAACAACCATCAAATCTCAACCCTATGCTTCGTCGCCGAGGTAAACAAGAAAAAGGTGGCCGGAAATAACGGCGCTACACGGGCTTAAACTCGCCAAACATGATATTGCTTGAATATTGGCGGCGTAAAACCATACTCACTCACTCACTCATTATGTGTCCATCATCATGTTCCTGTAACATTACCTTCTAAGACATTTGGTGTTGAACAGCTAATGCTAAATCTCTCCCATAGTTTCTGCTTTGCTTCATTACACGAAACAATAATTAATACATTGCAATGTGAATTATATTCACACTTAAAGACAAGTAGATTCCACCCAGTAAACCTGTTGCAGATAGGTGTTTGGCATCATCAACTTTTTATATTCGGTACTCTTTGGCTGCTTGGCCGAACACACGTGTCAGGCACATCTGAACACTCTTGTCGGGCTATTCTGAACACTCTGGTTGGGCTATTCTGAACACTCTTGTTGGACTTTTCTGAAGACTCTTGTCGGACTATTCTGAACACTCTTGTCGGGCTATTCTGAACGTTCTTGTCGGACTATTCTTAACACTCTTGTCAGGCTATTCTGAACACTCTTGTCTGACTATTCTGAACACTCTTGTCGGGCTATTCTGAACACTCTTGTCGGGCTATTCTGAACACTCTTGTCGGGCTATTCTGAACGCTCTTGTCGGCTGTTCTGAACGCTCTTGTCGGCTGTTCTGAACACTCTTGTCGGCTGTTCTGAACACTCTTGTCGGACTATTCTGAACACTCTTGTCGGGCTATTCTGAAAGCTCTTGTCTGACTATTCTGAACACTCTTGTCGGGCTATTCTGAACACTCTTGTCGGCTATTCTGAACGCTCTTGTCGGCTGTTCTGAACACTCTTGTCGGACTATTCTGAACACTCTTGTCGGGCTATTCTGAACACTCTTGTCGGCTGTTCTGAACACTCTTGTCGGCTATTCTGAACACTCTTGTCGGCTGTTCTGAACACTCTTGTCTGACTATTCTGAACACTCTTGTCGGACTATTCTGAACACTCTTGTCTGACTATTCTGAACACTCTTGTCGGCTATTCTGAACACTCTTGTCGGGCTGTTCTGAACACTCTTGTCTGACTATTCTGAACACTCTTGTCGGCTGTTCTGAACACTCTTGTCGGCTGTTCTGAACACTCTTGTCGGGCTATTCTGAACACTCTTGTCGGACTATTCTGAACACTCTTGTCGGCTGTTCTGAACACTCTTGTCGGCTGTTCTGAACACTCTTGTCGGCTGTTCTGAACACTCTTGTCTGACTGTTCTGAACACTCTTGTCTGACTATTCTGAACACTCTTGTCGGGCTATTCTGAACGCTCTTGTCGGGCTATTCTGAACACTCTTGTCGGGCTGTTCTGAACACTCTTGTCGGCTGTTCTGAACACTCTTGTCTGACTGTTCTGAACACTCTTGTCTGACTATTCTGAACACTCTTGTCTGACTATTCTGAACACTCTTGTCGGGCTATTCTGAACACTCTTGTCGGGCTGTTCTGAACACTCTTGTCGGGCTATTCTGAACACTCTTGTCGGGCTATTCTGAACGCTCTTGTCGGCTGTTCTGAACACTCTTGTCGGCTGTTCTGAACACTCTTGTCGGACTATTCTGAACACTCTTGTCGGACTATTCTGAACACTCTTGTCGGGCTATTCTGAACGCTCTTGTCTGACTATTCTGAACACTCTTGTCGGCTGTTCTGAACACTCTTGTCGGGCTATTCTGAACGCTCTTGTCTGACTATTCTGAACACTCTTGTCGGGCTATTCTGAACACTCTTGTCGGACTATTCTGAACACTCTTGTCGGCTGTTCTGAACGCTCTTGTCGGCTGTTCTGAACACTCTTGTCGGACTATTCTGAACACTCTTATCGGACTATTCTGAACACTCTTGTCGGACTATTCTGAACACTCTTGTCGGCTGTTCTGAACACTCTTGTCGGCTATTCTGAACACTCTTGTCGGCTGTTCTGAACACTCTTGTCGGACTATTCTGAACACTCTTGTCGGGCTATTCTGAACACTCTTGTCTGACTATTCTGAACACTCTTGTCGGGCTATTCTGAACACTCTTGTCGGGCTATTCTGAACACTCTTGTCGGCTGTTCTGAACGCTCTTGTCGGGCTCTTCTGAACGCTCTTGTCGGTCTGTTCTGAACACTCTTGTGGGGCTATTCTGAACACTCTTATCGGGCTATTTTGAACGCTCTTGTCGGGCTATCCTGAACACTCTTGTCAGGCTGTTCTTAACGCTCTTGTCAGTCTGTTCTAATCAATAGTTGGTGAGCTTTAAGAATTTTGTTGTGGCTGCAGTATCATTGATTCCCTGTGATACCTTTTGAGTTCTACATGTTCAATAAGTTACAAAACTCTGTTCCAGTATTTTCAACAAGCATGGCGGTACTGTTCCAGTATTTCACAAGGCGTCCAGATTAAAAGGAATAAATGCACATATGCTTTCAATTTCAGGAAGTATTTTTCCGAAAAATGAATAGATATCAATATAATGAAAACAAACGAACACACTGTTTATAGTGGAATACTATTATCTTAATATTCCAACATGTTTTCACTCAATGAATAGTGGGTTTGTAATCATTTCACACAAATTCCACATTCCATGCTCTTTTAACATTGTTTAACGGTGTTACTTTGCATTAGGAGTGAAAACGTTTCCTTTCACAAATTTTGTATACATCAACTAGAGTATTTGAGCTTATATTTCTTAACTGGCCATGTCAGGCGAAGTACGCAATTTAGTCCCATTATTATATACTGAACCGCAAAAGAAACCATGGATAGATATATGAGAAACCTTATTTGTCCAAACACTGTAAACATACTTTGAGACATATTAAAAAGATGAAACCTGGCAAAACTGATCATCAAGGTTGAAATTAAAGTGTCAAATGTTCTTAAAGTGGAACACAACTCTAGTCTCTGAGAAAATGGCATCACAAGTCAGTATCTCGTGTGTCCACCATGTGCATTGATGACTGCCGTGCAACGTTGATACATGGAATGGATGAGGAGGTTGATGAAGGCCATAGGCACTTGAGCCCACACTCTGAGGAACGACTGACGCAATTCAGCTGCAGTTGTCGGCCTTGGTCGGACGTCATTCAGCCTTCTTTGAATCTCGTCCCACAGGTGCTCAATTGGATTTAAATCGGGACTGAGGGCAGGCCACTGCATGGTTCTGATGCCATTTTGCTGGAGGAAGTCTCTTGTTGCCCCCACAGTGTGGGCACCGGTGTTATAATGCTGAAACTCGTGGTTGTGGCGACGTGCCAAATGAGGTATGGTGTGTGGTCTCAAGACATGATCAATGTACCGAGCTGCTGTGACACATTTGCCTCTCCCTGGACCGATGTTCCGGAAGACCACAGGGCCGACCCTCTGTGCAAGACCAATTCCACCCCACACCATGATGCTGGGACCACCCCACGAGTCTCTCTCAACAACACAAGCATCCGAATAACGTTCCCCTCTGCACCACCAGACTCTCTCTCTGACATCTGCTGTTGAGAGACAGTAAAGGCTCTCGTCTGAGATGCCAATGCTGATGCTGTGTTGCCCACTGAAGACGGTCACGGCGATGACATGGTGTCAGAATGGGTCTTCGGTGTGACCTGTGACAGTGGAGGTGTCTGCTCGTCAATCGTCGATGCACGGTGTCCGCCCTCATGTGTCACTGGTGTGTCCCCATGGTCTGTCGAGCAGTTTCCGCAGCTGTAACAAAGCGATCTTGAAGAAGCTGTCGCACAATCTGATGACCCTGACATTGGGTGGTGACCCTTGGTCTTCCACTTTGTGGTCAGTCATCTGTAGTGTTGGTGGTCTGGTACTGTTGCTGGAGCCTGTACATGGTCCTTACGTGGATTTGAAATGCATTGGCTACTTGCCTGGCGGTTTGTCCAGCTTGCAATCATCTAAGGGCTTGGTGTTGCTAATTTCTTGTCAATCTTGGCATGTGGTAGCAATTCAATAATGCATGAATGTTATCTGATCTGGGTGGATTTTTCTAGGGCAAGACATCGGGGAACGCATGTGCATTTCACTTTGCATGGAACTCACATGCATTGGCTGTTGCCGTGATGCATTTTGGTGATTGGTTATATTGTTTATCTGCTTTGTTTTTTTATCATCAAATTTCATTTTTGGTAATGTTAAATTTTAGAAACTTTGACAAAAATTACCCAGATATTTAAATTACAACTTTTCATGCAATGTTACTTGGGGTGACGTTTCTTTTGCGGTTCAGGATACTATCTGGTTATGAAAACATGTTCATTGTGTTTCTGGACTGTTTGTAATATATTATTTTATTTTATTTAAATTGTCATTCAATCTTGTTTACATTATTTTTGCAAAATCATGTGTGAAGTGATTGATAGATCACACACTCACAGTTATTTACAGCAACCATGGTCAGATTACCGCTATTGACGCCTTGAAACAATTGACGTCTGTAAATAATCGAGTCTGGACAAGACAATCCAGTGATTAATATCATGAGCATCGATCCATGCAATTGGGATCGATGACATGCATCAACCAAGTCAGCGAGCCTGACCACACGATCCCGTTAGTGGCCTCTTACGACAAGCATAGTCGCCTTTTACGGCAAACATGGGTTGCTGAAGACCTATTCTACCCCAGATCTTCACGGGTCTTCCAAGTTGTGATTTGCCTGGACTAACAGGTTTATGCATGGTCCAATCAAAATCATGTAATGAAATCGATATCCACTTTGTAAACAACATGGCAACTGCTAAAATGGCCAGTACCTTATATAGCTGTTTCCTGATTTCACTATGAAGCATGAACGGATGGCCTGTCAGTAATTTTGTTTGTAAATTGGCACAGTGATATTTGTTGATGAAATGATACTGTTTTCAGGTTTTTATTTAGCTGATATCATTTTTATGTTGAAAGTTTTGGTTATTTGCAATTATAATGTCCAAAAGAGTGCAATTTTTGGCCTATGTTTAACAAAAATGGCCCATAAATTTTGTAATCATGGAGCAAAAGGCCCATGAAGAAAAATTTGTTCCCCCAAATTTTGAAATGGGCAACTGACAAGTTAAGTAACAATGACAGACAGAACATATCTAGGAGCGCTATGCTCCTCCATGTCGGCCATGTCAAGTTTGTAATTACAGTAGTTTGTACAATTAGACTGCCCCAGTGGTCCAGTGGATAGAGTGTGTGCCAAAAGAGCAGACGGTTGGTGGTTCGATTCCTGACTTTGTCATATCAAAAGAAGTCAATCACTGCGGCGTTAAAAAAAAAAAAAAAAAAAAAAAAATCGTATCAAAAGACACAGTTCTCAACATTTAGGGGATTCAGAAAAAGGACTGTTTGGCTCCAGTCAGTATTCTGTATCTGAGTAGGGTATCCATGTTAATCTGTGGCATGGTATCTCAGTTGGCTAGCACTATCTAAGCTCACCACCCACCTACCCATGGATCGGGTGGTCAGGCTCACTGACTTGGTAATGCATGTCATTGATCTTAATTGCGTGGATCAATGCTCATGATGTCAATCAGTGGACTGTCTGGTCCAGACTTGATTAGATCCAGGCTGTTGTCATATAGTTTGAATATTGTTGAGTGTGGCGTTATACAACAAACAAAACAAAACACACAGACACACACAGACACAGACACACACAGACACACACACACACACACACACACACACACACACACACACACACACACACACACACACACACACACACACACACACACACACACACACACACACACACACACACACACAGAGTTGACCAGTTGACAAGAATTAACTTTGCAAGTGTAAAACTTAATATTGCTGTCTCATACTGACAGACAAGTTCCAGTTTGCAAACTGAGACACTTGAAGACTGACCCGGACTGATTTGCTGTCTGGATTAGCAAGGATTAGATAACCAGTAGAGAGGGTTATCATCACATGACCTTGAGCACCTCTGTGTGTGTGCAGCGGGTATATTGTTGCCAATGCATGTTTGAGTTACATTGAGTTACCGATGTGACCCACCTGAGGGATCCAGGACGTCTGGGCTCACAGCTGGCTTCATCTGAAGATCTCTGCAGCTGATATTGGATGGCTAGGTGTTCTTCAGTGCCAGAATAAGATCATTGTCGATATTCACGGGTTTGTACATACTACATTCTCCATCATACATGCATAGGTCTCCAGAGCCTTGGGGCTTATAACCACAATGTCAGGCAGTGGTCGGGTTCCCACAGTGTTCATGCATGGAAGAGGTGAGGTGAAATGGGGTTTAACGTCACGTTCAAAATTATTGTACTTTCATGTAGTGACGTGCATGTGTAAGTGTGAATATTATGCTACCCTATTTTTTATCCCAGGGATGAAATTCTCTAGGGTCATGATGATTCTCCTTAGTGAATTTGAACCCATACCAGTTTGTTTAATACTATCCTGTACTATACTTTAGAGTAAAACTTTCCCCGGGATAATATTTAGGTAGAATATAATCCTTGCTTACACATGCTTTTGTGTGTGTGTGTGTGTGTGTGTGTGTGTGTGTGTGTGTGTGTGTCTGTCTGTCTGTCTGTCTGTCTGTGTGTCTGTCTGTCCGTGGCTGCTTGTACTAGTCTGGACAAAGGCTGGTTTATAGTGGTAGCCTACTGAGACAAAGTAAACTGACTCCGAGTGCCAGGCAGGGTAAAAACAAGTACCATCTTTTTACGTTTTGGGGTAAGAATCTGCCCGGGGACCGAACTCTGGGCAGATGATCTATCCACTGGACCATGGAAGAGGTCACACAGAGTAGGGTCCATTTGATGTCCATGGGTTTTAACAGACTAAAGTCATTAGTACACATTTCACTACTGGACCACAATGCCATGCATTGGTCCTCATTGTACCTGCTTATTACAGGAAGTGAATTTATTATAAGTCAACTGGTTGGCCACAGTGGTTGCTGTTCTGAGTGTTGAATGTGCTTGTTGACCATGAGATAGCTGCTATTATAGAAAGAGTTTTACTAAATGCTAAATATTATGTCCTTTACACATACATATACTGTATTTGAAATGAGTGATGACTGTTTAAATCATTTAAGTTTTCGAAATTGCATGTAACATAACACACATTTCTATTCTTGTTCATCTTCCTGAGACAACGGAGTTATCTGACTCTAAAAGTCCAGTTTCCACCCATGCCGAAGGAGGCTGGAATTTCTAGGCTCATCTGTGGGATGACTTAATGCCTTGCTACATACTCCCCCGTCAACAGAAGGCACGTCCCAGGCCACATAGTAGGCTACTGAGACTTATTTTGCTCAAATTTAATATGAATGTGCTCAGCCCCACGTTGGGTGCCAATGTAGCGGCCATAAAATTTCCGAGTCCCGTGATGGGATTCAAACCATGGACCTTCTGATCAGAGGTCGGACGCCTTGTCCACATGACCAAAGAGGTTAACCCCGTCAGCAAGCTGACAAGGTAAGAATGTCATCTGTGGGATGACTCCACGCCCTGCTACACATATGAGAAAACAACAGACATTTCAGCATTTCTTTTCTGTTTTTCTGTCATTTACTGCTTGCGCATTCTGTTCCTTAACTCAACAGTATTAGTGTAGAGTATACACTGTTTTAATTGGTCAGTATGGTAGTTTGCATTTGGTGGAACAAAATAAATTGGACTTTATGATTTTGGTTTTTCTAAAGTCTTTTTGGATGGCAATCTATGAATCAAATATTTAAAAATGTATACCATATTTGACGTAATAAGCGCCCAGGGCGCTCTCAAAATTAGAAATAGGGGTCTGTTATTAGAACATTATTTTGGTGGAAAAAAACAGAGTTGAAAGATAAATTTCGTGGTTTATGCTGACAGCCTGAAGTACGACAGATATATTTTTCAAGAATTTAATTGCCCATAATTAAAGGTGCATATAACACATGAGTGCGTATTAAACGCGCATAAATAAGTTTTGTGTACATTGATCAATCGGAAGGGTTCTAATTGGATTTGTTCACTAACAAATATTAGAAAATATCGCAGTGGGTGCTTATCAGAGCGGGGCGCTTATTACGTCGAACACGGTAGCCTGATTTAGAAAGGCAAAGTTGGTGTCCTAAGGTTAAAATCTCTGTTGTGAATACTCCAGGACCTCAGGACTTCTTCACTTATTACAACAGTGTTGACATAGGTTAAATATTGCTGACTAAGGTTTTTTTTACTGAAGCATGTTATCTGTGACAGACAGTAGGTTGCAATGACTAGGTCATGAACAAGTAGAGGAAGGTTTTCAAGGTAAGCCAAGGATGAGTCCAGATTAACTACCTGGGTACCCGACACCCTATTACCTGGCCCTACCCAGGTACCCGCTCTAGGTCTCAAGATGTCAGATTGGGACTTGTTTTCCTGCAGCCCTGGTAAAACTATTTAGATGCATGTATAAAATGATCTGATCATGCTTACACTTAAGTTGACTGAAGCTTTATCTTTTAAAAGTCATAGGAATGTGGGCATAGTTCCAAACAAATTTAACATTTAACAGTATATCCTGTGTAACCATGGGTATGGGTAGCTATGTGGGTACCCAGGTCCTACTCAGTACCCACCTGACCTGAGTACCTGAGTTACCCATCCCAGCCCTAGATCAAGGACTCTATGAAAAGACACTTAATTAATACAATATTTTTTATTGGATCTTTAATTGTTTTTTGTAGGTTTACAAAACTGACTGACAAAAACAACATGAAATTAGAAAAATGAAATAAAATGACCTCTGACAATTATCTTTTTGGCTGAATCTGTTTTGCAATTAGATGAAATGAAAAAACGAACAAGATTGTATCACAGCTGTTTGTAAGAAATGGTAAATTTCGACAAAAGAAACAAATCAAATGTCTTTCAGTATCATTTCTCAGTCATGCCTCTGTGATGCTCTGTCAAACAAGATTGTTTTTCATTCATTAGCTGCAGTATTGATCTGGAACAGGCATTTCATTTTTTTATTTTTGACCACCTACATTGAATTGTAGGCTATAATTTTTGTAAACAAACTAATAAAAAATAAATGGCCTAAAGGGAACTATTTCAATAGTGGTAAGACTATTGTATCGTGAAAGTATGATGTGAACCTAGACCTTTTTACACCCTGTTGGGAATATTGCTGAGTCATCATTAAGAAGCAGACAAACTGCTGGATTTTTTTCATCATGTTGATGTCAAATCAAAGACACCATTGTCACTCACTAGTTGGTCTGGACCAGACTGACTGACATGTTCCTTGTGAAATGTTTGACTGCCATGTTCCTTGTGAAATGTTCCAGACTGTCACTAGTGTTCCTTGTGAAATGTTCCTGACTCCCATGTTCCTTGTGAAATGTTCTTGACTGACATGTTCCTTGTGAAATGTTCCAGACTGTCACTAGTGTTCCTTGTGAAATGTTCCTGACTCCCATGTTCCTTGTGAAATGTTCTTGACTGACATGTTCCTTGTGAAATTTTCCAGACTGTCACTAGTGTTCCTTGTGAAATGTTCCTGACTCCCATGTTCCTTGTGAAATGTTCTTGACTGACATGTTCCTTGTGAAATGTTCCTGCCTGCCATGTTCCTTGTGAAATGTTCCTGCCTGACATGTTCCTTGTGAAATATCCCTGACTGACATGTTCCTTGTGAAATGTTCCGGTCTGACATGTTCCTTGTGAAATGTTCCAGACTGACATGTTCCTTGTGAAATGTTCCAGACTGACATGTTCCTAGTGAAATATTCCAGTCTGACATGTTGCTTGTGAAATGTTCCGGCCTGACATGTTCCTTGTGAAATGTTCCAGACTGACATGTTCCTTGTGAAATGTTCCAGACTGACATGTTCCTTGTGTAATATCCCTGACTGACATGTTCCTTGTGAAATGTTCCAGACTGACATGTTCCTTGTGAAATGTTCCAGACTGACATGTTCCTTGTGAAATGTTCCAACCTGATATGTTCCTTGTGAAATGTTCCTGCCTGACATGTTCCTTGTGAAATATTCTTGGCTGACATGTTCCTTGTGAAATGTTCTTGACTGCCATGTTCCTTGTGAAATGTTCCTGCCTGACATGTTCCTTGTGAAATATTCTTGGCTGACATGTTCCTTGTGATATATTCTTGACTGCCATGTTCCTTGTGAAATGTTCCAGACTGACATGATCCTTGTGAAATGTTCCAGACTGACATGTTCCTTGTGAAATGTTCCAGACTGACATATTCCTTGTGTAATATCCCTGACTGACATGTTCCTTGTGAAATGTTCCAGACTGACATGTTCCTTGTGAAATGTTCCTCTCTGACATGCTCCTTGTGAAATGTTCCAACCTGACATGTTCCTTGTGAAATGTTCCTGACTGACATGTTCCTTGTGAAATGTTCCAGACTGACATGTTCCTTGTGAAAAGTTCCTGTCTGACATGCTCCTTGTGAAATGTTCCAACCTGACATGTTCCTTGTGAAATGTTCCTGCCTGACATGTTCCTTGTGAAATATTCTTGGCTGACATGTTCCTTGTGAAATGTTCTTGACTGACATGTTCCTTGTGAAATGTTCCAGACTGACATGTTCCTTGTGAAATGTTCCAGACTGACATGTTCCTGCCTGACATGTTCCTTGTGAAATGTTCCAGACTGACATATTCCTTGTGTAATATCCCTGACTGACATGTTCCTTGTGAAATGTTCCAGACTGACATGTTCCTTGTGAAATGTTCCTGTCTGACATGCTCCTTGTGAAATGTTCCAACCTGACATGTTCCTTGTGAAATGTTCCTGACTGACATGTTCCTTGTGAAATGTTCCAGACTGACATGTTCCTTTTGAAAAGTTCCTGTCTGACATGCTCCTTGTGAAATGTTCCAACCTGACATGTTCCTTGTGAAATGTTCCTGCCTGACATGTTCCTTGTGAAATATTCTTGGCTGACATGTTCCTTGTGAAATGTTCCAGACTGACATGTTCCTTGTGAAATGTTCCAGACTGACATGTTCCTTGTGAAATGTTCCTGCCTGACATGTTCCTTGTGAAATATTCTTGGCTGACATGTTCCTTGTGAAATGTTCTTGACTGCCATGTTCCTTGTGAAATGTTCCTGAGTGACATGTTCCTTGTGAAATGTTCCAGACTGACATGTTCCTTGTGAAATGTTCCAGACTGACATGTTCTTTGTGTAATATCCCTGACTGACATGTTCCTTGTGAAATGTTCCTGACTGACATGTTCCTTGTGAAATGTTCGAGACTGACATGTTCCTTGTGAAATGTTCCAGACTGACATGTTCCTTGTGAAATGTTCCTGACTGACATGTTCCTTGTGAAATATCCCTGACTGACATGTTCCTTGTGAAATGGTCCTGACTGACATGTACCTTGTGAAATGTTCAAGACTGCCATGTTCCTTGTGAAATGTTCCAGACTGAAATGTTCCTTGTGAAATGTTCCAGACTGACATGTTCCTTGTGAAATGTTCCAGACTGACATGTTCCTTGTGAAATGTTAACATGTTCCGTGGTGTTTATATCACTACTCAAGCAATTTGTTTTTGTGTTTGTTTCCATAATTTGAAAATGAATTGGCCATGCACACGAACGAACTACTGTTACCTGATTGGCCGATAAAAGAAAGGGCGGGGCTTGTTTTGCATTGCATTACACAGCATGCAGACCATTTTTTATGACTTAATACCTCCATAAATGCAAACAAATTGAAGCGAATTTCTGAACATGATGAATTGACACAAATTGCAAGATCCAAGCTGAATAAATAATGTGTCTCACAAATTTGAGGTACATTCCTGAAAGGAGAATCAACTTAAAATAAAATTAACAAATAAATCAACAAATTACAAAAACATGGCAGTAAAATTATCAAAATTCTGCAGCTAAAATTGCAAAGTTCTGTGGTAAAAACATAACCATTTCCCCCTCAAACATATATACAAACTGGTTTTATTTCTTTAAAAGATTTTAACCTCTTGCATTTACACGTTTCAGGTTTGACATCTCAATCAGCTGATAATACTGATAATAATCAGCTGATAATACCCCAACAACATTTCAAAGTGAGATTTATTTATTTCAAATTTTGTTTTATTGTAAGATTCATATTTAGTTTGTTTGAATGACATGTTATATGTTTGAGATCATTTGTGTGCAAAATTCAATAGATAAGCTTGAAAATAAATAAAATTAGTGTATTGATTGATAAAAAGAGGCAAATGCAATAAGTCACATGTTCTGCAAATATTTCCGCGGAATTGCAGAACTCATGGACTGTGGAGTACAAAAACTGCCTATTCAGGTTTAGTTGTTAGATATATGAAAATTGAAGTTACACATTCGCATGTCTGTCGCTGTGTTCCAGAATGGATCATGCAGTGTTCAAGCATCGGAGGACTACTCTGGAGAGAGCTGAGAAGTTCATATCTCCTACCTACTTCACTGATGTCAACTTGAGGGGAAAGTGAGTAGGGTGATTTATTTTCGCTTTCAGGTTTATGAATTAGGTGACCAGAACCAAAAGACACTGTCGGAAAAGTGAAATAGTCACATTTTTAAAAATTTGTTTTTATTTGCCTGACCATAATGTTTTTGATGGATTTGAAAAATAAGAAGATACAAATACAAAGATCTTATGATTGTAACTGTAGTCGTTTAAGATCATAATGGAATACTGTGATAGCCGTGATGGCAGCCATATTGAAAATGCAGGGATGGACTTGTATTTTGTTTTCATGATATAGAACAGACAATTTATCTGTTGTATTCAGACTAGATTATTTTATTTTATTTTATTTTTGTTTTCTGCTGAAGCAAACAAAGTTATAGGGGTGGTGGGGTAGCCAAGTGATTAAGGCGTTCCCTCATCACGCTGAAGACCCGGGGCCGATTCCCCACATGGGTATAATGTGCGAAGCCCATTTCTAAAGTGCCCGCCATGCTATTGCTGGAATATTACTAAAACTGTCGTAAAACCATACTCACTCACACACTCACACAATGTAATGTAGATGACCTTGGTCTGTGATGACTACAAAGTACTGGGATGCTTGTCGTAAGAGGCGACTAACGGGATCTGGTGGTCAGGCTCGCTGACTTGGTTGATGCATGTCATCGTATCCCAATCACTGGATTGTCTGGTCCTGACTTGATTATTTACAGGCCGCTGTCATATAGCTGGAATATTGCAGAGTGTGGCGTTAAACAACAAACAAACAAAACAAAGTACTGGGTATGAGCAGATCGTTTGAAGATCATGAACAAAACAAAATATATAATTATTTCCTCCAATTCCAGACTCTACCCAAAGAAAACAGCACTGACAAAGATCCTCCATTATGCTACGGCTGAAAGGATTCCATATGAAAAGGCTGTTAAAGAAAAGTACATGCCAGCAAAAGTTGGAGAATCATTTGGACCAACGTAAGTTCAGGTTGTTTACAAAGCATGTCAAGAAATAACACCAACTGTATTCGCGTATTAAGTATCTTTACTGCTAGATCTAAATTTAACTTCCTTTATGGTTTCGATAAAGACTTCTGTGTGTCAATGTTCTGAACATCACTCTCTACTGTAAAGGGATAATGTACACATACACTGTATGTTGTGTGCAGATGGTCGACACACTGGTTCCGCCTGGAGATGGAGGCTCCGACAGAGTGGGAGGGGGAGGAAGTGAGGCTTGTGTGGAACTCCCACACCGAGGCTCTTGTGTGGGTGGATGGCAAACCAGTACAGGTGAGAATAGAGACTTGACTCCCACACCGAGGCTCTTGTGTGGATGGATGGCAAACCAGTACAGGTGAGAATAGAGACATGACTCCCACACCGAGGAGGCTCTTGTGTGGGTGGATGGCAAACCAGTACAGGTGAGAATAGAGACATGACTCCCACGCCGAGGAGGCTCTTGTGTGGGTGGATGGCAAACCAGTACAGGTGAGAATAGAGACTTGACTCCCACACCGAGGCTCTTGTGCGGGTGGATGGCAAACCAGTACAGGTAAGAATAGAGACATGACTCCCAGAATGAGGCTCTTGTGTGGGTGGATGGCAAACCAGTACAGGTGAGAATAGAGACTTGACTCCCACACCGAGGAGGCTCTTGTGTGGGTGGATGGCAAACCAGTACAGGTGAGAATAGAGACTTGACTCCCACACCGAGGCTCTTGTGTGGATGGATGGCAAACCAGTACAGGTGAGAATAGAGACTTGACTCCCACACTGAGGAGGCTCTTGTGTGGGTGGATGGCAAACCAGTACAGGTGAGAATAGAGACATGACTCCCACGCCGAGGAGGCTCTTGTGTGGGTGGATGGCAAACCAGTACAGGTGAGAATAGAGACATGACTCCCACGCCGAGGAGGCTCTTGTGTGGGTGGATGGCAAACCAGTACAGGTGAGAATAGAGACTTGACTCCCACACCGAGGCTCTTGTGCGGGTGGATGGCAAACCAGTACAGGTGAGAATAGAGACATGACTCCCACACCGAGGCTCTTGTGTGGGTGGATGGCAAACCAGTACAGGTGAGAATAGAGACTTGAATCCCACACTGAGGAGGCTCTTGTGTGGGTGGATGGCAAACCAGTACAGGTGAGAATAGAGACATGACTCTCACACCGAGAAGGCTCTTGTGTGGGTGGATGGCAAACCAGTACAGGTGAGAATAGAGACTTTACTCCCACACCGAGAAGGCTCTTGTGTGGGTGGATGGCAAACCAGTACAGGTGAGAATAGAGACTTGACTCCCACACCGAGGCTCTTGTGTGGGTGGATGGCACACCAGTACAGGTAAGAATAGAGACTTGACTCCCACACCGAGGCTCTTGTGTGGGTGGATGGCACACCAGTACAGGTGAGAATAGAGACTTGACTCCCACACCGAGGCTCTTGTGTGGGTGGATGGCACACCTGTACAGGTGAGAATAGAGACTTGACTCCCACACCGAGGCTCTTGTGTGGGTGGATGGCACACCTGTACAGGTGAGAATAGAGACTTGACTCCCACACCGAGGCTCTTGTGTGGGTGGATGGCAAACCTGTACAGGTGAGAATAGAGACATGACTCCCACACCGAGGCTCTTGTGTGGGTGGATGGCAAACCAGTACAGGTGAGAATAGAGACATGACTCCCACACCGAGGCTCTTGTGTGGGTGGATGGCAAACCAGTACAGGTGAGAATAGAGACTTGAATCCCACACTGAGGAGGCTCTTGTGTGGGTGGATGGCAAACCAGTACAGGTGAGAATAGAGACATGACTCTCACACCGAGAAGGCTCTTGTGTGGGTGGATGGCAAACCAGTACAGGTGAGAATAGAGACTTTACTCCCACACCGAGAAGGCTCTTGTGTGGGTGGATGGCAAACCAGTACAGGTGAGAATAGAGACTTGACTCCCACACCGAGGCTCTTGTGTGGGTGGATGGCACACCAGTACAGGTAAGAATAGAGACTTGACTCCCACACCGAGGCTCTTGTGTGGGTGGATGGCAAACCAGTACAGGTAAGAATAGAGACTTTACTCCCACACCGAGAAGGCTCTTGTGTGGGTGGATGGCAAACCAGTACAGGTGAGAATAGTGACTTGACTCCCACACCGAGGCTCTTGTGTGGGTGGATGGCAAACCAGTACAGGTGAGAATAGAGACTTGACTCCCACACCGAGGCTCTTGTGTGGGTGGATGGCACACCTGTACAGGTGAGAATAGAGACTTGACTCCTACACCGAGGCTCTTGTGTGGGTGGATGGCACACCTGTACAGGTGAGAATAGAGACTTGACTCCCACACCGAGGCTCTTGTGTGGGTGGATGGCAAACCTGTACAGGTGAGAATAGAGACATGACTCCCACACCGAGGCTCTTGTGTGGGTGGATGGCAAACCTGTACAGGTGAGAATAGAGACTTGAATCCCACACCGAGGCTCTTGTGTGGGTGGATGGCAAACCTGTACAGGTGAGAATAGAGACTTGACTCCCACACCGAGGCTCTTGTGTGGATGGATGGCAAACCAGTACAGGTGAGAATAGAGACTTGACTCCCACACCGAGGCTCTTGTGTGGGTGGATGGCAAACCTGTACAGGTGAAAATAGAGACATGACTCCCACACCGAGGCTCTTGTGTGGGTGGATGGCAAACCAGTACAGGTGAGAATAGAGACTTTACTCCCACACTGAGGAGGCTCTTGTGTGGGTGGATGGCAAACCAGTACAGGTGAGAATAGAGACTTGACTCCCACACAGAGGCTCTTCTCCCATGCTAAGTTTTGCAGAATTACACAGCGGACACTTCTTCTTAACTGATGAAAGAATACCGTATTTGACGTAATAAGCGCCCGGGGCGCTCTCAAAATTAGAAATAGGGGGCTCTTATTAGAATATTATTTTGGTGGAAAAAAAACAGAGTTGAAAGATAAAGTTCATGGTTTATGCTGATAGCCTGAAATGTTTATATACGACAGATATATTTTTCCAGAATTTAATTGCCCATAATTGAGGGTGCATATTACACACGAGTGCGTATTATACATGAATAAATAGCTCTCGTGGATTGGGATTGTTCACTTGCCAATACATTAGCAAATATCGCTGTGGGCGCTTATTAGAGCGGGGCGCTTATTACGTCGAATACGGTACAAACATTTCATGGCAGAACTTGACTTTGAAATAATTTGTTTTAATTTGAATTTGAAAGAAAGACCTTAAAGAAGCCTGTTAGGTCCTGTTTTGAGAGATGTGTTTTGTTTGTTTGTTTATTTGTTGTTTAACGCCGCACTCAGCAATATTCCAGCTATATGACGGCGGTCTGTAAATAATCGAGTCTGGACCAGACAAACTAGTGATTGTCGTCATACACATTGATCCACGCAATTGGGATCGATGACATGCATCAACCAAGTCAGAGAGTCTGACCACCCGATCCCGCTAGTCGCCTCTTTAGACAAGCGAGTCGTCTTTTACAGCAAGCATGGGTTGCTGAAGACGTATTCTACCCCAATATCTTCACGGGTTTTGAGAGATGTGAAATCCCAAATGATGATGACCGCCAATTTTGCCCTTTGAAACTCAGTTTTTCAGTTGTTGTTCGATTTGTTGTTAGATGAATGTAGGGTGTTTGGTAGGTGCATGTTAGACTTCCACTTGACATTATGATCCTCAAGTACCAAGTTGCCATGACAAGATGGTGATCATCCACAGGGCTTGAGTGGAGAGACAAACCGACATGACTACATCCTGACTCGGAAGATGAAGAAGAAACACAACAAGTGAGTGTTTCAGTTACGTTACAAGCATAATGATACGGAGATACAGACCGGTTAGTGAAGGTAGCATATGTCCAGGTAGTAGGGTTGGGACGAGTCAAAATCTCCTACCCGGGTACCCACCCCCCTATTACCCGACCCTACCTGGGTACCCGCTTTAGGTCTCACGAGACCGCCTCCGTGGTCTAGTGGTAGAGCGTCCACCTGGAGAGCGGAAGGTCCGGGTTTCGATCCCTGGCCGCGTCATACCAAAAGACGTTAAAATATGGTACTTGTTGTTACCCTGTCTGGCGCTCGGCATTAAGGGGCTAAAACAAGGACTGGTCGGCTCGGAGTCAGTATACTGTGTCTGAGTGGGGTATTCATGTTAAGCTGCGGCATGGTATCTCAGTGAGCTAGCACTATAAATCGGCATCAGTCCGGACTAGTACAAGCAGCTATATAAGTGCAATAATCTTGGACGCGACGTTAAACCCAATTTCACCTCACCTAGGTCTCACGACATAGGTACAAAATGTCCGATTGGGAATAGTTTGACCGTACTCATGTCAAAATGTATTTAGATACAGGTATAAAACGATCTGATCATGCACACACTGAAAATGACCGATTTTTTTTGTCTTAATGGAAACATATAAAGTCAGAAGGAATGTGTGCATTGTCAGAAAGACATTTGTCACTTATAGTGTAACCATTGAGTTCTAGATCATTTTTGCCATTAAGCAACAATCACTTGACTGACCACGGGTCCAGCTAGTCCTGTGGGTGCCCAGGTCCTACTCGATACCCACCCGACCCGAGTACCCATCCCAGCTCTACCAGGTAGCTCGTATATTTGTTCCTTTACTGGGGGGACTATTTGAAAATTAACAAAATAAAACTAATCTGTTACTAAAATGCTGGAAAAAATTGGCCTAAGGTTTTTTAAGTCACACGACTGTTCACTGTACATGTTGTATATTGTGAAAAGTTCTGTTTTGTGGGTCCTCGTTTTAAAAAAACCACATGTTTATTTGTAATATCTCTGACTGAAATAATAATTTGTCTCAAGCAAAACTTGGCCTTGCTGACTCACTTATTGTAAGTATTGGAACATTTTCTTAAGTGATCAGTTAATCAGTCTCTATGGCCACTATCTGTCTGTCTTTGTTACACATCCAGGAGAATGTCACATTTGACTTTACACAAACTGGTTATAACATGTATTGAAGGCTTCTGCTGTTTCTGATATATTTTTTTGTAGATATACAGTGTACGTCGAGATGGCCTGTAATGACATCCTGTGTGCATCCTGGGTGACGAGTGTGGTACCTACATCCCTCTGTTTTTCTACTATATTGTGTTGCAGGTACACAGTGTACATCGAGATGGCCTGTAATGGCATCCTGGGTGTTGGGTGCGGTGGTATGATCCAGCCAACTGACCCCAACAGGACCTTCACACTGTCCACAGCAGAGATCGCAGTGTTTGACCGCAAGGTCTATGACCTCCTACTGGACATTAAGATCCTTTATGAGATGGCTAAGGTAAAACGCCATTGTGGATACAGGACTTCATGTCTCTCTGATAAAATTAAATCAACACCAAAACACCCCCAGTAATCTGAAAACCACTAATTTTATATACCCCCAGTGCAAAGGGTTAGAACTAAACTCAAAAGCTTCAATTTCACTAGCTTGGCGAAGAGAAAAAATGCTCATGTAATGTTAAAACAATGGGGAAAAAAGGAAATTTGTTCCCGCCCACATGAATTTGAACCAGCTGGCTAGTGTTTATTTCTAACCCTGAATGGAAACATAACATCTTGACAAAATAATCTGCATTCACACAGAGGTGAAACATGTCTGTTGAAAAAAAAATAATGAGGTTGTGGTGGATTGGGAGTTTCTAGGGGCCAACCCTAATTTTCCTATCTAACCTAGGGTCCAACTAGGGTCTGGCAGGGGCATGGTGCATCTGACCTTATGCTGAGCACTTTGTCAGGCATCAGTTGTCTCCTTGTAGGCCTTATCTCGTATTAGGCCCCAAAATAATTGAAGTGGTTCCGATTACCGTATTTGATGTAATAGGCGCCTAGCTCTGATAAGCACCTATGTCGATATTTGCTAATATATTAGCTAGTGAACAATCCCAATTAGCACTCCTTGATCAATGTACACAAGACTTATATATTCGTGTGTAATATGCACTCGTGTGTTATATGCACCCTTAATTATGGGCAATTAAATTCTGGAAAAATATATTTGTCATATATCAACATTTCTGGGTGTCAGCATAAGCCACGAAATTTACAATCTTTCAACTCTGTTTTTTTTCCACCCAAATAAAATTCTAATAAGAGCCCCCTATTTCTAATTTTGAGACCTCCCTTGGCGCTTTTTACGTCGAATATGGTATGTTTTATTTTAAACAGTCTAGGTAACTAGTTTTGATTGTTTGTATTTTTAGATGTATTTTAGAAGTATTTTCAAGTGTGCTATTTGTTTTATCATGAACAGAAAAAAGTCAGGGTAGGTCGGGTAGTCGGAACCACAACACTTTTGAAAGCCTTGTGCACATCTTTGACAGCATATTCCTGACTGATTTCAAGATGGCAACCACAGCAGCCATCTTGAAAAATACAACTCATTCCCTCTTGAATCTGTGTTTTACCTGAAGGAGATCCCTGAGAAGAGGGAGCGTAGTTACCAGGCGCTGTACACCGTCAACAGCATCATCAACATGTGTGACACCGCCGACAGATCAACATACAAAAAGTAGGTTGCTTCATCGTTGTAAAGATCCCAAAAAATTATTTTTGTTAAAGATGTTTTCGTTAATTAAGGAAGGATGGACTTACAGAATACATCCTCAGTATTTATTCAATGTGATGCTATACTGTCTTTATCAAGCAAGTGACTTGGTTCCTGGATGAAAGTATGCCTACTAATATGACAGAGTTCCCGCTGGCTTTTGGATTGGCAACACTAAAAATTACCAGTCCCCTCCTCATTTTTGTCAGTCCCAACTTTCAACAATTAAAAAAACGTATAAAAAGTATCTGGTTTTAATTCATTTCACATGAGGTGAGGTGAGGTGAAATTGGGTTTAACGTCGCGTCTAAGATTATTGCACTTATATAGTGATGTGCATGCACGTGTTTGCGTGGCTGCTTTTACTAGTCGGGACTGATGCCAATTTATAGTGCTAGCTCACTGAGATACCATGCAGCAGTTTAACATGAATACCCCACTCAGACACAGTATACTGACTCCGAGCCGACCAGTCCTTGTTTTAGCCCCTTAATGCCGAGCGCCAGACAGGGTAACAACAAGTACCATATTTTAATGTCTATTGGTATGACGCGACCGGGGTTCGAACCCCGGACCTTCCGCTCTCCGGGCGGACGCTCTACCACAAGACCACGGAGGCGGCTCATTTCACATGAGATCATCTCTGAAGTAACTTAGTTAGATCTGCACATCACTGCAACGTCTAAGCAATGGTCATGTCAGAGTACTTGAGTCATGCTGAAGTGTGTGTTTAGATGCAGGGAGGTTGCCCAAGCGTTCTTGAAGCAGAGAAATGGAGAGAGCCAACATGTCATTCACGCAATGGGACATGCTCACATTGACTCCGGTGAGATGACAGTGTCAAATACCGTATTCGCCATAATAAGCCCCCTGCCCGAATAGGCATCCTGACCAACTTCTAGTCCAGACCGATCTGTTGGTACTTTTTATAAGCGCCCCCATATAAGACCGACAATTTACATGACTGTCCACATATTCTTGTTTACATTGCACATTTTTAACTCAATTCAGCAGTAGGGGTATATAACTGCCCAGTAACTGTTATAAAAAATGTTTCAGTTTCATCTAAAGTTGGTCTAACTTTGTTCCCAGTTGCCCAATGTCTATGGTTTTAACTAGCATCACCTTTGGTCAATTTTCTTTGTGCCAAGGGTGCTTATTACGGCGAATACTGTAATTATCTTTGTGGACACCTTTGGATATTCATGATAGACTAGCTGCAAGTGTGTAAAAACATATTATTGCTTAATCACATTCAAAGCATGTAGAGCAATTAAAAGAAATTAGTACTTGCCTGCCAATCCAAACATTAAGTATAATTCTGACTTGTGATGTGTTATTGTCAGGCCGCCAATTTTTTAGTAGTTGTTTCCAAAACCGAACGACATAAACAGATACTACCAAAAATATAAAACAACTTTGGAAAATTTAGGGGGCAGACCCTGTTTTGCAAGCAGGTATTGTTCCACAAATTTGTACTGCAAAGTGCTATGATTTATGGTTGTCGGAGGACATCAGGGGTATTTCGAAATGACAACATCCGATGAGCTTCCACCGTTCTTTTTGTCTGATTATTTAGGCTGAAGAAATTAATTAACATGCGCCCTTTTTCGAAATCTTCATACATCACGGATAACCAATCAGTGTTAAAAAATGCGTAAAACAGATATTGCCTCGAAGTTTATTTACGCTGTCCTTATAGACGGTAGCCCAGTCTCTTTTCACGCTCAGTTGCTTTAGCAAGCAAATCGACTCACGGCAGCTAGTGAGCCCTAGCGGCCAGTGTCAGACAGCCGAGAAGAAGCCAGAGATTAGTGCCCCTTTTACCTTCTTGCGCCGCACAGGCAGCGTGGTTTGGGTATTTCCCAGGAAGCTGAGAATGAAAATCGAGTGCACACTGATCCATTGAAGGGGAATAGTGGTATTGTGCAATGAACATTTACTTGGTACATGTAAATGGAATTAGGCGTGTTAGAAATGCACATATAATTATTCACAAACTGTCGTGGCTCCTGAAGCTTCACAAGTAGGAAGACCCCTTTCAACACACAGGCTGACGTTCCATCTCCTAGACTTTTGCTGCAAATATTTGTGAACCATCGACTAGCAATACTTACGGTCAATAGTTTGTTCTTAGAAGATGGAACATTTTTTTCATTCAATAGATAAAGTATTTGATAGAATGTTTACCATCTACATTTAATTTTGGATTAAAACTGTAAACCAGATAATAAAAAAAGTAAAAGGCCCTATAACTGCTTATCGTATATAATATCATTATCCATACTAGCAGATAAAAAACTGTATATTTTCTATGTAGAGGTTACTAATGTAGATTTGACACCTGTAAATTTCATCAACACAATAAATTTCAATGTTTATCAAGTAAGTTCATATATTTAAATTAGCTAATGGTCGGTTGTGTCAAAGAAGTGCTTTCAAATGTATATATTTTTATATTATATTTTCTGCTAATGTAGTCATCAGCCAAATAATGATGATAACATAGATTCAATATCACTGGCAGACCAATCAAAATACTGGATTCTGAACATCATATTGGTTCAGATGCCATTGCTGTACATTGTTTTGATCTAATGTTGTACATATGCATGACTTTTGGTGTGGATGGTGCCTCTCACTGTGTGTAGCTTGGTTGTGGCCGTATGCTGAGACTGTCAGGAAGTGCGCTCGCAGTTGGAGCTGCACGGTCAAGCTGATGGAGGAATATGATTGGTTCACATTTACATGTTCTCAGGTAGGGAAATAGTTCACACTTACATGTCTCAGGTAGGGAAATAGTTTACATTTACATGTTCTCAGGTAGGGAAATAGTTTACATTTACATGTTCTCGGGTAGGGAAATAGTTTACATTTACATGTTCTCAGGTAGGGAAATAGTTTACATTTACATGTTCTCGGGTAGGGAAATAGTTTACATTTACATGTTTTCAAGTAAGGAAATAGTTCACATTTACATGTTCTCAGGTAGGGAAATAGTTCACACTTACATGTCCTCAGGTAGGGAAATAGTTCACACTTACATGTTCTCAGGTAGGGAAATAGTTCACATTTACATGTTCTCAGATAGGGAAGAGTTCACATTTAGATGTTCTCAGGTAGGGAAATAGTTCACATTTACATGTTCTCAGGTAGGGAAATATTCACACTTACATGTCCTCAAGTAGGGAAATAGTTCACACTTACATGTTCTCAAGTAGGGAAACAGTTTACATTTACATGTTCTCAGGTAGGGAAGAGTTCACATTTAGATGTTCTCAGGTAGGGAAATAGTTCACATTTACATGTTCTCAGATAGGGAAGAGTTCACATTTAGATGTTCTCAGATAGGGAAGAGTTCACATTTACGGACAAGTTCTCAAGTAGGGAAATAGTTTACATTTAGATGTTCTCAGGTAGGGAAATAGTTTACATTTACATGTTCTCAGGTAGGGAAATAGTTTACATTTACATGTTCTCAGGTAGGGAAATAGTTCACACTTACATGTCCTCAGGTAGGGAAAAAGTTTACATTTACATGTTCTCAAGTAGGGAAATAGTTCACACTTACATGTCCTCAGGTAGGGAAATAGTTACATTTACATGTTTTCAAGTAAGGAAATAGTTCACATTTACATGTTCTCAGGTAGGGAAATAGTTCACACTTACATGTCCTCAGGTAGGGAAATAGTTCACATTTACATGTTCTCAGGTAGGGAAATAGTTCACACTTACATGTCCTCAGGTAGGGAAATAGTTCACATTTACATGTTCTCAGGTAGGGAAGAGTTCACATTTAGATGTTCTCAGGTAGGGAAATAGTTCACATTTACATGTTCTCAGGTAGGGAGATAGTTCACACTTACATGTCCTCAGGTAGGGAAATAGTTCACACTTACATGTTCTCAGGTAGGGAGATAGTTCACACTTACATGTCCTCAGGTAGGGAGATAGTTCACACTTACATGTTCTCAGGTAGGGAGATAGTTCACACTTACATGTTCTCAGGTAGGGAAATAGTTTACATTTACATGTTCTCAAGTAGGGAAATAGTTCACACTTACATGTTCTCAGGTAGGGAGATAGTTCACACTTACATGTTCTCAAGTAGGGAAATAGTTCACACTTACATGTTCTCAGGTAGGGAGATAGTTCACACTTACATGTTCTCAAGTAGGGAAACAGTTTACATTTACATGTTCTCAGGTAGGGAAGAGTTCACATTTAGATGTTCTCAGGTAGGGAAATAGTTCACATTTACATGTTCTCAGATAGGGAAATAGTTCACATTTACATGTTCTCAGGTAGGGAAGAGTTCACATTTACAAGTTTTCAAGTAGGGAAATAGTTCACATTTACATGTTCTCAGGTAGGGAAGAGTTAAAATTTACATGTTCTCAGGTAGGGAAATACTTCACAAATGGGACACAACCCAAAAAAGTACAAGAATTTGTATTTTACTAAGAAAGTGTTATCCCAAATATAACATTTGTTGAATATAGGGTTTTTTTCCAGGACATTTCAGTCTGTCCAACAATTAATTTATCTTTCAGCGGTAAAACCTGATGACAATTTTTTCTCTCCATGTTTTCTGGAACCAATTATTTTGGCCCACCCCCAGAATATCAAATGGGCAGCAGCTAATAAAACCTAATGTTAGTGTTATAGTCTTGTGGAAGTGTGTGTGGTATTTAAAGGCACATTCTGCCCTCCCGTGTGGCAGGCCCAGCAATTCCAGTGGGTGAAGGACCACTACCCCAGCCTGTACAGCAAGATACAACACTTCGTCAAGGCAGGCAGGTTCATACCCGTCGGAGGCTCCTGGGTAGAGATGGTGAGTAACTAGGGCTCACACAGCCTTGTAATGCCTTGAATTTAACAGTCCGGCTTTGAAATGGCCTAAAATTTATCATCCCAGCTTTGAAAATGCCTCGATGTGGCCTTGAATTGAACAATCCGGCCTTGAAAATGCCTAAAATGTGATAAAATGCCTTAAAATTGACTTGAATTTAGGAGTCTGTCCTTAAAATGGCCTTATATTTATCATCCCAACATTGAAAATGCCTTAAATTTGACAATTATGGTTAAGTTTGCTGTTCAATAAATATTTAATTTTCCTCCAATAATGCTAGATGATATCATTTGGCAAAAGATTAACCTGTAGCTTGGGCAATAAACAATATGGAAACACTGATATGGAGACATCAATATTTGTGTAACTATTTTGTTAATGAAAGAAAATAACATTAACTTAATAAATATGTTTTAGAAGCACTCTTTGGTTTTATTCTTTGCCTTGACGAGTGTGATCATTGCCAAAAAGCCTTAAAAAGGCCCTAAATATGTATTAAAAGACCTTTTAAAGGCCTTAAAATTTGGTTTTGTATGAACCCGTCCAAGTACAATTGCTCTTTCAGGATGGCCTTATTCCTAGTGGGGAGGCTTTTATTCGTCAGTTCCTCTACGGTCAGCGGTACTTCCAGAAGGAGTTCGGTGTCACCTGCTCAGAGGTGGGCGATGTCAATGACATTTTATGTCATGGAGATGAGACCATTTTTTTTCTATATGTGTATTAACAATAGATTTAGAATTACGAGGAAATGTAGAAATTTTGTCTAAAAGTAGATCCAATTCATTATTTTGTTCAGGCAGGCTGCCATGATACGGCTGACATATTGCTTCCAACAAACAATTCCCATTTCAGACTTACTGCCTCACAGAGTGAGTGAGTTGGGTTTAACACTGATTTGGGAGGCATGCCTAAAGTGATGCAGGTCTTAGACGTTTACCATTTTGGTGAAACCCACGAGCACGGGTATGGTGCTGACAAACCAAGAAACATAATCAGGGCGAACCGGGATTCGAACCCACAATCATAGGTTTCTGGTGTGCCCAAGGGACCCAACTCTGCCCCACGAATTGCAGCGTCTTAGACGACTGGGCCACCCGTGCCCCCGCCTCACAGAGAGCTTGTGTTTTATATAGTTGCTGACTGACACATACTAGTTGACTGGGACAGGTAACAAGGTTACTCGGGTTTGGTGGGTGCTGAGTAGGACCCGGGTACCCACAGTACGACCGAATGACAAATGACAAAAATTATCTGTAACTCCTTGGTTACACTACAAGTCACTAATGTTCGCATTTCTTTCTGACTATGTACGCATTCCTTCTGACTTTTATAAGTCTCAATAAAGATAAAGCTTCTGTGTATGCATGACCAGCTATTTTATACGTGTATCTAAATACATTTTCGCCGAGGCTGTGGTCAATCAATTCTCAATTGTACATTTTGTACCCATCTCTTTAGACCTACCCAGGTAAGGTAGGGTAATAGGGTGTTGGATACCCTGGTAGTAAATTTGGACTTGTCCCAGCCCTACATACAAGGGCCCACTTGCACAAAGCGATCTTAGCGCTAAGACTATTGTAGGCCTATGTTAAAGTATGGGAGTTATGATCATCTCAGCAATAAGATCCTTTTGTGCAAGTGGGTCCAGGACTAGTATCACGAAGTGATCACAGTGGAGCCTTGTATCCATACTGTCTTTCAGTTCTGGCTGCCGGACACATTTGGGTATGCAGCCCAGTTGCCGCAGCTGATCAAGATGTGTGGGATGACACGCTTCCTCACACAGAAACTAAGCTGGAATCTCGTCAACAAGTTCCCGGTCAGTATATAAGGATTAGTATTAGCCGCTTTGAACAATATTTCAGTTTTACGAGGGTTGATCAAAAAGTTCTAATCCTGACTAACTTCAAGATCAGCGAAGAAAGTATTGGCCACTGTATTCTGGGATGCAAAGGGTGTGGTCCTTGTTGATTACTTAGAAAGTCAAAAGACGATTATTGGTGCCTTTATCCTGATTTGCTTCATCGCCTGAGAGATTCTATCTAGTTGCAAGGAATGCTGACTACTGGAGTTCTACATTTTCATGGCAATGCCTCTTCTCACACCTCTCCACTTGCAAAGGCTGCTGTTCGGCAATGTGTGTTCAAAGAGCTTCCTCACCCTCTGTACTCACCAGCCTTGGCACTAAGTGATTTCCACCTGTTTCCTAAACTGAAAGAACAAATTCGTGGATACTGCTATGATGACAACGATGACCTCAAAGCTGCCATGAATATGTTTTTCAGGATCGCTTTGGAAACGTCTTCCTGACTGGAATTGAACAGCTTCACTATTGATATGAGATGTGTATTGAAAAGCAAGGAGAAAAACAAAATTAAAAACACTTTCACAATTGTTGACTTTGTTTCTTAGGCTTAGAACTTTTTGACCAGCCCTCATATCATCTTGATGTGGGAGGAAAACCAAAGTCATGCAGATCTTAGATGGTTAATCCTTTGGTGAAACCCACAAGCACAGACACAAACCCATACAACAGGGCCACCGGTGCCCCTGGATACAGACTGACTGATGAGTGTAGGAAATTACCGTATTCGACGTAATAAGTGCCCCGGTCTAATAAGCGCCCAAGGCGATATTTGCTAATACATTGGCAAGTGAACAATCCCAATTAGCACCCCTTCCGATTGATCAATGTACACAAGACTTATTTATTCTTGTATAATACGCACTCGTGTGTTATATGCACCCTTAATTATGGGCAATTAAATTCTGGAAAAATATATTTGTCGTATATAAACAGTCAGCATAAACCATGAAATTTATCTTTCAACACTGTTTTTCCACCAAAATAATATTCTAATAAGAGCCCCCTATTTCTAATTTTGAGAGCACCCTGGCCGCTTATTACGTCGAATACGGTATGTGGAAGTTCATTTCTTCGACTAGTGAGGTACAATATTCTTGTGTGTATAGTGCGCACTTGAATATAATGCGTACAATATTGAATGAAATTTTGAATATGATTAATAAAATAGATAACAAACATATGTGTAAAAAAATATTTTATAACCAGGCAATGTAATGACAGGACTGCCTTGTGTATTTCAGATTAGTTGGGGGCGGTCGGGTAGCCTAGTGGTTAAAGCTTTCACTCGTCACGCCGAAGACCCGGGTTCGATTCCCGACATGGGTACAATGTGTGAAGCCCATTTGTGGTGTCCCCGCCGTGATATTGCTGGAATATTACTAAAAGCGGCGTAAAACCATACTCAGTCAGTCAGTCAGTCAGATTAGTTGACAGCTATTTCCAGTGTTATGGCTCACAGTAATGTCTATAAAGTGCAAATGATAATCAGAACACATTGCATGTGTGTGTGTGTGTGTGTGATATGCACCACCCATTTAACAGACGTATTGTTTGCCAAAAAGTGTGCACTATACACAAGAAAAAATGCCATTGTCAGTAGCACTGGCTATCGATAATCGATAATTACTGAATAAGTATCGTTCAATTATCGATAAATATCGGAGAAGTAACTTTAAGCAAATATGCACGAACAGGGACACATTTATGCATAGATTACTTTGTGGCCATTTGTGATAGAACAAAAACAGAGTTTTTTTGTCTTTGGCAATTGACAATACTGACAATAACACCGTCTGTTTCGGTGAATCTAAACTTTATTTTATCACAAGGGTTTATGTACTGTATATGACCGCAGATAAGCCGACCCGTAGATAAGCTGAGATATTAACTTGACCATTGAAATATGAAAGAACATGATATGACCTGTAGATATGCCGAACCAGGAAGTGAAAGGCAACATCACACCGCGAAGTCGGACTGCAAGACTGTACTGGTATTTGCAGATATTCAATAATATAAGATGAAAAACGTTGTAATTATATTGAAAAAGTCATTATAATTTCTAATATTATCGATGATAATTTCATATTGATAATCGTTTATATTTTTCTTCCCATCGATGACAATTCCAATTATCAATCTTTTTAGCCAGCACTAATTGTCAGTGATGACAGAAGACTGTTGTTATAGATAATCCAGTATCGATTGTCTTAGTACCTTCTCGCACAAGCGACATGGTGGACCAAATGTCGCCCTTCCGAGAATAAGCCCTTCCTTTAAAACCTGGCCATGGACTGATTGCCATTTCAGCATCATACATTCCTCTGGGCAGGCATCGATGGCACCAGTGTTCTCACACACTTCCCACCAGGGGACAATTATGGTATGCAGGCTAACGTCAAGGAGGTAAGAGTTACCTCCCCTGTTCTTTAATGTTTACGTGACTTTCTTGTTTGTGCGTGTTGCAGAACCACACGTTCTGGTGGGAAGGCATCAACGGCACTCAAGTCCTGACTCACTTCCCACCTGGGGACACATATCATATGATGGTTAATGTGAAAGAGGTGAACAAAAGCTGTCCAGTATTGCTTATGGTGTCAGGGCTTGTTTGTATGCATAACCTGCCTTATAACTCATCCCAGTTCTCTAAATCACCTTCTTTCTCATGATATACCTCTTGCTGCTATCCTTACCCAATCCTCCCTCCCTCTCTCCCTCCCTACCCCCTTCTGTTTCTCTTGTATTTCATCTTTTGTGTCCATGGTCAGACCAAGTTAGGTTTGAAAAAATAAAAGAATTAGTTCTCAGGCAATGACTTTAAAAAAAAAAAAAATTAAAGTAAAAACAAAACGTGCGACAGACTTTATGATGATGCGGGCGGTGCCTGAGAACCAAGACCATTATTTTTTTAGCCTTAGTATTCTTTTTTTACAGATGAGTCTAACATAATTGTTTTGCAAAAGTAAAAATGTTGTGTTTTATTTGAAAAATGTGTTTTTGCTCAAATCAACCCTAAGCCTACATGCTAAAACAAGCTTTTGATATTTTGTTACTCTATTTGAATGAAGACAAGGTGGACCAAGATGTTCTGTGCAACAAAACTCAAATTGGTCCGGACTTATACATGTTATAGATATAAGTGAATTTTTTTTATGAATTATATTGAAAAATGAAAATATGTAAGTTATATGAGGTAAAATATTTGTGTGATCATACTGGTTTAAAAAGTGCAGTTTAAAATAATGCTAAAAAACAATAGTTAAGGTTTAGAAGCCATACTTCATAATAAAAGAAAAGAAAAATTTTACTCATTTTCCAAACCCTTAGAAAACAGAATTTACAATTTACATATATGTGTGCATCATTAGTATTATCATGGTTATTATACAACTATATTAAAACCTCACTATTAAGAAGGGATGAGATGGGACTGTTCAAGGGAGACAATCAGTGATGATGATTATTCAACAGTTCCACATCATAAATATCATCTACATGTATTAGAAAATAATAATTGTATTTTGCCACAATTTGCAGCGGTAGAAACTAACATCATTAGTCCACTGGACCTTATAATGATAACATATAGCAAACCCTTAAAAATGGCAAATATCTACTTATCCTTATGTTACCTTAACTACGGGGCAGTTTTACAAGGACTACAGGACTAGTGCCAATTACTAACGCTGCTTCGGCAAGCATGATACATACCGTATTCGACGTAATAAGCGCCTCGCTCTAATAAGCGCCCACGATGACATTTGCTGATATATTGGCTGGTGAACAATCCATATTAGCACCCCTTCCGATTGATCAATGTACACAAGACTAATTTATTCGCGTATGATACGCACTCGTGTGCTATATACACCCTTAATTATGGGCAAAAAAATTCTGGAAAATTATATCTGTCGTATGTAAACATTTCAGGCTGTCAGCATAACCATGAAATTTATCTTTCAACTCTGTTTTTTGTACCAAAATAATATTCTAATAAGAGCCCCCTATTTCTAATTTTGAGAGCACCCTGGGCGCTTATTACGTCGAATACGGTAGTTTTATATCCAATATATGACAAATAATGGCGTCGGCGGTGTTGTGTGTTGCAAGCTCCTGTACACAGTGGACAACTTCCAGGACAAGGGCCGGTCTGGACGCACATGCTACCTGTTTGGCTACGGAGACGGAGGGCATGGTCCAACGTTAGTCACCTCATCAGTTGCCTCTTTATCATCTGTTCATTTTGTGATGACTCTGTTGTTACAGAGTAATCTCATGATACTGGGACCAAAGTTCTTTTTCATTTACCGATTTTACAGATTTACTGATGGTTTACAGATTTTTGCTATCAAATAAGCTCGGGTATGTAGAGAAAAAAACAAATTGTCTTGTGAAAGGTTTCCTCAGGGGTGTAAGGCATTGCAATTTGGTGTACACAGTTATGTTCCTTTCTTGTGGCAGGATCTGCTGGGTTTGAAACCTGTAGGCTATTCAACCACATAAATGTTCTTGGTCTGTCAACACCATCTCCATGCCCTGATAAGTGGTAAACAATTATAAGCTGTATCACTTGAACCTACCTCTTTTGTTCTTGGTGTACATGGTTATGTTCCTTTCTTGTGGCAGGATCTGCTGATCGAGGGTTTGAAGCCCATATTCAACCTCATAAATGTCCATGCCTGACAAGTGGTAATCAATTACAACAGTATCACTTGAACCTTAGTAACCTCCATTATTCTTGGTGTACATGGTTATGTTCCTTTCTTGTGGCAGGATCTGCTGATCGAGGGTTTGAAGCCCATATTCAACCATACAGATGTCTATGCCTGACAAGTGGTAAACAATTACAACCTGTGTCACTTTGGAATTCTTTCCAATCTGACATCGGCGACAGTACTGAAATATGCTGTTAAGCAACCTACCTCACTCGTTTTTAGTATTTTTTTGTTCATCAATTTCACTTTTTTGTTTTTCCATGTCAGAGAGGAGATGCTTGAGAAGCTGCAGAGGGTGAAGGATGTTGATGGGCTACCAAGGTATGTAGACATTTAATCACATTATCCATGTAGCTGCCACGTACAACCAGCACAAGTTCAGTCACTATTCTAACCTGGAATCCCAAAGAATCCCAAGGAAATAGGATTGATTGTTCAGCCATAATTATACTTTACTTTATGTTTTACATATGCAAATTTAAGCACAATATTTCATCGCTTGATCAAAACAGGACTTATATGCCACGGCTGATTAATATACATGTTAAATTTTATATGATAGTTTCTGGAATGTTTTTCAAGCGGAATGACCCCTACCTCCATTTAAAATTGGTTAGAAAAAAACTCATTGGTTTGGATGAGGACCTGATACTGATACTGATTATGCATAAGCCAACACAGGAAATGATGTAACCCACATAATCCCCACGTCTCACACCATAAAATAGTGATACCACGGTAATATAGAGTTGCCTCCCCTTGAGTCGCTAATGACAGGTACTTTGTTTACCGAACTCGTAAGAAAATCAGCTTTGATCAATCTAATTGGTGTATTGTTAAAGTTGAACAAAGAACAAGAAACAACGTATGAAATATTTAATAGTTTAGTGTTCACGATTACTATCCATTATGAATTAACTACCGCAATAATAAAGCATACCATACTCAAAAAGCTGCTAAATTATTTATGATGGGTGAATGAATGGTGCAATATTCCATCTATATCACAGCCTGTAAATAACAGAATTTTTAAGTATGGGAGTTACAAATGTGGAAGGACAGTGTTAAAGTGAGTGAGCGAGTATGGTTTTACGCCTCTTTTAGCAATATTCCAGCAATATCACGGCGGGGGACACCAGAAATGGGCTTCACACATTGTACCCATGTCAGGAATCGAACCTGGGTCTTCGGCGTGACGAGTGAACGCTTTAACCACTAGGCTACCCGACCGCCCCTCAGTGTTAAAGAATACGAGTTACGAATGTCATTGATCATCTTGAAAGTAGGGGAGTAGATCAATGTAGATGTATCGGGGTAAAAATGTTGTCGGTCAATGTTAAGTATGATTAATTCGCAATAGACTGGGAATAAAGAAATATTTAATACCCAACGAAAACTATCAATACCCAAAATAACAGAAAAATGTCTTTAAATCTCCTCTGGGCCCCGTTCCTCAAAGTGATCCTAGCGCTAAGTTGATCGTAACTCCCATTCTTTAACACTGAGTTACGACAATCGTAGCGCTAAGATTGTTTTGAGGAACGGGGCCATGGATACCTGGACCCACTTGCACAAAGTGATCTTAGCGCTAAGATGATCGTAACTCCCATACTTTAACATTGGCTTACGATAGTCTTAGCACTAAGATCACTTTATGCAAGGGGGCCCTGGTTGTATCTGTTCCAGGGTAGAGATGAGTACACCGGACGACTTCTTCACGCTGGTAGAGAAGGAGAGTGGCCGGGACAAGCTGTGCACATGGAGGGGCGAGCTGTACCTGGAGATGCACAACGGCACCTACACAACACATGCTCAGGTCAGCGGAACAACCAACATGTTTCCCATTTATATCCCCTGCAACGAAGTGGAAGGGTGATATAGGATTGGGTGCTGTACATCAGTATTTCCATCCCTCCGTCCATCTGTCCATCACATCTAGTTTAGAACTCAAAAACCATGTTAGATATCTTAACCAAACTTGGCACATAGATAGGTCTGGTGGTGAACTGATAGTTTGCAATTTAAAAAAAATAATTTTTCGAGTTTCCATGGCAACGATTTCGCCTTTGACTGAAAATGGTGGTAGTGCTCCTTTCCGAAGCAGATCTTGAAAACAATACAATATTTCTTGCCTTGCACACAACCGGTCATGTCATATTGGTAGGGGATATGAGTCATGATTGTTCTCACTTGAAATTACAGATGGATTGAATAAAGTGAGTGAGTTGGGTTTAACACCACTTTTAACAGTATTCCAGTCATATCACGGTGCGTCAGCTTAATGTGGGAGGAAAGCCTGAAGTGATGCAGGTCTCAGACGTTTACCACTTCGGTGAAACCCACGAGCACGGGTATGGTGCTGACAAACCTAGAAACATAATCGGGGCGAACAGGGATTCGAACCCACAATCATAGGTTTCTGGCCTGCCCAAGGGACGCAACTCTGCACAGGGAATCCTGGCGCCTTAGACGACTGGGCCACCCATGCCCCCAATTGAATAAAGGCTCCAAGACACTTTAAAGTGCTGATAACAGAAATAGAGAAAATTATGTAACTAACATAATCTCAGTATTGGACATGTCGAAGGTGGTGATGTTTGTCTCTGCATCTTTAGGTGAAGAAGAGTAACCGCAAGTGTGAGTTCCTGCTCCATGATGTGGAACTGATGGGTACCATAGCAACCGTCCTGGCATCCGCCAGTGGGAAAGGCTACAAATACCCTAGTGTAGAATTGGAGAGAATCTGGAAGCTGTTTCTCCTCAACCAGTTCCACGATGTGCTGCCAGGCTCCTCCATTGAAATTGTAGGCACTTCTGGGCTATATATATATATTTATTGTGGGCACTTCATGGCTCTGTATTGTGGGCACTTCATGGCTATGTATTGTGGGCACTTCATGGCTATGTATTGTGGGCACTTCATGGCTATGTATTGTATACACTTCATGGCTATGTATTGTAGACACTTCATGGCTCTGTATTGTGGGCACTTCATGGCTATATATTGTGGACACTTCATGGCTATATATTTTGGGTACTTCATGGCTATGTATTGTGGACACTTCATGGCTCTGTATTGTAGGCACTTCATGGCTATATATTGTAGGTACTTCATGGCTATATACTGTAGGCACTTCATGGCTATATATTGTAGGTACTTCATGGCTATATATTGTGGGCACTTCATGGCTCTGTATTGTGGACACTTCATGGCTCTGTATTGTAGACACTTCATGGCTCTGTATTGTAGGCACTTCATGGCTCTGTATTGTAGACACTTCATGGCTCTGTATTGTAGGCACTTCATGGCTATATATTGTAGGTACTTCATGGCTCTGTATTGTGGACACTTCATGGCTCTGTATTGTAGGCACTTCATGGCTATATATTGTGGACACTTCATGGCTATATATTGTAGGTACTTCATGGCTATGTATTGTGGACACTTCATGGCTCTGTATTGTAGGCACTTCATGGCTATATATTGTAGGTCCTTCATGGCTATATACTGTAGGCACTTCATGGCTATATATTGTAGGTACTTCATGGCTATGTATTGTAGACACTTCATGGCTATGTATTGTGGGCACTTCATGGCTCTGTATTGTAGACACTTCATGGCTCTGTATTGTGGGCACTTCATGGCTATATATTGTGGACACTTCATGGCTATATATTGTAGGTACTTCATGGCTATGTATTGTGGACACTTCATGGCTCTGTATTGTAGACACTTCATGGCTATATATTGTAGGTACTTCATGGCTATATACTGTAGGCACTTCATGGCTATATATTGTAGGTACTTCATGGCTATGTATTGTAGACACTTCATGGCTATGTATTGTTGGCACTTCATGGCTATTTATTGTGGGCACTTCATGGCTCTGTATTGTGGGCACTTCATGGCTATGTATTGTGGGCACTTCATGGCTATATATTGTGGACACTTCATGGCTATGTATTGTGGGTACTTCATGGCTATGTATTGTGGGCACTTCATGGCTCTGTATTGTAGGCACTTCATGGCTATATATTGTGGGCACTTCATGGCTATATATTGTAGGCACTTCATGGCTATATATTGTAGGCACTTCATGGCTATGTATTGTGGGCACTTCATGGCTATGTATTGTAGACACTTCATGGCTATATATTGTGGACACTTCATGGCTATGTATTGTGGGTACTTCATGGCTATATATTGTGGGCACTTCATGGCTCTGTATTGTGGGCACTTCATGGCTATATATTGTGGGCACTTCATGGCTATATATTGTAGGTACTTCATGGCTATGTATTGTGGGTACTTCATGGCTATATATTGTAGGTACTTCATGGCTATATATTGTGGACACTTCATGGCTATGTATTGTAGACACTTCATGGCTATGTATTGTAGACACTTCATGGCTATATATTGTGGGCACTTCATGGCTATGTATTGTGGACACTTCATGGCTATGTATTGTAGACACTTCATGGCTATATATTGTGGGCACTTCATGGCTATGTATTGTGGGTACTTCATGGCTATGTATTGTGGGCACTTCATGGCTCTGTATTGTAGACACTTCGTGGCTCTGTATTGTAGACACTTCATGGCTATATATTGTGGGCACTTCATGGCTATATATTGTAGACACTTCATGGCTATATATTGTGGGCACTTCATGGCTATGTATTGTGGACACTTCATGGCTATGTATTGTAGACACTTCATGGCTATATATTGTGGGCACTTCATGGCTATGTATTGTGGGTACTTCATGGCTATGTATTGTAGACACTTCATGGCTCTGTATTGTGGGCACTTCATGGCTATATATTGTAGGTACTTCATGGCTATAGATTGTAGGTACTTCATGGCTCTGTATTGTGGGCACTTCATGGCTATATATTGTGGGCACTTCATGGCTATGTATTGTGGGCACTTCATGGCTATGTATTGTAGACACTTCATGGCTATGTATTGTGGGCACTTCATGGCTATGTATTGTGGGCACTTAATGGCTATGTATTGTAGACACTTCATGGCTCTGTATTGTAGACACTTCATGGCTATATATTGTGGACACTTTATGGCTATGTATTGTAGACACTTCATGGCTATATATTGTAGGCACTTCATGGGTTATATACTGTAGACACTTCATGGCTATTTATTGTGGGCACTTCATGGCTCTGTATTGTGGGCACTTCATGGCTATATATTGTGGACACTTTATGGCTATGTATTGTAGACACTTCATGGCTATATATTGTAGGCACTTCATGGGTTATATACTGTAGACACTTCATGGCTATTTATTGTGGGCACTTCATGGCTCTGTATTGTGGGCACTTCATGGCTATGTATTGTGGGCACTTCATGGCTCTGTATTGTAGACACTTCGTGGCTCTGTATTGTAGACACTTCATGGCTATATATTGTGGGCACTTCATGGCTATATATTGTAGACACTTCATGGCTATATATTGTGGGCACTTCATGGCTATGTATTGTGGACACTTCATGGCTATGTATTGTAGACACTTCATGGCTATATATTGTGGGCACTTCATGGCTATGTATTGTGGGTACTTCATGGCTATGTATTGTAGACACTTCATGGCTCTGTATTGTGGGCACTTCATGGCTATATATTGTAGGTACTTCATGGCTATAGATTGTAGGTACTTCATGGCTCTGTATTGTGGGCACTTCATGGCTATATATTGTGGGCACTTCATGGCTATGTATTGTGGGTACTTCATGGCTATGTATTGTAGACACTTCATGGCTCTGTATTGTGGGCACTTCATGGCTATATATTGTAGGTACTTCATGGCTATAGATTGTAGGTACTTCATGGCTCTGTATTGTGGGCACTTCATGGCTATATATTGTGGGCACTTCATGGCTATGTATTGTGGGCACTTCATGGCTATGTATTGTAGACACTTCATGGCTATGTATTGTGGGCACTTCATGGCTATGTATTGTGGGCACTTAATGGCTATGTATTGTAGACACTTCATGGCTCTGTATTGTAGACACTTCATGGCTATATATTGTGGACACTTTATGGCTATGTATTGTAGACACTTCATGGCTATATATTGTAGGCACTTCATGGGTTATATACTGTAGACACTTCATGGCTATATATTGTCTGTACTTCATGGCTATATCTATCGTAGGTCTACACTTCATGGCTATATACTGTTGACACTGCATGGCTATATATTGTCTGTACTTCATGGCTATGGATATAAAATGACACTGATTACAAAATTCCATGATAATTTACAGACAGACACTGACAGTCTTCTGTTAACCTGATCTATATGTGTTCCAGGTGTATGACGATGCACACAGGTATTACAAAGGTGAGCTTTAGCTGTATATACTAGTTTTCCTTTCTGTAGGGACCTCCTCCGTGGTCTAGTGGTAGAGCATGTACCCGGAGAGCGGGGTTCAATCCCTGGCTGTTCCATATCAAAAGACGTTAAAAGATGGTACTTGTTGTTAGACCTATTCTACACCAGATCTTCATGGGTCTAATGTGTTCGATGAAGCATCCCAAGTTACAATAAGACTCTGTGTCTTCTGTCATACGTTCTCTCAGTGTGTTCCATGTTATCATTGGTTCTGTCACCTTGATGTTAATTTCCATTGTGATGTTCACAGATGTAGACACGTCTGGACGGAAGCTGCTGAGACAGGCAGTATCTGCCGTTGTCAGGCAGGAGGTATGTAGGAGGGAGTCGCTTCTCAGAGGAATATGTCATATAGCTTGCAGGGCTTGATTAAACCATATAAAACATGCACTAGTATTGAGAAATGCAACCTATTATTTATCTCTACATGTACCCAGTGCATGCCAAAAAGTTTACAAATTTGTGGCTGACTTTCTAAGAATATTCTTTTTACACAACATCAATCTTTGAACTCATTGTCAACCATACTACATCACTATTCCCAGTGTTGGGTAATTTGACATTGTCCTTTGGGCTTGACGCCATCAAATGAATCTTATCAGGTGAATCTTATGATGACAAGAAAACAAGAGAATGTATGGGATGTGATTCCATTTGAAGCGATTTTTACATCTACTGGAGAATACTGGAATCTTGAATCAATATGTGGACAATCCTTGAATCTGGAATCAATGTGGGCAATACTTGAATCTTGAATCAATATGTTAAGAATACTGGAATCTTGAATCAATGTGGGCAATACTTGAATCTTGTATCAATTTGTAGAGAATACTTTAATCTTGAATCAATGTGGGCAATACTTGAATCTTGTATCAATTTGTAGAGAATACTTTAATCTTGAATCAATGTGGGCAATACTTGAATCTTGTATCAATTTGTGGAGAATACTTTAATCTTGAATCAATGTGGGCAATACTTGAATCTTGTATCAATTTGTAGAGAATACTGGAATCTGGAATAAATATGTGGACAATCCTTGAATCTCGAATCAATGTGGGCAATACTTTAATCTTGAATCAATGTGGGCAATACTTGAATCTTGTATCAATTTGTGGAGAATACTTTAATCTTGAATCAATGTGGGCAATACTTGAATCTTGTATCAATTTGTGGAGAATACTTTAATCTTGAATCAATGTGGGCAATACTTGAATCTTGTATCAATTTGTAGAGAATACTGGAATCTGGAATAAATATGTGGACAATCCTTGAATCTCGAATCAATGTGGGCAATACTTGAATCTTGAATCAATGTGGGCAATACTTGAATCTTGTATCAATTTGTGGAGAATACTTTAATCTTGAATCAATGTGGGCAATACTTGAATCTTGTATCAATTTGTGGAGAATACTTTAATCTTGAATCAATGTGGGCAATACTTGAATCTTGTATCAATTTGTGGAGAATACTGGAATCTTGAATCAATATGTGGACAATCCTTGATTCTAGAATTAATATGGACAATACTTGAATATGGAATTAATGTGGACAATACTTGAATCATGTATCAATGTGTGGACAGTCCTTTGCATTAGAATGGGTTAAATTGGTTGTTTATGCTTAACATTTTGTCTGAAAATTAGATTTCTATGTGATGATAAATTTGTTACATGTGTCAAAAGCAGGATGTACAAGATATTTTGAGCTGAAAGTCTGTGCACCCACTTTGACCTCTCCTTCTACCAGTCTATATGCCACCTGGGAACATACTGACACATGGGACCCGTGACATGCCCCACCCTCTCTCTGTTGCAGCTGGACAAGGGTGAGGCGGTGGTGGTGAACACCCAGGCCTGGGAGCGGCAGGGTGTGGTCAGGGTGGCCGAGGCCACTGCAAGCCCTGCCAAGAAGAAGAAGTCCACTGGCACAGACACACAGCAGGTCGACAAGGAGGGCAACACATTAGGTAGAAGCATCCTTACGTTACAAATGTAGAGGAATACCTTTGGAAAATAGAAGTCACAGGTGGCGTAATGATCTGAGGCATAGACTCTCATTGTGTAGGATCAACTGTTGATGGTTCGAAATCCAAAATGACCTTGATGATGAACCTTGCTCTGTTAGCACAGATATAATAATAATGCGTTTATAAATAGAGCTCCAGATAAGCTGCGTATCTGCGTAAAATACGCATCAGAAATGCAGAAATATGCAGTAAAATAAAATCCAAGCGTATCAACGAACATTACAGATACGCTACAAAATTAAAACTTGTGCGTATCATCAAAATATTGTGAAGTAACACCGTGTATTCGATTAGCAAATCAGCAACTTATTTTGAAATTATAAACGGGCATTCCGTCAACCTTGCCAAACTCCAAGATGACAGTTACATCATGATCATTTGCCATCCCACTTTCTTGTGGAAGTATCGTGGTATTTTTGAGTCCTATAAAGCTCTCGAACCCCCATGACACCAGTTTGCAGGGACTAGATAAATAGTGTTTTTAAATATTTAATTTAAATACCCACATGTGTAAAAACTGGTGGGTAACAGAAATTTGAATACCCAGATAGAATTACTGATACCCAATGATTTTAAAATGCATGGGTAAAATACCCACAACACCAAAAGCTTATCTGGAGCTCTGTATAAAGAACCTGTTTGGATAACTGCTCATGACATTATAGAAAGCCAAGTAGACTAGGTGCAGTGCTGGTGATGGTAGGCCCAGTTGTGTGGTCAATGCATCCAACAGCAGTCCTCTTGCATGGGTTTTTATCAATGTGTTGTTATTTATGCTAGGTTGCATAACGAGCTGGTGAAATCCACTGGTCAACGTTGATGTCCAAAATTTGCCCTGTGATGACCTCTCGTTATCACCATCCCCAGCTTGTGGGTTCCATAAAAGTAGGAGACATATACAATCTGTGTCACTATAGGTTTCCTCTGACATTAGCCATATATGTATTGGTGTATTTATCCGATACACCTAAAACATTATGAGTATTAAGCTTCCTTATCCAAACACCCCACATCTTCTCAAGGCAAGGGTGTAGACTGACTATAAAAGTCCAGTTTCCACCCTTGCCAAATTAGGCTGGAATTCCGGATTTTCATTTTGGCTGGACTAACGAGTCTATGCATAGTCCTATCAAAATCACGTACGAAATAGACATCCAGTTTGTAAACAAAATGGATTTCAACATGCAGATTTCGGTTGACTAAAGGATCTGCAAAGCATGTGTACCACCAACCACAGGAACTCGATGATAGCGTGTATAGTATAAAATATTCGTATCGAAAAAAAATCACACCCCGCCATACATATAGACAAGGAGTGACATCCATCTTGGTCCTTATTCAAGATTTCGCACTCGGTTCGAATCACAGCTCGATATCGCATGAAATATGAATGTAACTTATTTGGAATTCAACCTATTGGCACTTGCTAAACATACCATAGGCTACACAATCGTGTTCATCGGTGGTCGCCTTACCTCATACTTATTTTAAAACAACCATCAAACCTCAGCTCTAAGCTTCGCTGCTGAGGTAAACAAGAAAAAGGTGGCCAGAATTTACGGTGCTACGCGGGCTTAAACTCAGCAAGAGGTAAGACCTGTTTATTACAATCTGGATCTTGATTATCAATCAGATCGTCTTGAATAGGCACCGCCATTATGTTTGAAGCAAATGCAAGTGATATGTGAGGTGGAATCTGATTGGGACACAGGAGGGACATAACTCGTAACAGCCACTTGTGACGCTATGATCAAGCCTGGTAATTCCAGCCTATTTCGGCAAAGGTGGAAACTAGACTTTCATAGTCAGTTAACGCCCTTGCCTCCGGAAGATGAGCCCCATGGTGAATCTAAGATGGATTTGATCCCCACAAAATATGCTTCTTGTAAGAGTTGACTGAAATGACTCAGTAACTTGCTTGATTGCATGTCATTGTACCAAGATGGTACTTTGCTTATGATATGGACCACTGGTTTGACTGACGACATTGCTTATAGGCCACTGTCATGAAGCTTAGAATATGTAATTATTGTTGACTGGTGTAAAACAAACCAAACGTATAAAAATTGTTTTTCTTTTCCAGCTCTTGTGAAGGCTGTGAGCTGTGGTGTGTCTCGTTTAGAGCGTGTCCCTGACTACAAACCTGTTACTGCATCGAAGAAGGTAAACAAGTTTTCGCGCTGTGCCATCTTCAAATATATCAAACATATCGAAAATCTTTATTCCAAACACTATTCACACAACCTCTTAGTTTTAATTCATATGATGAATACATGCCATCACAATGATGAGACTTTTAAAAACAAAATTGATTAATGGATTTCTTTGA
The DNA here is from genome assembly GCF_023055435.1 of Haliotis rufescens. Lineage (NCBI taxonomy): Eukaryota > Metazoa > Mollusca > Gastropoda > Lepetellida > Haliotidae > Haliotis > Haliotis rufescens. The sequence goes on along the minus strand of NW_025964212.1, from coordinate 96,346 downwards.
AACAAAGTTGAAAAAAAAATATCGTGAAAAGCAAGTCCGACAAGACTTTATTAACTTACACCGTTCCGATGACGACTCATTCAGATAATATTTTGAATAACAATAACAAAAATAGTTTCACAAAATAATTAATAAACCAAAGTACAAAACAGTCTGGTTTTATTGATTTATGATCTTGTTTCATTAAGAAATACTAAGTTTTGTCATACACAGGGTAAGGTGATTACTATTTCTAACGGGCTCCTGACCGCTACAGTGGATAGCCATGGACGAGTTACATCTTTGATGGTACAAGATTCACAGAGGTAATTTTATGCATCTTTTATCCTCAAGTGATATGCACACAGGTGGCCCTCTTGTCTGAAGTGCCGCAATTTGCTGTGCAGAGTTGCATCCCTGAGATATGCCAGAAGCCAGATTCACAGTGATTATGTTCCTAGGTTTGTCAGTACCATACCTGTGCTCGTGGGTTTCACCAAAGTGGTAAACATCTGAGACCTGCATCACTTCGGTCTTTGCTCCACAATATGCCTGAAATACTGTTCAAAGTGGCTTTAAACCATACACAGTCACTCTTGAAGTACCAGAGGATGAGTGTGAGTATGATATGATCCCCGGCCCAACAAAGTTGGCGGGGGATATAGAAATGGGCTCCGTCCGTCCGTCCGTCCGTCTGTCCGTCACGTTTCGTTTCATTTCCGGAGCATAACTCAGAAACCGTTCAATATTTTTTCATCAAACTTTGCAGGTCTGTCAGGTACATGCTGAACTGGTGCCTTTTGCTATTTAGAAATTTTAGAAATTTTTGATTTTTACGTTTCCATGGCAACAAGATGGACTTAGGTTCTGTGAGGGAAGGGTTCGTTTCCGGAGCATAACTCATAAACTGTTCAATATTTTTTCATGAAACTTCGCAGGTTTGTCAGGTACATGCCGAACTGGTGCCTTTTGCTATTTAGAAATTTTAGAAATTTTAATTTTTTTACGTTTCCATTGCAGCAAGATGGACTTAGGTTCCAAACTCTTCTTTTTTTTACAATTTCCATAACAAGTTCCACCTCTGTTAAAAAAGGTTAGGGTTTGTCTAGATTTAATTATGTCATAAATTCTGCAACAGGGGCGGGGGATATAGCCACGTTAGTGGCAAACTCTTGTTGGTATTCAAAGGCACTGCCACCAGAAGCAAAATGAGAGGCGAAGCATGCCTTTTTTTTATAAGGCCGTACCACAGTTAGATACATTTTGCATGAACTCAGGATATACCCGGTAAGTGCTCTCCACATGTTGGTTGCTTGGTTTGTTGTTTAACACCGCTCTCAGCAATATTCCAGCAATATGACGGCAGTCTGTAAATAATTTAGTCTGGACCAGGCAATCAAGTGATTAATATCATGAGCATCGATCCATGCAATTGGGATCGATGACATGAATCAACCAAGTCAGCGAGCCTGACCACCCGATCCCGTTAGTCGCCTTTTACGACAAGCATTGTCGCCTTTTACGGCAAGCATGGGTTGCTGAAGACCTATTCTACCCCGGAATCTTCATGGGTCTGTTCTCCACATAATCAAATTGTGACTTCTTGCTTGACAAGATGTGCTTAGACAACATTCACTCGTTCACTCATTGTCAAACACCAGGCAGCAATATTCCAGTTAAAGTTGGGAAAGGGTAGCCTAGTGTATAAAGTGTTTGCTAGCCATGCTGCAGACCTGGGTTTTGTTTCCCTATGTAGGGAATGTAGGGCTTGGACGAGTCCAAATTTACTACCTGGGTACCAACCCCCCTATTACCTAACCCTACCTAGGTACCCGCTGTAGTTTTATCCTTATTCAAACATATGAAAGTCAGAAGGAATGGTGTATATTCAGAAATAACTGCAAACATTAGTGACTTGTAGTTTAAACAGAGTTCTAAATAATTTTTGTCATTGAACAATATCTCATGTGATTAACCACTGGTCCGGGTTGTCCTGTGGGTACCCGGGTCCTACTCAGTACCTGGCTGACCCGAGTACCTGAGATAGCCGTCCCAGCCCCCACTACAATGTGTGATGACGATTTTCTGTGTCCCTCGCTGTGATATTACTGGAATATTGCTAAAAGCTACGTAAAATCATAATGGCCTCACTCACTCACTCACTCACTCCAGACAGTCTAGTGATTAATATCCACGCAATTGGAATCGATGACATGCATCAACCAAGTCAGCGAGCCTGACCACCTGATCCCGTTACTTGCCTTTTACGACAAGCATAGTCACCTTTTACGGCAAGCATGGGTTGCTGAAGATCTATTCTACCCCGGAATCTTCAAGGGTCCACTGGCTCAGAATCATGTAGGGGTTTCTCTGATAAACATATACTGGTATGATAATTGTCATTTTATTGTGATGATGTGTGACATAACTGCTTTGACTGTGACAATAGCTTCCTTGAATTTAGGAACGTCCTGAGTGAGGACCATCCTGCCAACCAGTTGTTGTTGTATGACGATGTCCCCCTGTACTGGGACGCCTGGGACGTCATGGACTACCACCTAGAAACAAGGTAAGCCAGTTGTTGTATGACGATGTCTCCTTGTACTGGGGCGTGATGGAGTACCACCTAGAAACAAGGTAAGCCAGTTGTTGTATGACGATGTCTCCTTGTACTGGGGAGTGATGGAGTACCACCTAGAAACAAGGTAACCCAGTTGTTGTATGACGATGTCTCCTTGTACTGGGACGTCATGGACTACCACCTAGAAACAAGGTAAGCCAGTTGTTGTATGACGATGTCCCCCTGTACTGGGACGCCTGGGACGTCATGGACTACCACCTAGAAAGAAGGTAAGCCAGTCGTTGTATGACGATGTCTCCTGGTACTGGGGCATGATGGAGTACCACCTAGAAACAAGGTAAGTAAATTGTTATATGATGATGTCCCCTTGTACTGGGACGTCATGGACTACCACCTAGAAACAAGGTAAGCCAGTTGTTGTATGACGATGTCTCCTTGTACTGGGGAGTGATGGAGTACCACCTAGAAACAAGGTAAGCCAGTTGTTGTATGACGATGTCTCCCTGTACTGGGACGCCTGGGACGTCATGGGAGTACCACCTAGAAACAAGGTAAGCCAGTTGTTGTATGACGATGTCCCCTTGTACTGGGACGTCATGGACTACCACCTAGAAACAAGGTAAGCCAGTTGTTGTATGACGATGTCCCCTTGTACTGGGGCGTGATGGAGTACCACCTAGAAACAAGGTAAGCCAGTTGTTGTATGACGATGTCCCCCTGTACTGGGACGCCTGGGACGTCATGGACTACCACCTAGAAACAAGGTAAGCCAGTTGTTGTATGACGATGTCCCCTTGTACTGGGGCGTGATGGAGTACCACCTAGAAACAAGGTAAGCCAGTTGTTGTATGACGATGTCTCCTTGTACTGGGGCGTGATGGTGTACCACCTAGAAACAAGGTAAGCCAGTTGTTGTATGACAATGTCTCCTTGTACTGGGGCGTGATGGACTACCACCTAGAAACAAGGTAAGCCAGTTGTTGTATGACGATGTCCCCTTGTACTGGTACGTCATCGACTACCACCTAGAAACAAGGTAAGCCAGTTGTTGTATGACGATGTCCCCTTGTACTGGGGCGTGCCTAGAAACAAGGTAAGCCAGTTGTTGTATGACGATGTCCCCTTGTACTGGGGCGTGATGGAGTACCACCTAGAAACAAGGTAAGCCAGTTGTTGTATGACGATGTCCCCTTGTACTGGGACGTCATGGACTACCACCTAGAAACAAGGTAAGCCAGTTGTTGTATGACGATGTCCCCTTGTACTGGGACGTCATGGACTACCACCTAGAAACAAGGTAAGCCAGTTGTTGTATGACGATGTCCCCTTGTACTGGGACGTCATGGACTACCACCTAGAAACAAGGTAAGCCAGTTGTTGTATGACGATGTCTCCTTGTACTGGGGCGTGATGGAGTACCACCTAGAAACAAGGTAAGCCAGTTGTTGTATGACGATGTCCCCTTGTACTGGGACGTGATGGGAGTACCACCTAGAAACAAGGTAAGCCAGTTGTTGTATGACGATGTCTCCTTGTACTGGGGCGTGATGGACTACCACCTAGAAACAAGGTAAGCCAGTTGTTGTATGACGATGTCCCCTTGTACTGGGACGTGATGGACTACCACCTAGAAACAAGGTAAGCCAGTTGTTGTATGACGATGTCTCCTTGTACTGGGGCGTGATGGACTACCACCTAGAAACAAGGTAAGCCAGTTGTTGTATGACGATGTCCCCTTGTACTGGGAAGTCCTGGACTACCACCTAGAAACAAGGTAAGCCAGTTGTTGTATGACGATGTCCCCTTGTACTGGGACGTCATGGACTACCACCTAGAAACAAGGTAAGCCAGTTGTTGTATGACGATGTCTCCTTGTACTGGGGCGTGATGGACTACCACCTAGAAACAAGGTAAGCCAGTTGTTGTATGACGATGTCCCCTTGTACTGGGACGTGATGGAGTACCACCTAGAAACAAGGTAAGCCAGTTGTTGTATGACGATGTCCCCTTGTACTGGGGCGTGATGGAGTTCCACCTAGAAACAAGGTAAGCCAGTTGTTGTATGACGATGTCCCCTTGTACTGGGGCGTGATGGAGTACCACCTAGAAACAAGGTAAGCCAGTTGTTGTATGACGATGTCCCCTTGTACTGGGGCATGATGGACTACCACCTAGAAACAAGGTAAGTCAATTGTTGTATGACGATGTCCCCTTGTACTGGGACGTCATGGAGTACCACCTAGAAACAAGGTAAGTCAATTGTTGTATGACGATGTCCCCTTGTACTGGGGCGTGATGGAGTACCACCTAGAAACAAGGTAAGTCAATTGTTGTATGACGATGTCCCCTTGTACTGGGGCGTGATGGAGTACCACCTAGAAACAAGGTAAGTCAATTGTTGTATGACGATGTCCCCTTGTACTGGGGCGTGATGGACTACTACCTAGAAACAAGGTAAGCCAGTTGCTGTATGACAATTTCTCCTTGTACTGGGACGTCATGGACTACCACCTAGAAACAAGGTAAGCCAGTTGTTGTATGACGATGTCCCCTTGTACTGGTGTGAGATGGACTACCACCTAGAAAGAAGGTAAGCCAGTTGCTGTATGACAATTTCTCCTTGTACTGGGGCGTGATGGACTACCACCTAGAAAGAAGGTAAGTCAATTGTTGTATGACGATTTCTCCTTGTACACTTACAGAGTTACTCTTGACAGTCCCTTCTTAATGAGACATACTAGACTGCATTGACAAACTGATGCCATGTAATTTAGAAACTAACAAATGAATATTTCTATTATTTAGAAAACCCATCACAAGTGTCACCCAAGAAGCTAAGCTTGTTGATCAAGGACCTCTGAGGGCAACCATTGAGGTAATGTCAGGCTTTCTTTGGTTTCTGACCAGAACTACAATATTTTCTCATGGATTATATATACACTTTAGTAATTTGTTCAACACACAGTTTTGAGGGTAAACAGTTTGAGGGGGGAAATATACTACTCAAAAGAAGTTAAAGAACACTCACAGTTGGAAGTCTTTGTGTTGCAATACCTTCCAGCAATAAGAGATCAAACAAACTCAACATGCTCAAAGGGACCAATAACTTCTGTTCGTAGTTCGTATCGAGAACTAAGATCTGATTTTAATGAGATTACAGATTGTCTCAAAATGCAATTTGACTTTGTAAACATCTTCTCCTATGAATATACCAATTGAAAAGCATGGTGACAGTGTTGTTGAAGCTTTATTGTTATTTTGTTCTGTTAAAGATATTAAAATATTCAATTTTCACATTATAGTTCAAACAGTGTGTTTTGCTGTAAGCTGAAATCTAAGGGATGACAATGGCCATAAAAATGTTACAAACAAAAGAGTTAAACAGTGTTAACTATAACAATCATTGTGACAGAGTAGGAAATGTTATAATTTGACCCTTGTTCAATACTTTCATCCTTACACAGGAACTATTGAAATATCAATGACGCAGCAAATGTGTCTATATTTGATGATCATTGTTGACAACATATACTCAGGTGAGCTACAGTACCAGAACATCCTAGCTTCACATTCTGACCTTTTATTTAAGGAATAAACGACAAGTTTGAGTTGTTTATCATACAATAAAACACTGCACAGAGAATAAACTATGAGGGGCGCAGCCATGATTGGTTTATTCTTTCTCCTAATATCGATTGTCACATCTCTCCCAGTTTGGGGTGTGATCATTTGACCTCTGCGTTTATCTGTGGACCCGAGCTACATCTGTAGGAACAACTCACTAGACACTTCCATCTTAAAAGTAATGTTGTCCAATTTACGACGTCATCAATTTGCGAGTGCATGTTCGAATCTCCAGAAATGACGTCATGATAGAACAATGTTTTATGGTGAAATAAACCATGAAGTGTCCATTGCCAATTACCAATCAGTGATAATTTAGTCCTGGCTTCCAGTTGTCATAACTATCAGCGCCAATTATCTGTTGGCTTCCCTTGTTAAGTTTCCAACTTTTGTTATCTTATTACTTTTGTTGTTCTTACGTGTAAATATATGTTCTCTGCCTCAATGCTTTCATTCACCTGATGAAGGAGTAAGCATATACTCTGAAATGTTGTGTTCCTCATGATAAAGAAGTTGACATCCTTAAATTCTCTTCCTTATGTATATCACTTCTTAATGCCTTTCAAAGACTTATCTTATATAACTTCTTTCAGTGGCATTTAGAAGTTGGTGTGATGAAGAAAGACAAGTTCTATGGATGAACAACTTCTTTATTACAATTAGTGCGACGTTTCGGTGTAGATCCTAACACCTTTATCAAGCAAGTGATGGATAGTACTGGACAACAGAGATCTTATTTAGACTGATGAATATATACTCCACAAGTTGTCTTGTAAGTGGTAAAGATTCAGTGTTTCTCGGTGTAGGTTTCTTTCAGTGTGGCACATCTTCCTTATGTATATCACTTCTTAATGCCTTTCAAAGACTTATCTTATATAGACTGATGACTATATACTCCACAAGTTGTCTTGTAAGTGGTAAAGATTCAGTGTTTCTCGGTGTAGGTTTCCTTCAATGTGGGCACATCTTCCTTATGTATATCACTTCTTAATGCCTTTCAAAGACTTATCTTATATAGACTGATGACTATATACTCCACAAGTTGTCTTGTAAGTGGTAAAGATTCAGTGTTTCTCGGTGTAGGTTTCCTTCAATGTGGGCACATCTTCCTTATGTATATCACTTCTTAATGCCTTTCAAAGACTTATCTTATATAGACTGATGACTATATACTCCACAAGTTGTCTTGTAAGTGGTAAAGATTCAGTGTTTCTCGGTGTAGGTTTCCTTCAATGTGGGCACATCTTCCTTATGTATATCACTTCTTAATGCCTTTCAAAGACTTATCTTATATAGACTGATGACTATATACCCCACAAGTTGTCTTGTAAGTGGTAAAGATTCAGTGTTTCTCGGTGTAGGTTTCCTTCAGTGTGGGCACATCTTCCTTATGTATATCACTTCTTAATGCCTTTCAAAGACTTATCTTATATAGACTGATGACTATATACCCCACAAGTTGTCTTGTAAGTGGTAAAGATTCAGTGTTTCTCGGTGTAGGTTTCCTTCAGCGTGGGCACATCCAGTTCACTGAAGCAGAGGATCATCCTGGATGCTGGATGCCCCTATGTCAGGTTTGATACGGAGGTAAGAAAGCTATGAAACAATCTTGGTTCTCTGGTACCACCAGGTCTGCTGAACCATTTGTAGTTCAGGACATAGACAGAAAACTCATCATTCAGGTTCCAGGGCCCATTAGTTGAAGGCTGCAATTGACCATGCAAGTGATGTAGCCCTTGTTCAGTATTTCTTATCTGAACAAATGGACTATCAGCTTTGCTTATTTAACTGAAATACGTTTTGCCAGCCTCTAGACAAGCTGCAAATGGTCATAGACTCTTAGGCCTAGACCCTACCTTTACCCCAGGCTCATTGACACAAGTTCCTGAAGATGGCGACATCATTGCACTGCTATCTATATACATGTTATAATGATCCCCTACCCCTATCCAAGGTGAGCTGGCACGAGAGCCACAAGTTCCTGAAGGTCGAGTTCCCCACTAGCATGACGTCATCCCAGGCCACGTACGAGATCCAGTTTGGCCATCTACAGAGACCCACACACTACAACACCTCCTGGGACTCTGCCAGGTTCGAGGTGAGCGGAGATGCTTGGTTCATTGTTATTGTTGGTTGGTGTTCTTGGTTACAAGTTCTGATGGGTTATTGTTTATTTTAAACAGAAAATATACTCCATGGCTACCAGGCCATTTCCAGCATAAGTTAGACATTGTGTAGAGTGCCATGTGTGAACTTGTGATTGTAGCGAAAGCGTGAACAACTAACTTGCCTTGTTCATTTATTGTTTAACACTTCACTCAGCAATATTCCAGCTATATAAAGGCTGTCTGTAAATTACTGAGTCTTGACCACAATTTTTTTTTCCATTAATATTAACAAACAGGGATACGATACAAGTCAGCAAGCATGACCTCCTCATCTCATTAGGTGCCTCATATAAATTAGATTAAATTTTTAAATTGAATAAGTATAACAAAAATAACCAGAAAAACAGGAACTTGTAATGAGGTGAGGTGAAATGGGGTTTAACGTTGTGTCCAAGATTATTGCACTTATATAGCAACATGCGTGCATGCGTGCGTGCATATTTAAATAATCTGAGGTTTAGTAAGTTGTTATTAAATGTCCCTTATTCCATTCACATAGAGGACCCCCTCCTTGTCTAGTGGTAGAGCGTTAGCCCGTAGAGCGGAAGGTCCAGGGTTCAATCCCCGACCGCGTCATACTAAAAGACATTAACAAATGGTACTTGTTACCCTGTCTCGCACTCTGCATTAAGGGGCTAAAACAAGGATTGGTCGGCTCGGAGTCAGTATGCTGTGTCTGAGTGGGGTATACAAGTTATACTGTGGCATGGTATCTCAGCGAGCTAGCACTATAAATCGGCATCAGTCCGGACTAATACAAGCAGCCCCCCCCCCCCCCCCTATGCATGTCCCTATATAAGTGCAATAATCTTGGATGTGATGTTAAACCCCATTTCCAAACCCCACTTGTCTCAACCATTAATTTCATCAAAAACACAGTTAAATGGTACAATTAAATGAAATAATAGTGTTTTAATGGGAAAATTATGCATTTTGATGCATCTGACTGGCACTAGCGTTACAGCAGTGATATACCAATGAACCGATGACACTTATACTTCTAGGTCTGCAGCCACAAGTGGGCCGACATCTCCGAGTATGGCTACGGTGTGGCGGTCATCAACGACTGCAAATATGGATTTTCCACAGTGGATAACATCATGAGACTTTCATTGTGAGGATGAAAATATTTTTGGAATTTTATTATATAATAGTTTTCACAACAAATTTTAATTTAGATTTGGGAGAGACATGCGGTAATGTAGGTGTTCATATCTGTATTGATGCCATGGCAACAAGATGGCTTCTTGCAGAAAATTATGACACGTGAGTCAATTGGTAGATTTTGTAGGTCCATTCTTTTCAGTGTGAGTAAAGGCAGAGCCCATGTCTGCCAAGGATTCTGAGTTGCTTTGTCCTAATATGGTAGGACCCGTGAAGATCCGAGGTAGAATAGGTCTTCAGCAATCCATGCTTGCCGTAAAAGGCAATTATGCATGTCGTAAAAGGCGACTAACGGGATCGGGTGGTCAGGCTCGCTGACTTGGTTGATACATGTCATAGATCCCAATTGCATGGATCGATGCTCATGTCAGTCACTGGATTGTCTGGTCCAGACTTGATTATTTACAGACTGCCGTCATATTCCTGGAATATTGCTGAGTGCGGCGTAAAACAACAAACCAACCAACCAACCTAATATGGAGTTCTGAAGCTCTTTTTCTTACAACTGGCAAATGAATATGACAAATATTTTAATTTTTCAAACGTTATTACAGCTTCCAAACTTCACTGGGAAATGTTCCTGTGGGTGTTGGCAATTAGTAAACATCTATAAGACCTGCATCAAGCTGACATACTGAAATACCGTTCACTGATCACATACCATTATCTCTCCAGGCTGCGATCCACCAAGGCGCCTGATGCCAATGCTGACATGGGCGACCACACCTTCACCTATGCCCTCATGCCACACACAGGTGTGTCGACATTCTGGTTTTAGTCATTGGTCCCCCGACAGTTTCACCTTTGTTTTGTACTCAAACATATACTCAACCGAAAAAGAAACGCAAGTTGTACATAAAATGCGGATAAGGTTACGACCATTAACAATATGTGGATAATATTAAGAAACGATAGCAGAGAAAACTTTTGATAGCAATTAGCCTCGATTGTTTGATGACAACCATCCGTGTTTATTGACAAATTCCCTCGAAAACCGGTTCCCCCAAACAGAAAAATGACAAATGTCAGTCATGTCCTTCAATAGCGTGTGTGGCCTCTGTTAGCTGTGATACAGGTCGCGCATCGTCATCTCATTGAATTGACAAATCTTTTGAAGAAGGCTTGAGGAATCCTGTTCCATTCCCGCACCAAAAAGGCTTCCAGTTCCTGTAGTATATGTGGCTGCCTCACAGCCTGAAGATGTCTCCCAATCTTGTCCCAGACATGCTCAATTGGCGCCATGTCTGGTGACCAAGACGGCCAGGGCATTACAGGAATGTTATTCATCGTGAGAAGGTCCATAGAGACCAATGCTGTATGGGGACGAGCTTGTCCTGCTGAAAGACCTGGAGTTGAGGTAGACCCAGCAAGAGAGGTCTGATGTGATTACGAAGAACATCATCCCTGTGCACGACAGCAGTCACATGATCGTGGGACATGTGTAGAGTGAGTGAGTGATTGACTTTGATTTTACGCCGCCTTTAGCAATATCACGGCGGGGGACACCAGAAATGGGCTTCACACATTGTACTCATGTCGGGAATTGAACCCGGGTCTTCGGCGTGACGAGCCAACGCTAGGCTACCCAACCGCCCGAACATGTGTAGAGGGGTCCGGTAGTGGTAACTGAACCCTCCCTACACCATGATGCTTCCTCCTCCCCACAAGTCGGCCTGTAGGACACCGCAGCTACCGTAACGCTCATTGCGTCATCTCAACACTCTGATGCAGCCGTTGGTGTGAGAAAGGTTGAACCTTGATTCATGAGTGAACCACTTGAGACTTTAGATAGATATATGTTTTTTTGGAGTACCATTCAATAAATCTCCATCTTAATTAAGTCCTCCATCATATTTAAAGCATGGTCATATCTATGTTTACAACAAATGCAACATTTTTTTGATGCATCAAACAAAAGGATTTGATATCTAACTATAAAGTATCAATACAATCCAGTGGACATCCTTAAGGCCATACATGTTTTATTTTCGCGCACCCTTGCTGAAAAGCATCTGGAAACGAGATAAATATTTATTTTTGTTGTGTCTCCCACTAGTGAATACAGACCCTCTTATAGAAATAAAAATTGTCATATATAAATTCCATGTCTACATCACTATCGGTGATTCAAGAAGCCAGCTCAAGTTTTAACTGAATGACTTTCATAGTAATCAGGGGCGGTCAGGCAGCCTAGTGGTTAAAGGGTTCGCTTGTCACGCCGAAGACCCGGGGTCGATTCCCGACATGGGTACAATGTGTGAAGCCCATTTCAGGTGTCCCCCGCCGTGATATTGCTGGAATATTGCTAAAAGCAGCGTAAAACCACACTCACTCACTCACTCATAGTAATCATGGTAATAAGAAAATAATTGACATAGCTATTCACAGTCAAGTCTCGTTAATCCGACACTCGTTTATCCGACAATCGGCTTTATCCGACACAAATGATGGGAACCGATTCAATCAGTGCTATTTAGACCCGTCAATCCGACAGTCTCGCACTCTGACTCCGACACACATAATTTGCAACGAATTGCTGAAATCACCCATTAATCAGTCTCGTTAATCCGTTATTTTTATTTCGACCGACCTTGTGTCCAAAAGCTGGAATGAATCTGTGAAACACAAAATTAAAAAGGTGTGGCCTAAGCTGAAGTACTGTGTGATGGAGGTGGTTTGATGATGAGGTGCTGACACCAGGTGTGTGTGGTTGTTGATGCAGGCAGCTTCCAGACAGCGGGTGTCATCCGGGAGGCCTACAACCTGAACAGCCCTCTACAGGTGTACAACGCCCCGGTCACCGCCCTACCACCAGGGGGCGCCTCCTACTTCACCCTCAACACACCACAAGTGATACTGGAGGCGGTCAAGCTGGTCAGTAACTCAGTTTGTCCCTGTCATTAGTCCTACTATTGCGCTGATGCCCAGCTGACCTTTTATTGTGTTGTTCAGAGTTGTGTCCCTTGGTTGTCCCAGTATTCACTCAACGTTGGTTTGAATCCTTGATTGTCACCCTGCCTAGGACTATGCTTGTCGTAAGAGGCGACTAACGGGATCGGGAGGTCGGACTCGCTGACTTTGTTGATGCATGTCATCGATCCAAATTGCATGGCTTGATGCTCATGATATCAATCACTGGATTGTCTGGTCCAGGCTCGATTATTTACAGACCGCCGTCATATAGCTGAAATATTGCTGAGTGCGGCGTTAAACAACAAACAAACCAAACCAAACAAACTTGGCGTTACAAGGATAAAATAAAGACTGGTCGGCTAAGTGGGGTATTCATGTTAAACTGCGGCATGGTTTGTTTGTTTATTGTTTAATGCCGTACTCAGCAATATTCCAGCTATATGACGGTGGTCTGTAAATAATTGAGTCTGGATAAAAAGTTCCTGTGATTTACATCATGAACATAGATGTACGTTACGCAATTGGGATACGATGACATCCATCAACCAAGTCAGAAAATCTGACCATCCGATCCTGTTAGTCGCCTCTCACGACAAGCATAGTCACCTCTTGCGGCAAGCATAGGCTGCTGAGATGAATTCTACCCCGGATCTTCACAGGTCCTGTGGCACGGTATGTCAGTGGGACAGTACTATAGAACCGACATCAGTCAAGACTATCACACACACATCTCTCACAACATTTGGTGAACAAGTTAGACTTGCATGACTAGCTTTCATAAGATTACACATTGTCAAATAACTGAAAAAAATCCTCATTTAGAATACATCCCAGTAATCTGATAGCAGAGGTGGCCCACTCGTTTGAGACATATGTTTCACCGTACATAGTTCTGTCCCTTTGTTATGCCAGGATATGCTTATTGTGTATTTTGAATCTGATATTAACCATTTTTTAAAGTTTTCAAACATGAAATGGAGTGTCCGGAATTAATTTAGTTACCACAAATAGTAAACAAACAAAACAAAACAAATCAAATAAAACAAAACAATTACTAACCTGTCTGACTTTGGTTCAAGTTGTCCCACAATTAGGACAAATATTGAAATTCGGAATCTACAGTTTGAATGGATTGTTTTGTTTCTTTCACCAGTCTGAAGACGATGATGGAGCTATGATTCTGAGGCTGTATGAAGCATTTGGTGGCAAGACCAGTGCTACCTTGTCCACATCTCTACCCATCAAGACCGTCAACAGGTAGGGGAAAATCTGTTACAGAGTAGTTGGTGAATAATTGGTGGCATGGAAGACCCAGTCGTCTAAGGCACCACAATTGTCTGTGCAGAGTTCCATCCCTTGTGCGCGCCAGAATCATAAGATCGTGGGTTCGAATACCAGTTTGTCAGCACCATACCTGTGTTCGTGGGTTTCACCGAAGTGGTAAACGTCTGAGACCTGCATCACTTCGGGCTTTCCTCCTACATTAAGCTGACACGCGTGATATAACTGTCATACTGTCAACAGCAGCGTTAAACCCAACTCACTCACTCTGGGAATAATTCAAGTTTTCTTTTGGAATGGTGATATAAGTGCTCAGTTTGCTTTTTGGAATGGTGATCTTAGTGCTAAATTCTTTTTGGACAGTAATACCACTATGCTTGGTTTTTTAAATGGTGATCTGAGAGCAAAACTTGCTCATGGCGTTCAACATTTTTTGTCATAGGGTCCTGGTGGATCCTAACAACGTTACTACACACTATATACGAGATAGGGAAAAGAGCTACTTTCAGGCCTCAACAAACCGTAAATTCCAAAAATACAATCACCAACCTTTGACACTGAGGAACGTTTATGTCAACATTCTTATAAACCAGAATGACTGGACAGAAGGACTGGGCGCGAAAATGCAGAAGTAAAAACAGTGCGCCAAAACGCTACAAAACAAACATTCAATGGACATGAAAATGTTGTGTTTCACGTGCAAGAGGCACTTAACATGTTACGCGACTGTGGTTTTGAGTTCAATTGTGCAAAAGTTGTCAGGTGGGAACATGTGCTTATAGTTTAGTCCCAAGACAGGAATTTAGGATAGAAACGTTGTTATAAAACAACATAGTAACTGAGTTCACATATAAAAAGTGAACTTATCCACTATTAGTGTAGAAACATTGTTCATTATAGAAAATAGTGTAATTGATTCGATACATTAAAAGTATGAACTTGTTTCAATAGTTTATTGTTTTGAATTTAGGGGTTATCTTCACTCCAGTGACAGCTTACAAATTCAAGCATCCCATTCATGTCCTTTCAGATGCAATGGCCTGGAGGAAGTTGAAGAGGATGGGGATGAGTTTACTAAGGGAGATGTCTCAACAGTCACCGTCTCATTCACAGCCTTCCAGATTGTCAGTTTGATTGTGAAGTTTTAGTGGCTTCATAAAAATAACAGGAATGGACCTTCTGGTCTCAGGAAGTATTGTCGGCTCCACTCTGTGGCTCCACGTTGCCTGGCAACACGGGGAGTGATGCCACGGGAGTGAGGCCCATGTACAACCAGATGCTACTGTTAATCATGCATTCCGCAGAGGTTATTGATGTATAGCGTTTGTATGCTGTGGAGGAAATAGGAATGTTGCCTCATATTTAAACAGTGCATTAAGTTTTCATTATGTATTTTCATTGTAGTTTCTTGTCTCTTGTTTTATGGAGAGTTTATTATGAGTTCATTATGTCCCCCCCAACACATCCCTAAAAGTCATATCGTTTTTGGCTCGGTTCCTGATGGCGTTGGCGTCGGCGTTCCCATCCTATTCCAAGCCATAACTTGAAAACTGTTCAATGTGTTCCAAGGAAATTATTCATATGCATTGTCGTTAGCTGCCTTTTGCCATTGTGATTTTTTTCTAAATTTTATTTTTTACGTTTTCAGGAGCACAATTTCGACTCAAACTAGTGTTTCGGGATCATAACTTGAAAACCTTTCAACATGTTTCAATAAAACTTGGTATATGTATTGCTCATCAGCTTAACTCGTGCCTTTTGATATTTTGAAATTTTCTAAATTTTATTTTGTTACCTTTTCATGGAAACAATTTGGACAAGTCTCAAACAACTCCAGGTTTTTCTGATTTCTGGTGTGATTGGATTAAGAAGACAAGTACTAGATACTACCCTATCACTATATGTGATAACTATGCATTTTTGGAATTGTGTCCATTCTCAAATACTTGTCAATAGATATTGCTGCCAGACTTTTCATTATGTTGGCATAAATGCTTTAATCGGAATCTGTACCAGTATTTTTTGCTATTTTTGTTTTTCTGGTTTGCAAACACATTTGTCAGAACAACTTGAACTAATGTATCCAAAAAAGGATGCTGTAGACGTATGTTTTTATGAGTAAAAACACATTCTAGTTATAAGTAAAAAAAATAAAAAATGATATTTTAAAATGTTTTTGAGGTTTTTGTTAAAATATCTTTAAGTTTGTTTTTTGTTGAAGAATTTTCCTGAGCATTTTTTTATTAATCTCTGTTCAACCCTGCCAACCCCTCAAAAACTGTAAAATACAAAAAATTGTAATTGTCTTGTGACATTTGAGAACTGACAGAGTAGATTGCAAAAACAGACCATATAGTGCTTTTTATTTTGAAGTTAATTTAGCTAGATACCTTTATAATGCTTATGTTGAAAGAAACATTTTCCAATATTTAACAGCCTGACTGTATTATTATATTCTGCTGACAAAGGCCTGTGGTCTATACACATTGAATACAAAAACAAACTGAAATGGAAAATTATTTTGAAGTTCTTCTCATATACTTATCTTTTTGAGTATTTGCTTTTGACAGTACAATGTTGTTTATATTTTATATCAGTGAGTAAGTGAGTGAGTTGGGGTTAACGCCGCTTTTAACAGTATTCCAGTTATATCGCGGTGTGTCAGCTTAATGTGGGAGGAAAGCCCGAAGTGATGCAGGTCTCAGACATTTACCACTTCGGTGAAACCCACGAGCACTGGTATAGTGCTGACAAACCTAGAAACATAATCGGGGCGAATCGGGATTCGAACCCACAATCATAGGTTTCTGGCGCGTGCAAGGGACGCAACTCTGCACAGCAAATCACTTAGATCACTGGGCCACCCGTGCCCCCATATTTTATATCAAGAAACATAATCACCTGAAGCCTTTATTGGGAGAAAGATCTACACTTGTATTCTCAATATAATCTATGTTATATACTACATGTACATGCATTATATAATAAAATCACTTAGCTGGCTTGAACTTGTGTTATTCAATTATTTTTCTAAATTGTTTGTTTGAACAAGGATGCTTCCTGTTCTGCATTAGGCTAAAAAAAATAGTCTAGGTTCTCAGGCACCGCCCGCATCATCATAAAGTTTGCCGCACATTTCGTTTTTATTTCCATTTTTAATTTTTTTAATTAAAAATCCTCAAATACTTCAAGTCCAATGGTGGTCAAATACTGTATTCAAGTATTTTACTATCAAGGAATACATTTATGTAGGGAGGCCCTTTCCCGTGTTGATTGTACACAATTGTTTATTGATTATACGACTGTTTATTGGTTTATACATACTAGTGTGGGCAACCAAAAAATAAAAGAAAAAAGACACCACCCACCCGCACTATATTTTCAAAAAACATTGCCTGAGAACCAATTCTTTTATTTTTTTAAGCCTTAGTCAGCAGTAAAAACCATTGTCTTGAGTGTAAAAGTACTGAGAACAATTAATGTTACATGAATTTTACCAAGACGCGGGTAGAATAAGAGTTATCGTTCTTGTTTGAAGTAGTTCTCGTGTTCATACGCCAATATGGAAGCCTTCCAATGATGGCAGCGTCTGTAAATGCAGAAATGGTGTTTTTCATCTGTTTCTAGAGTTTTGTTTAAAGTTCATTTTCTATATTTTGGTAAAGGTTTAAGTTTCATTTATTTTTAAAAAACAAAGTTTTTCTTAGTTAAATATTTGGTCCACTTAAAGTCATGGTCATTTGAACCTTCTCACTTTGGCTTAGTGGAGAAAGTGTTTTGTCCTAATATGTCACATGACCTTTGAAACCTAGAAATTGTAAGTTCAAATCCCCATTTCTCAATAAACTTTTGCAGATAAATTAATAACTTGTTTACAGCCTCAATTTCATTTCAAGTCACATGATCTAAAAAGCACACGTTCCCCACACAATCGGTCAAATCTCCATCTTGTTGGGACCACAATTATATTCTCCAAAGTATGAAGCAACACAAATGTAAGTAAACTCATATTTGTCAAAGTTAATATTATTTTATCTCTCAAGTGTTCAATGCATTTATAACTTCAATTCAGTAATCATTTGACAGTTGTAAGCAATTTTGAGTATTTTGTCAGAAAGTTGTTTGTTATTCTTTTAGATTGGTAATTTTGACTATTTATTTGGTTCAGCCTATAGTAAGGATTGTATTTTCTTTCTATTTTAGTTTTCTGAACCTCACCCACCAATGTATTCAACGTAAACAAATGTAAACAAAGATGGTCGTCTAATAACGAGACTGAAATTGCCTCATTATAACGCCACAGAATGTAAACATGGTTTGAAGTTGTATCTTGAAGTCGTCTTTACCGTTCAACGTCAGCTCTTCAGTTCAACTCCTTCACCAAGGATTATGTCTGAATGGATATTGTTCAAAGTTTGTATTGAACATTGTGATTAACGCTCAACATCATGTAATAAAAATCCTTGTTGGTGCGAGTGTCAGAAGTCAAAATCAGAAATTAAAAGTTCTAACTTCTAATTCATGCATAGTAATGGAATCAATGGCAAAAAACAGGCTATAACACTACTTAGAACAAAACAACATAATAAATCCAGACCAAAGCGGTTTCACTCCTGGACGCTCAACCTTAGAACACCTCGCCCGACTAGAGCAGGACATTAAAACAGGCCAACTTAACAAACTATATACTACAGGCATCTTTCTAGACTTCTCCAAAGCATTCGACATGGTTTTGCATAACGGGCTAATAGAAAAACTACGAAAAATAGGTCTTAAAGGTCAAATAATTAACTACATCCAAAGTTTCCTAACAAACCGCAAAATCACCGTGGGCATAGACCGAACGCTATCGGACCAATGTCCCCTAGAAAATGGCACTCCCCAGGGCAGCATCCTCAGCCCCACACTCTTCAATATTATGATTAACGATCTATTCGAGGGACTATCCCCCAAAGTAAACACATAAAAATTCGCGGATGATGGAGCCCTCTGGATCCGCAGTAAAAGCATTAAAGTGGCCCAAAACTTACTACAAAAATCTCTAAATAAAATACAAAAATGGGCTGACAAATGGGGCTTCTCCCTAAACTCAGAAAAAACCCACAGGAATTGTATTTAAACACAAAAATATGCAACCCGCATATTGCGGGGGGTATAATGTACGTATGGTGCGTGTGTATGGTATAATGTACGTATGGTATGTGTGTGTGAGTGCGTGTGTTTGTGTACTTGTGCGTGTGCGTGTGTGCGTGGTATGGTATGGGGTGTGTGTGTGGGTACCTACGTGTTTGTGTATGATTGTGTGCGTGACTTTATAAGTTATTTGGCGTGTGTGTGTGCGTGTGCGTGCGAGCGTGCGTGTTCATAACCCAACCTTAATTTTAAACATTGTGTTAGTATATGTCTTTTTCTTACCTTGCCCAGATCATGACGTTATAATTTGCTTTTATGTCTAAGTGTCTCGTAGGCCATACCTGGTCGGATGTTATATTTTACTGTTCGTGTACATGTTTTAGTATGAAGTGTATATAACATGTGACACTATAATAAACAGTATTCTCTCTCTAGAGTCACCCCTCTCTCTAGAGTCGCCCCCTCTCTCTAGAGTCACCCCTCTCCCTAGAGTCACCCTCCTCTCTGGTCACCCCCCCCCCCCCCCCCCCCCCCCCTCTCTAGAGTCACCGCCCTCTCTAGAGTCACCGCCCTCTCTAGACTCACCGCCCTCTCTAGAGTCACCGCCCTTTCTAGACTCACCGCCCTCTCTAGACTCACCGCCCTCTCTAGACTCACCGCCCTCTCTAGACTCACTCTCTCTAGACTCACTCTCTCTAGACTCACTCACTCTCTCTCTCTCTCCAGTATCAGGCCCTAAAACTAATCACTCGAACTCAACATGGCACCTCCTCCACCTCACTCCAGGCCTTAACAGGAGAAATGCCACTTAAACTACGTAGGGAAAAACTTACCCTAAACTTCTGGGCCGCGTCCCAATCAAACCCTCTAATCGAAAACTTAATAAAAAACAACATTAGCCCTAGCCCGGAAAATCCACTGCTTACTCCAATTTCCCAAAGAATAACCAATTACCTAAATGAACACAAAATAAATAATCTTAAACAAAACAATAAATCACCCAATATCTTCAATCCAAAACTTAAAATACCAAAAATAGACACAACACTAGCCGATACACTAAATAAACAGACCGATCCTAACATAGCTAAAACCACCACACTAGCATACATAGACGAAAATTGGCCAAATTGGTGTCACATATACACAGACGGATCCTCAGATCCGATCTCAAAACACACAGGTTTCGGAGTCCACATCGCACAACCAACCAAAAACACCCAATCATACCGACTCCCAAACAACCAATCCATATTCACGGCCGAACTCATGGGAATGGCTTCAGCACTACACAATCAGCAATCTAAAAAACACCAAAAAATCCTCATCCTAACCGACTCCCTCAGTGGTCTAAAAGCCCTCAAAAACAAAAACACTAAAAATCGCCCCAAACTAATAAATCAAATATTCAAAAGCTCAAACAACTTAACTAATGCAGGTAAACAAATAGAGTTCATTTGGATCCCCGCCCACGTAGGAATCTTTGGAAATGAAAACGCAGATAAAGCATCAAAATTATCCCTTAAACTACCAGAAATAAGCTTAAACTTACCCAGCTCAAAATCAGAAATCAAAAGTGTCACTGAACAAAAAATCAACAAAAAATGGCAAAATATATACCAAAACTCAAACAGCCAAATCAGGAAAGTACTAAAAAAAACCTAACTAAACCAAAAATACTACACCCATCCAAACAAATCGACAGAATAATTACTAAACTACAAACAGGCCCCACCAAACTAAATAATCACCGTAAAAAAGCTAATCTACACACAACAGGAAACTGCACACATTGCAAACAACAAGAAACACCAGAACACGTACTCATTCACTGCATACACTACCAAACACACCGAACAACACTACAGACCACCCTAAATCTTAAAACCGCACTTACACTAGAGTCAATCCTAAATCCACAAAATAAATTAGAAAAACTCAAAGCCTTTGGCATATACCTAATTAAAACAGGACTAATTAGTCGCATTTAAACCCCAAATAAAATATTAAAAACAAAACTACCTAATCAAACAACCACCCAACACACACAGCTCCCTTAGTTCGTCCTCCACCCAATCTTGGCATTCATTCCAAATCTCAAAATTTCAAAATTACTATATAAGCAACCCCTAAAGCCCCCCTCCTGGGTTGCACAAACTCACTTTTTACCCTTTACGGAAACTCATTAAATGGCCTGGCCGGGCCCGTGTGCGACATATGCTTGCAGTCGGAAAGCTCACGTTAAATCTCCAATATAAGTACGTAAGTAAGACGTCAGTTCGAGGGAACACCACTCTAGACGAAGGTAAGACTTCCGTCCGTACCCCCTCCAAACGTTTTATATATTAACATATGGCTAGTTACTTCCAACTATATACATAAATAGAAAGTCTTCTGTTTCACTTAGGGGCGGTCGGGTAGCCTAGTGGTTTAAGCGTTCGCTCGTCACGCCGAAGACCCGGGTTCGATTCCCGACATGGGTACAATGTGTGAAGCCCATTCCTGGTGTCCCCCGCCGTGATATTGCTGGAATATTGCTAGAAGCGGCGTAAAACCATACTCACTCCCTCACTTCTGTTTCACTTTCCAGTCCAGCCGACTTCATCCAAGCGAGGTACCCCGCAGGTTTGCTGATCTCATCATACTGCACATAAACTCGATCCAGTGGTCGTTGAGATAGCCTCTCCATGAAAAAATCGGTCTGGGTCTATTGACACGGCTCTTCGCTTGGTTGACACTCATTTCTGTACCGTCCTGCAGTACAGAACAATCTGCAGTATCAGGTAATTGATATGGCTGAAACTTTGTATTAGCTTGTGAACTGATACATGATACGCTTATTTCTGTAACGATAGGTATCGTTTAGCAAACTAGGTTTATTGTCATTAAAGTACACGATCAATTGACGCAAATTATTTCTGACATTTAGCTGTATATGATGTAGAAAAACGTTCAGTGTGCTCATGTATAGAAGACATTAACATGGGCTAGCCCAAGACATAGGGGCGGACACATTAGTTTTCGGGGGTCGGGGAGCTGGACTGGTGTCGTAGTTGAGTCAAATTGTACTCGTAGTACTTAATGAGTGACGAGGGGCGGTCGGGTAGCATAGTGGTTAAAGTGTTCGCTCGTCACGCCGAAGACCCGGGTTCGATTCCCGACATGGTTACAATGTGTGAAGCCCTGGTCTCCCTCGCCTTGATATTGTAGGAATTCCGCTAAAAGCGACGTAAAACCATTCTCACTCACTAATGAGGGACGAACCATTTCATCTTGGATGGGGATGGGGGAAGTTTGTTGAGAATATTTTCCGGTCACTTCTTGAAGATATACCGTTCGTGTCTTCTTCTCTGAAAGGAGTGATTGAGTGAGTATGGGAATACGCCACTTTTAGCAACATTCCAGCAACATCACGGCGGAGTCACCAGGTCATGCGATTGCAAATTCATTTCTTACCCAAGTCATTATTAAACCAATCTATTTCACACACCATTACCCAGACACAGAATACTCTTTTTTTACAAACTGTTGCAGGAATGAGTGATGTGATGGTTAAAAAGACCCAATCAAATTTAGCAATATTTCTTTCTGTTTTCAATAACATCAAAACAACCTAGTTATACATTCTATTGCCCCTCAGTTTATTTTTTTTTTATTTGAATATTGAAGTCAAGTTTTAAATATGATAAAACTGTCACGTCCGTATGTCAAGTTTGTCATATTCGTTGTGTCTAGATTACAAAACGTGCTGTCAGATGTCCCCTGAATAATATCAACAATGATACAGTTGGTGGCGGTACCAACTGAGGTATTGGTGTTCACTCCGTTGTGTTGGAAGCTTTCAGCTGGAACACGGGGTCTCAAAGCGTCTCTTCACGGCAATTTCATTAAAGTCAAATCTTAGTTCTCGCTTCAGCTAAACAAAGATCTGTGGACATCCCATTACGGGTCACGTCAGACCGACCTTGCGTGAACTTTGACCGGCCAATGGATTGACCAATCAGAAGGCAGCTTTCTCGTGCTTTCCGGCACTAATTTCAAATTGGCGACTTTGCTTCGGAACATATTTTGCCAAATTCTCGAATACAAATTTGAAACCTGAACAAAGAACATTCTGGAATGGCTAATAGATGGTCTAGACTGTATGGGTTATGTCGTTTAACCCGCAACTATCGTTCAGAATACCCCGAGTTAAAGTTTTCGAGGTTGCATGATTAGAAATCAGATTCCGACGGTCTTTTTCATAATCTGGTAAGCGAAGCTCTGATTAGTCGGATGAAAGGTCGGTCTGACGTGACCCCCCTAATGGGATGTCTTCAGATCTTTGTTTAGCGGTAGCGAGAACTAAGGTCTGATTTTAATGAGATTGCTCTTCACGGAATCTTGATTCATGGACCGCCTCCGTGGTCTTGTGGTAGAGCGTCCGCCCGGAGAGCAGAAGGTCCGGGGTTCGATCCCCGGCCGCGTCATACCAAAAGACGTTTAAAGATGGTAATTGTTGTTACCCTGTCTGGCGCTCGGCATTAAGGGCCTAAAACAAGGACTGGTCAGCTCGGAGTCAGTATACTGTGTCTGAGTGGGATATTCATGTTAAACTGCGGCTTGGTATCTCAGTGAGCTAGCACTATAAATCGGCATCAGTCCGGACTAGTACAAGCAGCCACACACACACGTCCATGCATGTCGTTATATGAGTACAATAATCTTGGACGCGACATTAAATCCAATTTCACCTCACCTCACCTCTTGACTAACGAGATTGTGAGATGCTTTGTGTACGTGACAGGTGTTACATTGTACGTGACCTGTGTGGCGAGTGTCGGGCGATTAGTTGGGATCTCCATTTACGAAGCCATATGTGACCGTAATAGAAAGTTAAATTCGAGATTATTCTCGAACTGAAAACTTAGTTGACATGTGATTGTTGGGTAAATATACACATCACTCAAAGATGGGGAATGCAGATACATGAGATTTTATACGAGCATTGGTGTCAACCTGGGCTGGCACCAGTCAAAATTTACTACTCGTGTACCCAACCCCGTATTTCCCGACCCAACCTCGAGAGATTATTCCAAAAGTCCGATTGGGAATAGTCTGACCGTAGCCTTGGCAAAAAAACATTTAGATACTCGTTTAAATACTCGTATATATACTGGTCACGCATTCAGTGAAGTTGTATCTGATATAAACATATTTATTTCCATAAAGTGGAGGGATTGGCAAACAAGCAAATTTTGCTTATCTGAATGCGTTTCTCAAACATGATACATATACAAATAGCAATGTATTGATAGTGACATGAGAAATAGCATACATTGTATAATTGACCTTAAAGGAAAGTATTGTTCTGTAAGTGTTTAATTACTGGATTATCTTCCATAACTACAGCACAACAACATCGCTATATCATAGAGCAAAGCCATCATCTCAGACAAAATCTCTAAATCGGCAAGAAGATAGAATAAAACTGTGCACCGATTTCAAAATTTCAAGATTTGTTACTGTCGTTACATTTGAATTACCATTTAGAATTGAATTTTAATCGTAGCCTTTTACGAAATAATACATGTTTTGCCCTACTGTACTGTTTAAGGGACACGTAAGAAAGAAATGAAGAGCATCTTCCGTATGATGGCCACAACAACATCTCGGGCTGTCGGATATAAATCTGGCAAATTTGTCGGCGTTAAGATCACTGCAGCTAAGCCTGAGACGGGAGTGTATAACCTGACATAATCTTGATCCATAATTTGTATCTCTATTTAAACTTATATAGTCAGAAGGAATGCGTGCATAGTCAGAAAGATATGTGAACATTAGTCACTTATTGTGTCACCGTGGAAGTTCTAGATAATTTTTGCCATTAAACAATATACCACGGAACTAACTACGGGTCCGGGTAGTCCTGTGGGTATCCGACTCCAACTCAGGAACCACCCGACCCGAGTACCCGACTTACCCGTCCCAGCTCTAGTGTCAACGGGTGTTACAATTCCAGTATTTTCTGAGCGAGACCGATCGCGAATAACAGTTTGACACACATGCGAATGTAATCATTTCTGTATTACCCATTTTGTGTTAATCATGTTGGGTTCCTTTTATGAAAAATGCGCTGATTTCGACTGCCGACACCAACAATGAAGCCAGTAGGAAATTCTTCTTATTTAATTACACCTAGACATTTTCGATAACAGACAATATAACAGAGTTCCAGATAAGCTGCGTATCTGCGTGAAATACGCATCAGAAATGCAGAAATACGCAGTAAAATAAAATCCAAGCGTATCAAATACGCAACGAACATTACAGATACGCTACAAAAATAATACTTGTGCGTATCATCAAAATATTGTGAAGTAACCCTGCGTATTCGATTAGCAAATCAGCAACATATTTTGAAATTATAAACGGGCATTCCGTCAACCTTGCCAAACTCCACGATGACAGTTACATCATGATCATTTGCCATCCCACTTTCTTGTGGAAGTATCGTGGTATTTTTTAGTCCTATAAAGCTCTCGAACCCACACGGCACCAGTTTGCAGGGACTAGATGAATAGTGTTTTTAAATATTTAACTGAAATACCCACATGTGTAAAAAC
Source organism: Haliotis rufescens (assembly GCF_023055435.1). NCBI lineage: Eukaryota > Metazoa > Mollusca > Gastropoda > Lepetellida > Haliotidae > Haliotis > Haliotis rufescens. Next base: position 70,898 of record NW_025964212.1, on the reverse strand, counting down.
TATCTAAACCAAAAGCTTATCTGGAGCTATGAGTATATGTGCCAAAGGTATTCTCATGTTCATATGTCATTACCAAAGCAATGATTATGGGAGTATGTCGATCTGACTTATATGGATATGTCACCTTGACTTTATTTTGAATGGACCTTTTGCTGCTTCTAAATATTTACTTCAATCATAAAGTTGCTGCAAACATTCAAGTAGAAATGAACAAGACCAACAGTTTGACAGTTGATGCAAGTATGTTTAAAGGGAGACAACTCAAGTATGGCCTTGCCACACATCACCTTGTCAATTGTTAATTTTCTTAAAAATTAATCCCAATTCCATTTTCTATCATCCTAATCTGTATTTTTTTCACCAAATATGGCAAATAATCACCATTATGTGTTTAAAGACATCCTGATTAAGGCGTCCAGGAAGACATCATTTTCCCCTTTTTCTGCCATATTTGTCCCGATAAATAATATAAGATGGATAAAATATATTTGCCAGTGGTCGATTTTGGTTGGGTTTGGTATGGTTTGACAGAATATGTATATGATTCATTTTAACATATAATTTGTCTGTTATCAAAAATGTCTAGGTCCTTCAATAGAGGTTATCACGCGAGTGTTTGGGGATGGTAAATATCCTGCATTAGGAATAAATATTGTTTATTCCTAATACAGGATATTTACCATCCCCAAACACACAAGCGTGATACCCTCTTTATCATATAATGTCATTCTTTAGTACTGTGCTTGGAAATCGCTTTCCCTCTCTCAAAAATATTACCGAAACATTGCGAGTTTTCCTGGAATGCGGGCATTAATATTTTTTACGTCACAGGGTAAGTGATGTGTCAGTCGGACAGTGACAGTAGCCAATATAGTTCGAACTGAAATCTGTTCAGTGGCAAAGCAACATATACGCAAAACAACAATTGTGTTTACTTGCCTTTCGCGGTCATCCATCGGTCTGTCCGCTAGAGTAACTGCCCTTTGTCAAAAGGAAGCTACTCTAACACTAGTCTATGAGACGTCACGGCCACGTTCAGACGTTGTTGACAGTCTGCCTGTCCTGTCATAACGTTGAGAAGTGCAGTCAGATGTACACACAGAGACAAAACGAAACTAGGTAACAATTCAAACATATTTCGGCCAAATGCAACTATTTTGAGTTGTGGAATAGGTTTCCAGCCGCAGAGGTCTACTGATCCCGCTTGGCTAGGCCTAGTGCCCTCGCAAAATTGTTTCGAAATTTATATCTCCAAAGTTGCCAAAACTTAAAAAAATGCCTTAGCTACGTCACAGTTAGACACTGATTTTCAGTATATTAGACTGTTCTTTTGATAATGATAGCAATTATCCATGTTGTTTATCCAGATTCCCGATGGTTAAGTCTGACTCAATCGCCGAATGACAAGGGCGACGCCATGTTTGTTTATAAACAGTGAAAGTAGTCCCTACTTGACCTTTGATATTTGCATCTCTATTCGCATATGACGGATATAGTTTTTATCCGTTGGCTTTATCCTGCCGAGAAATCTACCCATTATATGATAATTATTTCTACTGGCCTATTAAGGCAGATGTACAGTCAAAATAACCAATATACTGAACAACAAAAGTTCCTGTGACATTGAATAAGATTTATTGCAAAGTTATGTTTTTTAACAAATCTGAAACAATTTCGGGTTGAAATAGATAAAAGACTCCTGTAAGTGTTCACATGGTTTAATTTGCCATACTGACTTCAGAAAATGCGTGATTTCATAAAAAAAAACCATGAACATGTCAAAATGTCAATTTACAAATCAATAGCGTGTGAGTCCACCTCTGGGTGCGATGCAAGCAACACATCTTTGTCTCATTGAATGGACCAGACGTCGCACAAAGTCCTGTGGAATATCTGTCCATATCTACTGGAGTATGTTTCGAAGTTCCTGGAGTGTCTGTGGAACACATGGTTGACGTCGAAGGCGCCGATCCATCTCATCCGACATGTGCTCGATTGGTGAGAGATCAGGGAAGTGAGCTGGCCAGGGGATGACATTCACGTTGTTTTGTTGAAGAGAATCCTGAACAAGTCGAGCAATATGAGGCCGGGCGTTGTCATCTTGAAAGGTAATGCCTGGGCTATTGCGACGCAAAAACGGTGGAACAACAGCGCTGTCCATTGATATTTCCCTCTACCTCTTCCTCGACACAATAATTGACGTAATGTTCACCTCGACGTCGGTACACTCGAATCCGTCCATCGCTGTGGCCGAGGTGAAAACGAGACTCGTCAGTGAATAGAGCTTGTCCCCACTGCACGGCCGTCCAGCGTAGACGCTGTCTGCACCACTGTAGACGTGCTTGACGGTGGTTTCCTGTCAAAATGGGACGTCTGGCGGGTCTTCTGGCGACATCTGAGGCGACGACGTACGGTTTGTGAAAATATTCGTAGAAGGCCAGGGATGCTTCTTGCAGTCATTGTTGCTGGCTGGAATCGATTTCGTAGGTGTGTTGTTCGAATCCAGTTGTCTTGTCGATTATTGGTTACGCGTGGCCTGCCACTCCGAGGATGGTCTCTGACTGCATTCGTCTTTTGCCAACGTCGCCATAAACACCAAATGGTGTTTCTGTGGACGTTAAATTATCTTGCAACATCCCGTTGACTCGATCCTGCTTCAAGCATATAAATGGCTCGCAGACGCTCATTTTCGGACAGGCATGGCATTTCGTTATGTTGAATAATTGCGTAATTTTGTTGTTTTTCTGAGTGGTTGTTGTCAGCACGATGCTAAACAATGAATATGGAATCCCGTTAACGCACATGTTTTTATACCCATTCTTGGGTAGTGAAATGCATGGGGCTTGCATAAAAGTCAACTTTTGCATGGAATGCATGCTTTTCTGTAGCAGTTGCGTTTTTGTGACTTGATTCCATACATGTACTACAATATTGAAAACCAAACTTTACTTGTTTGAAAAATACACTAAAATATTGGTGTCACAGGAACTTTTGTTGTTGAGTATAGATTACGAGTAATGAAACCAGACATACGGTAAGGATAAAAAGTTGAACGAGCTGATTGGTTACTAATTAAAAGAGTTGAACAAGCTATTTAGATACTAATATTAAGAAAGAGTCTATTGCTTGATTAGATATTCATATTGTTTGATAAAATCGTATGTGCACTAGTGCAAATATCACGCAGCGGTGTATTGTTTACGTCATCCGGACGGACTTGGAATCTTATTGAGACGTAAAGTCGGAATGACGTCACACTAGAAACGACGTCATAGTTGAAGATTTTCCTGGCCGTCAGCTGACTTTGCAAACCGCTCAGTGCCTCACTGTGATGACGTCGCGGTTTCAAAAACGCATACATTGTATCAAAAATGTTCTGGAACTTCTTATTTCTTCACTCAGTGTAACCAAATTGTATAACATGCAACTCGAGTTAATTGTCTTTCCACCAGAATCTAAAGTCAATAAATCCAAACGATCTATGCACTGCCTAGCCATTGATAAAAGTGCTGGTATTGTAAGTCTCCTACTTTTTTACATAATCGTAATATGGAAGCACCCGACTGTGGCAAGTTAAGTCAAGTAAGTCAAGTAATTATATATATAAGTACATATCCTAACGGTGATCATAGACATATGACATTTTTGTCGAAGTACACATTCATTGAGAATTTTCCGTGATTTATATTTACAGATAAAAAATCCCGATGAAATTAATTGTCAGTGCTTTTGACGTCAAAACAAAATTGACGGAAGTGGTCGTGATTCGTTAATACGCAGACTGTTTCAAAGATTATGTTACTAAACGAATGGCAGTTTTAAATGTAAATCTTGAAGAAATCCTACTATCATCCATGTAGGTTTCAGTGTCCGTCCCCCTTTCATTAGTGATAAAAACAACCTCGGGGTAATTGACATCGGACATTTTCAAAGGACAAAAACATCGCTAAACAGCCCTAACAATCCTCAAATTGACATCGCTCAATATCAGACATCATTATTATTTCTTAATAATTAACAAGATTATACTAACGTACTACCATCCAAGAGTAAGTACACGTAGATTCAATCAAAATCGTTGAAACGTTTTCATGGGCAGCAAATCTATTCAACAAACCTATTTTCGATCACTCGTAACTCGGGCGCCACATGTCATACAAGCATTGCTTCGTAATACAATCACAGAGACCTCTCATTTATACTTTGGATGTTATGATGTGTTGTTAATGGTTTAAACCTAACGGATAAAAAGCTTGAAACGAGATGCAATTGGACAATTTTAATACTTGAATTTGAAAGCTACTCAACCAACCTGACCTCAAACTACCTGACCGTGTGTATGACTTACCGTTTCACATTTTGTCGCAAAAGGAGATTTCAAAAGTGTGGCCACGACATCTAACGTTTGTCGACGCCATATTGTAAAATAAGGTCGGTTTGACATGTGGTAGGTCTGCCACCGTTTCCGTCGGTGATACACGCGATACAAACATATAACCACTATTAAAAACATCAAAGTGACAGCAATATCTTTTTGCATTTGGATAAACCGCTTATGGATACGATGTGCTGTAAAGTTCGATTTCGATTTTTTTTCTTTTCATTGAAACTGTGGTCATGGCTCTATGATTGGTTTGCTAAAACAGTAAACTCAAAATTATGACCATCATCACCCTAATCATCCCAGCTTTAACATCGTGTAAAAATATGGTGAGATTTATAAAGTGGTTACCGCGCTTCTCGACCTTTTTCTGCCATGTTGAACTTCATGCGAGTTACGTCGATTTTATTATTATGCACCAACGTCACATACACGTAACTATTATAATATCAGACTGCCAATTTGAAAAAGAAATCTGATCGGTATGCAAGCTGACTGATTTCCAGGCACAATGAGGGTCAATGCCGCGCACCAGGCAGGGCAACACCAAGTACCATCTTTTAACGTATTTTGGTATGACACGGCCGGGGGATCGAACCCCGGACCTTCCGCTCTCCGGGCGGACGCTCTACCACTAGACTACGGAGACCGTCCATAACTAAATATTAAGAGGTGTATTCAAAGATCAATGATATTCTTCAATGTACACTTTAAATGTAAACAATCAGTAATTCTGTTACATTATTACTGTGTGACGTCCTTCTGAGATATTTAATACTTATAGCGTGGTGCATTTACTATCGTTCATCCGCCCCTTCGTGTCAAACATTCACAAATAGCCAAGTCGTCAAAGGCGCCTTCCCGCAAATTTGAGCCCCTCATCTCATGCCTTCCAAAAATCCTATGATCGTGGGTTCGAATCCAGATTCGTCCTGATTATGTTTCTAGGTTTGTCAGCACTAAACCTGCGCTCGTGAGTTTCACCAATGGTAGACGACTAACACTTGCTTTACTTCGGGCTTTCCTCCCACACCAAACTGAAACGCCGTGATTTAACTGCAAACTCACTCACTCACTCACCCACGATAGTTCAAGTGAATGTTGTCCGTCTTCCATCTATTCATCTCACCGAGCAGCAGAAACACTTTCAGAATCTGCTTTGAAACCAAAATGGCCACAAACTACCATCTGAGCGCTAGTCCACAAATGGATCTCAGCTATAAGACGATCGTACTGTAATTCTAATATTAGTGCAGAATTTCTTTTATCTGGGCGCTGTTCCACAAATGGATCTCAGCTATAAGAAACCTATGATTGTGGGTTCGAATCCCGGTTCACCCCGATTATGTTTCTAGGTTTGTCAGCACCATACCCGTGCTCGTGGGTTTTACCGAAGTGATAAACGTCTGAGACCTGCATCACTTCGGGCTTTCCTCCCACACTTAGCTGACACACCGTGATATAACTGGAATACTGTTAAAAGCGGCGTTAAACCCGACTCACTTACTCATTACTTCGGGCTTTCCTCCCACACGAACTTTCCAGCAGTAACGTTATCAAAGCTACTCATGTATAAGGCGGGAAGGAAGCCTAGTTGCTGGGGCGTTCGCTTCTTACGGCGAAGGCCCGGGTTCGATTCCCACGTCCACCTAACGCGTGAAGCCAATTTCTGGTGTCCCTCACCGTGGTATTGTAACCGGGTTTTCTGTGCCATTATCCATAACATTATTGTGAAAGCCTAGTGATAAGGAAAGGTGCTTACCTTACAGCGTAAGCTAGAGGATGGGGAGATCGAGGTGGAGTAACTTCGGTGGTTGTATTCGTCCGTTCTGTTCAGTGTCCAGTCTCAATCTGTCCCTTGTCGCCAGTCAGATTAGGCGGGTAAGTTAATCACGTGCCTCGATCACACCCGGAACCATACGAGTACATCGGGTGGCCACATTCGTGACCAACTCGTGTTATTCCGGGACAAGCCGAATAGCGATTCCTTTCGTCACCACTCGCCCCTTTCCGTAACCTGAAAGAAGAAAGGCTTGTCCCGGAATAGCACGAGTTGGTCACGAATGTAGCGACTGCAGGTTACGGAAAGAGGCGAGTGGTGACGAATGCGGGTGGCCAATCCGATCGATATAACCGAATGTGCGAGTATGGAAGCACCAATCACTACAACATATACTCAGATGACACCATCAGCTACGGGTGTGAGGCTTCTATTTATTCGTTAATGAGCAAGATAGACACCCTGTAAGAATAAACAATTAATATAATATATATGCATATGAAAACATAATTTATATCATATCATCATCAAAACAATAGGATAATTTCTGTTACCTTGCTTACAACCAAATACTATTAGATAGTATAAGAGAAATGGCTCATAATCTGTATAGGATAAAATAGTTACATACTTCTGAATGTATCATAGATAATAAAATGATATACAATGCACACTACCCTATGTGTGGCATAAGGGTGTGAAACGTGACACGCTTCAGCCGTCACTGCTCATTATATAGGTCCTGCACAAGAACGAGCAGGAATAAATACGTATGCATAATATGTACATACTAGAACATAAGGTGAGGTGAGGTGAAATGGGGTTTAACGTCGCGTCCAAGATTATTGCACTTATATAGCGACGTGCATGTACGTGTGTGCGTTTGTGCGGCTGCTTGTACTAGTCCTGACTGATGCCGATTTATAATGCTAGCTCACTAAGATACCATGCCGCAGTTTAACATGAACACCCCACTCAGATAAAGTATACTGACTCCGAACCGACCAGTCTTTGTTTTAGCCCCTTAATGCCGAGCGCCAGACAGGGTAACAACAAGTACCATCTTTTAACGTCTTTTGGTATGACGCGGCCGGGGATCGAACCCCGGACCTTCCGCTCTCCGGGCGGACGCTCTACCACTAGACCACAGAGGCGGTCTAATAGAATATAAGAAAATAGCATTACCAAGTGCACTGACAGATTACTATGCAAACCAAAGGCAATAAAATAAATATCAAAATGCACAGTTTGTGCACTTCCATAATTCCAGATATACCTCAGCATATATGCAAGATAATATTAAAATACACCATTGAACTTTACTTGCTTAAGTTAAAGTTCAACCTCTAAAATACATTCATTCAAAACGTCAACATTCATAAAAATATATGATTTAATGTAAATATGATAATTACTGCTGAGATGCTTATTTATAATGCCTAACTTTTGTTTACTATCTAATCCTATCGAGAGAAAAAAATAATCTTATAAACTAATCTCTGGTGATGATCCCCAAATGCTCCCGATGCAGCGCATAGTAAAAGTGGCAATATGGAGTTAGCCAGAGCAATACGGTAGTGTTTGAATTTGGCCAATCACCGGATACCTTGGGATGTGATAGATCTGGACATAAAATGTAGGGATAAATACTACTTGTTGGACAACAACATATATTGCCACCCTGAAATGCCAACAAGCCTCTGTTGAATATAATTCAACAGAAACAAAAGCTGAAATAGAAAATACTTACAAAAAGCTAAAATACAAATAAATACCTGCTACAATATTGATACAATATTGCAAAAAAAACCACGGCGAATAATATGACACACTCACTGACGTATTAACCCCAAATCATGAATGAAACGAAATGTTATTTTTTTCATGTAATAGTTCAAAATGGCGTACTGAGCAAGTCATTCATTGCATTGTTCCTGCTGTGACCATGACAAGCAGGTAGGTTTGTAATAAATTTGTTTTTACCCTATGCCTGAGATGAAAGAATCTACCGTCATAGCATGTGGCAGCTGCTATGAACAGCTGGTGCTGTTTATTCATTGCATTAAATTGCTATAAATACGAACGCGTGACAGAGCATATGAAAGCTGTAATTACTCGGGCTATGCTCAGTTGTATCGCCGTGAGATCAGCAAACCGGAAGCTGCCGATCACAACTCTTGCTCCTCCGAGTTCAGTTCAGATTGCAGCGTGTTGCCATAGCTACAGGTTAGTCTTATATATTTCTTGTGTGGACAATACAAATTCATGTATTTCAAATTCGGCATTATACATGTATTGACTAATTGTCCCGCAACAATCATATATTCTTTTCAGCTACTTGCTGCTAATTGAACACGGAAAGGACAACATTTTAGCGTCAACTTAATCGTTAAATATCATTCGTGACCAACTCCATTCGTTACCAACTCGTGTTATTCCGGGACAAGCCGAATAGCGACTCGTGCCCCTCCTATGGCCATTTTTGCGACCGGGTTCCGTTTTAGCGCAAACGGGCATACCTAAAATAATTGTCAAATCGTCGCATTATGGTTCACATGTTTCCCCATATATTATATATATTTCAGATGCAATTTAAAGCACATTTGGACATGCAGAATTATACAGTATGATTGAACACATTTAACTGTGTCTTGGGTATATTTTTAGATGCAAGACATATGTAAAATCAAAAATTATTTCTGAGGGATTCTTTGACGAAGAACTTGAAATCATACGCGCATTCTGATTGGTTTGTCGTATTTTCGCACATAACATTCATCGATAGGGGGACGAGTCTTCTTGCAGGTTACGGAAAGAGGCGAGTGGTGACGAATGCGTTAAATGTCTGCGTGTTTGCTTTCCGAGTGCATATGTATCCTGTGTATATGACTGAATAAAAATTTATAAAAAAAATATATATATATAAAAATAAATAAATAAATAAATAAATAAATAAATAAATAAATAAATAAATAAAATGTCTGCGTGTTTAGGACTTTTCTGCGCATGTAAGTGAATGTGGTGATAATGTTACCAAACAGTTAAGAATATGAATGAAAAACAAATCCGCGTGTAGTCACCTTTCATTTCAGTACAAAATGAATGAATTACGATATAAATGAGACTGTGCAGGTGTATTGGAGTTGTCGTGAGTCTGAACTGAGAGTTTGTTTGGTTGGTTGGTTGCACTCAGCAATATTCCAGCTATATGACGGCGGTCTGTAAATAATCGAGTCTGGACCAGACAATCCAGTGATTGACATCATCAACATCGATCCACGCAATTGGGATCGATGACATGCATCAACCAAGTCAGCCAGCCTGACCACCCGATCCCGTTAGTCGCTTTTTACGACAAGCATAGTCGCCTTTTACGGCAAGCATGGGTTGCTGAAGACCTTTGCTACCTCGGATCTTCACGGGTCCTGAGAGTGAAAGCTTTGACACGTCAGTCTGCTCTTATTAAACGTACAGTCTTTTTCATCGTCGCGTACACACATAATTTACTGCTGCGCTCTGACGAAAATATTCCATGGATAACTATAAGGCTTTCAAATATACATTTGCAGAAAGCAATCTGCTTAACTTATTTACGAGACATTTTCTGAAGCGATCGGACAAGACACGATATCTACAAAATACAGCGATGTCATGACGAGAGCAATTTTCTTCAAGATTTAACTGACGTGATAGTAAGATTACACTTCGTAATTTTCAGTTGATTTATCAACTGACCCATCAAAACGGAAAGTTAATTTATCATCAGTTTGCTCATTTGTAAATGGATTACAAAAATGAAAAGAAATTCTTCAAATGTCTACCATAAGCTAACTGTTCACATCAGAATAGTAGGGGAACAATATGAAACAAAATACAAAGGTGTCACGAGTGTGCCTGCTCACTAGACAGTGCTGAAGAAATGCCACATTCAGTCGATGGTATCTTTTTTCCGTCTGGGGCAGCTGGCTTGACGTTGCCCATAATGCTAGTAACTACAGGAGTATTGAATTTGTATAGCTTAACAGGTATGTGGTATCCTATGTGTTACAACACATAGCAGTAGCACTTCACGAGCACTAGGACTCAAGTGACTTAGATTTTGCTATTCAGCCACCACTATTCAAGAAACATCACATTTATCTGTAAATAATCAAGCCTAGGGCAGACAAACCAGTTATTGATGAGATGAGTATCAATCCACCCATTTGCGGTATAAGTAGGAGAAAGTATGTGTTTTCATATTTCGGGCGTTAATGCGTAATCTACCATGAATTTGGAAACGACTCGATTTTGGACTTTCCCTGAACATACATAGTCGTCCCCCACTTATAACTTTTTTTTATACTGACCCAACGCATGCATGTGATGTGTATTCATTAATATTTCAAATAATTGTTTACGCGGTATATCGGTCATACCGCCCACCTCTTATGACCACCAGAAAACATACATCCTCGTCTCACCTTGTATTTCGCTATAAGCTGCATTACTTACTCCTTTTCTCGAAATATATTTGTTTTGGCTGGTACTAGTCCATGAAATACAACTTGTTCTTTCACTTTTTTTATCCCATCTTTGTACTATTTACATTTTACACCTTGGTATATATATGTACATTAAAAGACTTACGTGATAGGTTATTTGAAGTAAAGTTTCAAAGGAAAAGTTAGAAAATGTGATAGATAATGTTCGTAGATAAATGAAACTAATGCTGGCTGCAATGAACTACTGTACGATTCGGGCAGTATGGGGTCTGGCGTTGTCATGCTGATTGACATAACGTGGCAGCTGTTGTTGAAATGGAAGGACAATCGGACGAAAAATGTCATCCATGTAACGCTGAGCTGTCACATTTCCGTTAACAATGAACAGTGGTGTTCTCTCCTGCCCACAAATTCCTTCCCACGCCATAACACCTCATCCACCATGAACCATGACCTCCTGAACGCAACATGCCGCCGTTCGTTCTCCCCTTTGGCGGTAAAACCGTTGTCTTCCATCAGCACTGAACAGACAGAACCGGTTTTCATCAGTGAAACGACCCTCTGTCAGTCAGTGAAACAGGTCTTCATTGGGCGTAGTTACCCTGGATATGACTGTTCTTGACGTGTCTGGTGTCTGCCCGCTCTTTCTGTGACGTTGCATCAGGTTAGTTACAGCAACACAGGTACAACCAAACGTTCTAGCGACGTGGACATTGTTGACTTCCATCTGTATCGGGGCGGTCGGGTAGCCTAGTGGTTAAAGCGTTTGCTCGTCACGCCAAAGACCCGGGTTCGATTCCCGACATGGGTACAATGTGTGAAGCCCATTTCTGGTGTCCCCCGCCGTGATATTGCTGGAATATTGCGGCGTAAAAACCATACTCACTCACTCACTCCATCTGTATCATACAGAGGGTCCACTCGCGTTGTTCGGGTGTCACAGGTGGCATTTCTGTCGTGTTTTTATCAGTGTGATTTTTTGACATGCCGTCCTTATCATTTATATACCCTTATTGCACGTGTAGTTTCGGCTTCCCAAGCGGCACGTGGTTTTCATTTTTTCGCATTTTCTAAAAAAAAAGAAACGTGCCGTGTTTCACTTTCTACATAGCCATATTATGTTCAGTTTGTACTTGTGTTTTTTAATTTTTTGTAATTTCATTTTTATACTGGTAAAGGTTCTTTTCGTTGTCCTTTTATATAATTTAAGATTGCGAAAAAATCCCATGATATATTTGTTTTTATACAAATTTTATTTTTATTAAGATTGCAAAATAAATTATATATTACTAAATACGAATGTAAATCACATGACATTGATGGAAGTATTTGATAATTTAGAGAATGCTGGGTAATAAAATAAATAATGAAAACTATTTTAAATAACGAAAACCATACACATTTACAATGAAACATTTTGTCATTCAGGTATCAATTATCTATATTGTGTGTAATTACTATTACTATCTATGTTATTACTTGAGCTATTCGACATTGATGTTTGTGGTTAATATATTGAAAAAGCTGTTTTATCTTGGATCCATTTTCACAGCTCTTCCATTCCCTTAGTCAACTATATGTGCATCTTTGTTTTGAAATACCACGCCTTTAAACAGATATGAAAAGCACATGTCAACATACCAAAATGAGAAAACTGCGCCAAATTCTAACGGCGTTACTCAAGCGATAAAAGGTCTCATTTATTCGTCTTCAGTGGCGGGAAATCACTGACCGTCTTTAAGTCTACACGCATGAATACTTGCGATAGATTATCAATACTTTTTAAATCTAATATAATTATATCTAATATCCATAGCAGAATGTTGGAAATACGAACCCTATCATGTAATGGTAATATATGAGATGTATAATGTGTATGTGTTGATTTACATAATTATTCATCAATTATCTTCTACAATTACAGCATGTTACATGGACATTAGACAAACGGAAAACACTATTTCAGCACATCAATCATAGCATATCACGATGGGGTAGCCTAGTGGCTAAAGCGTTCGCTCGTTACGCCGAAGTCCCGGGTTCGATTCCCCACATGGGTACAATGTGTGAAGACCATTTCTGGTGTCCCTCGCAGTGATATTGCTGGAATATTGCTAAAAGCGGCGTAAAACCATACTCACTCACACATAGCCTGTCACAGTTAGAATGCAAGGAAAACCAAACCGAAATCGACCTTTACAGTAACAGTTATTTGTGGAAATCCACGGGCGATCGTGGAGAACCACAAGCAGAAACGTAATCGCGGCTTAGCGATCGAAAATCGAACATGCCATCATTTCTATTGTAGGGGTGACAAGTTGTAGAAAAAGGTTTTTAAATGCTAAACAAATATATTTCTACAACAAACTTTTTGAATTAACATTCTATTAGTTAGCAATTACCCCCAGTAAACAGTAATAACATCAAAATAAATGCCTCTCTACCCCGGACTTGGATGTGGCAGAATTTGACCTACATCACGGTTACTCACACCTCGAAGCTGTCAATGACTGACAATCTTGTGTTTACATATATTGTGTGAGCAAGATGACAACCCCGATCTATGATGTGGTTCAGCATTAACCTGTAGATTTACTGGGAATGATCGAGCCTGCTGGTACAATATGATTACCAATGGAAGTGGGTATGACTGAACATCCGCTTTTTAGCCTGCCGACGAGTCGGACATTTTTTACACAGCTTGGGCCTATCTCAGTATCCGCATGGTGCTACCTATCCATTTCAAGATTTCATGGATTCCAAAGCCAGCGTGTGAATGGAATGAGACATTCGTGGCCCAGACATAGCGGGTCGTGTATGATTTCCTTAATTGTGCGTGTTCTGAAATGAATTTCATCAAGTTTGACTTCAATGATGTAGGGACATTGTTTTCGTGGAGTTTCGAATGGACAAGTGTTTTCTGGGTGACGGAATTTCAAATCCTCTTCTGCCAAATCCTTACGATGGTGGTTGGCGGAGATAGCGTCGAATATCGATCACAAAAAGGTTTGTAAACAACAGGTTTTGATGAAAAAAGTTTTTTCAAACCATATTTTAATGTTATATTTTACTTTCATTGTTGGTTGTTTCAATGTTGAAATAGCTTAAATTGTTCCAATTCTGGTCACCATAGAACATTTCCCTAACAGTTTCATAAACATTTCATCTGTATGCAAAAGATATGCCTTCGTTAAATCTTTTAATGCCATCATCGAAGCAGTCTAGGTTGCGGCCTAGCCAACGCCCAAAACATCCGATATCAAACTACCGTATTTCCTCTATTTGACGCTATGCCGTCTTTTAATTTCACGAGAGCCCTTGACTCGGCGTGTATTAGAGACCTGGCTGGTATTAGAGACCCAGCGTGTATCAGAGGAAATATAGATACGTTTTACAGTTCATATGGGGTGATCGTTCGGCAGCCATTTTCTATGAATCGATATTTAGTCTATCTATGTATTCATACGCACGTTTTTTGTGTGAAAAGGCCTGATATATTTGAAAGGGATTTCTGTAGCAAAATGGAAACCTCTTTTTAACCATTCAGAAGCAGCATTCATCAATGTCATGGTAGAATGTTGAATAATTGCGTAATTTTGTTGTTTTTCTGAGTGGTTGTTGCCAGCACGATGCTAAAGGGGCCGTCACACCATGACGTTCTGGTCAACGTTCTCTGAACATTTCAATTGTTCAATTTTTGAGCGTTCTAGAATGAGGATGACACATCTGGCGTTTGATTAACGTGTGCCTAACGCATGACTAGCGTGTGTCTAACGCACGAGAAGCGTGTAACAGCGACCAAGTAAGATACCCCTGAAAACCATTAGCGTGTGCTAACGTGCCACTGGCGCGCGACGAACGATTTGTCAACGTTAGACGAGCGTATTGAGCGTGTGACTAACGTGTGAATAACGACAGAATAGCGTCTTGCTGGCGTGTCGTGTCACACGCTGCGTGCGCTAGGGGACCGTTCAGCGGTCGTTGACAGGTCGCCAGTGAGTCGTTCAATGCAAAGCAAACGATTAGTAACAACCAAGTAACGCTAGAGTAACGACTGACTAACGATAGCCGAACGCGTGCAACGCTCGGCGAACGTTAGTAAAACGTTCCACGAACGTTCTTAAACGTTCTTCAGCGTTTAAAATTAAACGTTGAAGAACGCTGGTCTCAGTGAGAACTTTTGTGCATGTTCAAAACTTTTTTTCCGGACCAGCGTTCTCCGCCGATTCCCGGCGATCACCGACGTTCACTAGCGTTCACACAACGCTCTTCTGGCGCTATCCCAGCAACCATGGGCGACTACCAACGTTTCCTCAAACGTCATAGAACGCTGACCAGAACGTCATGGTGTGACGGCCCCATTAACAATGCATATGGAATCCTGTTAACGCACATGTTTTTATACCCATCCTTGGGTTGTGAAATGCATGGTGCTTGCATAAAAGTCAACTTTTGCATGGAATGCATGCTTTTCTGTAGCAGTTGCGTTTTTGTGACTTGATTCCATACATGTACTACAATATTGAAAACCAAACTTTACTTGTTTGAAAAATACACCAAAATATTGGTGTCACAGAAACTTTTGTTGTTGAGTATACATGTATGTCTTAGGTAATTAATACAATTTACTGTATTTTAAATTCGGCATATAACATTTCTTTAAACTTATTTGCTGCTCATTGAACACGGAAATGACAACATTTTAGTGGTACCATTGTATCGTTAAATGTCTGCGTCTTTAGGACATATCTGCACATGTAAGTGAAAAGGTTAAGAATAAGAATGAAAAAAAATCCGTCGAATAGTCACATTTCATTTCATTACAAAATGAATGAGTTACGACAGAAATGTTTGTTTATTTGTTGACGCCGCACTCAGCAATATTCCAGCTATATGACGGAGGTCTGTAAATAATCGAGTCTGGACCAGACAATCCAGTGATTGACATCATTAGCATCGATCTACGCAGTTGTGACACGATGACATGCATCAACCAAGTCAGCGAACCTGGCCACCCGATCCCATAAGTCGCCTCTTACGACAAGCACAGTCGCCTTGTACGGCAAGCATGGGTTGCTGAAGACCACTTCTACCTCGGATCTTCACGGGTTGTGACATAAATGAGACTGTCCGGGTGAATGGGAGTTGTGTGAGTGTGAACTGAGAGTTGCAAATATAAAAGCTTTTGACACATCATTTTACTCTTATTAAACGTACAGTCTTAGTCCCTGATACAAATATATATCAAATACAGCCCATGCAAGTCTATAATGTTTGGCAAGTCTAGATTACTGCAGTATCTGAAAATGAAGAGTCACTGGGCTCCCTTTTATTATATTTTTATAAAGATAATTGAACGACTGTTTTTTCTGTACGATATGTACATTTCAGAGACTAGATGTTGGTCTAGTACAGTCTGTTTCTTTTTAATTCGTGGCTTATACACATAATTTACTGCTGCCTTGTGCACGAAAGCATTCAACTTCATTATTAAGGATAACTGAACGGTTACAAATATGCCTTTACAGAGAACAGTCTGTTTAACTTTTTACGAGACATATTCTAAAGCGATCCGATAGGTGACTTTTGATCACACGATTTCAATAAAATACAGTGATGTTACAGTTTATGTTATAAGTCACATATAAGTGTATTATCGGAAACCCAAATGTTACAATTTACATTTATACCATTATTTTACCTGGATCTGGCGATACACGAGTTGTGAAAAACTATACTTGGAGCAAACAGGTGTTGCAACCGGCAACTTTCGGTCTGTTTTGTACAGGGGTTGATACATAGGGTGTACAACGCCCAAACCGGAAGGAAGGGGTTTTGCAAAATTTAATCCCTGGCAAAACGAAAACAGAAACGAAATCAATAAAGTGGCGCTTGATGTTTCCAACCCCAAGGTTTTGGTGCACATCGTATACGAACTGCAGATATTATGTACAGTCTGTAGAATCAGTGTATGCGAACTGCAGATATTATGTACAGTCTATGGCATCATTGTATGCGAACTGCAGATATTATGTATATGGCATCAGTTTATGCGAACTGCAGATATCATGTACAGTCTATGGCACCAGTGTATGCGAACTGCAGATATCATGTACAGTCTATGGCATCAGTGTATGCGAACTGCAGATATTATATACAATCTATGGCATCAGTGTATGCGAACTGCAGTTGTCATGTACAGTCTATGGCATCAGTGTATGCGAACTGCACATATTATGTACAGTCTATAGTATCAGTGTATGCGAACTGCAGATGTCATGTACAGTCTATGGCATCAGTGTATGCAAACCGAGATGTCATGTACAGTCTATGGCATCATTGTATGCGAACTGCAGATGTCACGTACAATCTATGGCATCAGTGTATGCGACCTGCAGATATTATGAACAGTCTATGGCACCAGTGTATGCAAACTGCAGATGTCATGTACAGTCTATAGCATCAGTGTATGCGAACTGCAGATGTCATGTACAGTCTATAGCATCAGTGTATGCAAACTGTAGATAGTATGTACAGTCTATAGCATCAGTATATGCAAACTGCAGATATTATGTACAGTCTATAGCATCAGTGTATGCAAACTGCAGATGTCATGTACAGTCTATGGCATCAGTGTATGCGAACTGCAGATATTATGTACAGTTTATAGCACCAGTGTATGCAAACTGCAGATGTCATGTACAGTTTATGGCATCAGTGTATGCAAACTGCAGATGTCATGTACAGTCTATGGCAGAAGTGTATGCGAACTGCAGATATCATGTACAGTCTATGGCACCAGTGTATGCGAACTGCAGATAGTATATACAGTCTATAGCATCAGTGTATGCGAACTGCAGATATTATGTACAGTCTATGGCATCAGTGTATGCAAACTGTAGATGTCATGTACAGTCTATGGCACCAGTGTATGCGAACTGCAGATGTCATGTACAGTCTATTGCATCAGTGTATGCGAACTGCAGATATTATGTACAGTATATGGCATCAGTGTATGCGAACTGCAGATGTCATGTACAGTCTATAGCATCAGTGTATGCAAACTGCAGATATTATGAACAGTCTATGGCATCAGTGTATGCGAACTGCAGATATTATGTACAGTCTATGGCACCAGTGTTTTTTTTGGTACAGTCAAGTTTTTTTTCTTCATTCGCCTATTTAGATGTTTTTCCTTTCAAAAGAGAGCTCAGATTTTTTATGCCACATTTCAAAGCAAAGATCAAAGAAGCTTGACTCATCCTAAAACCAAGCAAATGTAAATTCGCGACAAAACAATTCGCCTATTTAGGGCATATCTTCAGCAAAGATGGCATCCATGTCCATCCTTCCAAAGGCGAAGTCAATAACCTTGTCCAAGGCTACAACACAGTGACTTGCATGATATGGCCCCATGAAATGGAAGATTTGAAATGATTATTAATAAATAAGTGTTACAGACATATTGTCTCTCACAGTGATGTCTCTCTGTCAAAGACTATGGCTTTGCTCTTTGAGGATTGCCATATTACGGTCGATACTTCTTATTGAGGCTGAGGTGGGTTTTTTCAAGCAGATGGAAGCTGATTTTTTTTTTATTTACACAAGAGTATGAGCTGTGTTTGTTTTTATTTAAAAACCGGGCTTACCCTTGAAATCAAATCCCCGTAGCGATAATTTTACTTTCGACTTTAGCGATGCCATCAACAAAAACGGTACCGGTGCTGATTTTGTTTATTTATTTCAGTACCCAACGTGTCCCATGGATCTCATCCCCTTCAAGCACCGAGACACCCAACTGGCAAGAATACGGAAGTTTCTATGTCATGATCTATTTGACGGAATTTGTTTGACCTCCAGGTAAGCAGATCTTTTAAAAGTCTCCCCTTTGATTAGTTTCATATTTTACATTTTAAAAACCATCTGAACATACGAATGTAAGTCAAACATTGACATAAGAACATCTAAGACCAATTCTTAATTATAATTCTTAGTCAGTTTTCCGAGGACTGTTGTCCTGATAATAAATAATTAAAGTAATAATGTGTGTACTTATATTGCGCTAGATTCCAGACACAAAGTACATGCTTACATTATTACCCTGGGTAATGGATCAGTGTGCACTGGATTTTCATTCTCCGCTGGAGTATACCGTGATACAGGTGTATTATTTTATACTGATATTTATTAATGAATCTATTATTCTAGCCTGGCTCACTTTCAACTATGAGCCGTAACAACGTGAACTAGTCAATAAAGTGCATTGTTTGAGTAGTTCATTGCAAGTGTATTTGATCTGGTCAGGCCGTTTGTATATTAGTGACAGCCCTTTGAACGTGATAGGAGTCCAAATAGACACAGAAATGGAAATGAAAGAGTACCGAGCAGTCATCAAGTTTTTGACTTCAGAGAAAAGTACTCCCCTAAAAATTCCTGAAAGCTGCCGTGAATTGGTTTTTCAAGATGGCTTCAGAAAATTTCGTCCTGACTGGAATTGAAAAGCTTCATTATCGATATGAGAAGTGTATTGAAAAACAGGGAGATTATGTTGAAAAATTAAATGAAAAACACTTTCACAATTCATTGTTGGTTTTGTTGGTTTGATAGGCTTGGTACTTTTTGACCAGCCCTCCAGAAGGCATTCATTATTTGCAAAACACTTTAAGTCAATTATTGTGAACTGATTTCAGTGCTTAATAAATGATAAAGGCATTTCGAATTTTGGTAGCAAACTAAAGCTTATAACTTGCACTTGTTCTGAATTATGACGAACGTCACGTCAATATTTTCGATTTCAATACACCTATCGAAATTTTCGATATTCAAGAGTGGTTACGTTGTAACCTATTTTGTCTTTTGTTGATGTATTGAAATCGGACCAAGAAAATTCCGATACATCAATAATGCGATCAGTCAGAACACACCAAGTCACGGGATTGAAATTTTGGATCGACATTGAACATGAAAAATTGATTTCTAGGTCATTATGAATGTAATTTATCTATGAGTATATATTATATTCTTTATTAAAGAGTATATCCACAAAAGGAGGCACTGTGTTGTATTGCTCACGCGCAAGCTGATGACACAGTAATGTACGCCCAAGCCGTCAATCTTCCCTATGACGAGGTCAAGGTTGGCCAAGCGTTTGGACCTCTGTAAGTTTACATTTATCATGATTAGATTTGGCGTACGGTCTACGATATATATTCTGTTACAAAAGTGTTCTGTTTTTACTATCCCAATATTTAAGGTACATATACTACAGAACTAAAAGTATCGTCATGGCCTGCTTAATGGATAACTGACCCAAGACACAGAACTGGTCCGTAAAAATTGCTTGCCGAACGAGCAGGCTCAAGTGGAACGGGCTGTCACGTTCTGTGACTTGGTCGATTGTGTGTCACCGTAACCCGACTGCGTGGGTTGTTGGTCATGATATCAACCACTGGTTTGTCTGGTCCAGACTTGATTACTAGTAGTTGCAGGCCACTGTGGTAGTATAGCTGGAACATTGCTCATTAGTGACAGCCAAAACTGTACTTTGTTGGATTGCTAGGTATGCTATAGTATACGAGCTGTTACCATTGCAACAACTGTAGGTGGTCCAAGCACTGGTTTCGACTCCAAATCAAGATACAAGAGAGCTGGTCGGGACAGGAAGTAAGGCTAGTGTGGAATTCTGGTTCCGAATGTCAAATATGGGTTGATGGGAAGCCAGTGCAAGTAAGTCTTCTTCTTCTTCTTCTCCTTCTTATTATTATTATTATCATTGTCATTATCATTATTATTATTATTATTATTATTATCGACCATTACTTTCTCGAACACCTGGTGCCATCACTATTTGATAGTGATCATCAGCTTTTAGCATCGATGTCTTATGATTATGGACATAATTTTTGTCTTTAATTAATTTATTAAGTTATGGCCCTTGCTCCAAGCTTTTCAAATGCGTGCATTCTGCGTGAAAAGCGGACAAATTGTCTGAGAAAGTACTGAATTTACATAAATGAAAGTTTGCATCCTTATCTAAGAGATACTTGCCAAGACAGTTCGAAAATTGTCACGTAAATTAGTTTTGTACACAGTTAGTGCCCTTGATCTCTGCTATTTTACCTTGTCTATAGTGCTGCAATGGGGACAAGTTTTCTTAGAAACTACTGAATTTACATGAATGAGACTTTTGAAATCTTATCTGAGAGATACTTGTCAAGACTGAGTTCGAAAATTGGTCCATAAATTACTCTAATTCGGAGTGACGTGCTTTGCTACATGTTTTTAGATTTTGTGCATCCTGTCTTCAATACATTTCCTGAAAACTACACAATCATTTGCATGCTTATACGAGATACTTGTTTAATAGTTTTAAAGACATTAACGTCCGTATTATTCACTTGAAGAAACATAATTCTGATATGGCCCTTGATAACGCTGTTTTCTTGCTGATAACTGATCTGAGAAGGGATGATTGTTTCATTGGAAAGTAATGTGGTTATGTTAGCTTTCCTTTGGATCTATCTTTTTGAGCAGGAAAGCTTTAATGCATCAATAAAGGTTTGGATATCTATGTTGGGAATCGAACACGGGCCTTCGTCCTGAGAAGTGAACACTTCAACCACTGGGCCACCCCACCACCACTTCATATTCTGAAGTAAATGTGTCCTCTCTCTCCATCTGCAGACTCTTGTTCTTGTCTTCCAGGGTTTGAGTTGCATGAAGAATAGATATTACTACACCATCACGTCCTGTGCCGATTCAGAAGCTCTTGAGTGAGTTTCTGAGTCCTTTTTCAGTTTTTTTTGTTTTCTGTTTACCGCAAAAGTCAAATATTTATAAAAAGAATTATGCGACAGGTTTAAATGGTGAACAACTAGTATTATTTAACTTTCTTACATTAGCAAATACATGGGGATGGATAACATGGGCATAAAAGAATATTTTATCCATCTTCGAGACAATGTCTTGTCCCTTCCCAATGTATGTGATGGAGATACGAACCTTTATATCACTTAGGCCTTAAGCTTGCAACGACGTCTTTAATTCAGTCACCTCATCTACATCGAGATGTCTGTCAACGGTATCTACAACGATTTTAACGAAGCACCTCCTGATTTCCAAGCAACGTTGACAACAGCAGAAATCCGAGTATTTGACAGAAATGTATTCAACGTTATGATGGATTTGCAAGTGTTGTACGAAATGGCAAAGGTACCAAAATATATATAGATTAATTACACCACCTAATTTGATATAAGAATTAAAATATAACTTGTAATCTGAACGATTGCTTTGAGCATATTGTTAGATTATGTACAGTGGTGTGTTTTTTATGGCAGAGTTTGTTTGTTGTTTAAAGCTACACTGAACGCCGAAATGAAAGTGATTTAATAATAAGATCAATATTGACATCAGTCTGTCTAACGGAGGCTCATACTCAAATTGGCAAAACACAAACACAGTTTGTCCAATTTATTTGGGGCACGAGTGGACCTGTTGTCCGTGATGCCGAATATGCTGTCAGAATTGCGTCCCTTTGGCGTGCCAGGAACCTGTGCGTTCGTTTTCCATATTCGGTCATAAAGCTGACATGCCATGATATAAAACTGAAATACTGTTCCAACCAGTGTTAAATCAAAACTCACGCCCTTACTCGTACGATTTAGAAATGTATATGTATCGGCATGTGATATTTAATGTTACAGGATCTCCCACGTGATAGCTGTATGTCGGAGTATGCGCTGCAGGTTGCAAATGACGTCATCAATGCGTGTGTGCTTGGAACTAAAGAGGCCTACAAAATGTTGGTAGTTTGTTTAATCACAGATTTTTGTTACCATTAGAAACAAAAGAAATAAATGTATTCATACATTCCGGTTAAGTGTCACAGTGTAAAACGAATAAATTAAGTACATCTATAAGAATCGTGACTATAAAAATGCACATAAAAAACATCAAACCGTACTCCCCTATGTATACAAAGATCTAATAATGGTGAGGTGAAATGAGGTTTAACGTCGCGTCCAAGATTATTGCACTTATATAGCGAAGTGCATGCACGTGTATGTGTGTGTGTATGGCTGCTTGTACTAGTCCGGACTGATGCCGATTTATAGTGCTAGCTCACTGCGATACCATGCCGCAGTTTAACATGAAAACCCCACTCAGACACAGTATACTGACTCCGGGCCGACCAGTCCTTGTTTTAGCCCCTTAACGCCGAGACAGGGTAACAACAAGTGCCATCTTTTAACGTCTTTTGGTATGACGCGGCTGGGGATCGAACCTCGGACCGTCCCGGCGGACGCTCTACCGTTAGACCACGGAGGCGGTCGATCTAATACTGAGGATTCGGTGGATAATATGACCTGGTTGATTGAGTGTATGTCATCGCACCTCAACGGTATGATGATCAGTCAGTCATGTGTCTGCAATATTTGTATATTCACTTGCTGACATGTCAGATGGAGTATTGGTGACTGCAGAAAAAAATGACACAACATCCATTTAAATATATCACCCTCATATTGTATGTTAATATGAAAATGATATTGGAGCAAAGTGGCCTAATCGTCTAAGGCGTTGCAATTCGCTGTGCAGAGTTGCGTCCCTTCGGCGTGCCAGGAACCTATGATAGTGGGTTCGAATCTCACTTCGACCTCATTACCCGTGTTAAAACTTGTGAATGCCTTCATCACAAGTGTCTTTCCTCAAACAAGGGGGCGGTCGGGTAGCCTAGTGGTTAAAGCGTTCCCTCGTCACGCCGAAGACCCGGGTTCGATTCCCGACATGGGTACAATGTGTGAAGCCCATTTCTGGTGTCCCCCGCCGTGATATTGCTGGAATATTGCTAAAAGCGGCGTAAAACCATACTCACTCACTCACTCACTCAAACAAGGGTAGACTAGTGTTCGCTCGTCAAGCCGAAGCCCCGGGTTGGATTCCCGACATGGGTACAATATGTGAAGCCAATTTCTGTGATATTGCTGGAATATTGCTAAAAGCGGCGTAAAATATGCTCAATAACTCACATTCCGCCAACGCTAACTGACATACTGTTCAAAGCTGTTTTATACTCTACTCACACGCGCAGTCAAGTTGGCATTTGATGTCCATATTATTAATTATTTTCCTTTGTTGCGTTAATTCAGAGCACGGTCACGCGCACGTCACGCACTGGGCATGACAAGCGGAAAGGGGAGTCATCAGATACACGCAGTGGGCTACGTTAATGTGGATACAGGTATGACGCTTGCATACGATATGTAATACGGACTACATTCCATAACATACAGTATCTATGTGCTTTAACTTTCATCAATTATTTATGTACTGTAAACAATTATTTATGTACTGTAAATATTTTCTGCAAGGACAATTTGAATTAAATAACTTTTCCTAACCGTGATCTGCATCGTCATTTCCAATTTCGTATCAAACGAAGTCTCGTGTGGAATTATTTACAGGATACATTCCTGGTGATGGACATGCAAACCTCGTCTCATTTTCCTATTATATGTGGGGGGCACAGGTGGCCGAGTCATCTAAGGCGTTGCGTTCCCTGGGCTGAAAACTATGATCGTGGGTCGAATCCCGGTTCACCCCGATTATGTTTCTAGGTGTGTCAGCACCATACTCGTGCGCGTGGGTTTCACCGAAGTAGTAAACGTCTGAGACCTGCATCACTTTCTGGCTTTCCTCCCACATTGGGCTGAAACGCTGTGATATATATCTGGAATACTGTTAAAAGTGGCGTTAAACCAAACTCACTTACTCATATGGTATGTGTTTAATGTACATTGTATTACGTACGATGATCTGTTATTTCACGCCATTAATGAAACGTCTTGCCCTTGACGTGAGTGAGTGAGTTTGGTGTTACGCCGCTTTTAGCAATATTCCAGCACTGTCACGGCGGGGGACACCAGAAATGGGCTTCACAAATTTTACCAATGTCGGGAAACGAACCCGGGTCTTCGGCGGGACGAGCGAACGCGTTAACAACTAGGCTACCCGACAGCCCCTCCCTGACGGGAGAAAGATGCATATGAAAACGTGATGAATGGGGAATGTTGACAGACGTGTCCATCTTAACTTAACATAGACTGCTGAATTGTGTGTGAAATTTGGGAAAGCATTTGTCATAACGCAATCGTCTTTACTGTTATGAGCAAATATTTTACACATTTTACTCCGCAGAGCTTGACAAGCTGGAACTGGCGATCTAGGTTCTCTCCAGGGTTCTGATTGTATATTCATAGTGTCGTTTATTGTATCCACAGTGTTCTGATTGCGTATTCATGTTGTTCTGATTGCGTATTCTCGGTGTTTTCATTGTGCATGCTTAGTGTTCTGATTGTGTGTTGACGCGAGTGAGTGAGGTGGGTATTTGACGTTTACCTCTTTGGATGAACAGTCATAATCAGGGTTATTTGAGATTCGAACCCAAGGAAGTTAACTGAATGTCAGTATTATAACATGGTAACACACAGTCTGTTTGTTCATAATCAGCTATAACAGCTATATGAAGGCAGTTTGGACCAGGCAAACCAGTGTTCATGATCGAGAATGTTACAGGCAAACCAGTGGATATGATCGAGTCTGGGACAGGAAAACCAGTGTAGATGATGGAGTCTTGGACAGGCAAACCAAACTTAGATGATCGAGTCTTGGACAAGCAAACGAGTGTAGTTGATCGAGTCTTGGACAGGCAAACAAGTGTAGATGATCGAGTCTGGGACAGGCAAACTAGAGTAGATGATCGGGTCTTGGACAAGCAAACTAGAGTAGATGATCGGGTCTTGGACAGGCAAACCAGTGTAGATGATCGAGTCTTGGACAGGCAAACCAGTGTAGATGATCGACTCTTGGACAAGCAAACCAGTGTAGATGATCGAGTCTGGGACAGACAAACCAGTGTAGATGATCGAGTCTTGGACAGGCAAACCAGTGTAGATGATCGAGTCTTGGACAAGCAAACCAGTGTAGATGATCGAGTCATGGACAGGCAAACCAGTGTAGATGATCGAGTCTGGGACAGTCACACCAATGTAGACGATCGAGTCTTGGACAGGCAAACCACTTTTTACGCCACTTTCAGCATTATCCCAGCAATATCATGTCGGGGGACACCACAAATGGGCATCACACATTGTACCCATGTCGGGAATCGAACCCTGATCTTCGGCGTGACGAGCGAACGCTTTAACCACAAGGCTACCCGACCGGCCCTCTTGGACAAGCAAACCAGTGTAGATGATTAAGTCTTAGATAGGCAAACCAATGGACGAGTCATGGACAGGCAAACAAAGAGTAGATGATCGAGTCTTGGACAGGCAAATCACTGCAGATGATCGAGTGTGTTATTTTATTGTCGAATCACCGACCTTCGGCTCTCTGGGCAAACGCTTTATCCACTAGACCGTGGGGGCAGGCCAGTTACTACTGTTCCGCTATTCATAGTGAGTTAGTGAGTGAATGAGTTGGGCTTAACGCCGCTTTTAACAGTATTCCTCCGCTATTCATAAAATGTGATGCTGAACCATTGGTTTCAGTGACATGTTAATCAAAAGTAGATTCGAAAATTAACATGAAGGACACGTTGTACCTTCGATGGATTTTACATGTACTGATAAAAAACACAGTATTTACCTAAACAGAAAATATACATAAATAACTGTAATCTGAGTTGTGACGAGAATGTGTTAACTTTGTTTAATACGTGAGTAGCTGTCATAAAGCTTTGTTCTTTCATAAAACAATGCACGTAAATCACAACATTCAGAACAAAAGTACATGCATGTTCCCACTGTAATATATTTGGGACAGAGCCAAACAATGGAACTTTTCGGTGTGGATACTTAAAAATATCTTTCCGCCTCCGTGGTCTAGTGGTAGAGCGTCCGCCCAGAGAGCGGAAGGTCCGGGGTTCGATCCCCGGCCGCGTCATACCAAAAGACGTTAAAAGATGGTAATTTTTGTTACCCTGTCTGGCGCTCGGTATTGAGGGGCTAAAACAAGGACTGGTCGGCTCGGAGTCAGTATACTGTGTCTGAGTTGGGTATTCATGTTCAACAGCGGCATGGTATCTCAGTGAGCTAGTACTATAAATCGGCATCAGTCCGGACTAGTACAAGCAGCCACACAAATACACACACACACGTACATGCACGTCGCTATATAAGTGCAATAATCTTTGACGCGATGTTAAACCCCATTTCACCTCACCTTAAAATACCTTTACAAGTAAAAACGTTTCCTATTTTAAGGTTAACAGCCCGACTTATTGATTTTGATGACGGATATTTCGCTCTTGGTACAATTGTTCTCCTGAAGTTGGAACCCGTGCTCATGGGTTTCACCAAAGTAGTAAAGGTCTGAGACCTGCACCACTTCGGGCTTTCCTCCCAAACAAGCTGACGCGCCGTGATATAACCAAAATACTGTTCAAACCCAACTTTTACCGTCAGAGTTCTTTTCGAAAAATGCAAACATGTATGAATAATGCAAGTGCTCTGAAACTAGTAGGTGTTGAGTGACTGAGTTGGGTATGTATGAATAATGCAAGTGCTCTGAAACTAGTAGGTGTTGAGTGACTGAGTTTGGTATGTATGAATAATGCAAGTGCTCTGAAACTAGTAGGTGTTGAGTGACTGAGTTGGGTATGTATGAATAATGCAAGTGCTCTGAAACTAGTAGGTGTTGAGTGAGTGAGTTGGGTATGTATGAATAATGCAAGTGCTCTGAAACTAGTAGGTGTTGGGTGACTGAGTTGGGTATGTATGAATAATGCAAGTGCTCTGAAACTAGTAGGTGTTCGATGACTGAGTTGGGTATGTATGGATAATGCAAGTGCTCTGAAACTAGTAGGTGTTCGGTGACTGAGTTGGGTATGTATGGATAATGCAAGTGCTCTGAAACTAGTAGGTGTTCGATGACTGAGTTGGGTATGTATGAATAATGCAAGTGCTCTGAAACTAGTAGGTGTTGGGTGACTGAGTTGGGTATGTATGGATAATGCAAGTGCTCTGAAACTAGTAGGTGTTGAGTGAGTGAGTTGGGTATGTATGGATAATGCAAGTGCTCTGAAACTAGTAGGTGTTGGGTGACTGAGTTGGGTATGTATGAATAATGCAAGTGCTCTGAAACTAGTAGGTGTTCGGTGACTGAGTTGGGTATGTATGGATAATGCAAGTGCTCTGAAACTAGTAGGTGTTGGGTGACTGAGTTGGGTATGTATGAATAATGCAAGTGCTCTGAAACTAGTAGGTGTTCGGTGACTGAGTTGGGTATGTATGGATAATGCAAGTGCTCTGAAACTAGTAGGTGTTGGGTGACTGAGTTGGGTATGTATGGATAATGCAAGTGCTCTGAAACTAGTAGGTGTTCGGTGACTGAGTTGGGTATGTATGGATAATGCAAGTGCTCTGAAACTAGTAGGTGTTCGATGACTGAGTTGGGTATGTATGGATAATGCAAGTGCTCTGAAACTAGTAGGTGTTGGGTGACTGAGTTGGGTATGTATGAATAATGCAAGTGCTCTGAAACTAGTAGGTGTTCGGTGACTGAGTTGGGTATGTATGAATAATGCAAGTGCTCTGAAACTAGTAGGTGTTCGGTGACTGAGTTGGGTATGTATGGATAATGCAAGTGCTCTGAAACTAGTAGGTGTTCGATGACTGAGTTGGGTATGTATGAATAATGCAAGTGCTCTTAAACTAGTAGGTGTTGGGTGACTGAGTTGGGTATGTATGAATAATGCAAGTGCTCTGAAACTAGTAGGTGTTCGGTGACTGAGTTGGGTATGTATGGATAATGCAAGTGCTCTGAAACTAGTAGGTGTTGGGTGACTGAGTTGGGTATGTATGAATAATGCAAGTGCTCTGAAACTAGTAGGTGTTCGGTGACTGAGTTGGGTATGTATGGATAATGCAAGTGCTCTGAAACTAGTAGGTGTTGGGTGACTGAGTTGGGTATGTATGGATAATGCAAGTGCTCTGAAACTAGTAGGTGTTCGGTGACTGAGTTGGGTATGTATGGATAATGCAAGTGCTCTGAAACTAGTAGGTGTTCGATGACTGAGTTGGGTATGTATGGATAATGCAAGTGCTCTGAAACTAGTAGGTGTTGGGTGACTGAGTTGGGTATGTATGAATAATGCAAGTGCTCTGAAACTAGTAGGTGTTCGGTGACTGAGTTGGGTATGTATGAATAATGCAAGTGCTCTGAAACTAGTAGGTGTTCGGTGACTGAGTTGGGTATGTATGGATAATGCAAGTGCTCTGAAACTAGTAGGTGTTCGATGACTGAGTTGGGTATGTATGAATAATGCAAGTGCTCTTAAACTAGTAGGTGTTGGGTGACTGAGTTGGGTATGTATGAATAATGCAAGTGCTCTGAAACTAGTAGGTGTTCGGTGACTGAGTTGGGTATGTATGGATAATGCAAGTGCTCTGAAACTAGTAGGTGTTCGGTGACTGAGTTGGGTATGTATGAATAATGCAAGTGCTCTGAAACTAGTAGGTGTTGAGTGACTGAGTTGGGTATGTATGGATAATGCAAGTGCTCTGAAACTAGTAGGTGTTGAGTGAGTGAGTTGGGTATGTATGAATAATGCAAGTGCTCTGAAACTAGTAGGTGTTAAGTGAGTGAGATGGGTATGTATGAATAATGCAAGTGCTCTGAAACTAGTAGGTGTTGGGTGACTGAGTTGGGTATGTATGAATAATGCAAGTGCTCTGAAACTAGTAGGTGTTGGGTGACTGAGTTGGGTATGTATGAATAATGCAAGTGCTCTGAAACTAGTAGGTGTTGAGTGAGTGAGTTGGGTATGTATGAATAATGCTAGTGCTCTGAAACTAGTAGGTGTTGAGTGACTGAGTTGGGTATGTATGAATAATGCAAGTGCTCTGAAACTAGTAGGTGTTGAGTGACTGAGTTTGGTATGTATGAATAATGCAAGTGCTCTGAAACTAGTAGGTGTTGGGTGACTGAGTTGGGTATGTATGAATAATGCAAGTGCTCTGAAACAAGTAGGTGTTGAGTGAGTGAGTTGGGTATGTATGAATAATGCAAGTGCTCTGAAACTAGTAGGTGTTGAGTGAGTGAGTTGGGTATGTATGAATAATGCAAGTGCTCTGAAACTAGTAGGTGTTGGGTGACTGAGTTGGGTATGTATGAATAATGCAAGTGCTCTGAAACTAGTAGGTGTTGAGTGAGTGAGTTGGGTATGTATGAATAATGCAAGTGCTCTGAAACTAGTAGGTGTTGAGTGACTGAGTTGGGTATGTATGAATAATGCAAGTGCTCTGAAACTAGTAGGTGTTGGGTGACTGAGTTGGGTATGTATGAATAATGCAAGTGCTCTGAAACTAGTAGGTGTTGAGTGACTGAGTTACGTTTAACGTTTTTTTAAACAGCATGTCATGTATATCGCGTCAGCTTGATGTGGGAGGAAGTCCCGAAGTGGTGCAGGTCTCAGACTGCAGATATTATCTGGGCCAGCCGGGATTTGAACCCATGTACAACCCATGGCAGGTTTGCAAAGCGAATGGCAGCGCCTTGCCCCGTACGGTCTTGGTGTTCTTCGTTGTACATGTAGGTGTCTAGGCAGCTGCACTGGATCTTGTAGACTAGGCCTTATTTAATGTCGGAACATTTTGTGTTCTGGATTCGGTCGAGTAGCCTGGTGGTTAAAACGTTCGCTCGTCCCGCCGAAGACCAGGGTTCGATTCCCGACATGGGTACAATTTGTGAAGCCCATTTCTGGTGTCCCCCGCCGTGATAGTGCTGGAATATTGCTAAAAGCGGCGTAAAGCCTTACTCACACACTCTGGATTATTGAATGCTTTAGGGTAATATTGTTTATATACGTAAAACGTGTCAGTATTGAATTGTTGCATCTTCCTATTTTCTGCCTGGCTTAACCTATGTACGCATCATCCACATGACTCGTGTTGTCGACCTACCACAAATTCAACTGATTCATCATCGCAATTACCAACATCGAAAGAGGACATCAAGAGACAATGTCTGCTACCCACGCTACCATTCTGCAATATCCCTTAAAAACAGAATGTCGATATACACAAATGGGTACAAGTTTGTGACTGGTAATTAGTTATAATACCACAGAAATGTACATGTGACGTGCACTGTTGTTACCAATTAATGTGATCCAGTGGGGTAGCCTGGTGGTTAAAGCGTTCGCTCGTTATCCCGACGACCGGGTTCGATTCCCACTCGTGTGAAGCCATTGTTATCGTATCCCCCGCAGTGATATTGCTGGGATAATGCTAAAACTGGCGTAAAACCAAACTCACTCATTCGCTCATAGTGATCTGACACAATTAGCTTACATATGAAGCCACAATCGTTTAAGTACGTACACATGAATTATTATTTTCAGCATGGTTGTGGCCGTACCGGAAGACTCCGATGAAAAGCGT
Source organism: Haliotis rufescens (assembly GCF_023055435.1). Lineage (NCBI taxonomy): Eukaryota > Metazoa > Mollusca > Gastropoda > Lepetellida > Haliotidae > Haliotis > Haliotis rufescens. Next base: position 39,806 of record NW_025964212.1, on the reverse strand, counting down.
AAGCAGTTGGTCAACGGCATTCAATGTGATGGAGAAATATCCCTTTAAAATGGCCTTTACTCAGGTAAAAATTGGACAAGAAAGAGTGAAATAGAAAATATTCTAGTGTCGCACGTCACATAATTTACATGACAACAATGCATAATATATTGTCAACTTAAACAAAAAATGTTACATCTCAAATGATGCTACTGCCACACGTGTATTGCTGTAGAAATACACATATTCGCCCATGATATGAATCACTGGATTGTCTGCTTGAGACTCGATTATTTACAGTCCGCCGTCATATAGCTGGAATATTGTTGAGTGCGGCGTTAAACAACAAACCAAACAACGACAATGCGTGTGTATCCTTCCAATAACTCATAAGTCCTATAGTCCAGAATTATCATCGCCAAAAACAGAACTAGAATGAGTTTTTGTTTTGTGTGTTGTTTAACGCCGCACTCAGAAATATTCCCGCTATATGCCGGTCTGGAAATTTGAGTCTGGACCAGACAATCCAGTTATTGGTATCATGAGCATCGATCCACGCAATTGGGATCGATGACATGCTTCAACCAAGTCAGCGAGCCTGACCACCCGATCCCGTTAGTCGCCTCTTCAGACAAGCATGGTCGCCTTTTACGGCAAGCATGGGTTACTGAAGACCTATTCTACCCCGGATCTTCACGGGTCCATTGTCAAAGAGGGTGTCTTCGCAATTAGGATACGATGACATGCATCAAACCAAGCCAGTGAACCCTTCCTCGGCATCATCAGCAGGTTTGTTGTATCAGTGCAGACATGGCTTCATAGAAATGACCATTCACAGACACAGGGTCACACAGAAAGAAGTAGTTATGGTCAGTATCTGTTATTAAAAACACATACATGGAAATACTTTGGACGCAAATCAGGCCATGCTTGGTTTACTTCCTGTATTACGAAAAAAACACTATAACTTCTAACAAATGAAGCATAACATGTCAGGGTGGATTTGCGGACAATGTCCTCATAGCCATGGAAGTTAACTGTTTTACAAATATACAATTATTCGTGTAGACAGGAGTATTAACAATCAGTTTTCAATCTTATAAAAAACATGAAAATAAATTGTTTTAGCCCAAAGGCCTGATGATTGTCATAACATACGGTTCGCCCTCATTTCATTATGAAAGAAGGTCATTTGAAAGAGAATATTCGTAACCAGATTAAAGAGCAAGAATACTTTTTTAAAAACATCATCATTTGACATTCCGCACTTAAATCCTAATACTATGCATGCCTTTCTGGAACAATCTGTAGCGTAAAGGGAATGTGGATTTGCCATGAACTAGTCAGCCAAGGGTTGGGTTCGACTCCTCATAAGGATACAATGGGTGAGGCCCATTTCTTGTGTCCCCCTCCACGAGATTGGTTGTTTATCGCTGAGAGGGGCGTAAAACTCTATTCACTCGCCACACAATGGCGTAAAAGTGTTTGTTTTCATTCATATTCAGAAATAGTGGAATCATTTTAAACCATTTAATCGGCTTGTTCTCGTCACGGTTATTCTAAATATATTCAGATGTCGGTTTGTTTTCAGCCACAGCAATTACAGTGGGTCAGCGAAAAGTACCCGGACTTTTACATCAGGGTGAAACACTTCATCAACACCGGCCAGCTTATTCCAGTCGGCGCTACCTGGATAGAAATGGTCAGTCCCGGGTTCGATTTCCAAATGTCCCCAGCCGTGATTCCTGAGAAATTGCGTTCACTGAAACTGTATTTGACAGTTTCGAAGATCTGGACGAAAGAGACAGTGACATTTAGATTAGCATCTTTTCTTCAGTTCTAACCAGAAGTAATCTGAAAGTTTCATTGTGGGACTTTATTATTAAAAAGACTGCCTCCGTGGTCTAGTGGTAGAGCGTCCACTCAGAGAGCGGAAGGTCCGGGATTCGATCCAACTGAAATAATAATTTGACTGACAGCTGCATTATCTTAACCATCTCTTTTACAATAGGAAGCTTTAATTCCGGTCTCAATGCACCCGGGGCGGTCGGGTAGCCTAGTGGCTCGTCACGCCGAAGACCCGGGTTCGAATCCCGACATGGGTACAATGTGTGAAGCCCATTTCTGGTGTCCCCCGTGATATTGCTGGAATATTGCTAAAAGCGGCGTAAAACCGTACTCACTCACTCACTCACTCAATGCACCCCCTCCGACTTACAATAATCATAATTGTGAGTGAGTGAGTTGGGTTTAACGCTGCTTTTAACAGTACTCCAGTTATATCACAGCGTGTCAGCTTAATGTGGGAGGAAAGCCCGAAGTGATGTGGGTCTTAGACGTTTACCACTTTGGTGAAACCCACGAGCACGGGTATGGTGCTGACAAACCTAGAAACATAATCGGGGCGCACCGGGATTCGAACCCACAATCATACGTTTTTGGCGTGCCCAAGGGACGTAACTCTGCACTGCGAATCGCGACGCCTTAGACGACCGGGCCACCCGTGCCCCCAACAATAATCATAAACGTGATTCACATCATCTGTGAACTTCATCATGTACCGTATCACAATGGTATATTGAGCTCGTTCTGTTTATTTCATTGTTTGCATTTGAAATTAGCTGAATAACAATACCAAGAAAATCACTAACACTGCTTTAATATTTTACAGCTTCTCATTGCATATTCCGTTTAATAACTACTACCGAAAGATACGCTTCAGATTTTCACCGTTACGAGTTTGCAGCAAACGGACTCTTGCACAGGCACTCGCGCACACACACACGCACGCACGCACGCACGCACGCACGCGCGCGAGCATGCACATCACTATATAAGTGCAATAATCTTGGACGCGACGATAATTCTATATCATGAATTTAGTATTGCGGACAAGTTTTAATTCCCTTTTCAAGATGCATGTAGATTTATCACTGTTTTGTTACAGGATGCAAACATGCCAAACGGAGAGTGCCTATTGCGACAGTTCCTGTATGGCCAAAAGTTCCTTGAAAACGAATTTGGTACAAGGTGTACCGACGTGAGTTGTTTGTATGTTAATGACTTAACGTCCGTCAGGCGCTGTCGGATCAAGGGAGTTAAACAATATAGGCTCGTATCTGTAACATTAAAATGAGTCCCACAAAATTATGGATACAAATGGTAACAACACATCTTACGAATGTTTGGAAGTTCAATGACGACATCAAGTGTTCGCAAAACTGGTATTCATAATGTTCCTAGTCCGTAGTGTACCTCGTACGTCACGACACACACCTCTCGTACGTCACGACACACACCTCTCGTACGTCACGACACACACCTCTCGTACGTCACGACAAACACCTCTCGTACGTCACGACACACACCTCTCGTACGTCACGACAAACACCTCTCGTACGTCACGACACACACCTCTCGTACGTCACGACACACACCTCTCGTACGTCACGACACACACCTCTCGTACGTCACTATGGAACCATTTCGAACGTCACTATAAACACTTCCTACATATGTATTCGCCTCTCATACGCCAGTGTAGACGCATCTCGGACGTACCCATAAATACTAAAGACATCTTAAACTTCACTATAGACACCTCGCATTGTATACTCCTCTCGTACGACAATATGGACACCCTACGTAAGCCACGATAGACACCTCACGTAAGTCACCACATGTATATACTACTCTCGTACGACAATATGGACACCCCACGTAAGCCACGATAGACACCTCACGTAAGTCACCACATGTATATACTCCTCACGTTCGACAATATGGACACCTGACGTAAGCCACGATAGACACCTCACGTAAGTCACCACATTGTATACTCCGCTCGCACGACAATATAGACACCCTACGTAAGCCACGATAGACACCTCACGTAAGTCACCACATTGTATACTCCGCTCGTACGACAATATGGACACCCTACGTAAGCCACCATAAACACCTCACGTAAGTCACCACATGTATATACTCATCACGTTCGACAATATTGACACCCCACGTAAGCCACGATAGACACCTCACCTAAGTCACCACATGTATATATTACTCTCGTACGACAATATGGACACCCCACGTAAGCCACGATAGACACCTCACGTAGGTCACCACATTGTATACTCCGCTCGTACGACAATATAGACACCTCGCGTAAGCCACGACAGACACCTCACGTAGGTCACCACATTGTATACTCCTCTCGTACGACAATATGGACACCCTACGTAAGCCACGACAGACACCTTACGTAAGTCACCACATTGTATACTCCTCTCGTCAAAATGGACATATCACGTATGTCTAGTCCAGTAAATATGACATGATCGCAATCGATGAAAAGCTACACTTTCTTGTCAATGTATGTTTCAGACTTGAACCCTTATACGAACGCAACACACCCCAATGGATCTATAGCCTGACAATCTTATAGTGGATATTGTGTCCGTTGAAGAGCTCAGTATGAATAATGTGTCATGTCTGTTTCCTCAGCTGTGGCTACTCGACAGCTTCGGCTATTCGGCTCAGCTGCCCCAGATCATGAAGCACTGTGACGTCACGAGATTCGTCACCATCAAACTCAGCTGGAACTCCGTCAACAAATTCCCGGTTTGTGATTCTCTACGTCGGTAAGGTTTAGACATGTTGACATACTGGAAATGCACAATTTCATAAGTATATATTTGATGGACGTAGGGAAATGTTTTGGAGTGCCTTCAGGCACAATCAGCAATATACCAGCTATATATTGATGGACGTAGGTTTATGTCTTTGGGGTGTCTTAAGGCCACAATCAGCAATGCACTGATACATCAAACATGATGATGATGCTGAGGAACAGGTCTTCAGCAACCCATGCTTGCCGTAATGGCGACTATGTCTGTCGTAAGAGGCGACTAACGGGATCGGGTGGTCAGGCTCGCTGACTTGGTTGATGCATGTCAACGTATCCCAATTGCGTTGATCGATGCTCATGATATCAATCACTGGATTGTCTTGTCCAGCCTCAATTATTTACAGACCGCCGTCATATTGCTGGAATATTGCTGAGTGCGCGCTGAAGAACAAACAAACAGATCACTGGGGCTGTTATCTTTCAGCACAACACATTCTGGTGGGAGGGGCTGGGAGGACACCGGGTGTTGACGCACTTTCCCCCAGGCACAAATTACCACAAGGAAGTCACAGTGGATGAGGTAAGTTCTCTTGTCTTGGGGTAGGGTGGAGGGGGGGGGGGGGGGGGGGAGGGATTCGGATGGGGATGCACGGGTGACCCAGTCATGTAAGTCGAGTTTGGATCAATATAGAAGACAGTGTAGTTAATGGAAGCTAAAATTGTATGTCATCTTCCCGAGCCAAGGGACATTTACTGAGTATAAAAAAGTCCTGTTTCCACCCTTGCCGAACTCACCTGGAATTTCGTGGCCCGATCGTAGCGGTGGCTACTACGAGTTATGTCCCTCTTATGTCTCCTTTATTGACCAATCATATTTCACCTCTCACACCACTTGCATTTGCTTCAAACAAAGTGGTCCCGCCTGGTCATGACGATCAGATCGATAATTAAGATCTATATAAAATAAAACCTTGATTAAAACCATGGAATGGTTTGGAAGATATCTGTCGACGTCCAGTTGACGGAACACATGCTTTGTGAATCCTGCAGTCGATCGAAATCAGCGCAGAAGTCGCCCTGTTGTTTACGAACAGTATGTCTACTTCGTAACGCGATTTTGATTGGACTAAGCGTAGACTCGTTACCCTCGTTAGTCAATTAAGCCCAAGGTAAGTGAAAACGGAGTAAACACATAGATGTACTGCATTCATGGTACGGTTAAGAGACAGCACGGGTGGCCAAGTTGCATTAGAGTCCGCAATTCGCCGTGCAGAGATGTGTTCTATGATCGTGGGTTCGAATCCCGGTTCGCACCGATTATGTTTCTAGATTTGTCAGCATTATACCCGTGCCCGTGGGTTTCACCAAAGTGGTAAACGTCTGAGACCTGCATCACTTAGGGCTTTCCTCCCACATTAAGCTGCCACGCCGCGATATAACTGGAATACTGTGAAAAGCGGCGTAAAACCCAACTCACTCACTCACTCCTCCCATCGCAAGCTGACACGCCGTGATATAACTGAAAGACGGCCTTGAACCAAACTCACATGCTCTCTCGTCTTCCATGTACTCTGTTGAAAAACGCTCGTTCTATAGCAGTTGCCCTGACATATTTGTGTTTAAAAATAAACATTATTTATTCCCAGCATTACTGTTTGATTATTTCATGCCTTGCAGGTTTAACCTAGCTTGAGCAACTTTTTTTTAACATGTGTTTGTGGAATATTTATAGAAAAGAGTTTTTAGGTTGTGTGTGAAATATTAATTTGCATGCTTTTGTACTTTTATTATATTTTGTGTTTAGTTGCTGGAAGTGGAGAGGGAATTTTCCGAATCCCGGAGGTCAAATTCAAGTCTCTTCCTGTTCGGACACGGGAATGCTGGGATTGGTCCAAGGTGAACAAAATAGGCCCCTTTTACCGACTGGTTGTAATAGTCGATTAATGAAGATCGGGTGGTCCCAATGAATGACCCAATCTCATTCAAATCAGATCTTAGTTCTCGCTACCCCAAAACAAATATCTGAGGACATCCCATTACGGGTCACGTCAGACCGACCTTGCGCGATCCAATGGAGTGGCCAATCAGAAGGCAGCTTTCTCGTGCTTTACGGCACTAATGTCAAATTGGCGCCTGCGCTTCGAAACATATTTAGACAAATTCTTGATTACAAATTTGAAACCTGAACAAAAAAAACATTCTGGAATGGCTAATAGATGGTCTAGATTGTATTCAGTCGTTAAACCCGTAACTATCGTTCGGAATGCCGCGTGTTAAAGTTTTCGAGGTTGCATGATTAGAAATCACATTCCGACTGTCACTTTCATAATCTGGTAAGGGACGCTCTGATTGGTCGGATGAAAGGTCGTTCTGACGTGCACACTAATGGGATGTCTTCAGACCTTTGTTTAGCGGTAGCGAGAACTAAGGTCTGATTTTAATGAGATTGTGAATGATCTGGCTGATTATGTGTCAACGTCCGGCACGAGTGGCCAAGCGTTTGAGGCGTTGAAATTAGCTGTGCTGAGTAGCGTCTCTTAAACGTACCAGAATCCCATGATCGTATCTTCGAGTCATGGTTCACCGTGATTATGTTTCTGGCTTTGTCAGAACCGTCTTTGTGCTCGTGTGTTTTACCAAAGTGACAAACGTTTAGAATTTGCTAACTTCAGACAGCCTCCCACATGAAGCTGACACGCCGTGATATAACTTGAATACTGTTCAAAGCGGAGGTTCACTCGCTCACTCACTCACTCAACCACCCGACCCGTGAAGATCCGGAGTAGAATAGGTCTTCAGCAACCAATGCTTGCCCTGAAAGGCGACAATACTTATAAGAGGCGACTAACGGGATCGTGGTCAGGCTCGCTGACATTTGCGGGGATCGATGCTCGTGATGTCAATCACTGGATTGTCTGGTCCAGACTCGATTATTTATAGACCGCCGTAATATAGCTGGAATATTGCTGAGTGCGGCGTTATGCAACAAATAAAAAAAACCCTCAACCACCCAAAACCTACTCACTCACTCAGCGTGTCACATGACATGATTCAATGATGGGAACATGATTCGAACTGCGAACTCCCAAGTCCAGATTCGAATATTTACAGGCTATTATATTGGCCGGAATATCGCAAACTGCTGCTTTCACATCTATTTCTGATAAAGAAATTTAAAACTAAAACCGCTACATTTTACAACGTCACATTCTTGTGTCTTCTTAGGTAACGCTTACAGTAAACGTGGCGGTGAGGTAGGCAAGTGGTTAAAGCGTTCGCTTGTCACGCCCCGGGTGCGATATCCCCACATGGGCACAACATGTGAAACCCACTTCTAGTGTCCCCCGCCGTGGTATTGCTGGAAAACTCTCACTCACTCCCTCACTCACTCACTCACCCAAACACCCACCCACCCACCCACCCACCCACTCACTCACTCACTCACTCACTATACGATGTCAAATTCATTAACATGATTAACTTCTCTTTTGTAGTGAAGAAATGTTAGAAAAACTGCAAAGGATGAAAAGTCTGAATGGACTCCCAAGGTAATATATTCCCTATATGAACTACAGTGAAACCTCGTTAATGCAGACGGGGCTGTATAGATAACTCTATGGGGAATCAGTCCCCGTCAATGTATGCTGGTGATCGGGATTTAAATAATTGGGTGGTCAGTCTCCGTGACTTGGTCCACTGAGTGTCATCGACGATATCGATTGTTGTTCATAATATCATTCACTGGATTGTCTTATCCAGACTTGATTATTGACAGCCCGCCTTCGTGTAGCTGGAATATTGCTGGGTGCAGCATTAAACAAAGTCTTTTTAACAAACAAAAATGCAATCGGTATGATTAACGAATTATAAATACGTGAGTGGACTGCCGAACAGCACTGGTCAGAAAAGTCATATTTCCGGATTAACGAGGTCCGGAAAATAGGGGTTTCACTGTAATGAGATGATTTTAAAGATTGATCAGACTAACCATGTGATAAACTCATTTATCTCCTTGTACTTTAATGACTGCTAGGATGGCACAGTCGTCTTGGGATTGTGGGTTCGAATCCCGGTTCGTCCCGCTTATGTTTCTAGATTTGTCAGCACCATACCCGTGCCCGTGTGTTTCACCGAAGTGGTAAACGTAGCTCTTTTCAACTACTGCTAACACACTTAAAATGCAAGGAAAGCATCCCAAACATATATTTTTATATATAAATACATTGTGTTGATAACCACGTACTTAACCCACAGAAATAACATTCCAGTGAGTTTATATATATATACAACAATGTTCGATATATCAAGTTTCAAAAAGTTCTCACACCCCACACTAAGTCATATTTAATGACGATTGTACGATAAATGCTGTACCAAACTTCCCTAAACAGTTTTGTACCTTTGTATATATATGTACACATACTGTTCGGAGTACAGTACAGTAAAACATTTATATATATATATATATATATATATATATATATATATATATGTATGTATATATATATATATATATATATATATATATATATATATGTAACTGTTTAACTATTTATATATATATATACACACACACACACACACACACACACACACACACACAGTTATTATATTTGTGAACAGTAATCCTTATACAACTATTGATATGTAAAGGGACCTTTGATATATACATCTTTACTTAATCCGTTACTTGTTGGAGACATGTCAAGTAAGTTGAATGTTTGCTTTTATGTGTTCACCAGTGCAAAATGCTTTTCTTTCTGATTAGTATCAATATTAATCAATATTTTCTATGTATTCCCTTGAGCTGTAAATTTACCCAAATAATATTATGTTGAATCGCCGTAAAATATCCAGCTTTGGCCATGTAAAAAATTCCTTGTTTCTCATCATCATGTTCGGCACTCTCAGTTTTCAAACTTTTCTTTCCAAAGATTACTTGAGCCAGGTTAATGTATTATAATATCTTCTGTAAAGAGTTCATACAACATGGGATATATTCCAATGTTAACATGAGCAAAATACATGTGAGCAATGAACCCCAAAATCAGCAACTTTATCAAATGCTAAAGTGTTTTTGAGTAATCTGTCGAAAAATTAATATGTAGAAAATAAAATAATAAAACCTACCGCTTTACCCATATTGTTGTTAACAAAGGATGAGAAACAAGGACATTTTTTTAATGTCCTTAAAGAACGCGTGTAAAAGGGACATCACTCTCATCCTTCAGTCAATAGGATATATATCAATAAAGTACAAAACACACAGAGTATTTCTCAAATAAATAAGAAAACTAAGTTCATTCTAGTAATTAATCCTCTTCTGGACAACCATAGAAATGAAATTTCTATGCGTTTATATATACATATAATTATACAACAATGTACGATAACGACCTCAATTGCAATCCTCCCCCACACCCATACTTTAATGACGATTGTACGATAAACCCTGTACCAACCCTGACAAGGATAGGTTCTAGTCATTTAACGCATTTGACACTAAACTTATAAGGTTATTACAATTTACGTATAAAGTTATTACATTTTACCGCGTTGAGATTTGTTGAGATTATTACAATTAACGTCAATTTTTTTATAATTTACCTTTTCATTACAATTTACGTCGTAACACTGCTCAATAAGTTAAAGAAACAAATATTAATGTTTTTGTTTTAAACCATACCTAATCTCCAACCAGGATGGAAAAAATCCCGTAAGTACACAATCATGTTGCTTCTGTACAGAATCCAACTGAGTACCCCTGAGACTTTCTACGAGTCAGTGGAGAGGGACACTACAAGACTGTGTACCTGGGTCGGGGAACTATACTTGGAGAGACACCAGGGCACTTATACCTCTCAGGCTCAAGTAAGTTTGAACGTATGGACGGTCGCGATCGTTAAAGGAATTCATCGAGCGATATCCAAAGGCGGGAGGCCATAAGTAACACGTGACCAAATATGTCACAATCGAATTCCCTTTTTGAACACACCACTGTTAATCACCACGACAATACTAAGATTGCATGTATGATATTAATACGTCGAAAGCCCTAGTGACACTAAACCCCGTACTTTGTTTTGGCGTTAACAGTCATGTGAGTGAGCTCTCGGTGGCTGCTTTTAAAGTGAGTTTTGGGTAAAGTTGTCTTTCCTACATTCTGAGGTGAGGTGGTGAGGTGAAATGGGGTTTAACGTCGCGTCCAAGATTATTGCACTTATATAGTGACGTGCATGTATGTTGTGTGTTTGTGTGCCTCCTTGTACTAGTCCGGACTGATGCCGATTTATAGTGCTAGCTCACTGAGATACCATGCCGCAGTTTAACATGAATACCCCACTCAGACACAGTATACTTACTCCGAGCCGACCAGTCCATGTTTTAGCCCCTTAATGCCGAGCGCCAGACAGGGTAACAACAATTACCATCTTTTAACGTCTTTTGGTATGACGCGGCCGGTGATCGAACCCCGGACCTTACGCTCTCCGGGCGGACGCTCAACCACTAGACCACGGAGGCGGTCTCCTACATTCTGACGCTATCGCGATCAAACAAGCCAGCGTAATGACTATCTTGGTCACTTTGATGAGAACAGCTGTTCATGACTGTATAAAAGTGGGACTTGGCTTGGGCAAAAGAGCAGCCTTTCAGTATATCACTGAGTTCTATCAACACACCCATCAAATTCATCCAACTCGGGAGCACGGGTGGCCCAGTCGTCTAAGGTGCCACAACTCGCTCTGCAGCGTTTCATCCTTTTGGGCACGCCAGAAACCTATGATCTTAGGTTCGAATCCCGGTTCGTCAGAATTTTGTTTTATGGTGTGTCAGCACCATACCTGGACTCGTGGGTTTCATCAAAGTGGTAAACGTCTGAGACCTGCATCACTTCGGGCTTTCCGCCAACTGATATAACTATAATACTGTTCAAAGCGGGGTTAAACCTAACTCAGTCACTCTGCCTCACATTTTGTAGTGTTTATCAATGAAGCAGTTTTTCCTTTACTGTTTACTATGTCTCAATTGCAAACATGGTAGTATATTTACAATATATCTATCTAAATTTAAAACAACTCTTGATCGAAGTCGCCCTTTTAGTAATATTACACACATTATCGTTCGGATATTGTACCCAAAGTTAATCCCATTGTGTATTGTGTAGTTATTGAGTTTGAATTAACGCCTTTAAAAACAGTATTCCTTTTATATTATGTCGTGTCAGCTTAATGTCGGAGCAAAGCCGGAAGTGATGCAGGTCTTAGACGTTTACCACTTTGGTGAAAACCAGGAGCAGGTACATGGTGCTGACAAACCTAGAACACAATCAGAACGAACCGGGATTCGAACATACGACCATAGGGTTCTGGCACGCTCTGCATAGCGAAATGCGTCACCTCAGACGATTGGGTCACCCGAGTCCCTGTATATAGTGTAATTGTCTTTGAAGGACGGGTGCATATTATGATGCTACGTTACCTCTAATGCCAACCGATTTCAATATATTTAAGAAATGTTGAATAGTGTTGGACATCACTGTGAAAGTGACCACATAAATGTTTACTTGAAAGAAAATTAGATGTTTTCACTGGCAATTATTTAGAGATAAAGTGTAAATGTAAAAACCCATTCCAGCCTGGGAAACGAACTTTCTCAGTCTCTCTGGAATGTAAAACATGAACAATTTTTATTTACTTCTGTACGCGGTAAGAGCCTAGTCGTCAGTCATAGATACATACGTGTCTGATGACGTCCTTGTTACTAAAGAAATGCCACGTGTCCAATAGGAGGACCACGCATGCCTTTTTTTATGGAATTCTGCAAGGGGAATTCCTGATCCATGAATTCGCGCGATTTCGACCCTTGAAGCTAGCGCTCGTGTCAGTTACATTATTCCATAGTAAACACATGTTCCATAACAATAAAGTGTTCACATTTTAAGACGACATTAAGACGCTGAATAAATATACCAAAATTTAATTTGAACTTTATTTAAACGACAGGTGAAGAAACGTAACAGAAGAGCAGAGTTTCTCCTCCGAGAAATGGACTTTTGGACGTCCATAGCGACAGCCACATCCACAAATCAAGGAGACTATCGTCATCCCAGCAACGAGATTCGCCGGATATGGAAACTTCTGATGCTTAACCAGTTCCATGACGTACTTCCGGGTACATGTCACCCAGAGGTACGTCTCCGACATGTGCAGATGCACCAGCTGCATCCGTTGCAGGTGTTGTGTCTCGAGCAACAGGGATCCAGGTGGTCCAGTGGTCTAAGGCATTATAGTTTTATTACACCCACCATTATCTTCTGTTCGTGAGTTTGAATCCTCGAATCGTCCTGATTATGAACCTTGGTTTGTCAGTGGTAAACATCAGAAACCTGCATCACCTCTGACATGGCTCTTTTGTTGAGCTCACCTGACTGAAAGTAAAGTAAACTTGTATCGTGGCGAGTTGTCCGTCCGTCAGTAACAATACGTTTCCGAAGCTATGAAACCATTAATGATCCAAATGTGATATTCGTAAGTATTTGCTACACGAAATAACCACGTGATACGTTTTCTGGCATATTTTGATTGTTTTATCAAGTTACGACTTTTGATCTCCACGTACTCCTGTTTCTGGATCTTACCTGAAACTACAGGGCATGATGAACTGAAACTTTGTAAGAATGATACGTGCAATGGTGTCTCTAAAACAGCGCACAAAAGTTCGATCCGATTTTAAATATGGTGAGCTATAACCATAGATATCGAGTTTTTATATCGAGCGGGCCGTGATCACGATATAACGGAAATACTGCTGGTGACCCCTTAACCCAAAGCCGCTCACTCTGTATTCGTTCATATATAATTGTTATCTGCTATGACTTCTTTACAGGAAATTAATAATGGATTGTGAGTGAGTGAGTGAGTTTAGTTTTACGCCGCTTTTAGCAATATTCCAGCAATATCACGGCGGGGGACACCAGAAATGGGCTTCAGCCATTGTACCCATGTCGAGAGTCGAACCCAGGTCTTCGGCGTGACGAGCGAACGCTTTAACCACAAGGCTACCCGACCGCCACAATTAATGATTGATACATGGTATGGAAAATTATAACAATGGACGTCTATTTCACTGATATTTTTATGCTGATAACAACAAGCGTAATTGTTATAGAAGTGTAACATATTAACATATTTATATTTAATAGAAATCAGTTATTACACGTACTTGTCTTTTTATGAGAATGTAGAGCATGCATTCTCTTGTAGGTCTACAAGGATTTCCACGCTCATCATGACGGTAAATATAAAACCTTGTGTATATATGTGTAGTCTATCACCCCAGTAAGCAGTCATTGTACGTGCACTGCACTGGTACCGCAGGGGTCAAAGGCTATGCTGAGTTACGTCCCTTGCAGTGCGAGGTCCGAAGGTCGTGGTCCTGTTTCGTACAATGTTGGGATAGTCTCATATTCCATGATTGTACAAAGCATCTTAAGATTAAACGTCGTCTCAATATATATATTTCTAACCGACTGGTACGCCACGACGAAACCTTGACGACCTCGCGCACTGAGCAAGGCACTAACTAATACCCCCATTACACCGGACGGCGACCTTTCTACAACCGTTCTGCGTTCTTAAGTTTTGCCAGGTCGGCGTTGAAGGCAGAGGGGTCGCAGAACGGTCGCGTAGAGCGCACAAGGGAGGCAGAGGGAACGCTCAGCCATCGCCAAGAGCGCCACTGTCGCTGAAAAGTTTTGAACCTGCTTAAAACAGTCGCAGTGAGATCGCCGTCGATGTAAGTCGCTCAAGGGAGGCAGAACGGAGGCAGAGGGAACGCAGAAAGGAGGCAGAGGGGAGGCAGAGGGAACGCAGAGGGAACGCAGAGGAGACGCAGAGGGAGCGCAGAGATATCGCACAGTGAACGCCTAGGTCGTTCAGGGAACGCAGTTACATTGACAAAAGTACCATATTTAGTCGCAGAAGGAAGGCAGAACGGTCGTAGGGGCGATTACACCAAAAGGGAGTTTTCTTGAGTATGGCGACCCCACTGCGCTCTAGTCAATTTTAGGACGCAGAAGGAGCGCAGAGCGATCGCCGTTTGGTGTAATGGCCCCTTTACTGACGGTAGGTTGGACTGCCAGTGTTGACGTGACGTTGTTGTCGGCTTTCTGTATACGGGTATACGTGTAGGATAAAACACGTCAGAGGGTTTTTTATAAGATATAAAACCTTCATCCTCGGGGCTGACGGCCCTCAGTTTTATCTTTTTGATTCGTGTTGTCAATATCATGCAAACCCGAGGGTAAGTATTTTATCTAACTTAAACAGAAAAAAGAAACATAAAACAACATTTATCAACATTTTTGTTTCAACATACTTTCACCTTAGGAAACGGTCATAAAACACGAGGGGCGTTCAATAAGTTTTGCAACTTCAATATAAGACCAACTCGCAGAATATCTTAAGTACAGTTAAATCACCCACTCTACAGCTCAGACTTAGCCCCCAGTGGCTTTTTCCTGTTCCGGCAAATGAAAACTGGCCTACGTGTAAGACGCTTCCAGGATGACGAGGATATAAAGGCTGCCACAGAGGTGTATTTGGAGGGTAAATCTGCGGATTTCTATAAAAGTGGTATTAAAAGCTTGAAGGACAAATGGAATAAGTGTATTGAGGTGAATGGAGATTATATTGAAAAAAAGTGCAAAAGATATTCTGCGATATAAGTTGCGTTGAAGTTTTGAACGCCCCTCGTGTCTGTTGCTGGTTTATGTGTGATTTATCAGCGCGTATGTAACCTAATGGTACATTCACAAAGTTTGCATTTTCGATCCTCCGGAATATAAATGTAATATTTGTCATCTGAGTTTTGACTTTTTAAGTTTTCTTACATTTATCCTGCGTACTAAAAACATTGCGCCTGAACTACCAAAAGATGCAGACATTCAAAAATATGATTTTGAGCAATGGTGCTGCCAGGTTTGCACACAACACAAGGAACACGTTAATGCGTATGCATAGAAATGTCAGCAATGCCCATGTTTCGGACTGTGGGAGCCAGTTTTGGATGATATATATAGAGGTTATCACGCGAGTGTGTTTGGGGATGGTAAATATCCTGCATTAGGAATAAACATTGTATTTAGCGAGCCTTGGCGAGCTAAATACATAGTGTTTATACCTAATACAGGATATTTACCCACCCCAAACATACAGGCGTGATAACCTCTTTATCATATAATGTCATTCATTAATTCTAGGCTTGAAAATCGCTCTCCTCTTTCACAAACATTACCTAAACATTGCGAGTTTTTTTTCTGGAATGCGCGCTTTAATATTTATTACGTCACAGGGTAAGTGATGTGTCAGTCGGACAGTGACAGTAGCCAATATAGTTCCAACTGAAATATGTTTCTTATACAGTGGCGAAGCAACATATACTCAAAACAACAATTGTAAAAAAGGGCTGCTTTTCTTGTACTCTTACAGATACATACATATAAACTTATAAAACTAAACTGGGGGGGGGGGGCGAAAAAAGCCTCTCAGCTGATTTAATGATTTGCTTGATTTTCAGTTGAAAAGTTTTATATATATATATATATATATATATATATATATATATATATATATATATATATATATATATATATATATATATATTATAAAATAATAAAGTCCACGTTAGTCCATCATCTTCTTTATATCAGTTTCAGACATAGTACTTTCGCTGTCTTATGACAGTGTCATGGGACAGCGAAAGTACTATGTCTGAAACATACATGTATATTACATGTATGTTACATGTATATCCAAAACCTGAACTGTACTTGCGCTTAGTGATCAGCACTCAAAGGACATGTCTACATGGATTTCTTTTTTAAAATATAATTTGATTAAAAAAATTAAATGTGTAAAAAATCGCACACTACACATCTTGTCTTTGAATATCAACAAAGTTGCTTCTTTAATTCGGCAAAACTTTACATTTCAAACATGGCAGGGGTCATGTGGTTCCAAATTAATTCCTTACCCCAGTCTTCAATGAACCAATTTATGTTTACACAACATTACCTATCCACAAAATCTTTTTGACTAACTCATATTTTGTATCCCAGTTTTGCTATGTATATATTTCTTTGGATTACATGTATTTTACATCTAGCTGATGAAGCAGGTATGCAAATGCGTTATTTTCTGAAAAATTATTGTTTGATCACTGATCTTTATTAAACTACAATTATATCTATTTCATTTGAACGGTTTTTTTCAAAACTCGGATGAGAAAACACCTTTCGTTATTCATGGCTAACGATGCTTGTGATTTGAGGCTCCACATCACTTCCAGTGAAACGTATTTGCAAATTTATAGCAAACACTGTTTTCATAGATAGTAATACTGACAATAAATATATAGCATAATCATTGACAACAACAGTGCAACACCACTGTAGCTCACCATGAATAACGAACAGTGTTTCTTCATCCGAGTTTTGAAAAAACCGTTCAAATGAAATAGATATAATTGTAATTTAAGAAAGATCAGTGATCAAACAATAATTATTATTCAGAAATATAACGCATTTGCATACATGCTTCATCAGCTGGATGTAAAATACATGTAAAAATCACATGTATATATACACAGCAAAACTGGGATACAAAATATGAGTTTGTAAAAAAGTAATCTGTAATAAATAGGTAATGTTGTGTAAAAATAAATTGGTTCATTGAAGACTGGGGTAAGAATGTAATTTGGAACCACATGACCCCTACCATGTTTTAAATGTAAGTTTTTGCCGAAAGAATCAACTTTGTTGATTATCAAAGATACCCATCAGCAGTTGTGTATGGTGCGATTTTTATGAATTTTAAGTTTTTTAATCATATTATATTTTAAAAAGACAACCATGTAGAAGTGTCCTTTTAGTGCTGATCACTAAGCGCCAGTACAGTTCAGGTTTTGGATATATACATGTAATATACATGTATATATGTCTTAGGTTTTTATTTAATTGAAAAAAAGCATATTATAAAATCAGCTGAGAGTTATAGCTTCTTTTGCCCCTCAATTTAGTTTTATGTGCATGAGTGAGTGAGTGAGTTGGGTTTAACGCCGCTTTAAACAGTATTCCAGTTATATCACGGCGTGTCAGCTTAATGTGGGAGGAAAGCCTGAAGTGATGCAGGTCTCTGACGTTTACCACTTCGGTGAAAGCCACGAGCACGGGTATGGTGCTGACAAATTAGAAACATAATTGGGGCGAACCGTGATTCGACCCCATAATCATAGGTTTCTGGCATGCCCAAGGGACGCAACTCTGCACAGCGAATCGAGGCGCCTTAGACGACTGAGCCACCCGTGCCCCCTTTATGTGCATGGAGATGCAAGGGTACAAGAAAAGCGAAACTATCAGCCAAGTCACTGACCCTGCCCACCCGATTGATTTACGACAAGCAGAGGTGGCTGTTTAGAGTTGCGTCCCTTGGGCAAGATCAGGAACCTATGATCGTAGGCTAGAATCCCAGTTCGACCCGATCATGTTTCTAGGTTTGTCAGCACTATTCCCGTGTGTCACCGAAATGGTAAACGTCACAGACCTGCATTACCTCCGGCTTTCCTCCCATCTTAAGCTGACATTCTGTGATATAACTGGAATACTGTTCAAATCGGTTTAGAAAATACCCGAAAGACAGAGTCGATAATATCCCATCAACCTCAACACCAGTTATCAAACTCACCGTCAGTTGGAAGTAGCCTATAGTTAGCTACGAGACGCAGCCAGCTAGGCTGTAGGTTACACACAACCAAATATTTTCCCATAGACTTCTATAGTAACGTTATATTTTTTTAAAATAACTATGCATTCAACAGCTATTACCTGTACGTGTGTGCACAGTTTGGCCTTAGAGCAGCAATAAAAACAAAAAATGACTAGCTTAGCCAGCTCCTTTTCCGAGTACAGGAAGCAAAGCACACCACTCCCAGTTTCGCACCAAATGTCACCTACTTGAAAATAGCTGTGGTCACACTCAGCATAAGTCATCATGTTGAAAAAGACAGTACTAAATAAAGAAAAACATGGTCAGTTTTAGTAACTGGATGGATGTACATTTAAAAGACATAAAAAGCTTACACAATATCCTCCAATCAAAGCCTGCAGATATCTCTCGATCTGCACTGAAGGCTGATTTGGTGTAGTAGAACCTGTAACGGGTAACTAGTAACCCGGCTACCAGACAATTACAAACGAATATACATTGTACACCGCATAGAGGTGGAAAAATCTTTCAAAAACGATAAACGTGACAGTCCATGGACTGGAACGTTCTCATGTGTTACACAGCAATAAACATCTTAAACCTATGCGTATCTATGGTTTTTCCCGATAATAATTTGTCACGCTGTGATATAACTGAAATACGGTTCAATGCGGCATTAAAATGAACTCATTCACTCATTCGTCGACTATTACACATTGTAGCCAATTACGTTAATATATAATTTACATGTATCTTGTCATAACTACACTGTACGTCAATACTATGTTAATGATCACATGGAAACTAATTGAATAGTTTCATGGTTATTTTCAGAAATAGAGCGAGTCGCTGGGTCCCTCTGTCAGATTGCTCTTACCTATATACTGAAGGTGAGTAACTCTCGACAGACGTTATGATTACATGGTTTACGGATGTTCCCAATTTTTATCAGGTGTACAATTGACCATTACTAAAATTAACTCTGCTTTCTGTATAGTTTCGAAACCAATCTGAAATTTTCTTCCATATTTCAACAGCATAGTCACAATTACATAATACACGAGCAGTTGTTTCAGATAGCCATTACCTTATGAACAAACTGGTGATTCAACATATCCGATATTAAATAAATAACAGTTAGTACTTAAAATATTATTTATAACTTTAGACGGAAACCATCTTATTTCAGTACTTTGTGTACACCTTTTTGCCGAAAGGTTAAACTATATCCACTTTGTATCTGTGTTCTGTTTTTTAAAACAATCTTCCCATTTACTGTCACACTAAAGTTTTATAAATTTAGGGTATTATAGGGCTCCTTAAGATGCCCTACTAGCCGTTTTATTGTTTATTTTGGATATATCATATCGCAGTATGGGTGTTAGCTATTTGTATTTAGATGATGTACTTTTTTTTAAACCTATCTAGATCACACAGGGAGATGATTTAGGAATGTCAAGTTATGTACATGTCTCATGGAACACGTCACAAGTTATAGCTCCTAGTTATTCTGTAAATTACAGGCTATTGAAAGTTTTACTCCTTGATAGGTCAAAAGGTCTCTCTTCAAACTACATTTGTGTACAAATTCATCAAAATCATATAATTTCCATGTGTCATGAATAAAGTCATTATAGATGCTGTACCCTTTTGATGCCACTGAGGAAAGTAAATAGACTTACCAATGGCATCAATTTTGATTTCATTATTATACCAGACATATTTGCCCACCGTATCTTCAACAGATCGTATAACATTAAAACAACAATTCAAATATAAGGACCACTTAAAACAAAACTTTCGCCCGAAGTTATTTTTAATGTTTGGAATAATCTATCAATGAGTGATGACACCAGGTGTTCACAAATAATGTAAGCGTATCTCTACTCACCGGTGACATCTGTCACAAACACATGAAAAAGTTAGTTGTTCACCTGAAATGAAAAACGCGGAAGCATACGGTACAAGTCAAAATAGGGAATTGCACCAGATATAATTTTTGTCATTTATGCGTCAAATTTGTACATATCCTCTCTACGGCTACATATGTCTTTGTCAAAACTATACAATACTATTGTAACCCTGAATGTCAAACAACTTCTACTGATTGACCCTGACTCTGTAAATGAGCTTTGAGAAGTGAAAACACAATTAATATGGATGTCCTTACTTTTGTAATGGTTGCGAATAATGGTAGATATTTACCATTATATATACAGTGCTGTCATTCAGTGAGACAGAAAGTGCTACACGACAACTCGGAACTCAATAGCTCAGTACAGTCAGCGGATGTACACATCAACGGTGACGCTCCTCTCGGTGTAACAAATGGTAACTACTTATTATTATCATGCTCTTTGATAAAATTGGTACCTGATGTTTATGATAACTATGACTATGACGATATGAAGCGAGGAGGAGAGGAGAACATATTCACAATTTGCACCGTATTGTTTTATTACGAAAACATTTCAAATATAGTTCTAAGTAGACAAATGTCCTTGGGACGTATAATTCGGTGATTGGTAAATATGCCGGAGTGGGTCCTACAGGAATTGTATGGTTGCCCGGGATATGCATTCCATAACCCTAGTTGTCAATGGATAAAGTGCACTTCCTTATGTGTTTTTTTGTCAGAATATCTTTTCAATCACCACTGTTTCAAGAAATTCAATTAAGTTTCCCTGAAAAGAGGCGCCACAGCATAAATGATTCAGGGCATAAAGTCAAGAAGGTTTATGTACAACCAGATACAAATTTCTTTTTCCAATTTGTTTTCTGGAACACCCCCATGCCACCCAGAATATCCAATATTCAATCAAGCATAGGATATCTCTTGCGACGCCAGTTCTCTAAGTCTCAGCGATTGATTGTGCAGAGTTGTGTCCCTTAGGCGTACCAGGAACCAGTTTGTTGATCCCCATTTCATCCTCATTATTGTCATTAATTTGTCATCACCCTATCCGTGCTCGTTGGTTACTTCAAAGTGGTAAACATCTGAGACATGTATCATTTCGGGCTTTTACACCAACATTATGTTGGCACGTCATAATGTAACTGAAATACTTTTGAGAGCGGTGTTAAACCCAATGCACCCAGTCACTCTATCTTGCTGTTTTGTATATGTCTGTTCGCTGCAGGTCTACTAAAGGGAGACAACGGCTCACTAGAATTGTCCGAGACAGAGGTACGACCAATATCGTCTTCATACAAAATTGGACTTAACAATAAGCACATTTATTGCATTTGAAATGACGTAGTACTGATGCGAAGCAAAATAAAGTTGTCTCGTCTTTTTCTTACGGTTGATATAATACAATTAACATGAAATATATTTGAGATGATGCACTTCTAAATTACATAGCGACACCGTATTTCTATAGTCTGAACATGAGAATTTCGTTCCTCTACTGCATTGTAAAATCATAAACACTTTATTATGTTTAAATATCAATCCAAAAGGGATGTTAACAAACATCATCCATGAATACTTGACACTTTTTATGGGTAGCAACTTCATATATTTTTTGTCACGACGTTTCAGAGCTACATGTACTTCATGCTCCTTCATCTTATCAGGTGAATGCTACAGAGTTTATATATACATTTTATATATATATATAAAATGTATGAATGTATAAAGCTACAAATGCACCTAATTAACTTTGCCATTATATTGTTATCTTTGTGACCGTCTCCGTGGTCTAGTGGTAGAGCGTCCGCCCGGAGAGCGGAAGGATCGGGGTTCGATCCCCGGCCGCGTCATACCAAAACTTGTTGTTACCCTGTTGTTACCCTGTCTGGCGCTCGGCATTAAGGGACTAAAAACAGGACTGGTCGGTTTGGAGTCAGTATACTGTGTCTGAGTGGGGTGTTCATGTTAAACTGCGGCATGGTATCTCAGTGAGCTAGCACTATAAATCGGCATCAGTCCGGACTAGTACAAGCAGCCACACACACGCGTGCATGCACGTCGCTATATAAGTGCAATAATCTTGGACGCGAGGTTAAAGCCAATTTAAACTCACCTGCTATCTATGTACATATATCTGTGCCCTTACTGATGAAGAAACATCACGTAGCTCTGAAACGTCGTGCTATCCATAGAAAGTGTCCTGTATCATTATTTCAACATCTAAATGCCTGTCGAAGACTTCAAACATTATCCACTTACAATGCGTGTTTTGAGCAAACAGATAAAGGTGATACGTATTATGTTAGTATTGTCCATATGAAATGATGAAACCTTCTGTGTGACGTTGCCAGAAAACGACGGGTACGACCACTGACTGCGGAGAAATAACCGTCGTTAATTCCTTGTCATGGCCCAGGACACAAGTAGTGAGGGTACCAGCAGAATGTTCATGGGGCAACAGTCTACAGACAGATCACCATGGCAACAACTTTGGTAAAGGACTATTAATGTTATATCGATCGTAGCTCTCGTGAAGATCAGGGTTAGAATGGACCTTTAACAACCCATTCTTGTCATAAGAGGCGAAAAACGGCATCGGTTGGTCAAACTCGCTGATTTGGTTGATGTATGTCATCGTATTCCAGTTGCGTAGATCAATGCTCATGATGTCAATCACCGGATTGTTTGGTCCAGACTCGATAACTTACAGACCACCGTCATATAGCTGGAACATTGCTGAATGCGGCGTTAAACAACAAACAAAACAATGAAATATATCCATCGTCGTCACCTTTTAACTGTGTATGTACAATGGCAAATAACTGCAGGGGTTCGCTTTTCAGACGCCGCTGATATCGATATCAGGCTTAATACACCAACTGACAACGGAGACAAATATTTTATAAATGTATGTAAATGTACCTCAGGTTTATGGGGCGGTTGGGTGGCCCAGTGGTTAAGGAGTAGCCCCAGGTTATGAGAAGGTATTCTTTCTTTACGTAGCATACCAATTAAGCAAGTGTATTCTTCATTTTAGTAGCATGTCAAGTTCTAAACAGTGTAAGTTCTCGCGTAGTCCCCTGA
The DNA here is from genome assembly GCF_023055435.1 of Haliotis rufescens. Taxonomy (NCBI): domain Eukaryota; kingdom Metazoa; phylum Mollusca; class Gastropoda; order Lepetellida; family Haliotidae; genus Haliotis; species Haliotis rufescens. The sequence continues at coordinate 16,435 of NW_025964212.1, read as the reverse complement.
CCTACTTATGGGCCCTATTCGTGGTATTAAGTAACATATCAATGCAAGGTTATTCTTGGTTCAAATAAGACGTCAATACAAGGCTTTTCTTGGTATTAAGGAACATATATGAATGCCAGGTTTTTCTTGGTTCAAGTACGATGTCAATACAAGGCTTTTCTTGGTATTAAGTAACATACATGAATGCCAGGTTTTTCTTGGTTCAAGTACGATGTCAATACAAGGCTTTTCTTGGTATTAAGTAACATACATGAATGCCAGGTTTTTCTTGGTTCAAGTACGATGTCAATACAAGGTTTTTCTTGGTATTAAGTAACATACATGAATGCCAGGTTTTTCTTGGTTCAAGTACGATGTCAATACAAGGTTTTTCTTGGTATTAAGTAACATACATGAATGCCAGGTTTTTCTTGGTTCAAGTACGATGTCAATACAAGGTTTTTCTTGGTATTAAGTAACATACATGAATGCCAGGTTTTTCTTGGTTCAAGTACGATGTCAATACAAGGCTTTTCTTGGTATTAAGTAACATACATGAATGCCAGGTTTTTCTTGGTTCAAGTACGATGTCAATACAAGGTTTTTCTTGGTATTAAGTAACATACATGAATGCCAGGTTTTTCTTGGTTCAAGTACGATGTCAATACAAGGTTTTTCTTGGTATTAAGTAACATACATGAATGCCAGGTTTTTCTTGGTTCAAGTACGATGTCAATACAAGGTTTTTCTTGGTATTAAGTAACATACATGAATGCCAGGTTTTTCTTGGTTCAAGTACGATGTCAATACAAGGTTTTTCTTGGTATTAAGTAACATACATGAATGCCAGGTTTTTCTTGGTTCAAGTACGATGTCAATACAAGGTTTTTCTTGGTATTAAGTAACATACATGAATGCCAGGTTTTTCTTGGTTCAAGTACGATGTCAATACAAGGTTTTTCTTGGTATTAAGTAACATACATGAATGCCAGGTTTTTCTTGGTTCAAGTACGATGTCAATACAAGGTTTTTCTTGGTATTAAGTAACATACATGAATGCCAGGTTTTTCTTGGTTCAAGTACGATGTCAATACAAGGCTTTTCTTGGTATTAAGTAACATACATGAATGCCAGGTTTTTCTTGGTTCAAGTACGATGTCAATACAAGGTTTTTCTTGGTATTAAGTAACATACATGAATGCCAGGTTTTTCTTGGTTCAAGTACGATGTCAATACAAGGTTTTTCTTGGTATTAAGTAACATACATGAATGCCAGGTTTTTCTTGGTTCAAGTACGATGTCAATACAAGGCTTTTCTTGGTATTAAGTAACATACATGAATGCCAGGTTCTTCTTGGTTCAAGTACGATGTCAATACAAGGTTTTTCTTGGTATTAAGTAACATACATGAATGCCAGGTTTTTCTTGGTTCAAGTACGATGTCAATACAAGGTTTTTCTTGGTATTAAGTAACATACATGAATGCCAGGTTTTTCTTGGTTCAAGTACGATGTCAATACAAGGTTTTTCTTGGTATTAAGTAACATACATGAATGCCAGGTTTTTCTTGGTTCAAGTACGATGTCAATACAAGGTTTTTCTTGGTATTAAGTAACATACATGAATGCCAGGTTTTTCTTGGTTCAAGTACGATGTCAATACAAGGTTTTTCTTGGTATTAAGTAACATACATGAATGCCAGGTTTTTCTTGGTTCAAGTACGATGTCAATACAAGGTTTTTCTTGGTATTAAGTAACATACATGAATGCCAGGTTTTTCTTGGTTCAAGTACGATGTCAATACAAGGTTTTTCTTGGTATTAAGTAACATACATGAATGCCAGGTTTTTCTTGGTTCAAGTACGATGTCAATACAAGGCTTTTCTTGGTATTAAGTAACATACATGAATGCCAGGTTTTTCTTGGTTCAAGTACGATGTCAATACAAGGTTTTTCTTGGTATTAAGTAACATACATGAATGCCAGGTTTTTCTTGGTTCAAGTACGATGTCAATACAAGGTTTTTCTTGGTATTAAGTAACATACATGAATGCCAGGTTTTTCTTGGTTCAAGTACGATGTCAATACAAGGTTTTTCTTGGTATTAAGTAACATACATGAATGCCAGGTTTTTCTTGGTTCAAGTACGATGTCAATTCAAGGCTTTTCTTGGTATTAAGTAACATACATGAATGCCAGGTTTTTCTTGGTTCAAGTACGATGTCAATACAAGGTTTTTCTTGGTATTAAGTAACATACATGAATGCCAGGTTTTTCTTGGTTCAAGTACGATGTCAATACAAGGTTTTTCTTGGTATTAAGTAACATATATGAATGCCAGGTTTTTGTTGGTTCAAGTACGATGTCAATACAAGGTTTTTCTTGGTATTAAGTAACATACATGAATGCCAGGTTTTTCTTGTTCAAGTACGATGTCAATACAAGGCTTTTCTTGGTATTTAGTAACATACATGAATGCCAGGTTTTTCTTGGTTCAAGTACGATGTCAATACAAGGCTTTTCTTGGTATTAAGTAACATACATGAATGCCAGGTTTTTCTTGGTTCAAGTACGATGTCAATACAAGGTTTTTCTTGGTATTTAGTAACATACATGAATGCCAGGTTTTTCTTGGTTCAAGTACGATGTCAATACAAGGTTTTTCTTGGTATTAAGTAACATACATGAATGCCAGGTTTTTCTTGGTTCAAGTACGATGTCAATACAAGGTTTTTCTTGGTATTAAGTAACATACATGAATGCCAGGTTTTTCTTGGTTCAAGTACGATGTAAATACAAGGTTTTTCTTGGTATTAAGTAACATACATGAATGCCAGGTTTTTCTTGGTTCAAGTACGATGTCAATACAAGGTTTTTCTTGGTATTAAGTAACATACATGAATGCCAGGTTTTTCTTGGTTCAAGTACGATGTCAATACAAGGTTTTTCTTGGTATTAAGTAACATACATGAATGCCAGGTTTTTGTTGGTTCAAGTACGATGTCAATACAAGGTTTTTTTTGGTATTAAGAAACATACCTGAATGCAAGGTTTTTCTTGGTTCAAGTACGATGTCAATACAAGGCTTTTCTTGGTATTAAGTAACATATCAATGCAAGGTTATTCTTGGTTCAAGTAAAATATCAATACAAGGTTATTGTCTGTATTAAGTAACATATCAATACAAGGTTATTCTTTGTTCTTGGTTCAAGTAAGATGTCAATTCAAGGTTATTCTTTGTTAAAATAACATAACAATGAACGGTTATTCTTTGTTTAAGTATGATATCAATGCGAGGTTATTCTCGGTGTAAGTAATATATCAGGCAAAGTTTGTCCTGGTTGAAGTAACATATCGATTATTCAATATTATTCTTGATTTTAGTAACATAATATGAATTATGACGGTTATTTTTGTTTTAAATGATATATGAATTATGCAATGTTATAAGCTTATTCTTAGTATAAGTAAATATCAGTTTTTCTTATACCGTACACATATGTGGTTTATCATGTCAGCGCTTGTACAAGCACCAAGTTGTGGACTATGCAGCCTACAGTTGTGTGAGGTTACACGCCCTGCTACAGCAACCGTGGGGAAGGTGAGTCTACATATCTTCTCATCTCCTGCTCGGGAAGCCTTATACCTTTACTGGGCTTCCCCAGCAGGAGCAGATATGTCCACATTTGTCAACACATTTTTCAACATGAACATTATGGTGAACCCATTCCGGTTTCTCGAGCTGTGGCTATTCCGGGTTGGAATTGGTCCCCAGCTTTGCTCAACCCCAGTTATGCTCTGTTACTTGGATGATGACGTGTCATCCTAGTCTCTGATGGTGCTCACAATATCAATCATTGGATTGTCTTGCCAAGATTTGACCATTTGCAGGTCGCAGTCATATACGTGGAATTTCCCCGAGTGCTTTGTCAACAAGGAACAAAACACAACCCAAAACCCAAACTGTGACTTTACTGCAATATTCGTATTAGAGTGCAAAACCTCACTCACTCACTCACTCACTCACTCACTCACTCACTCACATCTTCAACGATTAATACGAAGCCTTTTTATTGTGATTAAAACACCCATGTTGTTATCAGCAGTAATGGTGATCGAACGTGTGTCATGACGTACTAAATATATCTCCTTCTTTCCGGTGTCCAAATGTCCTTGTAACGTTTTAGGATGGCCTCATCCGCTTGAGTAACCGTCTCGTGTCCGCCACTGTAGACACGTATGGCCGCCTTGTGGGTCTGCGGAAGACGGGGAGTGCAAAGTAAGTTTGTGTCTCTACTCAGAAAACTAGCAACTTCCAAACAAAACCAACAAGATCATAGCCCCTATATCGATGTATCTCATCCTATATTAATGACGCTAATGATCGACTTTAGACGCATTCGATGAGTGATCACCGATATTTCGAAACTTTATATACAATTATTCATCTCACGACTGTATTTTTCATAGCGATTTTATTATCGCGACTTGAGGATTTGTGGCAGTATAGAAGCACCACTTCGGGCCTTCCTCCAACTTGAAGATAACAAGCTGTAACATAACTGACCATGAAATACTGTTAAATAGAACTCGCCCAAATCTCTTTATAATTTTAATGATTATGTATAGTGGAACGGAGAGGAGATATCGTTTATGTTTAACTTATAAAAGAAATAATAATTACAAATGCATTTGCATCTACGTTTCAGAAATTTCCTGAACTCCGGTCTCCATGGTAATCAACTAGTGATGTACGACGATTTCCCTCTATATAGAGATGCCTGGGACAGTCTGGATTTCAACCTGCAAACACGGTACACATGGGCGTGTTTGTTGCTGGGCAATGTGTGGCGCAGTTGTCTGAGGCGCAGCAATTGTCTGTGAAGAGCTGAAACCCTCTTGACATGCCAGACACTTGGGATCGTGGTTCGAATCCCAAATCCCACCTGATTATGATTCAACGTAGGTAATGTCCAAGACCTGCATCGCTACGGGCATCCCTCCCACATCAAGCGGATACGCTGAAGTATAACTGAAAGACTGTTCAAAGCGCCATTAACCCAAACGCATCCACTCGTATACCGTGTGATTCGACATGGGCCTTGGTTTGTTGGTTGGTTAGTTTGTTGTTTTATGACGCACTCAGCAATATTCCAGCTATATGACGGCGGTCTGTAAATAATCGAGTCTGGACCAGACAATCCAGTGATTGATATCATGAGCATCGATCCACGCAATTGGGATCGATGACATGCATCAACCACGTCAGCGAGCCTGACCACCCGATTCCGTTAGTCGCCTTTTACGGCAAGCAGGGGTTGCTGAAGACCTATTCTACCCCGGATCTTCACGGGTCCCTTGGTTCGTAGACAGTTATTCGTATACATTGTAATCGAGTTTTCACGTTTACAATCTTCATCACTTTCTTCTAATTGAAGCGGGGGCACGGGTGGCCCAGACGTCTAAGGCAATGCGATTCGCTGTGCAGTCCCTTGGGCACACCAGAAACCTATTATTGTTGGTTCGAATCCCGGTTTGCCCCGATTATGTTTCTAGGTTTGTCAGCACCATACCCATGTTCGTGGGTTTCACCGAAGTGGTAAACGTCTGAGACCTGTATCACTTCAGGCTTTCCTCCAACATTAAGCTGACACGTCGTGATATATCTGGAATACTGTTAAAAGCGGCGTTAAACCCAACTCACTCCTACTTTGATGTATGACAGAGGGTTAATCACGTGACCCAGGAGGGTCCTCGAACTTATTTGTGACCCTATGCCGTCACGTGACGTCTGTGCAAAGACCTATCATCGGCTTTAATAAATCGCCGTTATATCAGTGAACCAATTTTAATTTTAGACGGATTGTTATCGATGTCGTGAAACCTGCCACGGTGGTGGAGAATGGTCCAGTTCGAGCTGTCGTGAAGGTACGTGTACATGATTAATTTTATATGATACTAAGTAACAGAAACTCATTATGATGTCGTTGTTGCAGCTGATTCTGAGCCAGGAATTCAGTGGCCATTGCCCGAAAAACAAGTACAGTAAAATACGTTTTTATCGAACACGCTTATAACGAACTGACGGATATTACTAACTTAATTTTAGGTCCCGGCCATTTGCTGTATAGATGTTGTATATATGCTTAGAACAACTACGGTTAAAACGAACTGAAATTAGTGTCCCATTTGAGTTCGTTATAACCGTAGTTTACTTTACAGTAAACTACGTTTATAACGAACACGCTTATAACCAACTGACGGATAAAACAAACCTACTTTTTTGTCCCGACTATTTGCTGTAGTTATGCTGTATATATGCTAATAACGAACTACGGTTATAACGAACTAAAATTAGTGGTCCCTTTTAGTTCGTTATAACCGTAGTTTACTATACTATAAGTGATTGAACTCTAAGTCATTATTCTCATTATGTACAATTATTATAGAAACGTTATTTAGCAACCATAAACCACATGATTTAAGTCCGAGATTCTGATTCTGTAATAGTTCTGAAATATTACTAAATGTGGCTTAAACCCATTCTCACTCGGTTATTCGTGACCGCCTCAGTGGTCTAGTGGTAGAGCGTCCGCCCGGAGAGCGGAAGGTCCGGGGCCGATCCCCGACCGCGTCATACCAAAAGACGTTAAAAGATGGTACTTGTTGTTACCCTGTCTGGCGCTCGGCATTAAGGGGCTAAAACAAGGACTGGTCGGCTCGGAGTCAGTATACTGTGTCTGAGTGGGTATTCATGTTAAACTGCGGCATGGTATCTCAGTTTGCTAGCACTATAAATCGGCATCAGTCCGGACTAGTACAAGCAGCCACACAAACACACACACGTACATGCACGTCGCTATATAAGTGCAATAATCTTGGACGCGACGTTAAACCCCATTTCACCTCACATCACTCAGTTATTTAATTTGGAGAAATCACTTGAATTTGTTGATTCCAGAAATAAAATCACCTCGCCCCTTCGTGAGAGATTCTCGTGATTTCTAAATTACTGAAATAATTTTACATTTAATTATATTCCATGATAGTGTTTTAGCAATTGTAATCGTGACATTTGTCAATAATAAAATTTCTGCCTTGTAGCCCTAGTGTTAGCACAGTGTGTATGATCGTAATGGTATCCCACCAGTGTGTCTCTCAATCGCTTATGTTGGTGTTTTGTGTTAGTATTTCATGGGGTTCGATCTTGTCATTTTCTTAGGGGGTTGGGTAAATAATTTGTTTCAGAAAATATTTGTTTTCTGGACATGTAGTGTGAGTGAGTTGGGTTTAAGCCGTTTTTAACAGTATTCCAGTTATATCACGGCGTGTCAGGTTAACGTGGGAGGAAAGCCCGAAGTGATGCAGGCCCCAGACGTTTACCACTTCGTTGAAACCCACGAGCACGGGTATAATGCTGACAAACCTAGAAACATAATTGGGGCGAACCGGGATTCGAACCCACGATCATAGGTTTCTGGCGTGCCCAAGGGACGCAACTCTGCACAGCGAATCGCGGCGCCTTAGACGACTGGGCCACCCGTGGCCCCTCTGGACATGTAGGATTTCCTGAAGACAAACGTGCTATGACAACATGCCACCGTTGAAGGTTGGTTTTACATGAGTATATGTCATTTTGGTGTGTTACCTCAGCATTTCAACAATACTAAGTTACTGTCTGTATATTTACCTGATTCAGCAGTGTGTATGTGTTGTGACCAGGTGTGCGTGCGGGTCAGTGAGAGCAGTCACGTGACACAGTCCATCATTCTGGACGCAGAGTGTCCCTACATCAAATTCAACACTCAGGTGAGAGCTGAGGAATTACGATGCGGTGCCAACTGAGTATGCAACCATGGTGGATATCTTGGGTCTTCTATTGGTCTTTAGCAACCCATGCTTGCCGTAAAAGGCGACTATGCTTGTCGTAAAAGGCGACTAACGGGATCGGGTGGTCAGGCTCGCTGACTTGGTTGATACATGTCATCGATCCCAATTGCGTGGATCGATGCTCATGATATAAATCACTGGCTTGTCTGGTCCAGAATCGATTAATCACAGACGCCGTCATTTAGCTGTAATATTGCTGAGTGCGGCGTTAAACAACAAACCAACCAACCAACCAAATTGCGTAGATCAATGCTCATGATATCAATCACTGGATTGTCTGGTCCAGAATCGATTATTCACAGACGCTGTCATTTAGCTGTTATATTGCTGAGTGCGGCGTTAAACAACAAACAAATGACATGTTATAACCACCCCCTACCTCTATCCAAGGTGAGCTGTCATAAGAGCTACAAGTCCCTCCAGAGGTGTACTTCACTGTGCAACTATCTGTATACATTTGTACATATACATGTTATAACTATTCTTACCCCTATCCAAGGTGAGCTGGCACGAGAGCCACAAGTTCCTGAAGGTCGAGTTCCCCACCAGCATGACGTCATCCCAGGCCACGTACGAGATCCAGTTTGGCCATCTACAGAGACCCACACACTACAACACTTCCTGGGACTCTGCCAAGTATGAGGTAAGCAGAGGACACTGTACATGACGGGAGTGGTCCTAATAGGAATCCAGATAGTGAAAGCCTCACACTTTATAGGGTATGTAAACAAAAACGACAAAACCATTTCCAAATTAATCATAAGAAATGTCTTCTGAAAGCAGAGTCATTTGTACGAGTCCAACCATAGCATGAAATCAGCATGTGTTTATACGTCTCTATCAAATAGTACTCATGTTAGATATTGAGCAGGGGCCACGGGTGGCCCAGTCGTCTAAGGCGCCGCGATTCGCTGTGCAGAGTTGCGTCCATTGGGAGAACAAGAAACCTATGATCGTGGGTTCGAATCCCGGTTCGTCCCGATTATGTTTCTAGGTTTGTCAGCACCATACCCGTGCTCGTGGGGTTCACCGAAGTGGTAAAAGTCTGAGACCTGCATCACTTCGGGCTTTCCTCCCACATTAAGCTGACACGCCGTGATATAACTGTAATACTGTTAAAAGCGGCGTTAACCACAACTCACTCACTCAGATGTTGAGGCCGTCATATAGCTGGAATATTGCTGAGTGCGGCGTTAAACAACAAACCAACAAAGATGTTGAGCAAAAGGTTGGCGTATCCTGCTCAACCCGGGACACCCGTCACAAGCACATGCAAAGGCAAGGCAATCGTTCACTTACTTTACAGGCCTCCAGGATGATGTAATTTTAAGAGAACACATATTTAAACTGTTTCACCTTGTCAGTTTGATGCATTGCGTGTATGTATTGTTGTAACAGGTCTGTGGACACAAATGGGCTGACATATCTGAACACGGCCGCGGGGTGGCGCTCCTCAATGACAGCAAATATGGCTACTCGTGTGTCGGCGGAACTCTCCGGCTTTCGCTGTAAGTAAGCAGGACATTTCATCATCGTCACCATAATTACTCTCCACCTTCGTCAATTCCTGATTCTTGGTTTGTCGGCAAAATACCCTTGCTCGTCGCTTTCTCCAAAGAATCTAAGACCTGCTCAGCTGGGGGCTTTTCTTCTACATGAATTTGACACTCAATGATATCCTGCCATAATGTTCAACTAACTCACTCAACTTTCTATTTTATTTCTAGTTTGAGATCACCCACAGCCCCCGACACCAGCTGTGACATCGGAGACCACGAGTTTACATATGCAGTCATGCCTTATACAGGTAGAACGAAACGTTTAATTAAAACGCATGAGTAACTGAGTTTGAAAATCACATCAATCTCATTAAAATCAGATCTTAGTTCTCGGTACCGCTAAACAAATATCTGAGGACATCCCATTACGGGTCACGTCAGACCGACCTTGCGCGATCTTTGATCGACCAATGGAATGACCAATCAGAAGGCAGCTTTCTCGGGCTTTACGGCACTAATTTCAAATTGGCGACTACCCTTCGAAACATATTTTGACAAATTCTCCATTACAAATTTGAAACCTGAACAAAAAAACATTCTGGAATGGCTAATAGATGGTCTAGATTGTATGCATTCAGTCGTTAAACCCGTATCTATCGTTCGGAATATCCCGTGTTAATGTTTTCGAGGTTGTAGGATTAGAAATCACATTCCGACTGTCACTTTCATGATCTGGTAAGTGACGCTCTGATTGGTCGGATGATAGCTCGTTCTGACGTGCCCCCTAATAGGATGTCTTCAGATCTTTGTTTAGCGGTAGCGAGAACTAAGTTCTGATTTTAATGAGATTGAAAATCACATGTGAGAATCTTATCATGTCTATTTGGAGCATAGGCAGTGTTGTGAATCATGGAGCATAACCAGGTGATTGAAGGTAAGACATAGTGGTCTATGTAACTCTAATCCCACTTGGAACCCGAAATAGCAGCGAGGTGGTACCAGTGGATCGTACTTCTTGCAGAGTTGCGTACCTTAGCCTAAACAGGATCCGCTGATGGTTGGTTCAAATCCCAGATTAAACCTGATCACGATCCTTGGTCTGTCAGTACCGTGTATCTGCTCTGGTTTCCCTGGGCGTTAAACGAGTACGACTTGCCTCGCTTTGGGCTTTCCTCTCACATTACACCTGTCCGCCTAACCTCGGATTGAATATTTTTGGTTTATCGTAAAGTTATAGTTTTTATGAAACACAAACTGGTTCTATATATGTCCTAAATCTAGTGGCATATTTCTGAATTGGGCATATTTCTGTTTATTGAAATTACCCTGTTCTGATTAAATATATATTACATAATGGCATGAACGTAACCATTTATTTAAGAATATGAACTGTTCTTTTGTATAGGTACATTTCAAGCTGCCGGGGTCATTCAAGAAGCATACAACCTGAACTCTCCTCTAAACCTGCGTCCTAGCCCCGCTTTCAATCTCCCAACACATGGCGTCAGCTTCTTCCGGTTGGATACAAATCAGGTTGTCCTGGAAACTGTGAAAGTTGTAAGTTCAGTTTCCCCTGTTACACGATAGTTTAAACATTTAGTTATTCACCACGCTGAGCTCTCCTGTATGCTCGCGTTGTTCACTAAATATTTCAAAGCTTCGGTATCTACTCTTGTCAGACGCAACAAATCCACAATGCACCACCCTTACCTTATTTCCCTATTCACCACTGCTGTCGCCAACCTTAATCTGTTTGATCCTGACTGGAACCATCTTCCCGAGACAAGAGAGTTAACTCACTATAAAAGTCCAGTTTCCACCCTTGCCGAACTAGGCTGGTATTATGGAGTTACATTTTAGCTGGACTAACAAGTCTATGCATAGTCCAATCAAAATCGCGCACCGAAATCGAAATCCGGTTCGTAAACTGTCGTGAAGATTTCGGTCGATTGCAGGATTTGCAAAGCATGTGCACCGCCAACTCGTTGTCAGCAGATATGTTCCACATCTTTTCATGCTTTTAATCAAGGTGCTCACGAAATTTGATGCTTTTCGCGATGTAAGACCCGTTTTATCACAATATAGATCTTGATTATCGATCAGATCGTCCTGACTCGGCGCCACCACTTTGTGTGAAGCAAACGCAAGTGATGAGAGAAGTGGAATCTGATTGGTCCATAGGAGAGGCTTAAAAGGGACATAACTGGTAATAGCCACTGGTGGCGCTACGATCGTGCCCAGTAATTCCAGCCTAGTTCGGCAAGGGTGGAGGAAACTGGACTTTTAAAGTCAGTTAACTCTCTTGCCTCGGGAAGATGGACTGGAAGCGACTGGTGTAGAAGACCTCCTCCTCGTGGTGTAAAACGTCCTCCACATAATGTTTGCCATACAGTTTGGGAAGAGGTAGAAATCTGACAGTGCCATAGCTGGTGAATACGGAGAGTGTTCAATGTGTCTAAAGCCACAGTCATCTATTTGTTTTGGTTTGGTTTGTTGTTTTACGCCGCACTCAGCAATATTCCAGCTATATGACAGCGGTCTGTAAATAATCGAATCTAGGCCAGACAATCCAGTGATTGATATCATGAGCATCGACCGACGCAATTATGATCGATGACATGCTTCAACCAATTCAGCGAGCCTGACAACCCGATCCCGTTAGTCGCCTCTTACGACAAGCATAGACGCCTTTTACGGCAAGAATTGGTTGCTGAAGACCTATAATAATTCTACCCCGGATCTTCACGGATATTGTCATCTATTGATGCCATGGCGACTTGTGCCGGTTCATTGTCCTGGGCCCACTTGCACAAAGCGATCTTAGAGCTAAGATGATCGTAACTCCCATACTTTGGAGGAGACGTCAAATGTTTCTACTACTCTTTTACTAATAGTGGTGAGTCCACGACGCACCGGCTGGGTCTACTTAAAAACGACAGATGATGAACCCGATCGTTTTTGGTCTTCCTGATCTTGTATCATCTTCGAGGCTCGCCTCACCCCCCCCCCCCCCCCCCCCCCAAAAAAAAAAAAAACAACAACAAAAAAACAAACAACAAACCCAAACAACAACACACCTTTGAACTCCGCACCCCGCTTACCATCTCTTAACAATAGGGGAGGTCGGGTAGCCTAGTGGTTAAGGCTTTCGCTCGTCACTCCGAAGACCCGGGTTCGATTCCCGACATCGGTACAATGTGTGAAGCCCATTTCTGGTGTCCCCCGCCGTGATATTGCTGGAATATCGCTAAAAAAGGGCGTAAAACCAAACTCACTCACTCTTAACGATAGCAAAGGAAGCAGCATCGTTCCCAAAAGTTGCAACATGTCCGCATATGCTAACCCTTTCAGTTGAAAATACTTGATGACAGCTATTGCCAATGTTGTCCATCATCAAATATGCTGCCTGGTTATGTATTTGATTTAAATGCAGCCTGTAAGCATTGAACATATTGTACATAATACATGCAAACTAAAGGTTCACAGTAGACTTACCAGCCACCCTTCATATGGCTATGTATTTTGTTACATCTTTTGCTTCATTTTCATTGTATTTTTAGTCCGAGGAGGATCCACGAAGTCTTATTCTGAGATTGTATGAATCGTTCGGTGGAAGTGTGGCAGCCACGCTGAGTACCTTACTCCCTGTTTTGAGTGTTTCAAGGTAAAGAAGTTAAAAGTTATTTTTTTTAAATATACATTTAGTAACTCAGAGAGCTCGGGTGACATGTTGGTTGCAAATCGCTGCGCAAAGTTGTATCCTTGTGTTCACAGTTGGTTCGAATCCAAGATACGCCAACGTTACGACCCTTGTCAACACCTTACGCGTAGGTTTTAAAAGATTTGTAAAATGAATTGGGCTAACGAGAGTATCTGTGTAAGTGTCCTGACATACCTTAACGTCTTCACAAAAATATATTTAATAAATCAGTTTTTGGTCAGAAAACTTCAAACCATATATGTAAACGTACGTTCTGATGTTATAAACGGGTCATGAATAATTTATGTAACAAAGTTTCATATATCATTTGAAATATGATTTTGTTTGGTTGTTGTTTAACGCCGCACTCACTATCAACCAATTTACCGAGTCTGACCATCCAAACGACAAGCATATGTTGCCGGAGACGTATTCTTGCCCAGAATACCCACGGGCTTAGCTTTCATGGAAGACAACTTCCTGTGAGATCAGAACCGTACAGTTTTGTTTGTTTGCTGTTTAACGAGGCACTCAGCAATATGCCAGCATTATGACGGCGGTAAATAATCGAGTCTGGACCAGACAATCCAGTGATTGACAGCATGAGAATATCGATCCACGTAATAGGGATGCGATGACATGCATCAACCTGTTACGGTAAGCATGGGTTGCTGAAGACCTATTCTACCCCCGATCTTCACGGGCCAGGTATAACATGTATACAGAAAGTGGCACAGTGATGTTCACACTTTCAGGAACCTGTGAACAAGAAAACGTAGTCAGTTTGAACAATATAAGACACTATCACGATTGACTACAGATTCAGTTTTTCGGATGGCATATTAACAGACCTGTCATAGCGACTGATTTACGACAACAACCATTGTCTGAAAAACATTCGATTCCAAAGGCTAATTACCCTGTAGCCGTGACATGTGCATGTCTCCATGACTTAATTGTCATTATGTATTAGACCCTAATCCCCGTTGTTAATCCTCACTAACATTTCATTGTATATTGACTGTCAGCCAATCTGGGCCACTACATCCCTTCCCGTTAATTACTGTTATTTATAGTATGACATTTATTGCCTGAATTGTTCATACCCTGAGCTGTGTCGGTTCATCACCCCCAGAAGTCCCATGTCCAGAGCAACGTCATTGTCTGTCCATTGTTGTTCATTACTATATATGTGTTACTATTACACTGTTAGTCATAATCCTATAGGCTCCCAATTAATCAATCAATTTTCACAGCCGAATTAATGGGGATAGTACTAGCCCTGCACAGCGATCAAATAAATAGACACCAAAAAACCCTAATCCTTTCAGATTCATTAAGTGGGCTCCAGCCAATAAAAATCAAAAACACAAAAAGCGCTCAAAACTAATACAACAGATAATTAAAAGCGCCAACAATCTACGTAGAAATAGAAATAGTTTGGATCCCTGCCCATGTTGGAGTGTTTGGCAACGAACACGTAGACAAAGCAGCCAAATCAGCACTAACATTAGAAGAAGTAAGCATCAACCAACCAATATTAAAAAACGAAATTAAAAGTATCACAAAGGAGAAAATCTTCCAAAAGTGGCAAAATAACCATCAGAAATCTGATTGCAAACTAAAACACCTGCAACAAAAGCCACTCATAAAACCAAAAATCCACCTTAAAACCAAAACACTTGACAGTAATAACTACACTACAAACAGGCCACACTTTGTTAAACTCCCACCCACACCAAATTATAAAACACCAAACCGGTAAATGTCCCAACTGCAACTTAAAAGAAACGCCTGAACACGTAATACTATATTGCACACATTACCAGCAACACAGAACAACGCTTCAATGCACACTAAATTGCAACAACCACATGACACTAGCAACGGTACTAAACCCCCTAAATGACTTACAAACCCTTAACGCACTAGGCATATATCTAATCAAAACAGGCCTACTTGCAATTGGCCGCATTTAAAAATAAAAGAACGACAAACAAGCTGCCAATAAACCCTAAAATTCTAAAGCTATAAAAACACACAAACTCCTTTTAGCCCTCCCCCCCCCCCCCCCCCCCACACACACACACACACCCCTTTTGCTTGGCATTTTTCAATATTCCAAATTTGTTCTCCAAATTAAGTAAGCGAGCCTAAAGAGCCTCACCTTTTTGGACAAACCCTTTTCGACCAAACACCAAATGGCCTGACGGGCCCGTGCGCGAAATACGCATATGTCGGAAAGCGCACGTTAAATTCCTAATTTAAGTAAGTAAGTAACTGTAAGTCACTTTGGTATTCAGAGTGCTGGTGTAGGGACGACCTCGAGCAGGATGTGCCACTCGTAGGAATCGTCCTGAGGTTGAGCTGGAGCTCCGCTCGCCTCATGTGTTTGTGTTGTCAGAGCAGGTATTCCGATCATTGTGTATTTGTTGTATATTGTTTAAATGTTGTGCATAAAACGTTCCGGGACAGTGATGTCGATTTTGTCCTTGATTCCCCGCTAATTCCCCGCCAACAAGCGCGTTGACAGACCTATTCTACCCTTGATCTTCACGGGTAGGTATCTGTGTGTCTTTGTGTTTGTGCGGTATGTGTGAGTTTATGTATGTGTGTTTGTGTGTGTGGTCCACACACTTCCCCAGAGAACTCACGTTGCTACAACCCACACACGTCTTTATTTCATTACTATACACATCCAACTGTGCTAACAGTCAAACTCCCCTCTCCATTCTAGTCATTCCGTGCACCCGCTTACCTAGCAACGCATCACCTTCGTCCGCCATATTCGTTCTACATTCTTTTAGAGTTACCCCTTACACTGCCCGTACAAGCCCGTACATGTATGTGCCACAAGTTACCTCCCCTTATACTACAATATTAATAAATGTGCATTAGCATGTGACTGTCAAGATCGAACGTTTGACCAGTGATACTGATTTACTGACCAATCGTTGTCGTTGCAGATGTAACGGGCTGGAGGAGATACTGGACGATGATGAAGATGTTGACTTCATCCCTGGTCACCCTGCCACAATACGGATGTCTCTGGGTCCATTTCAGATACTGTCCCTGATAGCTCGCTTCTAGTGAGCCAGATACGAAAAGAACCGACTAACGCTCTTGTAGATGTCCCATTTGGGCCAGTCAGGGTCCGTGGAACCCCTCAGTAACCATAGAGCCGGTTGATATGGTTGGTTGGTTTGTTGTTTAACGCCGCACTCAGCAATATTCCAGCTATATGACGGCGGTCTGTAAATAATCGAGTCTGGACAAGACAATCCAGTGATTGCTATCATGAGCATCGATCCACGCAATTGGGATCGATGACATGTCTCAACCAAGTCAGCGAGCCTGACCACCCGAT